>NC_143261.1:24992500-26257500 GCF_984573655.1 Nuphar pumila | reverse complement strand
ACCACCATGGTGCCCAAACCTGACCAATTACCAACAAACATGAAGTCCACTTATGGGTATCAATCTTTCTATTGAGCCTTGTTTAGGATAGTTTTTGTTTATTGCTAATAAAAAGAAATTGGGTTTATAAGTAGCTTTAAAAAAAATAAAAACAGCATCTTTTGTTATTTGACCATAAACTCATTTGATAAAACAAGTGGTCAGAATTGCCACAGAGAGCTTTGCACGCTTGGCTAGGTGTGGGTTGGCATAAAGTGTTCAAGTTGAAGAATGTTGTGAGTTTGATGTCCATTGTCGCGAGGTCGAGGTCGAAGTCAATGAAAAACTATCATGAGTCCGGGAAAAGAAGTATTCATGGAGTTTTACTCTTGTCTGGTAGGAAGAATCTAGTGTACGTCACCTTGTGTTGGGATGTTGCAGGTTCAAAACCCAATGGTATAGTTGTGTAACTGGTAAGGGTCTGCCTAACCCCAGCTTGCCTTTAAAAAAGGAAATACTCATCGAGTTTTACATTGCGACAGTGGTTTCTCTCCATTATCTCAAAAAAATTAGAATTGCATGTTGGACATTGAGTAACATGCATGACAAAGCATCGTCGGTGAGAGGTGGTGGTTGCAATATTGGGTGTGGTTGTGGACGTGGAAATGGGGTCGCCAGTGCTGTCAGTATCAGTGAGTATTGTAATGGCCCAAACGATTTCAAATAAAAAACACAAGAATTTTTTTTATAAGGTTGAATCTATTTTTTTCTTTTTTTTGTTTTTTTTTCTAAAATGTAATAATGCAACAGTCTTATCAACAAACCTGTTTCAACCGTAACAAGTATTAGACGGCTCGCCTGATCACAAGCGCAAGTGTGCCTTAGCCTCCTAGTAATAGATTCAGTACAAAACCATCCATTAACGAATCTGATTAAACTATTACATAAAAAAATTTATTAATATATCAAGTTTTTCATCATTGGCTTTGCTTTAATCGAATCAAGCTCTAGGGAGTCAGCCTGTGCATGCACCGGCGTTTAGTAGCTTCTTAGAACAAGGTTCAAAGTTAAAGCATCCAAATGATAAAATCTTTATGTTATTATTAGGTGAGTAAACATAGCAGAAAAATAATTATTTTTTTAAAATCAATTTTATAAATTGATTTCTTGGTTAAATCTCCAGGCACGTTACATTAAGAGACTACTACCATCACATATCCGAATAGACATTGACTATGCACAAAGTAACTGAAATTCAGAATTTAACTAATAATCAAATGTCCAATTAAATAGTTCTTTAACAATTCAGAAAGTATTAAAATTCAAATAAAATAAGAAACCCTTGGAATCATCGAAAACATTAGTATCTACAACCTCCTTCAACTTCCTGCACTCGCTCTGGCCATCACATGTCTCCTGAAAAATGTTTTATTTTAAAAGAATGAGACTTTAAAAAGTCCTAGTAAAACTCACATAGCTAATGAAATATACAACAAATAAAGCTTGCATGATATATGTATCTTAGAATTTTGCATCAACTATCAATAAGGAAAATATGAAATAACAATCTTAAATATGCTAACATCTAACTCCAGATGATAACAAAACATATTGCAATGAGCATGAATTCACCAACTTTCAGGAACAACAATAATTTGTAGTAATATAAAATAAAATAAAGCAAAGTACAGTAAAGTAATGTGAGCAAGCAATTTATGTTTCATCTTGAATTTCTTGATCTATTTGGGTATGACATAGACCAACCCAAAATAGGGTGACTATCTCGGATATTTATTATACTATGTATTTTATCATGCCAGAGTAGCCCCCCGAGTCGTATCCCTCAAGGATGGAGCCCAAAAACTGTGAGAGAAAATGACTGCTTCAAGAGAACTCTACTCGGGGGCGTGACACCAATGTCACAACAATGATCATGATCACTCACTTCTGCTCTCATACATTCAAATCATTGCATCATTTTTATATAGATTCATAATTCTTATAAATAATAGGTCAAATCATATTTGGTCATTCAAGCGTGAAATACATGCACATAATTTTTAAGTAAATCGGTTAGATATTTATGATACATAGGTGTGATAAATTTGAATCAGACAATCATAATGCAATCATTTGCAACAAAACTATATAGGAAGCATCATTAACCTAATAAGTCAACCTAGTCATTTGTAAGCATAATATATCATTCACCTATATGCTAACATAAGCGTCACAATCATAATCTCATATCAAGATCTAAAATCAATAAGGATCTGATTATCACATTTGAGTTCAACATATAATCATGCTACAACTGAAAAGTCAAATCTATAGATTCATAACTAGCTATATCAATCAGCTCAGAAGATCATCATCATTTATCACAACATTTCATTTATTTATAATAAATACTTACAATATCTACACTGAATCACCTGGTTTGAAAAATGTACGACCTCACAAGGAGTTACTGCTCTAGATGGATGGTTTGTCTGGTCTTGGACAATGTACTTCCTCACAGAAATATACCGTCTTCGCTAGCTACCCGTTCTTTGATAATGCACTTCCTCATAAGGACTTACCGCTCTAGCGTATTACATAATTTTGTTATATACACCCTCACAGAGAATCCTTTAAGGACAGTTCTTCAACGAGTATCATATCCAGTGAAAACTATTGTCATACATGCATCAATACAATTGACCACTTTCAGGGTCTAAAGCCACCAACACGGGCATAAGCATGTATAAATCAATAAGTATCACATCATACATCACTTCATATGGTACTAAAATCATAAAATCATACATTTAACCAAATAAGGTTTCATAAACCATAGTTTATTATTGAACTTAGACATTTATCGCATGCATTCATAATTTCATATCACGTGGCATTTAAATCATATTATACAGAAGAATAGTATCCTACACATCAATCATCGCCACAAGAAACATTGTATTTTCATAAATTGAACCTTGAAGCATACGTAAACAAAACACGAGTTCTATGCATGCATACGTGAACATGCATATTTCATAATATGAAGCAACTAAACCTCAACATACGTAACTCCTACGTAGTTTGAGTTATGCACACAAGATGAAAGTCATATATACATTATTTTACTACATAAATCAATATATCACCTTAGATATAATTGCATAAGAAAGGTACGTCAAAATCTTATTGACCATCTCAGCATACATTATACACATATATTTCTCAAACAAACAAGACATATGAGTCCAAACAATTTATATCGCATTTAAGTATGCCTTTAGAATCAATTAGAATAATATATTTGTAGGACAATACAAAAAGAGTTATGTATTACACATACGATTCACATAAACATCACAATCAGATCTTATCATATGTTTATCGCATTAATCATGGCGCAATATGATATATAGTCACTGATAATATTCAATACATGTCAAAAATATGTTAAAATCATAAGTCTCTAACATGTTGCTAATTAAAAACAAGTATAAGTTGCTAAAACAAATTTGAATATTTGGTAACCCACTTTTATAAAATCTGTCAAGAATAGCAGAACATTGATAAAATCATGATAATTTTATTATGGTTACATGTACTTGTCAAAAATACAACTCAATAAACTGTTCATAAAATAAATAAATACATAAATAATTAAAAATCATTTACAAAACCCTGTCCTGACATAGTTTTGATCTAGAATCTGTAATCTACAAGATTTTAATCAGATTAAAGTATTTTTTAATTTTTTTCTAGAATGTTTTTGACAAAAACCTTTTTATACAGTCTGATATTAGGTATTGAGACTCACCCAAAATTTTTATAAAATATTTAGAGTTATTTTTCATAGGCGTTTATAATGTTTATCAAAGATGAGTCGAAATCATCTTGTAAATAAAGCCAGAAATTGAGGCTCTATTAAAATAGGCATATCTACATCTATAAAGGTTCAACATGAGCGAAACAAGATTCTAAATTCAAGATAAATATGTGTAAAAGAGCGTAGTATTTTTATTTAGATTTTTTAGACTGGTATTCATAGAGTTATCGATTTGTTTCCGAAATTAGTAAGAAAAAATTTATCAGACATCATAGCTTTAGGTTTCTCAGAAAATGATTTTGTAAAAGCCCTTTTTAAGTTTATAAAACCTTTAGCATCTGATTATTTTTTGTTTAATCTAACTTAATACAGGTTAATACATGAATAATATCATAAATAATCATATTATGATTAAATCTAATATAAAATAATAACAAAACCCTAATTTCACACGTTTCTCAAAATCATTTTTAGGAAAAACTCATTATTTGAGATTTTCAATCCAAGAAACGAATTCTTCAACCATGAAATCATAAAGAACAGATCAAGAATATATTAAAAGTTGATGGAAATCCAAATAATCAAAACATACATGCTCTAAGTATATACAAAACATTGGCTATGTAAATCTTACCTGTCTACGATCAATTTTCACGGTTCGAACGCAGAAACGAATAATTTGACTCCTATTCTATCACCACCCAATGACTAAGTGCAGATTTAATGGCTGAATAAGAGTTCTCTAAGGCTCTTACACGTTTTGAAGGAGAGAGAAAACCCAAGACAAAAAGAAAAAAAAGAGAAAAAAAAGAGAGAGAACTAACCTTGTTCATCCTTCTCATGAGCGCCTCTATTTATAGATGAGCTTAGATAAGAGTCTCATCTCTAATATAAGAAGTTATTATTTATTAATTTATTTTATTAATAAAATAAAAAATAAATTATTAGACCTAATTAATTAAATTTTGAAATTACTTAAGCTAAAAAAGAAAAGTAGAGGCTTTTTACCTTGGCTTTGGCTCTAGTGACATGGTAACCTTCTGAGAAGTTTACAGACCCAAAGACTCATCCGAATTTGACGTTTAAATAGTCATTTTGATAGCCCTCAAAATGTAGATTATTGTGGTGGTTTTAGATTTAATCGTAAATGTATGAATTGATAAAAAATTTAGTCGATATTGAAAAATATTAATTTTTGACTTATAATTAGGCATGAACTTCGATCGAGGATAAAATGCTCAAATTAATACCAATTTGGGCATGTAAATAGGCGATTTTGATGCCCTTAAAATGAGAAACATCAAGATCAACTCTGATTTAATAAACAAGCTATTGATTGGCCAAAAATTTTGTTGAAACAATAATGATGTTGTTTAGAGCGTCCTATACTATGGGTCCAATCCAATGACACTAGATCAAAATCCAAAATTTATAATATAAAAATATACAAATGATTTACTTTCTTGTTTAGTCTACATATTTTAGTTTTTTTAATTATTCTTGAAATATTCTTCATAACTTAAGACAAAAATTCATAATTACTTAAAATCAAGAAAATCAAAAAAATCAAGAATTCATTATTATAGTCATGAATGCATCAATAATTCACCATTTATTTATTTTAATTTTCAAGAAAAAATCTCAGGTTTTACAAGTATGGGCTATGTATCATATCGCCAAAAAATGATACGATACTGACCTGAATTGGATATTTTTTAATAAATATAAAAATAGCTTAAAATTAATTTTAAATCTTATTTTAATAGATATTATTTCTTGGTCGATTTAGAACAATTCACTTAAGAATCAGTATAGGCCGATTCACCTAAATTGTTGGCCAATCGATTGACTCTGTAGAATTCTGCACTAAAAAATAATAAATAACAAAATCATTGACACCCGTAAGAGTAGGGTTTGCAGGCTGTCTTTAGATGGGCATTTATAATAACTAATAAAAGCATTGACATCTTTAGATAATAAAAATCTATTGGTTTTAGAAGAGGCTGTTTTATTTATTTATATTAGAATTTATAAATAATAAATAAAACATAATTAAACATTAAAAATCATGCATTTTAAACATAAATAAAAGTGTCTTATTTATAACCAAAGCGAAACACTACCTTTGAGAGTAGGGGTGTCAAAGGTTTGCTTTGTAGTCAAGAAAACCAGACCCACATCTGATTTGAGATGATGGTATCAGGTCTAGACCCAAGTCTAATAGAACCCACCATAAGAGAAACCATACCCAGATCCTATAAGGATTACATGAACCAGATCCAACTCGGACCATACCCAATAAAATAATATTTCTTACCATTTTTTGCATTATAAATTTCCAGATCTTAATTGGAACTCGGGTCGGGCCAAGGTCTGGTATGAAATTTCACAAACCATACCTAACTCCATATATTAATTAGACCCATGTCCACTCCGGATTTGTCTTTGATTTCCCAAGTTGGTGAGGTCGTACCCACTGACCAAGATGTGATTGATTATATGCAAGAAGTCAATTTCCAAGTTAAGAGGAAGCAAGAAAGTTATGCGATTTATAAGTGTAATATATGATAATTTCTTGATTTTTTTTTAATTTATAAAAATAGCAATAAAAATGAATTTTTCATGCAATTGATGTGTCTAGTTATGTTCTTAAATATATTTTTAAGAACAATGATCTTTGTTTCATCGAAAATGAAGTTAAAATGAGTTCAGAGCATGCTTGAGAAGTTTCGAGGGAATTTCAATTAATTCTGGATTGTTTTGAGTGTATTTTCATCTCAGATGATATAGTCATTCAACTAAGAGTTGATCGGGTCAGTCAACTGCATGGGAGACATATATGAAATTATTTGAATTAATTGAATGACATTCGTCTAGTTTTATTTTGAAAAAATGTTAGATTTGGATTCTTTTGCTTGTTTGGCCAAGATTTGCTTTTGGAGAGCAAATTGATTATTGTAGTTGGGGCAGCTGCTGCTACCCAACTCAGCCAACCCCAGTAAGTCAGACCTACCAGCAGAGCCGTACCTGTGTTTCATGGGGCCTGAGGCGGAGGGAAAAAATGGGCCCCCTATTAATGGTGAGTTCTGGGGCAGTGCCTCCGAATCAAAATAACAATAAAATTTGCATTCACCTGAGGCCCAAGCCTCATTGGCCTCTTTACAGGTCCGGCTTTGCCTACCAGGGTCAGCAAGACCCAACCATGTGGTAGACCCTTTGTGTTGGTTGTCTTCTAGTAGGTTAGGCCAACTAGGTTGGGACCTAGTTAACCCAACTAGTGGACTAACTAGGAGCCCATGTGCATTGTTGGTTGAGATCTGGTTGAAACCCAACCATATCTAGACCTTTTGGATTCAGCTTGCCCAAGGCCCATACCAATTTCATGTGGAACCTTGTAAGAACCCCTCTTAGGCTATAAATTTTCTTCTCTCTCTCTCTCTCTCTCTCTCTCTCTCTCTTGTGCTCTCTCCCTTTACTCTCACACCTTTTCTCTCCCTACACTCTCACCTTCTCCCTCCCTTGGTGGACAACCCAGTACTTTCACCACCACATTGCGGTCGAGTTGCACCCTTGTTGGAAGGTTGTTGTAGCTTGAATGGTGTCTGGAGATGCTCCAATTTGTGTTTGAACTCTGCTTTGGTATGGAAAACTCGCTTGTTCATGTGTGCTAGGAGTATGAGTTCGTATATGTGCAAGTTGTGAATAGTGCATTTAGTTTACTTATACCTGTTAGATAAGTGATTTAAAGTAGGTGCTCGATTTCTCTTCTCGTAAGTAGTGAGCATGCTAGGATTGCATGTAATGTGTGATATGCTTTTGTGAAATAACATGGTTTGGAACATGTTTTGAATGCTCTAAACATGTTAAAGATTCAATTTTTGGTGATGTTTGTATGTGTTGATATGTATAATCAATTTGAAACACTCCTAAATATATTGAGGTTGAGCTTCATTCGAGTTGGGTGCTTTGAACCCCGAGATTTCAAATTTCAGAAACTGTAAAACCAAACTAGAAGGTCTCAAGGGTCGACTCCTACTGTCCAGGGTCGATTTCTGTAAAAATTGCATATTTTGTTGACCCAAGGGTCGACTCCTGCAGATCATGGGTCGACTCCTCTAACTTGTGTTTTGTATAATGTTGTCGAGAGGTTGTGAAAGAGTCTACTCATTTATTTGGGTGAGTCAACTCTTGCATCATTGAGAATCGACTCATTAGGCTATGAGTTTACTCATTTAGTGAGTGAGCGAACTCATGAAACCAGGTGAGTCAACTCAAACATGTTTTTTAAGTATAGTTTAGCTTGAGGGTTCACTCTTGAACCATGAGAGTCGAATCATGTGCATTGTTTATGTTCTGTTTAGCTCAGAGTTGACTCTTGTTCTCAAAAAAGTCAACTTCTGAGTGGATTATCGATGAGTATAATGGACTATGTGTGATTTTTAGACTATTTATCTTTGGTTTTGGTGCAACCAGCTCGAAGCAATTGTACATTGATTGGTTCGACCAATGTTGTTGTATATTTTTATCTGCACTTATGTATTTCCTGGATTTAATTTAATTATGTTTTTCTCAAATAGTTACTCAAGTTATGTTTTAAGAACAAAGAAACATATTTTTGTAGTTATTAAGAAAAGTGTATATGCAAATTTCTATCATTACTACATAAGGTGTTCACAAACTGGTTTTTTGTAACTGTTCTATGAACTAAAATTTCTATAGCTCCTTGTTTTCAAAGTATTTAAAAAACTGACTTTGTACATGTTAGATGAACTGAAATTTCTATAGTTCATTCACATTGCAAAGTGTGTTTAGAATTCTAATTTTTATACTATGTACATGAAGTGAAATGTCGTTTATCATGTTGATTGTTTTTAAGTGTGTCTCTTAAAAAAAAATAGACTGTTAGTTTGGAAGAAATATTTTTTTTAAGAAACTATATGTACACCAGATTCCATGTGAAAATGGGTATTTGAGCATGTTTTTTAGTTTTACATGCTTCTACTTATGTTGATGTTTTGGATTTTGGGTAAAAGTTATGCTATAAATAATATGTATTTGTTTTGATAATAAAATTTGTGTTTGAAAAGTTGTTAGAGATAAATCTTGGGATGAAATATGCATGTGTGTTAGCTTGAGTGGCTCAAATTCATATTCATGTTATGATTTCTTAAATTTGTTTTAAGCTTGAATTTTTTATGATTCATATATGTTGTGCTTGTTCGTTTTAACTCATAGCATGTTGGAATAAAGTTAGATAGGATAAAACCATCGTTAGGTAGAATTTTGTAGTTCAAAACAAGGCTTTGGTGGAGCTACTAGATTATGCAAAGTGTAGGAGTTGACCCTTGCTGCTTTGCAGAAGGTTGGGCAGACTCGAGGGTCGACCTCTGCTTCTGGGTATCGACTCCTCCCTCTCTCTGGACAAGATTGACTCATATCTTTAAAAACAAAAGTTGACCCCTTTTTATGTTTGAGCTGACTCATTTTAGAAAAACTGACTCCTACTTACTGCAAAATCAACCTCCTGCATTAAGAGAGTTGACCTTTTCTCCTATGAGGTTGACTCACTCTTTGAAGAGTTGACCCTTTATCCTGTGAGTCAACTCCTGAAATCTGGAGAGTCGACTCTTAAATATGTGTTATATTCTATTTAACTTGTGAGTTGACTTCAGAAACCAAGAGAGTCAACTCCTGATTATGGTTTATGTTTAGTTTGACCTATGAGTCGACTCTTGTGCATCAGAATGTGATATTATGTTGTTTTGAGCTTGGATAAAGGTTGTTAAGCCTTTTATTCTAGTGAATCACTTAGAGAACAAGCTAGTAAACCTGTGTTTGCTAAAATTTTGAGCTTTATGCACTGATATGTGTTGGATGGTCCAAGGAGAGACCCAATTTATGTTGAAATGCATAATTATGTTAGCATGCATATATGAGAATGATGCATATATGTAAGTTTAAACTCTTTTCTTTTCAGTATGACTGATAAGAGTAGTGTGTTCATGGCACATGGCATTATGTGGTTTAAGCATTCATAATCTGGTTGTACTCTTATTTACAAAGATTGCAATATAAAGTTGTAGTGCTGATGTGGGCACTGCATAGTTATATGCATGGCATGATGCAGATTAGGGTACAAGAATGACCTCATGCATGAAGGGTATTCACACAAAAAGAATGCATATTGCATAAAAAATTTTATGTGTAGCTTGTTGGGCAAGGGCCCAAGGTATTGGTTTGGGTACTTAGATAATTTACATTAATGCATATGAACTAAAAATAAAGTGAAACACGTTATATAAAGATGTGTGGTTATATCCTGAAAGATGGGGTAACCTATCACCTTGAGTGACTTTTTACTCGTCTAGAATTATTGATGTTGAGTTGTTGATGAGTTTCTTCTCAACAATAGTGGTATGTTGTTGTTGTGGGCCCCTTCTTGTTTTATGAGGGTGGATCAGTATTCAACCACGGTGGCTTAGGGGACATGACTCCTTGTGTTGGAGGTTCATACTACATACGCTAGCGATAGTGTACTATAACTTTGTCCAGAAAATAAGAACGCATTAACGAAGGAGTAGAGTTAATAAAATACATAAAATGCTCATATTTAAAAATACACCTCCATGTAGACCAGTTCTCCTATAGCGGCTCAAGGAGATGGTGCCCTCGTGAAAACAATTATTAATATCGAAACAAAGTAATAGCATTTGCATTATATAGAAAGCAAAAGAAAAACCTAAATAGAGAAAATAATTAAAATATGTGCATGCATTTAGGATTGTGCATGTCTTGGTCTATGTGATGTATTGTTGGTATTTCCTCTAGAGTTAGAGGATATGTTAAATTTTTTTCACAAAGGGACGGGTATATCACTTGTGGTTGTACTTTGGATCTTTGGTAGGTCTGATTTGCTTGTAGACTTTATCGTGTTCACTATCATGAGATAGAAGGTCAAGTTTTTTACTAAGACATTGATTGGTCTCATTCCTGCTTTACTTTCTCTTTTTCAGGTACCCACATGTAGGTGAGCTTTGATGGTGATCGATGCGATGATCGAGAATCTCTGGAGCTAGATCGTCTTATTTTAGTCTTGAGATCACTCTGTGTTTTGGGATTTTCATGTGTTATGTTTTGTTGTTTTATAACTGAACTATGTATAAATGAATTCTCTTTTGAGTGAAATGAAAAAGATTAGTTGGTTTTGAGTCTTGAGTTCAGTTCAAAGTATGTGAATGGTTTCTTTTCAGCCAGTTTTCACAAATTAAGTTTTTTTTCACTGAATGTTCTTATTTTTTTTGTAAAAAAAGGTTGAAAATTCAGGTTCGTTATAATAAGTCTCATGTGGGATCAAGGTCGACATGAAGTTAATTTCAAAGAGGGTGATTTGGTCATGGTTTATTTGTGTTTTGAATTCTAATGTGGAGTCATTACTGGATCCAAAACCAAGTCAAGCATAACAAATTGCCTGTAAGTCTAATACTGCAACGGGAGGACGGAGAAAGAGTGCATACAACCCATCACTCTAATTCATATTTCATGGAACTTTGAATCGAAGGTCCAACGAATCCTTGTAAGCGTTGATATAATTCAGAGATTTTTTATTAATTTGATCCAGATGATAGAGCTAAGATTTTTTTTTCATATAAATTGTATAGAAGAGAGGGAGAGAGACACTTTTGATGATTAAGAAACCTTAAACTTATTATTCTTGTTATTCTTTTATTTTTATTAAATTAGTTTTAGTTTTCTAGTTGATTTCTTAGATCATAGCAGTAGTCATAGATCTTCTTGGTGACCTGGCAATGGGGTTGCAACTCTCTCTTTAGTGCTCTTCTTGTTTCTATCCCTAGTGGTTCAGACCTTGACTTAATATTTTGTTTAAGTTGAGCTTAGGGTCTAAACCTATGTTAAGCATAAGGTGTACCTAACCTGGTCAAGCAGTTATTTAAGGTAGTCTGTATTGAGTTGTTCAGTTTCACTCAGTGCAAGGCATGAGCCAACTTTCGCGAGTAGCCAAAAACTTGATTGTATCATGAAAATAAGGTTGCGTGAATATTTATTGCACCAAGAACATTGATCCTAAGTGAGGCAATTACTGCTTTAAAGATAACACATCTAATACACAGAGCATTCATGAGCTTAGTTGCCATAACCATTAAGATAATTTCTCAACAGATTGCTCCTAACCAAGAAGACAGAGCTAAATTGATCCTGTCATACATGGTTTAAACCCCATGTAAATTGATCCTGTCAATAAGAGAACGTGGTTTTCAAGGTGAGAACATGGATTTCTTAATGCCTTCCCTATATAAAACGAACATAGTGCGATCTTAGTTTTCAGTCCTGTATCACAATCAACTGTGCCATAGTTTTTAGTACGAACCATTTTTTTAGAACAGGTCACATCTACATGTTAAGTATAATAAAAAAACACGTTTAAAATAGTTACATTGCCTTATAAACAAATGTATTAAGATTATCTAAAAGCAATGGTTCAACAATGCACCAAAATTTCAGGATTAAAAGATTCATTTTTTCTTGTCAAAATCAATTGATCAAGTGAGTGATTCCTAATACACAAACTATACCTAACACATCTTTAGAGTCAACATGATTATATAAAACTTGCACGTATAAATTTTGTCAAAGGGTATGATATGACTGAATGTAATAAATGTATATGTGTGTGAGGCCCATACCTGAGATTTTGTCAAGTTAAGTTTAAGCTTGACTCAGGTTTGACTCTCTTTAAAAAAAATACCTAAACCCGACCAATTCGTGCTAGGACACCGGTGAAATGCAAGCCACCCGGCCCGTTGTCCACTCTTATGGATCACATCTATAAAGATATATTTGTAGAAAATAAAAATTACTAATCTTATATATAAATAATTATAGAAAATATATGCGTATCTTGATTTATGATATATCTTGATTTTTTTAATAAGTTAAATGCATCTAATGTTAAGAAAACTAATTTAATGTTAGATAAATAAATATGAACAGATTTAGTTTAATGTTATATTATATATAAATAAAGAGAAGAGAAATATTCCTTGGTCAAACAAAGAAAAGTCATTTTTTGTAATTTGACTTAAGAAAGAAGGGTTGCTAATAAGGATTTAAAAAAGAAACGACGGCTAAACAGAGGGAAGCAAGACCGTGGCCTATTCCTCTCTTGTTATTTTATTACTATCCCGCTCTTATCTTTGTAAATTTCGATAAATATAAACAAAGTTAATGGAGAAAAAGAGACAGAGACAGTTTTGTGGGGTTCTTTTGCACGCGAATCAAGAGGTGTTGTGGGTGGTGGACCAGAGGCAGAGAAGGGCTGTTTTCCACAATTATTGGCATCAATGCCTTCTTGGGATTTGCACTGTTGCTGAATTCCAAGACCTCTCTTAGGTTCCCTTTTCTTTCCCCCAATAAAACCAGCGGCCCCATCCCCCCGTTCTCTCTCTCTCTCTCTAGATATATATCTTCTCTCTACCGGCTGGACACTTGTAAATCTCTCTCTCTCTGGGTTTTAGAGATCCTTAGTGCTGGAAAACGAAAGATCTCTCGTTCTTAGTCTCGAATTCCCTGGTGGGGGAGGGCGTGCACCTCCCTCTGACACTCCTTTCTACGTTTCCCCGTTACCTCTCTCTCTCTCTCTCCTTTTTAGCTGCGAAGTTTCTTTCAATGTAAGCAGGAGAGGTACTGAGGGCGCGAACTCCGCTCTCCCCAACTCCCCTCTTGCGATTTTTTTGGAGCTCAAAGCATCCCTTTCTTTCAAAGTTTGTGTAGAAGATTGCAGAGCATGAGGAGGTAAAAGAAAAAGGGGGAAATGGCGACGAATTCGAACATGGGGTTTCACCAGGGGACGTTGATGCCCCCTCCTACGGCGTTCAATCGCCACGCCGTCTCCTTCCACTCGGGAGCAACCAATAGCTCCGCGGGGATCCTCTCGCCCGACTCCGGCGGGTTCGGTGAAGCTTTCTCCACGCTCAGGCGCGACGCTGGGTTGACCGTTGAGTGGTCGCCTGAGGAACAGTCCGTACTGGAAGAAGGCCTAATCAAGTCCTCTCTCTCTCGTTTTTTTTTATGTTTAATCATGTCGGTGTTCTATTTCTTTTGTTGTATTTGCAGAATTTAAGGCTTTCCTTTTTTAATTCTTATGGTAATTCATTCATTTGAATGACACCATCTTTCCTAATTAAGAGTGCTTCGGTTCGTTGACATTTTTGACTTGGGTTTTGTCTTTATTCTATTTTTAGGAAATTGAAATCGCAATCATGTGAAATTTGATTTATTTGGTGCTTTTCAACATTTACTTAAACATGTTTAATGGGACTGTTGTTTGAATTTCCTTATCCAAATGCCTGTATTGGTTGTTTAGCATGCTACTGTTTTATGTGCTAGGGTCATGGTTTCCTTCCATGTTTTGAACTTTAGTAACATTACTTTCTATAACATAAATTCAATGACTCTAGAGTCTACGCTGCTATATGTCGACACCAAATGCAAGCAAGTCTCTGTTGGTTTTCTGCTATGTTTTTAACGTCTGTTTCAGCTCTTTGTAACTCAACATGACGTTTTCTGTTTTCTTGTTTATACCAACATGCATAAAACTGCCTGGTCTTGGGAGTTCAAGTTTATACCACTGGGTACTCATTTTCTTCTCTCTTTTTTCCTCTCAGATATGCTGATGAGACTAATATTATGAAGTACATTAAGATTGCTGCTGACTTGCAAAATAAGAACGTGCGTGATGTTGCTCTTAGGTGTCATTGGATGACTGTAAGTTCACTTTTTCTTTCCTTCTTCACGGATAACAATGCCCCGGTAGTTTCTCACCATATTGCCGTGAATCGACTGTAAATTGGCCATCTTTAGAGGTGAACTGAGCTTGTAATTCTGAAGTTGCTTGTCCTTTGATGCCTGTTTTTGGCTAGTTTTTTAATGGAATTTTCTGCTGTACTTTGGCTTAGCTTTCTTAGTCACTCTTTGTCTTGTCTGTTTGGTTTGTCTGGTGCTGTTTAAATGTATTGTGAGCGTTCTTTTTTTTTCTTGGATTGCGTGAGATTGGAACTTCTGTTTATCTTGGGGAGCATGAGAAATACAATTGAGGCAAAAAGTAAAAAGTATTATATTGTGATTTATGAACTTACTTGAATAATATGGAAAATTATATCGAATGCAAAAAGTAAACCATTTGAAATTTCAAAGCGCTCGTTCTAACATGAGATATCCATAAATTGCTTGGCACTATATTGCCACATTTTTTGGAACAGAAATACCATGTTGGTCATGGCTTGTGAGAGGGTGTGAGTGGTTGGAGTATGTATGCCATGTGTTTTTTCTTGTCTGAACAAAAATATGGTTGCGTTGCTGCCTTGCTTGTTGCTGGACGTTGTGATCTATTGATAGCAGTCTGGCAATGCAGCTTGCTGGGTTGACTGTGTGAATCAAAACACAAACGACAATCAATTCCATGACAGCTTGCCCCTCTTATTCTCTGACCTGTATCTGATTCAGTTTGTTTCCTACTTGCTTGGTGCTGCTTTTCTCTGGGCTATGAAAGGGAATCTTCCACTAGGCGGCATGAACTGCAATGTCCTGTTACAGGACATTATATTATGGCGTAATAATTATGTGAACTTCAGGGGCCTGCTTAGTTCTAGGGTTGTGAAGCATTGCATTTCTAGAGTTCTGGAATTTGTTTCCAGAATCTCTTGCTTGCAGGGGCATTTTGTTGCTATCCTAGAATCCTAGCATTTTTATAGTTCTTTATAAGAATCAATCTGGAAAATACCTTCCTATATTCTCTAGAACTTCATAAGGATTGTTTATAACCTCTCTCTCTCTCTCTCTCTCTCTTCAAACTCATTCCAAAGCATGACCTTTGATTTCCTATTGATACAACATTACTCGTCTATTAATTTTTTTGCTGCTTTTGTATCCATGATTTTTTAACTAAAAGCATGATCTTTTTCTTTCTTTATTGACTTAGAACATTTAAATCATGGAGCTTAGCTAGGAAAGGCCAATCAGTGTGCTTAGTATTAGATTTCCTAGTTTCCTACCAGCCAAGGAACTATAGCTTAACATGATATTCTTTAAGCTGGCACGAAAGATGTTTCATCTCTATATGCTTAAGATAGCAATTACATGAAAAATGTATGTCCTACAGCATGGCATTTCATGTTGTGATGGAATTATGGGTAGAACTATATACATGCATGCTCCAATCACTAGAATGAAGAATCCATTGAGATGAAAGCAATTGCATGTGTTATGGTTACATGCACCCTTAAATTCGTACAACATACATTTTTTGTACATGCAACTCTCTTGTATTGGTTGCGAAAAACCAAAGATGTTCATTTAAGGACTGGTTATGGATATTCTAACTTCAAATACCTACCAATCCATCCTCATCCATATGGTCTAACATTGCCAACCCTGCTTCTGCCTTTTTTTTTAGTGTGATCATATGGACCTTCATTCTGTCTTGAGTTCTGTCCTCATCATTGGCCTGTTATAAAACTTGATCTTAGTTACAAAGGAAGGAAAGTGGAAAGAGGAGGAAGCCAGAAGACTATTATGCTGGGAAGAAGTTGAAAGATAGAAAGGTAGATGTTTTTTTTTTCCTCCATTTTAATCATTTTCTTTTTTCCTGGAGTCATTAATATCTATTTTGTAAATAGTTTATCTTTTAATGAGATGATCCAGTCGTTATCAATCATGTAATAATCTTAGTGGAAGTTTGACACTTCTTTTTTCATATTACATGTTAACCAATTATTGTGGATTCCTTTATTATATAAAGATTTCAACGCCCAATGATTGCAGTGATCCAAGTTATGATGCCATATAAAGGCATTAATTTTAGCAATTGAACCAAGAACTTGGAGTGACAAAAACCTGGAGCTTCTTCAAAGCACCATCAATCACAAACTTTTCCACATCGCTATCCTATAACGCATGTGTCCCCATGAAAATATCCTTCAAGAAAACACTATATATATGTATGTATGTTTATATATATATATATATAAACATACATACATATATATGTTTGTGTGTATGTAACTAATAACTATGTATATATGCATGTACGTGTGTAGGCAGATCCCTGCGGATATGTTTCTTATGGTCTATTTACTATTTTGTTAGATTCAATCATATCTAAGGTGTAAGATCCACCTTTCAAGAGGCCAAGAGGGTAAAAAGTTAATGGTTTATAATAAACTACGAATTTCATGGCCAAGTAGTTGCCCAAGGTATCAAATTAGGCTTCATCTTAGCATATGGAAATAGTGAATATGCTACAATAAACATATTCCAAGAGTTAGTTGTAGCTTTTGAAGATCAGATATATGAAAACGATAGCAACAATAGGGTACCATGGTGCAGTATCATAATAGACTCATTGATAGACTTGTTCCTTTTGTATTACCTTCATAAACCATAAAAATATTCTCCCCAAACATAGATCATGTCAAAGTATGGTTTTTCAAATTTCTAATCAAGCTGCAATTCTTTAGGAGAAGATTGTGGATTCTACCAGTAGGACAAACATATGCCCAGTTTCTCGGTCAAACTTGGCTACATATCCCTTCGTGATGCATCAGATGGACAACAGCAATGCCTTAATGTGCCAAGGTAGGTAATATTCTTCGTATTGCTTTTTTGGAGTCTGCTATTATCCTCAACTTAGCATACTTTTGGAATGTCTATTATCTTAGTGCATTTTGTATCAAATTAGGATTATTGCTTGAAAATAAGGTTCTCTTTCAACATAATGTGTAATTTACGTTAAAGTGAAAACTGCTATTCAATTTGGATCTCTTTCTCTCTCTCCATAAAAAAAAAGCACAGGTTACTTTGATAGAACTAGATGTTGATGAAGAAAAAGCTGGAAAGCAGACACATCTCAATACTCTTGGGATATTCATAGAAAATTGTGTTCTTTATTCTAACTCCATCTGCAAGGTGATTGTGGATAGAGATAAATTTGGGTACCCAGTGGAGTTTTCAGAGACAAGCAGTAAGAGGTGGCAGATGTTATGCTGTCTTCTTTTATGAATAGATAATGGAAATGTTGTGGTTCTTTCTAGACTCGTTATTTTTCTCTTTCGATTCGAATAACTTGAAGAATGTTTTCCTTTTTGGAATTCCATATTCTAGAGAAGCCTTTGACCTTGGTACAGATAAAAGCAAGATTCTCCTATCTGAACTAAGATTTTTGTGCGGCAGTCATTTGTTTGGACCTTGCTATGGATACATCAAGGTTCTTCTATCTGATATGCTTAGTGTATGTTTGGTAGCTTAGCCTTTTATCTTTAGCATTCTCTTGGGCCATGTGGGGGAGTTGCTGGTCCTTTTGATATATATGTGTGCTACAGATGTGATCTACATGTTCTTCCTCTTAGTGGGAATCGGCTCTTAGATCATCCAACACATAGGTATGTTTTTATAAGGCTTCAAAAATCAACGGCCTACAATGTGCAATAGTTTCCCATGTTACAAAATCATGCTTTTTTGTCAAAAAAAGCAAGATTCGAAAGCTGATACTTTATTGGACGTGCTGAATCCGGCTATGATCTTTTGATTGGATCGAAACAACCTGCACCATGACGATCCAGAGGCGTTTATATATACAAATGTTTGTAGCAAATATTTTCCCATATATACATACACAGACATGTAACTTTTTATTGTACAATTGAACACTCTTCCTATTATTGGTAATATTGAAATGATTTTTCAGGATAACATGCAATTTTTTATCCCTTTTCTATTATAGTTTTTTAGTCTCTTTTTTTTTATTACATTTATGAGGCAATGCTCTTTCTGCAGCAATGGCTTTAACAATGACTAGCACAACCAGACATCTTTTGGAAGAAAATGTCCGGGTATTTAACCAGATTGCTGCCAATCTTGCAGCATACAAGGTAAATTATCTAGACCTTTTGTTTTGTTTCATGGAATATCACAAATTGCATTCTTTTCAGTTACATCTTCAACCTTTAAGTTGTGTTTAGACAAGTGACAGAAGGTAGGGTCTGTAAGCTGTGGTTGAATAGGTGTGCAAAGAGTTGGGTTTGGGTTTGTAGGCTATCTTTAGATGATGGCATTGGGCAGGATCTGTGTTAAGACTGCTTTTCCATCAGTTACATCTTTCAGCATGGGGAACTGTGGCCTATAAAATTTTGATGAAACTTTGATATTTTCATTGAACATATTCTACTCCCTTTGAAATTTCAATGCAGCTCCAGAAAATGTTCTATGAAACTCAAGCAGCAGCAGATCTAGGGACTGGCTTTGAGAGAACCTGATAGGCCATGGCCTTCATATTTTTGCATGGCCTGGACAGGAATGGACTTGTGCTAACAGTCTGTCAGGTTGTTTATGGTCCTTCCCTTTATTGGCATCTGCACAAGGCTAGTCCTTTAACCTTCTCAGATGACCTGCTGGCCTTTTTTGGTCACTTTCCTGCCAGAGAGAGAGAGAGAGAGAGAGAGAGAGAGAGAGAGAGAGAGAGAGAGAGAGAGTTTTCCACCTCGCTGAAAAAGTGGGAGACAGCTGGAAGAGAAGAGGGGAAGGTAAGTCAAAACTGAACGGGGAGTAGAGAGAATGATGAAGAAAATGAAGAAAGAGAATTTAATACACCCTGCAGATTGAGAAAAACAGCGATATCTTTTCTGATCACCCTCCCTTTGTCTGTAGCTCGTCTTTGTCCATTGTTACCAATGGCTATCACCATCCCAAATCCTAACTAAAGAGGCATTGGATAAACAAGAGATTTGGGGGTGTGAAGGTTGTTATGATTCCTCTTTTTTCTCTTTTTTTTTCCTTTCTTTTTTGTTGAACTGAATAAAGATGGACCTATTAAGGTTTATGAGGGCACCAAGGTCTATGTCTTCAGACTGGGCCCAAAATGTCAGCCTAGACCAGGCCAGGTCGCCACGATCCAGTGAGCAGCCTAACTTTGTGCCTGCGCTTAGATCCAAAGTCTTCCTCAAGGGGTATATGCTGTTTTTCTTTTCTGTTTAACACTACTTGATGTAATTTCATAGAATTTCCTTTGGATTTAAAGGTGCTATTTAGATTTCAAGTTTTTGGATCGCAGTATTCTCTTTTCATCATAATTTTTCTTCTTATAAATGAATAAAGCATGCATAAACCAATGGAAAATAAAATAAACTAATGGATGGAAAAGAAATGTGTACGGAAAGACTATTGGTCGGTAAACAAAAAGGTATTGACCAGAGTTGCCAGTCGAGGAAGTGGGAGCGGGAAGCGATACGGGAAGCGAAAGCAGGAAGCGAGGCACTTCTAAAATTTTAAGAAGCGGGAAGTGCAGGACGACTTAGGAGTGAACCAGGAAGCGTCTCGAAAGCGACCTAGGAAGCGTCTCGAAAGCAACCTAGGGAGCGAACCGGAAGCGACCTAAGAAGCGAAGAAGGAAACAACATAGGATTCGAGTGAGAAGCGAAAGGGAAGCGAATAAAAATCGAAAGGAAAGCGAAAATATAATTATATATTTTTATTTTATCAAAAAATAAGATTTATGTCATCATTGACAAAATAAAACATGTATATAGACAATAAATAATATAAGTTGTAATTATCTAACAAATGCATCATATTGCAACTGTCAAGCATTTAAAAAATCATACATCAAGAGAAGATCATAATTCACATTCTTGTTGCAACCATTTAACAAATGCATGCAAACACTAAATAATGCATTAAGAAAACAAATAAATTTGATTAAAAAGCGTACCTTTTTCAACGAAAGAATCAAATGACTTGTTATTTGATGTTGTAAATCTTGTCATCTCTGAAACATAGAAAATGAGAAATCAATAAACTCAAAGATTACATAGAGATATGGTTAAATTTTTAAGCTATAAATTTCTAAATTGTAAATTATAAGCTACAAAGTTCTAAACTCTAAACTTAAAATTAACATAATCTACTACTTCACTTCATCATGCAAGATTCAAAATAAAAGTATACCAAAAAAAGATTACAAGACCATGACAAAAAAGTAACATAAAAGTTTTTAAGTTGGACTACTCCAACTACATCATCAAAAAAAAAGAATTAATAATTCAGGAGTTCATTAATCTGTCATCTTTCTCTTTCCCTTCAAGTCAGCAATAGATCGCGAATTTTCTGCATCATCACGCGCTTCTTATCCTCCATGACCATGTCTTCCGCTCCTTCCTTCATTTCCTATAATGAATACTTTAAAAAATTAATATGTTCAAAAACCATAATTTAAAATATAAAAAATACAATATCAACATACCTTGCTTAGGTCTCCGGCTAAAGAAATGATCAATCCGACCATGAGGAACTGATGGTCGCTCTTGTATATCTGCAGTTCTACTAACTCTGTTGGATTGATTTGTATCGTCTTCAATTTCATTTGTACGTATGATTATTGGAGGTAATGAAGCTCTTGGTTGTGCATCTTTATGTTTGGATTTGGAAATAGTGTTTGATTGTTGTGCACTATCATCCAAATCTCTCCAACGCATGTCCTCTAATCTCAATGTATTTTCTTCTATAATAAGAAGTTCTGGATTGATATCCCATTTTCGACTAGGTCCTTCTTTGTAGTGATTGTTGCATCTTTTTATAACAAGAATATAAAATATGAATGGTAATAAATAATCAATGATAGAAAAAAAGAAAAAAAAATACCAAAACAAAAGTACAACATAATTTAATTATATCTGTCAATCAATCGAAGATTGGAATAAATATACACTAAGGTATCAACACGATCTTCATTGAGCCTATTTTTTTTAACATTGTGAATATAACTATAGGTACTCCACGCTCTTTCTGCAGAAGATGTGCTAATAGGTATCACCACCATAAAAACGCCACCAATTAAGCACCGACATTGTAGGATTCAGTGCATCTATTCTTGCTTCATTTCGGCTAAATCTTTCACTTCTTGATGCAAAAGCCATAAGTTGTGACCTATAAAGTGTAGATAGCTCTTCATTTCCAACAGATATCACTTCAAGCGCGAGCATTGCACCGTCTAAGATATCATTATCCTTTTCTGCAAAAAAAAATATTTAATAACTATAACAAAAAAATACAAATAAAATAATTAAATTATTAAACTTTAAACTTTATTAAATAGATAGAATAAATTTTTTACCAGGAGAAACTCGTTTGACCGCTCCTGCTGCTGGGATCTTGAGATACTCCGACTCATAATATTTTGGAGTAAGCACGTGGGCTAGACTATGGAGAGGCACATTCATTCTATCTCATCTATTTGAGACAATCTTATGAATCTTTTCATACAAATCTGGTTGTCATTTTAGATTGCCTTTGATTTCCCCCAACATGTTGTCCATGCCTTCATACACTTCATCAATTATAGGGCCTTCCTGATCACAAAATTTAATCATCTTATATATGAGTTTTGTAATCAATAATGCTAAACGTACAGAATCCCAATATTCTTCGTCAAGAACAATTGTTTCTGTTGTAACAGCCCTTTTTTCATAGTTTCATCCGTGCATGACTGCTTCCACTCACTCCATCTATTTGAAATTACTGTGAGCCTCAAGCTCTCCCTCACATCAAGCAAGCGCTTCAAAGTAGTATAATGTGAAGCAAACCTTGTTTTTGCAATCTTTATTAACTCTAATTTTTCATTGCTTCTAAAGATTGCTAGTGCCTTTGAATGATTTGTAATATACTTCACAATTTCTTTACTATGCAAATATGTTTCTCCCAATCAATGAAACTCATGTGCCAAATCCTTAAAGATCAAATTAAGTGTGTGCACAACACAAGGTGACCAAAAAATATACTTATACGTTTATTTTAATTCTTCACCTGCTAACTTACAATTTGTTGCATTGTCTGTAACCACTTGCACTACATTAGAATCCCCCACAAGTCTAAATTCCGTCTTCAAAAACTCGGCAATGTTTGCAGCTGACTGTTGCACATTAGAAAAATCGCTTGCATATAAGAACATCGAGCCAAAACAGCTTGAGGCAAGTATATTTATCAAGTGTTTGTTCTTGATATTTGTCCAACCATCTGAGACAATGGAAACTCTAAACTCCTCAAACTTTTCTCGAAATTCATTTAACTCTCTGTGAATACACTCTTTCTCACTGTAAAACAACGTTGTTCGTGCTTTTTCATATGATGGGGGTTTATATCCAAGCACTTTACTAACTGCAGATATCATCTCTTCCCAATATGGTGATCAAAGCACATTGAAAGGTATGCCATTTGCACACAAAAATCTAATAATTTTGTGATCTACATCATCTCTTTCTACCTTTTTAAAGGTATCATGAATATCAACTGTTTTTCGGCTTCCACTAGATGATGTAGTCATACTAATAGGCTTCTTCGGATTATCAATTCTTGATCTCCTTAACTCAAATGCACTTGATGAAACCTCCACTCTGCGAACTTGCCTCTTAATTTTTTTTGCCAATTATGCATTTTTTGCAACTACAGGGCAAAAGGCAATCCCAATACTTTGTCCCTTTGAAGATCCCAAGAGATGTGCAAAAACTCGAGTATATGACCCATGATAAATATTTTTGCAGTGCCTGCACATAAAAACCTAGGTTCCACCTTGCTTTCCTTGCCCACTCTTCTTTTGTTTCAATACATGGCGCCATAGCACTGTTGTTTTATGCATGCTAGGTGGTTCATCATCTTGGTCATCTTCAGAATAGTAGTCATATTCTTCTCCATCTTCCTCGTCAAAACAATTTTCATTTCTATCCTCAAACTGATATGGACAATCAGAAGAATCTCTTGGTCTTGCCCTTCCCAACACTACTAGACAATTCATGCTCCAAATTGTATAAAGAATCATCATCGTCATCATAATTATCATGATCATAGCTTGTGATGGTCATTAATGAAGCAAAGAACATGCAAATATACCTGCATCATAAAAGTATAGGAATCATTTTAGAACACTTTAAAAAAACTATTATTAACAACAAAAGATGGAGAGTGGAATGCCAAAACAAAAGGGAAAAAAAAGAGACCCAAAGTGAACCATGAACGTCCCTTGCAATCGAATTCCCGTAAAATACCGTGGGGTTTACTAAACAACTTCAGTGTCAGCGTACATAAACTAATCATGCTCATTTCTTAAAATAATCCAGACAATATGTATCACACACAGCTTTACAGTCACAATCTAAATTTCAGAACTATGAAACCAATCGGATTTCCTTTTCCAATAGCATTAACACCCGTAATGAATACAGAGGAAAGCATCAAGCCTTAAAATTCAAGTTTAATTAAACTAAATCTCAAACAAATATGACAGTTGAAACTTGAAACACCACAAATTTAATTTAAACCAGGAAATCACAAATAGGTAGAAGCTTGATAAATCCAATCTAAAAAGAACTGCAGACTAGTTCTATTTATTCTTATCAGAATATGCCCATCAAATCAAATTTAAAGAATCAGTACATGAATCAGCCAAGAGTCCAAGACTCAATGCATATAGCAAAATTTGTGTCTAAAACCCATAAGGTTATATATGATTCTTGAAAACCTGTCTGTAATAAACATCGGAACACAAGCATCGATCAATCGATTTAACTACAATCACTGTGAAACTGTGAACCCATTTTAGAAGGATGCATATTAAAAATCTATAACGCTAATCAATTTATTTCAAACAGAAACAATCTTGATCATTCGTGAACCTAGTACAAGAAACAAGCAGATCAACATTTAAACCAACATATCTAATTTAAACAAAATTAAAATCTCAACAAAAGTCCTTAAAAGAAATTAGATCTTTTTATGTTCATCTAAAACCCAAATCAGAAAACTGATACCCGAATCAACAAAGACAGTCAGTGTTCCGCCCGTATCACAAGGGGTGTACCCACAGCTATTCCTGTACAAGGGGGCGATAGCCCCTATTCGAGTCTATACAAGGAAACAATCTTGATCATTCGAGTCTAAAGCCCGTATCACAAGGGGTGTACCAACATATCTATGGTAACTGCGCTCGCTGATTCCACGTATCAGAGTCTAATATTTTTTTATCGTCTGAACTTTCATGGCTGGTGCATGTGTTGTAGCTCTCATGCAGAGCAACTTGCAAAGTCCTGGGTTGACAGTGGCGTAGCTAGGATTCATGTGAGGGAGGGGGCAAACAAGGGGTGGAGCAAAAAAAAAATTTGTGTGATAGTCGGGGGTTCGGAGGAAGCGCCCCAAAATTTTTTTTTTGAGATAAAATAAAAAATGACTATAATTATTAATAAAAATCTATTTCATATGGACAAATCAAACTATTTGCTGCAGTCAGGGCTGGGCTAGGACTGGGCTGGGCTACAAAAATGGATAAAAATCTATTTCATATGGAATCAGGGATGGGCTAGGACTGGGCTTTAAAAAAAAAATGTAACTGTTTCGGGAGGCAGGAGTGGGCTACAGCCCAGTTCTGCCCCCCCCTAGCTACGCCTTTGTGGGTTGACCATTGTCAACAAGGGTTTCTTTTTTAATCAAGACACAAGACCATTCAGAACCTATTTTGGAAACCAATGCTTTTCTCACCAGCCTGAGCCCCTACAACTTTCTACTCACGAAACAAACCATTCACAGAGGTATACATGAATATCACTATCACTTTGATGGATCAAGAGTCTGAACACAAGAATAGTTGATGAGAGAGGAGAGTGAATCGAAAGAGAGAGGTCGTCGGACGTCAGTGGATGAGAGAGGAGAACATACCCGAACAGAGACATTGCCAACGTCGATCGAGGAGGTCTTCAGTCGTCGGATATCAACAAAGGAGGAGGTCGTCGGTCGTCGGAGGTCGTCAGTCGTCGGTGGCCGAAAATGAGAGAGAGAGAGAGAGAGGAGTCGGGTGAAAAACAAAACCCTGAGCCTTCGTTATTAAGTTTTCATGATTTTTTTTAAATGTCTGTTTTACCCTTATTCAGAATTTCTTTTTTTTAGTTTTTTGTTTTTCACGTGTTAATTTCGTTTTTAAAAAGGGTAAAAAAGACATTTCATAAATGCGTCCCTCTTTAAAGGGAAACGCGTCCCCCTTTAAAGGGAAACGCGTCCCCCGTTAAAGGGAGACGCGTACCCCATGGAAGGGGGACGCGTCTCCCTTTAAAGGGGGATGCGCTTCCCTTTAAAGGGGGACGTGTTTCCCTTTAAAGAGGGACGTGTTTCTTCTTTTTTACGTGTGCTTCCCCGTGCGTTTCAGAAACACCGCGTTTCGCGCTTCTGAAGCGCGTCTCGGGGAAGCGTGCTTCCCCTTATGCATATGTGTTTCCGGTAACTCTGGTATCGACCCTATTCTAGGACTGCCAAGGTTGACTTGTTAGGTCAAATTAGGGTATGACCTGATTCCAACCATAATCATGCATAATCAAATATCTCGTTAAGTATTCAGGTTGGTCTCACAGGATTCAAGTGTGCGGAATTCAGGTATTGTTTATGAAATTTCACACCAGATTGAGGTCCAACCTGAGTTTCAATTAAGATCCATTGTTTCAATTTAAAAAATATGAAATTGAAATTTCATTGCATCTGCTTTATGCTATCTATATTCAGATTTTTGTGATTCTGAATGCAAGAACTGGTTGGACCAAAGAGTTGTGCCTGGTACCAACATCTCAAAGTCAGATCTGGGTCTGGATCCATATGGGTCCAATGCAGGTCCTACCTGTTGGCAGGTTTAGCCCTCCCAAGATTCTGCACACACACACACACACACACACACACACACACACACACACACACACACACCGCTGATCCCTCTTAGAAAGTGTCTTTTTGTCGATTCTTCCTCTTAGGGAGGAATAAGAATAATAAGATTCTCATATTGGTTTTAAGAAAGTTTAAAATGTTAGGTCTATGCGGCATCACATAAAAGGCATCTGATCTGATATGCATTCAACAAGTAACGTGACAAAAAGCAAAGACTGATAAACCGTGTATATAGGTAATAGGACACCTTCTGGGAAATATTCAATTGGTTATTCTGTTATGTCTATATATGTGAACATATTACCCCAGTAGCGAAGGCTGTTTAATATATCAATCGGTGATTAAAATATCATGAAATAAAAGAGTGGCAGATGCTTGCTGCGATATTTTGCTGAAGTAAATGCAAACAAGAAGTATGTTATGTAGTTTGTTTTACAACTCATTCTTTTCATGGTTTGGTTAATTATGGTGCTTCTTTGAACAGTTTCAAATGAACACCTCCAGAAAACCATTTGGGCTGTATCTTCTGCGAGCAACTGTCCATGATTTCGTGTTTCTCATGGGAATATTAATGTCAACTGTACTTAGTATCTAGTCAGTTTAAAAGATTTTCTAAGTTAAAATACATGTTCCTTTTCTATTTTGATGTTACTGTAGATTCATATCATTGTTCAACTATCTTAACAATCGGACTTTCATGTAAATTAATTCTTGGGAAGATTTGAATGAATCAATTTGCAATATAGTTACTCTGCAGGAAAGCTCATTTTGTTTCCAATTAATGTGGAGTTTCTTTTTAAATGTACTCAGGTACAGGACAATATTGATCTTTTCTGTCGTAGCAGAAGCAATATTGAAGCTATCCTGAATGAGTATGTCAGCAAGCATTGGTGTTTCCTCGTTCTGATTTATATTCTTATGTGCTGTTTCTGATTTCTGTCTTGTGGATGGTCCTGCTTAAATGTGTACAGCATGAGTGAGATGCTCGGGATAATGAGTCAGATGCCCCCATTACACGTCACAATCAATGAAGAACTTGCAAATACCATTCTGCCCAATAGCACTCAGGTGAATCTCTCTCTCTCTCTCTCTCTATCTATATATATATATATATATATATATGCTGTCTGTGCATGTGTGTGTATTCCAATGTTTTAAACCAGGAATTTAAGTGCATTGCAGGGGTTTAACATCTGAATAGCCAGTGTTTGTGCTAGTTATTTAAAAACTATACAGCAAGAGTCACATGAATTCAAGTTTATGATGTCCTGTGCCAAGATATGTTTCTAACATCTCAGAGACTTCGGCTTAAACAAAATTTATGCCCAGTTCTTGGCCATTTCCTCAGTGTTACCCAGCATTAAATTCCGGACCCTTTTCTTGCATGACTTGGGCTGAGAGTCAGCCCCAAATCTTAGTCAAATAGTGATGCAGCAAGAGAACCGCAACCTTAGCTTTGATGAGTACCGACGTGAGGGGCGTTGGTGCAGTGAAGGAATTGGTGTCGTCCCGTTAACAGGCTGCCGTTGGCTGCTCCTTTCAATGCACAGTCGTGCAACATATAATAATGCAGAAACAACGTGAAGCAAAGAAAGGCTCGGTTTCACGTAATGGGTACCGGTGTTGACGCGCTTTCGGTGCAGCGAAAGGGGTCGACACTGAGACACTAATGGGGCTGGCGTTGATGCTACTCGGTCAGCACACAGCCCACGTTAATGGGTGCCGACGTGATGCAGTGAGGAGATCGAATTGCACGTGACGCAACGAAGGTTGCTGGTAATGATGCACGTTGGTGCTGTAGAGATGAGATTCACAACTGCTGCAATCGTGCAGTATTCTGCAAATGCTAACAAGAAAACCACCGTTGGCTGAACTGTGGTTGGCTTTATTTCAATAACAATTCAATATAACATGGAAAGGAAACAGTGCCTAATAGAGATTAAACAGAATGACTAAAAAGGGATAAAGAAATAAACAAGCAATAAAGACTGCTGCAAAACTGACGTGACAGAGAAAAAATAAAAAATAAAGAAAAAAACTGCAGGAAGGCAATAGTAAACGACGTATTCTGAAACTTCAAGGTTGCCGCACGCAACCCTAGGAGAGGGTTTTTATAGTTGCTGGTGGATCCGGGTCTCAGGTCTAGTCTGGGACCCAGATTGTCTTCATATTGTTGTTGGGTCTGTGACATCTGGGACGTTCCGGACCTGCTCTGCATCATTCTCCCCTGGTTGGGAAGAAGTCGGCTCTGACGACTTGTCTCCTCAGTAAGCATATAAATCAGACACATTGAAGACAGGCAACATGTATCGATATTCCTGGACGTCTCCAAATCAAATCCTGTAGATTGGTTTTGAAGCTGACCATCTATACCATCTGCTATTGCACCCCATGGAAGCACAAGCTGAATTTCTGTCCCTCCAGCACGCGGTCTTAGGGGTCTGGCTAGAATACCAACGATACAAGCATGCTTACCAAAAACTGGACCACCTTCTGGAAACTTCACTATATCTGTCCTGGATGCATAGTGGCTCTGCTCACCGTCCATAGAGAAATCCTCGTTCAGGATCTTGTTCCCAAAAGCAACCCCAAACGGCTTCAAAAGATCAATTATTGCTGGAATGTTCAATGTTCCGTAAAGAGGCCCGTCATTCCCAATTGCCAAAACCATAATAATATTATTTGCAGTCAACTCCCAAACCGTTTCGACAAATGGAAGGTCTAAGTAATCAGGTCCACCAATACGCAAATTTAAGATGTCCATATTTGTTGCAATGGCATAATTGAATGCATCAAGAAACCATCATGGATATGACACCATCTGCTGGATGGTCGCGCGGCCGACATCCTTGTGCAGGCCCGCCTCAATGTCATTCGGTTGCACAGCAGCTTGTCAGACGTTCGGTTGGACTGGTTCGATCGCCATTGCACTCAGGAGGCCAACAACATCGACGCCCAATCCACCACTTGTTTTCAGCGTGGACGTTGTGTGCATCTTCCCCGACGACTCGAGGACCACGAGCCGATCTTCAAGTCCAACCATACGTTTTGACAGTCCGGCTACATCCTTGTCTAGGCGTAGAAGATCTTCCTGGATCTTTTTCAACATGTCCATCATCCGCATCATCGGATCTTCGTTGCCAGTCTCCTCTCGTGCCTTCTCGCTCGTAGGATCGTCCCTCGCTTCTTGCGACATGCCGTTGACCAAGGAAGAGGGGCTGGGCTCTGATACCATTTTGATGCAGTGAGAGAACCGCAACCTTAGCTTTGATGAGTACCGACGTGAGGGGCTGGTGCAGTGAAGGAATCGATGTTGTCCCATTAACAGGCTGTCGTTGGCTGCTGCTTTCAATGTACCGTCGTGCAACATATAATAACGCAAAAACAATGTGAAGCAAAGAAAGGCTCGGTTTCACGTAATGGGTACCGGTGTTGACGTGCTTTCGGTGCAGCGAAAGGGGTCGACGTTGAGACACTAATGGGGCTGACGTTGATGCTACTCGGTCAGCATACAACCCACGTTAATGGGTGTTGACGTGATGCAGTGAGGAGATCGGATTGCACGTGACACAACGAATGTTGCTGGTAACGATGCACGTTGGTGCTGCAGAGATGAGATTCATGACTGTGGCAGTCGTGCAGTATGCTGCGGCAGAGATGATCTCATGATCGCCTCCTGGATCTAATTCACTTTTCCTGTACACCAGCCCATCACCAATTGTACCCTTCACATAACGAAGTATTCGTTTAACTGCCTCCATATGCGGTGTATGAGGTTTGTGCATAAACTGAGACACCTGATTAACCGAATACACTATATCAGGTCTAGTAAAGGTCAGGTATTGCAGCATGCCAACTATGCTACGATACTTAGTGGGATACTTAGTGGGATCTCCATATATATCTCCTCCTTTAGAACTCAATTTCTGATGAATGACACTTGGACTTGCTAGTGGCTTACAATCTTTCATGCCTGCCCTATTGAGAATGTCCAACGTGTACTTGTGTTGAGTAAGTGTGAGTGTATCAAATCTTTTATCAACTTCCACCCCAAGGAAATACCGCAGCTCCCCCAGATCTTTCATCTTGAATCTCGTATTTAATAACTTCTTTACCTCCTCAATGTGATTTTTGCAGTTCCCTATGATAATGATATCATCTACATATATCAATAGAAGAGTAGTAACATCTCGTTCACTGTGAATGAATAACGACTATGCCAAAGTCTTGGCTTATTACATTCAGAAATGGCAAACACAAACTCAGAAGGAGGGAGAGATTGGTGTTGATGAGGCTTCAAGGATGAATAGGCAGAATGAACAATGAATAAAGGAAGGATCTTCTTGAAATATGTACATGTTGCCCCATCTTTTTCCCTCAGCTAATGTCTTCCTCATGCGAAGATCCTTGACATAAACAGAAGAGGGAGTAAATTCAACTGAAGCATTAACATCATCAACAAGTTTTGAGACAGAAACAATGTTCTTTTAAATATTAGGAGCATGAATAACATTTGAAAGATTAAGAGAGGACTTGGACATGGGTATAATGGCATTTCCAATATGTGAGATGGATTGATGAGAACCATCTCCCGTGACTATGCTATTTTTACCAACATAAGGAGTAAGATTCAAGAGTTTACCCGCATCACCTGAGACATGGGTCGTTGTTCCGGAATCGACATACCAAGTGCCTTTATCATTTTGTTTCATATTCAAGCCTGTCAAGGCTGCCAATCGCAACTATTTTACTTCTCCATCCCTCCTAGCCTCTGCTCGTGGAGTTTTTCCCTTATTTTGAGGGTTGAAACAACAATTTGCTTTAATATGCCCTTTCATGTGCATTTGTCCTTGTATATTGGGCGTTGGAAGTATACCACGACCCCCAAAGGTATTTCTCCCTTGTCTTCCCTTTCCTCGAAAGAAATTTCCTCTACCTCTATCATAAGTCATCCCTGTGGCCAATACATCTTGGGTTCCTGAAAGCCCATGAATGTCCTCAGAAGACCCTTTCAGGGTCATTTCATACTGCAATAGCTTTGCACGAAGGTCTTCAAACTTTGGAAGCTCTGGGAGACACAATAAAGACGTCAAAGCATGGTAGTCTGGCCCCAACCCACTCAAGGTTTGCTGCAACTTATCGTTATCACTGACAAGACATCCCACAATAGCCAGCTGATCCGTGATGTTTTTCATTTTGTTCAGGTATTCCATAATAGACATTGAATCTTTCTTCAACATTTAAAATTCTCGCTTGAGAACATTATTCTCGCCTCAGAGATCTGCAAATATGTCTGAACTAGCTTGTCCCACAGCTCTTTGGCTAAACAATCATCAGGAATGGCTACAAGGACCTCATGTGAGAGTGTTGAAGTGATGTATGCCACTAACGATTGATCCATTTTCATCCAAGCAACATATTCTGGATTTTTGAGAAGAACAATAGATTGCGCCCCTTTATCGTCCGTCTTTTCCTGCGAAGTGAACTCTGGAGGGGGTGAGACCGATTTATCCAAATGACCAGAGAGATCTTGGCTCCTTATAAAAGGAATAATCTGCCTTTTCTAGGTCAAGAAGTTGGAATTATTCAGTTTTGCAGAGACTAATTGGCCGAGAAAGTTAGAGGAAAGGCCTGACTGCGGATGAGGTGAATCCATTTGAAATATTGAGAGAAGGAAAGAAAAGGAGAAATGTCTGGACTAGACAAAGAAATCAGTCACCCGAATATTCCGTCCTTTTTTTTTTGCAGAGACAGATATAATGTATATTCGGGTATGATCAAAGAGAAAAGAGGTAACTAATCAAAACTAAATATCAGTAATTGAATCAGTGATATACTCAATGAAAGCGTGTAACAAAATTGTAAATGTTTCAGAATAGTTGTATTACAAACTTAAACAGCATAATACTAATTTCAGAAAGTAGAGTATTCAGACTGAAGCAATATTCAAACTGAAGCAACCCAATAATGGAGATAATTCAAGATTAAGCAAAAGGGAAATAGAGGTATGAATATTTCAAAACAAGAGTTTATGCACACAGAAATAACACAAGTATTAACTTCAGCAAATGAAATATTCAGATTGAGAGAGGAGAACTTGTCTGCGTCTCTTCACGTCGGCAGATCCAACTGAAAGACTGCTTTGATTCCAGAGAGAATCAAATCTTAAAGAGCAAGGTAAGAGGAGATGTTGACGGAGGGGATCTTAAGGAGGAGATGTTGACGGAAGAGATGTTGTCGATCTTACCGGAACTGAATAACACGGAGGAAAGAAGGAAGGAAACGAGGAGGAAGGAGGCGCATGCAGAGGAGAAGGCGATCTCAGGCCAGGCTTACCACTCTGATACCATCTTAGAAAAGGGGCTTCACGTTCACCTGTGCAGGAAAAGAGAGAACGAGGTATTGAGAGAAGAGGCTGCAGGGAGAGAAGACGTCAGACCATTCACCTGCGTCTTTCATTGTATTAAATATATATTGAGTACATAATTTTTAGGGTACGAAAATACCCTCTAACAACAGACTTAAAATACATTGCACAACAATCGGATCTTGACCCGATCCAGTACATGGGTCGGGTTGGGTCCTGCACACACACGAGTTGGGTCCAAGATCCAATAACGACTTCTTTTCAGGCTGAACTGTGGTTGACTTTATTTCAATAACAGTTCAATATAACATGGAAAGAAAACAGTGCCTAACAGAGATTAAACAGAATGACTGAAAAGGGATGAAAAAATAAACAATCAATAAAGACTGCGTCAAAACTTACGTGACAGAGAAGAAATCAAAAATAAAGAAAAAACTGATAGTAAACGACGTGTTCTGAAACTTCAAGGCTGCCGCAAGCAACCCTAGGAGAGGGTTTTTATAGCTGCTGGTGGATCCGGGTCTCGGATCCAGTCTGGGACCCAGTTGAGACCCGGATCGTCTTCATACTGCTGTTGGGTTTGTGACGTCTGGGACGTTCCGGACCTGCTCTGCATCAAATAGTCTTACATGAACATCAGCTGTATCCTGTTCCTTGGGCTGAGCTGGATGCTCTTTGGTGCTGTTGGTGTAAGTCTCTCATTTTGCTAGGTCATTCAGGAGGTGGCGATCCAGTCTGATTGTGACTAGACTCCTATATCTGTTCCATGATCTTGACCTTCCCCCATTTCATTGTGGAGTTTACATTTCTTTAAAACTTTCTGGCTTCCAGATTGGTTGAATTTGCTTGGAGAACTTATTTATCTTGTGATGTAGGGGGGCTTATATTGTGAGCCAGCAATTCGCTTGAAGCAAGAGCTGATGTGATGATGGGCTAAAGAAAGAGAGATGGTCGGTCTGTGAGTAGGATGGCCTGCTTGTGTAAAATACAAGAGCTGGTTGGAGCTGCTTCAAATGTAACACAACACTACACATGCACACACGCAGCATGCACTTGCGAGTGCACCTATGTGCACATGCCCGCATGCAAGGCCTCATTTAGAGCACTGCAAATGTAAGTTACTGAATGAAGCTGCTGGAAATAAAATATCTGCTTTGCTCTTTCCTCCTATTGCTAAATTCTAATAGGAAATGGAGTTGGCGTGCGCAAGATGTCATCTTTCCCTTTCTTTTCTTATTCTCGTCTTTAAACTGTGATTGGATTTGGTGAAAATGAATTCTGCAGGAGCTTTCACACCAAGATGATAATTCTGCGGTTTAGATGCAGCAGCATAACATGTGCCGTGGAACTCATTTTCAACCAAACTGGCAGAATTTTAAGCAGGTAACTTAGTTTGTTGCCGTTGCTACACCAAAACAGTGGAGCTTTATTCTGCTGAGCATGGTTGATATGAAGTGGTATTTTTGTTTTGTCAAAATTTCAATTTTTATTGAATCCCCACAGTGCCCATGGGCGTTAAGCATCAACCAACACAAGACAGCATTTACCTGTAGTTTTTTTCTCTTTCTTTTTTGGGTTTCTTATATTGAGAAACTGCACTTAGGATCGAAGACCTAGCCACCCTGGTCTTAGGCTGCCGTACTACATCAAGGTTCTTCACCTGAAAGGGGGCGCTTTTTCCCTCCATTCAGGGTGAAACAAACGCCCCCTTAGGAACCTATTTTCTCATTTTCTAAGATTATTTCTGGAGGAAAAACTCAAATGAACTTGAAATTATCTAACCTAGAAAAATAGAAAAGAAAGGACTTTTTTTGTCACTAAAATTGTTACAAGGCTCCCAGCTTTTCAAAAGGTTTGGAGTTAACAAATTTGTCCCTCTTTTCATGGCAAAGTGTGTTCCACCCTGCTGTACTGTAAAAGAAAATTTAGAGCTATATGTTCTGGAGAAAGGTAAGAAAAAGTAGAACCAAAGGACTATCCTTTTTATTGTGACATAATTATGTTTTACAGACGCCCGCCCACAAGGGCTCCGCTTATCTTGTAGATGTAGATGTGACTTGTGAATGCCACCCAAATTGACAGGATGTCACAAGTTCGAAATCCACAGGTGACATCCCTTGTCGCAAGGTCGATGTTGGGTGTACTCCCCCGTGGGCAGGAGGGGAGGCCAGCCAATGCGCGGGTGTACTCCCCACAACGAGTGGATGCCACACATCTCCGCAACCCCCACTGGATGGATACGTCGCATCCAGTGACTGGACCGAGTACCTATTATCTCAGAGATGGTGCAGAATATGATCAAGAGCTCTGTTCAATGCTTCTCCTCCATCTTTTAGATGGCAGTTTTTTTGTAATTTATTTATTTTTAAGTGTGACCATTTGTAAAGGCTTTTAAGATGTCGTTGCTGAAAAGGGTGACCTACAAGAAGCCGCCTCACTTTCTATTTACAAAATAGTCGACCAACGTTTGAGATACTACTGTACGACAAAATGACATGTTTAGTGAAAAACTGTAATTTTTGAAAATTTGCCCAATGCCCACTTTTCGATGTAAAAAAAACTTTTTCACACTTGGCACATGTGAATTTTCTACGGATATGTGGACTTCTCTCTCAAATATTCGATATGAATTTTCTCTTTTATTTGTGAAGTTTTTCTCAAATATGCTAAACTTCTCTCACATTTGTGAATTTTCTCTCAAAATAAGAGAATATGTGAATATCGTACTGTATTTTGTGATTTTTCCTCAAATATATGCTTTTGAAGCATCATTAAAAGCAGTACTTTTAAAGTGTTGCTAAAGACCCATTGCGCTTTTGAAGTATCATTTTTTTCCCCAACAAACTCCTTTTACTAAAAATCACGGTGGGGGACAAGCATGAGAACGTTCACAAATGTGTGAGGACATTCTCAAATGTAGAAGCATGGATGAGGACATTCACATATTCTCATATTTTGAGAGAAAAATTGCATTTTTTTGGAAGACATTCACATATTCTCATATTTTGAGAGAAAATTAGTAAATGTGTGAGAAAATTCACATATTTTAGAGAAAATTTTCAAATAAAGGAGAAATTTCATATATTTGGATGTTTGAGAGGGAAGTTTGCATATATGTAAAAAAATTGAAAATTATAAGTTTTTTTTTGAAAAATACATCATTTTTGTCGTACATAAAGGTCATTTTCCAAACTTTACTTTGGATGTGTTTGGCTGACTTAAATGGATTTTGAGAGAATGTTATACCAATGGAGTTACGAAAAGTTGTGCCTCTTTTTTTAGGCCAGTTCTCGAAATATTGTAATTCTATTGGGCTCGCCACCTTTCTATCCATCAATGGTTATATTCAATTGCCACTGCACATCGTTTGCAAACTGTAAGAGTAGGCCCATGCAGATCGACAGTGCGGATTGAATCGATTATATATCAATATGATTTGATCTCCCCAATTCTATTGTTAAGGTAAAAAACACTTAAGCAATGATTTTTCATATTCCTTTACCTAATTAATTGTCCATGCAGTAAGCTTTAGGCTCCACCCTATGCTTTAATTCACATCTTTGTCTAGGAAGTTCACCTCAAAATTCATACACCAGGCACACATTTTTTTGATATTTACACCGAGAAACCGCCCTCAGGATCATAGACCTAGCTGCGCTAGGTCTGCATGTTGTACTTATGATCACTGTCCTGACAGGGTAAAACTGTGTGGGCTTACCCCTTACCCCCAAAGAGTCGCCACGTTTAGCGCAAGGGGTGACTTTGATGGGATTTGAGCCTAGACTGCCTGCCTAGCAGCCTAGACCCCGTCCGGCTATTCCAAACCCTTTGGGGGCTGCTGGGCACACACATGAAAGATGATTGATGTGGAATCTAGTATGGAGAAAAGTGTCAAGAATGTTATAAAGGTACAAACACTGTCCTCCCTTCAAACATCTCACCATCAAAATTGGTGTCCCCGGAGGTGATGGGTGATGATGGTGATAGCATGACTTTCTTTTTTATAGGAAGAAACGGGTAAGTGCGAAATTGATACGTGCTAAATGAGTTTTTCTATCCTTTCCATGTTCTTTTTCAGTTGCCACCCCATAAATGTGTTGGGCATGGTTGATTTATGAAGAATCCACACCTAGATCATGTGTTTTTGATGAAAAAAAATGATATTTGGAGCCTAAAAAATTTACAAAGATTTTGGACCTTTGATTTTTTGAACATTATAAAAACCCAACCGTGTGTCGGAATCGAACACTTCAAGAGCTGATCCCTACAAATTACGGTCAGAATTTAAAAATAAAATGAAAAAATGCTACACTCCTGGGTTGATTTGCTCAAATTCTAGAAATTAAACTGTGAGGCATTCTTTATCTTTTTCTCATTCATTTCTTTCAATTTTTTTCTTTAATGTTTGGAGAAGGGTCTTGACGTTGATCAAGAAGAGGAGGGCATATTGACAACACCAATCTCTCGCTTTCTCTCTCTCTCTCTCTCTCTCTCTCTCTCTCTCTCTCTCTCTCTGTGTGTGTGTGTGAGAGAGAGAGAGAGAGAGAGAGAGAGAGATGAGAGCTATCAAGACTTCTTGTAACAGAAGAGTGGCATCGTTGTAGCATGCTTGGGCCAGCTGCATGCTTCTGGTCTTGATGGCTTCATCTTAGCTGCAAACATCAAATACACTAACATCATCACAATCATCACCCACAACAAAATTAAGAATAAAGAGCTGAAAAGATAGAAGTACATTTAAGGTGCAAGTGTGCCAGATTTTTGCCTGGATAAGGTCCAGACAAAGCCCAACTTTAATTTGTCTAAACAGGCCTAAAGTTAGGCAAGCCATGGTAACACATTGTAATTAAATACATATATGACAATTTTATCATAATAACCATGCTTTTAACGGCAAAATCTTAAAAAACATTTATTTTTTGCATAGTTTTTAAAAATTTCATTTTATTGTATATATTATAACATTTTCAATTTGTTGAGAATTTTCTAATACAAACCTTAGAAAATGAGGTTGTGAGAAATTCACTGCCAAATAATTGTCAATTTAAACTTTTCTCGCTATCTATGCCCAGCCTCTACTTTATGTCATTTGACTATATTTTTTCTTTCTTTCTCTTTCAAAACACTTCATTTTTGTGCTAATATCATTCAACATGGCAGGGTTGCAAAAAGAATGAATTCCTTGTTAGAAGATCATAAATTTCAACCAAGTCTTTTTTAGTGAACATAATTCACATACCTCCTCAATGCAACAAATCAATTTGCTTGCTAGCTCTGTCAGTGGCTGCTTCTGTTCCTCGGGAGCGGCCGCGATGAACCGACTTCAGTCACAAAACAAAAATGTCGACCTCAAGTGAAGATCCTGCACGATGAATTTCCACGACTCTTCATCCATCTGATCAACGAAGGTGAGCAGATGGCAGATACATTTCCTTATCCGGGAAAGACTTCCCTTGGCCGCCATGTTTGGTGTGCACATGTGCTCTTTTTCGCAAATTAGGGAACTGCAATGGGGGTGACAGATATTTCGTTTCGAGTATGAATTAGGACATTTTCAGCAAGGCTCGTAAATGAGCTGAACGAGACGAGCTTGGGCTAGCTGTTGAAGCTCGTCTAGTCTAGGCCAACCCGTAGCTTGAGCTCGTGGTGAGCCAAGCTAAGTCCAAGCTCATGATGATCAAGCACAAACCTAAAAAAACAAAGAACTTTTTAGTGATGGGGAGACTCAAGCCTAATATCTCCCAAGTTACAAGCCACATAAAAAGAATGTCGTCCCCATATGTACTTGTATTGTGGCATGTACTTGTATTGTGGCACCCCAAATATTGAAAGATTATTTTTCTTATAATAACTCCTTTAAAAACATATCCGAAGCCTCATTTTTTTTTGAAACAGCGTTAAACTCGGGCACAACACAGATTTTAAGTAAAAATCATTCATTCATTTAAAGTAACAAAATTTATTTCATTCTTTTTATTGAATGAAATATCAGAGTTTAACATGTACGGAGAGTTGATCATGGCTAAATAGGGGGTACGATGAGAGGGTGGTGTATGTTCGCCCCCGATGATTCACTGAATCCCACGTCTGTGTTCGAGGGGTCGAATGAGCGGCACACATTTAGGCACATGGGGCTCGTATTCCCATGTATGATGACATAACTTTGCATCAGACTCTGGTGCTGTTGCAAAGACTTAATCACCCTTACTTGCTTTTCTTACCCTGAAATGACGGTTCGAGGAAATGACAAAAATATCCTCCATTCAAAAGTTGGGAAAATACAATTCGAGAAAAGGACAAAAAAGTCCTCCATCCAGAAAGTTTGATGTTAACTATTTAAAGTGGAGACGTTCCCTATTCATGAAACTCCTGCGCCATCTGCTGTAACAGTAGCTCCCATTATCAACCCAAACTTTGCCTTCGTCTCCAATCGAGGTTTCCGCCTTGTTTTTTATCCTGTTTTACAACACATTGTCTCCTTCTCGTGTCTGCCTTGTGTTACAAAATATTCCCGTGTCTTCTCTTCATTTTTGTTGTCGTTAGGCATTATGGAAGAAAGCAATGATGCACAAACATTCCAACCAGTGCCATTAAGGCGGCGTGAGTAGCTTTCCATCTCATCATGCTATCGATGAAGAAGGCATGTCGTCTTGTGTGTCATTAAGGCATTGTTTGGTTATTGCAGGTAGATCTTGTTCTTACGATGGTTGGAAACTTATCGATATTTGTAAGACGTTGGAACCTATTGACAAAAATGCTTGTTTACAAATGCTAGGAAGGGCCTCTACCCCATCAGGTATCCTACATTCACTCATTATATGCATTGTATCTCAAACCGTTGTAATAGTAACATACTCTCGTTTTTGTGAGATATATCTTTGTTAGTTAATATCGATTTGTTTGCTATTTTGCTCGATTTCTTCTGTATCGATTTGTAATTTATTGTGTGATATATTTATCGACCTTTTAGATATTATGGTTTTGTATTGTCGAGTTGCAAGTTATTATGCTGAACTGCCGTATCGATTTTCAATATATTATTCGATATTCATATCGCTTTGTAAGATATTATATGTTTTGTAATATGTATTTCTAAGATATTTGTACACAAACTTTGAAAACGTGTGCGTGCAGAAACACATCGTTACACGATTGCGGGAGCAATTTTCGCATTCATACCGCTGCTCTGTCAGCGATTTCTATTGAACTCGCTTTACAGCATCGTGGATATAATGAGAGCGTTATCGTCAACACACATGTACGACATGTATCTTTTATTGGCATGGTAAGTGACAACTCGATGCTCAGTATAAGCAAATATCAAACCGCACTTGCTTGGATACTGTCATTCATTAAATCGTTGCTTTGACTTGCTTAACCTTATCAGTATCCGTTGTTATATGCATCCTGATTAAATCGCAGTAAACGTATGCGCTTGCTAACGCAAATTGATATATTGCTTACAAAACATTCCACTTTCTTCTCTTCTTTTTCGTTGTTGTTAGGCATTATGGAAGAAAGCAATGATGCACAAACATTCCAACCAGTGCCATTAAGGCAGCGTGAGTAGCTTTCCATCTTATCATGCTATCGATGAAGAAGGTATGTCGTCTTGTGTGCCATTAAGGCATTGTTTGTTTATTGCAGGTAGATCTTGTTCTTACGATGGTTGGAAACTTATCGATATTTGTAAGACGCTGGGACCTGTTGACAAGAATGCTTGTTTACAAATGCTAGGAAGGCCCTCTACCCCATCAGGTGTCCTACATTCACTCATTATATGCATTGTATCTCAAACTGTTGTAATAGTAACATACTCCCATTTTTGTGAGATATATCTTTGTTAGTTAATATCGATTTGTTTGCTATTTTGCTACAAACACCAATTGATATAGTGCTTAAAACTTTGTTGAGCTTATCATCAGGTTGTAATAAAGATGATGTAACTCAATCAATTGAAAGATCTGGAGAATTGAACATCTATACTAATGACGCAACTGAAGAATTGAACATCTGCGCTAATGATCCACATGAAAAGAAAGGTGCAGGTATTAGACCCACTTTTGACTTGAATGTTCGAGTAGAAGAAATGCAATTCAATAATGAGGTAAATTACCATGATAGTACACATAATAAAAGAGTAAGCACCGAGAATGTAAATGGAAGCACACTAGACTTGAATGTTCCAGTAGTGGAAATGGAATTCAATAATGAGGTAGATTTTGATGTCAGTACACATAATAAAAGTGTAGAAACTGGGAATGTACATGGAATTACACTTGACTCTGTTCCTGTAAAAGGAGTGCAGTTTAATAACGAGGAAGCTGCATATAAATTTTACAATGATTATGCCTTAAAAGTTGGCTTCAGTGTAAGAAGGTTTTCTTGGTCAAAAAATGCACTGAGTGTCTTGGTTAGAAAGACGTATGTTTGTTCCAAGCAAGGTCGGAAGAAATCAATGGGAAATCCAACAAGGAGCATGCCAGAATCAAGATGTGGATGTCAAGCGAGAATGGTTTTGAGAAGACATCCGAATGAGAAATTTGTAGTTTGTACTTTAATCAGTGATCATAATCATGATTTATCTGCATCATTTATGACTCCTATGTTAAGGTCACATCGTAAAGTAACTGTAGCGCATGCTGCAATGGCTGAAATAGCCGATAGCGCCAGCATTGCACCAAGGAAGACATATAATTTGTTTGCCCACATCGACAGTGGTCGCGATAATGTGTCATTCACACCTTTGGATCTAAGAAACCACTTGAGAAGGAAGATGACAGATAACATGAAGAAAGGAGAAATATGTTCTTTGGTTGATTACTTACAGAATAAATCAAGCAATGAACATGGTTTCTTTAGTGCAATGCAAGTGGAAGAAGATGGATATGCTGTGAATATGTTTTGGGCAGATTCAAAGTCAAGAGTAGATTATGAATGCTTCAATGATGTGCTTGTATTTGATACTACAGTAAAGATTAATACTGAACAGTGGCCATTTGCGCAGTTTGTCGAAGTGAACCATCACGCACAGAGTTGTATATTAGGCGGGGCGTTTTTGTATGACCAGACCAAGAAAAGCTTTTAGTGGTTGTTTAGAGTATTTACACAGGCAATGAACGGGAAGCAACCTGAAGTTGTACTTACAGATGGTGATCACGCAATTGCGGCTGCAGTGCTTCATGTGTGGCCAGATACGCATCATCGCCTATGTTTGTGGCATATCTTTCAAAATGCAACAAAGAACATAGGACACATATTTAATCAGAAGACAGGGTTTGACAAAAAGTTTACTAGGTGTGTGCTTGAGAGCGTAGATGAGATCACCTTTATGTCTGATTGGGAGGAAATGATTCAGACATACGACCTTCAAGATTGTTTGTGGTTACAAAATTTATATGCAGAAAAAGAGAAGTGGGCATTGGCATATGGAAGACAATACTTTTATGCTGGTATGATAAGCACACAAAGAGCTGAATCTATGCATGCCACGCTGAAGAAAACTCTGTATTCATGTTTAACAATGTTTCGTTTCATGGAACAATATGAATTATTTATAGACGGTCTAAGACAGAATGAGCTTGAACAAGACGTGAAATGCTTCAACACACGACCTCTAACTCTTGGCATGAAAATATTGATGCGACCTGCAGCTCTGTATACACTAACTGTATTTGAATGGATCAAGAAAGAGGTGTTACATGTCATGAATTGCAAAATAGAAGGACTCGTGCAAACTGAGAATATGCACAAATACCATATTTTATGGCAGGGCGAAAAGCATCACGAAAGGCAAGAAGCACATGTCACGTACAATGTTGACAACAGAAGAGTTGAATGTTCGTGCAAAATGTACGAATTCAAAGGTATTTTATGTTGGCATGCATTAAAGACACTCAATCAAGCGAAGATACAAGAAATACCTGAGTCTTACGTAATGCGGAGATGGAAGAGACGTGCAAAGATTGAAACCATTGTTATGGACAATGTGAGTAAATCTGGTGTTGACGAGAAGTGCCACATAGCCTCCCGTTACCAACAACTGTGTAGGTCATTTATGCATGTTGCTGATTTGGCATCGAGAAGTGAATAAGGTTATGTATGCGTGAGAAAAGCTTTAATGTAGTTACTTGAAAACTTGGAGTTAATTCACCTTAAGTCCGTTGCAGCGAATGAATACCAGTCGAAGATAATGTGATCGAACAGCGTAGGTGAAAATCATGTTTCGCTTGACACTCCTGAGAAGTTGCGCCGAAGCGTAAACATTATCTTCAACAAGTCAGTAGTGAACGTTTTTTATTATGATGGACATATTTATGAAGCGAAGGGTATGAAAAGAAAACCTACCTCTGATCGCAGTCGTCGGGGGGCAAAGGGTGCAATAAAATTGGTTGGCAAGAAAAGGACTAAGAAACAACCAACCTGTAATAAAAAACAACAACGCTCTTCGAATGAACAGGTATGTAAGACATTATATTGCTTTACATTATGTGAAGCTTGTCAATATCTAACTCGTGTAATGTCCAACATGCAGCAATACCCTATAGAAGTAACACCAAACGTTGAAACCTTCATTCCTCCCGACCAGATTTCCTGCAACGATAGCTTCAGTTTTACAAGTCTTTTGGTATGTAATCAATGTTGGGAGGAGGTTTGCATTTCTTGTGAAACTTAATGCAGTGTCTTATACTTTCTATTGCATGACAGGCTCTGATGCATTCGACAGATAGGTATAGGACACCGAAATCTCGTGTGGGCTATTAATTTAGCTGTCATGCCTCTTTGCATGACCCGATTTCCACATTGTCGGATTTGTTAAGAGTTTATAGTGATTTGTCAGTGACGACTTGCGGTCCGTGGTTGAATTTGCTTAAACCGATAAATAGCAATTTGTGGCTTCTACAGGAAGTCGATTCATGACATCACTGAATGGCGATTTGTGGTTATCGTTGAATAGCGATTTGTGGCATCGCAGCATAGTAATTTGTGGGTATTGTTGGAATGTCAATCCAAGCGGGTTGAGAAGGGTTGTTCAAGTAAGTTTTTTTGGGCTATTGATCAAGGTTGCGATTCATTTTATGATGTAAAAAAGCTTTCACCTGCGTTTTCCAGGTAAGTGGTTGCACAATGTTGGACTTGTGTAATGGTAATAAAATGAAATCATTTTATGATCTGAGTTTTTTTGGTTGATTTAAACAAGTCCTTTATTTATTGAATTGCGATTTACAGCCAATAAATAGAATGTGTCCCAACATAGCTGCCAATCTACTTCCAAGATAGTGTCATGTTCACAAGCTACGAGTGCCCTTCTTTTTCTGTGTACTTGTATGTATAAAAATCTTGTAAAATAGATTATTATTTTATTTATCGTAAATTGCGCTTTAGAAGTCTTTTGGTATATAATCAATGTCGGAATGAGGTTTGCATTTCCTGTGAAACTTGTAGTATGTGTCTTATATTTTCTATTTCAATGTTGGAAGTAGATTGACAACTATGTTGGGACACATTCTATTTATTGGATGTAAATCGCAATTCAATAAATAAAGAACTTGTTTAAATCAACAAAAAAAACTCAGATCATAAAATGATTTCCTTTTATTATCATTACTCAAGTCCAACATTGTGCAACCACCTACCTGAAAAACGCAGGTGAAAGCTTACTCAGATCATAAAATGAATCGCAACCTTGATCAATGGCCAAAAAAAGCTTACTTGAACAACCCTTCTCAGCCCGCTTAGATTAACATTCGAAGGACAACCGCAAATCACTATGCTGCAATGCCACAAATCGCCATTCAGTGATGCCATGAATCAACTTCTTGCAGAAGCCACAAATCGTTGTCCGGCTCATAGCACAAACTATCCAGCGATGGGTGTGCCATCCTTCTACCGGTGGCTTGTTGACAAGTATCAAAAGATAGTTGTGGCTGTTAAAGAGGAGAGGACAACAAAGGATGAAAATGGAGTTGAGTTCATAGACACAGACATACCACTACTACAAATTGTCATTCAGCTGATAATCACTACTACAAATCGTTGTCCAGCGAATAGGAAGGACAACCTCAACATGATCAGGCGGCGTGCTTGGAATTCTGCTGCGGAATTGAATAAGGAGGGAAACCAATCACAAACAGCTTTGAATGTAACACCATAATTATTTTCGATTGTAATCCATCACTTATAAGACCGAATGCTTTTAAGATTGCTAGAGTATAAGAATCAATATATGCAAATCGGTCCACCAATGGTGTTAGGACTGTTTTGCTGTAAGCTTGCATTCGAGGATTGTTTACTTAATTTTTCACTAGACAAAAGGGTCTCCGTAATTATTAACGTTATCCCAGTAAGGTAGGCCTTCTTGAAATCCAGTGGACTATGACAATTATTCCTCTTCTCCTTCCTCTTCTTCTTCGTCTGTATTGATCAAGGTCATAAGACCACCTCATCCAATCGATGTACTACTTACACGCCTCGCATGTTCCACAGTACTCTACGGGTAATGGGAAATAGGTCCTCAATAGGCTGGCCTAGTAAGGAACGAAACATTTGTTGTTTACAAATCACAATACACATATGTGTTGCGTACGGACAGCAAAGGATGTATCGTAAGTTTTTTGATTAATCGTACATTATTCATTTATCATGGTGGTTGAGCAGTAGATCTTTTGGCTCATAGATAGTCGCACAAGCACTGGACGGTGTGATTATCTTCTACTTCGTGAACCAGCAATAGTCAAACCGACGATACCTTTATAAACCTGGAGTTCCTCCCTCGAACATATGAGGCAAAGGAAGACAACTACATGACCAACAATGGCGAATCAGTACGATATTGTCTACACATCGTCTCCATTTTCATCAAAATCCGTCTCTTTCATGCCGTATTTGCGCTTTGTGTTGTGTACTCTATAATGTAATTTCAATACTGTTCTTTGCAATGTCCTTGTTCATTTCAGTAGAACATCCACCGCCGAAGTTGGGCGAGAACTGAGTCAATCACTCCTGCAAGACATCAAAAGAATGCACAATGAATTCGCACAGTGCAACATGATCAATAATTTTGTTCATATGAAAGTGGTAGGAGTTGTATATATACGTAAGCCATGTGTACGTACGTTAACAACAACATATTTGCTGCAAACAGACTATATCCGATTTCATCAGTTATATTAAAAGCAACGCGCCAAGCAAGACTATAAGCATCGTCAGCTCATATTTCATGGTATATCAGTTGTATTTTATGTTGTTTTTGGTTATTGATTTAGTCCAGTTGATTTATATGTTAACATTGTTGTTAATAAGGTTTCGGTTTGCAGACTATCTTACGTCGTTTGCCATACTCCAGTGGATTTAAAGACGGCCTACCTTATTGGGTTAACGGTAATTATTGCGGAGACCTTTTGTCTAATGGAAAAGCAAGTAAACACCCCTAGAGTTCAAGGTCACAGCATAACAGTGCTAACAGCATTTTTTACGATCCATTTGCAAATATTGATTCCTACACTCTGGAATGCTGAAAAGCATTGGGTCTTATACGTGATGGATTTACACGAAAAACAACTATGGTGTTACAATTCATTGGAAGTTGGCAGTGGGTTACGGCTTGACATTTTCCATCTCGTAAGATTCCATCTATATGAGTATTATGTCGTGTACTGGGTTCATGAATTTACTTTCGGCCGCATTATTCTCAGATCAATTTCGTCAAAGCCATTTTGAGAGTCGACGTTAGCGAGTGGATCTATCGCACGGCATACCATGCTCCTTTATAAAATAATGGTGTTGATTGCGGCGTATTTGTAATGAAGTACATTGAAGCGATATACAATGGTGCAGAACCCTGTTTCGACATTGTATGTCATTTCTTGGCCTCTGTTATTAGTGATTAAATGCATGTCTGTTGGTTCCACATTAGAATTTGTTTTTGCAGGTTGATATACCTGGATTCCGCAAAGAACTCTGCCAAAAATTGACGTCCTTTCTAATTGCGGAGGCGAAACTAACCGAGCCGCCACGAGGATCTAAAAGGCAACGACCAACGGTGCCTAACCCGCATGATTGACAGTCGCAGAATTAGATTGCGATGTTTGCAATGAATGAAGCCTTCTAATGTTCGAAATGATAATTTTCAATATCGTTATGAAATGTTTGATGTTTAAACATCGCCTTATTGCTGACACGCACAGAATGAAAATCGCAGAAGAGATTCGAGATGAATGCGGTGAACAAGAGCCATTAATGTCGCTTCCGTAATTACAAATAGTACACAGCGATAAGACGGGTTTGCTGTTGAGAAATGGTGGTCGGACGTCATCTTTACTACTACTACCATGAAATCTCGTGTAAGAATTTGAATTTTTTTTGAATTTAAAATGACTTTTCCTTTAATTATGATATTGCATACATATGAAAAGAGTCTATACGGATAACACAATTGCGTCGAAGCCGCCTATACACTCAATTCAAGAACAAGTCATTTTTTGCAGAAATTGTCGGTTTGTCGGTTCCTTATTCGCGAAGCAAAGTGGAACACATCCTTAACCTGTGTGATGGGTCATTCAAATATTAATGAAACATTCTATCACCCTCCGTCAGTTTTCAAATAAATACGACAATTTTAATAAACAAAGGGCAAATCTCAAATAAAATACCCTCCGCATTAATGACATTGAAGAATGGCACGTCAGAAAGCTATTCTCAAAACTAATCAATGTGATTGGACCTGGTAGTTCAACTCACGGGAGCACGTAGCGTGTGGGTTTGATTGTAGAAATATTTTTTGTTCTTATATAAATCCACAACTTCGTCCACATGCGTTCCAACAAATCGCCTTAGGTGTACATTACAGATTTACACCTCGACATTGGTCGTCGCGAGTCACTCTCATCTAGCCATGCACTACATTCGTTCATGATGTGGCATATATATTACGATTTCATTCTCGCAAGTTCAGCAACACAGCGATTTCTGAGAACAAACCTTTCTTATCGATAAATACTTTGTCATTTGTTCAAAGCGAACATTACGTGCCTTTGTGGACCACAAATCGCGGAAATCTATTTCCAGGCTTTTCGTTCACGTAATGAGAGCTATACAACGATTTCAGAACAGCAACAAAATATCTTTCACTGTATAGTATTTTTAATTACCGAAGAGCATCATTACTAGCATTTGTTAAGCGCATACAACACAAAACTATTTCTCGATACGATTTAGTTTTCGTAGATGAAGCAGTACAATGATTTACAAGAGTGTTTTGTAATGTTCAAATTATATTTCAACGGAGACAGATTTACAAAATTTGTAGTCCTATAAAATTTTCCTACCGGAAGTCCTTCTCCTACATATCTCCAGTCTGTCTCTATCTCTTTGTGTCTGTCTCTCCGATTTTGTTGATACCAAAAACAAGACGATTCAGATACTGAGTTAGATGAACCCCCGTCACTGGAACGACCACTCCTCTGAAACCTCCTCCTCGCGAAGGAGAGGAAGAGGACGCGGGGGAGCTCCTGATGGCCACCCTCAGCGCACCGACTGCATCCCTCGCCATCGCTGACGACCGCAAATTAAATGCCCGCGACTGCACCGCCGGCAGCTCCACGTCAGCCAACTCCACCTCCGCCGACCGCTCCTCACCATGTTGCGACAACACCGCCTGAGTTGGGCGAGAACGGTGATGGCGGAGCTCGTTATGTTGTACAGAGAGAGCAATCGATAGGTTTCATATTACATATTTTGTCTCCCGTTCTTTTTAAACTCAATCAAATTTCTGCATATTTCCTTGCGTAATTCTGGTATATCTTCCTGCAACAAAAATATGTAATGTGAAACCAATATATAACAGGAATCCCCAATAACAGCGGATACAAAGCTCATACATCGTCGAAAAAGGGTTCTTCTCCTTTGTATATTGCTTCAATATGCTTCATTACGAATATGCCACAATCGATCCCATTACTTTGTACAAGAGCATCGTCAGCACAAAGCAACATCCACTCGACAATGTCGAGACCCACATAGTCGTTTAGGAATCTGTGAATACCCCAAAATTTTCAAAATTTTATAAAATTTCCCTCTTGGTCTCTGACCTAAACTTTCTGAATAAATTGAGTCATTTTTTAATCCAAATTTCAGTTATTTCTCAGCTTCACTGGAATTCAAATTCATGTTATATATCTGACTCAACTTCAGATCCGGATACAGTGCTAGAATTCCAATCTGAGCCTCGTTATCCAATTTTCAAAATCAATTTTACAAAAATACCAAAATAATTTCTGAAAAGCTCAGACAGTCCATTCGGTATCCATTTGGATCCATTTACTCTGTGTTTCTCAATTCGAGGTTCAAAACTCGAATATTTCCTCAAAACCAGGATCCAAATCCGTTTTCTAAAGAAATCGAACCTGAATTCTCAGAAAACCTCTTTTTCGTAAATATTTCTCAAAAATACAAAAAATAGTTGTAAACCCCTTTATTTCTCTTCAGTTATTTGAGTTTTATTTCAAAAACACAAAAAAAATACAGAAAAAAAAATACAAATCGATTTTAGAAACCTCCTTTTTAAAAGCCTCTTTTAGCTTAAGGAGCCCCTTTTCAGAAAAAACTTTTGAAAACAACCATCATTTTGCAAAAATTTCTTTTTAAATCTGCTATTTTTAAAATTCTCCTTTATATTTTGTTTAACTTAGATTTTAAAACCTTTAAAATCATAAAAAATGTTTTTTTTAGAAAGGTCGTCTGATGCTGCCTCAGCTCTAAACTTTCTAGAAAAAGGGGAAGAAAAGGAGGAGGAAACATAGGAAGAAAAAAAGGAAGAAAAGGAGGAGGAAAGAAGGAGGAAAAGAAGCAGAAAAGAAGGAAGAAAATGAGCAAAAAAAGAGAAAGAAGGATAAGAAGAGAAAGGAAGGAAGAGAGAAGGACATTCAGCGATTGGTGGTCAGTAGTCTCTCTCTCTTTCATCTCTCCTCTTCACCTAGAGTTTATAAAATTTGGAGAAGCTTTCAGCCCTTTCTTTCAGACCCCTTCAGCCAAGGTGCATATTCTTCTTCTATTTCCTTTAAATCTCTTGTCATAACATGATTAATAGATTAGAATCTGAATTTTCATCTTCCTATTTGCTGCATTTTAATCTCTATTTAACATATTTTGATTGAGCCAAAAGAATTGAAGTAGTTTGATCTTTTTAGATGAAATCCTTTTTTAAATGGGCTACAACAAGTTAGATTTGTGCCTCAGCCATTTTGGTTTTCTTTTAATGCATTTTATGTCTTAATTTTTTATCATACATGCATTCATTCATGTTTTAAGGCATTAGATTTCATGTTTGAACATCTACGCATGTGCAGTTTGCTTTCATCATGTTCAGTTGCTTCCTAGATTGTATTTTCAATTCTGATGCATTTTAGATCTATCGATTCGTATGTAATCAGAGCTCATTTTGATCTGATTTTTTTACTGCAACTTTATGCATATGTCTTCATGCTTTCCACCAAAAATCATATCATTCTGAGTTTGTTTGATCCACTTTAAAAATCGAGATTCAGAACCTATTATTTTGCATCGTCAGGATTTTAGCAGAATCAGGACCAACTTGCGGAAGTGATTTCTCCCTAACCAGAGATGATCTTTCCGATCCATAAAAAAGAGTGTTTTTTAAATTGAATCTAGCTTGTTCATATCGAATTTAAGCAATTTTTATGGTGTTTTCATACCTGTTTTGGGTCAAAAACCACAACCCTATCACCCTATGTTATTTTAATGGTTCAGATTTTGATCCATTTTGTGAGAATTTTATTTTCCTAATGGAAGACCATTTTTAAATTCTATAAAACGGGTTCTCTTTGTTTATATGTCTAGTTCATCCCTGTAAATTTTTAGAATTTTTCATGGCAAATTGCTATTTTATTTTGATTAAATACCAAAACCCTGTATCCAGATTTTGTATATGTTCTGATTTTGGCCCCCATATCATGACTGTTGTAGCACTCCTTCAACAAATCTCTATCTGATTGGCAAGATTCTTCAACAAATCGTTGTTATATTTTTTTGGGTCTTCAATGAGTTCTTACTACGATTTATAGTGTTTTTGGGTCTCCAACGAGCCCCACAACGATTTATAGTGCTATCTAGTTTTTCTACTATGATTTGTAGTGTTTTTTGGTCTCCAACGAGCCCCACAATGATTTATAGTATTGTCTGATCTTTTAACTATGATTTGTAGTATTTTTAGGTCTCCAAGGAGACCTACAATGATTTATAGTGTTGTTGGACCTCACTATAGCGATTTGTAGTGTTTTTCGCTAAACACTGCAGTGATTTGTGATACAAATCGCTGTAAATCGCTACCAGAATTAGGACCAACTTGTCAGGGTCATATCTCCTTAACCAAAGATCGAATTTCAAATCCGTAAAAAGTGGTGTCTTTATTATGGAGTCTAATTTATTCCTGTGAACTTTCAAAGATTTTTATGGTTATTTGATACCCCATTTAAATCTAAAACCATATCCCTATCAGTTTACCTTATTTGAGTGACATAGGTTTTTAATTCGTTTTGTAAGAGTCATATCTCCTCAACGAAAGATCATTTTCCAAATCCGTAAAAAAGGTTTTCTTACTCTATGTGTCTAGTTTATATCTAGAAAGTTTTATAACTTTTTATGCTCATTTGATCTTTCAAACCTGTTGAATACCGAGACTGGTTACATAATTTCAAATTCTGTAACAGGTTCATTTTCTGTTTGGAAACAGTGACTTCTCGAAGTCGCCATTTTCAAACCAAAATCGATTTTTCAGTTCTGTAAATTGGGTTGTTTTTTTTATTGAATTGAGCAACGTTTCCTTTAAATTTAGGAGAAATCGAGTCTATTTAGTCTCTGTAACATCCAGTTTACTGAAACCTGTCTGTTAAAATCTAATTTCTTGTTTTTGAAATTAATGCTCTAATGTTTTGATCATAACTCTAATTTCAAGAATGATTTTGATATTCTGTAAAAAAGAAATGCTTTCTTGCTACGTTGTAAATCTAGGGGTTCATTTTGAGTTAAAATCAAATCGTTTAAGACTTCTGTCTACTCAGAATGCTCTGACAGGTTCATCTGCAAAATCCTGATTCTGCAAAATCTTGTCTTATCTGGATAAGAGAATCCAAATTCGAGTTTTCCTCAGATGATGGCTTAGCATTGTCAATTCTACAACATTCATCAGATTGTTAGGCATCTGTATATCATTTTTAGAAATTTCTAAGGTCATTGACATTTCATTCATTGCATCTTTCAAAAATTGATTTCATAAAGAAGCATTCCTTTGTTAAAATGAAGTTAAAATGGGCATTTTATCACTTTTAAATTCAAATTTTCAAACATAACTCATGTATTTCATAAATTAAAAATGAATTTTATCAAGTTGGAATGCCTTAACTTCATTTCAAACAAGCTTTGGAGTTTATTTGCCTTTATTTCAATAATTTTCAATAGATTTTCATAAAAATCTCAATTTCAAGGTTAAACTCACTTTGAACTCAAGCTTTAAAATGTATTTATATGTTTTAAAGCGCCAATTTCAAAATTTCAAAACTCCAAAGCACCATTTTCAAATGTTTTCATTAAATCATGCATCATATGTGTTTATTTTGTTTAATTTTCTTTATCTTTGAGGCATAAAAGGCTAATTTTGGATGTATTCTTCAATTTTTCAATAATTGAGGGAAAATCCATAAAAGCCTACACTTATTTCTAACAAGTTTGCTTATTTTGCAGGATTTTCTATTTTTGTTATCTCGTTTTCAATTGTTGTATCAATTCAAATGTTGTAATAAATCAATTAATGAGAAGTTTACTTTATGCTTAGTTTAGAATTAATAAGCATGTAGTTTAACTTTTCATTTCTCATAATCAATATGTTGCATTTTTATTTTCATTTTCAATAACACTATGGTGAAACACGAATGGCATGAGCACCATTCTAATAAAAGGTGATTAAATCCTAAGTTGACGATTTGCATTTATCGCCATAGTCAAAATGTGAACAAAACTTGGGGTTTTCATCTTTTATCGAATAACATTGGGTCAATACAGGATCTCTTTCCAAAAATCATCTTGTTTTTCTAAATATTTTCTTCCTTTATCAGAGTTTAATTTAAAATTAATTCAAAACATATATCAATGGCCATAGCCAGGATATATTGAGAGTTAATTTTATTTTAAACTCTATAAAGGCACCAAAATGTATTTTATTCTTCAAATGAATTTAAATATGAATATTATATAATACATTTTATGGCCATAGTTAGAAATGTATTATATCTTCAATCTTATTTCAATTCACTTAAAGAATGAAATATGCTTTTCAAACCTAATTTCAAATTTCTTTTAATGCATTCATCATTTAAGATAGAATTGCATCAACATTTTTCACCTCTTTGAAACCATTTTCAAATTTCCAAGTGAATTTTGAAATGATTTTTCAAAATCAGTTTTCATTTCAAAGTTATCCTTTTCTAATTTCATTCTCAATTTCATGTAATTTCAATTCCTAATTTTCAAATTAAATTCTCTCAATTCAATTACATTTTCAATTTCAAACTTCACTTCTTCAATTCTTCAATTTTAAGTTTAAAGTTCAATCTTTTAACTCCTAAATTCAATTCCAACTTTTGATTTTCAAATTCAACTTTAAATTTTAAATTCAATTTCAAAAATCGATTTTCAAATCTTCGATTTCAATGCTTTTAAATTCATTTCAAATTCTTGAATTTCAAAATCGTCATCTGATTGGTGACATCTTTCAGTATATCGCTATTGCGATTTACCGTGTCTTTCCATAAATCATTGTGTGATTTACAATGACTTTTAGCAAATCATCCTGCGATTTACGGTATTGCGATTTATCACGTCTTTCAAAAAATCATTGTTGCGATTTACAGTATTCTTTAATAAATTTTAAATCAATTTCTGAACTTTCAAGCCGTTTCTTAAAGGATGTTTTCAAAAATTCATTCCCAAAATCACTTGGAAATTCTCAAATTTTTTGAAGCATTTTTAAAAAAATATGCATTCTTCTCAAGTTCAAGATTATAGCACAAGCATGATTCAATGTGCATTTAGAACTTAGAATAAATACTTAGATAATATTTTAGCAAAGCAAAAAAGGCATAAATTCGATCCTTGGTTCGATTACCCCTGGTAAAGGTGCCAGGAACGGTTGAACCTCGTACCGATGAGCGAATCCCGTCTCTCCATTTTCCCGCAAATTTTTCAAAACGGAGGTGAGTGATTTTTCAAAACATTTCTTTGGTCAAATGAGACATTGCAAAAGGGTTCCTCTCTCTTCTTCCTTTTCTTTTCTCTCTTCTTTTCTGTCTTTTATTTTCCCCTTTAAAAAGGGAAATAGAGGCTGGAAAGGCAAAGAGAAGGAAAAGATATTAAGAGGAAAATTTTTGCATGATCACAGAAGTTGGCGACCGTGATGAGACTCGTCTTCGTCCGGTCGAATTTGTGCCTTTTGCTTTGTTTTGATATTTTCTAAGTATTTATTCTTCAAATGTCAGCTTCATTTCCATGCAAACCTTAGGAGCCTAGATTTTGTCCCAGCTGACATAATGCATATAGGATTTAAGTATGGTTTGGTAGGACCATATTGAGGAGATCTATACATGCTCACTTAGACTTAGGTCTGAAATACAACTCTCCTCAATTCTAGGGATTGAATGTAAACAATGTATGCAAGTGTATGCTTCTCTTCATTTAAATTCTATCTCTTTAGGACTTGCATTAGAGCTTTCTGGTTTTATTGCATGTTGAACATGTTTTCAAAAACATCCCTATCTATATTGTCCCGGTCTTCACGTTGCTGGGCTATCTCACTAAACCATAGTTTGGAAGAGAGCCTCACAACTGGACCACTTATTTGGGTTAGCGCCCCCCTACCACGTACCTAAGGGCCATAGTCTGAGGTATATCGGTAGGTGCTCAAGAATGTTGGGAAACCATTACTTTAGAACCGGAGAGATATTTTTATGCTACGTACTTCAAGCTTTGGCTTGAGTGTATCGGCATACTTTGATTGAAATCAGATGATCTGAACCATAGTGTTAGGATTAAGGTCCTAAAAGTCATTTCAAATACTACATTTAGAGTCAGCCTTTAGGGAGTGTTGTTTGTGCATCATTGTTTGTATAACTGTGATTCTGTGATGTTTATTTACTTCTTATATATTACCTTATATTTTCTAAAACCCTGGGTATATTATTCAAAATTTTCTCTTTGTTTTTAAAACCCAGGTGTATTTTTCCTTTCTTCTTTTGATTTCTTCAAATTCTCTGATCCTGCCTGCAATTCTTCAAATTTTAAATCTTTGCCATCTATTTTCAAACTCTTTTTTCTTCATATCTTCCAGTGTATCTTCTGATTCTATTTCAAAAATTCTTGTTTACCTTTTTAATAAAATCTCTTTTCGTCAAGAGATATCCTTTTCAAAATAGCATTTTCCTTTATATTTCGATTGTTTGTTCCTTCTCACAGAGAGACAATGCAATTGTCGCAATTTCTGTGATCCCTGGTAATGGGATATCAATTTTTGTCAACCTAATTCCTTCTTTTGTTACCATTTCTTTTAAAATTCTTTTTCTAAATATCCCATTTTTAAATTCTCCTATTTTTCTCAAATAGCATTCTTCAAACATTATTCTTCTTTTCCAGTTATACTGGGGCATTTTTTTTATGAAAAAACACTTGTTTTGAAAACCTACTTGCAGGCAGGATCAAATAAACTCTTTTCTCAATTTCTTATCAATTTTCATTTATCTTTTGTCAGTCTTTATCAACTTTACCAATTTTTATATCCTTTATTAAATTTTATCGATTTCTCATCAAATTTTGGTCAAATCTTTATTCCATACCCTTTCAGGTTAAGGGATAAACCTGATGCCTCTTTTCCATGAGGTATTCCTATCTCCTTTTCCCCTTTCAGGTTAAGGGATAAACTTGAACCTCGTTCGTCGAGGCATTTCTCCTTCCCCTTCAGAATAAGGGGATAATCCTGAAATCAGACCACATGCAAGTAACTATGATGGTCTTCTTCATTGCAAGTCAAATAACCCAATCCTCGAACTGGTCATTCTCAAAACTTTCAATCCCAGTCCTCGCACTGGCGATTTTCAAAATTCAATCTGATTAAAGATTTTTCTTTGAGATTCGGGTTTCGACTCGAACTTTCGACTCTCCTTTGAGATTCGAGTTCTGACTCGAACTTCCGATTTTTCCTTTGAAATTCGAGTTTTGACTCAAACTTTCCAATTTCCCTTTGAGATTCGAGCCCTGACTCAAACTTTCCAGCTTTCCTTTGAAAATTTGAGTTTTTTTTTTTTGTTTAGTTTTCTTTCCTTCAAAATCTGAACTTTCCAGTTTCCCTTTGAGATTTGAGCCCTGACTCGAACTTTTCAGCTTTCCTTTGAAAATTTGAGTTTTAACTCAAGTTTTCTTTCCTTCAAAATCTGAACTTTCCAGTTTCCCTTTGAGATTCGATCCCCGACTTGAACCTTCCAACTTTCCTTTGAAGATTTGAGTTTTGACTCGAATTTTCTTTATTCAAAAAATCGAGTTGGTCTAGTTTTTCTTTGAAGATTTGGGTTTTTTGACCCAAATTTTATCTCCTTAAAAACCAAACTTCCTAGCTTTCCCTTGAAGGCTCGAGTTTCGACTCGAATTTTTCAGCTTTCCTTGTAGAATCTGAGACTTGATTCAGATGTTCTTTCAAAACTAAACCTTTGAGTTAGGCTTACCTTCAAAATCCAGTTTTATGCCAAGCTTGCCTTCAAAACTCCAAATTTGTATTGTCCTTCAGAATTCAGCTTCGTGTTGGATTTTCCTCCAGAATCCCACTGGGGTGTCAAAACTCGATGTTAACCAAAATTTTCGCCATCAAGGATTTCAAGAACAGTTTGCCAAAGTTGCTATAAAAAAATAGTTGTTGATCTCAAGCTTTTATTACATAAAGAATTACCTCAAAACTTCTTTAGTATTTTTTCCAAAAGGGTAAAGCTTTTGTGAAAAAAGACTCAAAATTCATATTTTTCTGTTGGTCAACCAAGAGGATAAAGAAAAATCTTTGATATGACCGACAAAGGAAAATTCAATGATGTTGAGAAGCTATAAGTGAACTGATATTGATAATAGCTATGACACATTCTTAAAGACCATTCTTCTGGCAGTAAGGCAGTGGAAATATCCTGAGCAATAAAAGAATCTACCCCATCCATATCTCCTCAGTCATTTAAGCTGCAAATCAAATATCTGAAAAAGGGATCTCTCAATTATCGTCAAGATGAAGACGAATATGCGAGCTAGACCCCTGGGGCCAAAGAAGATTTGGATCATCTCCGAGATAAAGGAGTTTGTGATGGATTCTTCCAGGGAACGTTCAAATCACCGTCAAGATCAAGGTGACTGCAATGAATCTCCCGACAAACCCTAAAAGATATTTGATTTCTGCTATCATCTAGAGATTTTTGACCATTGAGCCAATATCATCAGCATAATTCCTGAGACAAAGAAGGATCAGAGCGTCTTCAAGATGAAGGAGTTTGTGACATACCCTTCCCAAAGAGAGAGAGAGAAAAGTCAGGACATCCCCAAAATGAAAGATGATGTAATAAGCTTCTCCCTGAAACCCAAAAAAACTCAATGACTCAAAAAGAGAGCAATGCCACGGATTCTGAACAACATACATCTATTTTTTATCAAAGTTTATTTATTTATGAGATCCACAGACGAAATGTGTCTGTTACATGTAATAATAAAGAATTAAAAAATAAAAGAATGTCATGTTACGACAATTAATTATACAAATACAACAAATAGCTATCGTGATAAAAAAGAATGCCCAGGGTTTATTCCTAGGCACTTGACGAATCAGATGAAATATCATACACTTGTCTCTCTCTTTTTATTGGTGGACTGTCTATCCTGGGTGGCCTCTGGGTTGTGTTCATCTTACTAAAAAAATTGGTCATCATCTCTACTACTGAGTTCAATTGTATCCCCATATTGCTAATTTCTGTCCTTAATTTCTTATTCTCCCTCTCCATAAGATCGAACCTTGCGGCAGAGACAATGTTCTCTTTTGTAGCAAGTGTTCGCTCTTCATCATGCTTTGTTATTGAGGGAATCGTTGTTGTAACCAAAGAGAGATGACGTTTTGGTTGTAGAGGCTGGGCTGCAACATGAGAGGGGGCAGTTGGGAGGCATGGGTTCTCAATTTTATCAATCGACAGATTTTGGCGCATTGGTTCCCAATAGCTTTCGAAATAGAAGGGATCAAATTGTCGTCCGTTAGAATCATATGATACGGCACGGACACCACCTGAGTTCCAAATGAATAATTCGTCCATGTAGCGTTCGCGCCAATTCACGTTCCTGCACCCACCACTATTCATCTTTCTTCTCACTTCCAAAGGCATATTTGGGATAGACTGCCCCAAGCCAGATTGTAGGAGAACTCGACTACCATGCTGCAACTCGGCTTCATAATTGCAAAACAGCCACAAATCGCGGTCAGACAATCTAACAACCTCTGCAACAACGTCTTGGTCATCGTCCTCCCCATCTCCATAAGGTCTCCACAAAACTTGTACATTGGTAATTCTTTTTAATAACGAGTGACAAATATATTACAATTTACTTAAGCATGATATGACGACAATGATATGTACTACGGAAGACAATACTGCAACGATGATTACTTAAGAATGCTAAATATTACAATAATTTATAATACTCAATGATAAATGCTGACACGATTGTAAACAATTTTAGAACGTTTACCTCATTCAGTTGCAGCCCATCTAAAATGGACTTAGCATTATGAATTGTGACGTTTATTCTAGCCCAGCGACTGATCTTTGGAAAACCACAAATCGAAGGGCCACAACGTGAACGCAATGGGATAATATGTTCCCACGCCCAAGCCTAACAAAAAAATTATTATTAGATACACTACAACCTTCAATGAGATTAGTCTACAATTACCAAGTATGCAATCAACAAATACCTGAACAAATGGCCAAAATCCCCCAACTGTTTTCGTACCATTACTCGCATGGTAGAGTTGACTGTACAAGTGTGCGAGCATAACGGCACCCCAGGCATAGTTGTTGACTTCGTATAAGTCTGCCAGGTACAGCAACCACATGAAACTTATTCTCGAACCAGAACAATCGGAAAATAATGTAAGACCAAAAAAATAAAGAAGGAAGTCGCGCAACTCTTGGTCAGCTATTTCAGATGCACAAGTAGCGGAGCGGCCTTCCCATTTATTATGGAAAAATGAGACTTTCATTGATGTGGACTTCATTCCACCAGAAATACATTGACTCCATTCGTTCATCGACATTCCTAAAAGGGCCGTGCATTTTTCCCTTGCGTTATAGTTTGAATGTCGTAATAGGACAGCACTGCCATCGTAATTAAGGCCAGTGATCCTTGTCACATCTTGTAGAATCATGGTGATCTCAAAAGAATTAAACTGGAATGTGTTAGTCTTATCATTCCACTTATTTACCAGGTGGGTCATGGTATTCCAGCAAGTTTCAAAATATTACTAGTTCAAAAGGGCACCAAAGTGCATATTTCGTAATCGGTCCTTCTGATATGCACTCAGCTGACCATACCACGACATAACTACAGACCATTGACACCGACCTTCGAGCTTTTCACCTGGTGCTCTACTTCTCTTGCGACCTCCTTGTAACACAAAATAACATATTATTCCTACCAATTGTCAATTAGTTCCATTTGTACTTATAAATGATATTCTACTAATCGCTATAAATAATTTTGGTTGCACACAGACTATCACAGTAATTGTTATATATATTAATACCTAACACAATAATCGCTATACCAAAATCGTTAAACATATTATTAAATCTTCAAAGACAGAACAAATTTATTTACCTTGGTCGCTCTTTTCTCCTGTTCTCCCTCCAACCTAGGCCTTTCTGGTGGGTCCACTGCCTCCAACTGCCTTTCCCTTTCCTTCTCTACCGACTCCACCATCGCCTTTCTTTCTCTCTCCTTCTTTTTCTCGCCCTTCTTCTCCTTTCTTATTCTCTCCTTCCTTTTCCCGTGCTCCTTCTCCTTCATTTCTCTCTCCTTCCTTTGCTCATCCTCCTTCTTCTTCCTTTCTCTCTCAATTTTCTCCTCCTCCTTCTCCTTCCGTTCTCTCTCCTTTTTCGCCTCCTCCTTCTCCTTCCTTTCTCTCTCCTTTTTCGCCTTCTCCTTCTCCTTCCTTTCTCTCTCCTTCCTTTCATCGTCATCCTTCTTCTTTCTTTCTCTCTCTTTTTTCTCCGCCTTCTTCTTCCTTTCTCTCTCCTTTATCACCTCCTCCTTATCCTTCATTTCTCTCTCCTTTTTCTCCTCCTTCTTCTTCCTTTCTCTCTTCTTTTTCTCGTCCTCCTTCCGCCGCCTTTCTTTCTCTTCGAAATATTGTTTTCTTTTTTCCTGCACTTCCTCCTCCTGCTTCTTCCTTTCTCTTTCCTTTTCTTCCTCCTCGTCCTTCTCTTTCCGCCGCCTTTCTTTCTCTTCCAAGTCTTGTTTCCTTCTTTCCTGCACTTCATCCTCCTGCTTCTTCCTTTCTCTTTCCTTTTCTTTCTCCTCCTTCTTCTCTTTTTGCCGCCTTTCTTCCTCTTTCAAGTCTTGTTTTCTTCTTTCCTGCACTTCCTCCTTCTACTTTTTCATTTCTCTTTCCTTTTGTTTCTCCTCCTCCTTCTCCTTCTGTTGCCTTTCCTTCTTTTCCTCATCCTCCTTCTCCTGCCTTTGCATTTCCTTACCTTCCTCAAATTCCTTCTCCCTCCTTCGCCTTTCCTTTTCTTCCTCATCCTGAGGCTTATTATGTTCTTTCTCTTCCTCCTCCTTATTCATTTGCCTTTGCCTCTCCTCCACCTCCTTCAGTAGCTTTGCCTTGTTTCGCCTTGCTTTATTCTCTAAGGTCCCCTTATCCAATTTTACCCTATCCTCCATCATTAACTTGTTAAAATACCTTTCTCAATCCTTCTTATTCTTTTTTTGCCTTTCCCTCTGCTCTGCCTTATTCCTCCGCCTTCTTTTTTCATTCTCCTCCGTATTTATTTGCTTTGCCTTCTCTTCGTCATCCTTCTTCTGCATCTTTTGTTCTTCAGCATTCTTTCTTTGGTCCGCAGTGAAAGTGCATTAGGATCGAGGCAACGAGCACTAGAGGGGGGGTGAATAGTGCTTTTAAAAATTGTCTGCGGAATATATAAAGATTTTGCAAATCTCAAAGCAAACACACAAAGAACACAAGCTTTTATCCTGGTTCGGTCTAACCCGACCTACATCCAGTCCCCAAGCAAAACCCGCTTGAGATTTTCACTATCAACCTTGTAAACTACAAGATCATACAGACCATAACTGATCCCACTTTCAGTAACAAACCTACTGAAAGCAAACAACTCCTTTACACCAAGGAGTCCTTCTTTTTACAGAAAATAAGTAACAACTTACAAAACAACCTATGAGCCTTCCTTTTGAATGCAAATGAGATGCTATTGGCTTTTGAGGTTGTTGAAATACTCTACTCACGAATTCACTATCTCTCAAAGTGATTTGAGTGAAAAACTGAAGTGAAAATATCACGTGAGTGAGAAAACAAATACTTGAATGAATAGGAGTGAAAAGCAATAAGTAAATGATTCAAATCGATTGAATTCTTATTGTTTTTTAGTGTACAATGCACTCATATTTATAGTTAAAGTTTTCCATACGTTGAGGGTATGAAAGGGTATCAAAATTGTTCATTTCGAACGATCAAAACGTTTGAAAAATGAAAAGATACGCCTTTTTTGAAGTTTCAGGAAAACGACAAAATTAGTCGACTGAAACATCAGTTAGTCGACTAATAGTTAGTTATTAGTAGACTGACAGTTATCGTCGGTCGACTGATCTGTTAATCGAGCCGTTTGAAAATCTGAACTTTTGAAACTTAGTCAACTTGAGAAAAGTTAGTCGACTGATAATATCATCAGCAGACTGAAAAACCTTTTAGTCGACTGCTGCTAAAATCTTCTGAAAAACAAACATTCTGTTCGGTCGACTGATAAAAAGCATTAGTCGATTGCTGCTAAATTTTCAGAAAACACATGTTCTGTTCAGTCGACTGATAAAACCATTAGTCGACTGCTGCTAATTTTCCAGAAAACAGACATTCTGTCCAGTCGACTGATAAAACCTTCGGTCGACTAATTTGACAAAAATAACTTTTTAGAAAATATGGCGTGAAAGGATTAGTCGACTGGTAAGTCTATTGGTCGACTAATAAACATGAAAATTTAAGAAAAGAGTTTTCTAAAAAGATTTTCATGAGGGTTCTTTTTAGAAAAGTTTTTCTAAAGATTTTTAAGGTGAAATGCAACCTAAATATGCACTCTAAGTAAGGCTCTTACAAGAATCTAAGACTTTTAATGAATTAAACATTTACACACTAGTCTTCAAAGATTCTTCATCGAATTCTTCAATTTCTTCATAGCCTTAGCTGAAATGCAGTTGATTCCACTTGCTCATCATCAAAACCTTGTACTTGAAGTATCATGTATGGCTTCATTGTCGTAACAATCTCCCCCTTTTTGATGATGACAAACTTAATCAAAGATGAAGGATTTAGATGCATAGATGGAGATTTTACTCCCCCTATCAATATGCTGCAAAACATTAAAAGTTAGCACATTTAAAGCACATATATCACATATTGATTGGTTTGCATTTCCATTCATCATTTCTTCATGCATTTAGAAATACATTCATTCAAAGCTTTCTTTTTCTCTTAATTTTGCATTTCTCATGCAAGATCTCCTGCATTGTAATTGCTATCATCTTTTTCTTCTCCCCCTTTGTCAGAATAAAAAAGAGTAAGGGCAGAAATAGCATAAGCAAAATAGAGATACAAGTTTAAAATATTACAACCCATAAAGTATGAAAGTTCAGACAACAAAGATTAGAAAAGTGAGTTGAGCAAATCCTTGATTGAAGTAATCTCTTTCTGTAAATTGAGCCAAAATAATCAAAAGTAACAACCCACTGAAAAAGGGATGTCGATTCTCCACAGATTTTAGGCAAGATGGAAGAGACGATCCATTTGTAAATTTGTGTAAAACAAGTGAATAAGAAACGGATAGTGAAGGGTATCTTTTGCAGATGCAGACTTCGTACTAGGCATGGTTAAAAAAAATAGAGTTACCAAAAACAATGACGGCTTCCAAATGATTTCTGGCAGAAGTAGAACGCTGTCTGGCGATGTGAAACAGAATCAGAGGAGGATACAATGGCTGACGGTGAGTGAGAAGTCGGCCACAAGGGGATTCCGACAATGCATTGTCACACAAGAGGGTTCCGGCGTGTTTTGAAGATGCGCCAGTTACTGCAGGAGGATTCCGGCATTTCAAGATCACGGCCAAAAGATTCCAGCGTTTCCTGTCACGGCAAGAAAATCCCGGCGAAAATGGGATCGAACGACACTCAGAGAGTTTTTCGGAAGAAAGAGAGGAAAGAGACCAAAAGGGGTTTTCGTTTTTAAGAAAAATGAAAAGATACGAAAACAAAGTGAAATGATGCTTTATTTTAAAAAGAACGGGTGTTTTAAAAATCCAAGGGGTATCGGGTCCCTTCATTTAAAAATTTAAAAAATTTTAGTCGACTAAATTTTTATCGGTCGACTAAGAATGTGCGACTCATTAAAAATATCATCAGTCGACTAGAAATATATCGGTCGACTAATATGGTGCGATACATTCCAAAATTTAAAACACCAGTCGACTAGAATTTTATCGGTCGACTAATATAATGCGTTTTTGAGATTTTGTTCAAAAATCAACATTTTTATAAATCCAAAAACAAGCAAATACCTAGTTCTCTCCTAATTCTCATAAAATCTTCATTTTTAAGAGGTTTAGTGAAGATATCGGCATGTTGTTCTTTAGTGGAAATAAAATTTAACGAAATATCTCCTTTTAACACATGATCTCTTAAAAAATGATGTCTAACTTCAATATGCTTAGTTCTTGAGTGCTGAATAGGATTTTTCGAAAGATTTATAGCACTAGTGTTATCACAATAAATAGTTGTTGTGGAGTAATTCAAACCGAAATCTTTTAAGGTTTGTTTCATCCATAGTACTTGTGAACATGCTAAACTAGCCGCTATATATTCTGCTTCAGTTCTTGAGAGTGATACTGAATTTTGCTTTTTACTAAACCAAGAGACTAAGGAATTTCCTAAGAAATGACAAGTTCCACTAGTACTCTTTGAAAGTGCACTAGGATCGAGGCAACGAGCACTAGAGGGGGTGAATAGTGCTTTTAAAAAAAATTCTGCGGAATATAGAATGATTTTGCAAATCTCAAAGCAAACACACAAAGAACACAAGATTTTATCCTGGTTCGGTCTAACCCGACCAACATCCAGTCCCCAAGCAAAACCCGCTTGAGATTATCCACTATCAACCTTGTAAACTACAAGATCACACAGACCATAACCGGTCCCACTTTCAGTAACAATACTACTGAAAGCAAACAACTCCTTTACACCAAGGAGTCCTTTTTACAGAAAAGAAATAACAACTTACAATACAACCTATGAGCCTTCCTTTTGAATGCAAATGAGATGCAATTGGCTTTTGAGGTTGTTGAAACACTCTACTCACGAATTCACAATCTCTCAAAGTGATTTGAGTGAAAAACTGAAGTGAAAATATCAGGTGAGTGAGAAAACAAATATTTGAATGAATAGGAGTGAAAAACAAGAAGTAATTCAATATAATTCTATTGAATTTGATTGTTTTTTAGTGTAGAATGCACTCATATTTATAGCTAAAAGTTTTCCATACGTTGAGAGTATGAAAGGGTGTCAAAACGGTCTATTTCGAACGATCAAAACGTTTGAAAAATGAAAAGACACGCCTTTGTGAAGTTTCAGGAAAACGACAAAATTAGTCGACTGAAACATCAGTTAGTCGACTAATAGTTAGTTATTAGTAGACTGACAGTTATCGTCGGTCGACTGATCTGTTAATCGAGCCGTTTGAAAATCTGAACTTTTGAAACTTAGTCGACTTGAGAAAAGTTAGTCGACTGATAATATCATCAGTAGACTGAAAAACCTTTTAGCCGACTGCTGCTAAAATCTTCTGAAAAACAAACATTCTGTTCGGTCGACTGATAAAAAGCATTAGTCGACTGCTGCTAATTTTTTTTTCAGAAAACACATGTTCTGTTCAGTCGACTGATAAAACCATTAGTCGACTGCTGCTAATTTTCCAGAAAACAGACATTCTGTCTAGTCGACTGATAAAATCTTCGGTCGACTAATTTGACAAGAATGATTTTTTAGAAAATATGACGCGACAAAATTAGTCGACTGGTAAGACTATTGGTCGACTAATAAACATGAAAATTTAAGAAAAGAGTTTTCTAAAAAGATTTTCATGAGGGTTCTTTTTAGAAAAGTTTTTCTAAAGACTTTTAAGGTGAAATGCAACCTAAATATGCATTCTAAGTAAGGCTCTTACAAGAATCTAAGACTTTTAATGAATTAAACATTTGCACACAAGTCTTCAAAGATTCTTCATCGAATTCTTCAATTTCTTCATAGCCTTGGCTGAAATGCAATTGATTCCACTTGCTCATCATCAAAACCTTGTACTTGAAGTATCATGTTTGGCTTCATTGTCGTAACAATCTCCCCCTTTTTTATGATGACAAACTTAATCAAAGATGAAGCATTTAGATGCATAGATGGAGATTTTACTCACCCTATCAATATGCTGCAAAACATTAAAAGTTAGCACATTTAAAGCACATATATCAAATATTGATTGATTTGCATTTCCATTCATGATTTCTTCATGCATTTAGAAATACATTCATTCAAAGCTTTCTTTTTCTCTTAATTTTGCATTTCTCATGCAAGATCTCCTGCAATGTAATTGATATCATCTTTTTCTCAAGATCTCCTGCAATTTCAATGTAATGTTATCTTTATCTTTTTCTCCCCCTTTATCAGAATAAAAAAGAGTAAGGGCAGAAATAGCATAAGCAAAATAGAGATACAAGTTTAAAATATTACAACCCATAAAGTATGAAAGTTCAGACAACAACAGAACCAGAGGAGGATACAATGGCTGACGGCGAGTGAGAAGTCGGCTACAAGGGGATTCCGGCAATGCACTGTCACACAAGAGGGTTCCGGCGTGTTTTAAAGATGCGCCAGTTACTGCAAGAGGATTCCGGCGTTTCAAGATCACGGCCAGAAGATTCTGGCGTCTCCCTGTTACGGTAAGAAAATCCCAGCAAAAATGGAGTCGAATGGCACTCTAAGGGTTTTTCGGAAGAGAGAGAGGCAAGAGAGAAAGAAGGGTTTTCGTTTTTAAGGGTTTCGTTTTTAAGAAAAACGAAATGGTACGAAGTGAAACGATGCCTCTTTTTAAAAAAAACGGGTTTTAAAACAAATCCAAGGGGTGTCGGGTCCCTTCATTTAAATTTTTTTTTTTTAAAAAATTTAGTCGACTAAAACTTTATCGGTCGACTAAAAAGTGCGACTTATTCTAAAAATATCATCAGTCGACTAGAAATATATCGGTCGACTAACATGGTGCGATACATTCCAAAAAAAATATAAAACACCAGTCGACTAAAATTTTATCGATCGACTAATATAGTGCGATTTTGAGATTTTGTTCAAAAATCAGAATTTTTATAAATCCAAAAACGAGCAAATACTTAGTTCTCTCCTAATTCTCATAAAATCTTCATTTTTAAGAGGTTTAGTGAAGATATCAGCATGTTGTTCTTTAGTGGAAATAAAATTTAACGAAATATCTCCTTTTAACACACGATCTCTTAAAAAATGATGTCTAACTTCAATATGCTTAGTTCTTGAGTGCTGAATAGGATTTTTCGAAAGATTTATAGCACTAGTGTTATCACAATAAATAGTTGTTGTGGAGTAATTCAAACCGAAATCTTTTAAGGTTTGTTTCATCTATAGTACTTGTGAACATGCTAAACTAGCCGCTATATATTCTGCTTCAGTAGTTGAGAGTGATACTGAATTTTGCTTTTTACTAAACCAAGAGACTAAGGAATTTCCTAAGAAATGACAAGTTCCACTAGTACTCTTGCGATCAGATTTACTTCCTGCAAAATCTGCATCACTATATGAAACTAAATCAAAGGAAGATGATTTTGGGTAAAACAAACCGAAATTTGAAGTATCTTTCAAATAACGAAGAATTTGTTTTACTGCAGTTAAATGAGATTCCTTTGGATTAGCTTGAAATCTTGCACACATATAAACACTAAACATAATATCAGGTCGACTAGCAGTTAAGTATAATAGAGATCCGATCATACCTTTGTAGATCTTAGTATCTACACTTTTACCATTTTCATCTTTATCAAGAGAAGTAGTTGTACTCATAGGATTCCTTCTTGATTTCGATGAGTCCATCCCAAATCTCTTGAGAAGTTCTTTTGTATACTTGGCCTGATTGATGAAGATTCCTTCTTCAGTTTGCTTTATTTGTAGTCCAAGGAAGTAGTTTAATTCGCCCATCAAGCTCATTTCAAACTCTTCCTGCATAGCTTTAGCAAATTCTTTACAAAGAGAATCATTAGTAGAACCAAATATTATGCCATCAACATAAATTTGCACAATAAGAATATCTGAATTAAAATGTTTAATAAATAAAGTGGAGTCTACCCGACCAATGGAAAAACCAGATTGCTCTAGAAAATTTCGTAGTCTTTCATACCACGCTCTTGTTGCTTGTTTAAGTCCATACAAAGTTCTTTTCAATTTGTAGACTTTTTCTGGATATTTCTCATTTTCAAAGCCTGGAGGTTGCTCTACATAAACTTCTTCATTGATGTGTCCATTTAAGAATGCACTCTTAACATCAATTTGATATAACTTGAAGTTCATGTAACTAGCAAAAGCAAGCATCATTCGAATTGACTCTAATCGAGCCACTGGTGCATAGGTTTCATCAAAATCTATGCCTTCTTCTTGATTATAGCCTTGTGCTACTAGCCTTGCTTTGTTACGAATGACTTCACCATTTTCATCCAGCTTATTTCGAAAGACCCATCTTGTTCCAATTACCGGATGATCCTTTGGTCTATCAACTAGATCTCAAACATCATTCCTAGTGAATTGGTTAAGTTCTTCAGACATGGCCAAAAGCCAAAATTCATCATCACATGCCTCATTGATATTCTTTGGTTCTAATTTAGATATGAAAGCGACATTTGCAATATATTTTTCCAACTGCCTTCTAGTTTGGACACCACTCTTTATTTCACCAATAACTTGTTCATGTGGATGATTAGGAACTTCTTTCCAAACCGGTTGAAGAGGAATATTTTCTTGAGAAGTACTCTCTATCAAGGGTTCTTCTTGAAGTATTACTTCTTCTTCACTTAGAGGTATAACCTGCTCACAATTCTCATCAAATGCAACATGTAAAGATTCTTCAATACAAGATGTTCTTTTATTGAAAATACGATATGCTTTACTTCTAGAAGAATATCCAAGAAATATTGATTCATCTGATTTTGAATCAAACTTATCAAGATTATCTTTGGTATTTAACAAGAAACATTTACTACCAAAAATTTTAAAATATGAGATTTTTGGTATACGATCATAATATAATTCAAAACATGTTTTATGTAAAATTGGTCGAATAAGAACATAATTTAAGACATAACATGCTGTATTAATTGCTTCAACCCAAAAGTATTTTGGTAAATTTTTATCTTGAAGCATGGTTCTAGCACATTCTTGCAAAGTTCTATTCTTTCTTTCAACAACTCCATTTTGTGGAGCCGCTCTAGGAAAAGCAAAGTTGTGAGATATACCATGTAAATCACAAAACTTTAGAAAAGATTCATTTTCAAATTCACCACCATGATCACTACGAATTTTAATAATAGATGTAGATTTTTCATTTGTAATTCTTCTACAAAGTTTAGAAAATTCTGAAAAAGCATCATTTTTGCTTTTTAGAAAAATCACCCATGTAAACCGAGAATAATCATCTACTATAACAAAAGCATACTTGCTACCATTCAAACTTTGAATTCTAGATTGTGCAAATAGATCTAAATGTAAAAGTTCAAGAGGACGTTTTGTTGAAACTATATCTTTTGCTTTAAAAGAACTCTTGATTTGTTTACCCCTTTGACAAGCATCACATAACTGATCCTTTTTATATGGTATTCTAGGTAGGTCTCTTACAAGATCATTCTTGGATAACTTTGAAATAATTTTAAAGTTAACATGTCCAAGTCTCTTGTGCCATAACCATTGAATTTCATTTGAAACAATAAGATATTTTTCATTAAAAGAGGGTAATTCATCTAGATATAGTTCATACACCTTGTTTTTTCTTTTACCTTTAAAAATGATCTTTTTAGATTGAAAATCAGAAATTAAGCATAAATCATTTTCAAAAGAAACATGAAAACCTTTATCACATAATTGACTGATAGATATTAAATTATGCATTAAACCATCTACTAAAAGAACATTTTCTATCAAGGGAAATTTTGGATTACCAATATTACCAATACCTATCACTTTTCCCTTGTTATTGTCACCAAAGGTGACGGTTCCTCCATCCTTATTTTGGAGGGTGGAAAATAACTCCGGCCTTCCAGTCATATGTTTGGAACAGCCGCTGTCCAATATCCATTTGCTCCTTATGTTGTGTACCTACAACAAAATCAGAAAACAGAGCATTTGACCCCTTTCTATTTTCGGGTCCATGAGAGTTAGTCTTAGGAACCCATATCCATTTGGATTTTGGTTTCCTTTGATAATAAATATTCTTTCTATAAAAGGATTTAGAATAAACATTTCTAGAATAATCATTTCTAGATGCATTTCTATTAGAACTAGAAAGTTTAGTTTTATGAAGAAAAGGTTGAGAACAATGTCTTTGATTTTTCACCACATAGTTTGGTCTATTTTGAGTATCAAAGAAGCTATATCACAATCCGGTTTTATTAACCGAGCATCTTTGAGAACCAAGAAGTTTTTCTAGATTCTCTTGACCATTTGTGAATTTGGTCACTATAGAAAGAAGATCATTTGACTTTTCTTTAAGACCAGATATTTCTTTTTGTAAGAGATTGGTTGTAACTCCAATTTCTTTTATCTCAAGTGCTTGGCAAGAATTTTCCTTCTTGCGATCTTCTATTTCTTGAAGTAACACTTTATTTTGAGAGTCAAGAGTTAAATTTTCAGTTTTTAACTCTTTATTTTTAGAACTAAGACTCTTAAATTTAGCATATAAATCATTAAATGCTTCAAATAACTCATCATAGTCAAATTGACTTACCGAATCTTCTTGTGCTACAAAACACATGTTGGCGACTTCTTCATTTGATTCTTCATCGGAAGAGGAGTCACTATCATCCCAACATGCTTGAAATGCCTTTTTCTTCTTGAATTGGTCCTTGGGCTTGATTTTGAGAAGAGGACAATCTTTCTTGATATGTCCTGCCTTTTTGCAGTTAAAGCACTTTACTTCATTGGGAATGAAAGAATCTGCTTTCTTTGCCTTTCTTTGAAATCTTCCCTTTTTGATGAATCTTCTGAATTGCCTTGTGATGAGGGCAATATCTTCATCTTCATCTTCTTCTGAATTTTCTGGGTCAGAAGTAACCTTAAAAGCAAGAGATTTCTTCTTAGGCTCTTCTTCTTGTCTGTCTTGAAGTTGGACCTCATATGCCATTAGGTTACCAACTAAGTCTTCAAGAGAGAGAGTATTGAGATCATTTGCTTCTTCAATAGCAGTGGTTTTTCTCTCCCATTCAGGAGTTAAACACCTTAGAATCTTTCTGACTAAATCCACTAGTGAATATTCTTTTCCAAGGGATTTCAAAGTGTTAGTTATATCGGTCATTCTAGTTACCATGTCCGATATAGATTCATTTTGCTTCATTTTGAAAAATTCAAATTTATGAACTAAAGAAGCAATTTTAGATTCCTTTACCTTTGACGTACCTTCGTGAGTTACTAGAAGAGTATGCCAAATTTCATTTGCTATAGAGCATTGAGAGATGCGATTGAATTCTACCTTGTCAATGCCACAATATAATGCATTCATGGCTTTGGCATTTAGTGAAGCAGTCTTCTTTTCATCATCGGTCCATCAACTGAAATCAGTTGATGGAGTTTGGTACTTTTCTGAAACAACTCTCCAGATATCGAGATCCATGGATTGCAAGAATATTGTCATTCTTACTTTCCAGTATCCATAGTTTGTTCCGTCGAAGAGAGGAGGACGAACAGAGGAGCTTCCTTCTTTGTGCTGAGATGTTGTAGTTGCCATGCTAGTTGATGGTCAAATCAAAGTAATAGCAAACCTGTGCTCTGATACCAAATGAAAGTGCACTAGGATTGAGGCAACAAGCACTAGAAGGGGGGTGAATAGTGCTTTTAAAAAAATTTCTGCGGAATATAGAATGATTTTGCAAATCTCAAAGCAAACACACAAAGAACACAAGATTTTATCATGGTTCGGTCTAACCCGACCTACATTCAGTCCCCAAGCAAAACCCGCTTGAGATTATCCACTATCAACCTTGTAAACTACAAGATCACACAGACCATAACCGGTCCCACTTTCAGTAACAATCCTACTGAAAGCAAACAACTCCTTTATACCAAGGAGTCCTTTTTACAGAAAAGAAATAACAACTTACAATACAACCTATGAGCCTTCCTTTTGAATGCAAATGAGATGCAATTGGATTTTGAGGTTGTTGAAACACTCTACTCACGAATTCACTATCTCTCAAAGTGATTTCAGTGAAAAACTGAAGTGAGAAAACAAATACTTGAATGAATAGGAGTGAAAAGCAACAAGTAAATTATTCAAATCGATTGAATTCTTGTTGTTTTTTAGTGTACAATGCACTCATATTTATAGTTAAAGTTTTACATACGTTGAGGGTATGAAAGGGTATCAAAACTGTCTATTTTGAATGATCGAAACGTTTGAAAAATGAAAAGATATGCCTTTTTTTGAAGTTTCAGGAAAACAGCAAAATTAGTCGACTGAAACATCAGTTAGTCAACTAATAGTTAGTTATTAGTAGACTGACAGTTATCGTCGGTCGACTGATCTGTTAATCGAGCCGTTTGAAAATCTGAATTTTTGAAACTTAGTCGACTTGAGAAAAGTTAGTCGACTGATAATATCATAAGTAGACTGAAAAACCTTTTAGTCGACTGCTGCTAAAATCTTCTGAAAAACAAACATTCTGTTCGGTCGACTGATAAAAAGCATTAGTCGACTGCTGCTAAATTTTCAGAAAACACATGTTCTGTTCAGTCGACTGATAAAACCATTAGTCGACTGCTGCTAATTTTCCAGAAAACAGACATTCTGTCCAGTCGACTGATAAAACCTTCGGTCGACTAATTTGACAAAAATGACTTTTTAGAAAATATGGCGCGAAAGGATTAGTCGACTGGTAAGTCTATTGGTCGACTAATAAACATGAAATTTTAAAAAAAGAGTTTTCTAAAAAGATTTTCATGAGGGTTCTTTTTAGAAAAGTTTTTCTAAAGATTTTTAAGGTGAAATGCAACCTAAATATGCACTCTAAGTAAGGCTCTTACAAGAATCTAAGACTTTTAATGAATTAAACATTTGCACACTAGTATTCAAAGATTTTTCATCGAATTCTTCAATTTCTTCATAGGCTTAGCTGAAATGCAGTTGATTCCACTTGCTCATCATCAAAACCTTGTACTTGAAGTATCATGTTTGGCTTGATTGTCGTAACACGCAGCCTCGATATCTGAGGGATAATCCTCCGCATAATACAATTCCAAGGCTTTCTTCCTGTCTTCATCGTTCTCAATCTTAAGTATATTTTGGTACCTCTCAAGAACCTTAGATAGATGAGACTGGCGGATCACTTCTCTAATACACAAACCATAGAACGACGGGGCATCTCTTCTCTGATGAGTCACAGACATTGCTAACCTGCACAACACATTAAACGATCATCATGATTACAAATCGTCGCAATATTTGGGTTCATAAGTACACATTTTTGTAAGATTTATCAAACTTACAAATCGTTGTATAAGAAGCAACCTACAGATTGAATAACGAAACCTTACACGAAACTCACCGAAACGATAGGATTTTGGATATTCCAACTGTAGAGTAAGCAACAGTAACAGCTAATACGCAATAGAAGGTGGCAACGATGTTGTGACTGCGCGTAAGATGGAAACAGATGCTCTGGAACAAAGGAAAGGATGCTCTATTGTACACAGATGAAAACAAAGTATGCTCCGGTAGAGTTTTCTGCTTAGGGCGAGAATGGATTGTTTTGAACTATTTAAATCCTACAACATACAACTTGCTTCATACGCAAACTTTGTGGAACATTTTGGCGCGATAACGATGGAGGGCAGTTTTGTTCTTTTCGTGAACCGTCGATTCAGTTTTCTAGATATAGGGCATTTATGTCCGTTCAAGGAAGAGGAAGAGAATGGCGGTAAAGGGTACTTAAGTCTTTGCGACTGCACCAAATTACGATGCAATATGATGCGGACACACATGGGGATACATGCTGGTCTGCATCTTATACGTGGCGCTCTTTGGGAACACCCGAACATGAGATGGAGTACCGGCCCTATTCGAGGGGGAACATATAACCTGCTTCGGGGTACGATAGAGTAAACATTATACTGGAGAATTATGAGCACCATCATGCAAATCCACGTAAACACCACCATTTAAAAAAAAATACTTTTTTATGTTTTGGTATAAACTATAAACTTTTAGACCTTAACTTTATAATTGATACAATGCCTCTCTCTCTCTCTCTCTCTCTCTCTCTCTCTCTCTCTCTCTCTCTCTCTCTCTCTCGATGTCATATAGTATGCACAGTTTTCCATCAGGTTCTTAGTAACCAGTCAAGCTTCTGAAAAATTATATGTGCGTGTGTGCCTCTCTCTCTCTCTCTCTCTCTCTCTCTCTCTCTCTCTCTCTCTCTCTATATATATATATATATATATATATATATATATATATATATATATATATAGAGAGAGAGAGAGAGAGAGAGAGAGATGCATACACTCACACATGAATTTTCAGAAGCTTGACTGGTTACTAAGAACCTGCTGGAAAAACTGTGCATACTATATGACATCTAATCAAGTAGGAATATCAGAATCAGTTTGGTTTATAAAACAAGAAAAGAAATTCCATAACCAAACCTAATTTCAGATTCAGATATATTGTATGTCATTTTAAGGTCAAGCCAGAATTTCCAAGAGGTTCTAAGCTAGAACAAAAATTGATCCATTTGGGTGTAAACCTAATCTTGCTTTGACCGTGATGGTCTACAGCCACAATTTTGAGCTCACAGACTTGGCGAAATATATCGCGGCCCTGATCAACTATATTATGGGCAAAATCTGTGCCTAGGGATGGCAGTGGGCCAGGCCGGGGCGAGGCGGGAGACAAGGTCTCCACCCACGCCCCGTCTTAAAATTTTGCCTTCCATCCCAGCCTCTATTCCCTCATGGGTTTGGATTTTAACCTCTATTCCCATTTCATGATCCATTTTCAGTTTAAACGGTGTGAGGTAGAGCAGGGCATTGTTTCTTCTCGGTCCATTGCCATCCTTAAAGAAGGATTAGGGACGGGATGAGGCGGGCAGGGCAGGAATCAGGACGGGGGCAGGGTAGAGCGGGGGGAAGTGTAAGTCCATCCCCACCTCCATCCTTGCAGGAGTTTTGATTTTAACCTCCATCCTTGTTTCACATCCTCCATCTCTGATCCAAATGGAGAGAGGCGGGGCGAGACCCATTTCCTCCCGGTCTACTACCATTCCTACCTGTGCCTTGCCTATTTATTCAGTTAGGCCAGAATAATGACTTTGGGTCACGTCAGAAAAGGACCACTTTGCCACCCTTGCATGCAATAAACAATGAACTATTTGTCCAGAAAAGCAAGATAAATAAGTTGTAATGTTAGATTGGGCTTCACAATGCAATATCCCACCTCATCTCACTTATTGACATAAGTAGGTGAATTGCACACACACATAGTGCGAAGCTCTACTGAGTGAAAAATGCATCGAGTGCAGAAATGCACGATATGCGTTCGCTTGATCGGTGACATGCGGTGGTAGCACGGCATGCGATAGGCATCAATATCGTTGTTAGTGCATCGCTATGTGGTGACACAGATGTGGAGCGTTGTTCGGTTAAGTAGTGTCAGCGGATCAGAGGATGTTGCCTTTATAGATTTGGTTAAGGACCTCTCAGCTTGCAAGAGTGTCCCACACGTAGCTATTGGATGCACAGAAGTGCGTGTGAGTTAGGGTTAATTCTCCCATAAATCACTTTAGGTGGTTCCAACTGAGTATGGTAACTCAGGGCTAGGCGAGTGAATGCCTAGAAACCGACGAATGAGTCTAGGTGGTACTCTTTGCTATGGTGTTCAATCGTCAACTGGTCTTCGGATTGGGGGTCAAAAGGTCTTGTTCCTTCAGTGACGAGGTTTTGCAATGTCAGGCACATGGAGCTGCAATACGTTTCATGGCACGCAAGGCTAAGACAAAGTTTGTGCCTCTTTCGGAAGTGATAGCTGGTATGGGATGGTTGTGCACAATGCACATTTTGAAATGTGTTTGATCAACTTCCGTGAGGTAGTTGTGCATGGGTTGGTGCGCAAGGCCAATGAAAATGATTCAGCACATAGGAAGGTGTTGGTATGCGACCTTTGTCCATTAGGTTGACCAACTTGGACAGGTTGACACATTGTGGGTTTGCAAAGCATTTTATGCTCGTGATAGAGCGATAGAAAAGCTTGCAGTGGTAAGGAAGGACTGTCGTGTTGCACTGGCTTATTAGAAAAAGTAAGCTCATGACAAATTGGTATCAGAGTAGAAAGATTCACGGAGATCTTATTTTTCATTGTGTGCGACACTGAAGAGAACAGTGATGATTTATCTTGGTTACGTAATTTTGCGCAACTGAAGTGTGATTGACCGAGTACAGAAGCAAGATGTTGGCATGATGGTATGAGACATCTTGTCGATGATAAGCAGAAGTGTAAGGTACTTGTTCAACTAGCTAACGGAACGTAGATAAGCCAAAGTTTTCTACCAGTTGTGCATTAGGCTCACAGGTGGAGCGTGACGTTTGCCTTGTACATGCAGCGAATGCACGTTGGATTTGGCTGGATGAATCTGTACCTTTGGGTATAAGACACTCAATTAAACTTCTAGATTCTCTCTCAACATTGTACCTTAGTGGAATGCCCACGTTGAGCAGAAAGCTCATTGTTTTGGTCCATTGATGTAACACCCCGATCTGGGACCTCAGAAGTCTGAGTTCGGTTGGTATTACTTCCCAGAGGGAAGAGCGCAAAGCTTACACAGAGAAAACGATGCTAAAAAAAAACTTTTTATTTTATTTTCATAATCAACTTTTTCTTACAAAGTTCATCATTCATAACCAAAGAAAATCAATTACATTATTCTCAATGACAAGGAAAGTAAAAATACCAATGCTCTCTTGAAGACGGGAAAAGTTGCTCACAAGTGAATGATCTAATGCCTGGAACCTACAGTTGTAATTAAACAAAAATGGGGGTGAGTCTACAACCTAGTAAGAAATAATTATAAGTAAATAAATAATCAATTTACAACTGTAGTGGGCTCTAAGCCCCTATTCTTAATTTAGTTCTCAATACACCACACGTGTTTGTATATTTTAATTACCCCCATTATCATTCTCAAATACTCTCTCTTTCTCAACTATCACTAGAGTGGCTATACCGGTAATAGTCATCTATAGGCGTAGCAACCCAGTAGAACACCTCAATTCTACATGTTGGCCAGACAATGAACCATACACTCCCAATGGTCCCAGGACCACCAGGTACTGTAGTGAACCACCACAGGGACCCCACCGGTAGCTAGCCGGGAGGTCAAGCTTTCAATCTTGGCATAGTTCATGCTACATCCTAACCATGATGGTTATGAACCATCCAGGGTTCTTCAGAGTCTCAAACCAGTGTGAGTGAAATTTTAAGTCATAACTAAGTTCACACATTGAACAATATTTTCAGATTCATAGTTCACTCATTTTCTCACGAGTGGTGTCATGACTGATCACAACAAACTCATTCTTAATCTCATGGTGACATTAGGACTCACACCTCTCCCACTTAGAACGCAGTGATGTAGTATCTCTACATCATTAAATCACCGGCGTCCCACTCTCCATGGTGGCTGCACTCTGGCCGCGAACCAGGTTGCTCTTGCCATAGGTCGCCACTTCCGGGATTTAAGGGGTCATGCATGCTGAACTCTAAATATTCATTCATATAATATGAATAGACTAAATGTGACTCTAATCTAAATATGGTCTCATCACAATGCATGATATTTAATAATCATAGAAACATGAAATCGCAGTTCAAATTCTTCCTATCATGCAAGACATATCAAAATTAACATGCACATTACGATGATCATGTATATAACTTAACTCATACTGTCAAGCATGAAATTTATGCATGTCATGGTCTAACTCAAACTTATCATGTGATTCACATAGCATCTATAACAATACAATGACAAGCAACGTGAAACAAGGTTTATTAACATCTAACGTTACTTATAACATCCTTTACCTCAAGTGCGAACTTGTGATCTCTCTGAATCGAGCCTCACGAAGCTCTAACAATGTGATTTGGTTATATAAAGCAACATATTTAAATTAATTCATAAAACCTCTTACCAAATTACCAAGATACCCCTCCCGAATCTTACTCAAGAAACCACAATTTCTTCATTACTAGTTTAACTGAATTTCATAAACCAATGGATTTCCCTCTTCAATATGAATCCAATGCATCAAACCTCACTCGATTCTGATTTTAGAGTGCGAAGATATGTCCATTTTACTGAAATGGATCTCAAGTATCCAAATGGATATCTTCGTACATTTCGGATTTCGAGACAACTTGAGACTATCTCATGATCCGATCCGAATCCAATTCTGATTTGAATCCAAACCCTGACTGTCTGGATCTAGATCCAACACTTATCCGGATCCAAAACTGTTTGACTGGATCCAGAAAAATCTGACTGGATCCAGGATATTCTAACTGGATCCAAAATATCTTGACTGGATCCAGAACAGGATCCATACTCTCTTTCTGGATCCAAGACAGTCAAACTGGATCCAGGACAGTCTGACTGGATCCTGAATTGTCTGACTAGATCTAGAATAGTCTGATCTAGACCCAGTTCTGAAATGGATCCAAGACTGATCCAATCAGATCCAGAACAGTCAGTCTGGATTCAGAATAGGTCCAGATCCAACTGGATCCCAACTGAGAACCCAGATCCAGTTAGATCGAACCAGTTCGTCCTGACTCGAGTTCGTCCAAACCGGTTCAGTTCAGACCCAATTTGGTTTGAACCGATTCCACTGGAACTGGTTCCATCCGAACCGGTTTGGTCTGAACCGGTTCGGCCCGAACCGGTTCACCCAATATTTTTTTTTCTAACTTAACTCGGTTTGATCAGGGTGTGACCCAGACCGACTCGGCTCGGTCTGGGTCGCACCCAAACCGAACCAGCCCCCCCCCCCCCCCCCTCTGATTTTTTTTTGAATGCTTAGTCTGGGCGCAACCCAGACCGGTGGGCTCGGTCTGGGCCGCACCCAGACCGTGTTGAGAAACTCTATTTTAATGTCACATAATATGATACACTGTCTTATTTAATTTCATATGATATGATAATATGTCTTCTTGAAAAATGTTATATAATGACTGGATATGTTTTGCCATATATCTAACGAGTATTTGATGCAAGGATATCTCACTCAAAAAGGATGGAGACCTCTTGTTCAAGTACAACTATGATGCAATCATACTCCTTCAAGAAAAAGCTTGTTGAGCCATGCACTCCTAAAGACCATCTAAAAGAGATCGGCTTCCTCAAGTTGAAGATTTTTTCTTCTTTAGAGTCATTTGTAACAGAACCTTCAGAAGGATGCATATTGCATATTACATACTCACTCATAAAAGCTATTTCATAAAAGTATACGATAGTTTCAAAAAGCTCCTTTTTGAAAACAAATAATTGTACCTTCTTACAACCCTTTATGAAAAAGGTATTTTGACATGATTTCAAAATGTAATAATTGTACCTTATATCATATACAAGACAACATGAAAAGAAATGATTTCAAATATAGGAAAAAGACAAAACATGAAATCGGCTACACAAAGAAAACAAATATAATATTGTTTTGAAAAGACTCTAGTTACCTTCTTTAAAGAAATGATTTCAAATATAGGAAAGAGACAAAACATGAAATCGGCTACACAAAGAAAACAAATATAATATGTTTTGAAAAGACTCTAGTTATCTTCTTTAAAGAAATGATTTCAAATATAGGAAAAAGACAAAACATGAAATCGGCTACACAAAGAAAACAAATATAATATGTTTTGAAAAGACTCTAGTTACCTTCTTACAAACTCATAGAATGTCGACTTACTTAAAGTCATCATTCTCTTTGTATAGCATTAAATACCTTCTGTAAAGAATCCTTGTTAAATATCCTTCTCAAGAATGTCGACTTACTTGTAGTCTTCATTCTCTCTGTAGACTTTGAAAAACACAACATAAAGAAAACTCTTGACATGACTATGTACAAATGAATATCTCAAAGCATTTATTGTACTTACACTCATTTAAAGTAAAGAAGTACCTATGTACCATAAATCATTAATTAGGATAAAGACAAAACCACATGACAACCTACAATCCAATGTTCAATGTACTATTGTAAGAAATAGACTTTTTACATAAAATATATATTACCTAAAATATTACAACGACTAGTGTACCCTATATTTTACTTTTATGGATAGAAGACTTTCTCGAATTTCTCTAAAGATGTTTTTTGAAATGACATGACATTTCACATCTAAAAAAGGCTACGATTTCAAAAAGCCAACGACTATTTTTTAAGCTATAAAAACACACTCATATGAACTATTCAACACAGAAGGGAATGGAATAGACAAGTGAGCTTACAACGAGAAAAATACCTATTCGATATTTGAAAGAGAGCCTAGAAAAAGAAAGAGAAAAAGAAAGAGAAAAAGTCAAAAATAACTCTTTGACAAAGAGTATCTTCTGAGTGACAAACAGAACATTCTGAGAATCCTTCATTCGTGCATTCATATCATCCTAAAGGTTCTATAGGAAGTATTGTAACTTTCTGTTATTCACTGTAATCCTTCTTTGTTAAAAGAAGTAGACCTCTGTGAAAGAGGGTGTTGCCCTTCTCTGTTGAGAGAAGAAGACCTCTGTGAAAGAGGGTGTTGTCCTTCTCTGTTGAGAGAAGAAGACCTCTGTGGAAGAGGGTGTGCCCCTTCTCTGTTGAGAGAAGAAGACCTCTGAGGAAGAGGGTGTTGTACTATTTATCCGGTGACTCGGATGTTATAGTGGAAAGCTCAAGTGGTTTGTTTGGGGACTGGATGTAGGTCAGGATTTTGACCAAACCAGTATAAATCTTGTGTTTATTGTGTTGTCCCTTTTCAATATATATATTGACCTTTAAACAAGATATGATAGCTGACTTGGGTAATTTTCTAACACCCTGGTATGTGAAAATTGGAGTTTGAGGTATTTGAAAGCTAACACACTTTCTTCTACAATCGATAGTGGCATGATGGTCCGACAACCAATCCATGCCCAGAACAACATCTACATCTTTGAAGTCGAGTTATAACAAGTTCACTGGCAACTCGCAATCTTTGATTTTTACAACGCAGTTAGAATACACAGTATCCACGATGGTGGTTGCTCCTATAGGTGTCTCTATTAAGTAAGAAACACTCAATCGAGAAGGTGCCACTGGCAACCATTTTCCAAAAGCTGAAGAAGTGAAACTATGTGTGGCTCCTGAGTCGAATAATACACGAGCAATAACACCAGAAATAAGAAGTGTACCTTCAACCACTTCAGGGTTGGCAAGAGCTTTTTGGAGAGCAGTCGCATAGGCGCGACCTGGTACTGCTGGCTTCGGCTTTGGTGGGACGTTGTTTCTTCGATCAGGTTGTGGGCAATCATTGGCATAAAGACCCATCTGCTCGCAGTTGAAGCGTTTCACGTTCTTCAAGTCACATTTACCCTCATGCCTCTGGAGACCACAAGTTTGACAAGCGTTGTCCGACTGGGTCGGCTTCTGGATCTTCTATCGCTTGGCTTGTTGATTGCCTGCATACTTGACTTGCTTACCCTGGTTCTGATCAGAAGTTTATCCTTCGTACTGCCTCCTATTGTCTCGCTCGAATCTTCCTTTAGAATGAAACTTCCTCCACGAGGACTCTACCACGTTGCCACCACCGTGCTGGGTCTTATCTTCCGTTTTGACTTTTTCTTTCACTTGAGGTTTCTCTGCTATCCGCATCTCCCAAAACTCGTATCTAGAGGCATAGTCTACGAGTCGGCTGTATTTCTTTATTTGTTGTGGCCCGACCAATCTCAAAATTTCGGGCCTCAAACCTCTCTCAAACCTTCTGCACTTCTCTTTCTTATTTACCACTAAGAACTTGGCAAAACGGGAGAGAGAGTTGAGACGAGCGGTATATTGGGCAACCGTCATGTCACCCTGCTTCAACTTCCTGAATTCCTCTTCCTTTTCCACCCTCTGACACTTTGGAAAAAAATTGCCTGTAAAATCTTCTCATAAATGTGGACTAAGGCAAGTACGTATCCGGTTCCAAGGTGTCCCTGATGGACCTCCACCAGTGCTCTGCATCGCTGGTCAGATTGGATACAGCTATCCATACCCTCTGATCCTCTGGATATTGGATGGCATCCAATGCCTTTTCAACTTGCATCAGCCAATTCTCTGCCACGACACCGTCAGGAGTGTCATCAAAGAGTGGAGGCTGCATGTTCTTGAACCTCTCCGCCCATGAGGTGATATCAGAAATTACCGTCTGAAGTTGACTTTGTTGTGCTCGGGTCGTTTGCAGAAGCTCATACAATATGTGGTTGGTAGTGTATTCTGGCGGTATCCTCGTACTTTGACTCATTGGGGATCCAGGTGGGATCTCTATACTTTCTTCTCTACCTTCTCGGGGAGTATATCTCTCCAGTGTGTGTGTTGCTGCGTGGCTTCCCTGAACTCGTGCCCCTTCCGTAGTAGGGGATGATAAGGGTGTCCTTCACGACTGTCCGCTAATGGTTTCCCTTTCCCGCCTAGCTGCTACCGTGTCCTTTGAAAGATAAGATGTTTCTCTGCGAGTGACCATTTGTACTGCAGAAAAATTATCACTTAACATCACATGGTTTATTGGATTCGTACAAGATTTTATCACATCTCACGCAATATATCTAAAATTATTCCTTTTATTTTATTTAAAAAGTCTCATACACGTATATAAACACCCCAAATTTTCCTCATCCATTCTCAAACAATCCTCCTCGTGCAGTGCCAACCCTGTTAGGTCAGTGTAGGAGTCAAACCCCGAGTCAGTTACAGAAAATCACCATTTTACCCATTTTCATTAGGAAAATTACCATTTTACCCGTAGGTCATCCCGAACCCTAGTCAGTCGGAGTCAACAAAGCTCACTGGTCAATTCAGAACATTTAGAATATCAGTCATTCCAAGCACATCTGAGCTTACAGTGAGAAGACCATTTTCATTTCTGACAATTCTTGCCAAAATGGGATCATTTCTTCAGAAGTGAGCTCATTTCTCGCTCAAATCCAAGCCAATTGTCTCCGAGTCAGTCATTTATAGTTAGTCGTATTCCTCAGAGTCTAACTTGAGCTCACCACGAGTTCGAGTGCTCCAATTTCAGTTCAAAACCATTTCCAAGTGTCCAGGAGCCCATTTTAGTCCATTTCAGCACTTTCAGCTGAAATTGAGCTGAGTTCAGCCAATTGAGCTAGTGTTCGAGCTTTGATTTTAGTTCATGTCACTATTATTGACCTTTTTTTAGCTCAAAGTCAGCTCAAGTTCGTAATTCACTTCGCTCCAGTGACCATTCCGTACCATTTCTCTAAAATGGTAGCTTTTCTTGAAAATTCAGTCGAAAAGGTCAGTTGAGTCAGTGTCTGGTCAGTTCATTTGAGTTCTGAAACTCTAAAACCCAGCTCAATCCAATTCATTTCAGTTGAATCCAGCTCAAACCCTAATTTTCAGTGTTACTCTAGCTTGGCAGAGCTCGAAAATCATTTCTTCAACCATTTTTGCAAATTTTGTCAATTTTAACACTTTTTGAACTGGTACAAGTGTCAATCGGGGTCTAACATCCAAAATTCTTTATTGAGGGTTAGCATTTCGCATAGCATTTCATGTCATTTCTCATCATTTCATATCATTTCTCAACATTTCATAACATTTCATCACATTTCATTCCATTTTCGAAGTCCAGAACTCCAGTTTTATAAATTTCAATCCAGATTGAGTTTTAAAAATTTTCATAATTCAATTTCAAACCTCGGGTTTCCAAAATTGAGATTTTTACCCCCGGGATTCTAAATTTGGAAATATTTTCTTGAGAAAAACAATCTGGATTTATTTCAAACTCAATTTTTTAAATTCTACACTGGATTTGCTTCGCAACGAGGTATTGAACTTCAAAATCTGAGCTCGTTTCAAAAACTGCCAAAAATAGCTCATTTCGTTTGGAAATATTTTCTCAAGAAAAACAATCTGGATTTCGTTCAAAATCAAATTTTCAAATTCTATATTGGATTTGGTTCGCAACGAGGTATTGAACTTCAAAATCCGAGCTCGTTTCAAAAACTGCCAAAAATAGCCCGTTTCGTGTGGAAATTTTTTGAAAATACTATTTTACCCCTTTAATCGTCAAAATGAATTTCAAAAGTGGAATTTGGACCCGCTCTGAGATGGCCCATCCATTTGCATTTTATTGTTTTAATTTATAAGAAAAGAAAAAAAATTATCTTTTTCTTTATTTTTTGTTTGTTTTATTTTGTTTTTATTTTATTTTCTTATTTTATTTTTCCTAAGGTGGGACCCACAAGGGGGTCAACCACCCTAGCCCTCAATCCAGCCCACTTCCATTCTTTTTTCTATTTTCTTTTTTTTATTTCTTTTCTTTCCTTCTTTCTTTCTTTTCTTTTTTTCTTCTTCCTTTTTCTTTCTTTTTCCTCCTTTTTCTTTCCCCTCTCTCCACTTACGTAAGCTTCTTTTCCAGCCCCTTCTCTCTTCCTCTTTCCCCCTCCTTTCTTTCTTCTTTTCCTTTTCCTTTTTCCCTTCTTCTTTCCTTTTCCTTCCCTTCCTTCTTTCCCCTTTCTTCCTTACTCCCTTCATATTTCCTCCAAGGTGATATGGCTGAAGCCATTCACGTAGAGTCAATAATCAAAGCCATTGCACACTATTAGAAACTTAGGGTTTTATGTGATTAAAACCTAAGTTGTAAAAAAAAGAGAAAGACGGCTGCCTCCCAACTCTTAACGCCTATCTCTCTTTCTTCCGGCTCTCTCTCTTTTTCCCTCTCTCTCATCACCCTATCTTCTCCCATTAGCTTCAGCCATCTTCAACACATCAAGGGGCAGCTGATTCTTCCTCACACAATTTCATCATCACAGCAAAGGCCACCCTTTGCTCCAGCCGATCCAGTTACTTCCTCTCTTTGGTTGCATTGATAACCAGCTTCTTCCAAGTAGCTGACTAGTCCCAGCCATCTCCTTCCACCAGTACAGTCACCTGCAGCCTCCAACACTTCTAGTACAGCCACTGTATCCTTCAAGATCTACAGCAAAAGGAAGCAGTTGCCTGCTTCAGCCCATCTCCTTCAACACCTTCAGCAACAAGCCCTCCTCTCCGATCAAGGTGACAGCCACAACAACAAATCTCCACCTGCTTCAACAGTCCAGCATCTCCACCAAGGTAGCCCTCCTCTCCGATCAAAGTGACAGCCACAGCAACAAGTCTCCTTCAAGGTAAAGTAAGAAATAAAAAAAAAAAAAAAGCAAAAAGAAAAACTCTGTCTCAAGGTGCAATGAAAATTTTTCATATGATGTTTACATAGATCTAACACGAATACAGTTTAAAACTGGATTCACGAGTTTCTTTATGAGGATTGAATGATGTGAAACGGTAGTCGCCCATGTCAACGCTATGCATGTAAGATGATCCATTCGGAAGATGAATCGGATCTCTTATGTCAAAAGCCAACAACAATCAATTTCATATCCCCTTTTTTTTATTTTTTTTATTTTTTTTATTTATTATTATTTTATGTTATTTTAATCATCATTTTAGTGAAAATCATATGCCTTAGGCGTTTAGCTTAATTAGTTATTGTTTTTTTCTTTTTTTCTTTTATTAGTTTCATTAATACATGTCTATTGCTTTATCATTTTTTTTTAATTCATGTATAGAGTCTAGCTGTTATCTCATGTATGAATCTTCATTGATAAATCCTAAAAATTTTGTATTAGACATTCTTGCGTGTTATTGATATCCTGCAAAAATTCTAGATTGGTTTGAGGTCAGAAATTTCATTTCAAAAGTCAAGAACCGAATCAAGTTTTGAACTCTCCAAAAATTTCAATCTCTGATTTAGCAGAAAATAACCTTCGGATTCATCCTTGTGGAGCATTCGGATTTTCTTTTAAAACTCACAGTGGATTCATGATTGAATCTACTAATGATCTGGAAATTTTTAGGTTTTTCCAAGCAGTTTTGATCTCTGTAAAAAATCAGATTTCTCAGACCTCTGGGAAAATATCAATTTTCTTTTGTCAGGGTATAGACAGACCCTAATGCACCAAGTCCACCCAATCTGTAATTCGTCTGCAAAAACTTTCAACATGAAAGTTTTTCCTAACATAATGTTCTGTCATTTCCCAAAATTTGAGAATTTTTGAATCTGTTTCATTATTTTTCCCGGATTTTCTCTTTCTGTCTAACAGATTCCAATGTCCAGAAATTCCAGAGATTTAGTTCTCTGATAACAGTGTGGCCTTTTCCAAACCGTAACCTGAATCCCAATGGTGTCAAAAGATAAAATCTTACTCTGTTTTTCAGAGACATTTTCCCATAATTTCAGCTGTTTTCCCATCTGTATGCCATTTTTCCTACATTTTCTACCAAAACCTGTCTGTTTCCTTCATTTACTAGAGTCGCCGGATTCCGATCCGACTTGCCGGAGTGGTACAGATCCGACCATAGGTCAAAACTAGAAAGTGTAAAAGGCAACAATCCTTGTCTTACTGTCCTCTATCACCCCATGAAATTTGGGAAATTTTTATGGAAATTTAATATCCTAAATCCCCTTTAGAATCAACATTTTAGGCAAAATTCACAAAATTTAGGGTTTTTATTTGAATTTCCATATTTAAAAGTATAAAAAAAAATAGATTTTCGAGATCCATTATGTTTCTAGGGTTATTTTAGTTGTTCATGCCAAATTTGGTTTAATTCCAAGTTCATTTGCTCCATGTGTTAGTTTATCTTTAAATTCAGAAGCGAAAATCAAGTTAAATTTGATATTTTATGATATTTTCGCCATGTTAGGGTTTTTATCATGTACATAAGCATGTAGAATCATATTAGGGTTAATTTTAATCTCATTTGCATTTCATATTTTTCAATTTTGCAAAATTTATTTCAGAAAACCCTGGTTTCAAGGCCATAGTCTTGTTATTAGGGGTATTTTGGTCATTTTGACCTAAATTTCGAAATTTCAATTTCTAATTCTCTAAAATTTCATGCATATCATCATATTTTATCATATTATGTTTGATTTATTTCATTTGATTTTCAAAATTCCAAAATTTACAAAAAATTCTTTCATAAAACCCTGATTTCAAGGTCATCAGGGGTATTTTGGTCATTTTGACCTCAATTTCAAATTTTCAAGTTTATTTTCAAAATTTATTCATTATTTTTCATGTTTATATCAAAGGGGGCATGATTCTGGGTTTATATCTGAATAATATCCGATAATTTTCCATATTTTCGGATAAATTCAGAAAAAACTACATTTTTGTGCTAACTTTATTTTCCAGTTTTGCAGGAATATTCAAGAAGAAGACTTAGCCATTTTATTTCTTTTATTTCAATTCAATGTAAAAATCAATGTAATATTTGGAATAAGAGTTACATTTCTGCTTAGAATAGGGCTGCATTGCATATAGTTTAATTTATGCATATTTCATGTGATGTATGATTCATGCACATTATTTCAAATTCACTATGCTTTACACGAATGGCATGTGCATAAGCTCTTATGGAGTTTATAAACTCAGTGGGATTCGTATTTATGGCCATAGTCAAAATACGAAGAAAACCAAGATTTATGATCTTCATATTAGCCACATTCAGCCTACACACTTAGGCTAACTTCAAAAATGCACTACATTTCTCAAAGTTTTAAAAGGATTTCCCAATTCCTCAATTAAAATTCCCTTTTCAAATTCATATTCATTCATTCATATCATTCAAATTGCATTATTCTCAAATTTATTTTCCAATTTCAATTTCAGAAAATTCAGCTTTCTCAAGAATTTCTAAGTCTTTCTCAGGATCTAATTTTCTCAAAATCCTAAGTTTTCAAAAGAGATTTCAAAGCATTTCCCAAGTTCAAACCAAGATTTTCCAATGTTTTAAAATTATCAAATTTCAAAGTCTCAAGTTTTCAAAAAGATCGATTTTCTCAGATTTCTCATTTTCTTGAGAACTCAGTTTCTTGAGAATCCATTTTTCATTTCAAAAGCCATTTTCCAATGAATTTCTTAGATTTTCTTAGAATTCTCAAATCCATTTTCTCAGAAAAGAAATTCCAAATTTCAAAGTCGATTTTCCAAAGTTCAAGTTTTCATGAGGAATCACTTTCCAATGCAAATTTCTGATTTCCAATGAATTTCAATGATTTTCCCGGGAATTCAATTTTCAAGTACTTTTTCAATCAATTTTCAAGCACATTTCAATTTTCCAAAGCAAACATCATATTTTCTCAAACTTGCATTTTTCAAAATTTCATAGCACAAGCTTGATTCTTTGTGCATTCTAGGAAAAATATAGCATAATTTAGATATTTGAGTCAAGTTAAAGCACGTAATTGATCCTTGGTTCAATTACCCCTGGTAAAGGCGCTAGGAACGGTTGAACCTCGTACCGACAGGCGGATCCCATTCCATGGAATTTTCCCGCAAATTTTCAAAACGGAGGCAAGTAAATTTTCAAAACAATTTTCAAAACTTTGGTCGAGTTTGACTTGCGAAATTCGTTTCTCTCTCGCAAGGGAGGGAAAAAATTTTGCGATGATAACAGGTTTGGCGACCGAGATGGGACTTGTCTTCGCCTGATCAAGTATGTGCTTTAACTTAGCTCAATTATCAAAATTAGGCTCTATGGAATGTCAGCTTTTAATTTCTGATACCATGTGAACCTAGGAGCCTAGACTTGAACCCAGCTGACATGGATTGCATGTAGACTAGGCATGGTTTGGTAGGACCATATTGAGGAGAATTATGCATGCTCACATAAACTTAGGTCTGAAATACAACACTCCTTAATCTAGGACTGGTATGAAAACAATGTTTGCTTCTTCAAAAGTTTTCAAAATTCTATCTCTTTAGGACTTAGAGCCCTCTGTTTGCCTGCATGTGATCATATTTCAAAAACCACCCCACCTATGTCTACCCGGTCTTCACATTGTTGGGCTCTCTTGCAGAACCATAGTTCGGGACAGAGCCTCACAACTGGGCCACTTATTTGGGCTAACGCCCCCCTGCCACGTACCAAGGGTCATAGTCCAACGTATATCGGCAGGCGCTCAAGGATGTTGGGAAAACACAAGCCTAGACCCGGAGATGAGTTTTATGCCACGTACATCGAGCCTCGGCTCGAGTATATCGGCATAACTGGATTGGAAACAGTTGATCTGAGCCTAGAGTCAGGATTAGGGTCCTAAAGCTCTTTCAAAATCAATGCATTTAGAGTTGGCTTCTTAGGGATTGTTGTATGTGCATAATTGTTTGTGATTGAATATATGATATTCATTTTTGCCTTATTTTCTCATATTTTTCCCAATTTTTTCAAAATACCGAACAATTTTTCAAAATACCTCATTTTTTTATCTTTTATGAAATATTTTTTTTTCTCAAAAACCCTGGATGATTTTTCTAAATTATCCAACTTTTTCTTCAAAACTCCAGGAGATTTTCCATTCTTTCGTTCCTCTGGACTTCGAATTTCTAGCTTTTTATCCTGCCTGCAATTTTCAAAATTCTTGTATTTTTTTCAAAGTCTAATTCCAATCTTCCTATCTTTCAGTCTAATGGCATTCAATCAGCTCGACTCTGTCTTTCATGAGGGTCACATCTCCTACGAGGTGCGACAAAGTCTTCCCGAGCATCAAGCTCTCAGCACCGGAGCCTTCTTCCCCCGGTGGTACTATGTCTGGTTCAAAAACTTCTCTTGTATATTTTCGGACCACTTGAGCGATTGTGGGTTGGAACTGGCCTCCGCAGTGAGAAAATTGACAGTCAACGGCAATCTGATTCATGCATTGGCAGAGCGGTGGAATCCGCGTACTTGCACGTTCTGGTTCCCGTGGGGCGAGATGACACTACTGATGGATGAATTTTCAGAGATTATGGGACTGCCTGAACCAGCCGGTCAGCCTGGAGATCCGTTAGAGCACCAGTTTCTGATCAATGTCAAGGGTCTGAACCCCAAAGATGCCGTAGCTCGCATGACAGGGCGCAAGTCTTGGCCACTGATTGAAGAAAATGAGAATGAGTATGTGAGCCTAATCGAGATCTATCAACAGTACGAGGCATTTGCAGAAGTCAGCTCATTATCTAGAACAACTCGAGAAAGAAATCAGCATGCGATGGTTCTGTGCACTGAAGGGCTCACCCTCTTCCCAAATATACATATGTGTATGGCAAGCAGTTCAAGCTACTTGGCCCATTTTCCTGTACCTACTACTATCCAGAGTGATGCGTCAGGCAATTTTCTCAGAGACAGAAGCGCGTAGAAGCTCGGCTACTATCAGGGGTTATGCCAGAATTTGACCTTGCATCAGCGCAGTGATCTGAAACATACCATTCTGCCAAAGATGGCTGGGATTCTTTCATCATTCCCACTCTTTTCTCCAATCCTCGTGTCTCTGCTGATCATAAAGAGTGGTGGCAAATTGTTTGTCTGCCCCCTCTTTCTCAAGTTTATTATTAATACAAGCATGTTTTCCCTTCAATGAATAAAAATCTTTCAAATTCTTCATTCTTGGTTTGACGACCTCGCCTAGGTGACAAGGCATATTTGCAGTTGTTCGTTCTTCTTGCAAAGAATGACAACATAATTGTCGTGACTCCAGCGGCGACCCAATCTCTAGTAATGGGATGTTCTTCCAATTGTCTACCAAATTCTTATCAAATATTTTTTTCTATATTCATTTCTATCCTGAATCTTCATCATCGAAATTTAATCATCCATTCTGTAGAGAGCATCAGTATTCCCAAGTGGTTCAGATCAAATCAAGCAAGAAGACACCACTGTATCAGGGCATCAGTGATTTTAGAAGCAGACAAGAAGAAATGGATTCTCCAAGATCTGCCAGAAGACAGAGTCTGAATGATAGAGATGACATTGATCCTGCTACATATCAGATGTTCAAGAAAATGATGATTAGGATGATGTCTGAGCAAGCTGAAGACAGTTTCAGAAAGGCTCCCATCAAGGAGAAGACATCTGTCTCCTTCTCTCAGAGTATCACTGGTAAGAGCAACGAGCGATTCAGTGCATGTCTGCCCGATATTTTATTCTCACCGATGTCCTCTATAATCGTGGATTCAGTTCTGAATATTCCAAATGCCTAGACGAAGAAGAAGCCAAAGAAGTTGTGCAAGAAGCACATGAAGGCATTTGTGGTGGTCACGTTGGCTACCAAACTCTTGCCAAACAAATCATCCGAGCAGGATATTACTGGAGAACTATGCAACAAGATTGCTATCATTTTGTGAAGAAGTGCGTTCAATGTCAGATGCATGCACTTTCCATTCATGCGCCAACAACATATTTACAATCTGTCGTTTCGCCATGGCCATTTTCTATGTGGGCTTTTGATGTTGTAGGCCCCATTACTCCTTCTGCTTCAAATGGCAACAAAAAATTTCTTGCCGCAACAGAATATTTTACTAAATGGGTAGAAGCAGTCACTCTACGCACAATAGAAGGTCGACATGTGGTCTCATTCATCCACAAGAATATCCTATGTCGTTTTGGCATACCACATGATATTGTGTTGGACAATGAAAGTAATTTCAAAAATAAGAGAATGAGGACATTCTGCTCAAAATTCAGAATCCATCATCATTTCTTCGCTCTTTATTATCCTCAAGGGAATGGTCAAGCAGAGGCCACTAGTAAGATTCTTATTAGAATCTTGGAGCGAACTTTAAAAACAGTTCGTGACTGGCATGAGAAGATCCATGATGCATTGTGAGCATACTGAATCATCATTCGAACTCCAACTAATGCTATTTCGTCAGAACTTGTCTACGGAACTGAAGTAGTACTGCCTCTACAAGTTCAGAAACCTGCTCTAAAGTTTGCATCACTTTTAGAATTACCTCTTGATCAGTATCAGCAACAACGACTGGTACAACTTGATTTGCTCGATAAAAGAAGACTCAAAGCAGCAGAGCACGCTCAATCATATCGTCAGAGGATAGTCAGGCAATATGCAAAAAATTTTATTGAAAGGAAATTCTGAGTCAATGATCTAGTGATCAGATCAACGACCTATCTTAAGCACCGCCCGGGTGGCAAATGGTCGCCGAATTGGGAAGAGCCCTATGTTGTCGAGGAAGCATTACCCCACAATTCATATCTGCTTATCAATGCCGATGGTGTGGAATTATCAGACCCCATCAATGCTCAACATTTAAAAATTTTCTATACTTAAATCCTCTATTCCATCATTTGTAATTCCTTAATATATTTTCTTCAATAATGGTCAAATTCTTCTTTCCGAGTTACATTGGGGCATTATTTTGAAAATTTGTCTTCAAAACATTCTGTATGCAGACAGGATCAAACAAATCTCTCATTTTGCATACATATGCATTCATTTACATCATTTTGCATACATTTGCATTCATTTACATTTACATGCATTCATTTGCATCCATTTACATTCATTTGCATCAAATTCATTTCCCCTTCAGGTTAAGGGATAAACCTGAACATCCCCTTCAGGTTAAGGGATAAACCTGAATTTCCCCTTCAGGTTAAGGGATAAACCTGAACCACCCATTCAGGATAAGAGATAAATCCTAAGACCCCGACAGTTGTTTAAGTCATTGTGAGAATGAAGACTGAAAATCTCTCATCAGAATCAGTTGGGTAAAATTTTCAAAATCCAGTGTTCGTGCTAGTAAAAATTTTTAAATTCAGTGTTCGTGCTGGTAAATTTTCAAAAAAAAAAAATCCAGTGTTCGTGCTGGTAAGATTTTCAAAATTCAGTGTTCGTGCTGGTAAAATTTTCAAAATCCAGTGTTCGTGCTGGTAAGATTTTCAAAATCCAGTGTTCGTGCTGGTAAGATTTTCTAAATCCAGTGTTCGTGCTGGTAAATCTTCAAAATCCAGTGTTCGTGCTGGTAATTCTCCCAAAAACAGTATTCGTACTAATCCATTTTCAAAATCCAGTACTTATACTGGTTCATTTCCAAAATCCGGTATTCACATTGGTACATCTTTCAAAATCCAATTGTTATTGGTCGGACTTTTAAAATCCAATTTTTATTGGTCAAACTTTCTAAATCCGGTTTTACTGGTTAATGTTTTCAAACTTAATCCATGCTGGTCTAGTCTTCTTGCGGGATTCGAGTTTCGACTCGAATTTTCTTTCCTCCGGGATTCGAGTTTCAACTTGAATTTCTTTCCCTTCTGAATTGGTCTAGAAAATTAGAGTTCCGACTAAAATTTTCTTTCAAATCCAATTCAAATGTCCTAGAATTGGTCTAGAAGATTAGAGTTCCGACTCCGATTTTCTTCCAAATCCAATTCAAATGTCCTAGAATTGGTCTAGAAAATTAGAGTTCTAACTCGAATTTTCTTCCAAATCCAATTCAAATGTCCTAGACTTGGTTTAGAAAATTAGAGTTACAACTCAAATTTTCTTCCAAATCCAATTCAAATGCCTGGAATTGGTCTAGAAAATTAGAGTTCCGACTCGAATTTTCTTCCAAATCCAATTCGCTTGGCTTTTCTTTAAAGGTTTGAACTCCTACTCAAACTTTTCTGCAATTTAGTAATTGGTCTAGAATATCCAAGTTCCGACTCGAATTTTCTTTCAAAACCCAATTAATTTAGTTTTTCCTTGAAGATTTGAATTCTGATTCGAATCTTCCCTCAAAACCCAGTTTAGCACCTGGTACATTCAAAGCTCACAAGTTGAATCCTTCCTTCTTAAACTGTGATCCTTAGGTTAAATCCCTATGGAATTGATCGTTTGTAGGTCGAACCCCTGCAGAACCAATGTGATTTGTAGGTTGAATGCTTGTCAAACCAATATGGCTCACAGGTTGAACCTCTTTATAAACCAAAAGTCCTTCTCAACTTAGTGATTCTTAGGTTGAACCCCTTTCGAATCAATCTCATTCTCAAAAATTTGATCTGTCGGTGGAGTTCCTACTGATCCCAGGTTCTTAGGTCGAACCATTTTTGGATTGGTATTTTTCAAAAATTTGATTTGTAGGTTGAAGTTCTCCTGATCCAATATTCTTTACAGTCCTTAGGTCGAACCCCTTTTGGATTGGCATTTTTCAGAATTGTGGTTTGTAGGTTGAAGTACTCCTGATCCAAGTTCTTAGGCTGAATCCCTATTGAACCCATGTTGTTCCCAGAGAACCAATGTCGTTCTCAATTGAACCCATGACGTTCCCAGTAAACTAATTACTAATTTCGACCTTCGGGTCAATCAATTTCCAAATTCAAGCCTTCGGGTTACAATCTTACCAACATCAGTCACTTTCCTGCCTTCGGTTTACAACTTTGTCAATATCTATCACTTTCCAAGCCTTCGGGTTACAATTTCATTAATGTTAATCATTTTTAAATCAACAAAATCCTGCTTTCTAGCTGGTCGGTCAACAAATCCTGCTTTCTAGCTGGTCGGTCAACAAATCCTGCTTTCGAGCTGGTCGGTCAACAAATCCTGCTTTCTAGCTGGTCGGTCAACAAATCCTGCTTTCGAGCTGGTCGGTCAACAAATCCTGCTTTCGAGCTGGTCGGTCAACAAATCCTGCTTTCGAGCTGGTCGGTCAACAAATCCTGCTTTCGAGCTGGTCGGTCAACAAATCCTGCTTTCGAGCTGGTAGTTCAACAAATCCTGCTTTCAGGCTGGTCGGTCAACAAATCCTGCTTTCGAGCTGGTAGTTCAACAAATCCTGCTTTCGAGTTGGTCGGTCAACAAATCCTGCTTTCGAGCTGGTCGGTCAACAAATCCTGCTTTCAAGCTAGTCGGTCAACAAATCCTGCTTTCGAGCTGGTCGGTCAACAAATCCTGCTTTCGAGCTGGTTAGTCAAAACAAAACCCAACTTTCAAGTTGATCTTTCACTGAGTCTTTTCAGGACTCAATTTGGTCATGGATGTGTCAATTAGACCTCAAGCAATTTCTTTCACCAAGGATTTCAAAAACATTTTGCCAATTTGCCATTAAATATTTGTTGATTTCAAAATTTTTATTGCACAAAACATTACCTCAGAATACCTTCAATATTATTTTCGAAAGGTCAAAGCTTTTGTGAAAAAGGATTCAAAATTCAAATTCTTTCTATTGGCCAACCAAAAGGATGAAGAATAAATCCTCGATATGGCCAGCAAAAGGAAATTCAATGTTGTTGCAAAGCCATAAGTGATCGGTATTGATCGCAGTCAATGGCACATTTTTAAAAATCATTCTTGGAAAATAAAGCAGTCGAAATATCCTGGGTGATACAGAAAAATCTATTAAATCCCTATATCTCCTCAATCACCTAAGCTGCAATTAAATATCTGCAAAAGGGATCTCTCAACTGTCGTCAAGATGAAGGCAAATTAGGCGAGTAGACCCCCGAGGCCAAAGAAGATTTGGATCATCTCCAAGATTAAGGAGTTTGTGACGGATCCTTCCAGGGAAAGTTCAGAGCACCGTCAAGATGAAGGCGACTGCGATGAGCCTCCCGACAAACTCTAAAGGATACTTAATTTCTGCTATCATCAAGAGATTTCCAACCAAAGAGCCAATAACCGTCAATATAATCCCTGAGAGAAAAGAAGGATCGGAGCATCTCTGAGATGAAGAAGTTTGTGACGTACCCTTCCAAAAAAAAGAGAGAGAGAGAAAAGTCAGAACATCTCCAAAATGAAGGATGATGTAATCCCCAAAAAGCCCAAGAGAGCTCTAATTCTGCCAATAAAGAAAAACAAAAGTGGGCAAAAAGATCATCATGAGGAAAGAATCTCAGGATATCAGACCGCCAAATTTGCCAAAGAATCTTCTTTAATTTTGTGAAATTCTATTATCAATATTCTTTCACCAATTGCTCTCACAATATCAAGAATACTCTCTTTTCTGCTCATATCAAGGAAATTGATAGCTTCCTTGAAAAAAAGTCAATTGCAAGCAATTTGAATTCGAATCTTGATTCTACGGAGTTAAGCCTAGTCGGAGGTAATACTTCAGGTAGAAAGAGAAAAGATTTTCATACCAATATACATCAATTTCAAGCATTTTGAATCAACAAACAATTTTTAACATTTTGGCAATATTTTCTTACTATCTTGACATGAAGTGAAGAGCTCGATGTCCATCTTGACACATCCTGATATCACCTTTTACCTCCTTGAGAGAGTAACCTTTACCATCTTTTGCGTTGTCAAAAGAATCGCCTTGCTCCTTTGGATCGTCTTATCATCTTTCGCGTTGTTGAAAGAATCGCCTTGTTCCTTTTGATCGCCTTTTTCCATCTTTCGCGTTGTTGAAAGAATTCATCTTTTGCGTTGTCAAAAGAATCGCCTTACCCCTTTGGATCGCCTTGTCGTCTTTCGCGTTGTTGAAAGAATCGCCTTGTTCCTTTGGATCGCCTTTTTCCATCTTTCGCGTTGTCGAAAGAATTCATCTTTTGCGTTGTCAAAAGAATCGCCTTACTCCTTTGGATCGCCTTGTCGTCTTTCGCGTTGTTGAAAGAATCGCCTTGTTCCTTTGGATCGCCTTTTTCCATCTTTCGCGTTGTCGAAAGAATTCATCTTTTGCGTTGTCAAAAGAATCGCCTTGCTCCTTTGGATCGCCTTATCATCTTTCGCGTTGTTGAAAGAATCGCCTTGTTCTTTTGGATCGCCTTTTTCCATCTTTCGCATTGTCGAAAGAATTCATCTTTTGTGTTGTCAAAAGAATCGCCTTGCTCCTTTGGATCGCCTTGTCATCTTTCGCATTGTTGAAAGAATCGCCTTGTTCCTTTGGATCGCCTTTTTCCGTCTTTCGCGTTGTCGAAAGAATTCTTCTTTTGCGTTGTCAAAAGAATCGCCTTACTCCTTCGGATCGCCTTGTCATCTTTCGCGTTGTTGAAAGAATCGCCTTGTTCCTTTTGATCGCGTTGTCGAAAGAATTCATCTTTCGTGTTGTTGAAAGAGTCACCTTATTCCTCTTCAAGAAAATTGTCTTATTCACCATCCAACTTACCATTTTCATTTCCCAATCAGGTTAAGGGTATAAACCTGAGCCTCATTCAAAGAGGTATTTCATTTTCTGCCCGATCAGGATAAGGGTATAAACCTGAGCCTCATTCAAAGAGGTATTTTATTTTCCGCCCGATCAGGTTAAGGGTACAAACCTGAGCTTTCTTTGATGAGGTATTTCATTTTCTGGCCAATCAGGATAAGGGTACAAACCTGAGCCTCCTTTGATGAGGTATTTCATTTTCCGCCCAATCAGGATAAGGGTACAAACCTGAGCCTCCTTTGATGAGGTATTTCATTTCCCGATCAGGTGAAGGGTTAAACCTGAGCCTCATTTTGATGAGGTATTTCATTTCCCGATCAGGTTAAGGGTCAAACCTGAGCTTCGTTTCTATGCGAAGTATTTCCCGTCCCATCCAGGTTAAGGGCAAAACCTGAATCTCACTTCTTTTGAAGTAAATTTTTCTTCTTCATTCTCCATTTCATATCTACCATTTTCATCGGGGCTAATTTCTTCATACCCACTCAGATCCTTCTAACTGGGGCATTTTTATAGCCCAAATTTGGTGTGTTTTTCTTTGCCACTAAGCTCGTCTTTAAGACGGCTTAGTAGCAAAGAGGGGCATCTGTAAACACCCCAAATTTTCCTCATCCATTCTCAAACAATCCTCCTCGTGCAGTGCCAACCCTGTTAGGTCAGTGTAGGAGTCAAACCCCGAGTCAGTTTCAGAAAATCACCATTTTACCCATTTTCATTAGGAAAATTACCATTTAACCCCTAGGTCATCCCGAACCCTAGTCAGACGGAGTCAACAAAGCTCACTGGTCAATTCAGAACATTTAGAATATCAGTCATTCCAAGCACATCTGAGCTTACAGTGAGAAGACCATTTTCATTTCTGACAATTCCTGCCAAAATGGGATCATTTCTTCAGAAGTGAGCTCATTTCTCGCTCAAATCCAAGCCAATTGTCTCTGAGTCAGTCATTCATAGTCAGTCGTATTCCCCAGAGTCTAACTTGAGCTCACCACGAGTTCGAGTGCTCCAATTTCAGTTCAAAACCATTTCCAAGTGTCCAGGAGCCCATTTTAGTCCATTTCAGCTCTTTCAGCTGAAATTGAGCTGAGTTCAGCCAATTGAGCTAGTGTTCGAGCTTTGATTTTAGTTCATGTCAGTATTATTGACCTTTTTTTTAGCTCAAAGTCAGCTCAAGTTTGTAATTCACTTCGCTCTAGTGACCATTCCGTACCATTTCTCTAAAATGGTAGCTTTTCTTGAAAATTCAGTCGGAAAGGTCAGTTGAGTCAGTGTCTGGTCAGTTCATTTGAGTTCTGAAACTCTAAAACCCAGCTCAATCCAGTTCATTTCAGTTGAATCCAGCTCAAACCCTAATTTTCAGTGTTACTCTAGCTTGGCAGAGCTCGAAAATCATTTCTTTAACCATTTTTGCAAATTTTGTCAATTTTAACACTTTTTGAACTGGTACAAGTGTCAATCGGGGTCTAACATCCAAAATTCTTTATTCAGGGTTAGCATTTCGCATAGCATTTCATGTCATTTCTCATCATTTCATATCATTTCTCAGCATTTCATAACATTTCATCACATTTCATTCCATTTTTGAAGTCCAGAACTCCAGTTTTATAAATTTCAATCCAGATTGAGTTTTAAAAGTTTTCATAAATCAATTTCAAACCTCGGGTTTCCAAAATTGAGATTTTTACCCCCGGGATTCTAAATTTGGAAATATTTTCTTGAGAAAAACAATCTGGATTTATTTCAAACTCAATTTTTTAAATTCTACACTAGATTTGCTTCGCAACGAGGTATTGAACTTCAAAATCTGAGCTCGTTTCAAAAACTGCCAAAAATAGCTCGTTTCGTTTGGAAATATTTTCTCAACAAAAACAATCTCGATTTCTTTCAAAATCAAATTTTCAAATTCTATATTGCATTTGCTTCGCAACGAGGTATTGAACTTCAAAATCCGAGCTCGTTTCAAAAACTGCCAAAAATAGCCCGTTTCGTGTGGAAATTTTTTGAAAAGACTATTTTACCCCTTTAATCGTCAAAATGAATTTCAAAAGTGGAATTTGGACCCGCTCTGAGATGGCCCTTCCAATTGCATTTTATTGTTTTAATTTATAAGAAAAGAAAAAAAATTATCTTTTTCTTTATTTTTTGTTTGTTTTATTTTGTTTTTATTTTATTTTCTTATTTTATTTTTCCTAAGGTGGGACCCACAAGGGGGTCAACCACCCTAGCCCTCAATCCAGCCCACTTCCTTTCTTTTTTCTATTTTCTTTTTTTTTATTTCTTTTCTTTCCTTCTTTCTTTCTTTTCTCTTTTTCTTCTTCCTTTTTCTTTCTTTTTCCTCCTTTTTCTTTCCCCTCTCTCCACTTACGTAAGCTTCTTTTCCAGCCCCTTCTCTCTTCCTCTTTCCCCCTCCTTTCTTTCTTCTTTTCCTTTTCCTTTTTCCCTTCTTCTTTCCTTTTCCTTCCCTTCCTTCTTTCCCCTTTCTTCCTTACTCCCTTCATATTTCCTCCAAGGTGATATGGCTGAAGCCATTCACGTAGAGTCAATAATCAAAGCCATTGCACACTATTAGAAACTTAGGGTTTTATGTGATTAAAACCTAAGTTGTAAAAAAAAGAGAAAGACGGCTGCCTCCCAACTCTTAACGCCTATCTCTCTTTCTTCAGGCTCTCTCTCTTTTTCCCTCTCTCTCATCACCCTATCTTCTCCCATTAGCTTCAGCCATCTTCAACACATCAAGGGGCAGCTGCTTCTTCCTCACACAATTTCATCATCACAGCAAAGGCCACCCTTTGCTCCAGCCGATCCAGTTACTTCCTCTCTTTGGTTGCAGTCATAACCAGCTTCTTCCAAGTAGCTGACTAGTCCCAGCCATCTCCTTCCACCAGTACAGTCACCTGCAGCCTCCAACACCTCTAGTACAGCCACTGTATCCTTCAAGATCTCCAGCAAAAGGAAGCAGTTGCCTGCTTCAGCCCATCTCCTTCAACACCTTCAGCAACAAGCCCTCCTCTCCGATCAAGGTGACAGCCACAACAACAAATCTCCACCTGCTTCAACAGTCCAGCATCTCCACCAAGGTAGCCCTCCTCTCCGATCAAAGTGACAGCCACAGCAACAAGTCTCCTTCAAGGTAAAGTAAGAAATAAAAAAAAAAAGCAAAAAGAAAAACTCTGTCTCAAGGTGCAATGAAAATTTTTCATATGATGTTTACATAGATCTAACACGAATACAGTTTAAAACTGGATTCACGAGTTTCTTTATGAGGATTGAATGATGTGAAACGGTAGTCGCCCATGTCAACGCTATGCATGTAAGATGATCCATTCGGAAGATGAATCGGATCTCTTATGTCAAAAGCCAACAACAATCAATTTCATATCCCCTTTTTTTTATTTTTTTTATTTATTATTATTTTATGTTATTTTAATAATCATTTTAGTGAAAATCATATGCCTTAGGCGTTTAGCTTAATTAGTTATTGTTTTTTTCTTTTTTTCTTTTATTAGTTTCATTAATACATGTATATTGCTTTATCATTTTTTTTTAATTCATGTATAGAGTCTAGCTGTTATCTCATGTATGAATCTTCATTGATAAATCCTAAAAATTTTGTATTAGACATTCTTGCGTGTTATTGATATCCTGCAAAAATTCTAGATTGGTTTGAGGTCAGAAATTTCATTTCAAAAGTCAAGAACCGAATCAAGTTTTGAACTCTCCAAAAATTTCAATCTCTGATTTAGCAGAAAATAACCTTCGGATTCATCCTTGTGGAGCATTCTGATTTTCCTCTAAAAATCACAGTGGATTCATGATTAAATCTACTAATGATCTGGAAATTTTTAGGTTTTTCCAAGCAGTTTTGATCTCTGTAAAAAATCGGATTTCTCAGACCCCTGGGAAAATATCGATTTTCTTTTGTCAGGGTATAGACAGACCCTAATGCACCAAGTCCACCCAATCTGTAATCTGTCTGCAAAAACTTTCAACATGAAAGTTTTTCCTAACATAATTTCCTGTCATTTCCCAAAATTGGAGAATTTTTATATCTGTTTCATTATTTTTCCCGGATTTTCTCTTTCTGTCTAACATATTCCAATGTCCAGAAATTCCAGAGATTTAGTTCTCTGATAACAGTGTGGCCTTTTCCAAACCGTAACCTGAATCCCAATGGTGTTAAAAGATAAAATCTTTATCTGTTTGTCAGAGACATTTTCCCAAAATTTCAGCCATTTTCTCATATGTCTACCATTTTTCCCACATTTTCTACCGAAACCTGTTTGTTTCCTTCATTTACTAGAGTCGCCGGATTCCGATCCGACTTGCCGGAGTGGTACAGATCCGACCATAGGTCAAAACCAGAAAGTGTAAAAGGAAAAAATCCTTGCCTTACTGTCCTATATCACCCCATGAAATTTGGGAAATTTTTATGGAAATTTAATATCCTAAATCCCCTTTAGAATCAACATTTTAGGCAAAAATCACAAAATTTAGGGTTTTATTTGAATTTGCATATTTAAAAATATAAAAAAATAGATTTTGGAGCTCCATTATGTTTCTAGGGTTATTTTAGTTGTTCATGCCAAATTTGGTTTAATTCCAAGTTCATTTGCTCCATGTGTTAGTTTATCTTTAAATTTAGAAGCGAAAATCAAGTTAAATTTGATATTTTATTATATTTTCGCCATGTTAGGGTTTTTATCATGTACATAAGCATGTAGAATCATATTAGGGTTAATTTTAATCTCATTTGCATTTCATATTTTTCAATTTTGCAAAATTTATTTCAGAAAACCCTGGTTTCAAGGCCATAGTCTTGTTATCAGGGGTATTTTGGTCATTTTGACCTAAATTTCAAAATTTCAATTTCTAATTCTCCAAAATTTCATGCATATCATCATATTTTATCATATTATGTATGATTTATTTCATTTGATTTTCAAAATTCCAAAATTTACAAAAAATTCTTTCATAAAACCCTGATTTCAAGGTCATCAGGGGTATTTTGGTCATTTTGACCCAAATTTCGAATTTTCAAGTTTATTTTCAAAATTTATTCATTATTTCTCTTGTTTATATCAAAGGGGGTATGATTCTGGGTTTATATCTGAATAATATCCGATAATTTTCCATATTTTCGGATAAATTCAGAAAAACCTACATTTTTGTGCTAACTTTATTTTCCAGTTTTGCAGGAATATTCAAGAAGAAGACTTAGCCATTTTATTTCTTTTATTTCAATTCAATGTAAAAATCAATGTAATATTTGGAATAAGAGTTACATTTCTGCTTAGAATAGGGCTGCATTGCATATAGTTTAATTTATGCATATTTCAATATGTGATGTATGATTCATGCACATTATTTCAAATTCACTATGCTTTACACGAATGGCACGTGCACAAGCTCTTATGGAGTTTATAAACTCGGTGGGATTCGTATTTATGGCCATAGTCAGAATACAAAGAAAACCAAGATTTATGATCTTCATATTAGCCACATTCAGCCTACACACTTAGGCTAACTTCAAAAATGCACTGCATTTCTTAAAGTTTTAAAAGGATTTCCCAATTCTCTAATTAAAATTCCCTTTTCAAATTCATATTCATTCATTCATATCATTCAAATTGCATTATTCTCAAATTCATTTTCTAATTTCAATTTCAGAAAATTCAGCTTTCTCAAGAATTTCCAAGTCTTTCTCAGGATCTAATTTTCTCAAAATCCTAAGTTTTCAAAAGCGATTTCAAAGCATTTCCCAAGTTCAAACCAAGATTTTCCAATGTTTTAAAATTATCAAATTTCAAAGTCTCAAGTTTTCAAAAAGATCGATTTTCTCATATTTCTCATTTTCTTGAGAACTCAGTTTCCTGAGAATCCATTTTTCATTTCAAAAGTCATTTTCCAATGAATTTCTTAGATTTTCTTAGAATTCTCAAATCCATTTTCTCAGAAAAGCAATTTTAAATTTCAAAATCGATTTTCCAAAGTTCAAGTTTTCATAAGGAATCACTTTCCAATGCAAATTTCTGATTTCCAATGAATTTCAATGATTTTCCCGGGAATTCAATTTTCAAGTACTTTTTCAATCAATTTTCAAGCACATTTCAGTTTTCCAAAGCAAACATCATATTTTCTCAAACTTGCATTTTTCAAAATTTCATAGCACAAGCCTGATTCTTTGTGCATTCTAGGAAAAATAGAGCATAATTTAGATATTTGAGTCAAGTTAAAGCACGTAATTGATCCTTAGTTCAATTACCCCTGGTAAAGGCGCCAGGAACGGTTGAACCTCGTACCGACAGGCGGATCCCATTCCATGGAATTTTCCTGCAAATTTTCAAAACGGAGGCGAGTAAATTTTCAAAACAATTTTCAAAACTTTGGTCGAGTTTGACTCGCGAAATTCGTTTCTCTCTCGCAAGGGAGGGGAAAAATTTTGCGATGATAACAACGTACGATAATCATTATTAGCAAACAAAAAGAAAGAACAATGCAATTCAAATAATGCGACTCTACTAAGCAAACTAGCTAATCCTAATCATTCTTCAATTCATCCGAAGCAGGGCCTGCTCCTTGTACTCCCTTGAGTCTGAGTCTCAGGAGGAGCGTTCAAGTCGTACTGAGGTGAAGCAGGAGTGTACGTTGGTGAGGAAGATGTATGGGTAGGTGTGGCAGGAGTGTATGTAGGTGAGGCAGGATCATCACTCGGTCTTCATCCTCGCCTTCATCTTCCAAATTTTCCGAAATTGCTCGTCCTTGCCCAAACCCTGGGTCGCTTCGGTTGGCTTTCACTACCCGTCGAGCTGCTTCAGCTGCCTGGAATGTAGCACTCCAAGTTTTTTCAGACAGAAACTCTTGGAATGGAGGTGGAACCCTTTGGTTTCCTCCACTCGTGGCAGCCACATCTCTAGCTCGGGACATATGTCATCCCCGTGCGCTGGCCATACGAGACCCTCCCCGATGCACAAAGTTTGTGTTCGGAGATGCTCTTCTCCTGATTCCTCCTCGAGCCGCCATCTGATTTCCTCCCATCCGTCCACGTGCAGACCTCACTCTTGGACAATTACACTGGTGATTCCTCCTTCCGTAGGGTGAAGGATGTCGCCCCTATGTAGTGTAGGGGTAGTATTGATAGTAAGAGTCTCGATCTCCGAGTATGATATAAATCAGAGGAGGCTGTGGTGTCAATTCTCTAACCACTTGAGTCATACTTGTGATGACTCCGGTAACCATTGTCATTGCGGCAAAGAATTTCTCTCTCCCTACCATGGGAGGCTCAACAGAGTCTTGAGCCTGTGGGACTTCGTTGTTTCCTCGTTTGTTAGTCATTCCTAAATACGCAATAATTTAATCACTAACGTGTCTTATTCGAGCATAGACTTATATCTTGTCATTGAATCTTATTATAAATGATGAACCCTTTTTTTCTGTGTAAACCTGGCTCTGATACCACTTTGTAACACCCTGATCTGAGACCTCAGGAGTCCGAGTTCGGTTGGTATTACTTCCCATAGGGAAGAGTGCACAACTTACACAGATAAAATGAGGCTAAAAAAAACTTTTCATTTTATTTCCATAATCAACTTTTTCTTACAGTGTTCATCATTCATAACCAAAGAAAAGCAATTACATTATTCTCAATGACAAGAAAAGTAAAAATATCAATGCTCTGCTGAAGACGGGAAAAGCTGCTCACAAGTGATTGATCTAATGCTTGAAACCTATAATTGTAATTAAACAAAAATGGGTGTGAGTCTACAACCCAGTAAGAAATAATTATAAGTAAATAAACAATCAATTTACAACTGTAGTGGGCTCTAAGCCCCTATTCTTAATTTAGTTCTCGATACACCACACGTGTTTGTATATTTTAATTACCCTCATTATCATTCTCAAATACTCTCTCTTTCTCAACTATCACTAGAGTGGCTATACCGGTAATAGTCATCTATGGGCGTAGCAACCCTGTAGAACACCTCAATTCTACATGTTGGTCAGACAATGAACCATACACTCTCAGTGGTCCCCGGACCACCAGGCACTGCAGTGAACCACCACGGGGACCCCACCGGTAGCTACCCGGGAGGTCAAGCTTTCAATCTCGGCATGGTTCATGCTACATCCTAACCATGATAGTTATCAACCATCCAGGGTCCTCCAGAGTCCCAAACCAGTGTGAGTGAAATCCTAAGTCATAACTAAGTTCACACATTGAACAATATTTTAAAATTCATAGTTCACTCGTTTTCTCACGAGTGATGTCATGACTGATCACAACAAACTCATTCTTAATCTCATGGTGACATTAAGACTCACACCTCTCTCACTTAGCACGCAGTGATGTAGTATCAAAACATCATTAAATCACTGACGACCCACTCTCCATGGTGGCTGCACTCTGGCCACGAACCAGGTAGCCTTTGCCACAGGTCGCCACTTCCGGGATTTAAGGGGTCATGCATGTTGAACTCTAAAAATTCATTCATATAATATGAATAGACTAAATGGGACTCTAATCTAAATATGGTCTCATCACAATGAATGATATTTAATAATCATAGAAACATGAAATCGCAGTTCAAATTCTTCCTATCATGCAAGACATATCAAAATTAACATGCACATTACGATGATCATGTCTATAACTTAACTCATACTGTCAAGCATAAAATTTATGCATGTCATGGTCTAACTCAAACTTATCATGTGATTCACATAGCATCTATAACAATACAATGACAAGCAACGTGAAACAAGGTTTATTAACATCTAACGTTACTTATAACATCCCTTACCTCAAGTGCGAACCTGTGATCTCTCCGAATCGAGCCTCACGAAGCTCTAACAATGTGATTTGGTTACATAAAGCAACATATTTAAATTAATTCATAAAACCTCTTACCAAATTACCAAGATACCCCTCCCGAATCTTACTCAAGAAACCACAATTTCTTTATTACTAGTTTAACTGAATTTCATAAACCAATGGATTTCCCTCTTCAATACGAATCCAATGCACCAAACCTCACTCGATTCTGATTTTAGAGTGCGAAGATATGTCCATTTTACTGAAATGGATCTCAAGTATCCAAATGGATATCTTGGTACATTTCGGATTTCGAGACAACTTGAGACTATCTCATGATCCGATCCGAATCCAATTCTGATTTGAATCCAAACCCTGACTGTTTGGATCTAGATCCAACACTTATCCGGATCCAAAACTGTTTGACTGGATCTAGAAAAATCTGACTGGATCCAGGATATTCTAACTGGATCCAAAATAGCTTGACTGGATCCATAACATGATCCATACTCTCTTTCTGGATCCAATACAGTCAAACTGGATCCAGGACAGTCTGACTAGATCCCGAATTGTTTGACTGGATCCAGAACAGTCTGATTTGGACCCAGTTCTGAAATGGATCCAAGACTGATCCAATCAGATCCAAAATAGTCAGTCGGGATTCAGAACATGTCCAGATCCAACTAGATTCCAACTGAGAACCCAGATCCAGTTAGATCGAACCAATTCGGTCTGACTCGAGTTCGTCCGAACCGGTTCAGTTCAGACCCGATTTGGTTTGAACCGATTCCACTGGAACTGGTTCCATCCAAACCGGTTTGGTTTGAACCGGTTCGGCCCGAACCGGTTCACCCAATAAATGTTTTTTCTAACTTAACTCAGTTTGGTCTGGGTGCGACCCAGACCGACCCGGTTCGGTCTGGGTCGCATCCAAACCGAACCAACCCCCCCCCCCCCCCCCTCTGCTTTTTTTTTTTTGAATGCTTGGTCTGGGCGCGACCCAGACCGGTGGGCTCGGTCTAGGCAGCACCCAGACTGACCCGGTTCGAACTGGGTGCCCGGACCGAACCGGTCCCCCAATAAAAGGGCGGAAGGGGTTGCGCCCCTTCCGATTCCAGGTGAAAGGGGTCGGCCCCTGCCGACCCTCTCTCTGCTCTCATCGACCTGGGCCGACCTCTCGGGCCGGCCATCGGTGTCGGCCGATCATTGGGGCCGGCCGACCCCCCTCTGTCTTTCCCCCTATGTAGAATTTTTTTTTTGTTTTCTGAAACTCGCTGGCAGCCATGGCTGCCGACCTTCTTTGCTTAGACAGAAAGAAGAACAAAGAAGAAGATAAAGAAGGAGAAGGGTGTAAACACCCCAAATTTTCACTCACTTCTTGACATTGCCCTCAATCGGCACATTTCAGTTCTCCAGAAGCAATAAAGGGCAAAATGGTCATTTTCTGAAATTGAACCTTGCAGAAAGTCCTAAATTTCATTCTTGAGCCTCAAAATTTCTATATTTAGGTTCAGAGACATCTTCAAATTGCAAAATTTCAAAATCCTCATTTTGGACAAAAAGTTAGAATTTCCAAGTCCAAGCTCAGAGTGACATTTCATAAAACATGTATTTGCATAACATTGCATCCTTTCACTGCATAGCATGTCAGTTTGAGATCCAGAACTCTTGATTTTCAAAATTGTCCATCCAGATTTGATTTTTAAACTTTTTCAAATTGATTTTTTAAAAACCCTGGGTATTCAAAATTACCAAATTTTCCCATTTTACCCCCAGGACTTTGAATTACAAAAATTTTCTCAAGAAAAACAATCTGGATATTTGGATATTGATTTTAAAGATTTTATCTCAAAACTTTTTGCAAAAGATTTTAAATCTCTTTACAAATTTTGTTTTTACATTTATCTATATTTTTTCCATAAAAACCAATTTTTTCCGAATTCTTGAAAAATAAATAATATTTTATCTCGTATCTTCAAAAAAAAAAATGGAGCGGGACCCGCCTTTGAACTAGCATCATATTCAGACTCCCAGGTAAGTATCTTATTCTCAAGTAGGACCCACCCGGAGATCGCTCCAATTTGCAAATTCTTCTTTTTAATTTCTTAATGTATTTATTTATATATTTTTTTTAATTAGTGGGCCCACACACATGTGGCACCCGACTTGAAAATAAAAGATTTGCAAAAACAAAATAAAGCTTTATTTTCAAAAGGATTTTAAAAGTGGATTGAGGTGGCATTTCCATAAAAGCCTCTCATTTATTTCCTTTTTATTTTATTTGTTTTAATAAAAAAAAAATTAGAAAGAGGCAGCCTTAATAGCACAGCCGAATTTCCCTAAAGTAAAAAAATTCATTTTTACCTAAAACTTAGGTAAATGAAACAAAATTTTGGAAAAAAAGATGCGCCCCTTTTGATTTTCAAATATCAGTTTCAAAAGAATTTCAAAACCCATAACGGTGCTCTTAAAGAAAAGACGTTTTTTTTTGGGGCTGAATGTCTTTAAAAAAGACCCAGCCATTGATCGATGGAGAGGAGATGGGGTGATGGTTTTGGGTATTTTGATTTCTTATTGCAGGGATTTTTCTTGTCGTGGAGGGGATTCACCAAGATTTTCTAGAGGGAAGGAGGCTCTCCTCCTTTCAGCTACCATCAAACCAGAGGGAGTTGATTGAAAGGAGGTAGCCGATTGAAAGGGGGGATTGAAATCTGGTTTTCTTTTGGGTTTTGCAGGAAAGGGCTCTGAATCGTGAGGTTGCCCAACATCATCCCTCTTTAGCCAAATTCTCCTTTATTTTCTTCAAAACTCCAGGTGATTTTCATCATTTCTTTCTTCTGGATCTCGAACTTCCAACCTTATTTTGATCCTACCTGCAATTTTTCAAATGTTGAAATCTTGTCAAACTTCTTTTCTCCATGTCTGCCAGATTTTTGTCTCTTTTCGAGTCCTTGACATCTCCTACATCGTCTCTATTTCTCTCAAAAATCTTCAGTCTAAACCATTCTTTTACTCTACAGAAAGCATTGGCATTTTTCACCGTGGTTCAAACAAGGTCGGGAAAGAGAACAACGCCAAACAGTGTCAAAGAGATGAGTTCTCTAAGGCCAGTCAAAAAGCAGGACCAGACAAGTGAAGATGAGATTGATCCAGTCATGTACAGAATGTTTCAAAAAATGATAACAAAAATGCTATTAGAGCTACCCGAGTCAAGCACCAGAAAGGAACCAGCCAAGCGGAATGATCAACCTCGCCAGTCCAGTCCCCAACATAAAGGGAAAGAGAAAGAAAAACCAAAACACAAAGACTAGAGCACTGATCGAAAGTTCACCCCGCTGGATCAGAAGCTCGAGACTGTTTTAGAAAATCTGCTTGCAAAAGGCATGATTCATTTACCAAAAGTCATCGATCCCCCGTCAATCATGGGTAGATTCAAAGAGCATTTTTGCAAGTTTCACCGCGCAACAGGACACGATACCGAAAATTGTTTTGTCCTCAAGAATATCATTCAGGATCATGTTGATAAGAATATCCTGGGGGAAAGCAAAATAGCAGACCAGTCGGCTGTCCTAGCCAAACCCCTTCAATCTCGCTCCCAGCAGAAAGCAAGCAGTCAAAAGAAGCCAAAGCATGAAGGTTGGGGTTATGACCGCAAGCTCACTCCTCTAAATCAGCCCCTCGAAGAGGTCCTTGAATACATGCTGAGCAAAGGAATGGTTAAGCTTCCAAGAATTGCTAATCCTTCGGTCGCCCTAGGGAAATAGAAAGATCGCTTCTGCAAATTCCACCGAGCTACAGGGCATGATATTGAGCGATGCTTTGTCTTCAAAAATATTGTTCAAGACTGTGTTGACAAGAATCTCCCTGTTAAAGAGGAAGACCAGTCGGCCGTTCTGACCGAGCCTTTCCCTGATCATTCATAAAGATGACAAATGTCGATGCTTTCTCATTTCCATCATTTCTGCTTTTTGCTTCTCTGAATAAATGCAGTCTCCAGTTGCTTTCTTTAAATTTGTCATCCTTCCTCCCAGACATCAATAAAATCATCAGTTTTCCTTATATTTGGAGGTCATTCTCTTCATAATGTTGTTTTCTGAACTTTCATGCAATATGCCCTTTATGATGAATGCTTTTCGCTGAAAAAATTCTTCCTGCCTTCCTTTTGAGATAATCTACCAAGTTCGTAGAGAAGCTCATTACCAATTATGCATTACTTTGTTATATTCCTTCAAAAATGTTTTTTTTCTTCATGGTTGACGACCTCGCCTAGGTAACAAGGCATATCTCGGTTGTTCATTTCCTCTCATGGAATAACAATGCAATTATCGCAATCCCAGCAATAATCCCATCCCTGGTAAAGGGATATCCTTCAAATTGTCAACCCAATTTCAGATCTTCATCCATTATTTTGCTTCTATTCTCCAAGTCATTTCCTTCAAGAATTTTTCTTCATTCTAACCATCCCATTTGTCTTACAGAGAGCATTTGTAACATTCAATGGTTCAGACAAGGTCAGGGAAGAAAACTGCACCAGTCGAAGGCATGGCAGATTTAATAGCTTCAGAAGAAGAGATGGACTCCCCGCATTCCAGCATAAATCAAAGGCAGCAGGTTGATGGTGACATTGATCCTCAAATGTATGTCATGTTCAAAAAAATGATGAGCAGGATGTTGGTAGAGCAAGCTGAAGTCAGCGTAGAGCAAATCCAAGCGAAGCAAAAGGCAAAAGGCCGGGCAATGAAGGAGGCCTCGAAGGCAGCCAAGAAGTCCATTCAGTATGTTGATACGACCGATGAAGAAGAGTTAGCGAAAGATTCAGATGAAGAGTTTGAGACTCATCAGACATTCCGCAAAACTACACAGGGGCAGGGGTCGGCCCATAGATTCAAAGATCAGTCTATCAGTGACTCTGACCAACCGCAATTCAAAGATGTGGTTAGAAAGGTTCGAGATCTGCAGGCTCGTGACAAGGGCAAAAGGGTCTTCACAAGTGAAGATTTTTATGACGGACTAGATGGGGATGATAATCTCGACAATCTCCCCAAGAAATTTATCAAGTTTGATGGTTCGGGTGACCCAAAGGCACACCTCACCTTTTTCTTCGCAGAATGTTCCAAGTTCAGAAGGAACAATCGAGCCCTGTTCCTCTGTTTTCCCCGCAGTTTGGAGGGTATTGCAGCAAAATGGTATTCAGAGCATATTAATCCTATAGAGCTGAAAGAGTTTGACAAAGTGGTCAATTTATTTATTGAACGCTTTTTATTCAATGTTGAGGCCCTCTTGACTCTCAGTCATCTCTGCAGACTAAAGCAGAAGGAAAACGAGAAAGCCAGGGATTTTATTCATAGGTGGAGATTCGCTTGTAACAAGATGCGTGATCCGATATCAGAGGGACATGCACTATCTTTGATCTTGAGTAACTTCTCGCAACCCCTAAGGGGACTGATTTCCACCTCTCCATCCAAGACCTTTATAGAATTGACAAAATGAGCTGAATGGCTCGAGTTGAGTATGGAAAATGGATCTTACGAGGGTTTCATCTTCACCAAGAATAGCAATCAACAAGAATCGAAAAAGGAAATCAATTTCACCTTATCTTCTAACGCCGGCCACAGTGACTGCAAAAATAGCAAGAGCAACCATACAGGCCAAAAAGAAAAGTCTTCAAGGCAAAATAAAAAGTTGGATCAACAGAAAGAAAAGATAAAGGGAGATGGTTGGGGTAGCGATCACCAGTTTACTCTTCTTGAGCAACCTCTCGATGAAATCCTTGAATATATGTTGACCAAGAAATTTGTAAAGCTTCCAAGAGCTACAGATCCTCCCACAATCATGGGAAGATTCATGAACCAGTTTTGCAAATTCCATCGGGCAGTAGGGCATGATATTGACCATTGCTTTGTCTTCAAGAACATCGTTCAAGACTGCATTGACAAGAATCTCCTTGTTGAAGATGAAAAGAAGGACCAACCATCCTGATTAAGCTTTTTCCTCAATCACTCAAGATGCTGACAATGCTAACATTTCTCATTTTGCATTTTGCTTTCATTACTTTGAGGGGATGATGAAATCCCATTTACCTTTCCCTGATTTGTCATTTTTCCTTCACTACATCAATAAAATTATCAATTTTCCTCATAAGCTTGATGCCATCTCTTGTTCTCCTTCTCCACAAAATATTCTTTCATGTGGAATGACCCTTTTCAGAGTCCCTCGTGAATCGATCAAAAGTCGATTGCTTTATTACCTTCAGGGCGCGTTCTTCGAACAACAATTATCTTTCTTCTATCCAAAACTTTTTTCCCCTGTTACACAGGGGCATTACTTTGAAAATTGTCTTTAAAACATTCTGTATGTAGGCAGGATCAAACAAATCTCTCATTTTGCATGCATATGCATCCATTTGCATTCATTTGCATGTATCTGCATTCATTTGCATTCAGTTTACATCAGTCTAACTACCCATTCAGGATAAGGGATAAATCCTGAGACCCCAACAGTTGTCCAAGTCATCGTGAGAATGAAGACTGAAAATCTCTCATCAGAATCAGTTGGGTAAGATTTTCAAAATCCAGTGTTCGTGCTAGTAAATTTTCAAAAATCAGTGCTCGTGCTGGTAAAATTTTGAAATCCAGTGTTTGTGCTGGTAACTCTTCAAAATCCAGTGTTCTTGCTGGTAATTCTTCTAAAAACAGTATTCGTACTGATCCATTTTCAAAATCCAGTACTTGTATTGGTTCATTTCCAAAATCCGGTATTCACACTGGTACATCTTTCAAAATCCAACTGTTATTGGTCGGACTTTCAAAATCCAAATTTTATTGGTCAAACTTTCTAAATTCGGTTTTACTGGTTAATGTTTTCAAACCTAAACCATGTTGGTCTAGTCTTCTCTCGGGATTCGAGTTCCGACTCGAATTTTCTTTCCTCCTGGATTCGAGTCCCAACTCGAATTTCTTTCCCTTCTGAATCGGTCTAGAAGATTTGAGTTCCGATTCGAATTTTCTTCCAAATCCAATTCAGAATTGGTCTAGAAAATCTGAGTTCCGACTCGAATTTTCTTTCAAATCCAATTCATCTAGTTTTCTTTCCTTCAAATGTCTTGAATTGGTCTAGAAGATTCGAGTTCCGATTCGAATTTTCTTCTAAATCCAATTCAGAATTGGTCTAGAAAATCTGAGTCCCGACTCAAATTTTCTTCCAAATCCAATTCGCCCAATTTTCTTTCCTTCAGATTCTAGAATTGGTCTAGAAGATCCGAGTTCCGACTTGAATCTTCTTCCAAATCCAATTTACCTAGTTTAAAAGTTTGAACTTCTACTCAAACTATCCTGCAAATTGGTTTAGAAAATCCAAGTTCCGATTCGAATTTTCTTTCCTTCTAATTAATCTAGTTTTCCTTTAAGATTCGAGTTCTGACTCAAATTTCTTTTCCTTCCAAATTGATCAAGTTTTCCATTAGGATTCGAGTTCCGACTCAAATTTCTTTTCCTTAAAACCAAATTGGTCTAAGTTTTTCTTTTAGGGTTCGAGTTCCGACTCGAATTTCCTTTCCTTTTGAAATTTCCAAGTTTTTCCTTTAGGATTCAGGTTGCGACTCGAATTTCTTTTCCTTAAATCCAAATTGGATAAAGTTTTCCTTTAGGGTTCGAGTTCCGAATCGAATTTCCTTTCCTTTAAATCCAAATGGGTCTAGTTTTTCCTTCGAATATTTGAGTTTCGACTCAAAATTTTCTTTTCTTCAAAACCAAACTTTCTAGTTCTCCTTTGAAGACTCGGGTTACGACTCAAACTTTTCAGTTTTTCTTACAGGATTTGAGTTTCGACTCGGTCGTTCTTTCAAAACCAACTTCTGAGTTGGACTTACCTTCAAAATCCAGCATTGTGCTAAGACTTACTTTTAGAATTCCAATTTCATATTGGATTTACCTTTAGAGTTTAGGTTCGTGTTAGACCTTCATCCAGAATCCCACTGATGTGTCAACTCAGATATCAAGCAATTTCTTTCACCAAAGATTTCAAGAATATTTTGCCAATTTGTCATTAAATATTTGTTGATTTCAAAACCTTTATTGCATAAAAGAATTACCTCAAAATTACCTTCAGTATTACTTCCAAAAGAACAAAGCTTTTGCGAAGAAGGATTCAAAATTCAAAATTCAAAATCTTTCTATTGGCCAACCAAAAGAATGAAGAATAAATCCGCGATATGGCCAGCAAAGAAAATTCAATGTTGTTGCAAAGCCATAAGTGATTGATATTGATCGCAGTCAATGACACACTTTTAAAGATCATTCTTAGAAAATAAAGCAGTCGAAATATCCTGGGTGATACAGAAAAATCCACTCAATCTCCATATCTCCTCAATCACCTAAGCTGCAATTAAATATCTGCAAAAGGGATCTCTCAATTGTCGTCAAGATGAAGGCGAATTAGGCGAGTCGACTCCGGGGCCAAAGAAGATTTAAATCATCTCCAAGATGACGGAGTTTGTGACAGATCCTTCCAAGGAAAGTCCAAAGCACTGTCAAGATGAAGGCAGATGCGATGAGCCTCCCGACAAACCCTAAAAGATATTTATTTTCTGCTATCATCAAGAGATTTCCAACCAAAGAGCCAATAATCGTCAATATAATCCTTAAGAGAAAAGAAGGATCGGAACATCTCTGAGATGAAGGAGTTTGTGACGTACCCTTCCAAAAAAAAAGAGAAAGAGAGAAAAGTCAGGACATTTCCAGAATGAAGGATGATGTAATCCCCGAATAACCAAGAAAGCTCCAATTCTGTCAAAAAGAGAGTGCAGAAAGATCATCATGAGAAAAGAATCCCAGGATATCAGATTGCCAAATCTATCAAGAATCTTCTTTAATTTTGTGAAATTCTTTTATCAATATTCTTTCATCAACAGCTCTCGCAATATCAAAAATACTTTCTTTTCTGTCTCTATCAAGGAAATTGATAGCTTACTTGAAAGAAAGTCAATTGTAAGCAATTTGAATTTGAATTTGAATCTTGATTCTACAGAGTTAGCTCAATTGGAGGTAATACTTTGGGTAGAAAAGAGAAAATATTTTTGTACTGATATACATCATTGTTTAGTATTTTGAATCGACAAACAATTTTTAACATTTTGACAATATTTTCTTACTATCTTGACATGAAGTGAAGAGCTCAATGCCCATCTTGACACATTTTGGCATCACCTTTTGCTTCCTTGAGAGAGTAACCTTTATCATCTTTCGTGTTGTTGAAAGATTAGCCTTCTTTCCAAAAGGATAGCCTTTGTCGTCTTTCGCGTTATTGAAAGATTAGCCTTCTCTCCAAAAGGATAACCTTATTCATCTTTTGCGTTGTCAAAAGAATCACCTTGTTCCTATGGATCACCTTATTCATCTTTCGCATTGTCGAAAGAATCGCCTTGTTCTTTTGGATCACCTTTGTCATCTTTCTCGTTGTCGAAAGAATTGCCTTGTTCATTTGGATCACCTTTGTCATCTTTCGCGTTGTCGAAAGAATCGCCTTGTTCCTATGGATCACCTTATTCATCTTTCGCGTTGTTGAAAGAATCGCCTTGTTCCTTTGGATCATCTTTGTCATCTTTCGCGTTGTCGAAAGAATCGCCTTGTTCCTTTGGATCACCTTTGTCATCTTTCGCATTGTCAAAAGAATCGCCTTGTTCTTTTGGATTGCCTTTGTCATCTTTCGCGTTGTCAAAAGAATCGCATTGTTCCTTTGGATCACCTTATTCATCTTTCGCGTTGTCGAAAGAATCGCCTTGTTCCTTTGGATCACCTTATTCATCTTTCGCGTTGTCGAAAGAATCACCTTGTTCCTTTGGATCGCCTTATTCATCTTTCGCGTTGTTAAAAGATTAGCCTTTTCTCCGAAATGATAGCCTTATTTATCTTTTGCATTGTCAAAAGAATTGCCTTCCATCACCTTATTCATCTTTCGCGTTGTCGAAAGAATCGCCCTGCTCTTTTGGATCGCCTTATTCATCTTTCGCGTTGTCGAAAGAGTTGCCTTATTCCTCTTCAAGAAAGTCGTCTTATTTGTCATCCAACTTACCATTTCTATTCCCGATCAGATTAAGGGTATAAACATGGGCCTCATTTGATGAGGTATTTCATTCTCCACCCAATCAGGTTAAGGGTATAAACCTGGGCCTCATTTGATGAGGTATTCCATTTTCCGCCCAATCAGGTTAAGGGTATAAACCTGGGCCTCATTTGATGAGGTATTTCATTTCCCGATCAGGTCAAGGGGTTAAACCTGAGCCTCATTATGATGAGGTATTTCATTTCCCGCCCCATCCAGGTTAAGGGCTAAGCCTGAGCCTCACTTCGATGAGGTGAATCTTCTTCTTTGTTCTCCATTCCGTATCTACCATCATCATCTGAATTAATTCCTTCACACCCCGTTAGATTCTCCTAACTGAGGCATTTTTTTTATATATAGTCCAAATTTGGTGTGTTTTCTTTGCCACTAAGCTCGGCTTACAACCAGCTTAGTAGCAAAGAGGGGCATCTGTAAACACCCCAAATTTTCACCCTCATCTAGTGTTTATATATTTCATGTGTCATTGCATGCATTCGGCATACCATTTCATTGCATTGCATGTCATTACATCTCATTTTCGAGATCCAGCACTTCTGTTTTCAAAATATTTAATCTAGATTCAAGTTTTAAAACTTTTCTTTCAAAATCAATTTTTAAAATCTGGTTTTTAATCAGCATTCTGTCATTTGCCAACCCCCAGGACCTTATGTTTTGAAATATTTTCTCAGAAAACAATCTGGATTTGTTTTAAATTCAATTTTCAACCGATTTCAATTCTCAGATGAGACCCATTTAGGTGGTGTCGCTTCTGAATTCCTTTACTTGTCAAAAAACTCCAAAAAATTCAGAGTCCTAGTTGGATCAAGACTCTTTTTACAGAGTCTAGTCGGATCAGAACTCTACTTTTCACTACCTTTTTACCTATTTTCGGAGAAAACCTTTTAAAATCTTCTGTTTTGGCCAAAATTTCAGAGTCTTAGTTGGATAAGGACTCTTCTTCAAGAGTCCAGTCGGATCAAGACTCTTCTTCAGAGTTTTAATCGGATTAGGACTCTAATCTTTTACAGCTATTTTATCTATTTTCAGTCAAATCTTTCAAAATCTTTCAAAATCTTTCAAAATGAGTCAGAAACTCAGAGTTTTAGTCAAGACAGGACTCTGTTCAGAGAGTCCTAGCTGGATCAGGACTCTGATCCTGATTTCAATTTTGAAAGAATTTTTCAAAAATCTTTCCATCTATCAAAATTGTTACACTTTTATCAAAAAAATTCAAAATTCTGAGGTTTTATCCCAATCAGGACTCTACCCCAGAGTCCTGATCGAATCAGGACTCTATCCAAAATTGGTTTTCATACTTCATTTTCACTGGTTTTCAAAAGCTTTGCCCAAATTTCATCATTTGCTTATCAGAAAACCAAAATTCTTAGAGTTCTAATTGAATTAGAACTCTTTCTTAGAGTCCTAATCAGATCAGAACTCTGAACCAAAACTTCAATTTCATCCTGTTTTTAACTATTTTTCAAAATTCTCTCATTTGTTTTCTCAGAAAATTCAAAAATCTGAGAGTCCTAGTTCAATTAGGACTTTGTCCCCAGAGTCTCAGTTGAATCAGAACTCTGGTTTATTTCAATATTTGTTATTATTTTTGCTGCTTTTACAAGTTCTTTCATCTATTTTTTAGAAAAATACCAAAAAAAATCTAGAGTTTTAGTCTGATCAGGACTCTGTCCCGGAGTCCTAATTCAGTCAGGAGTCTGTTTTAAAGTTCGTTTTTACTTTCATTTTCATTTATTTCCATTTGTTTTCAAAAATTAGGTCATTTTGCAGAGTCCAGTTAATTTGGGACTATATTTTAGAGTTTCAGTTGAGTGAGGACTCTAACCCTGACTGCATTTTTTAACTTGTTTTTACCAGTTTTGATAAAATCTTTTAAAAACTTCTTTATTTGGCTTTTAAAATCCTAAAATCTCAAAGTCTTAAAGTTTCAGGACTCTAGCCCAGAGTCCTAGTTCGGTTATGACTCTATTTTCAAGCCTTTAAATTTTATTTATTGATTTTAACCCCTTTTCAAAACCATTTTCAGTCTTTATTTCAAATTTTTAAAACTTCGATGTGGGGCCCACACAGTTGGTGCCATATCCAGAAGAGTTATGACTCAGTCAAGACTCTGTACCATTTCAAAACTTTTAATCTCAAAGTCTACTTTTGAATCTCTTTTGAAAAACCTCTCAATTTCAGGTTTTAAAATCGTTTTTAAAAATTCAAGTGAGGCCCACTCGGGGTGGTGCCACATTTGAAGAAGTCAAGGTTAGACTAGGGTTAGTCATTGTCCTAGTTAGGTTAGGGGTTTAGGGGAGTCAAAATCAAATTTAAAAATCCATTTTATTTAAGTTTTAAACCATTGGGTTTTAAAGGTTTTAAATTCAAGTTTTAAAAACCAAATGTGGGTCCATACTAGGTGGTGCCACATTTGGACTTTCTAGGGTTTAATTAGGTGTTAATTAGGGATTAATTAGAGTCCATTTAGGTTAGAATTCTCCAAAAAAATCATCCTCCCCGTGTGGTTTATTAAAAACAATTAAAAAGAGTCCAAAAAATCAAAACTCTTCCTAAACAAATCAAAAAAAATAAAAATCTATAAATAGGGGACCTAAAGGGGGTCAAAGGGAGCTCTTTTCTGTCTCAAATTTTTGTGGCTTCTCTCTCCTCTCCAGCACCTCCACCTTCCTCCATTGCATCTTCAGCCCCAAGGTGAGTTATTTAATATTATTTTATTATTTTTTATTAGTTTTTTTATGATTTTTCAATAGATTTCACCATGGAAACTCCTCTTTCATGGATTTAACCTCAAGTTCAATTCAAGAAGATGATCTAACCCTATTTAATGCTGTTTTCCATGATTCTAATCCATTAGAATTGTTTATTGCATTATTTTTTATATTCTTAACCAAGAAAACATGAGATTTATCTGATTAAATGGATTACATCCATGGTTTCAAGGGTAAAAGCAATTCCAGCCATGGATTCCCTTTGTTTTATTTGTTTTTTTAGCATATTAGTGTTTATTACATGTATTTCATCATTAAAATTAATTTTGTTTTGCTTTTTTGATAATTTTTTATGGTTTTTCATGATTAAATCATATTTTTTTAGTGTTTCTTAGATTTCTGTAGATTTTAATTTCAAATCAGTAAAAAGCATGTTAGTTTATATTGAAATACTGGTTATAAATTACTGATTTTTTTATATGTGATACACGGATATGTCAGTGAACTACTGTAAAAAGTTCAGATGTTTTGGGATTCGGGAACCTTGTTAATAAAATACAAAGTCAAATCAGGATTTCTATTGATTAAAATCATTGTTTAATCTTAAGCCTAACTTGCAGATGTATTATTTCTCTCATTTGATATCCGATTCTAGATCCGTAAAGTGAAGTGGCTTCATATTGATGTAAACTATTTACTGTGAAATTTTGATAATTTTTTGCTTCTGTTTATTATTTTTCCTTTGTCAGAGAATCAGATTTAAAATTTAAAACTCGTTAGGGTTTCCCAAAACCCTAACCTGACTTGTGATGATCATAGATCTCAAACCGTAGATCCGATTCATGATATGTAAAAAAGGAATTTCATTATTTTTCTGTCTACTATTCACTACTAAAATTTCAAGAATTTTTGATGTGGTCTGATATTTGTTTTTGTATTTTCAATCGGAAGTACCTCTTTTAACCAATGTTAGATTCATTAAATTTTAGTCCATATTGATGAAAGGTTTTCTCCCTCATCAAAGATGCTTTTTCTAAATTGTAAATAAGGAAATATATGTTTTTCTATCTAGTTTACCTCTGTAAAATTTCAGAAATTTTCATGGTGATTTGACCCCTGATTAAGGTCTAACATTGGAACTGGTTTGTTACCATGGGTAAAAATAACTTATTTTAGAGTTTTAATGCAATTTTCGAGTTGGAATAATTATAAAAATATATTTTTACAATTCCAATCTGATTTTAGGGTGATAATAAGTTCAGATGTCTATTTTTATCAAATTTGGAATTCATTTGATGCTTGAATGGATCAAATTGCAAAACAGGGTACCTGTAGGATCCCGAAACACTGCCAAAATCATGATATTTGTGATAATTCTTGATTTTCGTGTATAAGTTCATGTTTTTAGGGTTTGTTTATGTTTAGAATCATATTAGGATGTTTCATGTTTGATTTTATGTTTATTTCAATCATAAATCCCATGTTTTTACCAAAATCTATTTCAGAAAACCCTGATTTCAAGGCCATAGTCTTGCTATCAGAGGTAATTTGGTCATTTGACCTCAATTTAGAAATTCTAAACCCTAATTTTCATCTTTTTAATCCTACCATATCATTTTTTATTTGATTTATCCTTATTTGAATTTTAAAACTTACATTTTACAAAATATCTTTCTGAAAACCCTGATTTCAAGGCCATAGTCTTGCTATCAGGGGTATTTTGGTCATTTTGACCCCAATTTCGAATTTTCAAATCTCATATTTATTATTTATTTAGTTTTATTTCATATTTCATTAAGTTTATATCAAGGAATCATGGAAAGAGGCTTATATCTAGCAAAATCCAACAATTTCCATATATTGTTGGATAAACCTAGAAAAGCCAACATATCTTTACTAATCCATTTTTCTAGTTTTGCAAGGACATTAAAGACTTTTTTTTATGCATTTAAATTCAATTAGTGATGTAAATTGTAATTAACTTTGGAATAAGAATTTCAATTTATGCTTAGATTAGGATTTGCATTGCATATAGTTTTGAACTTTGATATATAACTGTTATGCTTGTCATTCATGTGCATATATTTTAAATTCACCATGGTCTACACGAATGGCACGTGCACTAGCTCTTATGGAGTTGACAAACTCGGTGGAATTCGTATTTATGGCCATAGTCAGAATACGAATGAGACCCAGATTTGTAATCTTCGTATTAGCCACATTCAGCCTACACTCTTAGGCTAACTTCAAAATGCACTGCATTTTTTAAAACTCAAAAGGATTTTCTCAATTCCTCAAAATCAATTCTTTCAAATCCATATTCATTTGTTTCATTCATTTGCAAATTCAAATTCCAATTCCAAGAAATCGATTTTCTCAAATTTTTTTAAGTCTTTCTCAGAGGTCGATTTTCTCAAAAACATTGAGTTTCAATGATATTTCAAGCATTTCCCAAGTTCAAAATCCTGATTTTTCAAGTTATATATTCAATTTTTAAGTTCCAATTCAGAAAATTCAAGTTTTACAAAGTTATTGGGGTTTTCTCAGAAATCGATTTTCACAAAACCTCTGGATTCTTCAGAAATCGATTTTTACTTTCTTCAGAAGTGTTCTTTCAACATGATTCACGATTTTCCAAGTGACATCTTTTCCAAGAATTTCTAATCATTTTCAATCCTTGAGGCAAACATCATGTTTTCAAATTTGCATTTTCAAGAAAATTCATAACACATGCCTGATTCTTTGTGCATTTAGGAAATAGAACACGATTTAGACAAGTTGAGCAAAGATAAGCACACTTTTGATCCTTGGTTCGATTACCCCTGGTAAAGGTGCCATAAACGGTTGAACCTCGTACCGACAAGCGAGTCCCATTCTTCGGAATTATCCTGCATTTTAAAATGGAGGCGAGTTATTTTCAAAATCTTTTTCAAAGGTCAATTTGACTTGCAAAAGTAAAAATTTTGCGATGATAACACATACTAACTCGATCTGGCTTTCCTAGATCGAGTCTTATTGCAAATGGACAAGACCAAGCTCTTTATCTCGGACCATGGATTAGATTTCCTAGATTGAGTCTAGTCGCACATGTGCAAAACAGAGAGTCTTAGGCTCTCTGTCTCGGCCTAAGGATCAAATTGTCTCAGACTGGGTAAACTCAATATGAATCCGATCAAATTTCAAGAAGTGACAGAGAGTCAAACTTTCTATCTCGGCTAAGAAGTAGACCAACTCGATCTTGGATTACCCAGACCAAGTCAAGTCAAAGAAGGGCGAGACAGGGAGCTAAAAGCTCTCTTTCTCAACTGGTAATCAAGACTGACTCGGTCAGAGATCGCTCAGATCGAGTCAGATCTAGAGAAAGGCAAGACAGAGAGTCGAAAGCTCTTTGTCTTGGCCCACTAACATATCGACTTGGTTTGGGTTCACCCAGACCGAGTCGAGTCACATGCTGAGCCGACCAACTCGATTTGGGTGAGATCCAGACCGAGTCTGGTCCACACATAGGGTTGTCTCAGTTTATGGGAGGACCTGGCCCCACTCAGTTTAGGTTTAAACCAAACCGAGTCAGCCAAGACCTAGGTCTGGGTGCCATCTAGACCAAATCAAGTGTGTCCACACCCATACTAGCTTGGTCTAGGTGAGACTCGGACTAAGTAGAATATATATATATATATATATATATATATATATATATGGGGGGGGAAGGGTTGTGGTAGTTATACACTGCCGGTCCCAAGCCCGGATAAAGGAGGAGGGTTGCGGTAGGCCTGTGACAGCCATCATAAAAACTTTGTCATATCCTATGAAAATGAACCAATATGAGAATTTCGTTGGGGCGTTCCCTACTGAGCGACGCGTTGTACTCTCTAGGCCCGGAGGCAGTGATAAATGTGCAAGGGTTGCTAGGTCGTCGCCCAGAAGCGACGCGTCACACCGGCGCCCGGGTGTGGTGTCAAATAGGCAAGGGTTCCCTCACTTTGTTGGACGGGTGGGGGTAAAGAAGTTAGTCCAAGACCATAAAATTAGGTTAGCCACTTGGAACATAGGGTCTTTAACTGGTAAGTTGGTAGAGTTAGTAGATGTTATGTGTAGGAGAAAGATTGATATTTTATGTCTTCAAGAGACCAAATGGGTAGGTGAGAAAGCTAAAGTGATAGAACCTTGGGGATATAAGATTTGGTATACAGGAATAAATAGGAATAGGAATGGAGTAGGGATTGTTATGAGTCGTCAGTTTATAGATAATGTAGTTGAGGTCCGTAGGAAGGGTGATAGAATTTTACTTATTAAATTAGTATTAGGTATGGATATTATTAATATTATTAGTGTTTATGCACCTCAAGTAGGTTTAGATGATTCCATTAAGCATCAATTTTGGGAAGATTTAGATGGAGTAGTACAAGAGACATCTTATGGAGAAAAGCTTTTCATCGGCGGTGACCTTAATGGACATGTAGGCATTAGTAGGGATGGATTTGAGAATATCCATGGAGGCTATGGTATAGGAGAAAGAAATGAAAGTGGAGAAAGGATTTTAGATTTTTGTTTGTCCTATGATATGATCTTAGCAAACACTTGGTTTAGGAAGAGGGAGTCTCACCTAGTAACATTTAAAAGTGGGGTTAATACGAGTCAGATAGATTTTTTCCTACTTAGAAAGAGAGATAGGGGTTGTTGCATCGATTGTAAGGTTATACCAGAAGAAAGTGTAGCTACACAACATAGAGTCTTAATTTTAGATCTTAGAATTAGACAATGCCGCAAAAGGGGTAGACATAGGATAGATCCTAGAATTAAGTGGTGGGCACTGAAAGGAGCTAAACAAGGAATGTTTGTAGAGCAGGTAGTTAAGGAAGTTGATTGGTGTCTTGAGGAGGATTCAGAATCAATGTGGAATAAGATAGCGGGTGGTATGAGAAAAGTAGCTAAGGAGGTATTGGGTGAGTCTAAAGGCGGTGCACCACTAGGTAAGGATACATCATGGTGGAACGAGGATGTCAAATTAGCTATTAAGGTTAAAAGAGAGTGTTATAGAAATCTAAGTAAGAGTCGTGATAATGAGAATCTGGAGAAGTATATGATAGCAAAGAAGGAAGCTAAAAAAGTTGTTCGAAACGCGAGGGCTAAGGTATATAAGGAGGTTTATGACAAGTTGGATACCAAAGAAGGCGAGAAGGATATTTATAGGCTTGCAAAGATGAGAGATAGGAAATCGAAGGATTTGGGTATGGTTAGATGTATCAAAGATGAAACGCAAAGGGTTTTAGTCAAAGATGAGGAGACTAAGGAGAGATGGAAAGATTATTTTGATGAGCTATTTAATGATAGTCATGCTCAAGATCTTGGAGACTTCTCCATTCCTTTTCATGAGATAAATCGTGACTTCATGCGCAAGATTCAAAAGAAAGAAATTGCAGAGGCTTTGAAGAAAATGAAATCAAGAAGGGCAGTTGGCCCAGATGGTATACCTATCGAGGCTTGGAAATGCTTGGGAGAGAAAGGTTTAGAATGGTTGACAAATCTTTTTAACTTGATTTGGCGAACAAATAAGATGCCTAATGAGTGGAGGAAGAGTACTTTGGTGCCTTTATATAAGAATAAGGGTGATATACAAGATTGCACAAACTATCGTGGTATAAAACTCATGAGTCATACTATGAAACTTTGGGAGAGGGTGATTGAGTCTAGGTTGAGGAAGGTTGTCATGATATCGGAGAATCAATTTGGTTTTATGCCTGGAAGATCAACTATGGAAGCTATACATCTTCTTAGACAACTTATTGAAAGATATAGAGAGAGGAACAAAGATTTGCATATGGTTTTTATTGATTTAGAGAAGGCATACGATAGAGTACCTAGGGACGTTCTCTGGTGGACAATGATGAAGAAAGGTGTTTCTCTCAAGTACATTAGTATAATTAAAGATATGTATGAAGGAGTAGTAACCAATGTCCGCACTTGTGGAGGGGTGACAACCAATTTTCCGATAACGGTTGGGTTACATCAAGGATCTGCTTTAAGCCCTTTCCTATTTGCGATAGTGATGGATGAGCTTACGAGATCAATTCAAGAAAATGTACCGTGGTGTATGTTGTTTGCTGATGATATTGTTTTGATTGATGAGTCTAGAGCTGGGGTTAATGCTAAGTTAGAATTATGGAGACAGACATTGGAAGCTAGAGGTTTTAAGTTGAGTAAGAGTAAGACTGAATATATGGAATGTCGGTTTAGTAAGCAACGAAGTAGTGATGGGAGTGTAGTGAAGCTTGGTGAGCAAGATATACCGGTGAATGATTATTTCAAATATTTGGGATCCATCATTCAAAAGTATGGAGAAATTGATGGATATGTAAATCATAGGATAAAGGTTGGGTGGATGAAATGGAAAAGTGCTACTGGAGTGTTGTGCGATCGTAGAATGCCATTGCGGTTGAAGGGAAAGTTTTATAGGACGACTATTAGACCCGCTTTACTATATGGTACGGAATGTTGGGCTGCCAAGAGACATCATATTCAAAAAATGAGTGTAGCTGAGATGCAGATGCTTAGATGGATGTGTGGAAATACAATAAAAGATAAGATTCGGAACGAAGAGATACGTAAGAAGGTAGGTGTTGCACCCATTGAAAATAAGATGCGAGAGAATCGTTTACGGTGGTTTGGACATATTCGGCGAAGGCCTAATGATGCTCCAGTTAGAAGGTTGGAGAAATGGGAAAATATATTAGTTAAAAGAGGTCGGGGTAGGCCTAGGAAGACTTGGATGGAGATGATAGGAAAGGATATGAATGCTTTGAACCTCACCGAGGACATGGCGTTGGATAGAAATGATTGGAGGAAAAGGATTCATGTGGAAGACCCAAAATGGATTTCTTTTTTGGTTCATATTGCTGACCCCAATTGTTTTGGGATGAAGGCGTAGTTGTTGTTGTTGTTGTTGTTGTTGTTGTTGTTGTTGTATATATGGGGGGGAACCGAAACAGTCATGGTCTTGATTTTCTATCAAGAACTGGATCAGGATTGGATTCAGTTAGACCAAACCTGAAATTGGATCAAGACTGTATCCAATTGGACCAAACTCAGAACAGATCAGTTTGGATCCAATTCACACCAAAACCAAGGTGGAATGAGTTTGGGTCCATTTGGGAACAAAACCAAAATGAATCGTGTTTGGATCAGTGGTATCGAATCTGGATCCAATGTATGGAACAAAGATTAGATCTTTGTTTCAAGTTCATTTTCGACCCAAATAGATCAGATTGGATTTAGGAGAAGAGCAGGTACTGAACCCATTTAGGTTCAGTTTGGATTGAAGTTGCTCCAAGAACACATGAGTAAACAAAAAAAAATGTGTGTGTATGAGAGGGTGGGATTAAGGGAACCACCTCTAACCGGTAAATCAACCTGATTCAGTTGCTTAGGAGTAGCAATTTAATTATGTAAATACCTATTTTGAGAATAACTATCTTCAGGACGGGACTGATTCAGAACTGAAAAACAGACCTAGAGGGTCGGTTGGATCCCTCACAAATCCTGTTATTCAGATTCAGACTCGATTGAGAGTTGAAATGATTATTTTTCCCATGTTCTACGTACTTCAGTAAAACATGTATAACTCTTCACTCCAAACTCATAATTGAGTGAGGTTTAGTGCATTAGAACCAGGACATAGAGATGAATATGTTGGTTTTATTTTTTATAGTCAAATACGCGACACAAAAAACCAAAGTCTGATAGACTATCCTTGGGAAGAGTAATTTGATAATTTTATAAATTTTAAAAAATATTAGTCTGATAAATAAGTCTTTATGTATTAAACAGATCTGACGACTACGAGAGAATTGACCCTAGGATGAGGTACCCATTATTGTTTTCAAGGTAAGAGGACATTCACAAATGACTCCCTAGATAATAAAACACAAGTTTAATGTGTAATTTCATCTTGTCACGAATGGATGTTATGATTTCTTGTATTTAAGAGTATGCATCATGCTTGTGAATAGTAGTATTAGATGCATGCTTAGGTATCAATGGTTTGCACTATGTTGTTTGCAGGTGGTTTATATGTCTGGCCAACAATCGTAGACTTTGGAGTTGTCTACGTGGGTTGCTATGCCCCAAGAGGCTATTTTTGAAATAACTGAGTAGTCTAGAAGACAACATTAAGATATATCTACTCTTGAGATAAGAAATGGCTTTAGGAAAGATAAGAAAATAGAAAAAAAGAAATAAAATGTATAAATAACATGTGTGTTCAGTTAGATAACTAAACTAAGAATACGAGCTTAGAGGTCACTACAGTTGTAACGATCATATGCTTACATTTGCGAATAAAACCTTATTGAGTTTTAGACTCACTTTCTCTTGGTTATAACTGTAGGTTCGAAGAGTATTACAGCAATGAGAACGTAACTTGTGAACTTAGACTAGACGATGGGTGATTTGAAGTACCGTGAAGTACTTTCTTTTACTTTCCATTTTGATTTGCAATATGTAATATGAATTGTTTGTTTTATGGGACATGGATGGTTAGCATTAATGTTGGATGAATGAGACTTTATTGTGAGAAGTGTATAAAAAAAATTAGCTTGGTTTTAAGGTCATTTTTTTTAAATCAGCATTCACGAACCTGGGCTCGAAAGGCCCCAGTTTAGGTCGTTACACTATGATTGACTTTTTTATGTTAAAAAAGAAAAATGGTCATTTTAGAAACATGGCAAACATGATTTACAAAAAAAATGGCACAAAAGTTATTGGTTAAAACAAATATTTTAGAAGGTTTTATGGTAGAAAATCTAAGTGACAAAATTATTATTTTTTTGTTTCATTAGCACCTTACACTTAGAGTTAATATGTATATATATTTGAAATGCTCCGTTTCAACTCCGATAAGACCCATACTTCTTTAAAACACGTTCTTTTCCGAATTACGTACAATTAAAGGGGTTTAACTCCTTGGTTTGTAATTTGATTGATCTTATGTAATTTGAATAAAATTTAAGGTTTCGATGAAAAATGCATTGCCATATGAATACATATGCATTTGTTTCAATACACACACACACACACACACACACACACACACACACACATATATATATATATATATATATATATATATATATATATATATATACACACGTGTATACAAAGATCCTTGTAGATATATAAAAGCATTTCTCTAAAAATTCTTATTATAAATTGAATTTTCTTAGAAAATTCATGGGCTTTACAAAAACAGACCTAGAGGGTCGGTTGGATCCCTCACAAATCCTGTTATTCATATTCAGACTCGATTGAGAGTTGAAATGATTATTTTGCCCATGTTCTACCTATTTTAGTAAAACATGTATAACTCTTCGCTCCAAACTCATAATCGAGTGAGGTTTAGTGCATTAGAACCAGAACACAAAGAAGAATTTGTTGGTCCTAATTTTTATGGTCAAATACGCGGCACAAAAAAACAAAGTCTGATAGACTATCCTTGGGAAGAGTAATTTGATAATTTTATAAATTAAAAAAAAAAATAGTCTGATAAATAAGTCTTTATGTATTAAACAGATCTGCCGACTACGAGAGAATCGATCCTAGGGTGAGGTACCCATTATTGCTTTCAAGGTAAGAGGACATTCATAAATGACTCCCTAGATAATAAAACACAAGTTTAATGTGTAATTTCATCTTGTCACGAATGGATGTTATAATTTATTGTATTTAAGAATATGCATCATGCTTGTGAATAGTAGTATTAGATGCATGCTTAGGTATCAATGGTTTGAACTATGTTGTTTGCAGGTGGTTTATATGTCTGGCCAACAATCGTAGACTTTGAAGTTGTCTACGTAGGTTGCTATGCCTCAAGAGGCTATTTTCAAAATAACTGAGTAGTTTAGAGGACAACATTAAGATATGTCTACTCTTGAGATAAGAAATGGTTTTAGGAAAGATAATAAAATAGAAAAAGAGGAATAAAATATATAAATAACATGTGTGTTTAGTTAGATAACTAAACTAAGAATATGAGCTTAGAGGTCACTACAGTTGTAACGATCATATGCTTACATTTGTGAATAAAACCTTATTGAGTTTTAGACTCACTTTCGCTTGGTTATAACTGTAGGTTCGAGGAGCATTGCAGCAATGAGGACGTAACTTATGGACTTAGACTAGACGACGGGTGATTTGAAGTATCGTGCAATACTTTGTTTTACTTTCCATTTTGATTCGGAATATGTAATATGAACCTTTTGCTTTATGGGACATGGATGGTTAGCATTAATGTTGGATGGATGAGACTTTATTGTGAGAAGTGTATATAAAAAATTAGCTTGGTTTTAAGGTCTTTTTTTTTTTAACATTCACGAACCTGGGCTCGAAAGGCCCCAGTTTGGGTCGTTACACTATGATTGACTTTTTTATGTTCAAAAAGAAAAATGGTCATTTTAGAAACATGGCAAACATGATTTACAAAAAAAATGGCACAAAAGTGATTGGTTAAAACAAATGTTTTAGAAGGTTTTATGGTAGAGAATCTAAGAGACAAAATAAAATTTCAAAGGTAAGAAAACAAAGCATCATGATAAGCCTTTTATCTTTGAGTCGAGCCTGAGCAAAGAAGTATCCTTAATGAGCCGAACCCGAACAACCCAAACTTGGCTCGTTCAACTCATTTACCAGTCCTAGGAAGAGGGCATGGTAAATCTTTTATTATTGCCAATTAATGAAAGCAACCAAACCAAAGGCTTAGAAAATAAAAAAGAAAAGAAAAGAACAAATTCTTAATAAAAAATAAACTACAATCTTCATTTAAGGGAAAAAAAAGCCATAAAGAGTCAAAGACCAACAAGAAGTTGGAAAGAAACAAAGGAAATTTACCTGAGACAGATTTCTTTTTTTCTTTGTTTATGATGATCACAATTGGATCTATCTCTCTGGTTTTCTTCCTTCTTTTTTCTTAATTTGTTTTTAGTTGATAGTTTTTTATATTATTAAATAAGAACTCTTGGTGAGCTCGGGCTCCACTTGACAGAAGTGTTAGCTGTCAATTTCTAAATACAATGCCACTTCCCATTATCCCAAATGCTTTAACTTCCATCCCAGCTACCAGTTTCCAAACAGCCACCAGGTGGTACTTTGACCAAGTTTTTGCCAAATGCATTAACTCCTGTCCGAGTTCCAAGATTCCACACAGGCCTCTATAGTCTTTTGTGAATATTTGATAAGTTAGGTGGCTTTTGTAGATTACTTCTTTTCTTTTTACTGGGTTGAGATGAGCGAGGGGTCTTCAGTTTTGAGCAAATAAAGTTGTTTAGTTCATGAGTATTGTTGGCTCCTTTTTTCTTCTCTTCTTGGGTATAGAGTTTCGATTTTAGACGTTGTTGATTGTTTGAATATTTTAAGAGTTTTTATTTCTATTTTCTTTCCCCAATTTTTGTCTAAAAACTCATGTGTCATATTTTTCTTAACTTTTGAAATTTTAATTTATTAATTCCTTCTTTTCAACATGATTTTCACTAGAAAAACATGAGTAACTAAAAATTCAATTCCCAACTATTCATGTGGGTCACCAGGCAACTTCTCTTCCTTTTTTGGCTAAGCCATGGGACGGAAAACCTCGTCGTGAACCCTTGCGAGAACTCCAGTAAAACCCTCGTGGTCCTCCCGGACCCCAGTTGGTAAGCCTAACTTTGGCCTGTGCAAGAGTGCACACACTACAGTTCGGACTCAAAAAGCAGGGTTGGCATCTAGGACTGGTAAACTAACCGAATGAACCAAACAGGGCATGTTCAGTCTCAGTTCGTTTACCAGTGGGTTGAGCTCATGTTCATGTTTAGCCGTGCCGAGCTCAAACTCGGCTCGTCTTTGAATGAGACAAGCTGAACATGAGCTAGCTCATGTAAAAGTATTCCATATTATTTATACATGGAATATATATATTTATATATATTATACTTAAAAATGATTTTTTTTTACATAATACACTTCATAGCTCATATTTTATGTATATTTTTCATGCATCCTTCTCTTTGTATATATATTTTATGCATTATTTTTTTATATATTATACTGTATATATGGAGAGAAGATAGTATCTACCTACGGCAGCCTACCATGAGCTAAAGGGGGGTGGGTTTCTGAGTTGTTTTTCTTAAATCTACACATTTGTTTGGCATGGTCAACTTACTAAGAAACTGACACTTAGATCATATTTTTTTTTAGTCTTGAATATTTATTATATTTATAAAAATTTTACACTAGATTTTCAAACCTTATAAAAACCTACATGCGCATCAGAATCAAATGATGCAAGAGTCTATTGCTATAAAATCAAACACATAGAACACATGTACGGTCAGATTCGAGAAAAACATGAAAACAAACCCTTCAAAAGCCCTGCAGGCACTGATCGGTGTTGCCAGCTATTCTCTATGTACTTTTTACTATATATATATATATATATATATATATATATATATATATATATATATATATATATATATATATATACTCTAGCTCTCCTGAGCTGAGCCAAGCTCTACTCGTTTATGTTAAACGAGCAGCTCATGGCTCGATTTGCCAGCTATACGAACTGATCATGAACGAGTTTGTGACGAGTTGAACTGAGCCGAGTCACAAGTTGCTCGGTCGGTTCATTCACCAGCCTTATTGGCATCGCCTTCCACCCATGCCCGCTACCAAGTGATCAGACCCCGCAAGTACCATTTAGCACAAAGGTAAGTGCAAGACCTGCCCAAACCCAGTCTGACCGACCCAAAATTCAGTCGGCACAGGTCTTTCAGGCCAGAAACATGGGTCTCAAACTAGTCAGCACCTGGCCTGAGACAAGTCGAACCCATTAGACCAAATTTGGCTCAGTTGGGCGTCAAACCTAATAATCTAAGCTCAGGCCTAGCTCTGCTAATTGGGCAAGAGTATCATTATTGGTGAAACCATGATCAAGAAATACCATAGAACTATTGCTCAATGCATCTTAAACTACAAAAATAGCCCTCAGTCATATCAATGTTGAGTTTAAATCTAGCTCATGTCATGATACTCTTGGCGGATGCGTGCGAGGGTGGACACATAACCGCCACCTGACGCATGGTTCTACTCAACCCTCCAGCACCTTCCTCCCATGGGCCTGGTTGTGGATCTTCGGATTTGTTGGGGTGAGATCCAATTTTACCGCCCTTAACGGGTCCAACTAAATGGATCCATGCCTGACATTACTGAGTAGGCTCGAAGTTGGCGAGTAGACTGTGGATGAAAAGTCGATCATAGGATGTGGGTCAGTTCATGCTTGATTGTCTGAGCTTTGAAGAGTGAGTCCAGTTTTGAATATGGATCTGACTCGGATGTCATATTTGATATCTTAGATTTTATGAGGGTCCAAGTCCCCAAACTTTTGACAGATTTTTGAGGTAAATTTTCATTTAGGTATGCTCTTAATTCCAAAAAAAAACTGCACCATTTTCTGACATAACCTATCCTTTTCTGAAAACTGCCAAACAAAGACCTACTGGTGGATTAACTAATGTCAACTTAAATCTCATTTAAATTGAATCAAATGACAATAATACCTTCACATGTCTAAAATATCGTGTGAGACCTCGTCTCAATGACATTCACTTTCTAAACCTCATTTTTTGAGTTTCTTAGTCAAATTTTTTTTTTTATGTTTAGTTGCTTTTGAGGTACTACTGTTCAAATGAGATTCACTTTTCAAATCTAGCGTGAGACCAGTTATTAAACACCATGAGAAAAGTACAAAGTCTTAAAAAGTTTTTATTTTGCTCTTAATCAAGCACATAATTGCCCTTTAAAGAAATGAAGATAACCTAACTACCACAATAGAAAAAGAGGAGTGAGTGTAAAAAGAAAAATGACAGAGAACTCCAATGAGACTGGCTGTAGGATCCTTGAGTGACACGGGTAGGAATGCAAATGAGTCAGATCCACGATGAAGGTTTTGCAATTTTTTGGTTGTTTTGGATCAGATTCCGATTCGAATTCTCATGTATTTAGTTGTTCTGGATCTGAACCATTTGCACCCCTAGCACACACAGGGCATATGGATCGGTTTGCATTTAGCTTAAATTGAGTCATGTTTGGGTCCACTTAGAGTCCGAATATCCATGTGAGAAAGGGTTAAAAAGGCCAATGCACAAATGTGAAGAAAACTAGAAAAAAAATATTAGAATTAAGGAACCTCCCTTCTCCTTTGAGCGTAGGGCTGCAAATGGATAGGATATGGTCAGATATCCAATTTGAGTATGACATGGTGTTTTTGAAATTGGATTCTTTAAGTAAAAAAAAAAACAAATATGCATTGGATCGGATTTGGATTTGTTCAGATGGATTACTTTTGGATTTGGGTTGATAATTTTAAGTTGGATATGGAATTGATTCCTATCAAAATCTTATCTTGTTGCATTTTTTACCCGTAAATAGCTTGTTTTGTTCTACTTTTTTCAGACCTACTATTACTACATGCATCTCGGATTTGGATTCAACCTTATCTCATTGGATCTTATTCAAATATGAATCCTGATTCGGATCTTCTGTTTGCATTTCAGATCCAAATCCAAATCCCTCTGTCGCCCTCATCGGTTCATCACAAGCCCTGTTTTTTTACCATCGCCAAGGAAAGTTTTGCGGGTGTTAAGAATTTCAGAAAATACAGTACTTGATATGAAATATCATGTAAATGATTGGACTGTATCAGAAAATTGATCAGAGAGAGAGAGAGAGAGAGAGAGAGAGAGAGAGAGAGCCTGCTCTCCGGCGGCGCCCCTTTTCTCCTCTCTTGCTGCTTCCAAAAATTAAGAGGTTTTCTTCTTCTCTCGGAGTCGACCTTATGATGGTCTGAACCAGCACACCTTCTCTCTCTTTCATCTTCACCTCCCGTGAAGGTCTTCGCTTCATCCTCTTCAATGGAGTCGGATTCTTTGATCCGTCAGGTTCTTCACCTATTCGACAGATTCAGCACGCTCTTGACGGCCAGAGTTTCCGATCTGCTGTTGTTATTGTCGAATCACAAGGTATTCTTTTCCCTTTGTTGGTTTCGTATGTTCGATTCGAAATCGTAAGTTTTCGTTCTTCGTTTGTCTCCTTCTGGCCTTGGTTGCATCTTTTACCTCAAACGGGCCTTTTTTTTCTTCTCCTATAATTATTGCGATTTTTTGGGGGGTATATATGAATCTACGATGTGGGTGTTTGAGATCATGAGAGAGGGTGATGTGGGGATCTCTCTTTTTTCCTTTTTCTTTTTTGTAATTATCTTGTTGAAATTACAATAATGGAATTCATAGTTGAAAATGGGGAAGCCTTTTTAGTGCTCTATGTGGTAATATTTCTGGTTGTGGGTTGTCTACTGTATGTACTGATTGAGTTAATAGTAGATTGGTAGCTGATAGGCGTGGCCCCTTTTGCTTAATGTAATGATTTTTGCTTATATAAGCGATACCCAAGTGGTAAATCACGTTAATGCATCGTATTTCACCGAATACGCTGTAACTCTGCATGTTGATTGAATACCATCTTCACTTCTATCAAAGTACAAGTGGATAGTGTCGCTGAAGTGATCGCCTTCCTAGGTTTTTATTCTCTGCCTGGTAAGCAATGTTCCGACTTCCAGCGACCTAGACCCTAGACCTCATTGTTTTTAAGGTTCCTGACCTTGGTCTCATTGTTCCCTTTAACCTCTACCCCATTTTCCTTCCTTCCCAAGTCCCCTAGTCGTTGAATTTTTCTGTATTAGTATGATATGGATTATGCGATGCAGCAGCCTCATTTTAAGTCTACAAGACAGCTGTAAAAACACTCAGTGTCATAAGCAAGACATAGAAACAAACCATTCCTTATTTAACCAGCTTACAGAAGGTCATATCTCAAAGAGAGCATTGAATGAGGTGGATTTGGAACAGATCAAAGATCTTCCTGCTAGGGTGCACATCATATCATAAATAAATATGCGTTATGTGGAGCTTCACTGTTATTAGTCTTATGACCAAGCCGCATTGTGTGCAAGGTTGGACAAAATCTTATGCAGCTCTCTTTGAACTAAACAACCAGTAGCTGCCCATGTTGGAAAACCTCTTTTACTGTGCTATTGCTTGCAGCACCACTGATGTTTGGTGTTTTATAGTGGGTTGCTTGGGAAATGTCAGTGAGGGACCTGAGAATGGTCACTAGCATATTAGCTTTTGAGCACTGTCATAGATGTAGGTGATATTTTGAAAATATAGTGATGCTAGTGAGGTACAATGAAAGCAAGCAAGACTAAAGACTAGCGGACCTATTATCCTCCTTCTATTCAATTTGGTGGGTTATGCAAAAAGAAGTTTTAATATCATATGAAATTTGACATATGCTGTAATATTTGCAATAGTATCTTAAGTAGTGCAAGATGCAGACATATATAAAAGTGTTCATTTTACTAAATGATCACAAACTAGCATTGTAGTACATATTTGGGAAGGTAAAATCTACGTATGAAAGAAAATATTCCAAATGTATTTGATATGCGTCTAGAAATACATATATTCATAAATAAGATTGTATGGTCTATTGAACTGAATCCTGTCAATCCAATATTCAAACAAAAAAAAGGAAAAGAAAGAGCTGAAGGGAGGTAAATCTCAATCATCACATCATCATCATTGCCACCAACCTCATTAAACGTTCCCTTGTGGACATCCAATTAAGCTAAAAAAGAATGTCAAATATACATAAAAATACCTAGGCACTCGCCTAGTACCAGTGCCTAGGTAGTCTTTGCTTAGGTAGTAGATACCTAGGTGTGCCTTTGCGTTGTAATTTAGATTTTTCTTAGTAAATATTTCTACTCATCACTTATAGTACCTTTAGTGAGATTCCCTCCTAAGCAGACTGTTTGGGATAGGAACCACTGCCTAGAGTCATCATCTTTGTAGTGCTAGTTTTACACTACACAGTTCTTGCCATCAACACAGGGTTACTGTCTTCATCTCGTTGCTTTCTTTGCTTTTGAATTATTAAATCAGAATATTATTATTAATTTTTTTGCTCATTACCTCCTACTTGGTTGTGTTTATGGAGTCCCTTGGTTGAATGAGGAAGGTGTACCTGCAAAGATATTAAATTATAGAGGATCATCATTTGGAAGGTTGACACAATTAAAAGGAAAGAGTTGATTCTATAATGGACATGGTGGCTCCTTGATAGTGGAAGATAAGGATAGAGTGCATTAGCCAGATGCTCAAAGTAAATCTGCAACATAAACATTTTCTCTTGGGGTTTGCCAAAAGTTGTGAGGAGTAATTGTCATTTTGTGTTGCTATAATTGATTTAGATCATCCTTAGTCTAGATCTAGATAAGTTAACATGAATATAATATATACTCGGCATTTGGATTTTGTAAAAATTATTTTGAACCTTTCTTTCTGGATGTTGATTTTTCCTTCATGCTTTGAACTTTGCCTTGACCATGTACTTCCATCTATTTGACTTTCTTACAGTAACTCCTAAGTCTTCCCAACTTTTGGTTCATGAAGTTATCATCCATTGCCATCAAGTAATAATGTTGTTAGTCAATTTCTCAAAAGTTTGCCTATTGTTGTATGAAAACTAAGAAACCTGTGAATTCCAACAAGCAGGAAGTGACTCTGAGTTTGCAAGAAGCTACATGGCTGTTGTGGATACTCCTAGCCTTATAGAGGGGAACATAATACATACGGAACAGTGTGTTAAAATATGTATCTATCTATATATATGCATATATATATTATATATATGCATATGTATCTATATATATAAAAGAAGTGTATTCCTTTTGTAATACCCAATAAGGGTAATTTTGTCTTTTCACTTTCTTTTGCGCATATTCATCTTTTTGAATATGTTTGTAATTTAATGTTTTCTTTTCTTTTCTTTTTTCTTTTTCCTTTTTTATTTCTTTCTTTTTCATTTTTGAGGGGCCCACAAATAGACGTTGGGACCCCTCCAACGGTTAGATTTCTAACCGTTGGAGGGGCTCCAACGACTATTTTGGAGCCCCTCCTTTGCTCCTTGTGTATTATATATAGGGGTGAACCCCCTTTGTATTGTTCATGCTTTTTAGCAAAAGCTCCTATTCATTTCAATAAAGATTCTTTTTATTTTGTATGCCTTTGAGCATTTGTGTTCTCGTTTATGTGTTGTTCTTTTGTGCACACTTGTTTCATGTTATCATCTTGTGCCTTTGTGCACACTTTACATATTGAAGACTTAGTGCCTTTGTGCACAATTGTCTCTTTGAAGACATTTTTACATGGTATCAAAGCAAGGTCGATAAAAGAATAGCTTGTGTTTTGCCATACTCCGGTGGTTGCCTCGAAAAGCATGCACTTTCTCAATCTTTCCTTCAATTCACTTCTAAGTGCAATACATCTCTTCAAGTGAGCTTAAAAGACCCTTTGTGGTAAGCGCCTCTATTATTGAAGTTTTTTTCTTTCTCTCGTAAACTTCTCCATGGTGGAAAAAGATTTTCACTTTTCTCTTGGCTTTAAGCTCAATGGGTCAAACTATTATGTTTTGGCCAGAAATATGGAAGCACACATCATCAAAGGTAAGGGACTTTGGGGTTATATCCAAGGTTCAATACCGGAATCAGAGCCAAAGATTATGATGGTTGAAAAAGGGAAAATAAAAATTCTTGATGGAGAAGAAAGAACAAAAGCACTTGAGGAATATAGCAAAAAACATGAAGAGTGGGAGATGAAAAATTAAAAAATCCTATCATGGATCTTTTCTTCGGTTGAGACAAGGATCAATGCAAATATTTTAAAATTTAAAAAAGCGTCTCAAGTGTGGGAATATCTTGAGAGGATGTATACCTCAAGAGATTTATCTCACAAGTATTATCTTCGAAAGAGAGCTTTGACTCTTCAATAAGGCGAAATGACCATTAGAGAGTATTTCGTTGAATTGTCTTCCATTTGGGATGAGCTTGCTATGCTCGAACCTAAGTAGAGTGGAGAAGCCATTGAGCTTCGCCACAAACAATTAGAAGAAGACCTATTCTTTAACTTTTTAAACGGGCTTATACCCGAATTTGAATAAATAAGGTCTTCTCTCCTATCCTCTTTTACTTCTCCTCCTCTCGAAGATGTTCTTACCAAATTAAGTGGAGATGAGACTCGATTGGGAATAAGTAAATCAAACCCAAGTGTTCTTGCCAGACCTTCAAACAAAGATAAAAATGAAGGTGTTTATGTCGTCTCTAGACCCGGAAGCAATTTAAAGTCATATAAGCCTCCTCATTTCAACAAAGATCAAAATCAAAGAGAAGAAGGATGACAAAGTAAAAGATGGAATCAAGGAAGGGAGTATGAAAAAATCATTTGTCACTTTTGTAAAAAACTTAGACACATTAAGCCGGTTTGTCCTAAGTGGAAGAAGAAGGTAGCTATGTCTACTATATTTCAACCACAAAGAGAAAATAATCCATCTACTTCCAATAATGGGGCATTATCCTTAGGTCGAATTGTAGAGGCTCTTCAACCCTTCCTCAAAGGATCCATCTCTGGTGCCCTATGTCTTCTCATTTCGGTAAAATCTCTTGGCTCTTAGATTCAGGTGCCTCTTTCCATATGACTCCAAATTTTTATGCACTTTCCAAATATTCAAAAAATGTTTTTCTATCATTTGTTTCAACCGCTAATGGTGCTTCTCTTGAAATCAAAGGAGTTGGAAATTTTGAAAAGCAAGATTTCTTTATTCCAAAAGTTAGATTTATACCACAATTGAATTTAAACTTGCTTTCAATTTCTCAACTCTCGGACCATGGATGTGATGTTAAGTTCTCATCAAATAAATGTTGGGTACATGATTGTTGGTCTGGGAAGTTGATTGGGGAAGGCTCTAGAAAAGAAGATCTCTACTATATGGAGTTTCTATAAATTCCAAAACATTCTTTTTGTAATATTGCCCAACATAAAGATATAAATGTTTGACATAAAAGACTTAGACATCCCAATGTCGTCAATCTTTCTTATTTGTATTTTGTTAAGGATCTCTGTAAAAGTAATTTCAATTGTAATGATTGCATTTTTGGAAAAATGAGATGCTTGCCTTTTGAATGAAAATCTATGTTTACAAACAAACCTTTTAAACTTGTGCACTCGGATGTATGGAGACCGGCACCCGTGGTATCTAAGGGCGGATTTGCTTACTATGTTATTTTTTTTTTATGATTATTCAAGATTTTGTTGGATATACTTCCTTAAACATAAGCATGAAGTCTTTGCATCGTTTAAGACATAGCATATGATGATAAAAAATCAATTTAATGGTAATTTAAAAAACTTTAGAACCGATTCTGGAGGAGAATATCTTTCAAATGATTTTAAAAACTATCTTGAAAACCATGAAATAGTTCATCAAAGATCTTGTCCAAAAACACCGCAACAAAGCGGTCTAGCCGAAAGAAAACATAAGCATATTATTGAAACAACTAGGACTTTACTCATTTCTCAAAATATTTCAAAAAGTTTTTTGGGCCGAGGTGGCTCTTACATCCGTTTATCTTATAAATCACCTTTCTTTTAAAAAATCTAAACAAAACTTCACCTTTTGAAATTTTATACTAAAAGGAACCCGACTACAATAGGTTAAGAATTTTTTGATGTAAATGTTTTGTCCTTACCGACGAAAATGACAAACTCTCACCAAAAGTCATTCATTGTGCTTTTCTTGGATATTCTGAAACTCAAAAAGGACTTAGATGCTATGATGTTAAGAACGACAAACTATATGTTTCTAGGAATGTGACTTTCTTAGAAAACGTTAGTGGTTTTGAGAAGGATGAATCCCATAAAGAGAATATGGATTACTCTTTCTTGTTTGAGTTACTATCTAGAGATGATGATATTTCTAGTGATGATGAATTCAATGAGTTTAGTGAAAAAGAAAATATAGATGATGACAACCATCCTTCTTATCAACCTAGTGATCCTCCCATAGAGGAAAGAACATCTAGTGAGCCTATTACTTATATACATAGAGATAAAACTAACTTTAAAAGTGCAATTAAAAAATACAGTGAATCTTCCTCTTTAAATAACTCTCTTAGAACCGAGAGAATTAGAAAAAATCCTTCTAGATTTATTTCCTATGAATCATTCTCGCCTAAATATCGAGCATGCCTTAGTGCTATTCATTCTTATATAAAACTTAAATTTTTTGAAGAAGCAAATAAAATGATAGAGTGGAAGGAGGCAATGGATAATGAACTTAGAGCCCTTAGGAAAGCCAAAACTTGGGAATTCCAAGATTTGCTCAAAGGAAAGAAAACCATAGGATGTAGGTGGGTTTTCAAAGTTAAAGCCAAAAGTGATGAGTCTCTTGAGAGATATAAAGCTCGTCTTGTTGTCAAGGGGTATAGTCAAGAATATGGTATTGATTACGCTGAAACATTTGCCTCGGTTGCACGAATGGTTACTGTTAGGTGCCTAATCACAATTGTATCTATTAAAAAAAGTCATTTCATGTTATACTGACACTGCTCTATTTGTCAAGAACTCTGATGCAGGTATTGTAATTTTGTTAGTATATGTTAATTATAGGGGATGATGCAATAGGGATCAAAAGTATCAAATCTACTCTAACCGAAAAATTTGAAATGTCAGACTTAGGATTTCCGACATATTTTTTGGGCATTGAAGTTGCTTATTTTCACAGGGGGTATCTTTTGTCTCAAACTAAACTTGCTTGTGAGATCATTGACAGGTCAGTTATTTCAGATGACAAAACTTGTGATACTTCTGAAGTAGTAAGAAAAAAAATGAAGATTGATGATGGGATTCCTCTAGAAAATTCTACTCCTTACAGGCAACTTGTTAGTTCATTAATGTATCTTAGTATTACCAGGCCAGATATCTCTCATGCAGTGCATGTCGCAAGTCACTTCCAACATGCACCTACAACAGTTTATATGAGTGTTGTGCTTCGAATCATCAAATACGTGAAGGGATCCATAAATAAGGGAGTATTTCTATCTTTGTCTTCTGAGTTAAATTTAATTGCTTACACTGAATCTAATTGGGGAGGTAACCCAAATAACCGTCACTTCACCACTGATTTTTGTGTTTTTTTAGGAGAATCTTTGGTTTCGTGGAGATGCAAGAAACAACAGAAAGTGTTGTTATTTTCCATGGAGGCTGAGTATCGAGTTATGGCAACCACCACCATGTAAATTGTTTGGATTCAGCATTTGCTGAAAGATATGGGGGTTAGTGTTCAAGAGCCTACAAAGCTATGATGCGACAACAAGAGTGCTAATAATATTGCAAAGAATCACACTTTTCATGAGCGCACAAAGCATATTGACATGGAATGTTGTTATGTTAGAGAAGAATATCTAAAGAATGACATTGATCTACCTTACGTGACTTCAGAATATCAACTAGCTGATTTTTTCACTAAGGCGTTGTATTCACCGCGCTTCCATTTTCTCCTTGGCAAACTTTTAGTCATTGCACCGTAAGCTTGAGGGAGTGTTAAAATATATATATATATATATATATATATATATATATATATATATATATATATATATATATATATATATATATATAAAGAAGTGTATTCCTTTTGTAATACCCAATAAGGGTAATTTTGTCTTTTCACTTTCTTTTGCGCATATTCATCTTTTTTAATATGTTATAATTTAATTTTTTCTTTTCTTTTTTTCCTTTTTTCTTTTTTTCTTTTTCATTGTTAAGGGGCCCCATAAATAGACGTTGGGACCCCTCCAACGGTTAGATTTCTAGCCGTTGGAGGGGCTCCAACAACTATTTTGGAGCTCCTCCTCTGCTCCTTGTGTATTATATATAGGGGTGAACTCCCTTTGTATTGTTCATGCTTTTTAGCAAAAGCTCCTATTCATTTTAATAAAGATTCTTTTTATTTTGTATGCCTTTGAGCATTTGTGTTCTCATTTATGTGTTGTGCCTTTGTACACACTTGTTTCAAGTTCTCATTTTGTGCCTTTGTGCACACTTTACATATTGAAGACTTAGTGCCTTTGTGCACAAATGTCTCTTTGCAGACATTTTTACACAGTGTTAGTTATCTTCATAATCTATGGTTTTGGCTACTTTGAATATGTTTTATAGTGAGGACATGAACTCACTGTCTTCTTCTCTGCCTCCCTGCATTAATGTTAGTTTTGTTTTGGGGGGAATATAACTGAATAAAAGGGCTTATGATGTTCATGTTTCTCACCGTTATTTGTATTTGCTTCACTTTTTCCTCCATCCCAACAATTTGGTTACTGTTCAACTCAATGTTTAAGATGCAACTTGGATGTTTCTAAATATTAAGCATTGCTGAAGAATATGGGTGCACTCTCTCTGCCACAAAAAATGCACATGATAGAAAGCTATGCCACGGGGACACTCCAATTCATTTTCGTGTTCTATGTCACAAAGATATGAGTGTGTACATGTACATGACTCATAAACGTGACACTGATTCGGCAAAATCTTGAAAAGTATGACACGGTGATATGATGTTTGTGTATATATATACTATATATATGTTTGAAATAAGGTGTTTTATATTAACATAAAATATTTTGTACTGTTCATTTAAAACTTAAAGTTTTCTTTTGTGTTTTGTAATAAATACTTATGAAAACGTTTTATATTAATATAATACATTTAATATAAAATATATAATACATTTAATATAAGATATTTTATATTGGTCACATACAAGGGCATTTTTGTAATATTTATTAAGTGGGATGAGATGTCTCTCTCTCCAATGGACCTTCTCTCTCTAATGTTGTGATTCATTGAAAAATAGAGCAAAGATGACAAGGTCATGTTTCTTTGACATGTCATCTCTCTCTCTCACGGGCAGCAAAAGGCTCTTTATTTTTTTCTTAAGGTGTATTTTTTTGTCAAAATAAATGTGAGACAGCCAAAATGAGTCCGACACGGTTTAGAGCATGTCATAAACGTGTCATGTACTAAAACATGTCGGACTTCATGTCTGTGTGTGTCATCAGTGACAGAGGCCCATTTGGGTGTGCCACTGTGATATAGCTGGTGTTGTGTCTGCTTATACACTATTCTTAATAGGAAATTCCACAAAAATGGCATGTCCTGTGTCCTTTTTTACCGCATCCTTGTGACATAGCTAGAAAGCTGCTGACTTGTATATCATTTTGATGCCCAAGGAGATCGACCATGCAAAAGATGTAGATCATAGGATCATACAGCATGGATTCATCATACCAGTTTGTTGTTTGCTCTTTGCAAGGATGGATAACAAGCATTATCATTGAGTAACTTAACATTTAACAATCACATTATTTCTTGACAACTGTCCATATTCACTATGTTTGATGTGCTCTCATCTCGTTTCACTATTGTCCCCATTTATTCAATGAAATTTTGTGGTGCATATAAGACAACCACTGCCAGAGCCTTGACACTAAGTAAGCTCAAATCAGGCTTGGCTCAACATGTCTTAATCCTGAACTCGACCTTGGATTGAAGTTGAACCTAGCGAAGAGTCTGCACCTTAAGATTGGCAACTTAGGCTCAAGAAGTCACATAAGCTGCCAACCTAGCCATCAAGCCAGCCCAGCCCCTTCTCAAACCCTAGTGAATTTTTACTCTTCTCATTTTGGCACACCAGAATTTTGAATCTCATTTTATCTGCTTCCACATAGTGCTTGTTCACTGCCACATTGAGATTCTTGAGAAATATTCTTGCTAAGGTTTGGCCGTCTACCCATTGATCCAACCTGAGCTTTTTGCATTGTTGGTTTCTATCTTCAGTAATAATGGGTTCTGACATTCTTTAGAGCATAGTCACAAAAAATAAGTGCTTCTTTGAAAGAATCACGATTTTATCACTTCTCTTAAAGAGAAAACTGTCAAAGGTAAAATACCACAATATTTTCTGGAATTTTGCAATTTTCTCCATGAAAAGTAGTTCTACAAGTCTACCTGCAAAATTAGGTTGTGCAGCCTAGATAAGTTGAACCTCAAATGTTGATTAAGGACACATATTTTTCCTTGTTGTGATACTCAATGTACGCTTTACATACACACAAATTTTCAGGTATGATGAGGAATGCATCTGCTTGATCCATTATTTTTCTGAATCTCGATACCCTTCAAGTCGGTAACAGTTGGGATATCATGCACAAGTATAAAGAGGTACACATTGACACTCTAGAGAAAGCAGGTACCAATAAGGACTTCTGCAACCCATGTGAGAATGGATATCTTTTTAGAACTTTCACCTATTTCTTGGCATTATCTAATATGGTGTGTACCCAAATAATTAAAAAATGGGGACCCTTTATGAATAATCCATGTAGGCATTTTGATATCTAAATTTTAAGGTTAATTTGCTCACTCTTTATACCTGAATGCTCTTTCGTAAGGTTGTAAGTATCGTATCGTTACCCGTATCGGTCGGGCCCAAAATAAGATACGTATTGTATTGTATCGGATCATATCGCCAAAAATCATAATTTTTTAATAAAATATTCTAAAATTTTCAAAAAATCATGAAAAAACATAAAAAAATGAGCAAAAATTCTAAAAAAAATCATAACACATGAAACAATGATGAATTGCACAAAATACAACCATAAAATCATATATGAATCATTTATTTCTCTATGAGTTGCATAAGACATCTTCAAACATCAACTATCTCACAAAAAAAATGAAAAATATTAAATATCTTGCAATTAAGAAGATGCCACAAGACTCATACTTTCATATTACGTAAACAAAAACAAAATAACCAAGTTTATAAACACTTAAGTGTTAAATAATCAATTTTTTTTAAAATATAACCTCAATTATCATTATCTTTTTCTTCTTCTCCTCCTCTTTTGACTTTCACATCGTCTCCAATATACATGGGCTATTCATCATCTATGGTACGTGCTCCTTCCACGTTGATCCACTGAATGTCCTCTTCATTCAAAATGTATGCTTCTTTAATCCATGCATCCAATACATCAAAAATTTTCAAACTGATGGGATCAAATTGCTCTTTGTGCCTCCTTGATGATAACTTTTTTATTTTCCTAAAAAGATGACATAAAAAATTTAAAATTAGTTGGGTTTTGTATGATATAATTTTTTTTTAAATAAACACATGAAAATATCATAATTTTGTATACCTCTGCCTCAGACGTAAGTTGTAGTGTATGTAGACGAGGTCATTAAGCCTTTTGTGCTTCAATTTATTTCTTCTTTTTATATGGATTTGCTCAAATAAGCTCCAGTTTCTCTCGCATCCACTTGCATTAGACATTTGACTAAGAATGTGAATGACAAAAGCTCTCAAATTTGGAACATCACTTCAAAACCTGATCCAACACATGTTTGAAAAAAAATGAGAAATCAACAAGACAATAACAAATGCAATCATACAAAATAGTATAACTAAATAACAATATGAAATTAAAATTAAAATAGACAAAATAAATTACATGGACGCATTGTGGCACGATTTCACACTACTGCATGTCTCCTCATATCATACAATGCATTATCATAAATTTTTATTTCTTTATGAATTTGATCTTGAATGTCATAATCAAGGTTCAACTTTTTGATGCAATCCAAAAGTCCCTTGTTGACTTTCCTATCCATTTTAAACGTAGGAGAGTATCTAAATACAAGATTTAAATAATATGTTGCAACATGAAGAGGATGATGAAGTTGCCCAATCCACCTATGATCAATGATGTTTCATATAGGCATGTACAATTTTTTTTTCGTATTCAAATTATCGCTAATTACTTTTTTTTCCTTATCCGTGACCTTATAACGATAACTCATCGCTGAGCTGTTTTCATTGTCAACCAATCGAAGCACCTTCACCAAAGGTATAGTAATTCTCAATAACTTCACGCATGGATCCAAGAATTCACTTCTGTATACAATATCTACAATTTATCTTAGCTTTCTTTTTTATCTATGGGGATATGCATTTCACTCATTTGATGAAAACATTTTTTTAGTGCAATTTTATTCTCTACTAGACTTTGCACTGTCAAAAAATTCATAGCAACTCTAGTAACTGCACTACGAATCAAATCAATACCACTAGTGTACTTTCTCATTAGGCTCAAAATCCATGCATGATTGTAAATAAATTTAGTAATTTTTTAGCAACATTCAACTGTGTGCTTTATCTCATCCATACTATAAATGTCTTCAAGCATGAGGTCTATGCAATGGGCAACACATGGGATCCAAAAGAATGACCCATAATTTTCTGTCAATTTTTTATCTGTTGTCCTATAAATTGTTGCATTATCAGTAATAAATTGAACAATATTTTGAAAACCTCTTCCACAACTTGATCAAATACTCTAAGCAATACGCATGTTGTCTTGGTCATATCAGACAGATCAATTGACTTCAAAAACATAGTTTTTTTTTTTTCAATAGACAAAAAAATTTATAAGGTTCTTGACTTTCTGTCTGTCTACCCATCTGCTATAATGCTACACCCAATTTCTCTCTATGACTGTCTCATCTCATAACAATATGCCTTCACTTCATTCATATTAGTTTCTAAATTTTTTTCTCTCAAATCATGATATGAAGGTATTTTATATCTAGGCCCGATACTGGTTATGGCATCTGCCATGACCTGAGAATGAAAAAAAATTGTCGTATTGAAAGGAATGCAAGCATCATAAAACTATCTTCCAACCGCGACATTATCTTACTCAACTAAATGTTTAGGAGTCATAGCAGTACGAATGTTGGGTTGCGCTTCATGAGCAGTTCTAGGAGAGAAAAAGCTCCTAATAGAGTCTTCAGTTCTACCTCCTCTCGAAGAATTCCATCATCCTCTTCTTTTTGTGTCCGCGACACTACTTCTGGCACCTGCCACACCTTTCTCCTTCTGCATAACTTCTTACTTATGCTATGCTAGAGATTGGAGGATTAGAAGTCGAGAGCTCATCTTCGTCCTTTCAAAGATGCGCATACCCCATTTCTGCATTACTCATTTCTTTTTCTTGTTTTTTTTTTCTGATATCAGTAAGTAATTGCTGCCATTGCCATTTCATGACATTCGGCAAATTCTTTGACATGCAGGGACAACATTGAGATGTGTCTCAGCTACATGATGCTTCAACCAAGAGATACCACCCAAAAAAATGTTATGACAATAGTTGCACTCGATTTTCAATCGGTTTTGACTCATTATTTGAGTGCCCTATTGCCATGCCGGATCATTTGATGTCATCTTTCCTTAAAAAAACTCAATAAGAAAAAAATAGGAATTTTTTTATCTTAACTCACTTCTTTGAGTGAAAAAATGGTGGAAATGCACTATTACTTGAGCAAACCGCGAAAGCCCTCTTTCTTGAGCACTGATCGATCCTTCAAATCGCTCTCACGACTCCTAGGGTGCATGGATACCTCTCTAATGGCCTTAACACAAATGAGGAAGTCGGCCCTCAAGAGGTCTTTAAAGCTCAAAAAACAAAAATTATGATTTAACCTTTTTTAAAGTGTGCCGAAGGTGTGTCATAAGATATACCCTATACCGTATGATACAGAGTTGTATCATACGATACACACAATACATATACGATCTACACTCATATCGCGATACGAGTATGTATTGTATAATTTTTTTCTATAGTAACGATACATATCATACCATATCGTACGATACTTACAACATTGTTCTTTCGTGTTGTTAAAGCCATTAGTTAATGGTGCTGAAAGACTCATGGCTAATGCTTTCTCACCGGTTATGCAGTGCATGAAATTGACACCAACAGGGAGTAAAATGTCAGCAAGTTGGGTGGTCAATGTGATAATATTAGATGATTGCCTCTTTCTTTGCAAATCATGGGATTCTGGCATGCTGCATTTGATGCTAGAAAATTTTGACAACTTTAATATCACTGCTCACTCATAGATGTGTACATTTTACATAGAGATGGTAAATGTTTGGTTTCATTTTTTTGTTATTTTAATTTTTATCATCTTTTCTTTCATACTGGTAGAAAAATGGAAATTTTCATTTTTTTGCTTTAAACTCCCTTTTTGTTTTTCTTTCTCCTTATACACAAACAAATTCCAATTTTCAGAGTGCTGGTTCCATTGGTGCTCTTGCTGGACTTGCCATTGCTATAGCATTCACCTGGAAGTTCTTGAAAACCCCTGATGGACGCCAGAGACAGCAACAGAAACGAAGGGATTCATCAAATAGTGGTGCTGGGAATCAAGCAAATGAAGTTGGTTGCAGTTTTGAAGAGAGTCGACTCTTGAACCCAAAGGGTCACACAGCAAGTGAAGAGTTCCAACCCACTCTGCAAGTAAGCTTACACTTTCATGCTGGTTGTTGCACTATTGCCAATTTGCAGAACAAACTGTAGCTCATATTGAAGCTTGTCCTTTTGGCTTTGTAGCTGACCCTGGGACAAATTGTAAAGAACAAACTAAATGGTGGCAGGAAGGTAACATCTTCCTTCTATCCTTGCTAGTTCAGTGGATGAATTCTGGTGCTCAGTAGAATTTCAGGAACCAGAGAACTTTCTCAAGTCATTCATTTTTTATCTCATAAACTCTAACCGTTCTGGTGGCACATGTCTTGTCTCATAAAACTGCTATATTCTTGTGAATGATGGAAAACCATCACTTTCTATCATTTTTTCTACAGCAAGATCAATTACATTTTTGTACAGAGAGATTGGTCGAGTTTAGGTGTTCGGTTTACATAGTGGGGTGTGGTTACTCTAAAGATATTGGCAACAAGATATCTCAGTGACTGAAAAAATAGATAAATGAATTACAAATGAAAACTTACAAATAACTTGAGGGAAGGGAATTTCTGAGGTAGAATGAAGATACGAGTAGATGAAGGAAACCAAGGATTCTATTGTTTGAAAGAAAAAAAGTCTTTAATAAGATGAAAATGAAAAATGGGGCTTAGGAAGGCAAATCATCATACAATTCTCAAAGTGGTCTATGATAATGCAAAATGGGGCTGTTTTTGAAGGCTTTTCAAATGCAGGGGTTCAAGTTGTGTCATAGACCACTTTGTGGATTTAGCTCTTGCAAGGTGATGTGCTTGATCACAGCTGTGAGAACTTACAAGACCCTACTTTGTTGCCCTCTACATCACTTGTTATATTGCCTTAGCCAGTATATATATATTTTCTCTAGATTTGCTTGCTTAAAAACCGTGATGCATTATATTCTGAAACCTAATGATATTTCAGTCTGTATAATTTGAATAATTATCCATAACTGCATACTGCATACAAATTCCTGACAGCAACCACTCTTTACCATTTTCGATGTCATTCTTGCTAATGTGGTATGCTGCTTAAGGGTAGATATTTATGCTAAAATTGGGAGTGTTTCCTGCAATTGATTATGTTACAAAGAATGATGTACATGTAATTTTTGGTTCCAACCTCTTATATGTTTCTCAGTTTCCTTGTAGACTGACTATTCTTCGTTGTTTCAACAATCCAATTTTGAATTTCTTTTTCTTTCTCCTTTGATGCAGATGACGTGCCAGCTGCTTGGCGTCATACTTGAAGAGAGTACACCAGAAGAGCTGCAGGTCGACAAGTAAATATGTCAACCATTCTGAAAAGTATGGAAATTAATGAGTAATTCTTTCTATTTTTTCTATGGCAGAAGCATGCAACAGTGAGGTCATCTGTGGTTGAAGTTCTTCTGGAGATTACAAAACATTGTGATCTTTATTTGATGGAAAGGATTCTTGATGATGAGAGTGAAGTGAGCATTCTTTCCCCTTTTGTCATGATCATGCTTATGTTTGTAGAGCCTTTTGTCTTAGACTTTGAATTCCTAATTCTGTTGTGTTGCTTTCCGCATACTCTTTAAATGTACTTTGTGATGATCTGGTTCAATTTAATCAACCTCTTCTAGATGTTTCAATTCTTCAATTAGATTGGATGTGTGTAGTCAAAACTCAATAAGTGTATCACTTAGGCAACTCCTACTCAACTGACCTCCCTGGCCACATAAGGTGCCCCTAAATATTTGGCTGCAGGCCCTTAAATGGTTCCTTTGCTTAGGCCACCTGCTTGACAGGGTTGCCTGCATTGACTGCCAGGCTGCCACCCCTATGACAGATAAACCCTGAGCCTAGTGCTGCATTTGCACGGGACAAGTCATCCACCAACGGAGGATGGTGAGGAAAGGGCACAGTTTCCTCAGAGAAACTGCCTCCAGTGTCTGCTTCTTATGGTGTGGGTCCCACTGGGAGCAGACTTCCATGGGGAATGGTCAAATGTTCTCTAGGCCCATACTTTAAAAGTGTTTTCTTCATTTCTCTCTCATTTTTAGGTGAAAGACCTTTTGGTTCTTCATCTTAGGCATGAATGCATACTCTCAACATATTGTTGAACATTCTTTGAGACATAGTTGGCAAACCTGGCGATCCGACTCGGGAATCGTCCGAGTCTGATCGGATCGCCCAGCAACTGGGCCACCGATCAAGCCCAAACCTGTTTTAGCCAGATTCAGGCGTGGATCGGCTAGGAATCACCCGACTCGGTGAATCAGTACTGATTTTTCATGTCATCTCAGTTTTTGAACCGGTTCATTTCGATATGAACCAGTTCGCCACTTTAAAAGTCAGATTTTATTTTGAGAACTCGTTGTCTCTCGCTCCTTCTGCAACTCCAACCCTAGGGCGATGATTGACGACCACTGGCAGCCAGGTGCTCTCTCTGCAAGGCGAGCCTCTGAGAGGCAATGCACGATGCACATTTAGGGGTTTTCCGCAGTGCAGGATTGTGCACTATGCACAATGTGGGATTGTGTGGAGTGTGGACAACAAATAAAGTAATAACCCTCACATTTAGGGGTTTTTGCCTTTCTTTTCTTTGTAATTATTGGTTTACACGTTCATTTTTTACTTGTTTTATTTGTACATGTGTAGCTTAATTATTAATATTCATTTCACAATTTTCATTATTGTTCTTATGTATGCTGCTATGTCAGTTATGAAACTTATTTATTTTTTATGCAGATATTTTGTAGTTTTTGTTATTTGATGCTTTGAATTGTCGATTTAGTAAGCAACTAAGTAGTGATGGGAGTGTAGTGAAGCTTGGTGAGTGGGAAATACCGGTGGATGATTGTTTCAAATATTTGGGATCTATCATTCAAAAGAATGAATAAATTGATGGAGATGTAAATCATAGGATAAAGGTTGGGTGGATGAAATGGAAAAGTGCAACTGGAGTGTTGTGCGATCGTAGAATGCCATTGCGGTTGAAGGGAAAGTTTTATAGGACGACAATTAGGCCTGCTTTACTATATGGTACGGAATGTTGGGCTGCCAAGAGACATCATATTCAAAAAATGAGTGTAGCTGAGATGCGTATGCTTAGATGGATGTGTAGAAATACAATAAAAGATAAGATTCGAAACGGGGAGATACGTAAGAAGGTAGGCGTTGCATCCATTGAAAATAAGATGAGAGAGAATCGTTTACGGTGGTTTGGACATATTCGGCGAAGGCCTAATGATGCTCCAGTTAGAAGGATGGAGAAATGGGATAATATATTAGTTAAAAGAGGTCGGGGTAGGCCTAAGAAGACTTGGATGGAGATGATAAGAAAGGATATGAATGCTTTGAACCTCACCGAGGACATGACATTGGATAGAAATGATTGAAGGAGAAGGATTCATGTAGAAGACCCGAAATGATTTTCTTTTTTGGTTCATATCGCCTACCCCATTTTTTTTTTGGGATGAAGGCGTCATTGTTGTTGTTGTTGTTGTTATTTGATGCTTTGATTTAGTGAATTTGCTGCTTGGAGTTTGATTATTTGCATTCACATTGTAGAAAACATAGTGTTATATTCAATATTTAAAGTATTATTTAAAAAAAACACTAAAAAAATTTATGTCCTAACCCGTCCAAGTTACCGAGTCAACCCGCTGACCCGCGAGTCAAGGGTCGGGCGATCCTAGCCCGAGTCACAGGTTTGCCAACTATGCTTTGAGATCAAAACCAAGCTTTTCAAGAGTTTGACAATTTTCAAAAGGCTTTTTGAAGAACATGAAAACTACCCATATCTTTGCATCCTTATTTTTTTTCTATATTTTCATCCATTTTGGAAGCTTGAATAAAGGTTAATCTAAGAAAGTTTATCCGAAGAATTCCTAGGGATAAATATTTAGTACTTTTGCTTGTGATATTTCTGTTTGTATGGTTGTCCGTTTATTATTCTTTGCTTATTTGTTATTGACATTATATATGTTCATAGTGTAGTTTCTTATTTGTTACTTGGTTCTTTAATTTGTGACTTTATAGTTGGAGCTTCAGTTATTAAATGTGCTTTTACAATTTCTTTTAGCTTTTCTATCATGATTTTTTTTCATAATTATGTTTTATTGCTTACATTTTGTTCATCAAATACTCAGAAGCATGTGCTTTGAAGGGTCGTTGCTTAGCCCTGGCCTTGCTGCATTTTACTGCATATGATTTGGAATAAGTAAAAATTTCATTCTTCTATGATTAGTCTTGGTGGTTTATGCACTTTATAGTAAATCACGGCATAATTCCTTTACAGCATGCCGGTTTATTATCATATTGACATAGAGCTTCTTGTTCACAGGAAAGAGTAGTCTCAGCTTTGGATGATGCTGGGCTTTTCACCACTGGCGGACTGATGAAGGACAAGGTAAATGGAATAACAAATTTATTTTGTACTAGGTAATAAAAAATTGTGACTACTCAATCTGTGCAATTTAGGCGTTTGTAACTAGCAGGATGGTTGATGTGACCTGGCCAAATTAGGTCTTGTGACTCTGTCGGTTGCAGGCTCTGTTTTTAACTTGCTCAAGGCTGATGTAGCATTTATTCTCTAGGTTTTGGCATTGAAAGCTTCTTACTTTTAAAAGTTCTAATGCACATGTCGTCCTTGGTTGCAGATAAACAGTAAATACTTTGCATGCAGACATGCTTGCCATGTTTAAATAACATTCAACTGTTTGACAGATGCAAAGCCTAATATATGGCTACTCTAGTTATTAATCTGATCCCTGGAAGGTCCAATCACTTATTCCTGCAGATTTTGTGGCATTGATGATCAATCCTGAATCTCTTTGCAGGTTCTATTTTGTAGCACGGAAAATGGCAGGATATCTTTTGTTCGTCAACTTGAACCAGATTGGCATGTTGATTCAAGTACAGAGATAGTCTCTCAGCTTGCTGTAAGTTTCCACTACTGCTCTTGTACATATTGGTTTTTTATCCTTTTGTTCATGAGACGCTTATTCCCAGTCTTAACCACCTGTTGGTTCTATTTATCACAAAAATGTTTGGTGCTGAATATGAAGGTGGACAAGCTTGCCTTAGTCAGGAATATCACTGATATTTTGAAAATAACATGATATTTACAAGAAAAACTCCCTAGCTGATGTTAGTGTATATTGTTGTTTGTGTATGCATACACACACATGTTTTTGTATGTAATAAAATACCTATCAGGGGTATTTTAGTCTTTTCTTGTTTTGTAATAGGAACAGTCTAGTAAGGGCTGTTTTGTAATATTGTTGTTTGTATTTCTTATTTTATTTATTTATTTATTTTATAGCTGTTGGGATAGCCCAACTAGTCGTTGGGCTAGTCTCAACAGCTATATTTCTAGCCGTTGGGACTAGTCCAATGACTAGTTGGACTAGTCCCTTTGCTTCTTGTTTGTGCCTATATAAAGGACTGTTTCCCTTTGTAAAAGTATGCTTTTCTAAGCATATTGCTAATGCAAGTCTATATTTTTTACATTGTTGGTTTCTAAGTGTTTGTGTGTGTATCTCCATTGGGAGAGTGTATTAGGTCCATAAGTGACCCTTTTTTTTTTAAAGTCAAGCTGGGGTTAGGCAGACCCCTACCAGATATCTCTTAAGCCCCATGTGGCAGAGGGATTCGAACCTGGGCCTTCAGCTTGGCACAAGACCCCACTTACCACATGGGATGCCACCTCGGTGGTCCATAAGTGACCCTTTTGATTGTGGTTTCTAAGTGTTTGTGTGTGTATCTCCATTGGGAGAGTGTATTAGGTCCATAAGTGACCCTTTTTTTTTTAAAGTCAAGCTGGGGTTAGGCAGACCCCTACCAGATATCTCTTAAGCCCCATGTGGCAGAGGGATTCGAACCTGGGCCTTCAGCTTGGCACAAGACCCCACTTACCACATGGGATGCCACCTCGGTGGTCCATAAGTGACCCTTTTGATTGTGCCTGTATATCTCTTTTAAGAGATTGTATTTGACCCATAAGTGGTCTCTTTGTGTTTGTGCATTCTTGTAGCTCTTAGAGGCAATCTTGTATTATTTTTTGTTTCATTACAGCTGATACTAAACACAAAATATCCCAATATTTTCAGAATATTGTCCATAACATATATATCATGATATTGCTTGCGATAATATCACAATATTTTGAAAGATCTTACTTTATATGCTTAAATATATAATTTTCCTATTTATGTTTATTTTATTTTTAAGAACTTTTTCTAATTTTGTTTCTTTAGGTTTTCATAACAGATGCTGCTAAGACCTATTATTTCTTATCCTTGTCATTTTTTTACATTTAAATTTTTTTTAAAGCATCATAGATTTTCCCGATATTTCCCGAGCACGACCACTTTTTGAAAAATAAAATACTCCCGAGAAATTTCCGGGAACAAAATTTGTGGCTATGAAGCTTGCCTACTCAGACATAACTGCTTCATGTTTGTGCATCATCCAATTTTTATCTTGACCAGCAGAGTTGGCCCCTTGATGGGAAGGGCCTTTCCCTTTCTTCCTGTTCTATGCTTGCTTTTCTCATATTAAGATCTTTCCAACTGTGTTCCCTTTGCTGCTGTGGCTGCACCAGCGATTCATAAGGTACCAACTTCATGTCACACCAACTGGATCATGCTACATGGCACCAAACGTTTTCAGCTCGATTAGCTTAGGACAGTACTTCTCAAGCACGGACCAAAGTTGAGCAATCGTAACTGAATGATTTTGTATTAACTATGTGATTTGTAAGTTAAGGTCCATCATTCACGTGTTCATGTGAATGTGGACATTAATAACTTCTGCGTAAGCTAGAGAAAGCTCACTTAGTCACTTGTAAAAATCCAGTGTGCAAATTCATTGGTTCATTTGCCCTAGACTTTGTTTATACAAGTTGCTTAAGGATCCCATTTTGTTTTCCTGAAACCATGTTGCTTTAGTACTTAATTTTCTAGTTTATTATATGGAAACCGATGGTGGGTCAGGTGACCTGCTGTTCTGGAAAGTCCTGCCAAGCTGTGGTGGCCATGTTTTTTTTTTACTCGGAGAAACCGCCCCAGGCGCAGAGACCTAGCCGCTCTGGCTCAGCCTGCTGTACTTACGGTCTCTGTCCATGTTGGCATAAAACTCTGAAGGCTTACCCCTCAACCCCAGGGAGACACCAAGCTTTAGCTTACGCAGGGGGGGTGACACCCATGGGATTTGAACTTAGACTGCCCGTCAAACGGTCTAGGCCCCATCCCACTGCACCAAACCCCTTGAAAGCCTTAAGCCAACTTAGCAGGGTGTGTGGAGCCCTTGTAGGCAAGTTGCCTAAGTAGTTTTTAGATGTGCACTATGTTGGCCATGGTTTTCACACTTTTCAAATAGCTCCCAAGCTTTTGTAACCTTCAAGCAAATACCTCTAATTCTCTACCACATTTAGTTTAATTTTGGAGTTAATGTTCTCTATATGATTAAAGACTAAAGTTAGCTTGTTAACCCATAAAAATATATGCACAAATTTCCCTTTATTCTTGATATGATTTTTACCTTCAAAATATCACTGTGGTGGTTGCCTACGTTTGAACTGGGATGCTTCGTCTAAGGAGGATTCTGATGCATGGTCGTGATGATCTTGACTGTTATTAGATGTTCTTTGTGGGGTTTTTGGTTTTCTTAGTTCACTCAACTGTCGGGGCTCTGCTTGTCTGGTAGGAGCAGTTAGTGTACGGCACCTTGAGTTGGGACGTTGCAAGTTCAAAACCCAATGGGACGGTTGTATAACTAGTGAGGGTCTGCCACTGCCAGACCGTAGCTTGCCTATAAAAAAAAACAAAAAAAACTGTCCTGATTCTTTTCAGCGATTTTTTTTCCTTGTGTGTGTACGCACGTATGTGCACACAATACGCCAAAAATTAACTTATCCTTCGGCATATGTTGATTTTATCCATCCAACTGATGCATCTGGATTCTGAACGGCTTGGATTGGTCAACACTTACATGAGAATGTAAACTAATTCTAGCCATTGGTTAAACGGTAGCATGGACCCAATCATACGTTAGATCTACTGGCCAAACAATCTTTTATTCGTAGATATTTTGGAAAAAAATGTAGTCAACTCCGGAAGGAAAGTGAGGTGTAGTCCAAGGAGCCATTCATCCTTCAAATGTGATTGCACGTTTTTAGTGTGTTGCTGCACCTAATCACCCATAAGCATATCCGCTCTTCCATCATTAAGGGATCTTCAATTATTTCAGCAGAGCGGATCTTCTTTGACTAGGATAGAGCCCATCATGATCAAAATTCTCAACAGATGCTGCAACAAGGTACACCAAACCCCTCACCCATGATCTTCGGGATACATCCTGCAGTAGGGTCCAACAGCACACTTAAAGTGTACAATCACATCACACGGAAGCACATGGTTTTGCGATGCTGTACAATGCGGCATGGATGGTTGAAACTTGAAACGTGCCATTAAATTAATTTATTTAGGGTACATTTCGAAGAGAGAAAAAGTTTTTTTTAAAGAAAGTTTTTTTTGCTTGTTTGTGTAGCATGAGAAAAACAAAGTGAAAAAATGTAAAAAAAAAAAAGAGAGAGAAGAGAAGGGTAGTGGTGAGATGGATGGCAGTGGGTTGTAAGGAGTGTAAAAATAAATTGTCTCGGTAGGAAACATTCTTCCACCTCCCCTCATAGAGGAATGTTTCCTATCAAAAAATGTACTTAAAAAAAAACTCTCAACTAAAGTCTCTCTAGTTTGGAAAGGTCGAAAAATCCATAAGAAATTTCCATTTTGCACCACTTTTCTTACATCTTTCTTGCTTCCAAACGTGCCCTTAATATTCCGTTGCGTAGATTGAGTGCCCATCAAGAAAAATTTAGTACATAAGCATAGTGTGAAGGAGCTAAGCAAGGTGACTGTTGGGGGCCATTCCATCAGTCACAATGCTCAAATGCAAAGAGACGTGTCTCTTGGGGGATGAAGGGATTTATCTTAGGAGTGTTTCAAACTTGAACTCTTTATACAACTATAAATGCAGTGAAAAGGGTATGATACATATATAAAGTCATACCAGAGTAACAATTATAGTTACTAAATGCATTCAAAGTGTGAAAGGGTTAAGAGTGTGAGAGTAACGGTTATAGTTACTAAATGCATTCAAAGTGTGAAAGGGTTAAGAGTGTGAAACCCTTGGCAATTTTGAGCATAACAACGACATCTTCACTCCCGTTGCAATTCTGCATCCGTGCATACAGGTCCCTACATTGGTATTAGAACGGGTTCGACAAATCCTTGATGATGTCGAAAGCAGCGTGCAAGCGTGTTGGTGCAGGAATTGAACGCCGGTGATGGTAGCAACTCATTGCCAGAAAAAAGGCACATAAAGAAAATTCAAAAATAAAAAATAAGAGGTCAATATTATTTTTTGATTTAGACAAATTGGTAAACCAAGCATTCCTGATTTGCGTAAACTCAACAAAAACAAAAATAGGAAGAGGGTTCGGTCATCTTCAGGTTTATTATTTTTTTCGTGTAGAGAAAGAAAAAAAACACCACCAGTGGTGATCCAGTTGTTCTGACCCTCTCTCTCTCTCTCTGTGCACCGGACCACCCAGTTTCTCGGTGGTTGCAATGCCAAAAAAAAATAAAAAAATGAGAAGAAGAAGAGGGTTCAGCTCCCTCTTTCCTCTCTCTCTATTGAGGGGCTCAACCTGCCGAAAAACATCTGCAGAGGCATCAGCTGAAGCCATTGAAATAGAAAAAAGAGAAAAATAAAAATGAAAAAAAATAGAGGCACAGAACCATGCCAGATTTATAGCCGGAGGTGTTGTCGAGTCATCGTTGCCAGACACAGGTTGGCCAAATTTTTTCCAGCCCTTAAAACCCTCATCAGTGAAGGCCTCATTCTCTGAGGTCGTGCAACAACCGCTGGTCACCTTGTCTGGTGAGACGTGTTGTTGTCGGACTGATCGCTGAGTGTTGTCGGGTGCAACGTACTGCTGCTGTGTTTCGCCTACAGCGGCAGACAAACGAAAAACGAAAAAAAAAGAGGAAGAAGGAGGAAAAGGGCACCTTGCCTAGGCATCACCAGATAAGTCGAAGCTTGCCGAAATATCAATCGCCACAAAATTTGACACCACTCCAGCTGCCATTTTCCCTCTCTCAAAAAACAAAAAGAAAAAAAAAATGGAAAGGAACCCTAATCGGGTTTCTCTTTCGTTTTAACGCATAAGCCTTTTCTAATAATTTTTTTTTCAGTTTCAAACTGAAATTTCTTAAAAAGGTTTCTGTTAATTCATTTTTTTGAAAAACGGAAAATCAGTGTATCAACTTTTCTAAAATTACAGAAAAGTGGTTCCTTTCAATTCTGTTAAACTCAAGAAATTTCATATATCTAAAAATTATAGAAAAGTGGCTTATCTTTTCTGATAAACTAAAAAATTTCAGAAAGTGTTCTAATTTATTGAATTTTTGCAGAACAGAGCCTCTGATCTTTTCTGATATTATAGAAAGAAAGTCAGAACTTTCTATTTAACTCAGAAAGTTGCGAAAACAGGTTTATGTGATTTTTGTTTACACAGAATCTCTTATTTTATTTTCTAAAATTATAGAAAGGTGGTTCTAAGTTTCTAAAAACCACCTACCACTTATTTTTGTCAAAAAAATGCTTAATATTTAGCAATTTTTGTAAATTTCTTACTTACATAAAGACCATATTGTGTGCTAAATTAGTTTAAAAAGATCAAAACTAGTTATATTTACAAATATTAGTTGAAATAAGCTTTAATAATTCTAATATTTATTTATAATTAGGAATATGGCAAATCAAATAGTCATGGTTGAGTTATCCAAAATTAAAAAACTCAATGGAATGAATTTTAGAATATGAAAAAGGAAGATGAAATATCTATTAACACATGGCATGACTCTATACGTATTGAATAATGTAAAATCTTCACTAACTGATAAATCGAGTGAAGAAAAAAAGAAAGCTCATAATAAGTTTATTGAAGATGATCAACTTGCTCGAGCAACTCTTCTAACATTTATGCAAGATGACCTCATCCGGATATTTGAAGACTTTGACACTGCAAAGATAATGATGGAAGAAGTCAAAAAAATTATGATATGACTTCAAAAACCCATATTCAACTTCTTTTGGAGCAATACAACTCATGCAGGATGAAAGAGTCAGACAACGTGGTCGATTATGTGAATCAAATGCTGATAATGACTAAGGATTTAACCATAGCTGGAAATGATATTCTTGAGCGAATACAAATCTCCGCCATACTAAACAACCTTCCTCCAACTTAGAAGATGATATCAATTGCCATGAAATTAAACCACAAAAGTCTTACTCTAACTAAGCTCCCTCTGCAATTAACCCTTAAGTAAGAGCACATGTCAAAAGACAAGAAGGAAGAAGTTATGAATACCCAAGAATCTTTCCCGGCAACCTCTCACAAGTTCAAGCCTAAAGATGCATTCTTCAAAAAATTTAAGAAGGATAAGTTCAATCAAAAGCGTCTAGCGCAAACTAAAAACTCCAAGACTGCAACTAGGGAAGCATATTTTTCTTGCAAAAAAGTTAGGCATTTCAAGAATAATTGCCCAAATAAAACCAAGAAAGAGAATCCATGAAAGCAAGTAAATGGAGAACGAGAATTAGTATGCACTGTGTTTGAATCATTGATAATATATAGTGATCTCCTAGGGTGGTAGATTGATTCAGGGGTGATGCGACATATGTCTAAGACAAAGGAAGGACTTATGGAGATGAAGGAGTTAAAGCGTGGAGATCATAAGGTATGTATGGAAAATAACATCTATAGTGATGTGGTCAAAATATGGACCTACAGGCTTCAAGTAGAAAAGACCAGTCTCCTACTAACAAATGTACTTTATGTACCTTCCATGAAAAAGAATTTTTAGCAGTGGAAGATTTTGCTAAAAAAGGTTTCAAAATCCACTTTCGGGGTGACAACGTCACTATTGGAAAAGATGGAAAAGTGAAGCTTAGGGGTCACTATGATGCTGACTATGATCTCTTCCGTCTAAATGTAACTCTTATAAATAATGCAATAAATATTTCTAGTTATATTGATTGTGCATTTAATGTTGATGCATATTTATGGCATTTAAGGTTAGAGCATGTAAATATCAATAAAATAAAAAGAATAATTCACATGAGATTATTACCTTCTCTTAAAAATATAGAATTTGAAAGGTGTGAACTATGTATATCAAGTAAAATGACTAGAAAACCTTTTCTTAAGGGAAGTAGGTCATGTGACTTACTAGTTTTGGTACATAGATATTTGTGGGCCCTTAACAGTAGAAACATATGAAAAGAAATCATATTTCATCACATTTATAAATGACTACTTAAGGTATGAATACATATACCTAATCTCGAAGAATTTTGAAGCTCTAGAAAAGTTTAAGACATATAAACATGAAGTTGAAGGATTACTAGAAAGAAAATCTAAGTTATTAGATATGATAGAGGAGGTGAATATAATTCTGACGAGTTTAAGACTTTTTGCATTGATAATAATATAACTCCTCATACAACTATGCCCTATACACCACAACAAAATGGTATAGTAGAACGAAAGAATAGAACTTTAATGGATATGACAAGGTCCATGTTGGCACATGCAAATCTTTCTAAGAAATTTTGAGGAGAAGCAATTTACACTACCATGTATATCCAAAATGAGGTTCATTCTAAAGTTGTAGAGCTTATACCCTATGAATTATAAACTGATAGGAAGCCAGACTTGAGTCATTTGTGAAAGTGGAGGTCACATGCTTATATGTTGATTCCTAGTCAAATGAGATACAAGTTAGATAACAAAACTATTAAATGCATCTTCATAGGATATCCAAAAGGATAAAAAAGATATCAACTATATAATCCTGAAGAGGGATTTATAGAGAATAGAGAAGTAGAATTCCTAGAAACTCAAGAAAGCAATTTTGATCCTGAAGATGATAGTGTCTTTTTTTATATCATAAATGATCCTGGGTACCAAATCAAGAGTTAAAGCATAACGATCTAGTTGTGAATAATGAGCAAAATTCACAACCAGTAATTGAACAGAAAAGAACAAGAACTCATTCATCCTATTTGAATGATTATTATACATTTTTGAGTGAAAAATTATGTTGTTCCATGGATTTGGATAAACTCTTGACAACTTGATTTTTGAAGATACAATTGCTTCTAATGAGTCTGAACTATAGAAGGAAGCAATGAAAAATGAGTTGGACTCTATATAAAAGAATAGAGTTTGGGAATTAGCCACTTTACCTAGTGGATATAAGGTAATTGATAGTAAGTGGGTTCTCAAGAAAAAACTCAAGGCAAATGGATCCATTGATAGATTCAAGGCAAGATTAGTAGCAAAAGGTTATTCTCAATAAGAAGAGATTGATTATGAAGAAACTTACTCTCCTGTAGCCAACCGACATCTATTCGTATGAACTTGGCATTGGCAACTTATTTTGATCTTGATCTATATCAAATAGATGTGAAAATAGCCTTCTTAAATGGTGAACTAAATGAAATTATTTTCATGTAACAACTAGAAGGTTTTGAAATTAAAGATCAAGAGCATAAAGTATACAAGTTAAATAAATCCATATATGGACTTAAGTAGTCACCAACACAGTGGTATTTGAATTTTCATAATGCTATAACCAAATTGGGTTATGAGGCAAATAGTCTGGACCGTTGTGTATATGCCAAGAATAGTGGAAGTAAGTTTACTGTATTATCCCTCTATGTTGTTGATATATTAATTACAGAAAATGACATAGACATGATAAATATGACTAAATCATGGTTAAGTTTTCGATTTGAAATGAAAGATATGGGTGAAGCTTCATATATCCTTGGAATTAAGATAAAGAGAGATAGAAAATCAAGATTGCTATGTCTAAGTCAAGAAAAATATATTGACCACATTCTAAAGAAATTTAGAATGGAAAGTACCAAAGCAAAAGGTACTCCTATAGTAAAAGGCCAAAGGCTAAGTAAGAATGACTGTCCAAAAGATGAACAAGAAAAGTTGAATGTTCCCTATGCTCAGGCAATTGGAAGCCTGATGTATGCAATGCTTTGCACTAGACCTGATTTAAGTTTTGCTGTAAATCTAGTAAGTAGATATCAAAGTAATCCTGAGCTCTCTCACTGAAAAGCAGCGAAGAAAATTTTTTGATATCTAGAGAGAACTAAGGAACTCAAGCTATGCTATCAGTCAGATAGTTTAAAGCTTGTAGGCTACTCAGATGTTGACTTTGCTGATGATAAAAATTAAGCAAAGTCCATATCTGGTTATGTATTTATGTTAAGAGGTGGTGCAATTGCATGGTCATACAAGAAACAAGGGTGTGTGACACAACATACCCAAGAAGCTGAGTATATTGCCTGTAACATGGTAGTCACTTTTAGTGTGTGGATAAATCATTTTCTAAATGAGTTAAAATTGGACATTCCAAAAAATACAGTTTAACTTTATTAGGACAATAAAGCTGTTATAAGACTAATACAAACATGAGCTGATAGCTCTAAAAGTAAAAATATTGAAGTTAAATATCAATATATTCATGATATGCTTATGAAAAATGAAATAGCAGTGGACTATATTCCTTCAAGCAACATGATAGTAGATCTGCTAACCAAGGCAGTCACTGAGGTTGTTTTCACTAGACATGTGAGTCATATGGGACTCAAATATGTCGAAGTGGTGAGTGAGTAAAGATCACTTAGAAAGTGTGTATGCAAAGGTTCTGATTGAGAACAAGCATATTGATGCATCTTTTTTAATAGAGTATTTTTTAGATATATTTTCAGTAAAAATGTTTGTGCAAACCATGCATCAAATCATAAAAACCAGTTCACACTAGTGGTGAAGTCCGGGTCAAACTCAGGAAATGAGATAAGTACTTTTGTACCCCCACACAGAACTACTTTTGTTGCCTTGAAAATGAAAATTAATTAATTAACTAAGTAAATAAAAGAGTGTTGCCCTCTGTGGAGGACTTACAGAAAAAAATATTGATTTTATTACAGACCCAAATTAATAATAACTTAAAATCCTAATCTAAAATAAACAAAAAAAAGTCTTCAGTACTTGATTGTCTTTTTTAGTTTTCTTATTCTTGAGGGGTACAAGGGGTCTGAAGAGCCTTTTGAGGAGACCATTTTGGAACCTCAGAGGGATCTTTGGGGGCTCACTGCACGTCTGCACACTCTCCTGTAAAAATAAAAACATGACATACAAAAACACGACAGAAAACTATGAGAAAATTAAATGTTAGTTTGAAGAAAAATCATAAAATACTAAACAAACTATGAAATAACACTACACTACAGAACAAAATAGTATAACTAACATGAACTAAGTTATTAAACAAATTAACTAAAGGATAAATTAGCATAACAAACAAGAAACAAGTTATGAAATTAACTAAGAACAAATATAAAGAAACACACTTAATCTAATTAACTACCAAGAACATGTGAGCAATATTTAGCAAGAAATAAAGTAATCTAACTTGAAAATTATACTAACCGAATTTACAAGGAAGGTTTAATTAACTAATTAACAAAGCAAATGACAATTTAATCTATCTAACAAAAATCGATAATTTAGATGCAAGAAAGTAAAAGTCGGCTACTGTAATTAAATCGATTAATTGAATTCTAATTATTCTACTAACATAAAACTAAACCTAAACAAATTTAATTGCTAAGAAAAATAGATTTAATATTGAATTAAAATTAACTAATAAAAAAATTAACACCACCTAAATCAGCTAAAACATGAGTTCTACCTAAAAAGATAATTGAGCAATTAAATTAAAATCTAAATATCAAAATTAAAAAAATTCTGAAATTGAAATACTTTTAACTAACTAATGAAACAATAAATAAATTTAAACTACTCAGCTGAATAATAAAATGAAATAATTTAAAACTAATTAATTAAGTCTACTCCTAACGATTTCTAATGTAAGGAAATAATGATTTAACATTAATGGAAACTAAACTAACTAATCTAACATGCTGAAAACAATAAAGGACATGCTTGAATTAACATATAAATTGAATTATAAATATAAACATACAGGAAGATTAAATCTAATTATCACAAATCATAAATTAACTAAAAAAAAGTTGCAAAAACCCTAATCGGCTAACATTAATAATTCTAATCTAAGTTTAATTGAACTAATTTATAAAGATAAACTAATTAACTAACAAGAATAGCATATGACGTGAATTGAAATTATGAATTACATAAAAATATGGCTATCTATTTGGCATGCAAATCGAGAAACACACAAACACTAGACTATTATATATATATATATATATATATATATATATATATATATATATATATATATATATATTCAAATACAAGAAATAAACTAAACTAAATGCAAGAAATGTGCAATGGATAAATACTACATGCAATGATATGATAAATGTCATGCATAAACTAAAACTACGGAGATGGGGGAGAAGAAGTATACCTTGAGGCTTACCTCCGACGGAATGGTTGAGAATAAAAAGTTGGTTTACCCGTTGCAATCATACGAACTCCGCTCTCTCTGACGATGGAGTTGAGAAGAACCGACGATGATGAGGTTTAGATAAAAGAATGAACAAGAAGAAGAAGCAAGAAGAGAGGGGTAGGCAACCGGTCGAGAGAGAGAACAAGGGGGAGAAAAGGAAGAAGGGGAGGTAGAGGAGAGAGAGAGAGGTGCAAGATGTAAAGAGAAAAACATCTCTGTCTACAAAAAGATCTATTTATAATAGTAATTTAGGTCTAATTAGGTTTTTAAAAGATTTTTCAAAAAGAGTCCATAAATTTTTTTGATATTTCAAAAAAGCTTATCTTTCTAAAATATTTTCTAAAAACTTAATTATTCTCCCCAAAATACTCCAATGAGGCTCAATTTGCTCAAATTATACCTTGATGAAAAAATAATAAAACTCTTCACAAACAAGTATTTTTAAGCATTTATTACACATGATCATGCGTGAAAATGTATGAATTTATGCATAAAAATTATGCATGATCAAATTCTCTCATGCTTATCGTTTGCTAGTGCTCGAGCAAACTGGCCTAACAAAAATAAACAAACTAAAAAGAACTAAAAAACCTAACTCACTTTCATAGGAATCACAGTTAGATTTAGCGTATGCAACAAGCTCTTTAAACCCCTGGGTTACCTCAGAGGACGAGTAAGGTCTTGTGAGAGTTTGCAGTGATGCTACCCACAAACATCTCTTTCATGTATGCATAAAGATTTCAATTCAAGAAGCACTAGGCAACTAAAGAGTTTGTTTTTACGAATATTTCATGCCATTACACTTTCAATATGCTTTATTCTCAAAAAATCAAATATCAATATATCTATCATTATTTACTTATCCTCACTCATATATTTTATGCACAGGTTTTCTCAATACTTATTCCTAAGCAGTGAACTTTTTCTTTCTACTCTTGATATAGTGTTGAGCATTATATCAAATTTTCAATTTTTGTGACCCGTGTAACAAGCTTTGGGTCAGTGACTTCCAGACCATGTGACCTTAGGGCACCAGATACAAAGTATCACTCAGACTTAATTGCTCAAGTCATTAGACCTTTTATTTTCATAGTTCTACATATAGGTTGTTTTTTGTCATGTGCAATATCAATATCTATTAGACTCTCTATAAAGTCCATGTAACGGGCTTTCAGGCCGGTGGCTCCTAAGCCAAATGACTTTAGGTCACCAGGTGTAAACACCCCTCAGGCTCTACTTGCTCGAATCGAATAGGCCACAGATATCAACTTAGACAAAGAAGTGATTTCCTTCATTATCCTTTTCGACATAGGAATCAAACACTTCAACTTGTATTTGAGTCCATCTACTAGAGAATACGAAGAGATCAAACAACTAAACATATGTTTTTTTTTAACTTTTTGAGCTCTTATTTTTAATTTTGTTCATTTGCTTAGTTTTTTAAAAATAAACTGTGCATATTCATACTTGTGATTCAAAATAAACTCTAACATGCATTTATCATCATTTCTTTAAAATCCACATAAATAATCACATTTTTCTAGATTAGTGTAAAAAAAATTTATTTTGTGGGGCTTAAAAATCCTCTAAAAATATTATATTATGTAAAACATTCATATAAGGTCAAACTCATTCCTTAAAAGTTCAATTTATATAAGTTTTCATCAACGTGTAAGTATAAAAACATAAAAACTTTGGGTGTGCAAACTACACCCTCCCTCATGCTTGAATGACACTGTCCTCAGTGACACTCCCCCATGCTTGCATGAAACTATATGAATGCACATGAGAAACTAAAGAAATATGAGGAAAGTAATAGAAGTCACCTGATCCGCACCGTAGAATCTTACCTAATGTTGCCTTGTACTTAGGGGTGACAAAATCTGACCCGACCCGCCAACCTGCTTCTTAGCCGGGTTAGGGTTTGGCTTAAACGAGCTTGTGTCGTAAACGGGTCGACCCGCCTAACCCGTTTATTAAACGGGTCATGTTCATGTTAGGGGTATGCCAACCCGCCAACCCGTTTGACCCGTTTAATAAACGGGTTAGGCAGGCGGGTCAACCCGTTTACACGAACCCGTCAACCCGCAACCCGTTTATATATATATATATATATATATATATATATATATATATATATATATATATATATATATAAACTTATCTAACCCTAACTCCTAACTTTACACTTTAGTCACCCACCTAACTCCTTCCTACCCAGCTGCAGTCGAGAGCCCGAGACCTCTCCTCTCCAGTGGTGGTGTGCGCCTGTGCGGTTATCGTGTCAATGTTATCGGGTTGACCCGTTTAATAAATAGGTCGCCATGTCGTGTAATCGTGTCATGTCAACCTGACCCGTTTATTAAATGGGTTAACTGTGTCGTGTTGGGTTACCCATTTAATAAATGGGTCGTGTTCGTGTTTGCCACATCCGACCCGTTTAATAAACGGGTCATGTTTGTGTTGAGGTATTCTGACCCGCCGACCCGACCTGATTGCCACCCCTACCTGTATTGGCTCTACATAGATTCCACATGTCTCAATGGTTATAACTCATAAAAATGCACCAAATGCAATACATACATGATCTAACATTCATGCTCATGAACAAGAAAATAAACAAACACGTCCAAAGAAAACTATGAAAGAACAAAAAATCTAATCCTAAAAATATAACATACAAACACTGTGCTCTGCCTCACTCATCAACGAGGTCAATGACCTCAATCTCCTGACTAACTATGGCATCTGAAATGTAGGGCTTCAGTCGTTGCCCATTGACCTTGAACATATTGCCCATTCGTGGGTCCAAAATCCCAATAGCACCATAGAGAAAAACTCTCTGGACTATGAACTTTCCATCTAGACTTCAGCTTCCCTGGAAAGAGGTGGAGTTACGAATTATAAAGCCAAACCTTTTGGTCAGGCTTGAACTATTTTCGCACAATGTGTTTGTCATAAAAATGCTTGGTTCGAGCCTTGTAGATTTTGCCGCTCATATACGCACCATTTTGCAACTCCTCGAGCTCACTCATCTGCAATCTCCTCTCCGCACCAGCTTGGGCCATATCAAAATTAAACTTTTTGATTGCCCAATACACCCTATGCTCCAACTCAACAAGGAGATGACATGGCTTCCCAAAAACCAATCGGTAAGGGAACATGCCAATCAGAGTCTTGAAAGCAGTCCGATATGCCTATAATGCATCGTCAAGGTGTTGGGATTAGTCCATTCAGTCTGGCCAAACTGTCTTTTCAAGAATCCGCTTGATCTCCCTATTTGAGACATCGATTTGGCCACTCGTCTGTGGATGGTATGGTGTGGTAATATAATGGTGCACAGAATACTTTTTAAGTAAGGAAGCCACTTGCACATTCCTGAAGTGCATGCCTCCATCACTAATCATCACTCTTGGGACACCAAACATACTAAAGATATTATGCTTGATAAATCGAAGCACCTCCTTATGATCATTGCTCCAGGTGGCCACGACCTCGACCCACTTGGACACATAATCGATCGCCACTAAAATGTAAAGAAAACTGAATGATGGCGGGAAGGGACCCATAAAGTCGATGCCCCAAACATCAAAAATCTCTATGACAAGAATGAGAATAAGGGGCATCATATCATGCTTAGAAATACTCCCTGTCTGTTGACAGCGTAAGCATCTCCTACAAAAATTATGAGCATCTCGATGCAGTGTCGGCCACCAAAATCTAGATTAGAGGACCTTCGCAGCGGTCTTTCGACTGAAAAAGTGGCCTCCATAGGCTAGGAAATGACAAAAAGATAGAATAAAATCATACTCCTCCTCAGAGATGCACCGTTGAATCACCTGATCAGGACATAATCGAAACAACTCTGGATCCTTCCAGAAATAATGTTTCACCTGCGCCATAAAATGATCTCACTCATTTTTGTTCCAATACGCAGGGAACTAACTGGTCACCAGATAGTTGATGATGTCTGCAAACCAGGGCAAACACTTGATATGAAGAAGTTGTTCATCTGAGAATGAATCATCAATTTGTCCCTGATTAGTGGATGTCTCCATTGTCAGTCTAGACAGATGGTTAGCTACAAGGTTCTCACATTCACTTTTATCTCAAATTTCGAGATCAAATTCTTATAGCAAGAAGATCCAACGAATGAGTCGTGGCTTGGCATCCTTTTTACTCATCAAGTACTGCAAGGCGGCATGATCTGAGTAAACAATGACCTTGGAGCCCAATAAATATAAATGAAACTTCTCAAGGGTAAATACTACAGCTAGCAGTTCCTTCTCAATGACCGTATAGTTCATCTGAGCATCAGAGAGGGTCCTGTTAGCGTAATAAATGACATTGGACTTTCGTTCAATTTTCTGGCCAAGAATGACTCCAACCGCGTAATTGGAAGCATCACACATGATCTCAAACGACACTGACCAATCAGAGGAACGAAGGATGGGAGTTGTGGTCAGGGCCTCCTTCAAAGATAGAAATGCCTTCAAACAGGCACCATCAAAACAGAACGACTGATCTTTAGAGAGCAGGTTGCATAATGGTTTAGAAATCTTGCTAAAATCTTTAATAAACCACCGATAAAAACCTGCATGCTCTAAGAATGAACATACCTATCATACAAAGGTTGGTGAAGATAATTTGACAATCGACTCCACTTTGGCCTTATCGACCTCAATCTCTTTCTTAGACACAATATGTTCAAGAACAATCTCCTACAGTACTATAAAATAGCTCTTCTCCCAGCTGAGCACAAGATTTGTCTTCATACGATGCTTCATCACTCTCGATAACTTTTAAAGACAATCATCAAATGAAGAGCCTTAAACCGAAAAGTCATCCATGAAAATCTCAAGGATGTCATCTACCATATGAGAAAAAATTGCCATCATGCACCGCTGAAATGTTGTCGGGGCATTAAAGAGCCCTAACGACATTCTCCTAAATACAAAGGTGTCATATGGATAGGTGAACATCATCTTCTTCTGGTCCTCGGGGTGAACGACCACCTGATTGTATCCTGAATACCCATCCAGGAAACAAAAACAATGTTGACCGACAAGTTTCTCTAAAATATGATCGATGAATGACAACAGGAAGTAATCCTTCCGTGTTGCACTGTTCAACTTCCTATAGTCAATGCACACTCGCCACCCTGTGGTAGTCCTCATGGGGACGTGTTCTTCTTTCTCATTGACCGTAACGGTGAGCCCATACTTTTTTGGAATAACTTGGGTGGGGCTCACCCACTGACTATCGGAGATGGGATAGATGATTCCTGCGTCCAACCACTTAACTACTTTCTTCTTCACCACCTTCTTTATATGAAGATTTGACCTCCTTTGCATTTCTCTTGAGGGATTGGCACCCTCATCCATGATAATTCGATGCATGCAAAAGGAGGAGTCTATCTCTTTCAGATGAGCCATCAACCAACCAATCGCCTTCTTTATGCTCATGCAAGACCTGCAGACGCTTACACTCCTGAGTGTCAGTCAGGTATGAGAAAATGATAACGAGGTGAGTCTGATCCTTGCCTAAAAAAGCATACTTAAGTGAAGCTGGTAAGGGCTTTAACTTAAGTTTGGGTAGACTCTCAATGGAAGGTCGGGCAGGCTGTTCTGCCAACTCAGAGAGTGGGTTGAAGTACCAGGTCCATATCAGCTCACTGGATCGTCTATCAATCAATCCAAGGCTCTCTTCCTCTAGTGATTCATCAACCTCCTCCTGAGGTGGATCACTCAATATCCAAACATGCTCTGCTTCTACGAGTCCTGAATGAGATCGATCTCAAAAGAAGCCTCATCGCCTGCAGAGCTCATCACGACATGAAAAATATTCAACTTCATCTTTCTGTTGTCAAATGAAGCATCCATTATGCCTATGCGGTAATTGATGCATGCATTGGCGGTGGCCAGGAAGGAGCGACATAAAATGATGAGGGTCTGCCTCATATCATCCACTCCCTCCATATCCAAGATGATAAAGTCAACAAAAAAATAGAAGTCTTCCACCTTGACTAGAACATCTTCAAGAATCTCTCGCGACACCTTGATCAATCTGTCTACCAACTACAAAGTCATAGGTGTCGGCTTCATCTCCTTTAGTCTGAACTTGTCATAGAAAAAACTTGACAAGATATTCACACTTGCCCCAAGGTCAAGCAAGGCACGCTCAACAGTGATGTCGCCTATGACACACAAAATAATGGGAGTCCCTGGGTCCTTGAGCTTTGGTGGGGTTTGGTATTGTAACACCGTACTCACTTGCTCAGTTAGATAAATCTTCTTCGGCACATGGGACCTCAACTTCCTCTTCTGCATACAAAGCTCTTTTAGAAACTTTGCGTGTGCAGGAACTTGCTGGATGACATCAAGCAAGGAAAGGTTTATCTGAACGTGCTTGAATATCTCAAGCATCTCTTGCATGTTCACTCCTTGCTTGTCGAACGACTTCGGCCTCTCCAATGCCTCAGAAAAGGGGGCTTTAGGGATATATGACTTGAAAGGCTCAGATGGAGAAGCCTTCTCGCTTTCCTGAGGTATGACAATAGAGACTGACTGCTTTTCACTAGGTTTCTCGCTTAATCCTGCAACCTCTCTCTTTCTATATTGCTTTTCGCTCTTATGGGTTATAACCGCTTGAGCTTACTCTTGATGGGCATCTGTCATGTGCAGGCCATGCATTGGCTCCTTACCCCTAGGGTTAACCAATGGCTGGCTAGGTAACGCCCCTTCGCTTCTCCTGCTAAGTGCCTCGGCGAGTTGTCCCATCTGCGTCTCAAGTTTTGCAATGGACTATGTATGAGAACTCAAGTTCACTTTGAAGTTCGAGAAGGCCTGCAACATCTTATCCTCGAAGGACTAGTTAGAAGCAGGCTCCTAGGACGAAGGCTGACTATAGGAAGGCTAGGCTGGGGGGTAGCTAGATCTCTGAAAACCAGGTGTATAACCGCCTTGCCTAGGTTGGTTCTGGGAAGAGATGGGAGGTTGCGTTTGTTGATTTTTCCACAAGAAATTTGGATGGTTACGCCAACCTGAATTATAGGTGTTGAAAAATGAGTTGGGTGCGGGCTTGGCGAAACCTTTCGCTATCCAACCTTGTTCCTGAACAAACTCAGGGTACTATGGTGCTGCAGGATAGTCAAAGACATGGTGTGCTGGGCTAGCACATAGCGCACACACTTGCATGGCTGGGGAGAGATTCAACAATAACTGATCCAATTTCTGAGTCAGCAGGTCGACCTTGTTATATAATTCAAGGTTTGTTCCTAATTTGAAGATACCAGCCTTCTTGGCTCCAACAGGGGCAGATGTAGCCCTCTCAGATCGTGAGGCTGAAGCTTGGTGCATTGAATTCTTACTCAGGGTCTCAAACAGGGCCCACGCCTCATCCTTACTTTTCAGCATGAAAGTGCTCCCACAGGCTGCATCAACCATCTGACGATTCTTCTCGGTCATCCCATCATAAAAGTACTGCACCAGTTGCCAACAGGGCACTTGGTGGTGATGACACTTTCAAAGAAGATCTTTCATCCTCTCCCACGTCTCATGAAACATTTCTTCCTCAATTTGTGAAAAGCTGGTAATGACTTTTCGATATTGGTTTGTCTTACCAATCAGGAAGTATTTCTTGAAGAACTCTCTTTGCATGTGTTCCCAAGTGGTAATCTGAACTGTATCAAGAGCCTTCAGCCAGTGCTTGGATTTGTCTTTGAGGGAGAAAGAAAACAATGTCAACCTCAATGTGGCATCCCTGAAATTATTGATCTGTACCATAGAGCAGATCTTGAGGAACTCATCGAGATGGCGGTAGGGGTCTTCGTTGCTAAGGCCGTAAAAGGATGGTAACATTTAAATTTTGATGGCCTTTATCTCAAATTGGTTCGCTCCTACCATGGGTTTAGTGATGCAGGAGCTAGGAGTATATTCATTGAAAATAAAATACTCCCTCAGGGGATGGGTCAACTGCAGATCTTCAGCCATGGGGCTGGATCGACGGTTTCTCCTGATAATAGACTCGAGGTCCTTAAATGGCTCAACCAGTTCAGGGTCAAGCGAGCGTCACCTTTTCATACACTTCTGAGTAGACTGGTGTATCAACAGTCCTATTGGTTGGTTTTCTACCTAACTAGCACACTAATGTGATCAAACCACACCACAAAAGCAGGCAAAAATAAAATAAAGAAAGCATGAAAAGAAGAAATAAACAACTACACACTTGTAACCAACAAATACTTTTGCAAAAAACAAACTATGAGCACGGTACCAATCGTGCACAGTCACCTCCTAGGGGTAGCCTAATAGGTAGGCCGTGTAGGAAAAGTAAGATGGTCTCTAGGTTTACAAGCACGTGGTTCTACAATCCTAAATAAAGAAAGCAAAGTAACAGTCCTAATTAATCAATAGAAAAATAAACTAACAATCCTAAATAACTGTAAAAAAGAAACTATCAACCCTAAATAACGCAAACTAGGCAACAAAATGGGTACTCAGTTCTTAATTCGTCGTTCCCCAACAACGGCACCAAAAATTTGATGCATCTTTTTTAATAGAGTATTTTTAAGATATATTTTCAGTAAAAATGTTTATGCAAACCATGCATCAAATCATAAAAACTGGTTCACACCAGTGGTGAAGTCCAGATCAAACTCAAGGAACGGGATAAGTACTTTTGTATCCCATACAGAACTACTTTTGTTGCCTTAAAAATAAAAAATAATTAATTAACTAAGTAAATAAAAGAGTGTTGCCCTCTGCGGAGGACTTACAAAAAAAATAATTAATAGTTTTATTACAGACCCAAATTAATAATAACTTAAAATCCTAATCTAAAATAAAGATAAAAAGTCTTCAGTGCATGAGCTTCTTGTTTCTTGATTGTCTTTTTTGGTTTTCTTATTCTTGAAGGTTCCCTGAGGGGCTTTGAGGGGCCTGAAGGGCCTTTTGAGGGGACTTTAGAGGGCTCTTCAAGGGCTCATTTTGGGGCTCACCGTACGCCTGCACACTCTCCTATAAAAATAAAAACACGACAAACAAAAATATGACAGAAAACTATGAGAAAATCAAAGGTTAGTTTGAAGAAAAATCACAAAATACTAAACAAACTATGAAATAACACTACACTACAGAACAAAATAGTATAACCAACTCTATAACTAACATGAACTAAGTTATTAAACAAATTAACTAAATAACAAATTATCATAACAAACGAGAAACAAGTTATGAAATTAACTAAGAACAAATATAAAAAATACACCTAATCTAATTAACTACCAAAAACATGTGAGCAATATTTAGCAATAAATAAAGTAATCTAACTTGAAAACTATACTAACCAAATTTATAAGGAAGCTTTGATTAACTAATTAATAAAGCAAACGACAATTTATTCTATCTAACAAAAATCAATAATTTAGATGCAAGAAAGTAAAAATCAGCTAATGTAATTAAATCAACTAATTGAATTCTAATTATTCTACTGACATAAACTAGACCTAAACAAATTTAATTACTGAGAAAAACAGATTTAATATTGAATTAAAATTAACTAATGAAAAGAAATTTAACACCACCTAAATCAGCTAAAACAAGAGTTCTACCTAAAAAGATAATTGAGTAATTAAATTAAATTTAAATATAGAAATTAAAAAATTCTGAAATTGAAATACTTTTAACTAACTAATAAAATAATAAATAAATTTAAACTACTCAGCTGAATAATAAAATGAAATAATTTAAAACTAATTAATTAAGTCTACTCCTAATGATTTCTAATGTAAGGAAATAACGATTTAACATTAATGGAAACTAAACTAACTAATCTAACATGCTGAAAACAATAAAGGACATGATTGATTACATATAAACTGAATTATAAATATCACTACAAGAAAATCGTGGATTAGCGATGGACGATATCCATCGCTAATCCGTCGCTAAACTGTTTAGCGACAAATTGGCAACGGATTAGCGATGGATATCGTCCATCGCAAATTTTTGCTCGCTAATCAGTGCCAAAATTATATGTCGTTACTTCCGTCGTTAATTTGCGATAGATTAGCGACGAACATTATCCGTCGCTAATCCGTCACTAAATTTTAAAAATAAAAAATACAAAAAAATTGCTCCCTGTCGGACGGTATTCTGACAGCAATAAGCCCGACTTGTACCGCACCCAACAGGCATTGCAAAGGGACTGCCCGTCCTTCGATATCTGCAATGTCGTTCTCTGTGAACTGGTGCACTCTTCGGCATTGCCGTCCTCCAACAACTGGATGCTCTGCCTCGTCGTCGTCCTTTGTGAATCGGCGCACTCTTCGGCATCGCTGTCCTCCAACAACCGAACGCTCTACCTCGTCGCAGTCCTCTGTGAACTGGCACGCTCTCTGGCATCAGCGTCCTCCAGCAACCAGACAGTCTGCCTCGTCGCCGTCCTCCGTGAACCGATGCGCTCACCGACGTTGTCGTCCTCCAGCAACCAGCCGCTCTGCCTCGTCGCCATCCTCCGTGAACCGGCACGCTCTCCGGCATCGCCGTCCTCCAACAACCGTCTGCTCTGCCTCGTCGTTGTCCTTTGATATCATTCCTTCAAAAGTTGGTTTAAATTACTCAGTCAGTTTAAATTTCGAACGGAGAGAGAGGGAAAATTTTGCGCTCTTGATGAGCGGTTTAAATAAAAAATTAGTGATGGATTTAGCGAGGGAATTTTTTCCTCACTAATCCGTAGCTAATTAGCGACGAATTAGTGAGGGAAAAAATCCCTCGCTAAATCCGTTGCTAATTTGTTTTTCTTCTATTGACAAGTAGCAACGAAAAATTGGAGTCGCTATTCCGTCGCTAAGTAGCGACAGATTAGCGATAACATTTTTGCATCGCTAATCCGTTGCTACTTAGCGACAGATTCAGGATGAAAGTTTTTTCTAGCTAATCTGTCGTAAATTTACGACGGAAAAAATCCATCGCAAATTTCCGTCGCTAATTAACATTTTTTTATAGTGTATAAACATGCAAGAAGATTAAATCTAATTATCACAAATCATAAATTAACTAAAAAAAGTTACAAAAACCCTAATCGGATAACATTATTAATTTTAATCTAAGTTTAATTGAACTAATTTATAAAGATAAACTAATTAACTAACAAGAACAACATATGACATGAATCAAAATTATAAACTAAATAAAAATATGGCTATCTACTTGGCATGCAAATCGAGAAACACGCTAACACTAGACTATTCTAGATTATATATATATATATATACACATATATATATTATTTTCAAATGCTATAAATAAACTAAACTAAACTAAATGCAAGAAATATGCAATGAATAAATACTACATACAATGATATGATAAATGCCATACATAAACTAAAACTACGAAGATGGGGGAGAAGAAGTATACCTTGCGGTTTACCTTCGACGGAAGGGTTGAGAAGAAGAAGTTGGTTTACCTATTGCAATCATACGAACTCCGCTCTCTCTGACGATGGGATTGAGAAGAACCAGAAATGACGAGGTTTAGAAGAAAGAGTGAACAAGAAGAAAAAGCAAGAAGAGAGGGGTAGGCAACCGGTCGAGAGAGAGAACAAGAGAGAGAAAAGGAAGAAGGGGAGGTAGAGGAGAGAGAGAAGTGAAGTATCCAAAGAGAAAAAACTCTCTCTCTATAAAAAGATCTATTTATAATAGTAGTTTACGTCTAATTAGGTTTTTAGGAGATTTTTCAAAAAGAGTTCATAAAAATTTTTGATATTTCAAAAAGACTTATCTATCTAAAATATTTTCTAAAAACTTAATTATTCTTATCAAAATACTTCAAAGAGACTCAATTTGCTCAAATTACACTTTGATGAAAAAACGCTAAAACTCTTTGCAAACAAGCATTTTTAAGCATTTATTGCACATGATCATGCATGAAAATGTATGAATTTATGTATAAAAATTATGCATGATCACATATAAACACAAAAAATCCCTTATGGCCAAGTAGGAGATGTAAGGCCGTGTGGCCATAAGGTGTCTCTTGGGATGCATTTCAAATGTCACAATGCTCAAATGCAAAGAGACATGTCTCTTGGAAGATGAAGGAATTTCTCCTAAAAAAGTGTCCTAAACTTGAACTCTTTACATAACTATAAATGCAGTGAAAAGGGTATGGTACATATATGAAGTTATACTAGAGTAACAATTACAGTTACTAAAGACATTCAAACAGTAAAAGAGTTGAGAGTGTAAAACCCTTGATCATTTCGAGCATAACAACAACATCTTCACACCCGCTGCAATTCTGCATCCGTGCATACAGGTCCGTACACCAACGCCAACTGAGCCGAATCTGCATAACAATGTCGTTCGCGTTCAGTTTGCCAAGCCTATTATAAGAGTTTGAACGAGCTCTGAATCCAAACCTTCCACTACAAGAAAATTGCTAATTAGCGACAAAAATTTGCGATGGATTTTTTTCGTCCCAAATTTGCGACGGATTAGCGAGAGAAAACTATTTGTCGCTAACATTCAAAATATTTGCAAAATTAGCGACGAAAATATCTCCCTCGCTAAATCCGTCGCTAATTAGCGATGGATTAGCGACAATATTTTTTTGTCGCCAAAACACTAAAAAAAATGTCAATTAGCGATAGAATTAGCGAGGGAATTTTTCTGTCGCTAATCCATCGCTAATTAGCAACGAAAAAATTTCTTCGCTAATTCCGTCGCTAATTTTCGATTTAAACTGTCCCACCTGAGGCGCAAAATTTTCCCTCTATCCGTTTTTCCCTCCCCCCATTCGATTTAAACCATCCACACCTGAGGCGCTTCTCAGGACGCCAGAAGCCCCGCCCTTCCTCTGATGACGTGCAATGACCTCTCGCACCCTCCGAGTGTGACAATGGCGTCGGCCCTCGGAGGCCAAAGGCTCGCGAGATAAACTCCCACTACCTCTCCCCCGCGCCATCCTCCTCCTCCCGGCGGTGCCCCTCGCCAGTCTCCACCGCCTCTCCCTCACCGGATCTCGTCTCCATTACGACCCCAAAAAGGTCACAGTCGGTCGATCGACACCGCTCCTCTATCTCCTCCCGCGCGTCCACTCCTTCGCCGACAGTTTATTCGGTGATGCAGGCGTCGGAGGTCCTCTGGCCATCGACACGAAGCTTGTCATTCTCCCTCCCGATCGACCGCCGCGAGAGGTCGTCTGCGGATGCCCGCGTCCCTTCTCCCGCCGTGACTGGCTCGATGCGGAAGAGCGTCCAGACGCCGGAACGCGCCGGTTCTGTGAAAAAAGATTGCTTCCTGCCAGAGAACGCGTTGGCAGAGAGCAATTTTTTATTATTTTTTTAAAATTTAACGACGGATTAGCGACAGATATTATCCATTGCTAATTTAAAATAGCGAAGGACTCGCGACGGATCATGTTCATCGCTAATCCGTCGTAAATTAGCGATGAAAGTAGCGACAGATAAGTTCTGTCACTACTTAGCGTCAAAAAATTCGTAATGAAAGTTATCTGTCTCTAATGTGACGCTATTCTGTCACTAAACCGTTTAGCGATGGATTAGCGTCGGATTAGCGACGAATTTAGGTTGTCGCTAATCCACAGGTTTCTTGTAGTGTACACATGATCTTTGTGAAAGATGGACAAAGAGTTCCGCTGATAATCTAGGATCTACCATAGTCATGCCTTGAGCTCATCCGCTCTATGACCAGTCTGAAAGATGTTTGCCAATCATCTGCCGTCTGCTGGGGCTTTCGGCAGGCAGCATACTCGGATGCTGTTTGGCAAGAATTCTTGTCGGTTGATTACACACAACTTATAGAGCAATCCATCGTCCCCATCCCCTTCTCTTCCAAGAGGGAGTTGTATTTTCGCCTATGCTCTCCCCTGTTGTTAGAGGGCTGCAAAAAGGTTTGTTTTTCATTGCTTTTGTGGTGTATATTATCACAATAAAAGCAAGCAGCCATCCTTGTCGGGTGGCTTCAGCATGCACTGCTCACATCGATCACAGTATTTCATTTTTTTCTTCTTCTTTAATGAATATGAACTACAAAGGGTCTTTGATCATCTTTCCTTTTCGAAAGAAAACAAATGAAATTAGATTTCATAAACTAACATCAGATTGCCATCATGGTCAAGATTATCTCAACTACATGAGTTTTGGTTTTATAGAGCTGCAGTTGGCCTTATTTGGTTTTTCATAATTTATTTATATCTTGTTGCATTTCTTCTGTCATAAAGGCTGGAGAGCAGATCTGGCAGAACTTTTTTATTGCAGATCTAGGCATCAATTATGTTACACGGCAGATGAGGCAGAACTTTTTTTTTTATTCCATTTAGTGGCCAATCCTTTGCTAGCTTTTCACTCTTCTGATATAGCCGGCAGGTTTTCTGAAAACTATCAAATAGAGATTTGAGGACTTCAGGGGTGAGCAATGAAATGGGGCTGCTTTCGGGTCAGATCTGATTTGAACCCAGGTGAGTCCAAACCAGGATCTGTCTTTGAAGTGCTAGTATTGGGTCCAGACACGGGTCCTATCGGCTCTATTAATTATAAAAAAATCATACTCAGGTCCTATAAGGATTACATGAACCAAATCTGGTCCATACCTGATAAAATAACTATTTTTATTTTGAAAAATCATGCGAGTCAGACCCAGGTCTGGTGTGAAATTTCGAACCTCCTCTTTATTGCCACTGAACCCTAACCCTATGGGGTTTGGTACAGGTCAGATCCAGGTCAAATCCAATCCATTGACACCCGTCCTGCTAGCCGGCCCATTCCATCCTGCTATGGGTTGGATTTTTTTACCTGGGTCAGCTCGAACTGGGCCCAAGCCCGACCTGATTATATATATATAACTTCAGGGGCCTGATGGGCAGGCCGTGCATCAGGCATTCAACAATTGGCCTGACCCAAAGTGGGCCAAGGCCCATCCCAACAATTGATTGGAGGTCAACCGCCTATCATCCCACCAAATTAACAGGTGGGGTCGGGCCAGCTGACCTATTGCCAACCCTGTTCTTAGATCCATTATCTTGAGAAACATGATTTTTTTTAGTTTCTTGTATTAGCTTTTACAATTAAAAGAAATAACTCATTATTCTCATATAAGAAAAGGTAAATATTTTGAGCATTTGATAATGAAAGGTTTGATTGTAATTTAACTTGATAGTTACTAGGTAATAATAAAGGTAGGTCTCTGTTTGGCTTTTTACAGAACCAGAGGTGAACATCAAGAAATTCAAAAAATGTGAGTTCATTTTTGGAATCAATGATAAAAGGTTGGCTCATAAATGAAATTTTCCTTTTTTTATTGATGTGAAACCACTACATGCTCGTGATGTGGAGTGTACTTTCTACTTGGGATGTGACCACCCAAGAGATAGTAACAACTATAAAAAACCGCGCTTCACCTTATCCCTCCATCGAGTGAGTGAGTTTAGGAGGTCTGAAGAGAGATGGCCTTTTATCATTTTCATTTCTAGCATCTTCCAGTTGGTGGCCATCCATGTTAAAGTGAACTATAATAATAATAATAAATAATAATGATGATGATGAAAAAGAAGAAGAAGATAATGATGATGGTAGAGATCTCCACTATTGACTGATCTCTTATTTGATCACTTAGGGAGTGTTTGATTTGAGGACAGGCTCTCGCATTTGATTCTTCGTCACTAACAACTTGGATGCAAATGATTAAAATTTATGTATTTTGATAAAAAAACTCATATTATAAGTATTAAAAAATCAAATATAACATGCATTTACTCAATAAATTGTAAAAAATAGATATTAAAAGACAAAACTCTTAAAATAAAAGAATAGCTAGAAAATTTTTATGGTTTAGCATGCATTCATTCAATAACTTGCAAAAAAATAAAAATTAAAATACAAAATTCTTAAAATCTAAGCATACCTGAAAAATTTTCAGATTTAGCATTCATTCACTCAATAAATTATAAATAATAGAGATTAAAATATAAAACCTTTAAAATCTAAATATACATGAAAAAAATCAGATTTTACAAAAAAATAAGGATTAAAATACAAAACTCCTAAAATCTAAGCATACTTAAAAAAATCACCTTTAGCATTCTTTTACTCAATAAATTATAAAAAAACAAAAATTAAAATACAAATTTTTTAAAATCTAAGCAAACCTGAAAAAAATTCAGATTTAGCATTCCTTCACTTAATAAGTTACAAGAAATAGGGATTAAAATACAAAACCTCTGAAATCTAAACATACATGAAAAAAAACAGATTTAACATTCTTTCACTCAATAAATTATAAAAAATAAGAATTAAAAATATAAAACCCTTAAAATCTAAACATAATTGAAAAAATATATTTAACATGCATTCACTCAAGAAATTATAAAAATAGTGGTTTAAAATGCAAAGCCCCTAAAATCGTAATATACCTGAAAAAATTGAATTTAGCATGCATTCACTCAATAAAATGTAAAAATAGAGATTAAAGGTCCAAAACATCTAAAATCTCAGCATACTAAAAAAAAATCGTATTTAGTATGTATTTACTCAATAAAATATTAAAATAGAGTCTAAAATGCAAAACCCTTAAACTCTCAACATACCCAAAGAAAAAATAGAATTTAACGTGCATTCACTCAATAAAATATAAAAAATAGAGATTAAAATGCAAAACCTCTAAAATCTCAACATACCTAATGAAAAAAAATAAATTTAGCATGCATTCAAAAATAAGAATTAAAGTGCAATTCTCTAAAGAGCAAAATCTCATGAAATTCAACAAAAAAAGAAAATTTTTTATTTTCTAACTCTAAGAAAATTCAAATGAGAACGTAGAACATGCACCCTAAAAAATGGTGATTTAACTTAAATCGATGATTGCCCCAAAGGGGTTTGGCGTAGTGGGATGGGGCCTAGGCTGCTAGGCAAGTAGTCTAGGTTCAAATCCCATGGGTGTCATTCTTTAAGTGCAAGCCCAGGCATGGAGATTTCTTGAGCAAAAGGCTAAGCCCATGGAGGTATTCTCGCACCCTAAGAGCCTGACGATGAGACAACCAAAGTGGAAGAGTTTCAATTGGATGAGCAAGGAAGGTGGGAGAGTGGGTTTTCGCTTGGTTGCTGGGTGTGAAGAGAGGCAGCTCATAGTCAGTGGGCTCAAGTTTAGGGCAGCAACTGCACGGCCAGATCGGCCAAGCTTGAGCGCCGACAACAACGGTGTTGACTAAAACTATTCAACAAGAAGTTAGAAGAATCTAAACCCTCTGTACTCCTACTTGTTTATGAATCACGGGTTCAAGTTCAGGTGAATAGCGTTCATGTTTGGAAGAGAGAAAAACTCTCATAGAAAAATAAAGTTTTGCTTATGAGAGTTTTTTTATGAGTTCTCCAAAAGAAAGTTTTTCGCTTATTTGTGTAACATAAGAAAAACAAAGTGAGAAAATATGAAAAAATGAGAGAGAAGAGAAAGAGAAAGAGTGGTGGTGATGGTGAGATGGGTGGTGGGGAGTGTAAAAATAAATTTTCTCTTGGTAGGAAATATTTCTCCACCACCCCTCATAGAGGAATGTTTCCTATCAAAAAGTGTACTTTTAGAAAAGCTCTCAGCGAAAAAATCTCTTTCATTTAGAAGGTTCGAAAAATCCATACATATTTTTTCATTTTGCATCACTTTTCCTACATTTTTCTCTCTTCCAAACATTCCCTTAGCTCATTTTTTGGTGGGGAAATAGGTAAAATTTAGATATCTGAATACTCACAACCGAAAAATGATCACATCCTTTAACAACTGATGCATATGGACGACTACCGTCAATCCACATTTAGGTTCGAGGATATGAATCAAACTGTTAGGATTGAATGTAGGATGAAACCCATCCTATGTCAAATGATGGTTTCATGTTATTGCACGACTAAAACAAGAAAATAAACAGAACAAGACAAAAAGTTGTAAGGGACAACCAAAATTTTGCATGTCCCCCATTTTCGTCTCTAATTTGAAGGATTCAGATCAGGCCATTTCTAAACTGAGGCTTTTGTTCATCCAAAAATCCTAAGCATGCATTCAAACGATCAATGTGCAATACGTGGAGGGCCATTTCCTACCCAACAAAAGCTAACGATGTAACGCAGTCAACTTATATTCAAATTTAAGAATAAAAAATATAAAAAAACAAAAAAAAAGTACAACCAACTGCAAATAGGAAATTTTGAATAAGTTTTCCTTCATCCCTCTCTTTTCTTCCTCCATTACAAGCTCTCTCTCACTCTCAATGCTATTAGTTTTTGCAGCACCATAGCTCGTCCCCGTCCTCCTAGTGCCATTAGTTCATTATCAGGCTGTTACCGAAACACCAAAGCTAATCCTCTTTCTCTCATCACTATCACTGCATCATGAAAGCTCTTGTTCCTCCTTCCAACGTCATTACTGCATCAACCATTGTCCCGTCCCCAACAAAGTCATCACCGCAGTAGCAAAGCTTAGAAAAGGAACTTTGTCGATAACAAGTAAATGTTGGCTACACCATTCGGTTTTGCAGTCTTTCTCTCTCTCTTAGCCATTGAATGTGGTTAGTTACCAAGAAGATAAAAAAGGAGGCATAAGTGAAGACACGACCTTGCCATTTCTTTGATTTTTGTGATTGAACTCTTACTTATTCTTTTTTCTCAACATTATGGGTGTAATACCGGTCACTATTTTTATTTTGTTATGTATTTTTTTAGTGTGTTAAGGGTGTATAATATTGGGACTTGATAGTGTATCTTCCTACCTATGTATTTATGCTTGCATTACGAGAGGAGTGAAATGCCTTGCTACAAGTGATTGGATTTGATTCTTTCTTAAGCAAACTACATTTGTTGATCCATTTGATAACTAGCTTCAATGGCTAACACCTTAAAGTTGTTGGCTGATATTTAATTATGTTAAAGTAAAACAACCAGAGTTTTTCAAAAAAAAAGGTCTATAATATATATTTGAACTGGAAGGCATCTATTGGTGTAACCTACTCTACTAGTAGTTGATTTCTATTACTAGAGGGAAAATCGTAGGCCCTCTTTTTCTCATTCTCTTTTTTTTATAAGGAAGATGAGCCGTTTTAAAATCACCCAAAATCTCTCTCTCTTGAATTCTCCATGGTGTTGAAGATAGTGTATTTTCTTCATTTCTAGATAGAAAAGATAGATTCTTTTATTTTAGTTTTCTTTTAGATCACTGATTTCTTAGTATCGATGGTTGATTGAAGGTTTTATATTAATAGCATTCACACATAATTCACTTATATCATAGTTCATCCATGAGAGCACGAGATGTATCAGTCCATGCATAACGGTACCTACATAATCCTATTATAATATGATTCAATTGCATATGCTTTCATGACTGATTCATTCGTAACATATATGACATGTTTCACAAAAATATCATTTCACACAAGCACATCAATCATGCAACATTCATTTCAATAATGTATGCTCAAACATGTACCTTCACCAAACACACTCCATATTTCGCTAACTATAATCATGACATGTATGATCTTCTGAACCTTAACAAGAAAATTGTTTATATTCTCATACATTCAAATCATGCTCATCATGATCTCCAAACTTCAATCATAGCAGTCCTAGATATCCATAACTAAGTGCGGTGTGTGCGCATAATTTGCTTACACAAGTAATGCATACACATGCTCTCTATAATTTCAGTTAATGTATCTTACTCACTAAGCGATGCTGGACGTGTCATGAGCCAATATTTTCATCCCGTTCTGATACCAATTTGTAACGCCTTAAAATTTAAACTCAAATTTTTTCTAGATTTTTTTTCTTTTAAAAACAACAAAAACAATATTTTTCTTTGGGTTAAACATTTTCGACGGGTTACAGTACGATCAATCATCGTAACTGAATTAAAATGTGAATAATGCTTACTATTAAAATGTAATTCAATTTCAATAATTTAAAATTTATGTCATATGTATTTTTAGTCCAAAATAACAATAAATGTTTTTCTTTCTATTATTTTATATTTTTGTTACTTGCTTAACACTCCAATCATGAGAACCTTCTAGGATGGGACATCTCACCCTAGAAGAGGTCCTCTCTTAGTCAAGAATCAACACAAGTTGTCTTGTGTTGGTTTTTGGCAAGTCTTGAATTAAATTATCTCTTATTTTTCTCTTTACTTGTTTTGTTTTTAGAAAACTTTTAGAAAGATATTTTAAATAATGTTTTCAACTTGTACCTTTAAATTAACTTCTAGCATGAGGTGCCACATAGGATGGACCCACGTAGGGGGACACCCCACCCTATGGACCTCTGCCATTTTATTAAATATAATTTATTTCAAGTTTTTATTTCATAAATTTTATATTTAATATTTTGTATTATGTTAGAGTATGGGCTTCAAATTAATACAAACTCAATTCTAATTTACTTAAATTACATTACATGCATCTCAAATTAAACCTAAATTCCTTTGAAATATTTTTTACTTTATTTTAATGAAATTTGACAATTATTTCATAAAAATTATATTTCTTCATAAATTCAAGTTTGAATGCGGATTTCACTAAAATCATCTAGAATCAACTTTAACTTTTTCATAAGATATCTTTTATCATTCATCTTAGATAAATTTGCATTTTTTTTATATTTTTTATAAAAATTATTATTAGTATGATTTTATTCATTGACATTACTCTGAAAAATTGTAGGTATTACATCCAATTCAATTTAAATTCCAAATTCAATTTCAGCAAAGATTCAAATGATTATATAATTCAAATTTTGAATTGACATTCAATTTAATAAAAAAATTGAATAAAATCTAAATCTAATTAGAATATCCGAGATCCATTTATTAAATCTGAATTAAATCCAAATCCGAATTTAAATTCCAGAAATTAAAATTGAAATTCAATTAGACTCCAAATTCAAATGCACCCAAAATTCAAATCCAAACTAAATCAAAACTTAAATTAAATTTCAATTAAGCCAAACTTAAATCTAGATTAAAAATAAAAACCCGATTCAAACTAAATTCCTAATTTGAATTTCATCCCGAATCCAAATTAAAGCTTGAATTATAATCAAATCTCATCTTAAGTTTAAATAATATTTTAACATTAAATTCACCTTTATTCCTCATAAAAACATAAAAAATTCATAGAGTTTACATAACATGTGTCTAGGCAGCTGCACATTGAGTGATGTGCAGTGCCAATGATCATTTTGGTAGTCGTACATGGGGTGATGTGCGGGGGCATAGGGCCATTAGGCTGGCCAAGTTGGGTTCTCCCAACGCTACACGGGCTCACAAAAAATTAGCCTATGACAATAATAAGGGACCGACTTGAGTAGGGACCACTGCTAGAGATTGACTTTTTTTCGGCAAGGACCTCATTTTTAAGTCGAGCCCGATCCAGGTTGGGTCAAGTACCGAGTGTTGTATCCAATCCGAGAGAGAGAGAGAGAGAGAGAGAGAGAGAGAGAGAGAGAGATTGTCAAACCTAGGTCAAATCATAGTTGACGAAACTCTGTTTGAAACAAGACTTTGTCAATAAAACTTTGAAAAACAAAAAAAAGAAATCGTTTTAAAAAATCGACAAAAAAACTTGTTCTTTTGAGAGAATCGTTTGGAATTAAGGAAAATTACAATTATACAAACATTTTAGAAAACTCAATTATCGATTTAATTTTAACAGATCTTGGTTTGGGGCCACGCTGATTCTTGATTTTGAATCATGTCGTTCTTATACCCTACCCTAACTTGAATTTTCAAAATAAAATCTTATATATACGGTTGTTATTTTAACTCCATTTATGAAATAAAAACCGACTTAAACTCTTACATATTATTTGCTGATTTTCTTTGTAACTCATTTTGCTATGCCGATCCTTTCATTTATCTTTTGAATGCAAAACCTTTTAAATCATGTATTTAGTACTTAACGATCTTTTGGCGTTTCACGTATTGCTAATTATGGGTAGAACATGTGACCCTAAGTTCCCGTTAAGATCCTCAGATCCAATGTTGTCAGCAGAATCGGACCTGTATCGTTTGGCCAACTATTCAGGTGAATCAGCCGATTCTCAAGTGAATCGTTCTGAATCGGCCACAAAATAATTTTAAAATATTACGTGTCAATCTGAATGTGACACGCATTAAAACCATTAAAATAATATTAAGCTATTTTTACATTTATTAAAAAATAGCCAATTCAGATCAGTATTGTATCGAATTTTCTGGCGCTACGATACGAATCGGTCCCGCACTGACAACACTGCTCGGATCTCAACTTCTTAGACATTCAGACGCACCTTAAAATAAAAAAGGAGCAAATGGATCCAAATTCAAGTTTAAGATGGTTAATTCTCTTGGATCTGATCTTAAACCCAAATCAGATCCAAAACCATCTCAGCCGGTGCACACCAAACTCCACCCAAGTTCCTATTTGAGAGCCAACAAAGCAAAACTGCCAAACCCAAAAAAGGCAAAAAGGCAGAAGGGAAAGGAACGGGGAGAAAACGGATGATATTTTACTCGGATCAGAGATGATCTGAATCCAAATTCTAAGAATTCACATCTGAGCAGATAAGTGAAATTAGGGTTTAATCCAGATCTAAAATCTATATGATAACACTGAATTCGATAGCAGATGCTGGAAACTAACAGTCATATTCAGGTCCTCATCAGAACATGGACCTGACAGAAGCTCCAACCCAAATCGGAATCCAAAAAATGCTTAATCGGATGAACCCAACGAGGGTCTCATTTTTACGATCCATATCCGAGTCATATTCAGGTCCGAGGTCCAAAAGAATCCTATCCATTTAGAACTCCTAGAGTAGAGGGGTATTATGGTCATTATAGTCAAAAGGTTTTTCCGGGGCCACCCATAACGAACAACCAAAACTAAAAGGCCGCCCTTGGGCAGATGTCAAGGAGTCGGATATTATCCGATACCAGACCTGAATCCGAATGTGATTAGTCGGATCCTTTAGCCAAAGCCAAAGTTCCCAACTCCATATTGAATTTTGCATCTCAATTCGAGTCCAATACCTTTAAATGTTAGAATTTAAAGGGATTAACACAGTGGAGGAGGCCTTGGCCACTAGGCTGGTGATCAGGGTTCCATTCCTGTAAGCGTCAAAATCTTACATTAATGAGGGCAAAGCCCACTTATGATAATAAGTCCTCACTAAGCCTAAGCTCGGCGACTCCTTGGAGGAAAGAGGTGCCGCCACCAAGTAAGGCAGGCTTAGCCACTGGTCTTTGATTTCAGGGAGGTCTTCCTATCTTACATAAAAAAAAAAGTTAGTTGGATCTGGATTCAGTTTTAGTTGATTCATTCGACTCCAATATAATTAGGTTAGACCCGACTAAGTGGACTCGATATTAGGGATGACAGTGGACCGGGGGAAAGCGGGGCCCCGCCCCGCCCCGCCCCGCCTCGTTTGGACCGGGGATGGACGTGCACTTTTCCCCGCCTCATCCCCGACCACTTTTCCCCGCAATATCCCCGCCCCGCCCCGCCTCATCCCTGTTTGAACCGGGGATGAAGGACATGAAACGGGGATGAAGGCGGGGATGGAGGATAAAATCCATTCCCCGCCAGGGATGGAGGATAAAATCTTGAGGCGGGGCAGGGGTGGAGACCTTGTCCCCCGCCCCGCCCCGCTGCCATCCCTACTCGGTATTCCCTAGATCCGACCCGTTTACATCCCCTTGCAACGACGGACGAGAGAGAAGACCAGGGGCAAATTTGGAAATACAGGACACTATAAATACCCAACACGCGAACCCACCTCCATCTACACCAGTGGGCTCGGCGCTCTGCGTCTTCCCCAAAAACCTAATCCTCTCTCTCTCCTCCAAAGGTATGCCGAGGAAACCCTAACCCTAGTTTCCTTTTCTTATTCTTCTTTGTCACTTCTTCTTCTTCTTCATTCCTGGAGTAATTCGTTCGGGATTTTTGAGTATTTTGATTCCATTTGTTGTATTCTTGGATGGATTCATAGGATGGGTATTACTCTAGGGCTTTTAGGATTTCCGTCTCAGATTAGTGGGTTTTAGACGGAACTCGGGAGTTAGCGTTTGCACTTGTTTCGTTTCTTTTGTTCTCGACGTTCTATGCTTATTTAGAGGGATTTTGGTGGTTGGTATTTTTTATTTTTCTGTTTTTCTTTTTAGTTTATTTTCTCCCTTAGTTTTTAGTGTTATAGGGTCTACGGTCTGGCATCTGAAGTTTGGACTTTGGAGGGAGTTAAAGATTGTATCTTTTTGGTGATTAGGTTTTGAAAGAATCGGAGGTTGGTCATGAGAGGTTATAGGAGTGAGGGTTTCTTCTTTTGTTGGGTTGTGGTGCGGAGAAGTTGTTGTAGTGTGTAACTGTGTTCTTTCTTTCGTTCTGCGTCGTCCTTTTTTCTTAGAATTTTGTTTCTTCTTTTGCTTTTGCCTTGGAAAGTGGATGTGCAGGTTTTCGTTTTTATTGCCTTTCATTGCTTAGATTATTAAGAAGGGAAGAGGAAGACTGTTCCTGTTTTATTTCAGTCCGCGTTTGAAGATGCAATGATGGGATCGAAGATGGAGATATATAGAATCTTTTTTTTTAATGTAAAGATTGAATGTCAAATGCCTGTTCGAATCCTGAGTTATCTGATGAAGGGATCGTGGAAATATGGAAGCAGAGACACTGATTGTACTTCACAATTGGTGTTACGATGTTGTGATTGTTGGGTTTTGCATATTCTTCACTGTTGTTCTTGACCCTTTTGAGCTTTGGAAAAGTAGGGGAGTCCGTTTTTTGTAAGGGACATGATATTGAAGTGACCATTAGCAATTTGGAGAGTTGGCAATAGAAAAGAAGACACTTTCGTATTATGTATGACAGGTTGACAATCTTTAGAGATAGAAGCCTCTCAATGCAGAATCTTGTTGTACGGTCTATCTGTTCATTTCGAGTGATGAATCAAGTATGTAGAAGAGGACCAAAAGGATGCTTGCGTTTTCTATCACTCAAGTCATGTTGGAGCTATTACACATGTTTTGATGTTATGGTGTGGATTGACATGATGTGCCTGTGCGCACACATGTTCCTCTTTCCTAGGCATAGGGGATGCTGATGCTATGAGACTATTGTGATTGCTCACACAAGGTGAAAAGAAAAGTAATAGTGAAATGAAGATTTTGTTTGGTATAGATTTGATTACTGATAACCAATCAAATCAGGACATAAATCCCATTTGCAGAAACTATGTTGTAGCCATTTCCAATCCATGATGTGGTTTGTGGCCTACAAACTGTTTATGCATAAGTGCAAGATATCCTGGACTCTGTCTTCCATAGTTTTGTTATATTATCTCTTGTGCACTGAGATAATTTGTTTCTGTTAGTTTATGCATAACACAAGATAATTCATTTTCTGTTAGTTTATGCACAGCACATTGTTTCTGTGCTCCCATGTCCCTGCTTCCAAATCAGAAGCATTTACTTCATTGGATCATTGATGTCTCGTTTTGGTAGTTCAACTATGATTTGATATTCTTATATCTTTCTAATTTGGATGTTGGAAAAGTAAATTGCATTTCACTGGATCCCTAGTTGCTTTTCATGCGAATCCTGTAATAGAAATGCTTTGTACATTAGCGGATTCTGATGCTGATGCTACATCACTTAGATGCAACAAAATTATAGATTTATCTCTTTTACTGTGTTCCTTACTATCACATTTTTTTATGAAAAAGTATTTAGACATCATAGCTTTTGGAGATAAAACCTTCAAATGCTTCTTTTTATAAATCAAAGACTGATCCACCTGCTCGCTTGTATGAATATTTTTTCATGCAGATGAATAGGGAGAAGCTAATGAAGATGGCTGGTGCCGTCCGCACCGGTGGAAAGGGTAGTGTGAGAAGGTGTGAATTGTTTTCACTTTTTTAGTTTTTCTTTTCCCTTCCAAGTCCTTGAAAGTAAGATGTGGGACAATATCAGACTATCTCTCAAGTACAGGTAGGTGAATTTTTTTTTCTAGTTAAAAACTATGAAATACACACTTTAAAAGCAAGTTCAGTCTCAAACTCCATGAGCAATGTAAAATGTTTTGAGTACTTTAGAACAATTAGCATTCTTGGAATTGAAAAAGTTTGATGATGGATGGAACTTACATGCTTGAAACAATTTCTTCTATTTTATAATTCTTTTGAAGTAGACAATAAGTGCCACTGTTCTCTTTCTGAAATTTAAAGCAACTTATTTTTTTGGTTCCTAAATGTTATGGATGAAAATCTTTGACAGTCTTCCCTAGAAATTTCTCTATCCATGAGGTGTGGATGTCTACACCATTTGTACAATTTTTAGACCGAAACACATGACAAATTATTTGATTCTGTGTATTTAGTGGGGCATGTGTTTATAAAATTTTGATTGCTTTTAGCTATGAGCAAAAAAAATTTTTTTTGTCAACGGGTGAAATCTTTCCTCTTAAATGTTGCAGGTCTGAGGTGTTTTGTACATTATTGTAGTTTCTTGTTTGCCATGTGAGCCTTATTTTATCATACATTATGACATGGATATCTTTGCCTGTTCCCTTTATAAGCATATCGCTTGATTTACCATTGAAAATTTGGCATCTTTATGGATAATATGACATTTTAACTATGGACATCTACATGAAGTCATCCTCATTGCGGCTTATTTGTTCGCTGTTATGTTTGATTTAAATCAGAAAGAAGAAGGCAGTTCACAAGACCGCAACAACTGATGATAAAAGGCTTCAGAGCACCTTGAAAAGAATTGGAGTAAATACAATCCCAGCTATTGAGGAGGTCAACATATTTAAGGATGATATTGTGATCCAGTTTCTAAATCCAAAAGGTACTCTCTTTTCTCTCTAAGGTTCTCTCTCTTGTGTTCAGGATGATAGATATGCCTGACTGCTATTCTTTATTCTTATACTCCTTTTTTGTTTATCGTATTGCAGTACAAGCCTCCATTGCCGCCAATACTTGGGTAGTTAGTGGATCTCCTCAAACAAAAAGTATTGCTCTCTCTCTCTCTCTCTGAACACACAGGCACTTACAGGTGTATACATTACTTCCAATATTTTGTTGATATTTGTCATTTTCTAAATCTAAGAGTATATGATTTGTTAAAGTAATGCTGGGTTTGATGTTATCTTGCCATTTCCTGTATACTCTCACATGATTCCCACAGTTTTGTCCCAAAGACTGAAAGACCTGGTAATTTTCCATATGTTTTCTTTTTTGAGAGTTTTTTCTTTTGAGATCATTTCAGGAGCAAATATTTGTATGCTGGGATGTATTTTATTTTCTAAAGTTGTTTACCAATATCTTTTGAGTGAGTGAAACATTTCCTTTTTATTCAATATTTTTCTCTCTAGCACAAATTATTTCTGCTAGTTTTAAATTATTGCTCAAACCTTTTGATGTCCATTTTGAATTTATCAAGGATACATTTTGTATTTAATTCTTCTTGATGTTTTCTTGGATTTTACCCATATTTGTTAAGAAGAGGACAATATCCAAAAATAACATTTTTGACAATTTTATTTGTGGTTCTGATTTTGTCTGTGAAATCTATCTTGTTATGTCTTTTCCTTCATTTTCATTTTAATTGGTTTTACCTTTATGAAATTTAGCCTGAAGATGCCAGAGCTATCTTAATGTATGGGAAAATGTTAGTTGCCAGCTATGAGGTTGTATTGAAAGTGCTGGTCCATGCTTGAACTTATTCATTTATAAGTTCTCTAATGTGTTTTCTAGTCAAATATGTTATGAGTCTTATGACATGGATATGTGTGGTAGTTAATCATGTATGTCGAAGGACCTTATAGGAATATGATCTTATTTTCTACTTCAATTCATTTCGATCAATCAATCATTGAACTGAATCCAGATTGGGCTTTCATAATCATTTCTGGGAGTTTTTCAATTGAACTTTATGGGAGTTTCTGATCTGTGAATTTCAGTTGTTAAAACTTGGCAAATTCGAGTAACGATGTGTGGCCTGGCTGCATGGTGCTTTCCCTGGTTGTCACCGTAACGTGTGTCCCTCTTTTAGAAGCTGGTTATTGCAAAAGAACTCTACTCATACTGTATTGCTGTGAATTTTTGACCTGGGGATGAGAAGATTGTCTGTCAAGCACTTTGATATTGTCTTTAAACTCTTCATGCACCTGGACATGTTTCTGGCTCAAATGTGCTGTCTTTCATAGATCGAATATACTATGAGCAAACTTCTTTTTGTATAGTCCAAGTAGTTGGTAGGGATCATGTGCATGGGAAACACCACTCACACTGGACTGTTGTGAATTTTTTATCTGAGGGAGGGAGGATACACCTTGACGTGTTTCTGGTTTGAACTTTGAATGTTCTATTTGTTTCATGGATCAAATATATTATGAGCAAACCCCTTTCTGGTATGGTCTAAGTAGTTGATGGTAGAGATCCCATATGCTTGAAATAGATGTATGTTTGTTGATGGGCGAGTTTCTTCGTGTTCCTTCTCTTTGAAATTTATTAGCCTTTACTAGGTTTGGTTCAAGTGTTGGTTTTGTATCTGCTATTCATGTGCACTTTCTAGGCTAAACTGTGTCTGTTGCTTAAGTACTGTGTCCCACTTACAAAGCTAGTGCCCATGGCTCATCAAGAGCCGGCCTGCAGGTGATGTAGAGAATGATGTTTTGCAACCCCTTCTCTCTCTCTCAATAAGCTAGGTCGACCACATTCCAAGCAACCCATGATATTATGGATTATAAGTTCATTCTGCAGCTAATTTAGTCAATGAGGTGGGCTTTGAGTTTAGAGTTGGTCTAGAGTTAAGGTCGAGTCCAATGTTTCTATACTTGTGTCTTTATTGAGTAATACTTGGCTTAAGTTGACTGCACTTGTTTTAGTTTATTCTTACCACTAGGAGTTAGGCGTACCTTGGGGAGTCGGGATAAATGAGACATTGGTTAAAAGTCAAAAGGTTCTGTTTCCACTTTCTAGGAAAACTAGCCCTTGCTAACACTCCTAACAATTGTTCTTTTTTTCTTCTGTTTCTGCCAGAGCTACAAGATCTTCTACCTGGAATCATCAATCAACTCGGTATGTATTTACTTCTCTAATTTGCTTCTCCACATATTCCTCAGTATGACACTCTCTGGTTGCAAGTTAAGGATTTTGCTTTCGCGAGTTCTTGCTTATAAGTTGTATCTAATTATAGCATTAGCGGACTGTGGATGGTTTACTTCATCATGTATGTGGCTTCCTTTTCTGCGTTCTCTTGATATCTATTGCATGTAAATATGTTCAGGACCGGACAATTTGGACAATCTGAGGAAGCTTGCTGAGCAATTCCAGAAGCAAGAATCGGGTGCAGCCAAACCTGATGACGATGACGATGAGGTTCCGGAACTTGTTGCTGGACAGACATTTGAAGCTGCTGCAAACGATGGTGCAGCAGCCTCGTAGAGAATCCGAGTGTTTACGCCCCACAAATCCTTGTTGTTTTCTAGTTTGCCCCTTTTGCTTGTGACCATTTTGATTTGCCGTTTTGATGGCAATGACTGTTGGGAAGTTCCTGGATTCTATTGTATGTGAGGTACCCTTTAGGGAGGTATCAAGGTATAATTGATATCCGTTTTTCTTTTGACTTGATTACTTCTCTGTGAATCCAGTTGGCATCTCAGCTATGGGTATGTGCCATAAACCTGTTTTTATTCTGTGACCTGGGTGCTGCGATAATCCTTCTCAAGCTCTGGGCTGGTTTGGTCTAACTAGCTTGTTTGTGGAGTTCGGGATGCTCTTGGGCGTAAATAGAATGAAGGAGGCTTTTTTGGATGTTTCTTTCTGAAACTGAAGAAGGTGGTAGTTACTGGAAGCTTCTTAAAAATTCAGAAAGTTTACTACTTCAGAAGCATCAAAACCATATACGGTTTTTTAAACTTTATAAGCAACTCCACTTCCTAGAATTGGAAAGCACACGCACACACGAGCACAAAACCAATTTATTTAACATTTTTAACTGTTGCCAACTCGAGCTTTATCTGTCGCAAGACAACCAATTTAGCCTAGTTATGTGATTGATTATACATTGCTTGGACACGCGACAAACATGAAGACTGAAACTGATCCAGAATATTTTGGTTAACCAAACGTGGTGAGATTGTGTCCCTCCCCTCCATGTGATTATGAAACCTGAAATGAGCTCCGGGAAGCCGTGGTGCATTTGAGGTTGTCGACTGTTGTATCTGTATCCCAGACCCTGCACTTGCTTTGCTCTTTAGAATGGGTCGGCTATTAACCTGCCACTAAAAAGGGGGTTAAACGAATCTTGGTGTGTCCTGTTGATGTTTTGTCGAGAAATCCACAAAAACTCCTAATCTCCTTCATAAAAAGAGGCAAAGATAGGGTCAGAACCAAACTTGGGTTAAAATATCTGAATCAAGTCACCCAGATGTCATAGGTAGGGGCGTCAACGGTGCGGACCTTCACCGGGCTTGGGATGACCTTGATCTGATTCTGAGGTGCTGGTACAGAATCTGGACCTGGGTCCGACCGGACCTACTATAGGAAAAACCATAACCGGGTCCTAAAAGGATTACATAAGCCAGACTCAGGTTCATACTTGGTAAAATAATTTTTTTTTATGCTTTGTACATTGAAAATTTTCAATTTTAAGTCCCTTGGACCAGGGTTTGGTTTTAAATTTCATAAACTGTAACTGTGTACCAATTGGACTATACGAGTCCCAACTGAATTCTTAACCGGACTTCCTTCTTTATTACCAAATTGAGATCAGATCCATGTTAGGATCGCGTCATAGGTGATCCGTTGACACCTTAAGTGCCCACTTATAGAGCTTATTTGGGGATTCACAAAAACAAAACTTTTTAGATCCACTACATTATTTTGTTGGAGTTTACGCTATTTCTCTCATAAAGCCTCTTCGATTTAGAAATTCAATGTATGTCAAGGCGCGAAGAATAAAAATAGTATATATAACGTTTTGTCAATAGTATGTCACAAGCAGTTGAGATGGCCGAGTTGGTCTAAGGCGCCAGATTAAGGTTCTGGTCCGAAAGGGCGTGGGTTCAAATCCCACTCTCAACAAATATTTTGCTTTTTGCTTTTTTATTTTTCTCTCTATTTTCTAAACATATTTGCTATTCACAAAGATGCATCCAATACTGGAGTATGGGGCTGAGGTACAAAATCATTTTTTTTCTGTCTGATGTTAATTAAGTAATTCATTTTTTCATGGTTAGCAATTAAATAATGCATCTTGTCTCCTTGCTAAAGCAAAAAAGGTTTTTGCTTTTTACTTTTTATTTTGTCTCTATTTTCTAAAAGTATTGCTACTCACAAGGATGCATCCAATACTATCACCGAGGTGGTATCCCATGTGGTAAGCTGGGCCCTGTGTCAAGCAGAAGGCCCAGGATCGAATCCCTCTTTCATATGGGGTGGCTGTTCTCAACCTCATCTTGCCTTTAAAAATAAAAAAAAAGATGCATCCAATAATGGGGCTGGGGCTGAAGTACAGAATCTTTTTTTTTTTATGTTTACTGTTAATTAAATAATTCATTTTTTATTGGTTAGCAATTAAATAATGCATCTTGTCTCTTCTTGCTAAAGCAATAAAAATCGAGAGAACGTTGGACCGCTGTTTTTTTATTTTTTTAACCTAAAAACTGGTCCCTAAGTGATTTTACTACTGAGCATGGTTGGTGTCACAGGCTATTTTTTTTTTTTTTTTGATAGAGAAAGCTAGGGGCTAGGCTGACCCCCACCAGTTATACAACCATATACCATTGGGATTCGAACTTGCAACGTCTCGACACAAGGTGACGTGCACTTGTAAGGATATTCAGCAAAGATTCATACTCATTGAAAATGGGTAAAAACAACAATTTTTGAGCTACATATCCAATTTTAATAAATGTTGGACTGGATACATACAGAACTCGAGTCAGTAAAAATTAAGATGATTCTTTACTAAAATCCCTTCGAATGCTTCCACTGATTTTCTCAATTTCCTATTAACTTGAGCCTTAAGAAAGCTATGTATTGAATTGGTTTTGCATATAGTTGCTTAAATCTCAAGGGTTTTACCAACCGAAGGCCAGACAAGGTCCTAGACAAAAACAGGAAAAAACTAATCCGATATTGCCTAATTCGATTTGGAATCGGTTCTGGTTCACATCGAACTAGCAGTCACAATTATCAGCAGTATTTTGAAAATATCATAACTTTATCATGATACTTTCAAAAGCCAATACATTCCTGAAAAAGCATGATATTTCTAAAATATCATTTATTTTAAAAAACCCATATTTTTATCATGACATTAAAGTGATAAAAACAATTTTTTGGTATTTTATATTAATTTTTATTTTAACATATTTTATATGTGCCGATATTATCCTAAGATTGACAAAAACACAAAAAAATTGATGTTTGTGGCTATGTAGCTAACTAGATACACTTTTTACATGTGCATTCACATATCCGATAGATTCAGAGTCGGTTCAGATTTGGATTCAGATGTAAAACTCTAATCCGAATCCAAATCCATTTATGAATCCGATGTTGTTTGGGGGTCTATTTTTCCATTGTAAAAACTGAAAGAAGCAAAGCCAAATTGTCCCACTTCTCGCTTTTACAGTTTTACCATTGCCATACTGCAATAGGATGGAAAAGACAGAATCTGAGCCATTCAACCAAAATTTGCAGTGGACAGAGACAATTTGACTTCAACACTCGTAGACATCACAAAACTTCCTCGACACTCGAAGCCACCATACGTTATTGAACCTTATTGCTAGAAAGGATGCAAGGCAAAAAAAAAAAAAAATGGAACCAAGAAGCCTTTTAAGTGCCCATCTGCTGCTGAAGGAAACCTTCTGGCTCAAGCTTCAACATCATCTTCAAGTCGAGAGATTGTGACTGGAATGATATGATGCCTTCCAAGCTCCAATCACTTACCATATTGAACCACAGTGCTCTTGTGAATAGACAGGGTGAAATATATGAGTATGATTGTTCCCATGCTAGACCTGTAAACAATCAATGGAATAAATTCAATAACTAATCTGATTCTTGAAAATTGAAATGTTTTGGGTGAGAATTTTTTAAGCAGGTATCGGCAGTGGTGGCCTGGTGGGTATGCTGGTTCCACTAATTATGTAAATTTCTACTTCTATATGCTTTTGGGACTCGTGTCTATCCTCGGCTTAAATCAATAAATGTGCAAACTAAACTAACGTTAGTCTTCAAGCCCTTCAAGAGTGCCCCCAGTAATCTATTCCTATTCTGTAAGAAAAAGAGAGTTTTGATGATATTGGAAGACTCACAATGTAGCAAAGATGAGAAGGATTTTTCTTGGGTGGATGGCAGTGAAGCGGTTGAGTTTCTTGCACCTCCCCTCGTTATCTCCAATAATTGATGAAGGGCAGGCAGATGAATTCAGAGGGAGGAGCGATTTGGTGGCCAGCAGCGGTTGTTTCAAGGCCTCCAACTGTGATGCTGCTGCTCCTGCATACAGAGGTTTAAATGCTCCATGAATTAGATTGACAAAAAAGGGAAAATATTTTCCACTTTTTAATGTGAGCCCATAATTCAAGTCCCTATTTTTCTTACACAAGTCTATTTTTGCGTACTATCGATTTAATCAGGTATGTGAGCCCTGAGCCCTTGATATCTTCTGTTAACCCTATGTTCACTTTTCTTGAAAGTCCACACTTCAGAGTTCACGGAATCCTTTCCATGATTAGGGGTGTTTGTTTCAGCCTCATTCTTATGAAAGAGGCTCTCTTCCATAAGAACGAGAGCCTGTCTCTGACATGGAACGGAACAAAAAAAAACCGTCAGAAAGTGGCGGTGGGGCCCACTCATTAAATGCAAACACCCGTTTTTTCTATGTAAATAGGGTTACACCTCCCTCCATGGGAAGCACTTTCTCTTTTGGGCATCCCTTTCACGAGAAATTGCCTTCATATGGGTGTGTGTGTAACGAACACCCCTAGGGATTTCAAGAATCTCAATCCTACAAGTGAAATTTGTAAACACCGGAGTTGTAGAATCCAAGATTTACAGAGATCCTGGTCTCAAAGTCCTAGAGAATCAGGTTCCCCAAGGCAGCTTGCCAACTTGGTAAATTGAAAATTTTAAACTATTTAATGAAGGTCCAAATCTAACAGGCCAGTCTCAACCCGTGCCACAAATTTTAATATTGATCTTCTCGGCAATGGAAATTTTTTGTTTTATAAATTAAAATGATGTTTTTACGGAAAATCCCTGAAAATATCCGCATATAAGTTTTAAAATCAAATAAAATATAAAAATATAAATAAAATTTCAGAATATAGAAATATGTTAATATCATGACAAAATTACAATACTTTAAAAATAAATGATATCTAAAAATATATCTTTCATGAAAATGCCGCAGGATTAGAGACCTAGTTGCGCTGGCTAAGCCTGCCGTATTTACGGTCACTGTTCCGACTGTGTAAACCGTGGCACATCCCTTGCCCCCAAGGAGTCGCGTCTGTGGTCCCATTTCATTTCTCATTCGGGTACAGGGTCGGCCCTATACTGGGTTTACACACACTCACCCACCTTGTGCGCATTTAGCAACAAATTTGGAGAGGGATTCATCGGTTTCTTGCTCCTCGCATAGCGGTCGGTCCACACGGCAAGAACCCTTACGAGAATGCGCTCTCTGTTTGGCAGACCAGAAAAAGAGAAGAATCAGTCGGACATCAAATTATCAGTAAGCATGATAAGGGCATGTTTGCCATCACCAAGGAACGCGAAGTGGAGTTCAAGAACTTGGTCACGTTTCATGTAATGCCAGCCTTCTCACAGAGCAATTTAAATGGATACAACTCGGAAAATAAAAAGCCCATTCTGAACAAATAGCGAGCCTCGACGCTTTCTGACCAGGAGCAAGATCTTACGTATTCACAGCCATAACCCAGCATAGCCAACTGTGAAAGCATATTTTTTATCCAGGCCAGCTTAGCCATAACCAAGCTGAACCCGAGCTTGGTTTAATAGTTAACATATAGTTAACTAACCAATTTTTTTTTTTTATAGTAAGGAAAAAAACTCCATCACCAACCGCGGCTGGCATTCAATTGGTAAAACCCTTGAGGTCCCACCTTAGAACGTCACTCATGAGTTTCAAATTTGTGACGTCCCATAAGTTAGTGACATTCACAAGTCACTCCTACCAGATGAGCAGAGCCCTTGTGAGCAGTTAACTAGCCAGACTTGATTGAGGCCTTGGGGGTTGGACATCAGGCCAGCCAGGGCTGGCCCGAACTAGGGCCCAACAGGCCTGGACCAGACTGAAGCCTACGGAAAACCCGACCCAACTGTTGTTGGGTTCAGGTTGTGCCCAGATCTTATCAGGCCAAGTTCCACATAGGTCAGGGGCAGCCTCTTTAAGCCCTACTAATAAATGGGCCAGGCAGGTCTGGGCTACATTAAGTTGGAAAGGGTGTTGTGTGTGCACCCCCAGAACACGCACTGTAGATCTCCACTGAGCGCCGTGTGGCACTCAGTGGGGTGTATGGGGGAGCCGTACACCAGCCTGCAGGATGTACGGCGGTATATGGCTCCCCCCTACACTCTACTGAGCACCACGCGGTGCTCAGTGAAGACCTAGAAACATGCACTGTAGCTACAGTGCGTATTCCTAACCTGCCCGCATTAAGTTGTCACTATAAGCCTATCCGGACCATGAACCATTTAATAGTAAGGCAGAGGGTCATGTCCAGCTTTTATGGGGGCTTGGGATGCACAAGCCTGACCCATCGCAGGTCAGGTAATTGTCTACCAACCGTACCCGGCTCGATGAGCAGCATCGGTCATGTCCAGCCCTAATAGAGAGAGAGACTAAAGAAATTCAACATTACCACTCATGAAGATCAACAAAATGTTGAACCCATGAACTGAACAAGAGCAAAGTCAAAACAAATAAAGAAAGCATAAGAAAAAAAGAACATCAGACAAATAAAATGGACTCATGCCGGAGCCGCCGCTTGCCCAGATTGCGACAAAAGAGAGGTAGCGTTAACAGGAGAGAAGGGAAGATCACTAAGATGCATACGCAAGATCACATAAACATCTACCGAGATTTTATGTACCAGGTTTTGAATGTTAACCGGAATTTGACGAAAATGAGAGAGAGAGAGAGAGAGAGAGAGAGAGAGAGAGAGAGAGAGAGAGAGAGAGAGAGAGAGCTCACAATCAATTTGGGGCTTCTTGAACACTTCTCAGGAAGGAGAGGGTTTTCTACATCCAGGACCACTTCCATTGCTGCAAGGCTCTGCAGACAATCACAGCTTAGCATTTAATAAGAGCATGCAAGCGCACCATAAGGCACGAAAAATAAAAAATATCTTCCCAGTGTGTACCGGATCAAGCTGTATGCCATAAAAAGAGCGTAGAAAATGGTGATAAATCAAGGTTTTCCAGTCTTCCAAAATCTCAATCTACGTATTAGGCTCATCAAAGGCAAATAAACAGCACGCTAAAAAATAATTCATGCAGCACAAAAAAATAGCTAATGCTGTAATTTATGGATCTCCATATAGCTGATGCAGGGCATTTTAGGATTTGCATGGAAAGGGAGAATATGGAGGATAGGAAATGTGGGGAACGATATCCTCCCAATGCGTTGCAATAAAGGAAAGATTAGGATTTCCCAAGGAAGAACTGCACTTTGTCAGCGAAAATTAATAGTAAGCAGCACAAGTTAGGTTTTGAAAGGGGAATTATGAAGTACCCTCTATTTATAATGCAATAGAGAAAAGGGAACCATGCATTTTAAGGGTGCGTTTGATTATTCCGGATCTTAGATCCTATGGTTTTTAAGCTGGATCCAAAATCCAGCGTTTGATGTCTGTGTGTGTGTGTGTGAGAGAGAGAGAGAGAGAGAGAGAGAGGACTTTGGCAGTTTGGTCAAAGGACCCTCCACACCCTCTGTCTAGAGATGAATCAGGAAAAGATCAGGTGCAATCACATTGCACATTTCAAATGTGCTTCTGTACTTAAACACCCATCATCTGCTGTTGGGGCCGCAGCTGACAGGCTGCATGGAAAAGATGGAGGGTGGTCAGGTGCAGCAGCTCATAAAAAACGTGCAATGTGATTGCACATGATCCAGCATGATGAATCTGGCGGTGTTTTATGATCTGAGATCCGTGTTAGAAACCATAGATTTGGCATGGGCTGAACACCCAATTTGATCGTAGGAGATCCAAGATAATCATTTTACACACAATTTAAGGGTTGTCATGTTCATTTTTCTAGCAAAAATTGACATACAATAAGATGTTCTGCGCATTTATATCAATTTTATTCAAGTTTCCATGGTAAAAGATCAAGGCGTGTTTGCTTTGTATATATGTTGAGCCTTGTTGCTTGCAATTACAAATCAATTTTCTTTTTGCCCAATAAATAAATCACCAGACCGTTGTCATTTTTCTTGTCCAATATTGTGGTGACACCATGATATTGTGAGCAGTAAGATCAAACTAATAAATCCGGAAGATTCGCATTATTTTTGGCCAGCTGTCAAAACTCCCAAAATAAATGCATGGTTTTCCATTACCCAAGCAAAGTAACGCAGTTATGCCCCTCCTTATTAAATGTGCACTTACTGTGTCGTACACAGCTAGCTGTGACAACGTAACTAGTCGCATTTCCCTGAAATTTACTATGAGGGTGCGTCTCTTGAAATAACCCCATCTTAAAATGCATCATATATATTTTGGATGATCATGGATGTGATGAATAATAAGTGATAGGAGTATTGAATGTTTGGAATTTTCCTTTGTGAATTTCAGTATGTGTTGAGAACTTAGTCCCAAATTCATCATCGACAAACAAACGTGCAGTTTAGAACAAAAGGTCAAGTTCATGACGACATTTTGGAATATCTGCGGATAATGAGAGACGATTTTTTTTGTCTTCTAACTGTCAGCCTTCTTTTTTTTTCAAACAAAAGGAAATTATTTATTGAAATCAGTTTTCACTATCAAGAGGGCAACAAGGAAAGAAGCAAACTTAATACTAACCTGAACAATAGGCTCCTCCATTGCTCGTTCAGCAGCTGGCCAGCATGTTTGAAGTAAATGCTCCAATAGGGAAAAATCTGCACGAAACAAATAAACGAAAAAAAATATGTAGAACTAAAACCGCGTGGGGAGGGAAGGTTTATCAGTACACAAGCACGTGCATCTGATAGAGGAGACCCAATAGGTAATTTAGTAGTCCCAGCGTGCACAGCGCCGAATGCTTCGTTCAGTGGGAACGGGGAAATGTAAAGTTGTCGCCTTCACAGACTTTTTGTCGTAGTTAATCGGTCGTTAAAGCTCCGGGACATCTATAATTATAAATGGTAATAAATTTGGCATTGCTTCGATGGTAGTGACTGAGACTCGGGTAAAAAGATCGTTCTGTTGTTATGTGTGTGATTTAGCACTATTAAAATAGGGAGAGTGACATGATTAGAGAAAGACCCGCCGTTTCAAAACGAGTAAAATGACCCAGGGAATACGGAAACCGCTTGACAGTGCCCCAGGGTTTGCTTTTTTGCCTGCCATTTGTTAAGACTCTAGTGACGATAATGAAGTGCCCATCAACTTGCTCCCTTTCTCAAACACATGAGGCTTGCGAGTTGCGTACGAGTGGCATCGACAACGGCTGGTGGGAGATTAATAAATTCATCATCAACCATGTTTTACTCTGGCAACTATGACAACCGCGAGCGAGAGAGATGAACATCATAATCCAATTAAACTATTTTACACACTATCCAAGTTAAGGGAGAATGGTTGGATGTGGATCTCGTAAGGAATCAAACCGCAGATCTTATACAATGCTAAAAACTAATGGTATGCCGCCCAAATCGGCCCGACACATGGGCCTTACGGTCATATCGTTTTACATAAAACGTTTTAGGAAGGCTATTACCGACGCAATGTCGTATGATTGTTTATACACAATCTCTACCGTGCATCTCACTTGGGAGGCGTGGGATATGTGAGAGTGGGACCCACGAACACTTTCAGACCATATCTGTTCTCCCTGATCCCATGTCCTTGTAATCGTGTGCAACTGGAATCCGATTCCATCAAACATAAAAATTGAAAACGGAAAAGCCCTATGATGGGAATGGATTACAAATCTACACAATTCTACAACTCCAAACAAATCACAACAGGAAAACTCGCACCCTTAACTAGGAGTGGGCAACTGGCCCGGCGGCCCGATGAGCCAAGCCGAACCAGACCGGCCTGTCATGCGCCATGATTTTAGGCCCGAGCCCATTAGGTACCGGGCCAAATCCCGGACTGTTATATAAGTGGGTCAGGTCCAGCCCTGCCCATGGGTTACAAGGCGAGCCCGATAGGTCTGAGTTATTTATTAATTTTTTTAATAATATAAATTTTTATAAATTAATTATTACATTTAATTCATTTTTGTAATTTTAAGAATGAATAACTATTACTAGTTAATAATTATATATTTTTCATTGAATTTATTTTTTGGTATTATAAGAATTATTGTATTAATTTTATTAAAAAAACCTATAAATAGGTTTGGACCGAACCCGACCTGCTTCACAGTGGCCCGTTGGGCTAATGGGCCGAGCCACGGGCTTCTCTTCAAACCCCATCCCGTTAAAAATCGGGCCAAAGCCCGGCCCGGTCAGCCCGGTCCCGATTCTCATCCCTACCCCTAACCATTTCAAGGGGAATCTCCTGCACCATTGCTAATAACTGCTAATGAAGATGCGTGGAGAAACAGAAAAGCGTGGGGTCCTTCAATGCCCCGCAAATCCTATTCTTTTCGATTTTAAAAAAGAATTCTCATTAACGTGGACTTCCTATTTACAGCCTATTTTTTTTTTTTTTTAAATGCACCCTCACAGAAATCATAGAACCAATCGGTTCTCTGAAGTCTGAAGACTCTGAACCATTCACTGAAGTTGGTTTCCGGCGTCGGGTCATGCTAGCTGACACGAACCGAATGTTAATGCCGGACTAAAAAGTCAGTGCTCTGGTCCAGAGTATGGTCCTTTGAGTCTGACCTTTCGTTCATTTTTCCTAAACGAATTCCAAAAAAGGAGAGAGAGAGAGAGAGAGATACCTGGATTGCCCAATGGCCAATTCTTTATCGCAGACGGAGACGGCGAATCTGCAAGAAAAAATATTCAAGAAAATGAGGCGACGAATGTTTTATCTCTCGAGGAATGAACTCGGAAATTGGAGAAATCAGATAGAAAAATGGGTGATTCGTGGGCCGACTTCTCGTCAATGACGCATCCAACTTCGGTAGAACGAAAATCATTAACGAAACCCCGCTACGCACAACGATCATCGACTTTTCTTACGATTTCTTAAAAAGCTGGGAGTTTTCAACAAACACCGACCTTGTCACAAGCGATGGGCCATTTCCTCTAAATCTCAACGAACGGAAGCATGTGAGATTCCAGGAAGCCAATCTCAGTGATAGAAGAGCCGATTACAAGGATAATTAGATGGAAAGAGCCTTCGAAGACGAAACTGTATCAAAGAACGATCTTTTACGGAAAAATCGACTATCCTTCAAAGTACAAGCACAATAAGAAAGCTGGAACAGATATTTACCTAAAAAATAAAACTTCCGTGTAAATTTCGCCTAAAGATAAAAAGAACAGATCTCCATCAAATTATCCTCAATTCTACGCGAGTTTCACGGAAGGAACACCGGAGATTCGATCTCTACCAACGAAACGTCGTCCCAACGAAATGCCAGGGAAATCGGCTAGCTTATAGCGATCTTCACTCGAAAAACCAGAGATTTCTGTTGAAACTTCGCCAAGAGAAACCACGGAGAGCGAATGTGAAATTTTTAAGATCCAGAACGCGGTTGATCCCACCTCCGCAACGAATCGCTTTTGAGAAAAAAGGACTAAAAGATTGCTGAAAAACCCGATCACCATATAAAAACTACACTTTTCCGTTAGGATCACGATGGAAGGAAGTCCAGGGAGCCGTTCATCGCAGATTAATGACAATCGCCAACAAACAAGAACCCGATCACTACATCGAGTCCGTGATCGGGACGAACTTTCGAGGAAATGGACTCTCTCTCTCTCTCTCTCGTGCGAACGGGAATGCAGAACGACTAGAGCTGAGCAGAGGAGAAGCAAGAGAGGAAAATAGTACAGAAGAATCAAAACTTACCACGAGCACAATGAGCTCTATTGCGTGATACTTTCCTTTTCGAAAAAATCCTCTCTTTCTCTCGATTGAACGGGAATGCAGAACGGGTAGAGCCGAGAGAGAGAGAGAGAGAGAGAGAGAGAGAGAGAGAGAACTTACCATGGACAGAACGAGACGAGCACTATGCGTAATTCTCTCTCTCTCTCTCTCTCTGCGCAAAGCTTCGCAGGTACTGAAGCCGAAGCAGAGCGTCTGCTTCACTAGCACGGTTGGAGGAGGCGGTTATTTATAGGGGGAAAAACATAAAATGGCGGTATTTCTCCGACGAAGACTTTTTATTGAAAATTTTAAATTGCAAATATTGGCGAGTTGGATGTTGGAACCGATCAACAGAAAAAAAAGGGGGGGGGGGGGGGGAGGAGGGGGGAATGGACCTGTGATTTAAATTCATTGCAAACATGATTAATCCAAATCCAATAAATTTTGGATCAAAATGTATATCTAAATAAAAGATAAATAATTGAATGGAACCAATCACAAAAAAAGTTGTCCAAATGTATCTGGCACACAAGGATCCAAACATATTATGGATCTTGAATTAAATTCATTGCAAAAAAGACTCATCCAAATTAATAAATTCTCTCTCTCTCACGTGCATCCGTTTTTTCAAGAAAACAAAAAAAAAATACTTTGGTAAAAATTTGTTTCCTACTTTACTCTTTCTCTCTTTCATGTGTATCCATTTTTTAAGGAAACCAATAACATTACTTTGGTAAAAAGTTGTTTCCTATTTTACTCTCTCTCTTTCTCTCATGTACATCCGTTTTTCAAGGAAACCAAGAAAATTACTTTGGTCCATCAAAAAGATTTGTTTCTTCTCTCTCTCTCTATATATATATACCTAGAATGACTTTTATGTCATTTTTAAAAATTTTACAAAAATAATATTTAAGCCCATCAATACCCCTCTTCCATCTTTAAGAAGTAGTAAGAAAAATGTTGGGAAAAACTAGGAAATATAGTCATATATAAAGATATATAATTATAAATAAAATATGAAAAATTAAAGTGTTTCTATCTTGTTAATATCATGATAATACACAGTACTTTCCAAATAATGATGCTTTGAAGACAGAGTCTTGCAAATATCAATGATATTTATGATATAAAGCACATAAGTGCATGGTTTCTCCATTATTAATGAACTTTTCTCCATTACAACAAAAATATCATATTGGAGAACTAAAAAAGGTATTGGCATTCAATTCTTTAGGCAGAAGGTTAGTAGCATAATTATTTTATTAATGAAGGATGAATAGATCATTTTATCCTTTACTATAAGCATAAGCCAAAGGGTTAGATGTGATAATTAAAAAGTTAGGTGGTCATATGAAAATAGGTGATGAGCCAAAGGCTTCTAATAATTTGATCATAAATTTCATACGGACCTGGTCCCAACAAATCTGAGAATGGATCCGATTTTATCATAGTTGGAAACCTCAAGGTGGGCCCTTGTTGGATCCATAGTCACAAATATCGACTATATTTTCAATTTTTTTTATTTTATATCACTAGAAATTCATATCCCATGAAATCCAGGTAAAATCATGACAAATTCGACTTATCACCTACTTTGATTATACTAATAACATAATTTTATGGGTTTTTTTTATTTATTATTTTACATGGATATTTAATTATTTTCTTATACTTTTACGTTTAAGTGTACTAAGAATTCCCTGATATTTTTTTATAAAATACAACTTATCATGGGATTTTCCCCTTACCGTTAGAGTCTTAAGAACACGATTTGTAACTGTGGTTGGATCAGTTAAATTTCCGGTCGGATATATGTAGACCCAAGTGGGTTTTCAGATGCAAGCGGAACTTAGAGGCCACCAGTATTGACTGTAATAAGAGGATTTGGTTCAGATCCAAGTGATCCTCATCTGGTCAAGATCAATTCTCGATAGTCCCTGATCCACATTTAGGTCAATTTGTTTCATTCCAAAATCGACATAGTTGGATGACTTGGATCCAGTGAATCGGGTCATCAACAATGGGATATCTGGGCATGAACTTAATTATGTGGGCAAGGATCACACTAAAAATGGTTCCTAGCTTTAATGTGCTGGACCAAGATCCACAACATCCACATTGATATTGCAATTATTTATTTTCTTGAGGGCAATTGCCTTGACAAGTTCTTCACAAGTCAACATTATTAGCTTGCTCTATTTCTTTGAATCTACAATAAGATGTCATATTGACATATAGGCACGAAATGTTCAAAATTTTGCAAAACCAGCTAAAAACTGTGGTTAGTGAAGTGGGATTTTTTTTTTTTGATGAGGAGGAACCCTTGCCCAAGGGCGGGGAAAACCCCACGACCACCGTGTGCCTTACGTGGTATTAAAGCTACACACCCGTGTGCCAGCAGGGTTTGATCCGAGGTCTTCAACTCAACACTTTCACAACCACCCGGCTGGCCATGCTGACAACTTTCGCAGTGGTACTGAAGTGGGGAAAAAAGGTGCTGATCCCTTTCGTCCCAGGCTCAACTCCCACCGAGTGCGTAGGTGCCTTTCACTGGTGGGCTCCGTAGGGGTTGATTGTCAGTAGGGGTGGCAAACGGGTACGGTTGGCGGGTCGTGTCGGTGGCTCAGCATACCTCAACACGAACCCGACCCGTTTATTAAACGGTTTGGCTGTGGCAAACACAAACCGACCCATTTATTAAACGGGTAACCGACACGACACGGTTAACCCGTTTAATAAACGGGTCAGGTCGGGTAAACGGGTTGGCGGGTTAGCGGGCGGGTTGGTGGGTCGGGTTCGTGTTGGCGAGCGGGTTGGCGGGTTGGTGGGTCATATTTGGGTAAATGGGTTGGCCCGCCCGCCTAACCCATTTATTAAACGGGTCAGCCGGGTTGGCATACCCCTTAACACGAACCCAACCCGTTTAATAAACGGGTTAGGCGGGTCAACCCGAACCTGCCTAAGAAGAGGGTTGGCGGGTCGGGTTGGCAGGTCGTGTCAGATTTTGCCACCCCTAATTGTCAGTGACCTCACCCTAAAATTACCCACTTTTGCATAGAACATCATCAAAAGAACAAAAGAAACTTAATGTCCAGAACGTTAACAATTGTCTAAAATGATTTAAACACAACCCCTTTGAGGGAGTCACTTTAGCAAACAAGGATCAGCTTTGAATCATCCTCAACCACAACCACTATAGTTCTTGTCATTTTATGTCAACATAAATGCCACTGGTGCAAGAGTTAAATGTATTAACGTATTCAAGTTGACCTACACGTGCCACAAGTGGTAAGCGGGGTCCTGTGTCAAGCTGAAGGCCCAGGATGGAATCCCTCTGCCACATGGGTTTTCTCTTCTGGTAGGGGTTAGGGATGACAGTGGATAGGGAGAAAATGGGGCTCCGCCCCGCCTCATCTCTGTTTGGATCGGAGATGGAGGCAGGAATGAAGGTTAAAATTAAAACCCGTGCAGGGATGAAGGCGAGATGGACTTACGCTTTTCCCTGCCACACCCTGCCCCCGCTCCCACTCCATCCCCGATCCCCGTTAGTAAAAATAACTAAAATGCCTTTAGGGATGACAGTGGACTGCAGAGAAACAGGGTGTCGTGCCTCACCTCGCCCTGTTGGGCTGGGGATGGAGGTTAAAATCAAAACCCGTGCAGGAATGGAGGGCAGAATTTTGAGATGGGGTAAGGGTGGAGACCTTGTCCCCGCACCTGTCTCGGTCCACTGCCATCCCTAGTAGGAGACCGCCAGCTTGCTTTTAAAAAAAAAAAAACGTTGACCTACACGTCAACATTCTGTTGCCAATTAAGATCATTTTCTAGTTGGCCCTTTGTTTAACAATAATTGGAAGGCTTATTAAAAGAAATGTAATCAACCTACACCCTATGCTCCCCCAATTCAGGATTATATATGGGTCAGTTGTCAAGTTGCTTGGCCCACGGCTTCTCAATCTCAGCTCATCTGGTGGGAGTGACTCATTAATTCAAAACCCAAGGGAGCCTTTGTTTATGCGAAAGTAAAGAGGGAAGTCACTGTAAGAGAGAGAGAGAGAGAGAGAAACTCGGCAAGTCAACCATAAAACTCGACTGAGTTGACCAAGTCAACTATAAAACTCGGCTAAGTTCAAGCTATTACCGAGTCACATATAATAGCCTGATCTAAAACAACTCGGCTAGTCATGGACACTTGCTACGTTTGCCAACTATGTTTTATGACACTGGCTAAAATGGCCCTAATTTTCTTTCTGAAAAAGAGAGAGAGAGAGAGACCAGTTTTTTTTTTCGAAAGAGAAAGCTGGGGTTAGGCAGACCCCTACCAGTTATACAATCATACCATTGGGATTCGAACTTACAACGCCCCAACACAAGGCCACTTGCGCTGACTGCTCATGCCAGACAAGCGGAACCCTCCTTGGTACATGACTTGAATCCTTGTTTTGAGGGTGAGTAGTACCTGAATAATTTGTCATTGTACAAAGCACCATCTTAGACTGGCTTTAATTGTTTCAAAGGACTACATGGTCAAGTCATCCAACACAAATGGTTTTGATGCTTGATTGGATGCTGCTGCAATTCCATGAGAAGCCCAAAAGGCCATTCAAGGGCGAAGGGCTAAGTAAACTGCCAAAATCATAAATGATCGAAATATGTTCATTTAGAGCCAAGGGATGAACTCTACGGCTCTCCCCTGATTGATACCGTACGTTGTTCCGGGGGAGAACACGTTGAGAACCTTTCACTTTCTTTTTTTCCTTGAGGTTCATCCAACAAATACCTGCCACGTGGATCATCAATTAAAGACTTGAGGGGTTTCCTGCTCCATCAATTCTCCATGATCAAACTGGATCTACGGATGCTGTACATGTACGTTACAGCCAAGAAAGTGAGAGTTTTTTTTTTTGTGTGTGTGTTGGGTGGAGGAGGGGATGTTGTGTGGGGGTCAGTGGCGGAGCCAGAAGTTTTTCGTTGGGTGGGCAGACTTCGGGTGGTGACCTTTATCGGTGGCGCAATGGCTCGAAGCTTCCGTGGTGGTGAAGATCATAGATCGAGATCGAAAGCCTGGTAGTTAATCCACCTCCTTCTCGGTGGTGATCCAGCAACAAGCCGAAGGTCTTCCAACTGAGGTGCCTCCTCAGCTCCCTCTCGGAGGGGACGGTACTCGCCACAACATGAGGTAGAGCAACTCCCTCGGCTGGCTCCATCCCATGTCCACCGTCTGCTGAGTCTAGGTGCCATAGGGTACTTCTGTATCACAAGGAGGCTTGATCTCCACTCCAGAACCACCCTGCTCTGATCTTCTTCGACAAGCATTCACAAGGAAATAATGCAACCACCAAATCGTGCGGAATGAAGAAGAAGACCCGAGTCGTATCATATTTCAACTCAATTTCTAATTCTGGGGTGGGCGACCGCCCACCCATGCCCACCCCTGGCTCCGTCACTGGTGGGGGTAGATCAAACATCAAAGTGCTTGTCCAGGATATCATTTTCTTTTTTTTTAGAGAAAAAGGAAAACAGTTTATTATTTATTAACTATTCACAATATCATTCTTATTATGAATTTATCTATAAAAATTTCTACATTAGAAAGAGGATGAGGAGAGTTGCTTGGTTGATTTTTACTAGGGATGGCAGTGGACCGGGGCAGGGGCAAGGGCAAGGGACATGGTCTCCACCCCTGCCCTTCCTCAAAATCCTGCCCTCCATCCCCGGCTTTCATCTTCGCACAGGTTTTGATTTTAATCTCCATCCCCGGTCTAAACGGGGTGAGGCGGAGCTGGGCCCATTTTCCCCTGGTGCACTGCCATCCCTAGTCTTTACTAAAGCTTCATATGTAATTCATCCTGCATATATAGGGAAAATTTCTGCTATTACCAATAATGCCATATTAATTGGTGGAGTTTTTTTTTTTTGGCAGAGAAAGCTGCCAGACAAGTGGAGTCCCCCATTGGTATAATTGGTGGAAATTTGCAACTTTATCTGATAAAATATCTGAACCCTTGATTCATTCCACATGATTTATTGATTAAGAAACACGTTTCTAATCAACTGCCTAATTGTAAAATCAGATTATTTTGGTCTTATTTTTTTGTTGACAAGTAACTTGGGGATAACCTCTATGCATTCAAGCCCAAAACCCCTTGGCAACCTAACCATGGCCATTTACCTCATTCAATAGTGACCATGAAATTTTGGTGCATTGTACACATTGATTTGCTTAAGCACTTTTGTGTGGTTCCTATATGGGTAATGAGAAGACTCTAAACAGTCTTTTCTCTTAAACCATCCTAAACAGCTTTAAAGGGTAAAGTTTTTGGGGTATTAATTTGTTTAATTTGAGCTTACTAGTATATTCTCTGTACATAGCCTGATAGAAAAGTGTATTGGATTAGGTTTTCTTTTTTAAGTTTGATGTGTTTTTACAACAATAAAAAGTTAATGGCTCATATTGCACTATAACTTGATAAATAAAAATCAAAAGTTCTCGTTGCATCGATTTGATCCAAAACATGGTTTTTAATCAATGAGTAATGATAAACAATATCTAGAGCTCTAAGTAAAGCAAAAAAAAACTTCTTTTAAAGTGTTTAGGATATTTTATGACATAAAACTACTTAAGAGCTACCAATTTATGAGCAGTTGGTATGTATGAACCAACATAAATACAAACTGGTACAGACTAGCCATTTTTAGCAGCTCTCTCTCTCTCTCTCTCTCTAAACATATAAATACAATGTATATGCTTCATTTTTTGTAGAAACTGACCTTTGAAATGTTTGATTCACTCGAGTGGTAGCGAGTCTAGGGAGAAGGTGTTGATCCCTTTATCCCTGGTTAGACTCCCATGGGGGTGTGCGGATGCTTTTCACTGATAGACTTTTTAAGACCTTTGAGTGTCGGTGACTTCACCTGGAGATTACCCCACTTTGGCAGGAAACTTCAGCACTAAAATTATTTGATTAGAACATGTGAGCAGTTTTTTTTTTGGATAGGTAAGCTAGGGTTGGGCAGACCCCCACGAGTTATGCAACCATATATCATTGGGATTTGAACTTGCAACTTCTCAATACCTCCTCCCTAACAATCAGAGCTTTTACGTTATACATGCAGCTCCGTTGTTGTCGCCATCACCAACATAATCATCATAAACATTTTATGCACGACTTAAGATTGAAAATGTCAAATGTGGAGATATATATCTACCATCTTCTTTACAAGAAAGTTTTCCTTTTGAAAAACAACACAAAATAACAAAAAAAAGAAAGAGGGCATTTTTTTATGCAGCCACCGATCGAGACGGACGGAGACCACGCCCATCTCGAAAAATGCCGAGATGGGTGGTTGTGTGGGCGATGCATGCATGATGCAGCGCTGCTGCATATTATGTGAACACAACAAACAATCTTATGTATAATAAGTACAATGCCAAGCAAAAACCATGGTTTCACCACCCAGGTGGTATCCCATGTGGTAAGCGAGAGTCCTGTGCCAATGTTAGAATCCCTCTGCCACATGGGGGCTTAACTTAAGAGATATTTGGTAGGGTCTGCCTAACCTAAGCTTAACTTTAAGAAGAAAAAAAAACATAGTTTCATCTTCATTTTCATTGGTTACCTTGTATTACATAAAAAGATAGGTTCCTTCCCAACTGCCCCACCTCGGTCCATATCCTTTTTACAGGTGTCAATAGGTCAGTTTTACCCGGACCAAACCCTATAGGGTCCGGGTATGGTGACAAATAATAAGACCTGATTAAGACTCCGTTCGATCCGGACCCAAAGGTCTAATTAATACATGGACCCAGCTATAGTTTGTGAATTTTTATACTATAGACCTAACCCAAGTTCCGTTTAAGACCCAGGTCCAGACCCAATACCATACCGGAAAATTTGGTCTCAGTCTGGTTCCACCTGGATCCAAACCAAACCCGAACCATTGATCACTCACACCCCTAATATCCTTGCCATCTTCAACTTCTACACTTTTCTTTAGTTGGCATATATAAGAAGATCAGTATATTTACTCAGAAAATTGCCTATAGGTGGGTTGCAAATTGGCTGCACTAAGATTTAACCAATCTAAGCAATAACACATATATGGAATTCCACCTGACACGCAAGTTCAAAAACCTATTGAAAAAAATAGGATACAACGACATGGATTTTTTTATTTGTAACCAATAGAAAACGGTTACATAAAAATATGTTTTTTTATTAAAATATTATTAAAAAGTATTAAAAAAATGTTTTTATGTGTCAGAGTCGTATCAGTGTGTCTGTCTTGTGTCACCCATGATACACCTTCTAAATGATCGGACATAGAGTCTAAGAATTAGAGATTTATTAAACATACCTCAAAATTAGCAATGCTAATTAGGTAAGCCTAATTCTAGAATTTGGATCACAGATGTTTTTCTAATAAGGCAAGCTGGGGTTAGGCAGCCACCCACCAGTTATTATTGTACGTACCACTGGGGTTTGAACCTGCAATGTCCCACCACAAGGAGACATGCACTGACAGCTCCTACCAACCACGCAGAGGCCCCCGTTGGTCAGGTGCAATCACATTGCACAAAGTGCATGTACCACTGCACCTGACCACCACTCATTTTCTGTTGAGTTCCAACTCACAGGCTGTATCAGAAAAATGAATGGTAGTCCGGTGCAGGGGCACATGCATTTTGTGCAATGTGATTGCACTTGATCCATCCTCTAATTCTATGGGTTATTTAAAATGATAATTGCCATGGTAAGAAGTGGGTGCAGAAAATGCTGCATGATATATGTGAAATGAGAAGCTAGTATGGAACATTATCGTATGGAGTATGAAGCATTTGGGAAACATACGAGAGTAAGAAGAGACGATGGAAATAAGAAATGATATAGAAAAAGTATACAATCCTTATGTTTTCACTTGAATGCATCTTTCAAGTCTTTTCACATGTAAGTTTTATAATAAAAACCATATTTTTTTAAAAGAGTATAATTCTTCCAACATCAATGTGTATTTATAACATCAATAAGTCTTGATTTCACACATTCAAAAAATAAAAACTAGCCTTCATTAATTTTTAGAAACGAGTTTCTCATCAATTGGTCTGAATATTTGCTAGAGAATGGTGATTGGTGAACGGTGCTTATCCAAGCCTCATAATAAGTTACTCCTTGGACTTCGCAAAGCAAGAACAAAAAAATCCTGCATTTTCTTAATGTTTGAGAATCCTGCTAAATGTAAAACTATAGAAGCTTAATATGAACAGTCAAGTTCCTATTTGGCCGTACCTTTGGGCTTCCATTTACTTCCTGTCAAGCTTCTGCAAGCTCTCTCTCTCTCTCTCTCTCTCTCTCTCTCTCTCTCTCTCTCTATATATATATATATATATATATATATATATATATATATATATATATATATATATATATATATATATATATATATATATATATATAAACACTTGTTTGTATGGATCTAGCCACCAAATGGTAAATCTAACCATACAAATGTGGTTAGCATGGTCATTTGTTTTGTTATAGGAGGTTTTATCATGTGTTATATACAGTAGGAATTTTGATTTTTTTTTGAAATGGTGAGAAACCAATGGCTCACAATTCATGAAAATATGGTTGGTTTAGAAACGGTATAAAATATCATACTTGAGTCAAACATTTAACACAGCAAATAGAAAATGCTAAACATGACCAAAGGTTAGATTTTGCTTTTGAAGCTTAGAGATCTATGTAAATCAAGTGTCTACCATAGAAGCACTCAAGTGTGTGTATTGCCCGCGGGGGGGGGGGGTGAAAGAATATTTGTCAAGAAAATTAATTTGTTTCATACTGTAAATGCATACACCAACCAACCATTGTTGGACATCTCATAATACTTATGATCACAAGCCCCACCCAACCATCATGATCATCATGAAACCACCTATCACCCCTAACATGGGAAGGATAGTAGTTTGTGAGGTAGAAGTATCTTTTGGTTCCTCAAAAGTAATCACCACAGGGGAAAGACACTTTCTCCCTGGAGAAAAGGGCAAAGGCCAAATAGAAAGGAAGGAATTAGGGCATTGCATTGGAAAAGCCAAAGGCTAAAAGCTTTCTCGCCGTGCCCCCCACACAGCCACACTTTGCTTTTGCTTTCACCATCAAGCTGTCAGGAAACATGATTTTTAGAAACGCTTTTGCTTGGTATTGTAAAGTATTGATTTTAGCACACTTTTGCGTGCATTTTACCCATCTATTCATCTTCTACCAATAATGTTGTGGAGGGTAGGTATTGTGCCCATTATCCCTGATGCAGCCAAACAGAATATCCGGATCTATAAGGATTCATTTAGATCTAATTTATATTTTGTTTTTTTATAAATTGAATATTTATATTTGTATTAGTATTTGGTTCATTTGTAATAGATATTGAATTATGTATTCACTTTAATATTCAGGTTTTATTAGATTACTATAAGTTTTGTTTTTCAAATGAGCATCAAATTAGAAGTTTATTTGGATTAGAATTAGGAAATCTCATCTATTTATTGAAGAGTTCAGAGTTGATTTGAGAAATTAAATTTAATATTTTCTTGTTTTTCAGTTACTTTCAATTTTCTGTTTTTCTCAAATTTTTCTAAATATACAATAGAGATAATTGTAAGTTGTAGTTTTTTTCGGAAATCAGGTCCTCCCAATCCGCGCACACACACACACACACACACACACACACACACACATATATATATATATATATATATATATATATATATATATATATATATATATATATATATATAGAGAGAGAGAGAGAGAGAGAGAGAGAGAGAGAATTTTGCTCCCTCTAACCCATTATAGAGATGGTTCAAACCTGTTTGAATGGAAAATAAAGAGCATAACATCTCTCTCTCTCTCAAACATGTTTGAACCATCTCTATAATGGGCTAGAGGGACACTACAAGAAAAATACGTATTGACGACGGATTTTATCCGTCGTTGTACATGTTTACAATGGATTTTGCGACGGACTAGCGACGGATAGCATCCGTCGCATAATCCTAGTTGCTAAATTGTGACAGAATTTAGCTGTCGTCAATCCGTCGCTATGTTGCGATGACCTAGCGATGGATTATGTACGTCGTGGATTCATCGTTAAATGGAGACCGATTTGGTTAAGCGACGAAATTTAATCTGTCGTTATTTTCATCACTATCATTTATCGACGGATGAGTATCCATCGCTAATTGGCGACAGACATTAGCGACGACTTAAATTCCGTTGCTACTCCGACTGCTTCAAATTGGAGACGGAGTAGCGACGGATAATATCCGTCGGTACTCCGTCGCTAATTTGTAATAAAAAATTAAATTTTTTTTGAAGTATTTTAAAAATCAAGAAAAATTTCTTATACAATTCATATATCCTGCTTATAAAAAAATAGTATAAATAAAAGATGCATACAAATTAAACAGAAATGCTAAGTTAAGCAAACTTTAACTACCAAGCACAGTCCTTGCGAAGTTATAATTAGTTACAAGTTTGTCAAATAAATTAAACAAAAAAATCTAATGCTCGCTAAGATTTTGGGCATCATCCTCTTCATTTTCTCGATCTGCCCCTTCCTCCATGCCTCCATCAACTCCTCTACGTTGATCATCTCCAACATCCTACAAAAAAGAACCAAAATGTTAGTATTTATAAACAAAACATAATAAAATAAATTATATGCAATTCACCTAATCTAATGCAACAAAGTAAATGGTTGAATGACACATAGACTAGTAATAAACTGAAGGATATTAACAAAATTATAAGGAAAAATTTATAGCAATTCAATCATGCATACTTGACGGGCACCTGAGCTCATCTTGAATGCAAATGAAGTTCTCTTGTCCTGAAAAAATACTACAAGAAAAATGTTAATTAGCGACGGAAATTTGCGACGGATTTTTTCCGTCGCAAATTAGCGACAGATTAGCTAGAGAAAACTTTCTTAATGAATCCGTCGCTAAGTAGCGACGGATTAGCGATGAAAGTTGTTTCATCGCTAATCCGTCGCTAATTAGCAACGAATTAACGACAACAAGTATTTCGTCGCTAATTCTCAATACAAGAAAAACATTTTAGCGAGGGATTTAGCGAGGAAAATTTTCCGTCGCTAATCCGTCGCTAATTTTCGATTTAAACCAAGCGCGAAATTTTCCCTCTCTCCCTGTTTGAAATTTAAATCGACCGCGCTCGATTTAAATCGACCGCGCTCGATTTAAACCGAGCGACGTCGGAGAGCTTATTGGAGAGCATGTACATGAGAGTGGAGGACGGTGACGCCGGAGGACAGTCGGCGATCGCTGGAGGACGTCGGCGCCGGTTGACGGAGGACGACAATGCCGATTCACGGAGGACGGCGACGCCAGAGGACGGTCGGCAATCGCTGGATGATGTCGGCGCCGGTTCACGGAGGACAACAACGTCGATTCACGGAGGACGGTCGGCGATCGCTGGAGGACGTTGGCGCCGGTTCATGGAGGACGATGACGCCGGTCCACAGAGGATGACGGCGACACCGGTTCACGGAAGATGACGGTGCCAGTTCATGGAGGACGGCGACGCCGGAGAGCACCGGTTCATGGAGGACGGCGACGCCGGTTCGCGATGAGGCAGAGCGATCGTTATGTGCATGCAATGCCTGTCGGGTGCGGTATAAGTCCGGCTTAGTGCTGCCGGAATACCGCCCGACAAGGATCAATTTTTTTTTATTTTTTTTTTAAAATTTAGCGACAGATTAGCGACGGATAATGTCCGTCGCTAATCTGTCGCAAATTAGCGACGGAATTAACGACAGATAATTTTTTTCGCTAATTAGCGAGCAAAAAATCGCGATGGCCTCTATCCATCGCTAATCCGTCGCTAAGCCGTCGCTAAACAGTTTAGCGACGGCTTAGTGACGGATTAGCGATGGATAGAGGCCGTCGCTAATCCACGGTTTTCTTGTAGTGAAAGTTGCACAACTCATTACGGACAAGGTTGGGAATGACTTCATTTAAAAAGTGTTGCATTTTGTCCTCAAGACGCTGACAAACACCATCCCAAGACATAGCAGGGTCAATAGGACGTTGGGAGTTGATGCTGTCGGGAGAACTCTGTGAGCCCGGACTGCAGGAGGCAACGACTGGTGTGGTGTTCATGTTACTCTCAAACCTGAACACACGACCCTTTTTTGGTTCACTTGTAGCAGTCACCCATGCTGCAGGATCAAAAAACAGATGCTGAGTGGAGTCATCGCCATATTGTTGTATCATTTGTTGCTCATATGACTCCTACAAAGTAATAATTAGAATATGAATTAATAATTAAGAATTACAATATTTATGATAATATAATTCAAAGTAACTTATATATTACAATGTTTATTAATACAATAAATACATACCGTTGTCGTTCTCGCCTTTTCTGATACAAAATCTTCTGTGTTCTTACGTTTATGTGTTTCAACAAACACATCCTTGTAAGGCACAATGCTTCCTTTTTCTGCTTTCTGCAATGTGAGATGATATAAAAAATTGATTAATAAGTATGTAGAAATACTTACAAATTTGATTATATATATATATATATATATATATATATTGATGGCTTACCATTTTCTTCTGATGGCTCCCAAAAGTCCTAGATTCACCTATGTGTAGATGTGCATCGGGCATCGCTGCTCGATTTTGTGCAGCTTTTGCTAAGTGGTTTTGAAAATCATTGCTCGCCCACTTGTCGCACATGCCCTCCCAATAATCTCTCCTGACAGTAGCCAACCCATGGCCCTTCCACTGTAGTGGATCATCTATCCCACCAGATGTTTTTTTGCTGTAGTCTTTATATTGTGCAGCATGTCAGTAAATCGATTGGCAGTCACTTTCTGCCACACTACCCTCGCGTCCTTCTCCTCGTTTGCACTCGTGAAGCGATGAGAGACCTACAAATACTTTCAGAACGTTAGCACACATAAATATAAAACACTGCTTGTTATGATAAATGATTGCATACCAAGAATGAGGAAATTAAGTTGTCCAACACCTCTCTCGAGTACACTTTTCATTGCACTACCGATCCTGGAAGATGATGCAGTAATGACTTCGTAATTCATTGTATTACTTCTTGCCGCTCAAACATCGCATTGCACATGAAAAGATACACATTAATAATCGGCCGTCAATATACATTTTTTATAAGTTGAATATTGAACAAGTGACAATGAAATACTTACGGTCGACCATCGATATATACTATTTGAATTACTTGTCGTGGGTCACACTGAGAAGACCCTGCATCCAGCGTAGGTGGGTCATGTGTAGGCGAAACAGTACCTACAGAACAATGAGTTAGAAATTCACATAATGTAAATTTCAACTAATCAAATATATAATTATTTAAATAATATACCTATCGAAGGAGCCCGTGAAGATGAAGGTTCAGACTGGCTACCACTGGGTGCTCTACGACTGTGTCCTCCACGAACCATATTCTAACAAATAAAAATATACTAGCAATACATTCAAACATTGCAATACATTTCAATATATTCAAATCAATACAATATATTTCAAATCATTCAAATTATTCAAATCATTCAGATCATTCAGATCAAATTGAAAAAAACTCCATGCAAGACATTCAAACATTGGAATACATTTCAATATATTTAAATCAATACAATACATTTCAATACATTCAAATCATTCTAATCATTCAGATCAAATTGAAAAAAACTTCATGCAAGACATTCAAACATTGCAATACATTTCAATATATTCAAATCAATACAATATATTTCAATACATTCAAATCATTCAAATCAATTTAAAAAAACTTTCATACAACATATTCAAACATTGCAACACATTTCAATATATTCAAATCAATACAATACATTTCAATATATTCAAATCATTCAGATCAAATTGAAAAAAACTTCATGTAAGACATTCAAACATTGCAATACATTTCAATATATTCAAATCAATATAATACATTTCAAATCATTCTAATCATTCAGATCAAATTGAAAAAAACTTCATGCAAGACATTCAAACATTGTAATACATTTCAATATATTCAAATCAATACAATACAATACAATATATTCAAATCATTCTAATCATTTAAATCAAATTGAAAAAACCTTCATGCAAGACATTTAAACATTGCAACACATTTTAATATATTCAAATCAATACAATACATTTCAATACATTCTAATCATTCAGATCATTCAGATCAAATTGAAAAAAACTCCATGCAAGACATTCAAACATTGCAATATATTTTAATATATTCAAAGCAATATAATACATTTCAATACATTCAGATCATTCAGATCAAATTGAAAAAACCTTCATGCAAGACATTCAAACATTATAATATATTTCAATATATTCAAATCAATATAATACATTTCAATACATTTTAATCATTCAGATCAAATTAAAAAAAACTTCATGCAAGACATTCAAACATTGCAATACATTTCAATATATTTAAATCAATACAATACATTCAAATCATTCTAATCATTCAAATCAAATTATATTACAAGTTATATTTCACTAGCTCGTGAATGACTCATCATCACTTGTCTGACTTTTATAGTCTTCTTCTTCCTCCTCCTCCTCATCTTCGTCATCATTTTCTTCTTCTTCATTTAGCGCCCATCCACTTTGTATATCATTTGGATCACATTCTTCCATGCATGTGCCATCAGCCAATGAAGATATAACATGCATACCATGTGCGACATCGTGATCATAAGAGAAGTCATACATATCATCTGATTGATAGTATTCACCCTCTTCAGCAATCTTGTCTTCCTGTAATTGATCATACTCGAGATATATTTTTTTGAAATTCTGACCCTATAAATATGTTTAGCATCATCAACACTTGAATAATGCTTTTGGATGAAATAATTGGTATTTAGAGCCCAAAAATTTTATAAAAATTGTATGTCATTGATTTTTGAAACCTTATAAAAATCTATCTATGCATTTAAATCAAATGCTTGAAGAAATGATTTCTAAATAATTGCTTGTGAGCAATTTTTTGTTTAAACTTTCATGTGCAATACATCATCACATCATATTTATACACATCACGAGGATATTTACAAATTTAAAATCAAATTACATAGATTGATACATTCATTTGAAAAAAAAAATTATGATACAATTTCACATAGAATGCATAATCAAATGAAAAATAACTTCATGCAAGCATGGACACAGACACATCAAATATTGCAATACATTTAAATCATTCATATCAAAACAATATCAAACATGTACCTGCAACAAACACACTCCAATATCCAGCTAACTACTACCATGCCTAGCATGGAATCCACACTAAAAAAATAAGAACACTTCTATTCTCATACATTAAAATCATGCTCAGCATGATCTCCAATCTCCATCAAAGCAGTCCTAGATATCAACAACTAAGTAAGTGTGTGAACAGTGAAGTGTTAAATCCAATAAATTAAATAACATGTGATGCACTTGCATCACTTACTCACCACATGTATTTACCCGATTTGCATTATTTTTGTCACTTACTTACCACGAGTGATGGGGCACAAGCGGGATCTGTTGAGAAATCTGCAAGAGACACTATGTTAAAATGAAGTCACCCCCTGCCGAAAAGAAAAAAAACCAGTCAACAAAGCATTTAATCGTGCACCAATAACTTATCTAGAGCTCAAAGCTATAAACTAAATATTGAATAGAATTTACAAGCAAACCAACATACTATATTGGGCCCTTAGTTCTTGCAATACTTTATCAAAACAACAACCAGTCAACCATTCAATGAAGAATAATTTAAATATCACAAAATTTTGATATTGTGTGAGGATACTTTCATAAGAATGTCGTTTGAACAACAACATAACATTAAACAAGTCTGAACTTAGTAATACAGAAAATTAGTAGCATATTTACCTTTTTAACCATTTAAATTCAAATGTTTTCTTATTTGTGAAAAATCAAAGCGCTTCACTCCTGAATTGGTTTGGTGCCAACATGAGTCAATTAATTAACTCGAGTCACAAGTTGACTCGCTGAGTTTTCCAACTATGCTTGCAGGTGTGGTCACCATGATTTGTTTAGTAGGAAAGGACCTTTCAATGATCTAATTACAACATATGAGCAGGTTTTTATAAAGCTTCAAAAACCAATGGTCCAAAATTTTTATAAATTTCAAGACTTATAAAAAAATCATATTTTTCTCATAAAAAATACATAATTCAAGAATCAGTTCCTAGCAAATAGACCATGTTAAACACATATATTGGGGTCTGATCTAAAAAAACAGAACCTAAAACATAAATAATTAGCACCATAAGCACCTTGTGATGCTCTAAATATCATTAGTCATTAAGATAATAAATACGTAAACGGTAAATGATTAACTTTTAATCCTATTTATTTTCAGGAAATACACTGGTGGCTCGAAGAAAAGAAAGGTAGATTTGAGCTTTAAGGTGGGATTTAGGACAATGTTTGAGGTCGAAATAATGGACGATGGCTACAGATGGAGGAAATATGGAAAGAAGTCTGCAGATATGGAACTTAGTAACACCAATGAAAAATCACAAAACAGAGACGAGAAACCAAAACCTATGAGAAATTCCCATGTAAATAAATCACGATCAAGCTTCTTACCTTATGCAAATCGTTAGTAATTCCACCACCACAACCACCTATCAGCCTTAGACTCAGGAACAAACTCCGCACCTCTCTTCCCAGCACAACACCCTAACAGGCACCCAATACAGGAATCAAAATAAAACCCAACCTTAAAACCCAAAAAAAGAAAAAAAACTAAACAGAAGGCGAAGCCATCTTCTGCAACCAATCGTTGTCGCCATCGACCTCGCCGGCGCCATCTTCTGCAACCGAGAATGCGGCGGCTCTATTTTTACAACATCAAAAGGGGATTTCTTCGCTTTTGCTTCAACCGAGAGGCCGGTGGTGGCTGACCGCGGTCATCGTCGCTATCGACCGACCGTCAGGGCCAACTGCCCAAGTTGGCGACTGGCAGCCATGATCGATCGCCGGTAGAGGGAGCAACCTTGACGAAAACAAAAAAAAAATGTGCTAACCCTTACCTTTGTTGGGGTTTCCGTCCTGGGTCATCCTCCGGACGGGGGGTGTGAACACCCCAAATTTTTTAAAATTTTGTGAATATTCCCTTTTTGCCCTTAGCCCCCATTTTCTGAGATAATTGAGTCAGTTTCAATCTAAATTTCAGTTTATTTCTCGATTTTTACAGGAATCAAATTCATTTTCTATATCTGACTCAATTTCGGATATTGTGTTAAAATTCAAATCTAAGCCTCGTTATCCAATTTTTAAATCAAAATTATAAAAATACCAAAAAAATAGTTTTGAATGGCTCAGACAATCCATCCGGCATCCGTTTGGATTCACTACTCTATATTTCTCGATTCAAGGTTCAAAACTCAAAAATTTTCTAAAATTCTGAATCCAAACCGGTTTTCTGAAGATTTTTTTTAGAAAATAGCCTTGAACTCTCGAAAAACCTTTCTTTTGTAAATATTTTTTATAAAAATATGTCAAAAATCCTTTATTTTCTCATAAATTTTAGAGTTTTATTTCAAAAATAAAAAAAAATACAAAAAATACCAAGAAAAGAACAAAAAAAATCAAAATAGAAAAGAAGGAAATACAAAAATAAATAGTTTAACCTCTTTGAAATCTGTTTTACTAAAAACACCTTTTTGAACAACCTTTTTAAAAGCAACCATCGTTTGGTAGAATTTGAATAAAGTAGAGAGACCCCTGGAGAAAATGCCCAACATCTTCCTTCAGAGAAAGCCCTCGCAGGGGATCGAAGGGCAGAAGACCCCTCGATCGGTTGCTCTCATCTCGGCCTTCAATTTCCAACCGCTTGCTTCTCGATTTTACCCCCCTCCTCTATAAGAACGAGCATAGGGAGGATCAAGGGGTCAGGGATTACATCGATCAACATCTCGAATCATCCGACCTCCCTCGATCAATCTTGCATTTTCTTCTTCCCTGAGATCGCCATTTTCCTTCTGCTTGACCTCCCTCTCCTTCATTTCCTGAAGTAGGTCCTACCGCAGAGCTCTCAGTCGCCCTCTTCTCAATTCCTTGGAATTAGCTGAAGCAAAGGGGATTATCCCTGCAGCGAGATCACGGCGAGTCCCCTCTCCCATTTACTTAATCTAACTTGTTTTTTTCTTCTTCTTTTTTTTCGTTTTTGCCCTATCTATGCACCATGGGTGGTGTTGGATTGCTTGTAGCCATCTCAACCCATCTCGTGCAACAGTAGTTGGAATGTTTCATTCCAACACAATTTTATTCTCCGCTTTCTTTCTGTATCGCTTTTTGTAATCGTCTGGTTATGTTTATTTCCCTGCTTTGACATTTTCAGATTAGATGCTTTCTTCTCTTACCGTATTCCTGTTTATGAACATCATCTGTATCCTTTTTTTTTCATGTTTTACATTATGTTTTCATGTTTTTGTTCGTGTTTCAGTTGCTTTTTTTTCGATCTCTGCATAGTTAACATCTTGTCTTGAGGTCATATTATCATCGTCGTTTTCCTTTTCTTCATTCTGTAACTTATGTCATTTGATGGATCTGTTAACGTCAAGTTGGTAGCATCGATATTTCCCTCTCAGAGTAATACTCTGTACCACCTTTGGCGTTGTTGTTTAATCTTACATCTAAGCATCTATTATATTCCTTTTGTGCATTCCTCATTTCATTGTCATTTCTTCATCAGCATCTCGCTTATTAACTCTCAGATTCATATCGATTGATAGTGAAATGAACTCCTGATCTGCTGCAATAGCAGATTTAATCTATTATGGAGGTAAACTTGAATAACAAAATCCATATGCTGATTTGGTTTGCTGTAAGCACCAATTCGAATAACAGATTTGATTCATTGGGAAAGCTCTCACTATAAACAGTCATATCATTCTCTATATCCTAAAATTCTGATATACTCATTTTGTCAAAGAGGTCTTGGAGGTCCTGGAGGTCCTGTGTTGAATGTGGTATTCCCCTGGAATAAATATTCATACACTCTGTCATGTGAAAAACTGAGAAAAGTTCTGAAGGTGATGGCAAATTCAAATGACTTTCGGGCATTTGGGCTTTCTGTCTTGTTGGTGGCTTCTCTTGGTCTTAATTTTTTTTTTGGTGTTCTCGTTTCTTTTGTTGAATCTTTTGTAGCTTAGCGATGTTGGGTTCTGAACCAAATTATTTCCTTTCATCAATTGCTCTACTTTGATGGGTTTTGTGTTGGTTTGATCTGCCATCACCATCTTCTCTTGGTGAGGTCAAATTCTGAGCCAAGTATTTTTATTTCATTAACATTGTTCTTCTAATGGCTTAGATGTTTTACTTTGATGGTTATTGTTGGTTGTTAACTGTTTGTTTTATCTCCAATGGATGTTTACAGATGTTCAGCCCCTGTGTTCCTTTTCTATGATTAGTTCTTAGATTCATCCCATATATGGGCAACTTCAAATTTTCAATGAAGATTTTGGGCTTATGCTGGAATTTCATATTTTCTTTGAAATCTTTCACTATGGGAAGATCATACTTTGATGGAGTCTCATCACGTTTTTTTTTTTTTGTAACTCTTGTTTATGTTTATTAGAGTCTTTCTAGGATTTGGTTCTATTGTTTCCGATTTCACAACCTCTTCTTTTTGTATTCTTTGCGTCATACACCCATAATACCTTCTCCTATGCACATTCACTGGTTCAACGTCTGCACTTTCTTTGCAGACACACCCAGTGAGCCCACTCCCTAAGCTCATTTTCTGATTACATCTTCTCTATAGAGACACCCACAACCACGAATTGCATTCCATTCCACATTTTGAGTTACATTTAGTTCACTGTAACCCATTATTGTTGTAGGTCACTGCGTGTCTTTTAGATTGGTTTCATCTCTCGTTCATCCACATGTTTTAGAACCAGCATCATACCTCTATATAATGCATTTGTGCTATAGTGTCGGCTCACCGTGATCAGTCCCTGTATCTCCATCCTATCATTTGCCCTCACTGCTGCATTGTTGCAACAACACCCATCGCTGTGTCAATTTTCTGCTATTGATGTTGCCCTGCCAAAAAAAAAGATAATATATAACTTGCTATTCTTGATGTTTAATATACATTGTCTTATGCATACTGGGTTCCTCATATACATATTTCTTAATGCTATGCTCTCATATGTATTTCTGCACAGAAGTTATGCTTTTCTGCAAAACTCATGGCTATAGTATATCCAAATACTGGACAGAGGTCAAACCAGATTTCTGTCACCAGTGGCTGGTCACCAATGACATAGTTTCTCATTGACATTAATGCATCATCCACTATATGCCTACTGCACCGCATCTCATCAGTGATCATTATTCATTGCATTTGCCTACAGTGTTCTGTCAGATATATCCCTCTGTCCATATTAGCATCTATGTATTCATCATACATATCTCCATTTGCTGACACCACTGTCCTGGCACCTATACATTCTGTACTGGCAGCAACACATAGGTATTTGGCATACCTTAGATTTCAGTAAGAGTTTGCAGAAACTGATCCATAGCTGTCAAAAAGTCATTCCCCAACTTGGTATGTTATGATCAATTCATTGGTTCATCATGGACAAAATAACCCATTGATGTTGTCTTTTACAAACCACTATATGAATGCCATTTGCTAGGTTTGGTAGTTGATATGAAAGTAGTTTGTTGTTACTGTATATGTGTTGCTTGACATACACAATAGGATCAACCTGTTACTTTGCACTTGTCTTCAGTTTCACCATCTCACTACTATAGCTCCATAGGCACTTACTATCCCCTGCACTATTCACTCAGCACTGCATAATATCCGTTGCACCATTCACTACCCACAACTACATTGTGCACAACACCTCACCATCAGCATTTGTGCTCCTGTATCTTTCCACCATACCATTGTACCTTCTTCATAGACATCCTTCATCTGCATAAAACATAATGCCTTAGGCAAGTACATATAGATTTGCATTCAGCCCAAGGCATAGCCTATGCCTCTATTACATATGCATTCTCTCATTAGTACATGTATTATGCTTAGGTGCACATATACATGCAATTTTCATATTAGTATAAGGGTAGTAATTTGCACATATATGTCTCTCATTAATGTAGATATTTCATCTAGCCATAGGAACATAACATTTTCCCACTATTCTACATTTTTGTTTATGCTAACCTTGTTTTGCAGAAAATATTCACAAATTGTTGAATTTTTTTAGATTTTGGATTTTATCATTTCTTTTTATTCAGAACTTGTAATAGCTAGATATAATGAGAATATTTACATTTTTAGTACTAGATTGGAATGTATGAGCTTGTGCATCCTCTAGAATTGCTTGTTACATAATATTTTCCTTTTATTTCAAAAATGTCACAAATGGGAACACGAATGACACGTGCACCATTTTATAAAAGGTGAATAAATCCTAAGTTGATGATTTGCATCAATGGCCATAGTCAGGGTGTGAACAAAACTTAGGATTTTCAACTTTTATGGAATAACATTGGATCCACACTGTGTCTCTTTTCAAAAATCATCATATTTTCAAATATTTTCTTCCTTTATTAGAGTTTAATTTAAAATTAACTCAAAATATATATCAATGGCCATAGTCAGGATATATTGAGAGTTAATTTCATTTTAAACTTTATAAAGACACCAAAATGTATTTTATTCTCCATTTGAATTTAAATACGATTACTATATAATACATTCAATGACTATACTTAGGGATGCATTATATCTTCAATCTTATCTCAATTCATTTAAAGAATGAAATATGTTTTTCAAAATCCATTTTCAAATTCTTCAATTCATTTCATCATTTAGGATAGAATTACATCATATTTTTGAACATTTTTTTGATTTCAAAATCCAAGTGATTTTTGAGATAATTCTTCAAGTATCTTCTTCACTTCTCAAATTAATCTTCAATTTCTATTTTAATTCATCTTTCTATCTCACTTCAAAATTCAAAATTCAATTTCAAAGTCCAATTTGACTTTGAAATTTCGAAATTCTCTTCTTGTATTCAAAATTCAATTTCCAATTCAAGATTTCAAAGTTCAATTCAACTTTGGAATTCCAAATTCATCTTTACGATTCAAATTCAAATTCAAAATTCAATTTAACATTTCAAATCAAAAATTCAAAATTCAATTTAGCTTTAAAATTCTCGATTCATCTTCTGATTTCAAAAACTCAAGCTTTAAATCAAGTTCCCCCCTTATTTTCATTGAACCTTGATTCTCAAAATTCAAAAATCAAAGTTTTGATATTGATTCTGAATCTCAAAATTTGATTTTTCCTAAGTTGTAAATTCAAATCTGGATTTCCAAAATCCAGATTCATCCTCAAAATCCCATTTTGGATCTTCAAAAATCCAAATTCCATCTCGGGTTCTAAATTTAGAACCCAATTCCACTTTGGATTCAGATTTTCAAAACCAATCTCATCTAGGATTCCAGATTCCCGATCTAACTCCATTTTTGGATTCTAAACTTCGGATCCAACTCCATTTTTGGATTCCAGACTTCGGATCCAATTCCATTTAGGATTTCAGATTTCAGATCCAACTTCATTTTTCGGATTCAATTCCATTTAAGATTCCAGATTTCGGATCCAACTCCATTTTGGATTCCAGACTTCGGATCCAATTCCATTTAGGATTCTAGATTTCGGATCCAACTCCATTTTGAATTCCAGACTTCGGATCCAATTCTATTTAGGATTCTGGATTTCAGGTTCAACTTCATCTTGGATTCCAGACTTCGGATCTAATCCCATTTAGGATTTCAGATTTCGGATTCAACTCCATCTTGGATCCCAGACTTCGGATCTAATTCCATTTAGGATTCAGATTTCAGATTCAAATTCCATCTTGGATTTCATATTTCAAATCCAATTCTATTCCCAATTACAGATTTCAAAACCAATTCCATTTTCAGATCCCATCTAGACTTCTTAAATCCAATTTTTAAATTCCATTTGGATTTCTTAAATCCAAAACTCCATCCTGACTTCAAACTTTAAAATTTGGAATTTAATTCCATTTCAAAATTCCATCTCTACTTCGAAATCCAGATTCAAAATTCGAATTCAAAGTCCATTTTTGACTTTGGAACTTCATTTTTTTCTATCTCAGCTTCAAATTCTCCTTTCTCTTCATTCTTTTCAAATCTAGACTTATTTTCCCAACTCTGATTATTTCAAGACTTAGAACTTCAAATATCCTTCCAGATCTATCTCAAGTTCTAAGTTAGATTCAACTTTCAAAAAACATCTTTTCACTCCATTATCAAGTTCATCTCAGAAATACTTGAAAATTTTCAAATCATTTTTTTCTCAAAAAAAGCATACATCCTTGCATTGCACAAGCATGACTCTTTGTGCATTTTAGACTTAGGATAAATTCTTTGATGATATTTTAGCAAAGCAAAAGGGCATAAATTCGATCCTTGGTTTGATTACCCCTGGTAAAGGCGCCAGAAACGGTCGAATCTCGTACCGACGAGCGAATCCCGTCTCTCCATTTTCCCACAAATTTTCAAAACAGAGGCGAGTAATTTTAAAACATTTTCAAAATTTTGGTCAGATGAGACCTTGCAAAAGAGTTCCTCTCTCTCTCTTTCTTTTCTATTCTCTCTTTTTTTCTGTCTTTTATTTTCCCCTTCAAAAAAAGGGAAATAAAGGTTAGAAAGGAAAAGAGAAGGAAAATTTTTGCATGATCACAGGATTTGGCGACCGTGATGGGACTCGTCTCCATCCAGTCGAATTTGTGCCTTTTGCTTTGCTTTGATATTATCTAAGTCTTTATTCTTCAAATACCAGCTTCATTTCTATGCAAACCTTAAGAGCCTAAACTCTGTCCTAGCTGACATAATACATATAGGATTTAAGTATGGTTTGGTAGGACCATATTGAGGAGATTTATGCATGCTCACTTAGACTTAGGTCTGAAATGCAACTCTTCTCAATTCTAGGGATTGAATGCAAACAATATATACAAGTGTATGCTTCTTTTCATTTAAATTCTATCTCTTTAGGACTTGCATTAGAGCTTTCTGATTTTATTGCTTGTTGAACATGTTTTCGAAAACATCCCTACCTATATTGTCTCGGTCTTCACGTTGTTGGGCTGTCTCACTGAACCATAGTTCGGGAGAGAGCCTCACAACTGGACCACTCATTTGGGTTAACACCCTCCTACCACGTACCTAAGGGCCATAGCCCGAGGTATATCGGTAGGCGCTCAAGGATGTTGGAAAGCCTTTTACCTTAGAACCGGAGAAATATTTTATATGCCACGTACTTTGAGCTTCAGCTTGAGTGTATAAACATACCTTGATTGAAATCAGATGATCTAAATCTTAGAGTTAGGATTAAGGTTCTATCAGCCATTTCAAATATTATATTTAGAGTCAGCTTTAGGGAGCGCTGCTTGTGCATCCTTGTTTGTACATCTGTGATTGTGTGATATTTTATATTTTGCAAAACCCTGGGTATATATTATTCAAAATTTCCTCTTTATTTTTAAAAAACCCAGGTGCATTTTTCTTTTCTTCTGATTTCTTTAAATCCTTTTGATCATGCATGCAATTCTTCAAATTTTAAAATCTTTATCATCTATTTTTAAATTCTTTTCCCTCCTATCTTTTCAATGTATCTTCTGATTCTATTTTTCTTGTTTATCTTTTTTATAAATAAAATCTCTTTTCGTCAAGAGATATCCTTTTCAAAATAGCATTTTCCTTCGCGTTTTAGTTGTTTATTCCCCCTCATGGAGTAACAACGCAATTGTCATAGATTTTGTGATGACTGAATCCCTAGTAATGGGATACAATTTTTTAACCTATTTAACCTGATTCCTCCTCTTGTCAAAACTTCTCCCAAAATTTCTTCAATCTAAAACCCCCACTTTTCTCTACAGAAAGCATTGGTATTCAAAAATGGTTCAGACGAGGACAAGAGACTTTTCAGCAATACAGCGACAATGAAATAAAAGGAATGGACTCTCCTAGGTCATCCAAAGGACAAATCCAGAACAAAGGAGATGATGTTGATCCAGTTATCTACGGTTTGTTCCAAAAAATGATGGCCAAGATGGTATCAGAACAGGCCGAGGTTAATATGAAAAGGGCAGTTCTTAAGAACAAACTGAAAAAGAAGGCTGTGAAAAAGCACGTCAGGATCATCAAAAAGAAGATGCAGCCAGACAATACTTCTGAGGGGACAGAATCAAAAGAAGAAGAATCAGAAGAAGAAGAATCAGAAGAAGAAGAATAGTTCGTGTTCAGTCAGAATCCTTCGCGGCAGTTTGTAAAGATAGTCGTTGAAGAGCCCGAATCTGTCAACAGGCCCAAGTTTGGGATTCCAGCAGAGGACCCGATGTGCGAGTAACTGAAGGAGATGACTCGAGCAATCAAGGACATTCAAGCCAAGAGTAAGGGCAAGCAGACCTACACCGGCGAGGATTTCTACGATGGCCTAGATGGGGATGATAACCTGGAGAATCTTCCTCGCAAATTCCTCAAGTTTGACGGAACTGACAATCCTAAGGCTCACCTAGTCACCTTTTATGTAGAATGTTGTCATTTCAGAAAGGACAACAGGGCTCTATTCATTTGCTTTCCCCGCAGTCTGGAGGGTATAGCGGCCAGGTGGTATGCCGACCACATCAATTCTATCGAACTACAAAAGTTTGATAATGTGGTAAATTTGTTCATTGAGCGCTTCTTATTCAACAATGAGGCTTCACTTATGCTCAATCACCTTTACAACCTAAAGCAAAATGAAAATGAAAAGGCCGGAGAATTCATCTACAGGTGGAGAAGCACCTGCAACAAAATGAAGGTTCCCATTCCTGAAGAACATGCACTGCAGATGATCCTCAATAATTTTTCTTAACCCCTAAGGTGCCTTATCGCCACTTCTCCAGCGAAATCTTTCATCAAATTGATTGAACGAGCCGAATGGCTCGAGACAGGAATGGAAAATGGGCTCTACGAGAGCATGCCTTTGGTCAAGAATATCCAAGACCAGAAGAAGAAGGTGCAGTTCACTCAGTCAGCTGATACCTCCAGCAATAATCATGGCAGTAGCAGCAGAGGAAACAAAAATAATTATGGCAGTGGCCCAAAAATAGATCAGAACAAGGGGCAGAAGGAAAGGTTTTCTAATAACAATGACAAACCACTTCTGACTGGCCTCCAACAAAAAAGAGATCTTCAAAAGAAGCCCAAGTACATCAAATGGGAGAAAGATCAAATCTTCACTCCTTTAGATCAATCTTTGGAAACAATTTTGGAATACATGTTAAACCATGGGATAATCAAACTCCCCAAAGTCGCGGATCCTCCCGTAATCTTGGAAAAATTTAAAGACCAATTCTGCAAGTTTCATAGGACAACAGGGCACGATACAAAGCACTGCTTCATCCTCAAGCATATGATACAATACTGCATTGATAGGAATCTTCTGGTGGAGGACGAGGAAGAGGAGCGGCCCGTGGTCCTGACCGAGCCATTTTCGGACCACTCAAAGAATTGAGGATGCCAAAGTCTTTCTTTGCTTTCATTCCTTTTTATCAGTCGTCTTGTAGGGGCAAGTCAGCCCAGTCTTTTATGAACCGTTTTGGTCAAAGTACTTGTAAATATTCAGTTTTTTTATCAACCTTTGCTTATCAATGAAATGTCAATTTTCTTTATATCTTTGATATCCAATACTTCCTTCTTTTGCCATACTGGGGCATTAAATTCCTGTTCTTTTCCAGAATGTGGGACAATCCTGACATCATTCATGAGAGAAATGATATTACCTATGAGAGTTTTTCAAAAATCATAAAATTTCGAAAGTTTCTGCAAAATCTTCGTCATGATAACCAAAAAGTTCAAATATTTTTGGTCCAACCTTTTTCAAAAATCAACCCTCGTGTTGATCTTCTTTTCTAAAAAATGGTGTCAAACCATTCATCTTAAAAAATCAACCCTCGTGTTGATCTTATTTTCCAAAAATTGGTTTTGAACCATTGCCTTCAAAAATCAACCCTCGTGTTGATCTTATTTTCCAAAAATTGGTTTCGAACCATTGCCTTCAAAAATCAACCCTCGTGTTGGTCTTATTTTCCAAAAATTGGTTTCAAACCATTATATTAAAAAATCAACCCTTATGTTGGTCTTATCTTCCAAGATTGGTTTCAAACCATTATATTCAAAAATCAACCCTTGTGTTGATCTTATTATCAGTTTCGAACCATTGTCTTTAAAAAATCAACCCTGGTGTTGATCTTCTTTTTTTTCAAAATTAGGTATCAAACCGTTGCTTTCAAAAAATTGACCCTCATGATGATCTCTCGTGTTGATTCCCTTTCAAAAATCAACCCTCGCGCTGATCATTCTTCTTGCGGTTGATTTTCTTTCCAAAAATGATTTCTCACTTATCTTTCAAATGAACATTTTCCTTTCAAGATCCCATATGCAGGCAATATCAGACAAACTCGTTTTTCTCAAATCTTATAAATTTTCAGTTAATCTTGTTATCTTTATTAGTTTCATTCATTTTATTCATATTTTTATCAAGTTTACATCGATTTTATCAAATTTTATCAAGTTTTATCAATTTTTCCTCAATTTTATTAAATTTTATCAACTTTTTACCCTTTCAGGTTAAGGGATAAACCTGATGCCTCTTTTCCATGAGGTATTTCCTTTCCTCTTTTTCCCGCTCAGGTTAAGGGATAAACCTGACCCTCGTTTTTCGAGGTGTTCCCATTCAGGATAAGGGATAATCCTGAGACCCCTCATAGGAGCAATAATGCTACCTATGAGAATTCTTTTTCCAAAACAAATTTTTATTTTTTCTCTATTTTTATCAATCTGCCATCAAATTCTATCTCTTTCTATCTTTTCAAATTGTATTCCTTCTTCCCTGTTCAGGATAAGGGGTTAATTCTGAAAACCGGACCGCATACAACTAATTATGCTGGTCCATCCAAATCATAAATCATAAATCTTTCATTTCTCTTCTAAATTCAAGTCTCAGGTTATCTCTTCACAAATTCCTTCGTTCCCTTTCAGGTTAAGGGATAAACCTGAACCTTGGCCTTCGAGGTATTCTTTTTCCCGCTCAGGTTAAGGGATAAACCTAAATCATTTTCCATGATTTCCTAAATTCTCATCATTGTCTATTCTATTCCTCGTTCAGGATAAGGGGTTAATCCTGAAAATTGGACCACATACAGCTTGTTGTGCTGGTCCATCTAAATCATAAATCTTGTCATATCCCTTCTAAATTCAAGTCTCAGGTTATCTCTTTACAAAATCTTCTTTTTCCCTTTCAAGTTAAAGGACAAACCTGAACCTCGGCCTCCGAGGTATTCTTTTCCCTTTCAGGTTAAGGGATAAACCTGAATCATTTTTTATTATGATTTCCTAAATTCTCATCAAATATCTATTCTATTTCCCCTTCAGGATAATGGATAATCCTGAAACCCCGACAATCATTCCTGCTTCAATCTCCAAATATCTTAAGAATGTCGGTCTCCTTCCCGACTCTCAGTTGGAAAATCCATTGCTCGTACTGGTACGTTTTCAAAAATTCAGTGCTCTTACTAGTATGCTTTCAAGATTCAATCCTCGAACTGGTCATTTTAAATTTTCGATCTTAGATCGAACCATTTTTCGGAACTTAGTCCTTGAACAAGTCATTTTTCAAAATTTTCAAATAAAGAGCAAGTCCATTTGAGGAACTCGGTCCTCGCACTGGTTATCTCTCAAAATTTTCAACTAAAGATCAAGTTTATTTGGGAAAACCTATTGCTCGCACTGGTTATTTTGCAAAAATTTTAAATCTAAAGACCAAGTTCACTTGAAAAACCCAGTCCTCGCACGGGTTACCTCTCAAAATCTTCAAATCTAAAGATCAAGCTCATTCACAAAACTCAGTCCTCGTACTGGTTGTTTCTAAAAAAGTCTCAATCTTAGATAACATCATTAACGTTCCAGCTCCTTCGTTGGTCATTAAATGAAAGGTTCCAGTTTGTCACTGGTCGTTAAATCAAAAGTCCCAGCTCTCTCGTTGGTCGTTAAATCAAAGGTTCCAGCTCCTTTGTTGGTTGTTAAATCAAAGGTTTCAGTTTTCACTGGTCATTAAATCAAAAGTCTCAGCTCCTTCGTTGGTCGTTAAATCAAAAGTCTCAGCTCTCTCGCTGGTCGTTAAATCAAAGGTTCCAACTCCTTCGTTGGTCATTAAATGAAAGGTCCCAGTTTCTTCGCTGGTCGTTAAATGAAAGGTCCCAGTTTTCACTGGTCGTTAAATCAAAAGTCCCAGATCATTCGCTGGTCGTTAAATGAAAGGTCCCAGTTTTCAACTGTCATTAAATCAAAAGTCCCAGCTCCTTCGCTGGTTGTTAAATGAAAGGTCTCTGTTTTCACTGGTCATTAAATCAAAAGTCCCAGCTCCTTTGTTGGTCGTTAAATGAAAGGTCACAGTTTTCACTGGTCGTTAAATCAAAGGTTCCAGCTCCTTCGCTGGTTGTTAAATGAAAGGTCCCAGTTTTCACTAGTCGTTAAATCAAAAGTCCCAGCTCCTTCGCTGGTCATTAAATGAAAGGTCCAAGTTTTCACTGGCCGTTAAATCAAAGGTTCCAGCTCCTTCGCTGGTCGTTAAATGAAAGGTCCCAATTTTCACTAGTCGTTAAATCAAAAGTCCCAACTCCTTCGCTGGTCGTTAAATGAAAGGTCACAGAATTCATGAAAACATTGCCAATTTGCTAAAAGCATTTATTGATTCCAAACATTTTACTGCACAAAAGAATCACATCAAATTACCTCTAGTACTCTTTCTAAGAAGGTGAAACTTTTTACGAAAAAGGGATAAAATTCAAATCTTTTTCCTGTTGATCAACCAAAAGGATGTAAGAAATATTTTCGGTGTGATTAGCGAAAGAAATATTCAATGATGTTGAAAAGCTAGAAGCGGATCGATATTGATCATAGCTATGGCGTGTGTTTAAAGGCAATTTTCTGGCAATCATGCAATGGAAATATCCTGAGCTTTAAAAAGAATCCACTCAATCCATATCTTCTCAGTCATTTAAGCTGCAATCAAATATCTGCAAAAAAGATATCTCAATTGTCGTCAAGATGAAGACGAATATGCGAGCTAGACCCCCGGAGTCAAAGAAGATTTGTATCATCTTCGAGATGAAGGAGTTTGTGACGGATCCTTCCAAGAAAAGTTCAGATCACCATTAAGATGAAGGCGGATGCGATGAACCTACCGACAAACCCTAAAAGATATTTGATTTCTGTTATCATCTAAAGACCTTTTGAGCCAATATCATCAGTATAATTTCTGAGAAAAAGAAGGATTGAAACATCTCCAAGATGAAGGAGTTTGTGATGTACCCTTCCCCGAAAAAAAGAGAGAAAAGTCAGGACATCTCCAAATGAAGGATGATGTAAAAACCCAAGAAAGCTCAATGAATCAAAAGAAATGCAAAAAGATTATCATGGGAAAACACCCAGATATCAAACCGCCAAATTACCAGAAGTCATCTTTTCTTAAGCGAAATTCTTTTATCAATATCTTTTCACTACTTGCTTTTGTGAAATTAAGAATATTTTTTCTCTTCTCATATCAAGGAAATGGATAGCCTCCTTGAAGAAAATCATCAGCGCTAAAATTTGAATTTGACTCTTAAGACCGAGGAGTTAACCTCGTTGGATGAAATACTCTAGGTAAAAGAGGGAATGTCTTTTGCACATACGTGCACATTTTCAAGGGTTTGAATCAACTACAATTTCATCTTATTGGCAAATTTTTTTTTCTAGTTATTCAAAAATAAAATAAATATTCAATATCTATTTTGATGCAACCTGGCGTTGTTTTCAAAAAAGAGTTGCCTCATTCAGGAGAGGTATCTCTTCCTGTCCCATCACGGTTTCTTCATTCGAGAAATCCGTATGGTCGTACCCGCTCAGGTTAAGGGTCAAACCTGTACTTTCTGCGAGAGGTCATTAATTTCAAAAGCTGATTTAGTCTCAGCAATGAGATGCCCAAGATCGTCCCTTTTCCAAGCATTACAGAACCCCATTTTTCTCTTCTCGCGAACCCCTTCCGGATTTGTTTGTCCAAATTTTGAAGGTCCCATCATGGTTTCTTCATCTGAGGATTCCGTATGGTCGTCCCTTTCAGGTTAAGGGTTAAGCCTGAACCTCGCTCCACGAAGTATTTTTCCATTCACGTTAGGGTTAAACCTGAATCTTGTTTCGACTAGATATCCTTTCTAGTCCCATCACGGTTTCTTCATCCAAGGATTTCGTACAGTCCCCCCACTCAGGTTAAGGGCTAAACTTGAATCTTGTTTTGGCGATGTATTTCTTTTTGTCACGTCATAGTTTCTTCATTCGAGGATTCCGTATGGTCGTCCCTTTCAGGTTAAGGGTCAAGCCTGAACCTCGCTCCTCGAGGTATCGTCCCTTTTCAGGTTAAGGGTTAAGTCTGAGCCTCGTTCCATGAGGTATCTTCCATTCAGGTTTGGGTTAAACCTGAGCCTCATTTTGACAAGGCAATCCTCCCCAGCCCCATCATGGTTTTTCCCACAAAGAAATTTGTGCTTTCATATCCATCCAGGAAAGGATCATATTTGAGCTTCATTTTCATGAGGCATTTTCTCAAAAATGTCCCATCAAGGTCCTCATATATTCTTTTCCTCATTTAATTCATCTTGATATATCATCGTCCCATCCAGGTTAAGGGCTAAACCTGAGTCATTCCAAAAAGCTGATCTGGTCTCACCCATGAGACTTGATCAAAATTCTCATTTCTCATCATCCTGGGATCTTCGCCCAAAGTCCCATCACGATTTTCTCATCTTCTGTTATTCAGTTCTATCATTTTTTGAGGATTTCGTCTCCCCAAAACCATTCAAGATAAGGTTTTAAGCCTGAGAAATCATGTTTTTCAAAAAACAAATTCTTTCACGCCCAATTCAGAGATGTTGACTGGGGCATTTTTCAAAATCTGGAGTGTTTTCTTTGCCATTAAGCTCGGCTTTCCACCGGCTTAGCAGCAAAGAGGGGCATATGTAAACACCCTAAATTTTTTAAAATTTTGTGAATATTCTCTTTTTTCCCTTAGCCCTTATTTTCTGAGATAATTGAGTCAGTTTCAATCTAAATTCCAGTTTATTTCTCGAATTTTACAGGAATCAAATTCATTTTCTATATCTAACTCAATTTCGGATCCAGATTCAGTGTTAAAATCCAAATCTAAGCTTCATTATCTAATTTTTAAATCAAAATTACAAAAATACCAAAAAAATAGTTTTGAATGGCTCGGACAGTCTATCCAGCATCTGTTTGGATTCACAACTATATATTTCTTGATTCAAGGTTCAAAACTCAAAAAATTTCTCAAATTCTGAATCCAAACCCGTTTTCTGAAGAATTTTTTTAGAAAATAGCCTTGAACTCTCGAAAACCCTTTCTTTTGTAAATATTTTTAATTTTTACAAAAATATGTCAAAAATATGTCAAAAATCCTTTGTTTTCTCATAAATTTTAGAGTTTTATTTCAAAAATACAAAAAAAATACAGAAAATACCAAGAAAAGAACAAAAAAAAATCAAAATAGAAAAGAAGAAAATATAAAAATAAATAGTTTAACCCCTTTGAAATCTGTTTTACTAAAAACACCTTTTTGAACAACCTTTTTAAAAGCAACCACCGTTTTGTAAAATTTGAATAAAGTAGAGGGATCTCTGGAGAAAATGCCCAATGGCTTCCTCCCGAGAAAGCCCTCGCAGGGGATCAGAGGGCGGAAGACCCCTCGATCGATTGCTCTAATCTCAGCGTTCAATTCTCAACCGCCTGCTTCTCGATCTTCCCCCCCTCCTCTATAAGAATGAGCACAGGGGGGGATCAAGGGGTCAGGGATTACATCGATCGACATCATGAATCATCCGACCTCCCTCGATCAATCCTGCATTTTCTTCTTCCCCGAGATCGCCATTTTCCTTCTGCCCGACCTCCCTCTCCTTCATTTCCTGAAGTAGGTCCTACCGCAGAGCTCTCAGTCGCCCTCTTCTCAATTCCTTGGAATTAGCTGAAGCAAAGGGGATTATCCCTGCAGCGAGATCACGGCGAGTCCCCTCTCCCATTTACTTAATCTAACTTGTTTTTTTCTTCTTCTTTTTTTTCGTTTTTGCCCTATCTATGCACCATGGGTGGTGTTGGATTGCTTGTAGCCATCTCAACCCATCTCGTGCAACAGTAGTTGGAATGTTTCATTCCAACACAATTTTATTCTCCGCTTTCTTTCTGTATCGCTTTTTGTAATCGTCTGGTTATGTTTATTTCCCTGCTTTGACATTTTCAGATTAGATGCTTTCTTCTCTTACCGTATTCCTGTTTATGAACATCATCTGTATCCTTTTTTTTCATGTTTTACATTATGTTTTCATGTTTTTGTTCGTGTTTCAGTTGCTTTTTTATCGATCTCTGCATAGTTAACATCTTGTCTTGAGGTCATATTATCATCGTCGTTTTCCTTTTCTTCATTCTGTAACTTATGTCATTTGATGGATCTGTTAACGTCAAGTTGGTAGCATCGATATTTCCCTCTCAGAGTAATACTCTATACCACCTGTGGCGTTGCTGTTTAATCTTACCCGATTTACTGGGCATCCATCTCACATCTAAGCATCCATTATATTCCTTCTGTGCATTCCTCATTTCATTATCATTTCTTCATCAACATCTCGCTTATTAACTCTTAGATTCATATCGATTGATAGTGAAATGAACTCCTGATCTGCTGCAATAGCAGATTTAATCTATTATGGAGGTAAAATTCAATAGCAAAATCCATATGCTGATTTGGTTTGTTGTAAACACCAATTCGAATAACATATTTGATTCATTTGGAAAGCTCTCACTATAAACGGTCATATCATTCTCTGTATCCTAAAATTCTAATATACTCATTTTGTCAGAGAGGTCCTAGAGGTCCTGTGTTGAATGTGGTATTCCCCTGGAATAAATATTCATACACTCTGTCATGTGAAAAATTGAGGAAAGTTCTGAAGGTGATGGCAAATTAAAATGACTTTCGGGCATTTGGGCTTTCTGTCTTGTTGGTGGCTTCTCTTGGTCTTAATTTTTTTTTAGTTGTTCTCGTTTCTTTTGTTGAATCTTTTGTAGCTTAGCGATGTTGGGTTCTGAACCAAATTATTTCCTTTCATCAATTGCTCTACTTTGATGGGTTTTGTGTTGGTTTGATCTGCCATCACCATCTTCTCTTGGTGAGGTCAAATTCTGAGCCAAGTATTTTTATTTCATTAACATTTTTCTTCTAATGGCTTAGATGTTTTACTTTGATGGGTATTGTTGGTTGTTAACTGTTTGTTTTATCTCCAATGGATGTTTACAGATGTTCAGCCCCTGTGTTCCTTTTCTATGATTAGTTCTTAGATTCATCCCATATATGGGCAACTTCAAATTTTCAATGAAGATTTTGGGCTTATGCTGGAATTTCATATTTTCTTTGAAATCTTTCACTATGGGAAGGTCATACTTTGATGGAGTCTCATCACGTTTTTTTTTTTTGTAACTCTTGTTTATGTTTATTAGAGTCTTTCTAGGATTTGGTTCTATTGTTTCCGATTTCACAACCTCTTCTTTTTGTATTCTTTGCGTCATACACCCATAATTCCTTCTCCTATGCACATTCACTGGTTCAACGTCTGCACTTTCTTTGCAGACACACCCAGTGAGCCCACTTCCTAAGCTCATTTTCTGATTACATCTTCTCTATAGAGACACCCACAACCACGAATTGCATTCCATTGCCCATTTTGAGTTACATTTAGTTCACAATAACCCATTATTGTTGTAGGTCACTGCGCGTCTTTTAGATTGGTTTCATGTCTCGTTCATCCGCATGTTTTAAAATCAGCATCATACTTGTATAATGCATTTGTGCCATAGTATCGACTCACCGTGATCAGTCCCTGTATCTCCATCCTATCATTTGCCCTCACTGCTGCATTGTCGCAACAACACCCATCACTATGTCAATTTTCTGCTATTGACGTTGCCCTGCCAAAAAAAAGATAATATATAACTAGCTACTCTTGATGTTTTGTATACATTGTCTTATGCATACTGGGTTCCTCATATACATCTTTCTTAATGCTATGCTCTCATATGTATTTCTGCACAGAAGTTATGCTTTTCTGCAAAACTCATGGCTATAGTATATCCAAATATTGGACAGAGGTCAAACCAGATTTTTGTCACCAGTGGCTGGTCACCAATGACAGTTTCTCATTGACATTAATGCATCATCCACTATATGCCTACTGCACCGCATCTCATCAGTGATCATTATTCATTGCATTTGCCTACAGTGTTCTGTCAGATATATCCCTTTGTCCATATTAGCATCTATGTATTCATCATACATATCTCCATTTGCTGACACCACTGTCCTGGCACCTATACATTCTGTACTGGCAGCAACACATAGGTATTTGGCATACCTTAGATTTCAGTAAGAGTTTGCAGAAACTGATCCATAGTCGTCAAAAAGTCATTCCCCAACTTGGTATGTTATGATCAATTCATTGGTTCATCATTGCCAAAATAACCCATTGATGCTGTCTTTTACAAACCACTATATGAATGCCATTTGCTAGGTTTGGTAGTTGATATGAAAGTAGTCTGTTGTTACTGTATATGTGTTGCTTGACATACACAATAGGATCGGCCTGTTACTTTGCAGTTGTCTTCAGTTTCACCATCTCACTACTATAGCTCCTTAGGCACTTACTATCCCCTGCACTATTCACTCAGCATTGCATAATATCCCCTGCACCATTCACTACCCACAACTACGTTGTGCACAACACCTCACCATCAGCATTTGTGCTCCTGTATCTTTCCACCATACCATGCTACCTTCTTCATAGACATCCTTCATCTGCATAAAACATAATGCCTTAGGCAAGTACATATAGATTTGCATTCAGCCCAAGGCATAGCTTGTGCCTCCATTACATATGCATTATCTCATTAATACATGTATTATGCTTAGGTGCACATATACATGCAATTTCCATATTAGTATAAGGGTAGTAATTTGCATATATATGTCTCTTATTAATGTAGATATTTCATCTAGCCATAAAAACATAACATTTTCTCACTATTCTACATTTTTGTTTATGCTAACCTTGTTTTGCAGGAAATATTCACAAATTGTTGAATTTCTTTAGATTTAGGATTTTATCATTTCTTTTTTATTCGGAACTTGTAATAGCTAGATATAATGAGAATATTTACATTTTCAGTACTAGATTAGAATGTATGAGCATGTGCATCCTCTAGAATTGCTTTTTTCATAATATTTTCCTTTTTTTCCAAAATGTCACAAATGGGAACACGAATGGCACGTGCACCATTTTATAAAAGGTAAATAAATCCTAAGTTGATGATTTGCATCAATAGCCATAGTTAGGGTGTGAACAAAACTTAGGATTTTCAACTTTTATGGAATAACATTGGATCCACACTGGGTCGCTTTTCAAAAATCATCACATTTTCAAATATTTTCTTCCTTTATTAGAGTTTAACTTAAAATTAACTCAAAATATATATCAATGGCCATAGTCAGGATATATTGAGAGTTAATTTCATTTTAAACTCTATAAAGGCACCAAAATGTTTTTTATTCTCCATTTGAATTTAAATACGATTACTATATAATACATTCAATGACCATAGTTAGGGATGTATTATATCTTCAATCTTATCTCAATTCATTTAAAGAATGAAATATGCTTTTCAAAATCCAATTTCAAATTCTTCAATTCATTTCATCATTTAGGATAGAATTACATCATATTTTTGAAAATTCTTTTGATTTCAAAATCCAAGTGATTTTTGAGATAATTCTTCAAGTATCTTCTTCACTTCTCAAATTAATCTTCAATTTCTATTTCAATTCATCTTTCTATCTCACTTCAAAATTCAAAATTCAATTTCAAAGTCCAATTTGACTTTGAAATTTCGAAATTCTCTTCTAGTATTCAAAATTCAATTTTCAATTCAAGATTTCAAATTTCAATTCAACTTTAGAATTCCAAATTCATCTTCAGGATTCAAATTCAAAATTCAATTTAACATTTCAAATCAAAAATTCAAAATTCAATTTAGCTTTAAAATTCTTGATTAATCTTCTGATTTCAAAAACTCAAGCTTTAAATCAAGTTTCCCCCTTAATTTCATTGAGCCTTGATTCTCAAAATTCAAAAATCAAAGTTTTGAGATTGATTCTGAATCTCGAAATTCGATTTTTCTTAAGTTGTAAATTCAAATCTGGATTTCCAAAATCCAGATTCATCCTCAAAATCCCATTTTGGATCTTCAAAAATCCAAATTCCATCTCGGGTTCTAAATTTAGAACCCAATTCCACTTTGGATTCAGATTTTCAAAACCAATCTCATCTAGGATTCCGGATCCAACTCCATTTTTGGATTCCAGACTTCGAATCCAACTCCATTTTTGGATTCCAGACTTCGGATCCAACTCCATTTTTGGATTCCAGACTTCTGATCCAATTCTATTTAGGATTCCAGATTTCGGACCCAACTCCATTTTTCAGATCCAATTCCATTTAGGATTCCAGATTTCGGATCCAACTTCATTTTGGATTCCAAACTTCGGATCCAATTCCATTTAGGATTTCATATTTCGGATCCAACTCCATTTTAAATTTCAGACTTCAAATCCAATTCTATTTAGGATTCCAGATTTCAAGTTCAACTTCATCTTGGATTCCAGACTTCGGATCCAATCCCATTTAGGATTCCAGATTTCGAATTCAACTCTATCTTGGATCCCAGACTTCGGATCCAATTCCATTTAGGATTCAGATTTCGGATTCAAATTCCATCTTGGATTTCAGATTTCAAATCCAATTCTATTCTCAATCCCAGATTTCAAAACCAAATCCATTTTCAGATCCCATCTAGACTTCTTAAATCCAATTTCCAAATTTCATTTGGATTTCTTAAATCCAAAACTCCATCCTGACTTCAAACTTTAAAATCTGGAATTTAATTCCATTTCAAAATTCCATCTCTACTTCGAAATCCATATTCAAAATTCGAATTCAAAGTCCATTTTTTTTTTGAAACTTCATTTTTTTCTATCTCAGCTTCAAATTCTCCTTTCTCTTCATTCTTTTCAAATCTAGACTTATTTTCCCAACTCTGATTATTTCAAGACTTAGAACTTCAAATATCCTTCCAGATCTATCTCAAGTTCTAAGTTAGATTCAACTTTCAAAAACCATCTTTTCACTCGATTATCAAGTTCATCTTAGAAACACTTGGAAATTTCCAAATCATTTTTTTTTCTCAAAAAAAGCATACATCCTTGCATTGCACAAGCATGATTTTTTGTGCATTTTAGACTTAGGATAAATTTTTAGATGATATTTTAGCAAAGAAAAAGGGCATAAATTCGATCCTTGGTTCGATTACCTCTGGTAAAAGCGACAGAAACGGTCGAATCTCGTACCGACGAGTGAATTCCGTCTCTTCATTTTTCCGCAAATTTTCAAAATAGAGGCGAGTAATTTTAAAACATTTTCAAATTTTTGGTCAGATGAGACCTTGTAAAAGAGTTCATCTTTTTTTCTTTCTTTTTTATTCTCTTTTCTTTTCTGTCTTTTATTTTTCCCTCAAAAAAGAGAAATAAAGGTTAGAAAGGAAAAGAGAAGGAAGAGAGAGAAACCAATAAGAAAAAATTTGCATGATCACAGGGGGGTGACCTTCGTCGGGGGTCGCCGATTCACTGACAGCCTAGCGTTTTGACGGAGAGAGGGAGGGGGCGGTAGGTGGAGAGAGGGAGAGGGCAGTCAATAGAGAGCGGCGCGGGTGTGTGTGTGTGTGAGAGAGAGAGAGAGAGCGGCGCGGGTGAGAGCAAAAAAAAAATGAATTCGTGCCCTAGGGCGTTTTATATCGACATTTAGCGATGAATTGTTTCTTTCGCTAACTAGCGACGAAAAACAATCTGTCGCTATATCCGTCGCTAAGTGCGTCGGGTTTTGCGACATAAAACTTCGGTCGCGAATTTGTTGTCACTTAGCGACGGATTTGGCGACAAAATATTTTTTGTCGCTAATTTCATAAATGTTTATGCAATTAGTGACAGATGGTTTGCTCTCGCTAATCCGTCGGAACGTTGCGATGGAAAAAATTCGTCGCAAAGTTCCGTCGCTAATTAGCATTTTTGTTGTAGTGGGAGCCATTCAACCATAATTCTCTCTCTCTCTCTCTCTCTCTCTCTCTCTCTCTCTCTCTCTCTCTCTCTCTCTCTCTCTAGCTAGGGCTGGTGGACGAGCTGAGCAAACCGAATGGCTGATTTTGGGGCTCGGCTTGTTTACATTCAGTTAGTTTTTTGGTTCGGCTTGTCTGGCTCTTGCAAGCCAAACCAAGCTCAGCTCGTGTGGGCCTAAACCAATTGAGCCCAGCATGGGCTGGCTCATTCAAGTGGAAAAAAAAAGTTTAATGGAACCCCCAAGTTGGTGGTTGCAACTTGCAAGTATGTCCGTCCAATCAGTTGAGTTATCATGCTTCTTTTAAGATGTGTGATGCAGAAATACTATATAAGCTATCTAAACAAGGCTATACAAGCTGAGCCAAGGCAAGGGTCCCCTGTTCGTGCTCGAGTCGGCTTAAGCTTGCACTCATCTCACTGTCTAAATAAACCGAACATAAACGAGCATGGACAAGCAGCTTGTCTTGGACCGAGCCTTCGGAATGGGTTTGGTTCATTTTTATTAATCTCCATATACAACTCTTAGATTTTGTTCTTGCTTCAAGGTCAGAGGAAGAGAGCTATTCAACATAAACTTTTGTAATGCACGTGCACACACACACACACACACACGGAATTAGGGGTGTCAACTGGTCGAGTTTACCTGGACCCGACTCAGACCAAACCTTATAGGGTTCGAGTATGGTGACAAATAAGAAGACCCGATTAAGACCCGGGTCCAAACCCAAAAGTCTGATTAATACATGGACCCGGGTATAGTTTGTGAATTTTATACTAGACCCGAGTTTCAATTAAGACCTTCAAATTTTCAATGTAAAAATGATAAAAAATATTATTTTATCGGGTATAGTCCGGGTCTAGTTCATGTAGTTCTTATCGGGTCCAGATATGATTTCTCTTATAGTAGACCCGATTAGACTCAGGTTAGGACCCAATACCATACCCAAAAATCTGGTCGAAGTCTGGGTCCGAACCAAGCCCGACCCGTTGACACCCCTACACAGAATAAAGGACCACAAAGATTGCATTGATATATTTGTTCCCGTTGTTTTCAAACCATAGCCTTTTGAATCATGGGTGCTCTGAGGGAGAATGGAGGTCATTTTCAAGCCATAAAGACAAACGGGTTACAGAGGAATTTTGACTCTAGGGAGGACCATCACCAAAAGCCTGCCTGACTTTCGGCTTTTGGCATGTCAATCCAGAGTGAAAGTTTTTTTTTTCTTTTGTTTCTAGTTAATTGGCATAAAATTTTTTGCAATGGAATGTTTGATCGTAAGGGGGTGGTGATATGTCACAATCATTACTAAAATTAATTTTCTCCCTTTTGTTTCTTTTATAGATCTTTAAAAGGTGGCATATTGTGGCTCTTTATATATGATTTTATTAATACTTTAAACAAGGTGGATCAAATGCCACTCTAACCATGCATGCTTGGTTTTATAAGAACCTGCTCTTGAATCATCCGATTTTGATGCACAAATGAGATATTTTAAGGCTTTAAAATCAATGGCTCATAATCTTCATAAATATTCAAGCATTAAAAAATGACATTTTTTTCATTGAAATTACATAATCCAATGGTTGATTCCTAACAAATTCACCATGCCGAGCACATCCAGATGGTTATTTGCAAAAAAAGTGCTGAAAATGTCCATATTTATGGTTCTCATATTCTAGTGACTATATATAGAAACCTCAGGATCATAAACCTAGTCACTGTGGCTCGGCCGCTGTCCTGGCAGTGTAAAACTCCAAGGGCTTGCCCCTCTCCCCCAAGGAGTCACCACACTTGGGCTTGCTTGCTCAAGGGGTGATGCTCATGAATCTAAATTAAATATTTGCTTTGGAACTTTTTTGTTTTTTTAAGGCTAAGGGGAAAACCCCTCATGTCAGACCGCACATTAGCAGGTCTCCTCTTGGTAAAACCCTTGAGGTCTCCCCACCCACCTAAGAGTATACTCAGCTTAGTCTTTTCGGCATGGGATGCCTCCTGTTGGTTTGAACCTTACATGGTTATTGCATGTGGTGACAAACTACAGTTGCCCCTAGCCACGAAGGCGGAACCCTGCTTGTCCAACAATATTTACAGTGGAACTCATGCATTTGGATTGAATCAGACTTCTATACCTGATGGATTCATAATTGCTAAAAAGAGATTTGGATTCCTTGACATTTGGATCTGGATTGGTAAAATAGTAGCATCGTGCATTTTGTGGGCAGTGTCACTTTGTATGTCGAATATATAGCTCATGTCTTGTAGTCTAGAGCCTGATCGAGTTGGACTCATATGGATCCAGGTGCAAAATCATCCTTGACCTGGATCTGTCTCACTCTAGTAAGGATGCCTAGAGGTTGGATTTGGGTTGATAATAAGTGGAAAATCTACCAATGGGGGCTTTGCTTGTCTGGCAGGAGCAGTTAGTGCAGGTCACCTTGTGTTGGGACGTTGCAAGTTGGAATCCCAATGGTATGGTTGTATAACTGGTAGGGGTCTGCCTAACCCCAGCTTTCTCTGTTGAAAAAAATGGAAAATCTTTTACAAAACCTAGACAATTAGATCCTTAGCATTGCCAGATGCTTTACACAGTTGGGTTTCAGTGGGTGATCAGATTTGGAGGTGAAAAGCCAAAACCAGATCAGAGCCATTTAGCTAATCAAATTTGGAATGCCTCTCTAATCCTAATTCATGAAACAAATCTCTATGAACTTTATTTGTGGTTGTATATTCACAGCAGAATCATATTATGGGGCTGATAGAGTTTGTTTTCAGTACTCTTATGTTCACATGATGACATTACAATTCAGCAATTAATTCTTGGTGCACTTAAAACTCGTCTACTGTCTTTCTTCTAATATGGTTGAGAATAAATTCTGATGTTAATCTTTCTATGATTTATAGGCAACAGTATTAGTGGGATTTACAAATTCTCTAGAGTAATTTACAGGAAGCCACCTGAATTATAATCTATTTAAAAAAGCGAACTTAACCTTTTGATAATTGCAAATACCTTCCTATTTTATATTTTTTGTTCCAAATACATGCTTTGTCTTTTTTTTTTTACAATGATGAACCCTCGCCAAGAACTGGGTTACTTAATAGGTCAGACCTCTTGCCACGTAAACCCCACATAGGTTCACCGACACCCAAGCCCTTATGGAGCCTGCCAGTGAAAGGCACCTACACTCAGTGAGAGTCAAACCTGAGACAAAGGGATCAGCACCTTTGTCTTAAAATGATTCATTTGAACTTTATTCAGTCAAACAGATTGAATAAACACCTCATATTTTGATTTGTTTAACAAAAGACGGGAAGATAACATACGATGGTTGTTCTACAAAAACAGGACAAAAATGTCATTTTATATCTCAGGTAGGTATTTGAAATGAATTAAGATAAAGTAGGTGCTTGAATGTAATAGCCAAAACGTCGGGTGGCTTTTGTAAATTACTCCTCCCTTGATCTTTTTGCTTGTTTTGTTGTAAAACCACATCACTTTTCCATCTTCTTTTAGTTTTACTCCTAGAAACCGCCTCATGCGCATAGACTAAGCCGCGCTGGCTCAGCCTGCCATACTTACGGTCTCTATCTATGTCAGAGTAAAACTCAAAACTCCGACGCTTACCCCTCTGCCCCAGGGAGTCTCCAAGCTTCGGCTTAGGCAGGGGGTGATACCCATGGGATTTGAACCTAGACCACCCATCAAACCGTCTAGGCCCATCCCACTGGGCCAAACCCCTTGGGTCCTCACTTGTCCATCTTTTGCCGACCATACAACAACAACAACTACGCCTTCATCCCAAAACAATTGGGGTCGACGATATGAACCAAAAGAGAAAAACTTTTGCCGACCATGATCATGAAGCAGTTATTTTCTTGTTGTTATTCAAACCTTCATCTACTTAGCCACCTAGACCATATCTCATCTAACTTACATTTATCTAAGAGAAGTCATTCTTATACAAGATAATTTGAAAAAAGAAGACAATTCATGGACTTCATCAGCTTTTTTTTTAAAGGCAAGCTGGGGTTAGGCAGACCCCTACCTTTTATACAATGATACCATTGGGATTCGAACTTGCAACATCCCAACACAAGGTGTGACGTGCACAAGCTGCTCTGTTGTTATGGACTTCATTAGCTTGATGCATGACATTTCTTGACAAATTTCAAATTAAAGGTAAGCTAAGCTTGTGATATTTTTTTTAGATTTGTAGTCTTTGTTGCTTTTGGGCCTATATATATATATATATATATATATATATATATATATATATATATATATATATATATATATATATATATATATATATATAAGAACTGAACATATTAGGCTTCATTTCTCATTTTGTCCCATAGTTTTAAAGTATTTTTAGCAAGCTCAATTTAGTGAGAATTCACTCTTGGATCATGTTTTTCTGACAAAAAAACATATTTTTATGAGCTGAGAAAAATTAGTACCTACCTTCATAGCCATTGATTTTGGATCACCGAAAAACCTGTATATAGGTCAAATTCCCATGATCCAAAAGCCGGTTCCTACTAAACAAAACATATAGATCACATTTATGGTGTTAAATGTGAGAAAAATACAAAAAATGTGATATTGAGGGAGTCGAACGAGAAAGTGAGCAGAACCAGCACATTACTCTCTCTCCCTCTACCGTCATTGATTCAGTGTGTAGTTCTTGGAGGTGTGTGGCTCTCCCTTCCGCTCCACCCGTTCTTCGACAGTCCCCCCTCTGTCGCCTTTGGGTGTTGAGGTTGAAGAGGCAGCCCGAATGCTTGATATCTCTCCCTCCTCGCCGCAGCTGTTTCATATATCTGTCAATATGGTATCTACCATTTCAGTAGTCTCTACTATCCTAGGTGGCTCCTTAGGTCCTTCACTTGATGTTGTCTTTGGTCTAAGAGGTGATATTCCGGTTCTTCGAGGGTTATTGAGCGTACGGGGGTTGTTTGGAACCGGCACGTTAGCAATGTTAGTTGAAGAAAGAGGAACAACCCACTCAATGTTAAGACTTTCGATGGCAGGTCTCCACGAAGGTCGGCGAGGCCACACACTCCTGAAATTTTTCCAGATTGTGTGTCATGAAGTCTCTTTGTTGAAATATTAGGGGCTTGAATTGCCCCTCTAAGCATAGGTTTCTGGCTAATTGTGTTAGACAGGAGAAGCCTGACCTGATTGCTATTTGTAAAACTAAGATGTATGAAGTTTCTCGTTCTGTTGTCTCTAGTATATGGAGGGGTGTTGACTATTTTTTTAAGCATGCGGTCAGCCATGCCGGTGGTATCCTTATTTTGGGGAAGAAATCTTTAAATATTTCTCAACTGGACATGGGTCTGTTTTCATTGTCTTTTGCCTTCACTTTGCAAGACAGTGACACGAGGGTTGTGGTCACTGTTGTGTATGATCCTAATCACGTTGTCATGAGGCCTGCTTTCTGAAACGACTTAAATAGGATCGTTGTCTCAAACGGGGAGTACCATTTTCTTATGGTTGACTTTAATTGCCTTTTCTCTATTTAGAATTCTAATAACCTCATTCTTCCCAATCCATCTATGCGAGGTTTTCAAGATTGTGTTCATCAGCATCACCTTTACCCAATTCTTTTTATTGGGGAGTGTTACTCTTGGTTGAATAGGCGAATTTGCCCATGTTGCAGAGTTCTTGAGAGGGTTTTTGTCACTCCAAATTTGTTGGATCTCATTCCCAATGTCAAGTGTGTCTTGTTGGCTCCTTCTATCTCGGATCATGGTGAGTTAATCACTATTTGGGGGGATGGTTTTAAATACGCCAGAAGTTTTGTGTTTGAACAATGGTGGCTCCAGGAGCCAGACTTTCACTATATTATTTCAGACTCTTGAAACAAGCCCTTCAATGAGCAGTGGGCAGCTATCCGATGTCATGAGAAGTTGTCTTGTCTCACTAAGGATATCAAAGCTTGGCTCCATAATCGAGATGTGGTTAAATTTCAGCAAATGGCTACTTGGGAGAAAGAGATTTCAGCATTGTATCAAACTATGTCTTCCCCGAAGTCTCTATCTAATTCACATCTGCAGAGTTTGCAGGCCAGATCTATTGAGTTATCAACGCTTTTGAAGAACTGGAGGGTCAAAGAGGAAATTAGATGGAAGCAACGGGCAATTGTGAAATGGCTTGCGGCCGGAGACGGTAATACTAAATTTTTTCACTCACATGCTTCTCATCATCATAGGAGGAATGTCGTCCCATCAATCACCATTGAGAGTGTGTCGTACCTTAATCAACACGTTATTTCAGTTGTCACTCAGTATTTTAAATGTTTATATTTTGTTTCACTTACTGCGAAGGGTGTCATTGGTTTTGTTTCTGTTGATTCGATTCAGCAAGATCAAGCCAGAATTATGCAATTATGAAGTTTTCTGAAGATGAGATTTTTAGGGCCATCAAAGGTTTGTCGGGGTGGAAAGCTCCAGGTTCTGATGGGTTTCATGTAGATTTCTTCAAAATTTTTTGGTCTTGTGTGAAGCTTGATGTTATTAACATGTTTGATGAGTTCTATCGCAACTCCAGATTGCCTATTCAAACCCACTTGGCAATTATTTCTTTAATTCCGAAAGATGATGTTGCCACTGATATCTCTAGGTTTCGCCTGATTTCTGTTACGAGTGCCTTTTATCAGAAAATTGTCAAGGTATTGGCTAATAGGTTGAAGGTCGTGGCTCACCATTTTTTTTCGAACTCTCAGTTCGCCTTTATCCACAATAAGAGGATTCACCATTCATTCATCTTGGCCTCTAAAGTCATTCACTCCTTACATCTTAGTAGCCAACCCTATTTTTCTCTTAAATTAGATTTTCATAAAGCCTTTGATTTTGTGCATTGGCTCTTCTTATTTCAAATGTTATCCAATTTTGGCATTAGTCATCGTTTTTCTGGGCGGGTGAGGGAATTAGTCTCTAATGCTCATGCCATGATTAAAATTAACAGCACTAGAGGTGGCCAGATCAAGTTGGGGCATGGATTAAGGCAAGGCTGCCCTCTCTCACCTTTGTTGTTTAATGTCATTGCTGAGGGTCTCGTGGTGTTGCTCAAGCGGGCTGCGGAGAAGTGCCTGATAGATCTTCTAGATGTTTCAGATGTTTCAGATTTTTCAGACCATATTCTTATTTATGCTAATGATATGATTATTTTTGGGCGAGCAAACGTGCAACAAATGCTTAGATTCAAGCTTATTCTCTAGTTCTTTCTTTCTTTTTCTTGGTTTTCTCTAAATGATAGCAAATGCTCTCTTACTATGTCAACATATTTTTAATTATGCAATCTCTGAGTTGTCGATTATGTATTTGGGTCTGCCGTTATAAGTAAAGTGCCTCTCTTCCACTGCTTGGGCTCCAACTATTCAAAAAGTGAAAACAAGCTTTTTCGTGGCAGGCGTCTTATCTCTCCATTGCTGGCCGTTTGACTTTAATCAGACATGTTCTTTCTTCTATCCTTGAATTCTTCATGTCAATGTTCGTGATGCCTGTGGGCATGGAGAAGCAGATTTGTCATTTAATGATGAATTTTCTTTGGTCTATGTGTCAACTTAAGAGTAAGCGCCATTTGGTTGGTTGGCAAACGGTGGTGTTACCTAGGCGTATAGCTGACTTAGGTGTTTTTGCTTCAAAACAGAGGAGTATTGCTCTTGTGGCCAAGCAATGTTAGATGGCCCATCAACCAGGTTTTCCATGTGCTCGTTTGCTTCATGCTAAATATGGTGCTCCTGATTTATCTCATTTTCGTCATGGAACCTGGGGGTTGGCAATCTCGCACTTGAGAAGCATGTGGCTGAGAGCCTTATTGTCCTTCAGAGATCAAAATAGGGATGCAAGAAATTATAATCAGTGGTTGCAATGGAAGATTGCACCAAATGGTGCGTTCTACACCCACAAAGTGTATAGATCGTTGCTCTTCCCAGGGGCAGATTGGTTCCTTGAGTATACGTTATGGGGTAAGGGCCCTTCCTCAAGATCTCGAGTCTTGGCTTGGTTAATTTTGCATGATAGGGTTCAGACTCACAATTATTTAAAGAAGTTGGGCTTTCAGTTTTCAAGTTCGTGTGTGTTGTGTCAAGCTGCTGAAGAAACTATTTTTCATTTATTCTGGTCCTGCCCAATCTTTGCAGCCATATTTAATAGGACGTGGAGATTTCCAAACGTAATTGTCAAAGAGGAGTCTTTTGCGCTTGATCTGCTCCAGGGCCCTATTGAAATTAGACGATGCAAGCGATGGAGACTGATATGGAAGACATGGTTGCTTACTACTTGGTGGTTTGTTTGGATGGCACACGATGATGCTACTTTCTGTCAAATTTCGGTCATCCTTAATAATCTTGTCCATAAAATCCTGGTTGATGTATATGGGATTCTACGTATGCATCTTAGAGACCTCTCTTTCCATCTGAACAATGTTCACTCATCGGTGGTTTCTTCTAATCCAGCGGGTCCTGGTTAAGCTTGGCTTTGTTGTTTGCTGCTAGTTGTTAGTTTCTTTTTCTTTAGCTTTTGTTTTTCTATATTTTAGTTTTGTTTTCTATTTTGTTCGGTTCATGGGTTCAACATTTTGTTGATCTTCATGAGTGATAATGTTGATCTTTTTTCGTCTCTCTCTCTCTCTCTCTCTCTCTCTCTCTCTCTCTCTATATATATATATATATATATATATATATATATATATATATATATATATATATATATATATATATATATATATATGTCACAACCTAATACAACTAAACTGCTCCAAATATATTTCATGATATTCTTGTTACTAAGCTCTCATATATTCAGACCCAAGGGGTTTGGCATAGTGGGATGAGGCCTAGGATGTTTCACAGGCAGCCTAAGTTCAAATCTCTTGGGTATCACCCCCTGCGTAAGCTGAAGCTTGGCTACTCTAGGGTGGTTTCTCCTTGTAAAAATAAATAAAAAGTTTCCATATGTTCACTCTGGACACAAAAGTTCATTTTTTTCCTAACCCCCTTTCACAATGTCAATGTATATGTCTAGCCCACTCAGGATGTGGGTCCAATCTAGGATGCTTCCACTTATTTGAGCTAATTTAGAATTTGGCTCCTCTCATATTAGGGATGTAAATGGTTCAGATTTGGGTTGGATCTAAGCATTACCAGGAAGGTCTGACTAAATTGGGTGCGGAGTCGAATTCAGATTTGGATAGAAAAAAAACTGGATCCGACTAAATTAAAACCCGGTATTTACAATTAATCGGGTTGGGTTTTAGTCAGATTTTTGTTCGGGTTTGAATGCAAAACATAATACCAAACCAGATCTGATTATTAATTGGATCCATATTTGTTAAACAAACCCGCTTAATGTACTTGGATTCGGGTCTGGTATCGCCTTGCACATGTACCATTTACATCCCTATCTCAAATCCAATTCAACTCTAAATGCACAAGTTATCAACTGAATTTAATATGTGAAATAAAGCATAATCCAGCCCAAATCTTGATTTTTCACTAACTAAATTTCACAGAATCTTGATTTTTTAGAACAAACTCAAAATATGTTTCTTAGAATCCAATGTTGAGTCCCCAAATTTTAAGGGTAATGGAGTTCTAGAGTCTTGATTCTACATATTTGGTTTGATCTCAGCGTTCTCTAGCTGTAAAATTGTTTATGTGAAAGTGATTTATGTGATTCACATTCTCAAGCATTAACTTTCTATTGTTTTCTTTGAGGCTGTGAATTTGAGTTGTGTGAAAATCTATCATTTAAGAATGTGTCATGTCACTATAACACATTCATAGCTAATTAGCATTAACGCTTGTGAAAGTTTTATACACATTCAGACTTGTGTAAAACTTTCACAAGTTTTGAAGCTTTAACATTCACAGATGGGAATCACATTCACGGGTTGCATTTTTTTGCATGTTTGCAATGCCCTGTGAAAGTTCTAAAATATGATTTAGAATCTCAAGAAACCTGTGAAAGTTACAAAATTACAGGGGTTACAAACATGTAAATGCATGGGCGGTGAATTGTTTATCATATGTATGTAAATTTTGGATTTTTTAAGAACTTTTTGAAATTAATATGATCATCAACTCAACAAATCTTATTTAATGGGCCATGGTCAACTGATCTAGGATTAGTCCAAACATTGTGGTTTATGTCGTTTCAAGCCTAACAAGCCTTCTGCATGCCAAAGTAAAGCAGGTGTAATTTTTTTTTTTAAGGCATGATGGGGTTGGGCAGTGCACTACCTGCTCCTTGGGATGGCAGTAGATCATGGAAAACGGATTCATGCTCTGCCTTGCTCCGTTTGGACCGGGGATGGAGGACATGAAACAGGGATGAGGTTAAAATCAAAACCATTGCGGGATGGAGGTAGGGATGGACTTACGCTTTCCCCGTTAGTAAAATGCCAAAATACTCTTTAGGGATAAACCCTAATGCCCGCAAGAAAACCAAGGAAAACCCAGTAGTAACGTAAGCGGGTCTTTGTTTCACCACATAACCTGGGAAAGAGGCCCTCTTTCATATGAAAAAGGGTCTGTTTCCATGAGCGTGAACATCCATGCCTTGAAAAAATGCTAGTGGGGCGCACGTGCATCCACTAAAAAATAGGGCTTTCTTACAAAAGACATGTCATACCTCCCTCAGGAAGCACTTTCCCTCAAGGGGTTGCTTTCATGTGAAACCTGCATCCCAGGGGGGATATGGGTCTAAAAACCTTGCCCTAATGCCCTGTGGTTCTTGGATTTTCTCAGTTTTTGTGAGTCTGTGACACTGTAAATCACAATCACCACACTTTCTCAGGGGTAGTGAAACTTGAGAAAAGTACAAGTTATGATTGTGATTGTCAGCTGTGATTTTTTTCCTTGAATCTTGTGAAAATTGGTACTAGATAGGCCTTAGTATCAATAATCACATCTACTTTCTCAGCAGTGATTGTTCATCCCTACCTGTGACCAAAGCAAACATGAAAACTCCATTTGAGAACATTCCTAAAAATTGTTGCCAGATTTTTCAGTAGGATCTACAATTAAGAACTCAAGCAGGCGAGGGAACTTTTGAGTTCGACACTTTTGTTTGGGTGAAGTGAGAGAAAATTCCACTAAAATCAACTTCATTAGTTTTCCGAAAATTTAAGATGACCATAACCCATTTTTTAGGGAACACTGACTACTAGGGGTGTCAACGGGTTGGGTTTACCCGGACGCAACCCCTACCAAACCCTATTCGGTACAGGTATGGTGATAAATAAGAAGACCCGATTGAGACCTGGGTCTGGACCCGAAAATCCAATTAATACATGGACCGGGGTACAGTTTGTGAAAATTCATAACAAACCCGGACCCAACCTGAGTTTCGATTAAGACCTGCAATTTTTCAATGGAAAAATAATAAAAATAGTATTTAACCCGGTATGGCTTAGGTCTTGTTCCTGTAGTTCTTATCGGGTCTGGGTATCATTTTCTTATGGTGGGTCCTATTAGACACTAGTCTGGACCCGATACCATACCCAAAGATCGGGGCCAGGTCTGGCTCCACCTGGGTCCAAACCAAACCCAATCGGTTGATACCCTACTCACTATCATTGCCTAGATAGTAATGAGAATTAAGAGAGTTCCAAAGAATAATTGAGGCCCATTAAACCATATGGGTTTCAATGTTTTCTATTGTCTACAAATCGAAAGTAAAGATTAATGATTCCAATTTATGATCAAATTTCCATGGTCAACCCCTTAACAAAGCACACCCATAAAGAAAATTTTCAAGTGGAATAATTTGGACATGTGTTTTCCACTAGTTTCTCAACCTTAAGATATTCCTAAGGGCACGTTTGAAAGCAAGAAAAACACTCACAAGAAAAGAAAATTTTGTTTATGAGAAGTTTTAATATGATAATTTTTCTAAATGAAAATTTTTCATTTGTTTGGGTAACATGAGAAAAATAAAATGGAGAATCTTAAAAATATATGAAAGAGGATGAGAATTTGGTGGGGAGCTTTTCAAAAATTGAGGTGGAGCTTCTCTGACATGGTTTTTTGGGAGGTGGGTGATCATGGGTGATACCGGTGTTGGTGAGATGAATGGTGAAAAATCATTGTGAAGAGGGCAGTTTTTTGAGAGGTGAGTGCTGGCGATGGATGGTGAAAAATCATTGTAAGAAGGGTGTTTTTTTCGGGAGGTGGGTAGTGGTAGTGGTTGTGAGATGAATCATGATTGTAGTGGTGGTGATGGTAGTAGTGGTGGTGATGAAGTTGGACGGTGGGTGGTGATGGTAGTGAGAATAAGAGAGACTACAATTTTTTTCTTGAAACATTTCTCCACTCCCCCCATAGGAGAATCTTTCCTATAAAAAAAGTGTACTTTTAGAAAAAACACTATTGAAAAAAAAACTTATGGTCCAAAAAATCACAAGAATTTTTCATTTTATATCAATTTCTTGTTGGCGCCTATGCAAAAGGAGAGACAAAAAATACCTGAGTGGCCATGTTCATTTGATAATGGCCTATTAGTGAACCCAATGCATATATTCTCTGAGATGCTCGACTCTCCAGCTGATCGCTACCCTCAATGAGTGCAGATCCTTCAACGATGGTGAGCAGAATCCAATCCCAGAGCAATCAACTGTGTTGATTGTTTTATTGTTTTCTACATCGTATGGGGTCTCTCATCAATCCCCCTTTTATAACTTTAATTTGGAAACAATTAAGATAATTGTTCCCTTTAAATGGTAGGGCTTATCGGATAGGGACACCTCTAGAGAAGTCCTTGCATGTGGGTCGCTCCTACATTACGTGGGTGACTCCAACATTCTCCCACTTGTCCCAGCGATAAACCCTTAACTAAAAACCTTATGAGAATGACTTGAAGAATATATTGGCTTTTATAAATCTATTCTACAGATCCTTAGTTGAATCTCTAATCCTTATAAGATTAACAAAAACAACCATAATGAGAATCAAAACTGTATGTGATCACTTTATTCATATGCATATGTCAAAAAGAGTTTAACAAGCTCATTCTCAATACATGTTCGGAATACAATCCCGGTGCTAGCCCTTTAGTAAGAGGATCAACAATCATCTCTTTGGTACCAATATTAACAATATGCACTAGATAATTCTCTGGCATTTATTTAACAATAAAGTACTTTAATTTCACATGCTTACATGACGTAGTACTTTTATTGTTATTTGAAAAGGGCACCGCAGCTTCATTATCACAATAGACCTTTAGTGACTTCTCGATGGAATCAATCACTTTTAACTGTGATATGAAGTTCTTCAACCATATGGCCTGCGAAGTAGTCTCGTATAATGCTATAAACTTTGCCTCCATGGTATAAGCAGTAGTGGTCGTCTGTTTTCCACTCCTCCAAGAGATCGTGCCCCCAGCAAGAAGGAAGACATGCCTAGTAGTAGACTTTCTACTATCAAGGCACCCTCCTAAATTCGCATATGAGTAGCCAATAACCTCAAGGTGATCAACCTTATGATATATCAACATATAATCTTTTGTCTCTTGCAAATACTGTATAACTTTCTTAGTAACTTTCTAATGAGATATGCCTGGGTTAGATTGAAATCTACCAAGCATCCCTACTACGAAGAAAATATCTGGACGTGAACAAGTCTGCGTGTATTGCAAGCTGCCAACAATTGATGCATATGGATAAGCACTCTTTTGTACTTTGTCAATATCGTTCTGTGGACAATCCTTTAGGCTCAGTTTATCACCTTTTGATATGGGTGATATACCAGAAGAACAATTGTTCATCCTATATCACTTTAATATCTTATTTATGTAGGATCTTTGAGAGAGACCTAAAAAACATTTTGCTCTTTCTTGGCGGATCTCTATGTTAAGTACATAAGCAACCTCACTCATATCTTTCATGTCAAAATATGATGTAAGAAACTGTTTTGTCTCTGCAAGTAACTTTATATCATTGACTGCAAGTAGTATATCATCTACATACAACATCAATATGATGAACTTACTCCCACTTTCCTTAAGGTATATACATCAATCAATGATATTTTCTGTAAACCCGAAAGTCACGATGACAAGGGAAAATTTAATATACCACGGCTGGGAGGTATGTTTAAGTTCATATATTGATTTGTTAAGCTTGCAAACCAAACGATTATCTTCAAAGAAACCAAGAGGTTGTTCTATGTGTCCCACTTCATTCAGATCCCAATTGAGGAACGCTATTTTCACATCCATCTGATGTAGCTCTAAGTCATAATGAGCTACGAGGGCGAAAATTATCCTCATATATGAATATAAGATAGTGATGGTTTCCTACCTGTCCACAACTCGTAAGGAGTTTTAGGTACAGATTTCGTAGGAACCTTATTTAAAATATGCACACAACAGTACTTAAGGCTTCACCCCACAACTTAATGGAAAGTGTTGAATAATTCAATATGGTTCTAACCATTTCTTTAAATGTACAATTTCTTCTCTCAGCTACATCATTTTGGTAGGCACAACCAGGCATGGTATACTGAGGCACAAAGCCTTCATCTTTGAGAAATTGCGTTAATAGTCATGTTTTGTGCCCCATCTCAGTAAACCTATCATAATATTCGCCACCTCTATCAGACATGACTATTTTAATAACTTTAGCGGTTTATTTCTCTACTTCTTTTTTAATTTTTTTAAACATTTAAAAAATATTATATTTTTCATAAATCAAGTAGAGATACATATACCGAGAATAGTCATCAATAAAGGTGTCAAAATATCTTTTGCCTATGTAACAAGAGGTAAATTGTCCACATGCATCCGTATGAACTATTTCTAATATCTCACTACTATGTTTGGCACCCTCTTTATATGTGTTTGTTTGCTTAGCCTTTATGCAATCAACACACGGGTCATTGTCAGTAAAATCTGGGAATTTCAAGATTCCTTCCTTTACGAGTCTCTTTATTCTCTTTTCAGAGATATGACCCAACCTTTGATGCCAAAGCATGTAGGACTTATCATTAATCATGATACGTTTGTTCCCAACCAACGTGCATTCAAAAGTCAAAGACTCTTAAGTTTGGATCTTCATGTTTAATTTGTACAAACCATCATAAACAAAAGCAGAACCAATTTCAATTGAATTTTTGTATATGAATAACTTGGAGTTTTCAAATTTAAAACAATATCCAAATTTATCTAACTTTGAAATTGAAATCAAATTTCTACTATATGATGAAACATAAAAAACATCATGAAGATCCAAATCTTTATCGGTATATAAAGTGATTATGCAGGTCCCAATACCCTTAACATGTGAACGCATTTTATTCCCTAAATAGATGCTCTTTTCATGCATTATTGGTTTCCTTCTGTTCAGGAACGATTGTAAACAGTTGACAATATGAACAGTAGCACCAGAATCAATCCACCAGCTATTTTCAGAAATATGTAATAAATTACATTCATGAGAAACAAATGACAAATTACTTTTCTTTTCTAACTATTTCTTATACTTTATGCAATTTGCCTTCATATGTCCCTTCTTCTTGCAAAAGAAGTACTTTATGGGAGCAGAATCAGGTTGCTTGCTCTGAGATGACTTTTCTCCTGCTGACTTTTTCCTAGCATTTTTCTTAAATGCATTTTTCTTTGATCCTACCTTAGATCCATGAGAAGCCATATGTGCAGTTTGCACCTTCTCTCATTTCAATCTCTTTTCTTCCTCAACACACTTGGACATAAGTTCATTAAACGTTCATTCATCATTATGTGTGTTGTAAAAGATCTTAAAATGACTATATTCTATAGATAGGGATGCCAAAATTAAATGCACTAGGAATGAGTAAAAAATGGTCAGCTTCATGTCATTCAGCTAAGACGTTATGTTTCTTATTTTCAAAATATGTTGGCGAATATTACCCCCTCCAGAATACTTCATAGATATGAGTTTTGACATTAGGGTACTGACTCTGCCTTATTCAAAGTGACAAATTGTGCTTCAATGGCACTAAGGAATTCTTTCACTATTCTGCATTGCGGGATAGCACTACGAATATTCTTAGCTACCTTAGATTACAAAAGCAACAAGCTAAGTCTATTCGAGCGCTCCCACTTCTCAAAAGCACTCTTTTGTTCAACAGTGCTTTGATCTGTCAGGGCAGTAGGCTCATCATTTCCTAAGGTCAAATCCAAATCCATATATCCTAATGTGAAAAGGATAATTTCTTTCCAATCACTAAAATTAGATTCATCAAGAAAAGATATAGTATTCGAGCCATCTAAAATCATAGAACCAGAAACTACATAACAAAAGACATGTATAAAAAAGAAGCATATACGGGACAAACCTGATGGAAAAAGTAATAAATAAAAGGCCCTTGATATGCTTATTTTAGGACGAGTGTAGGGGGTCATCAAAGTCCTACTTTGGTAAGAGCTTTGACACGCGTAATCACTACGCCTACCGACCATAGCTGGTAAAACTAAAGCTCATGTGAAGCTAGATCATCAACATATGGCACCTTTGGATGCACATGCGTAATGTATCTCAAAACACTTGCTTTATTTTACCTTACTTAAATTTCAAACACAATGAAATTCCCTTTGGATCGCTTCATCATTTCATGAATTTAAGTACAATATTAATATTGGATAAAACTGCATGATAGAACACCATTGACAACATACATGCATCCAGTTACTTTGGTAACATGAATCCACTAAATTATCTAACTATTCTTGATTCCAATATCAATCATACATAATGCATGCATAATCACAAATAAAATGCATGAAAATAACAAAACAAGCTCAAATGGGTAAAACCCGAGGTCCTAAAGCAAGAACCGGTCTGAAATAGCCATGGATCGATCATCTATGGGTCTAAATTGGTTCTGAACTGGTTCTAAGTATGAATAAAAGTTCATAAAACCCTATAACTGTATGCAAAAGTCTATGTATATTCATATATTTATGAAAATAGGGTCTTAGCATCTCGAAACCAGTGAAAACTAGAAGGAACCGGTCAAAAATAGCTCTGAACTAGTCCTAGAAAAGACCGTATCGGTTCCTGATCTGGTTCAGGCTAAAAAGTGTCTGGACCCTGCAGAAGCATGGGTTTGACCTAGTTCGAAATATATCCGATCGGATCTGATCCGAACAGAACCTAGGTTGAACCTGGTCTGAACTAGACCAGGTCTAACTCATTCTGAATTGGACCTGAATCTTCCTGGATCAGACCCAGACCCGAAACCATTATGGGTTCAAGTCTGATCCAAAGAAAATGACAGACCTGATCCACCCAAAATGGGTTTGGATCGGGCCGCCACTGGGTTGGTATACTGGATCCGACCCGATACCCAAATTATCAAAAAATTAAAAGGCCATTCAGTTTCTGTGAAAACCAAAATTTTCAGTTTTCTCATAAACTGAATGCCCTTTTCCACCAAGTTTCACGGCAACCTACATCACTGATCATCGACACATCATCTGTCGACGACCCACACCGGCGACTGGCCAAAAGATTGCCAGCAGCAGCAACCCCTATGGCCACAGATGGTCTCCGACGACGACTACAGTCTCTGAAACCCCAACCTGATGGTTGGGAAGGGGGTGGATGCTGACGATCTGGCGAAACCCAGTAGTGTCTGTCATCGCCAGTAATCGCCAATAATCTGGCGACCTCACCCCCCATCGGCAATGTTCTATGATGACCTTGGCGCAGGCAGATCCCCTTGCAGCTCGACGACCATAGGGGAAACTACAGAGAAAGGGGGGGGCAAGACTAACGCCGGATGCCGTTTATTTTTCTTGACGCCCCGATGGCACGGGTGAATCAGCCAGTGAGAGGGCATTTGCCCGACGATGCATCCCGGCGACACCTCCATGGCCAAAAACCCTTTGACAGAAAATCATCTAATGAGGATTTTTGACAAAAGTTTATGTCAGTCAGCGGCATCGACGAGGCCACTAGCTTGCAACAACCCCTCTCAGCCCGACGATGATCCAACGGTAGAAGCGCCTGTAGCGCGACGACCATAGGTAAAAAACCCACAACTTATCCTTATGTGATTTTTTTTAGAAAGCGTTGCCGAAAATGCTGTCGCCCCATGACGACAGTCGCCGACGACAGCGAGTATGAACTGGTTACCCCTTTCATCCTTATGAAAGTCGTTTATGCGAGGAGGAACTCGGATTAGTAAAACGGGAGCATGAACAGGATGCTCTCAATGCACCCACACCTGCAGCCAACCTACGACCTGCAGTGCCCCATGCCGACAGTTGTAGAAAAATGCCAACAGGCCCGTGCAGCAAAAAAGCATGGTGCGGGCCCATAACCCAATGTTGGCGTTTCCGCAAAAGGAGAGACAAAAATTACCTGAAGTGGCCATGTTCGTCTGATAATGGTCGATTAGTGAACCCAATGCATATCATCTCTGAGATGCTCGACTCTTCTGCTGATCGCTACCCTTAATGAGTGCAGGTCCTTCAGCGATGGTGAGCAGGATCCAATCTCAATTGATTGTTTTGTTGTTTTATACACCGTATGGGTCTCTCATCAATACTTTTTTTATAACTTTAATTAGGGAACTGTTAAGATAATTGTTCCCTCTAAATGGTAGGGCTTATCGGATAGGGACACCTCTAGAGGAGTCCTTGCATGTAGGTCACTCCCATAGTGACAAATATCACGATATTTATTAAAATCTCACAAAAAAATGCGAGAATTACTCTAAATGTTTTAAACGGCTTAATCTCGCGAGATTTACAAAATCTCATGAGAAAATTTTTTTTGTGACATTTTCTCACGATAATAGCGCGAGATTTACTAAATCTCATGATATTATCGCGATATGTTTGTCATCCTTTTTTTTTACACAGTTCTTTTAAAACTCTTAAAACCCTAAGTTTGTAAAAACCACAAAACACATACTCTATTCTGTTGCAAGGGACGACAGTCGTCGACTGCAACCGGTTCATCTCTCCCTCTCTCTCTTATTGTTTGAGTTTTTTATGATCTGGGTCTTCCTTGTTTAGCCTTGTTTGCCCTTCGAAGTGACAATTTAGGCATTTCTTGTTGTTGATTGGGGTTTCAATTTTTTTATTTTTCCTTCTGTTTCTCGTGCATATTTTCTATATGGGTTTGCATTTGTGAGCACGTAATGAGAATGTAATGGATCTCTTGAATTCAAAATCAGATCCTCTTCGCCTATTGGATGATCCGGAGGTACTGATCCTGTAAAAATCATTTAGCATATCAGTTCTCATATTAAGCAAATTTTACCATTTTGTTTTTGATAAACTTGCAGAAGGGAACTGTTGTTTAGAAATTAGTGGAAGAAACAATTACTGACAGTCAGCATCTGAGACACCTGATAGGCATTTGTGAAGGTAATTTAGCATAATGTTATCTTCTTCATCTTCCTTTTTATTTTTTCTTTCTCCACCGCCACTTTTGTTGGACGTGCCTTTTGTTTGCTCCTCAACAACAGAGTGAGGAACTTTGTCAGTCAAAGCCTCCAACCCAAATACAAAGTCAACCCCTATTGGACTATCAAAGAAAAACATCAAACCAATTCACTGTCATGTTTTCATAGACACTTCACTCCCTGCCTGTTCTCAACCTCACCAATTTGATGAATTGTAGCTCGCTTCTATCCAATCTATGATGAGTACTTTCAGATTGTTGCATTAGATTTTGGCACAAATCCTTGAGATCCAATGTTTACCAATTATTTGGGTAGTGCAGAAATGTGATTGTTTTATGGATTTCTTATGAGTAAATGTGATTTACAGTCAATGTGTCTGTATACCCTGAAGTGAGTCCTATTGCATAACCGGGTTTGCACTGAACATCAGTCTGTTAGAACAACCAAGTTAACCAACATGCTTGGTCATGTCGTGGTGACTTAAACAAGTCTACATGATAATGGAGTGATAAGGGCACATTTTTTCTTCTTTTTGGAGCTTCTACGTTGGTGATTTTGGCCATGGTTGATTGTTTTTTCTTGTAATAATGTTGCCAATTTACTTTAAACCTCAAAACTTTGCAGCTCAAAGGCAAGTGGGTGAAATTGCTCTAAATGATGTAAGCTCTAAATCTCATCAAATAATCAGGTTGGTCGGGTTGCCTTCTTCAATTGTGTGTTAAAGATTAAAATGGTGTTGTTGACTCCAGACTCTGTGAACTTTCTTTCATGTGGTCTGCAGACTATTGAGAGTAGCCTCTCTGCAAACTCAGGTTGTGTTAAATCTTTTTTTGCAAATCTTGTAAGCTCATCCCCTTAAGTTGTAAATTTTATGTAAATGAAAACTTCTATGGCACTCGGTAACTAACCTGTGTGTATAAAATTTTGTTGACCTAGAAGGCAATGAATGAGCTTCACAGACACATGCTCTAGAAAGGCTCCCACATTAACCGCAGCTTGCTAACCCTTACTACTGTGATAAAAAAGCTCATGTTACATTTGATTGTTACTATTTGTTGTTATTTCTAGCCTTTAGACATTCATACAAATTGTTGAGTATAAGTTTTATAACTTAGTAACTGCCTAGAACTTGTATAGATCCTTTGACCTTTGGTTCAAGATTCTCTTGGGCTTGACTTATCTTCAAGCTGATTATTTAAGTCAAACTTTTCAAGTTGTAAAAAGGATTATGTGTGCATGAACATGTACATGCAAAAGACTTCAATTGAAAAAAAAGCAAAAGATTCTCGGCCCATTGTATATGACGACATTGATGCATTTGCATATGGCTCAATTAAAGAAAAGAACGAAAAAGAGGAAATAGAAGATGTGAAAGAGGAGGATGAAAGCAATGACGACGACCAAGGAATTGATGAAGACACTTTTGATTTCTTAGTTAATAGCAAGTGAATAATTTTTTTCGTATAAACTTGAATCATTATGATGTTTGTTTTTTCATGAACTTATGATCATTTTGTTTTTGTTTTTGTTTTTGTTTTTGTTTTTTATACTTGATTATTGACACTTAATGTATGATGATTTAGTTGATGCTCTATAGTTATTTGAATGGAAGTACATTTATATACATGCTTGATACTTATTTGATGCTTGATAGTTTTTAAATATGGTTAGTGAGATTGAAAATAGATTTTATATTTTTTTCGTTAGTTTATTTTATTTGTTTTTTTATTTTTTAAGAATTTATTTGAGTTTTTAAATTTGTTACCGAGATTTTGTCAAAAAAAACTCAAGAAATATGCAAAAAGTTGAAAATCTCCCGAAAAATTCACTGCCAAGAAATTGGCGTTTTAAACTTTTGTCATAATGGTCTCACTCCTACGTTAAGTGGCCGACTCCAACATTTCTCACTTCCAAACTTACCCCAAAACTTTCAGTTTTTGCCTTTGTTAAGCCTTATACAAACACTAATTGACATCTAAAATTGGGAAAAATTCCCATAAATACATCTTCTGTGCCCGTTAAAAAATGATAATAACAAAACCCAGTGTGAGCTTAAAAAGGACACATTATAATAAGAAAATTATGCCCGTACCAAGCCGGCCATGTGAATGCCTACGCAGCCATGTGGGGGTGTGAGTAGGCCTGGCAACTGCTCAGGTTTCTTTACGACAAACCCAATTCAGTCCATCCAAGCTGGGTTTGTACTCTGCTACCAAGATGGGTCCAGGTTCAAGTTCCAACTTGGTTTCTGTCACCCATATCCAGTTAACCCAAATTTTGGTGTTTCTATGCCTCACATGAAACAACCCCTATGTCTGATTAGAATCCAAACTTTTTTCTTTGTCATTGAATGCGCATCATTTGATGGGATATTGAGCTCCCATTAAGGGAAGTAGATAAAGGTTTTGGATCCAAATGACCAATCTGAATTTGATAAGATTGCCCTATGGTTGTAGGAGACAGAGATTTGGACATCCGTTGATCCCATCTTGAGCTGGCCCATTTACAGTGTGGCTTGGAGTAAGTCCCTCCTTGTGTACTTGGCTGAGTGAAATTGGAAGTTAGCAAGTGTAGGAAGACTAGGGGTGTCAACGGGTTGGGTTTGGTTCGGACCCAGTTGAAACCAGACTTGGACCAGATTTTTGGGTATGGTATCAGGTCCAGACTTGAATCTAATCGGATCTACTATAAGAAAAACTATACCCGGACTCTATATGAACTGCATGAATCAGACACGGTAAAGTAATATTTTTTATCATTTTTACATTGAAAAATTGTGGGTCTTAATCGAAACTTGGGTCGGGCGCCTGGAATAAAATTTTACAAACTATACCCTGGTCCATGTATTAATCAGACCGGGGTCTTAATCGGGTTTTCTTATTTGTCACCGTACTCGGACCCTATAGGTTTGGTAAACCAGACCCATTAACAGCCGTAAGGAAAACCAAGAATTTTGGCTAAGAGACCCCAAGGACTCACACAATTTGTGGTTTTGGATGAGTCATGGTGGGTCTAGCTTGTGGGTCCAACCTAATTAGCTCATAGAGCTAGGGAAATGGTAGTGATGTAAACTTTAGACAGATGCACCAGGTGGGCACTAGATCTTAACCTGCAGGCGCCAGGTAAGGACTAAGGACAGACCCCACCGGTTGTAGGATAAAGTGGACAACATCCCATTACATAAAAAACTTTGGGTAAATATTTGTTGGACCCACACCTAGGCACATGAGATCCAATTTCTGATAACATAAAAAGGTTTGGTCTGACATGGAGTTCAAGATGATATATACATCATAATAACTAGTTGGATCTGGATTTTAGTCTCTAGTAATTAATCGACTAATTTAGAGTCTTATAGCTGAAAAGGGAAGCCTGTTTTCCGGTTGGGGGTGGACCTTCTGAAATTTCTCTGGTAAAACAAAAGAAAATAAGGCCTGTGAGGAGGGCTGTAAATGGGTTAGATCCAGAAAATATATACAGGTCTCCTTAATTTTTTTGAAAGAGAAATACTGGTCTCCTTGACTAGGCTACTTAAAACTTGGGGCTGTCTAGAGAGAGAAACAAGAGGCAGGTATTTTTGCCCCCAAAATGAAAATTGTACATTAAAAACTTCACCAACCAGCACACATTTTACTATAGGGCATGCCAGCTCTTTCATCAATTTGATACGAACCTGTGTGATAAGGTTGCTGACACTAGTCAACTTCTGGTCACCAAATTATTCAAGCGATGGCACCAATTAAATAGGCAGCATTATTGAGAGAGAGAGAGAGAGAGAGAGTTCATCTTTGTTATTTATTTCTATGTAAGGCACCAACCTCAAAGGTTAGATCTGACTAGTACCGCAGAGAGAGAGAGAGAGAGAGAGAGAGAGAGAGTTCATCTTTTTTATTTATTTCTATGTAAGGCACCAACCTCACAGGTTAGATCTGACTAGTACCGCAGAGAGAGAGTGAGAGAGAGAGAGGTGGAAGACAAGATAACCAGATCATCTTTGCTGTTTATTTCTTTAAGAAAATTCCATCTATGGGCCAAACCTTTGCCCCTAATCTCAGAAAAGGGCCTCATATTTCTTGAATTCCCTAATAAAAGCCTTCATTTTTCAGGAAACTGCCAAACAGCGATGTACTCTTAACATTGACCATTAACATCTCAGTTCAATTGAGTCAAATGACCAATATACTTAAACCTTCTCTTTTCTATCAGCGTAAATAAGTATTTTTCAAATCCAAAGGTCAAATTATAAAAAACTTGCCTAGCCTTGGAGTTTTACACTGCCGGCATGACGACCGTAGGTATGGCAGGCTGAGCCAGTGTGACCAGGTCTTCGTGCCGGGTGCAGTTTTTTTAGGATTATTAATCCAAAAAAAATTTATTAAAAAACTCGAAAAGAATCACATTTCCCAAGATGATGGAGGTTAACAGAGATCTCTGTCTGGCAGTTTTCAGAAAATAGAGGCTTGTATCAGGAAATTCAGAAATGTTAGGCTCTTTTATGAGGTTAGGGAAAAATGTTGGCCCCTAAATAGAATTTTCCTTTATTTCTTTTACTAAAGACACCAACCTCACACAAATTGGTTCAGTCCATCTGAATAAGCTGTACAAATTTCTACTTGTAGTTCTAACCACCAAGAAGCTTGCCATGTATACCTCCCTCAGTCTCTACCATCCAATTGACAAAAAACTAATGGATATTGAGGTGGAAATACTCTTTATAGATATTTTATTACTCCAGCTATCCTTTTCTATTTCATTCACTAGGAAGCATCCTGGCATGCAAAAACAACTGAAACAATTCTTTAGCAAGACTTTTAGTTGCATTGAGTACCAACTGATTAAAATAAATAAATAAAAGAAGGTATTTAAGTTTTCCACAATTTTTAGAAAATATTCACTATAATGATCTGTACTCTGTTGTCCAAGAATAATTGAATAGTTAATGAATAATTGAATAATGCAAATAATCCGAGAAATAACGAAACCCCATGCACCAAATAATTGTTCAAGGACATGGATTCCTAGAATGGGCTGGCAAATTTGACCATTTATAGACCCTTGCCATAACAGAACAGGAATTCTTTTCACTTTTCCCAAAAATAAAATGCAACCCTGTTCCTATCTTCAGATCAATTATGGAGTTGTATAGATCAACTTGGCAAGAACAGCCATGAAATTTGTTTTTCTCTTTCTTGAATCTTAGATTGGTATATTTAAATTTTAAAATAATTAAAAGTCTGCAATATGATACTGTTCTGCATGATGATTCCGAATGATCTTGGTATGCTTAAATTGGAGAGAGTATGAGCTTTAAGTCCATTTTTTTGAAAATGTTGAAAGTTAATAGTCCAATTTGAGAGGACACTTTGCCTATTCTTAAGGAATATTTTGGGCTTCTTAAAGAATAGTTGTCTGTTCTCGATTTGTTAAAAGATCCCGTGTGTGCTGAATTTCTAAAACAAAGAGAATTTTGAATTGTTGCGAATTTGGACAAGTTTAATTTTCCAGTTTGTTCTTCTTTACTAATATCAATGGCCAATATTTGTTGATTATGAAATCTGAGGAATTGTTGATGATAAATACCCTTAAATGGGTTACCTTCTGTTGGAGTTGGAATCATGTCACATTAAGGCAGTAATGTTAGGCAATTTAATGGAGATTGGAGGTTTTAGCCTTTGATGGCAAAGCAAGGTATTCAAGGCTAATCAAGTGTCATTAATATGTTGCAATGCAGCCCTCTTCCAAAGTACATGTTAAACATAAAGTGAACCACTTATTCCTATTAAAATCGCCTTAATTAGCATAACGCAAAATTAATAAATATGCATGTAGTTGTCAATATATATATATATATATATATATATATATATATATGTATATATATATATATATATATATATACATATATATATATATATATATATATATATATAAGCTAAGAAAAAAAAAACCTTATCATTGGCCACACACTAGCCGACCTTGGGATTGGTAAAACTATTGAGGTCCCCTTACCCACCAGGAATTTCACCCAGCTTCAGTCTTGCAACAAAGGAACAATGGTCATCCCATGTTAGGTGACAAACTACGGACGCCCTTAATCATGCAGGCAGAGCCCTTGTGGGCGGTATAGTGATTTCTATCAATGTCATAACTTATAAGGGCACACTTTTTTCATGTGTCTAGATCACATGTACGTACAATATCTTATTATTTTTAATAATTTTTATAGTAGTATTTTTATTAATATATAAATTAATAAATATATTGTTATGTAGTAATATATCAAAATTTATTTTAAAATCAATAAAATCATTAAAAAAATAGTGTCCTCGTGTAACTCATACCACGAACCCAGTTGGGAAAGCGACCTTAAGTACGATAGAATAGCTAGCGTGAATAGGTTTATCCTGAGGGTGGGCTTTTTTTTCAATAAAAAAAATAAAACTTTTATGAGAGGTGACCATACCTTAACCCTAACCTAAAATCTTGAGCCTGAGCCTTTGGGACTTGATGATGACTATCCCAAACCATTGACAATATACCTGACTCATACCTAGGGGTGGCAATCCGGTCGGGTCGGCCGGTTGAGTTAACGGGTTGGCGGGTCATAATACCTCAACACGAACACAACCCGTTTATTAAACGGGTCGGATGTGACAAACATGAACACAACCCATTTATTAAACCGATAACCCGACACGACACGATTAACTTGTTTAATAAATGGGTCGGGTCGACATAACACGATTACACGACATGGCGACCCGTTTATTAAACGGGTCAACCCGATAACATAGACACGATAACCGACCCGAGTAACCCGAATAACCTGTCTAACCTGAATAACACAATTAGAAACACAAAAAAAAAATACATATTGTACTTTTTTCTGCAAATCTCAATATGAAATTGTACTACCAACATTAACATAAAACTTCAACATAAAGTCATAAACATATATATGTTAATATATATATATATATATAAAGGGGTTGCGGGTTGACGGGTTCGTGTAAATGGGTTGACCCGCCCGCCTAACCCGTTTATTAAATGGGTCAAACGGATTGGCAGGTTGGCATACCCCTAACACGAACATGACCTGTGTACGACACGAACCCGTTTAAGCCAAACCCCAACACAACTAAGAAGCGGGTTGGGGGGTCGGGTCAGATTTTGCCACCCCTACTCACACCCCCCAACCTAAAAGTGTTTTAGGGTCAAATGGAGCCCACTGGTTCAACTGATGCCATATTGTCGTGTTATGGATCTTCAGCCACCTATTTGTTCGGCATGATTTAAACGAGAAAAGAAAGATAGTAAAAGGGTCATGGCCTCCTTTGGCCCTATCCCAAGTAGGGTGTCAACGGACCCAATCCATACCAAACCATATAGAGTCAGGGTCTGGTGATAAATAAGAAGGCCCGATTAGAATCCAGGTCTGACTTGAAGGGTATGATTTATATATAGATTTGGGTATGGTTTATAAAATTTTATACCGAACCTGGCCCAAGTTTCAATTAAGATCTATAATTTTTCAATGTAAAAATAATTAAAAAAATATTATTTTAGCAGATATGGTTCATGTAGTTCTTATAGGATTTGGGTAGGGTTTCACTTATGATGGGTTTGATTAGACCTAGATCTAGACCTGAAACCATAATCTCAAATCAGGTTTGGGTCTGGTTTTACATGGATCCAAACCAAACCTGACCCTTTGACACCCCCTGGTCCCAAGGCCTAGGTTTCATATCTTGGTTGTTGGTGTCACAAGCTTACTTCTTCAATAGGCCTGTGCAGCGCAATGGTCCTTCCTTACCATCGCAAGCCTTCTGATTGCTCGCTTGCAGCAACAGAAACTTTGATAACTGAGAGTGCAAGAAAGCGAGAATATAGAGAGGGACATAAATCGCAATCACTCAAAAATATTTACAATAAGGGTAAACAAAAGAAAGCTCTTCGCATTTACATTCATTCACATTTTTGCCCGATGGCTCGTTACAGTTCAGATCTATGAGCTGATCCTTTATTATATTTATCAACATGAACCAAAGTACATGGGTGGCCTAGAGAAAGTTGCAAGTGACTCAACACTTTACATCAAAACTCAGTTAAAGCAAAACAAACTCTAGACACAACTGTATAAAGTAGGTCTCAGGGGAATAGGCTCTCCACTTCAAGTCATGTGCCGCCCTCGATGCCATCTACTTTTTTGTAGGCCCTCACTTTGGTCGGATAGTAGCTCTTCATCTGGAATGTTGGCTCCCACGCCGTCTTCATTGTCTCCTCCCACTGTACTAGATACTTCTTCGTTTTACCCAAGTAATTGACCTTGTGGCAAAGGATCTTGCTGGGACACTTTTCATCCCATTGTACTGTTGGGGCCCTCTACAAGATAGGAGTGCATTGTGGCACAGTACATTCTGGATCTCTCTCGTCTGCATAAAACGGTTTCATGTTGCACATGTGGAACACTAGGCGCACCTTGAAGTTTGGGGGTAGGTTCAGCTTGTACGCTAGGTTGCCCATTTTCTTGATGATGGTGAATGATCTATCATACCTCCTGATCAGTCTGTGGTGCCATCCACGGAAGATGCATGAGCAATCTGGGTAGAGTTTCACTAACACCTAGCCCCCAACACAAAACCCAGCATAATAACTGTGCTTGTTTGCCCACTTCTTCATCCACTTGGTTGCTTTGTGCAAAAATGACTTCGCCAGCTCAGTTTGCTCGTGCCAATCTCGAACAAATTGATAGACAAGGGATGACCTTCCCTTCTCGTCCAGTTGCCTGCAGAGCTCTTTCAATTCAACCTGGCCCATGCGATAAAGGACCATGGCAGGAAACTTTGCTTTAGGGGTCAACTCTAACTTGTAATCGACCTTGCGTCGCGACGACAAATGCTTTGGTAGTTTCAGGAGCATTATTCTCCGAAACTCAGTCAATAGTGAGACAAGGGTCGGTGGCACTGTTGTTTTCACCTTCCCTTCTTTGATGCGCACAATGACTAGGGATGTCTGATCTCTCTGCTTGATACCCTTCTTCAATTGCATAGTAGATAGCATTGAACACTTACCTCCAAGAGTAAGACACTACACTGTGTGTGAAGAGTTTGAACCCATGATTGTCAACGAGTTGAACTTTGGCAGCAACATCTCATTTTGGCTACGAAAAAAACTCTATACCCAAAATCATTTTGAAGTCGTCCAAGGATACCACATGAGAAGTTGGCTTTGCTGGCGTAACTCTCAATTTGGATACCCACATCCCTTGCTTCACTAAGGATTGGCTTGGCCTCGAAGTTCACTGTCCTGATGGTCCTCTGTTTTGGTCCAGGCTTCAAGTCCAATCGCTCTGCCTCTTTCTGTCAAACAAAGTTATGCATGGCCCTAGAGTCGACCATTGTCATAATAGACTTTTCATTCGCAATGATTTTCATATACATGAGTTCTTTGCTAACTGGGATGCTCTCGATTGTACAACTTCTAGCTGTGTTGATCGTATGCATGACTCCCACCCTTGGTTGTAAAGCCTCAATGTCACTACTCTTCACTTGCATTGTATTGGTCTGCTTTGGACATTGTTTGGCAATATGTCTCTCACCACATAACCAACAAGTCACAATCGGCCCTTTATTACCATTATAGTTATACTTTTTATAATTTTACTTCTAGTCATAATGGTGTTGGGTCAACGACTCACCTTTATTGTCGTGTCGGTCCTCCTTCTTGCATTCGTGGTCTAGCTTCTTTTCAGCCTTAATCGGTGGAGTTAAGGACTTGCACTGTGTATCTGCTAATTGCTCGATTGTTACATATGCATATTCCAAAGTCAGGAGATTGCTTATTTTCACTTTGAAGTGTGCCCAAGGTTATAGTCTCATAATAAATCAGTTGAGTTTGTCTTCATTTGGCATATTGGGTATATCTAGCATGAGCTTTTGGAACGTCCTGATGTAGTCTATCAAGGTTTCAATGTGCTTGAATTCTACCACCATCCGATAAACTTGTCATTGTATATTCTTTGGCATAAAGTAGTTTCGTAGCTCACGTTTGAAGGCTTCAAAGGTATCAATTACACAACGGCCCCTTTCCATGTCGCTACGCTTTCATTTTTACCAGGCTATAGCATCTTCGTTGAGTAGAGTTGTTGCCTCATTCACCTTGAGGTCTTCGACAAATACATTCTGAATGTCCAAATAGTCTTCTACCTGAAACATGAAGTTTTTTATAGCCTTGCTATCTCTGGAACTATTGAATTTAGATGACCTCAATGCATCTATCTTTGATGGCCTATCATCACTTTTGCCATTGAGGATAATTGTTCGTTGCAGAGTGTAGTTCTTCAACTGAAGCTCCTCAACTTCAATCTGTAGGTTGTTCACTGTCGTAGTCATTCAAATAACTAGTCCCAATAGCAAGTTTACCTGCTCTTCCAAGCTTGTCACCTCGTCGTTCAATCCTCCAAATGACTCAATTGTGCGTGAAATCGCTTCCTCGTGCAAAGTCACATCAACCACCAGTTTGTTAACACTCGCGGCTATCTCCTCATGGCTCTGAGGTGAACTCATCTTCTTGGCCTTGGCAACTGTTTTTCTTTGGTACTCTACAAGTAATAACGGTGTGCCACGATGTCTTGCTCACAAATCGTGGCTTGTCAGCACGTCTCTCAACATTGACTCCTGAGTCCCTTCTCTAGCTCGAGAACAGGCTCTGGTACCACTTGTCATGGACCTACTTCTTCAATAAGTCAGTGTGGCATGATGATCCTTCCTTACTGTCATAAGCCTTTTAATCGCTCGCTTGCGACAGCAAAAACTTTGATAACGGAAAGTCCAATAAAACAAAAATATAGAGAAGAAGATAAATCACAATTACTCGAAAGCAATCACAATGAAGGTGAACAAAAGAAAGCTCTTCACATTTACATTCATTCATATTTTTACTCGAGAGCTCGTTACAATTTAGATCTATGGGCTGACCCTTCAGGGTATTTAATATCAACCTTAACCAAAGTACATGGGTGGCCCGGAGAAAGTTGCACTTGACACTTACATCAAGACTCAACCAAAACAAAATAGACTCTAGACACAACTGTACAAAGTCGGTCTGAGGAGAACACTTGGATCCTTTCAAATTAAAGGGTTGGACAACATGAGCTCTTGAATAGTATGGTACATTATTGCTTACTTTTGTTTTTAGAGTAATACTTATTTACTAAAGGTTGTACTCGACACAAAGACCTAGTTGTGTTGTTCACACCTACGGTCGTCTTGTTGCGAGTATAAAACTTTGAGGTTATGACCTCTGCCCTGAGGCCTAAGCTACGTGCTGGCTTGCGCAGAGGGACGACACCCATGAGAATTGAACCTTGATCTAGCAGTGAAGCCCCCACCCCACTACGCCAACCCTGCCTGGGGCTAAAGCTCTATTTTTAACAAGCAAAATATAAACAACTTAAACCTTCACAACTGGACTCATTTATGCGCTGACGTATTATGCAAGAACTGATCGGAACCTAAGGATGCAAAACGGTTCGGATCCGAAATAGTTAAATACATGGAGATTCAGATGGGAATCGAATCCGGAACAGCAAAAAATTGTACTAGATCTGACCCATTTTCATCCCTACTAGAACCCAGATGAGCACTTCACCATTTCATCAAAAGATGGCCCTCAGACCCCTACTCGGAGATGCCTATCTACATAGATCTCATAGCACTCATGAAAAAGGTCAGATTCGAACCAGATCATGCATGTTAAAACCCAAATCAGGCCTGACGTTGATAGAATAACTGGATCTGGATATGGTATTTATATAATACAGTTTCTGGTGAATAGGTTTTTTCATATGAAAAGAATAGAATGAGTTACACGTTATCTGAATCCAAACATTAATCTAACAATGTTTTTTTCTGCATATGGATCAAAATCTGAAAAGATGCAATCTGATAAATCTGAGTCTAGTTTAAAATGTTGAATGGATCTTATTTCGGACTCAAATCTGAAAAAAAAAGTGCTAGATCCAAGTGAGGTCAGATGAACCAGATCCGTTTTCACCCCTATCGTAGCAAATTCTCTTACTAAATCGCAAGGAAGTCGGACTTCTTTCAAATGGAATTGGAACCTTTATGAAGTCGCAAATTGAGACTGAAAACAACAACAAAGTAATAATAATAATCGTCGTCATAATCATAATAATAATTGTTCAAGAAATTACTAGTGGTTAAATATAATAACCAAAGTTGTGCTTTTTCTAAATAGCTAATAAGTTGGGTAGCTTTCGCAATAAGAAATTATTGATTACACTTGAATAAACCATAATCAAATTAGTGGCCACTTTTTAAAATATTGTGATTTTATCCTAAATTTTTAAAAATTTGATATAATCCCCAAAAAACATGATATTTTTCATATAGTTATTTTCCAAATATTGAGCTTTCATCACATTATTAACGCGATATTTATAATTTTTACTATTTTTATGCTCTTATATATTTCAAAATTTAAACATACTGATATTTTTTTGAGAAAACCAATATTTTAATTTGTCACAGGATTTTTCATTGCTAAGAAAATCCCGACTGCATGATTTCTCACATTTTCTTAACTTTCCTGTTTTTTATGGATCAAGGCTGATCAAGCCTTACAGTTATGATCTATATGATTTGTTTAGTCAAAAATATGTTTTGGATAATTTGAGTGTATTGCTTAAGCATGTTTTTTAAGAGATTCAAAAAGTAATGGCACACAATTCTACCACTATATTTTTTAATTTATAACCCGAAGAAATCACACCTGGCATGAAGACATGATCGCGCTGGCTTAGCCTGCCATACTGATATTTTGAAAATCTTTGAGAGAAATTATCGTTTTATACTTTCAGGCAATTTCTCGTGATATTATCGCGAGATTTATGAAAAATCTCACAAGATTTGTCACTATGCCAGTACAGGACACGGTGCTCAGCTGCCCAAAATGTGTTTGTAGGGGTGGGCAATGGGTCAGGTAGCCCAAACCATGGGCTGGGTTTGGGTCAAGGTTCTAGGCCCTAACCTCTCAGTAATTTTGCTGAAACCCGGCCCGTTATATAAATGGGCCGGGCCCAAGTCAGACTACGGGCACCCTATGAGCCTAATCTACCTAATTAATTAATTGCTTTAGTAATATAAAAACTAAAGTTAATGGTTTCATTAATTGTATTCAAAACAAATATAGAATTGTAAATTTTATTACTTTTCAGTATTTTTTTCTTTTTAGAATTAATTTGTTAACTTAATTTTCAAAATAACTTACAAATGGGTTTGGGTGGGTCGAACTGGCCTGCTAAACATTTTCCCATTGGGCCGGGTCATGGGTTGTCTCTCAAATCCGAGGCCATTAAAAACCAGGCTAAAACATGTCCCGTTAACAAATTGGCCCATCAGTTTCTGGGTCCGGTTATGCTCAAAGCCCGAAGGCCTGAGATCCAAATGGGACTAAGCTAGGCCAAGCCGGGCCGGGATGATGCCCACCCCTACTCATCCTTCCATCACTCCAATCCACATGTTCTTTCTTAATGTCATTTACTAAAAAAATCACTAAACAATTTCAAGATAAAAGTCGCTTAAATGGAAAAATGATTTCTTACAAGTAACGAATTTATTTTTTATTGCTTTCTTTAAAAAGAAAATGATTATTAAATAATAAAAAAGTCACCAAATATATGAATTTGATGGTTATTCGAATACTTTTACATGTAAAAAAGCCAATCTGATATGAGCTTTTCACCATCCAAACCCGAAACTGAATTTGAATCCATTTAGCCAACATCCGGTTAGTCAAATATAGTATCTGGCTACATTGGATCCGATTTTGATCCATTTACATTGTTATCCCTTAATCATAGTCAATGTCACAAGGAGACACCCCATTTTTGTTACATTTTTTATTAAAAATTATATACAAAAAGACACGACACAAGGGCAAGTTGAAGAATCCCTGTGACATGGATCATAGTCCATCAGTTGTGAATTTGACAGGGAAGGTTTGGAAGCTAAGTCCCAATTTACCCCGGGAAAAAAGGGTTGGAGGGTGCCGTCCGATCATGAAGATCGGACGCTGATAAGAGAGGATCACCTAAGATACATGAGAAAGACATCCACGGAAGCAAAACTCTCGCGTGCGGGTCCCAACTTCCAACGCTCGCGTTAAAGAACGTCCAGGAATGCCTGCCGCCCTGGAGAACATGGAACCGCCACGCGTCGGTGATAAGCCGGTAACCTTCTGGTATTTAAAGAAAGGGGCAGGGCGCCTTGAATTCTGGCTCTGCAGTGCCAGATCACCTTGCTTCCCGGTAAAAAAAAATCATAAGGTTTTTTTCCTTTTTTCCCGTTGCTGCACAGTGAAATTAACGGGAATTTGACGTGGACAGTTCCAGAGGATCGATCGGAAATCTAGGTTTTCCGGCACAGATATTGCTGGATTTGAATCGAGATTTCTGTGGTTTTCCGGCACCGCATTGCTGCTTTCCGACTGGTTTGGATTGGAGAGGGAAGGTCCCCGGGGTTTTCCGGTTGGAATCGTGGGATTGGGTTCGTTTTCCCCTAAGAAAACAGAGATTTTAGAAGTTTTCCGGCGACGTAGTTGTAGTTTGTAGATCTTGAGCTTCGTTCCTGGCGGACAGGTGCGTTTGTGAGCGTTCATGAACTCGCTTCCGCTTGGGCGAAAAGGGAGTTTCTCGCGGTTTTCCCGGCTACGGAATTGTGGAATTGAGTTTGTTTCGTAGAGAGAACGTTGATCTTCTGTGGGTTTTCCGTCTGATCTCGCCGGATTTGAGCTTGTTTCCGGAGGAAGAGAGCAGGTCGTCAAAGGCTTCCCGGCGAGGGAATTGTAGATTCGAGCTCGTTTCCGGGCGAAAATCGAAGATCTTCTGGCTATTGCTTTCTGGATTTGAGATCATTTCCGACGAAAGAAGCTCTCTCTCTCTCTCTCTCTCTCTCTCTCTCTCTCCAGAAGTTCGCTTTCCGCGCAGCTTCCTTGTAACTTCATTTGAGAAATACGCTTGTCTTGATAATCTTTACAGCGTTCTATTAGAAGTCAAGAGTGAGGAGATCCTGCCAGAGAATTTAGTTTTCCGTCGCTGGAAGTAGCTTCCGATCCCATTCCGGCTAACGAAAGGCATCACTTCTGTCACCATTTGACTTCTTTCTTCCTAACCTCCAAAACTCACGTCAACTCCGGCAGTAAGATTTGGATTTTTACACAGGTTTTCCCGGCGACGACGCGTATGGGAGATCATTGTGGAACGGCCGACACCGGAGATATCGTCGGAAATTTGTTTTCAGGAACCGTTTCTGTTCCTAGAATAGTTCAGGTGACTCATCTGCCATAATTGCTACATTTAATGCGATTTATTCCATATATATAAATATTTTTCATTGATACATAAACGGGAGGTGATTATACATTTATTTGTTTTCAAAAGACGATTAGTTTCTCGTTTATTAAGCATATCAGTAATTTTATTGAGAAAGGAGCGTAATTTCTTGAATGCATGTATTCAAGTAATTGTTTTTTCAGATCTCTGTGGAATCCTTTTCAGTTATTAGTGCGGGGATTCCACTAGTAGAAAGTATAGTTTTGACGGAGGAAATGCATGCTCGGGCTGCGCCTGTTGAAAATGAAAATCTTTTTTTTTTTTTTCTTCTCTTGGTTGAAATTTGAATGCGGTTGATGAGGTCGGTTGGATTTCAGTAGCATGATCCCATTTGCTTGCTTTTCAAGTGATCTTTTTTCTATGATGAAAATGACGATCCTTGGCTCATTTTCCTCACTCAAGCGGTTGTGAAAAACAATGACGAGAGAGAGAGGGGATTCCCGCAATTATGAGTGAATGTACAATTATTGACTGTTAGACCCAAGACCTCTCTCTCTCTCTCTCTCTCAGAGACGATTGACTGGTGAGGCTCATAAGACGATTGATCCGTCATTTGTCTTTGTTTCTGTACCACTTCGATCCTCTCGATTTCAGATCCGAAACAATTGTCCCGAAAAACGAGAGAGGAGCATTTTGTATAGAATTTCTAAAATACCTTGGATTCGTGTCTTATTTCACAGAATTATAATAATTTGGAATTTCTTTAATCCTTCAATCTACAATTATTTTAATAAGAAGTTATTAGTTCTGATGATTTCTTTAATCTCTCATTCTTCGTTGTTTTTAGCAAGAACTTGCTGGTCACTAACTTTTGGTTATTACATACTCCCTCGTTTTTTTAGGGCGTTCAAACACAAGGAATTAAAGAAGCTCACTTGTTCTTCTCCACCTCGAGCTCACGTGAGAAGGGGCGATGTCTTCTTTCCTGACTGTCTTGTCTTTAATATAGTGAAAGAGTGGGTAGAAAGAGCGAGGGAGGGAAGGTCTCGAGTTTGGGAAAAGGACGAATTGAACGCCTCCGATTTTCAAAGGGGGAGAAGGAAAGACGAAGGCAGGAAAACCACAGAAAAGAATTCTGATGCCTTTTCCTGCTCGACATACAGAGTGAGTGAAAAAAATGGCAGACGGGAAGAGTCTTTTTGGGCCGAAAACGACCCTTAACTGCTCATCACTCCCCTCAAGAGATGGCGACGTCTCGCTGTGAGTAGAGTCGATAGAGGCGTCGTGTTTTCTTCGAGCTCGATAACGACGAGAAAGGCAGATCGCATGGCTATTGGATCCCGCTAGCGTCTGAGGGAATGAAAGCGTTTAGGGTCTAGAAGAAGAAGAAGTGGTTCTGTTTCAGAAGATGGCGGAGGGATGCAGGAAGTAGGCGAGCGGGGTTTCTTACCACCCGCCTGCAGAGGCACACAACTTCTGGAAAATCGCCTCCTATGAGCTTACCTCCCCAAAAAACGCCGATGGGATCGCCGATACTCACCCCCCAGAAGGCACATTCATCGTGATACTCGCTGGGAGGACACCCACCCAACCAATAACTCGCACCAAGACTCTGCTGCGTGCAAGAAGGGCTACCCATCTACCGTCTGCCACTCAATGTAGGAACAGTCCGTCGATAGGAGGGAAGCGAACCAAATGGGATCGAACTCGAGAAGGGTAGGAGAGCTCCCCCTGCTCTGCCTCCTCTTCCTCCTTCTCTGCCTTCGATTCTCCTCATCCGACGACTCGGAGTCCCTTCTGGCCCTGAAGAAATCCCTCGACCCCGGAAACGCTCTCAGGTGGCCGGCACGCGGCGGCTTCTGCCGGTGGCCGGGCGTGAAGGAATGCATTAACGGGCGGGTGACGAAGCTCGTGCTGGAGTCCCAGGGCCTCAACGGCACCCTGGACGGCACCTCACTGAACGCCCTGGACCAGCTGAGGGTCCTGAGTCTTAAGGGCAACGCCCTCGCTGGCACCCTCCCGGACTTCACCGGCCTCACCAACCTCAAGAGCCTCTTCCTCAACAGGAACCGATTCTCCGGTAGCTTTCACTTCTCCCTCACCGGCCTCCACCGCCTCAAGATCATCATCCTCTCCGAGAACCGCCTCTCTGGCGCCATCCCGCCGGAGCTCGCGCGCCTGCCCCGCCTCTACGCCCTCCTCCTAGACAGCAACCTCTTCACAGGCCCCGTCCCTGCACTGTCGCAACCCACTTTGCGCTTCCTCAATGTCTCCAACAACACCCTTACCGGCCAGATCCCTGCAACTGAGGCATTGCTTCGATTCAACGAGTCGTCGTTCGCCGGCAACCCAGGGCTCTGCGGCGAGCAACTGGGGCAACCCTGCGTCACTGCAAGGCCGCCGGCATCGCCTCCAGCGAGCTACTCGCCGTCGTCCAGAGCCGAGCCGGGCTCCAGACGGAGGCGGCTGACCAGGGCGGAGCTGGTGGCGTGCATCGTGGGGGGAATCTTGGTTTTGGTGGTCGCGGTTCTCTTGGGGTGGTGGGCTAAGAGCAGGCGCTCCCGTGCTTGCCCGTGCGACAAAGTGATCGAGGTGGTGGGGGTCAAGAGAGGGACCGAAGAAGGCGGCGGCGGCGGCGAGGGCGGAGGAGGGAGGAGCCGCGAGATCGGGGAGAGAGAGGGGGAGAAGAGCAGGGGGTTCCCGTGGGAGGAGGAAGGGATCGGCAGCCTGGCCTTCTGCGGAGGGGTGCAGGGGATGTACGGGCTGGACGACCTGCTGAAGGCGTCGGCGGAGATACTGGGGAGGGGGACGATGGGCAGCACCTACAAGGCGGTGATGGAGAGCGGGTTCATCGTGACGGTGAAGCGGCTCAAGAACTCGAGGAGCCCCGGGCCGGAGGAGTTCAGCAGGCAGATGGAGGCGTTGGGGCAGCTCAAGCACCCCAACGTGGTGCCGCTCAGGGCCTACTTCCAGGCCAAGGAAGAGAGGCTGCTCGTCTACGACTACTTCCCCAACGGCAGCCTCTTCTCTCTTATCCACGGTAAGGATGATCAAAGGATCCCTCCCTCTTTGCTCAATCTCTTTGCATGGTTCCTGTTAAACCCTTTTGAATTGATTGGTATCTCGTAAATTGAAAGTTGAAACCCCCTCTTGTCTAGGAAAAGGGGATATAATGGGATGTTGTTGCTTGATCTAACAAGCAATTTCCAGCTTTTTCTGGATAAATGGGCAGTGTTTACCTCTTAAACCCTTTGACTGGTATTCATGAAACTCCAATTAGCCAGAAGAAAAGGATATATCGAGTGTTGATTTACGATCTAACATGCAATTTCCAGGTTCTTTTTTTCTGGATAAATGGGTGTTTCCCTCTTAAACCCTTTGATCGGTTTGATGAAACCCCCCTTCTGTCCAAAAGAAGGGGATAAAACGGGATGTTGGTCTGTGATCTCGATTTTCAACTTTTTCTGGATCAATGGGCATGATTCGACTGCTTTTGGAGACTTGACGAGGTCCGGCCACCGTAAAAGCTGGACAGCCTTGGACTTGCTCGGGTTTGCATTACAGGCCTTTTTAATTTGGGGTGTCAATGGGGATCTGTTTGAGATGGATCTCTGAAGTTGAGTTTTGCATTACCTAGTCATGCCCTATTATACTTATATTTGACTCTGGGAAGAGGTTTTGGAGCTCCAACTTATAAGGATCGAAATCTGATTTGAGATGTGAAATCTATGAGACCTTTTTCTCACAGTGAAAAATTTAGATCCTATGAGGGCAGGAAATGATTGGATTTAGATTCGGTTGGGAGCCTGGTACCCCATGTGCCCATGTAAAAATTCTGGGCATGGTTTGGTTGGACCCAGTTGTATATAGATCGACATGCTTATCCCCTATACTTTAGAAACAAGCCAGTTGACGGTTCCTCTATTCCATGATCATGTATTTGGTTCATGAAATGTTAGGGATGGCTTGGTTGCTTATGCCGCCTAGAACAGTCTAGGACCTGTTTGTTAGTTTTGGAGCTTGGTCTCTGGATGGTCATTCTAAGTTGTTTTCAGGTCGAGGGTGAAGTTTACCTATTAGAATTCGGTGTCAACCAAGTTGACTTGCTTTCACTAGCATGACTTTTAGTCTATATTTGCGGGTTGCAACTTCATGTTTTAGAAAGATGAACTCTTTCCAGTTTCATTGATCAGTTTCTCAAGATCCAATTGGACTTTCTAGGTTGATGCAAAGCCTCTAAATCTTAGGTACATCCATCAGTTTCTGGTTTAATGAATTATCCTCAACTAAATCTGTGATCTGCAGGAACCAGGCCCACTGGTGGGAAGCCTCTACACTGGACATCCTGCCTGAAAATATCTGAAGACTTGGCAACTGCACTTGTCTACCTCCATCAAGTTGCCGGAATAGTCCATGGCAACCTCAAGTCGTCCAACATCCTACTCGGCCCCGATTTTGAGTCGTGCGTTACTGATTGTGGACTCACGCCCTTCAGACCCGAGGCACTTGATGAAGGTTCCTCCATCTTCTACAAGCCCCCCGAATGCCGTGGCTCCACAAAAAACTTCACCACAAAAACCGACATCTACAGTTTTGGCGTCCTCCTCTTGGAACTCCTCACCGGAAAAACTCCCTTCCAAGACATGGTCCAAAATCCTGGAGTGGATATTCCCAACTGGGTCAGGTCAGTCCGTGAGGAGGAAACAGATTCCGGTGGTGCCTCGGAGGATCCAGCGTCGGGGGCCGAGGGCTCTGAGGATAAACTGGTGGTCCTCCTCAACATAGCAATGGCGTGTGTCGGCCCAATACCAGAGAACCGCCCAGCCATGAGGGAAGTCCTGAAGATGATCCACGAGGTGAGGTCGGATCCGCATGCTTCATCAAACAGCAGTGACCACTCACCTGGGAGATGGTCTGATACGGTTCAGAGTTTACCGAGGGAGCAAGGGTCTGAGCATCTGAACTTTACAGAGAGGGATTAAGGTCTTGGGGTTTTAGAGAAAGGGCTTTGTGTTGGGCAAACTAGCCATTGGAGATCCTTTAGGATTTGGAATTTTGTATTTGTGGATTTGGAGGGGATTGTGGTTTATGGTAGTGAATGGGTGTGGAAGGATTTTGGGGGATCAAATAAATGTATAAAGACAATACAGGCCGTGTTGTTTGAAAGGGGTGAGCCATTCATGTGCAATTTTTTTTTTTTATCAACAGAGTGTTGAGCAATTCTCTTCTTGATTGTTGAAGACATTCTCCCAAGTAATCGCAGTCAGTGCAGTGTAACACCTTGCTCTTCTTTTCTTCAATGTAGATTTTTCAATGAAAGAATAGTTTGCCCTCTCACAAGTATCAAGTTTTCTCCAAACTCCCCTTGTTTTCTCTACCACCCGTCTTTTTAGCTTAAAACTTATGTTGGTAAGCCTGAATTTGGATCAGGTGCAATCACGTTGCACAAAGTGCATGTGCTGCTGCATTTAACCACCTACCCATTTGCTGTTGGGCCCCACAGCTCAGGGCTGTGTCAGAAAAATTGATGGTGGTCAGGTGAAGGCTGTATCAATCTCATATAACTGATATTCATCTTAAAGTTTCACTTTTCTTAGAATTTCTGATTCCCAAAATGCACACACGTACAAATTCCACCTGTTCAAGCATTTTTTGCTTTCTACTGCAAAAGAGGGACAAAAAAAGGAAAACTACCAAAGAAAGAAGAGGAAAACAATGAAACAATTAGGAAGACTGTAAAGCTTGGGATCTAGCAGCAGCTTTCTCTAAGGCCTTAAGTAGATTAGCCTCCATTCGAGCCTTCTGCTTTTCTGTTATCTGCATTTTGGTTTTTGGGTTGATTGTTTCACTTTCTACTGTGGGCTCTGGTAACTTCTCTGTAGCTGGGTTACTGTTGGTAGGTTCTTCGTGGTTGGAAGTAGCAGCTGTGTCCTGCAATGCACAGGTAACTCTCATCAGGAATCATGGCTGAGACAATATTGACATATGCCCATCACTTTTAAATGGCTATCAAGCTGCTTTAACACAATGGTTGGAACAATTCAGATTGATTGCATGGATTTGAAACGGTATAAGAAACAAGGGGCTGAGACGGTGCACAGGTATTTAGTTCAAGCTGCCCATGGACTTGATAAACAACCCCATACAGTTGACAAAAGGCCTGAGATATTGAAACAATTAAACAGCATTCGGTTACCAGTAGAATTATGAATCTTCATTTAGACTTAATCCTTACCAGGTCATGTCTAACCTCTGGTCAACTCACTGCCCTAACTCATTAAGATCAAAAGAAGCAAATCATGGGTTTTAAGTTTACAGATTTAGCAATTATATCAAGGAAACATCATATCTAAAAATCAATACACTACTCAAAATTTAAACCATATATAATAGTTCAGCCCTGAGGAACAGGAAATTGAATTAAGAAGTTTAATAGATCTACAGATTAAATTTTAAATTATTATCAACTATGACATCAGGACTAGTATTTGCAGGATCATTAAGCCTCGCGGCCAAGTGAGACCATAGCTAAAAGCCCCTTGAAAATGCATTCTGAAAAGAGGGATTTCTCTGACTCCCTGACTTGGCCCTCATTACCGGTCCATTGGGCAGGGATTTTTTTTATCTAAAAAAAGCCACCTGGCCATCAAACTGACAGAGCTTTTGAAGAAGTTAAGGGCTAGAAACTATGTTAGCCAAAAGCTCCTAGGTTTGCATCCCAAAACAGGAAATATCTCACGTTTCTCGCACCAATGGGGGCTCTGCTTGTCTGGTAGGAGCAGCTAGTGCACGTTACCTTGTGTTGGGATGTTGCAAGTTCGAATCCCAATGGTATCATTGTATAACTGGTAGGGGTCTGCCTAATCCCAGCTTGCCCTTGAAAAAAAAAAATTAGTTACTAACCATGTGATGCCTATCTGAAGGTTTTTTCTATCCTCATGGATTTGAATGGTGCATAAAGGATATTTTTACTGCTTTCTTCATTAATGAGAACTAATGTCCTTAATGAAACTTTCAAATTTATTGCCGCACTTAAGTATTGAGGATCAGACTATCTGTATTAATCTTCCTATTAATGAATATTAACCTTGGTTTATGATAAAAAAACAAAAAATTCAGGCTCCATGGCCATAACAGCAAGCATGAATCATGTAAGTGAAGAGAGATTATGTAAGGTACCTCTGTTGCCTGTCGATAAATCTCATCAAACATGTCTTCATGCATTTCATCAGCACCAGCATTCTCAACAGGTGGATCTTCCATGCCATGAACCTCCTCCACATCCATGCCTCCCTCTTCACCTATAAGCCTCACAGTAGAACTATCAACCAGATGTGCCATGTTATTTTAATTAAGACTTAAAGGAAACCTAATCATAACCTCTCATATCCTGTCCTATAAACTTTCTACTGAAGACAGTATCTTTCAAGGATATCAACGAACATTGCTCAACCAACAATGTTCTCTACAAGATGTCATGTATAATAGTTATACCTTTTTCAACAGGGGGTTCATGCAACTTTGTGGGATCACCGCCCTTATCTACCCTCTCTCTCAATTCTCTGACAGCCATCTGTTTCAGCAAAAGGACCACTCAAACTGCTAGATGAGCAGAAAAGAAGTATGGCACAGCAGAAAAAGGAAAGACTTCTCTTGGAAAGCAAAGAATGGTAATTGGTAAAAAGGAGCACTCAAATCAACTTATCAAGTGAATAGCTTCCATATAATACCAATTTACTTATGCTAGCAAAAATGGGTTGATTAACATGATTACATATAAAAGTAAGCCATTGCTTTTTTGCATGAACTTTTGTAATACAAGATCAGAAAGAATTTTATTAGGCATACCCTGACACGCTTTGTTGTACCAATTTTTTCCACCTTTTGTACAAACTGTTCAAACGAAAAGTAAGGGAGCAAATGGGCATGCCATTGAGCGTACAATCCAATCAAGTTCCCAAGGTCTTCAACCTGAAAAAACAAATAAGATATATATAAGTTTCTATGCCACAGATATGGTAAGAATATAACTCAGGCTCTCAATCTCTTCATCCTGAACAACCAATAAGATTAATATGTCAGACATGGTAATTTACTGGAACACCACCCCCACATACTTGATCACAAAGCCAGCATAAATAGAGTTTGCTTTCACACACAGTCAGAAGCAAAAGAACATCAAACCAAATTACTGTTGGGGCACGTAAGGCTGGGTGGTCGTGTCCTCAACCAAGAGTTTTACCTCGCAGGGAAGTGGGCCCATTAAGTGACCTGGTTCTTGGTGAGGGTTCCTTCATCATCAAAAAACATCAAACCAAATTACTCACATTGTCATGACAAGAGTGACAAGTGCACGTCTAGGTAGCTTCATCATATCAAATGTTCAAATGTACTTCTATTGACATCACATTATGCACCTTCATGCTACCAGTTTCATTCTTCTCTGTCCAACAAATGGCAAGTCACAGCATTTCAAGGTCCCCAGGCTTGCTGTTATGGCTTTAAGTGGGAGCCCATGCCAGTAAGCTCACTTATTATGGAAAAAAACTATATAGCTTCAGTAACATCATAAGCTCATACTATGACACCTCAAGGTCGGCAACATATTGCATTAAACAAGACGGGACATTAGGAGGAAGAAGTTCAGTGCTTACACAGTAATACCTAATCTAAAAAGCTTATTCTCTACAAGTCATGCACCTCTTTATGGAAATCTTGGTAAAGCCAAATGACATACAAACAGGTTACACACACCATGTCAGGCAAGCTCCATGGAAACACATTGAGAGTTCTTACTCAAAAAGTTGCTCTTACTTGCCCCATTGATCACCCAACAAATGGAATATGAACATGAATGGGTGAAAAAGTTGCAGTAGTGGACACCATTTAAAAACTCTATGTGAATCTAAACTTGAATTTGAATACAAGGAAATTAATTGTGACAAAAAAATTATGTATACAACGAATTGCACGATAACAGGCATCATGTATGCAATAAGCAAGTTTGTATTTGAGTATAAATTTTAATATAAAAATTACCCTCCAATATTAAAAATATAATAATAATAATAACTAAAATAGATATATATTTGTCCAAAGTAATTAAAATGTCGTTTGGTGTTTCAAAAAACAAATGTACTAACTTGCTCCACAATGGAGGAAGAGTTTAATGTTTTAACTATTGCAAGGACATAAGTTACATGACTTTACAATGACAGTTGAATACCTTTGAAAAGGAAGCCATCACCTATTGTCCTAATTCATTTGTGATAATGAAGTATATATCAAGAAAAAAGTAAGATGCCTGATGAGAAATTCAAATATATTAGTTCAAAGTACAAAAAAACTCGACAAGATGCCTTCTATCATTGGGTTTTCTATTTAAGATATGAGGTATCATGGCTTTTAGAAATCAAGATAAGTGATGCAACTACTAGCCGGGTGCTCTAGAGAAGACGTGGGTCTTCATTTAAAAGGTTGCAACTTGTAAGCCCTCTTCCCCCTCATCCATTCAAGTGCGCCAAAAGAAAAAGGTGGAATTATGAGAATAATGACAACAAAGTGGGTCTGGAATATTGTGTGTTGGACATTCAACTTCAAAGTTGGTTTGTTTCAGCTAAGATTGGGCCATCTTATTACTGAAGCATTTGGTACATCAACGCTTAGCCTAGGTTCCAACATAAAGTAATTCGCTTCCTATTGGGCATGTCTGACTATATATTTAGAATCATTTGTTTAGAGTCAGTTTGGTTCGTTTTATAAAGTCAACTAGGCAATATTGGATTCAACCTACTGGGCTTGAGCCAAATTTGTTGTCTTCTGAGCAAGTCAGTTTGTCTTGAAGACAAGATTTGGAGTGCAATTTAGTTTGGCACAGTGATTAGGCTATGCCTGGTTCAATCCTAGAAACAACATTACTTTAAACCCTTTCAATCCTAGAAACAACATTACTTTAAACCCTTTACATCGTCGACTCGAGTGAGCACAAATGGCATCAATAATCTTAAATACATCCAAAGTAATTTCTAATTTCTTTGAGATCTCACATCTGTCTTTAACAATCATACTAAATCAAGAACCTCTGAGAACTTAAACATTTAGATAACTATTTAATATCATGTTGCTTTACTTTTAGACCCAATAAGCAAGACCAACTTGCCCAACTATCTGAAGGAACACCAGAGTGCAAATTCAGTGATTCACAGAAACCAAGGGAAAAGAACACTGGCTCGCTCCACAAATCTGATTATTTTCCCATTCGTACCATAGCATAAACAATATATAAATACACACAAAACTGAATCAATCAACCGCATACAAAAAAACTCGACATAAGCAACATATAAAAGCACAACCATCTCAGAAAAGAATCAGACAATTGGAGCAATCCAAAATCTGAATCTCCCATCAAATGCAACTTAGATTAGAAGCAAAAGAACAGGATCTATTTGCCCTATACCGTCCAATTTTGGCCAAATCACGGTTTAGGTCGCAAAAACTTCATCTGATTCCTCTGAAAATTCATGCGCCTAAACCACCTAAACTTGCAAACAAGCAAGTGCTATCGCTTCTAAGATTTCTATAACTACCACACCAACATGGCCACTTTCGCTTCCAGATACACGCAAAACCAAAAGCGATACTATCAACACCCACATCAAAATCTTCAAAAGAATTAGATCAACAATCAATTCAAAGACTAGTGAGATTCACTATACCGCAATAATGGCAATACACACAAACAAAAAACCCTTTATTTCGCAAAACTAGCAAAGGGCTTCCCCAAATTTTACGGTACATTCCTAAGACACATACCTCATGGCCGTGGCCGCGGGCCTTAAAGACACGGGGACAATGGCGGAGAACATAACCGAGACCGTCGTCGGAACAAAGGAGCTGAGGCGTTAGCTTTGGCCTCTCCCTGGGGAGCTTCTTGGATGGCTTGCCGGGCTTTCCGACCAGCCGGAAATCAGATTTTTGGGCTGGGTTGGGAAGGGGGCGGTCGGATGCGAATGCAGGGCAGTCTCTTGACCAGTGGCCGGGGCGGCCACACTTGAAGCAGCCGGTGGGTGCCGCCTCCGGCCGGGATGCACGGCTCGCCAGTTCGGGAAGGGGGCGATCTGGTCCGGAGGCCGCCGGGCAGTCGCTGGACCAGTGGCCTGGGAGGCCACATTTGTAGCACCCGGTCGGTGCCGCCTCCGCCGAAGCTCCGCCCTTCTTCTCTGCCATTCTCTCTCTCTCTCTCTCTCTCTCTCTGGATCTAATAAACAAGAAAAGGAAGGAAGGAAAGTGAGAGTTTCGTGGGAACGATTTGGCGGGAAGGCTTTTGAGCAATTTACATAAAACTGATAACGTATCAGATGTTTATAGAAAGCACCCAAAATTTTGATGATTACAATTAGGCTTGCTTTTCCATTTATGCTTCAAAAGACACTTTTTGGTACTAAAATCAAATCATTTTGTCTAGTCAAACAAAAGGTTTAAAATGCCCTCGTTTTGGATTTCTTCAGTGTGAAAGAACCAACAGTGGTGTTATTCCATTAGCACATACCAATAATGTCATTTTTTCACTTCATGCAGGCATTTGACATTCACTTACTATGTAAATCACATCTAGAGTATCGTATGTAGGGCTAGTAAACAAATCGAGAGCAGTTCGTGACTCGGCACAGTCAAACTCATTCCTGATCAGTTCATATAGTTTGTGAGCCGAGCCATAAGCAGCTCATGTAGCTTAAATGAGAGAGCTTGTTTTAATATATATACATATAGATAATATATATTAACTACAATATATAAAAAGAATAATTCATAAAATAAATATGAAAGAAGGATGAATGAAAAATATATACATAAAATATGAACTATTAAGTGTAATAATATATATATATATATATATATATATATATATATATATATTCTATATTAAATAACATGAAATGTTTTTACATGACCCAGTTCGTGTTCGGCTCGTTTCATTCAGGAACTAGATAAGTTCAAGCTCAGCTCCGCTAAACACAAACACAAGCTGAGCCACAAACTCAACCTCCTTCTAAATGTTTGTGGTCCTCTATGAGTGTTCTGTTTTGTGTTATTGGTGTTCTCATGTTATGCTGTTGTGTTTGTGCTTGTGGGTCTCAACCCTTTGTTGAGTTTCACTTTTAAGTAACGTTGATCGCTTTTCGGCTCAACCTCCTTCTAAATGAGCCAAGCCTGAACATGGCATGTTTGGTTGGTTCAACTCTCTTACCAGCCCTAATCATATGTGCAAAAAAAAAACTAAAAAAAAAAAGATAAAGATATTAGATTTTTTGTACTAGGGATTCCTTACCCAGAGGGTAGCAAACATTACCCCCATTTTAAGCATGGTAACTAGATTTAAAACTCTCTCTCTCTCTCTAAATAAATGGATGAGGTTTGGGTTAATCTTTTCTGTTTTTTTCTTTAAGTCCGAGTAAAATGAACTCAAAGGGGCTTTGCATAGTGGGAGGGGACCCTGGCTGCTAGACTGGTGGAATAGGGTTTCATTCTCACTGTCGTCAGTTCCTTGGATTTAAGAAAGGGCAAGGGTACCCACCCAGGTGGTATCCCATGTGATTAGCAGGGGTCCTGTGCCAAGCTGAAGGCCCAAGTTCGAATCCCTCTGCCACATAGGGCTTAAGAGTTATCTGGTGCGCCACCGCAGAAAAAACTAACATAAGTATGGAAGGCATAATCAACGCGACTAAGTCTCTATTCTGCAGGGTGGTTTCCCATTCCTCATGGAAAAAAAAAAAACTACACGTGAAATGAAAAAGGTATTTATTTGTCTAAATTTTTGACGTGAACCCATCTCCAAAATTATGAAGAAATCTATTAATTAAACTACCAATTACTAAACTACGAATATCTAGATTTACATAGGAAAGCAAGGGAAAAAATAAATAACAAGAAATTCAAAATGAACTGGATTTGTCTCATCCATTGTCACAAATATCGTTGATGTTTTAAAAAATACCGTGATATTATCGCTGTAATTTTAGCAAATGTTAATACAAGTAAAATATCATGATATTTTAAAATATCACCATTTTGATAATATCATAATATTATCAATTGTTTTATTGTTTTTATTTATTTATTACATCTTAAATATGTTTTTCTTCTTTCATTTACATTTTTTACTTATTTGTTTTATTGTATATGTATTTTTAGTCTAAACATGAAATTTTCTTACTTATTTTTTATATTTTATATGTTTTTAAGCCCCAAGATTTATCACCAAAACTATAAATATAGTGAGAAATAGCCTCGCCGAGATATAGACAATACCAATATTTGTAATTATGATCTCATCTTAATAATTGAAAAAACTCTACAATTTCTCTTATTTTTATAAATGAGAATTCATATATAATCACAATCAAAACAAACTACCTAAAAACAAACTGTCTAATTGATCAACTCTAATTAAGGTATTATAAGTTCCTATAAAGATTAACTTTCTAATTAGATATGAGCCTATCATTTGAACATGATATCTAAATATATGCTAAAAAAATATACAAAACATAAAGTGAATCCAAATTGACCCTTATGAATCTAGTTATTTTGCTTCACTCTTGCATCGTTCTCCGAGTAAGATAAGACTTTGCCCTTAGGTTTGGATATTGCTTAAGTTTTCTCTAATTTCACACTTTGTGGGCTATGGGCCCACATTATGGAGCTAGATAGCTTCTCTGCTCTAGAAAAATGCATGGACCCAAACAAAGCCTGCTCCAATATATGCCTGGAAGATTGGGATGTTCTTCTCGAAGAATCCATAGTCTGTTGGATTTCTATACTAATTTGAATCAAATCAATCCAATGTAGGTTTGATCCATGGTGGAAAAGTCGATAAGCCCATAACCTAGATCTCCCAATCTATCATCCCATAATCTGCATACTGGTGGTGACCCACTCCAAACAAGCTTAGGCGCTAGGACAGACTCAGTTTAAGTAAGTCAGGTCTATATGAGTTTTGGATCTGGATATGAGGTAAGGTATACGAAGGTTCTTTTTGGATTGTATCCAATCAGCTCGGGTTTAAGTCCAATTTAAGTTTTTTCGATAGCAGGATGTGAGGCTCCCAAATGGGTTTAGGATGATCCAATATCAGGGATTTGAATTCAAAACATGGTTTTCAATCCAAATATTCTTTAATTGGATATAGACATTTTGTTAGGTTTTTATTGGATTTTAAGAAGATTTTAAATATTTTAATTGGGTTAGGTTTTGTATTAAAGTCCGGGCCATATCATGATTCTTTTTCAGAATTTACATTTTAGAGGCCCATAAAAATTGAAATGAATTCAATCGGTACCATAAACTACAGATCAATGATAAGAGAACCACAACAAACACATTGCCAATATATAGGGAAAAAGACGATATGTTATATATAGCATTAATGTTGAAAACCTAGCCTACCCAAGTGTCGCGGGTTAATTTTTATCGAGCTTGTGCAACACCAAGCAAACCAACCTGGTCAGCACAACCGCCATAGACCTTGCACATCACCCCATGTGTGATTGTCGACTCAGCCCGAGATCATTTAGAACATTGAGCCTAGAGTCATGTCCAAGTGCGACTCATTTACTATGCTAGACGAGCTTCGAGCCAGGCTTAGACAAGTCGATCTGGGGTCGAGCCCGAGCTAGCTCGGTTCATTGGGCATGTCTACCTAAGACATTATAAAAGCTTATCAATAAGAGAAGGCTTTTAGGTGGCTTTTAAGAATATAAGAATCTAGGAGTGTGGATGGAGATTCTAGAGGCTTCTTATAAATTCGATATAGGAATTTCAGATCTTCATGTTTAAAATTAAATTGTACTTTAAATCCATTATAATAGGCTAAATGACCATGACTTTCTAGTGTCGGATGCATTGAAAACTAACATTTTTTTATTTTAATTCATCTTTTAAATTTAAAATCAAATTTCATAGTTTTTGTAATAAAATATGCACTCAAATTAGAACTTACATAAAAAAACAACATTTTGGTGAGATAAGTTACATTGTTTTTGTCACAACTCTTTAATCCAATGTTGAATCAAGCTCTAATTTTTTGTCACTTTTGAAAGCTAAAACTCTCTTAATATAGTTTTGAAGGTAAAAAAAATGCATTTTAACTTTGAAACACCTTATTTTCAAAGTAAGATTTGTCATAAAAACTAATTGGTAAAAAATTTAGGTGTCTACAACCACCCAACCATGCGCCAGGCCTTTAGCTTGACAAAGGACCACGCATACCACGTGAATAACTATGGTGATGTTCTATCTTTAATCTATATCACAGGTAGGGGTGGCAAAACCTGACACGACCCGCCAACCCGCCTCTTAGGCGGGTTTGGGTTTGGAAAAAACGAACCCATTTAATAAACGGGTCGACCCGCCTAACCCATTTATTAAACGGGTTGGGTTCGTGTTAGGGGTATGCCAACCCGCCTGACCCGTTTAATAAACGGGTTAGGCGGGTGGGTCGACCCGTCAACCCGCCAACCTGACCCGCGAACATGAGAACCCGTTTACCCGACCCAACCCCATTTATTAAATGGGTTGGCGGGTCGTGTCGGGTTACCCGTTTATTAAACAGGCTGGGTTCGTGTTTGCCACAGCCGACCCGTTTAATAAACGGGTCGGGTTCGGGTTGAGGTATGCTGACCCGCCAAACCGTCGGGTCGACCCGCCAACCCGTCGGGTTGACCTGCCCGACACGATTGCCACCCCTGGTCACAGGGACATGTCCGTAGGGACACATGCATGCATGCATGCATGCTCGAAGGCAATGATGCATACACTAACACGTATGCCAATACTTATTACATTTTAAATTTATTTTAATAAAATTCTATTTTTATTATTCTAAAATATCTGAAAATAGTTCTTTATTGATTATAAATTAAAACATTATGTGTTTTCATGTCCCATTTTTTTTTGAAAAAAAATGAACTTTCAAGTGGAATATGAATCTAGTACACGAATCATTGTAAGAAGGTTCATCATCATCAAACTTTATCCCAACTTCATGGGGTCGGCTTTAAGAGTCATTTTTTTCCTTTTCTGTTCATTTGGAGGTACAACTTTGGTTACCTTGCAATCTTTAATGTCACCTCTAACTGCCTCCTTTCTTTGTCATAGGCGTTGTAAGAGGTTTTCGTGCAACTTGTTAAAACCATTTTAAATCACTTTCATTTATTTTATCGACTCTTAGGCATATTCTAACATATTCATTTATAATTTTATTATTTTTTATAACGCAAGACATCCATCTTAACATACACATCTATTCAACATGCAACATTTTTTTAGTATCGTTTTTTTTTTTTGACGCCCAACAAACTCATCCCTGCAACATGCACTCTCTCTGTCCATAGTTTTTTATGTTATTCTGATATATTTATACATTTTAAAAATGTTAAACATTACATCTTTTCCCAGACCTGGAGAAAAACAAATTTCACTAGATTTTCATTGGACCAGAAAATCCCCGCTGATGTCCGTCCTAGCATCCAACGGCCGCTTTTCAAACCCACTTTTTCTTCCCGCGGCTTCAAAATCATCGTATTCACTGTTTCTCATCTCTCTTCTGCAAAGAAACGAAATATCGATTGTTGGGAAGGAAGAGATTAAGAAGAAGAAGAGTAGGGGCGAGCGGGAGCGACACCACCATGGTGAAACCTCCGCCATACCTCGCCAAAACTCTCGTCACCAATACCCACAACCCCAATTTCGCATGGCACCTCTTCAAGTTCCTCTTCGACAAGAAGAACCCACCGCCTCCGCCCCTCCCGGCCATCTCCGCTATCACCCACATCCTCTCTCTCTCTAGAATGCTCCCCCAACTTTACCACCTCAGCCAAATCCTCGCCCGCCTCCCGCCCGATTCCGCCACCCCTGCCCTCTCAGCCCTCATCACCCAAATTGCCACCACCGCCACCACCTCCACCACCACGTTGGCTACGTCTCTCCTCGATGCTGCCCTTGCCACCTTCCACTCCCTCCGTGCCGAATTCCCTGGATCTCCGCCACCTTGCCGCACTTACACTTCCCTTCTCCGCGCCCTCTTCCACCACTGTTGGCCGGAGCCCATCCCTGCTATCTATTCCGACATGCTCCATGCTGGGTTCCGCCCGGACACCTCCACCCTCAATCTTCTTCTCTCGGCGCTTGCTGATTCAGGGCACGTCGATGATGCTCGCCAACTGTTTGAGAAAATGTCCATTAAAGGGTTAGCTCCCAATTCCTTCACTTTCGGCCTCCTGGCACGCGCCTACTGCAGGTCCGGGCGCACCCATCTTGCTTTTTCCCTCCTCGAGGATATGGGCAGGCACCGATGCCAGCCCAATCAGGTAATTTACAACACCTTGATTTCTGGGTTCTGTAGAGAGAATAAATTGGATGAAGCTGAAAAGGTATTGGAAATGATGTGTTCCGATGGTTTTAATCCCGATGTTGTTACTTTTAACTCTAGAATCTCTGCGCTCTGTAGAGTAGGTAAGCTCATGGAAGCGTCTAGAATATTCATTGATATGCAATTGGAAGAAGGTTTGCCCATGCCCAATCATGTCACCTTCAACATAATGCTAGATGGGTTCTGTAAGGCTGGGGATTTGACTAAAGCTGGGAAGATTGTTGGGTCGATGAGGAAACGTGGGCTTTTGAAGACTGTGGAGAGTTATAGTATATGGGTGTATGGTCTTATGAGAAAAGGGAGAATGTATGAATCTCAGATTGTTTTGGAAGAAATGACGGAAAATGGGATTATGCCTAACGTGTACACATACAACATTCTTATTGATGGGTTGTGTAAGGCAGGTATGTTTCTGGATGCACGAGTTCTGGTGGATATGATGAGAAACAGTGGAATTTCGCCAGATAGTATTTCATATAGCACATTGCTTAATGGGTATTGCAGTAAAGGGAAGGTCTCGCAGGCCTATGAAGTGCTGAAAGAGATGCAGAGAAACGGATTCTTTCCGACAACTTATACTTGCAATATATTACTGAAGAGTCTGTGGAAAGAAGGGAGGATCTCAGAGGCAGAGGCATTGTTGAAGCAGATGAACGAGAAGGGTTGTTGTCCAGATACAGTCACTTGCAATATAATGATCGATGGTCTGTGTAAAACTTGCAAATTGGACAAGGCCATGAATATTGTCAGTGGAATGTGGGATCACGGGACTGCTGCTCTTGGTGACCTCGAGAATGCAGTTCTTGGGTTAGTGGACAGTAACTATGGTGATAAATGTTATCCGGATGTAGTGACATATTCTATCTTGATCGATGGTTTGATGAAAGCTGGAAGGTTGGGTGAAGCCAAGAAGAAATTCGTCGAGATGATGGGTAAAAATATTGTTCCTGATTCTGTTGTCTATGATTCATTTATTGATGGTTTTGTTAAGCATGGTAAGCTATCAGCCGCATTTCGGGTTTTCAATGATATGGAAGAAAATGGTTGTAGTCCTAGTGTTAGAAGTTACAATTCATTGATCTTGGGTCTAGGTGATGAAGGCAAGGTTGCAGAGGTTCGTAGCTTGATAGATAAAATGAAAAATGCCAAAATTCTCCCTGATGCTTTTAGCTATAATGGTCTCGTTAACTCTTTGTGCAAAGCGGGGAGGGTGAAGGAAGCTGTATCGGTCTTAGATGAAATGTTACTGGGGGGAGTTATTCCTAATGTTATGTCATTTAGAATTCTGATTGAGGCCTTCTGCAATGCTCAGGATTTTGGAACAGCTGGGGAGGTTTTTGAAATGGCACAAGATTTCTGTTACCAGAAGGAAACTCTTTATGAATTGATGTTTGAAAAGTTATGCGCTGCAGGTAGGTTTGTGGATGCAAAAGGCCTTTTTGAAAAGGTTTTGCAGGGAGGTTATAGCCTTGAAGGATTCTCATACACTTGCCTGATCAAGGGATTATGTGAGGCAAACAGGTTAGATGATTCACGTTTGACAATAAAAAATATGGTTGATAGAGGTTATGCTTTTGATCCGGCAGCTTTTATACCACTAATTGATGCATTGGGTAAGGAAGGAAACAAACAAGAGGCTGATAAACTTGCAGACACAATGATGGAGATGGCTGCCCAATATGAGGATTTCAATGCAAGGATTGGAAGTTCCATCCATCACATTAGATCGAATATAGAACTGCAAAACAAGCAGAAAAAGGAAGATAGCTTCAACACTAGCGATTGGCATACTTTATTGCATCGGTATTCACAAATTTGCTAATTTTCTTTTCAATTAAATTTCTGAACTTATTGTTATCAATCTAGCTCTTAGATTTCTTTATGTTTGTCATTGTTTTCAGTAACCAGATTAAACTATCTAATTTCTATTTGAACTTATACCTCAGGTTAGTAATCATGCTGCAGACCTCAGCTAGTAAACACAGTCAAACTTCAGTTACAGTGATCCTTTACCAGCTTGTGATGTGGTTGACTAGAGATCAACCCTTTTGGCACCGTTGGCTATCAGTTTGTTATCATTTTGCTCATGTATGATGTGGTTGACTAGAGATAAACCCTTTTGGCACCATTAGCTGTTAGTTTGTTATCATTTTGCTCATGTATGATGTGGTTGACTAGAGATCAGCCCTTTTGGCACCGTTAGCTATTAGCTTGTTATCATTTTATTCTCCTTATGTTAGGAGTTGGTGGATTTCCTACAATTGGTTTTTATCCAACAATAGATAGAAAGTGGCATGTTCTATACTATTTGTTTTTAGAACCTTTCTAGCAGTCCAATGCTATCTATTTATGTTTTTTAGTTAAGATAGTTTCCTCAACTGGTTTGGAGTCTCAGCTTAATCTTTCACTGTGCAGGGATGATGGAAGTCCAATTGCACTGAAGGTGTTCAAACGGGTACAAAAAGGTTGGGGTCAAGGAACCATAACAAACTTTCTGTCAGAGAAGAATGATGACCTCGATAACTGGGAAGATGTTGGATAGTCTACTTCATTTTCCATCTGGAGAATTTTGTCACAAGGGTGGAAAAAATTAAAATGCCTCTTTACCTTCTCAATAAGTCTATTCTTTCAAGATTTAGCGGAAGGTGAGGACTCCCTTCTCCATGGAGCCGTGCTTTTCACTAGGGTTATATGTGATCTATCAGACAATAAAATTCTGTATTAATTTTTTGTCAGTGTAAAAGTGAGCAAAATGGTTTTGGTGGAAGGAAACCATCAGTTGGCTAGATGTTGAAGGGAAGAGTAACCGGAGCATGTAGTTACTTTGGTATCTAAGATCATCAATGCCATTCCTCATTTTTTATGATGTCCATTCCTGGGTATGTGTCTCGTTTTGATTTTCGTAATCTTTGTCAATTTATTTCGTCGTGTTACCCCTTAAAATTTCTAACCTATTTATTTGATTTTTTTTTTGCATGGAACTTGTCAATAGATGGTATCAGGTCACTAGAACGAGGCTCTTTGTTGTGTAAGTCCACAACTTTTTGTTTAGTACACCTAACCTCAGTTTATATGATACATCTTAATACTTCCATGCCTTAATGTATACTTCAGTGTTTTTTTCCCATGGGTTTATTTTGTGATTTTTACTTCAGGTACAGGAAACTGCTGCCCAGAGTTTCTAAATCTGGTTGAAGTCCTATCCTTTTGAAGAAAATGCCAATAAACCAACAGAGTACCACATTGAAAGTAGAAAATACCAATAAATGATGTATATCATCATGATTGCATATAAAATGTATATACATATTTGCAATTGAAAACACTAACAGTAACAGGCGGTAAGCTATAAAGATTTATCAGATTTATTACATATTCATGCAAATAAGAGATATAGAGAAACCATTCTATAAAAATAGCAAATCGGATTATACCCTAAGCTTTCCTCGGTACATAAGGGGATGCTACTGTATTAGATTGTAACTTTTTCACAAAAATAAAAAATGGGTTTTGGTCTAATAAAAGTTCCGGTGATGCATACAGGTAGTGAGTCTGTTAGCATTAAGGAGTCAAAGATATGATTTGTCCTGCACTTCAATGAGCCTATTACAATAAATCCAAAATGTGGATGGTGCAAGTGTATTTTTAAGTAGTTAAATTCATTAGTCCTTAGCAATGTTATCAGTATCGGTGTGGATGCATTGTATCGACAGAATTTCGATACACTGCAGGCCTGAATTGGCTATTTTATAATAAATGTAAAAAATTCCAAAAAATATGTTTTTAAAATTATTTTAATAGTTTTAACATGTGTCTCATTATGACACATAATAATTTATTATCATTTTTGGGCCGATACAGAATGATTCAGCTGAGTATCGGTATCGGAAACAGCTGAATTGGTGGCCCAACTATTCAGGGCTGATACCGATACTGACAACATTCCTTAGTATATAGTACTATGCCATCATATTTTTCAGCATCTCCAACGACCATGCATGATGAAGATCTTCAGCATGTCATTAATATAATTCGAATGTTTGTTGCATTCACTTTGTCACTTTAATTTAAATTAGGAAACCATTGAAGCTCCTGGAAGCATTCTTAAACTGAAGGTTTATCAGTTGAATCTGGCATTTGCTTTGTTTGATGACTAGACTCCGAAGCAACTGGATTTCCTATATCTGCAACCCTTTGTAGTCCACGAATTCGATGATGCACTGTCCTTGTTGGTTGCCCATACCCAGAATTAAATTTATGTTCATCCTTTCTTCTTGTTCCAAGCTTGTTGCAAAGTGTGCATTGTGGCTGTACGTAATTCAGCTCTTTGCTTATATGTTATCATTGTTGATCATTTTCAGTTATTGATCAAATGCATAAACCAAAAAAGGAAAAAAAAACTAATTATCACCAGATAGTTTTGTTCATTTATCAGAAGCTTTAGCCTATGTTCTTCACGAAAGTATTTGCCTGCATATCGAAACTTTATGAAGTATGGAAGATCGATCAATCCAACTATTTCTACAAGTGAGACATCAATCGTCAAGCACTTGGAAGAAAACTGGTTTTGTATTCATCACCTTAGGGGATGTTTGATAACCCTGCATTTCAGATTATGCTCAGAGATCCAGGATCTTAAAACGTGGGAGCTGTGGTGGGGGGTCAGTTCTCGAATCAGGGATCTTGGCGTGGGGCCCATGCCATATCAACACTTCCCATGCCCATCTTCCGTCCAAGATTTGAGACCCCCGGCTATTGTCCACCCATAGGGTACTTTTGGAAGCAAGAAAAACTCTCATAGGAAAAATAAATTTGCCTATGAGAAGTTTTGATATATAATTTTTCTAAAATGAAAAGTTTTCACTTGTTTGGATAGCGTGAGAAAAATAAAATGAGAAATCATAAAAAATCAGAGAGAAGAGCAGGGGTGGTGGTGGAGCTTTTCCGGCATGGTTTTTTGGGAGGGGTGATGGTAGGCGGTGAAAAATCATTGTGGGGGTGGGGGTGGCGTTTCTCCACACCATTTTCCCGGAGGTGGGTGATGGATGGTGGGGAAGGCTGTTTTTTGGGAGGTGGGTGATGGTAATTAGTGGTGAGATGGATGATGGTGGTGGTGAAGTTTTTTTGGTGCTATTTTTTTGGAAGGTGAGTGGTAGTGGCAGTGGTGAGATGGATGGTGGTGATGGATAGTAGAAAATCATCATGGGGATGGTGGTTTTCCGAGAGGTGGTGGTGGTGAGATGGGTGGTGGCTTTTAGACAGAATTTTTTCTTGTTGGAAAAAACCGTACCAATTTTCATTTGGTATCACTTTTCCTACATCTTTCCCAATTTCAAACTTTCCCTTAGGGTGTGTTTGCATTGTGGAGTACCCTTCTGCTATAAACGAGTCTGATCCACCCACCCACCCACCCCACGGAAAATGTTAACGTGGAAAGAAGGGACACAGCGTTATTTTGGGGGCCTCCTGTGCAGAAGTAGGTTCCCCTATTTGCATCACCATGGTGGCCCTGTGGAAACGCATGGAATATCGTGTGTTTCTGCAGAAACTCTCAGCTTTTTGTGCTATGCAAACGGGCTCTTTGGGTGCGCTTGATTACCATGGATCTCTGAAGAGATCCTGATCCCAACCTTGGTGCAAAAGGAGAATCTCAGAACTGAGGATCTCGTTTTAGGCCAGAACCCCCAAAATCCACGGATTTTAAGTTCTGATTATGGGAATTCGGACTAGAGATCCTCGGATATCTAATCCAAGGATCTTTAGTAAAAAAAATCAGATCCGAGGGATTCAAACTCACCCGTAGTGAGTCTAACACGTAAAAGCAACCATTTAGGATATTAATTGTCTTCCCAAATTGTCTAGCAGTGAAAAAGGGCGACTGCATGTATCACTATCAATATCGCAACTTCCCATGTGCCAAAAATGAAAGCCTATCCAGTCTCTTTTTGGTCTAAAAAAATGTTTGCATTTTCTGTAATAAGTAGAGGAATTTAAATATGCTGTTTTTCACGGTTCTTTTTTTCCTCGCTTCTTTATTTGGGCCAAAACATAGAACTTTAAATATTGAGGTTAACATCATTCAACTGATTGAAATGTGACTAGAGTGGTGAAGAAGGCCTGCCCTTGTTAGAACGAAAGCAAAACAGGAAAAATGCTTGAAAAACAGGAAATTAAAAAACTGAATAAAAGCAGGAAATTACAAAGAAGAATGAAATCAAATGATGAACAACAGTAGATGAGATAAAAAAATAAGAAATACGATGCTGTAAAAAAAAAAACACAGAAAATTAAAGAAAGATCAAGAAATCAGAAAATGAACAAAACAGGAATTTACTCTGTGCGATGAATGAAAACAGGAATTAACAAACAGCTAATGAACGAAACTTATGAAACTTAAATGCTAACAAACAAATTAAACAAAATTACAAATGAATCAAAGAAATCTAAATAAAGAATCAACGAAACAGAAGATCGAACGAATGAATGTGAAAGAACATAAGATCGGACAATGAACAGAAAAAAAAAATCTGGAATAGCAACTATCTATATATTTTTTTTCTCGTTTTCGTTTTTCACACATAATCAATTGAAGAAGAAGAAGATGAAGATGAAGAATCTGAAGAAGAAGAAGAAGAAGATAAAGAAATTGCAAAACTTACTGTAGCTTCAGAGGGGGTAGAAAAGAGGTGGACTCCACCCGTACGCCGTCGCCGAACTGAAGAACCTCCACCGGAAAAGAGAAGAAGAGGGAAATAGGGAGAAGGGGAAGGAAGGGCAAGAAGAGGTGGAGGGGAAGGGTTAGGAAAGAGGGAGAAGGCGCACAAGGGGGAGACGGCTTGCGAAATTCCCCTTTCTTTGATTTTTAAAGCCATCAGTATGTGTTTACCGATTTTTTTTCTTTTCAATTAAAGTCCTAAAATTTATTAAAAATTCCAGAAAACTAATTCTACAAAATATATTTATAACATGTCGCCTTTTAACGATGTTTTAAAAAAAAATCAATACTAATACTATTCTAGTTCTAATAAAAAAATTTATTTATTTATTTTTTTTATTTTGATATTTTTTCAAAAACTAAACTAATACAAATTTATCAAAAACTAAAATATGCATTAAAATGTAAAACAACACAATTTTTCATGCATTTCCAACTTTTAAATCATTTTAGCTCATTTACTCAAAACTAGCATAAAATAAGGTTTTTAAATCATTTTCTCATGAAATCATGCATATTTTTGTCTGAAATATCCCTAAAATATATGCATGATCAAATACCCCCATGCTTATGTTTTGTTAGTCCTTGAGCAAACTAGACAAATGCAAGAAATCAATCTATCAACTAACTCACTTTTGTAGGAATCACGGTTGCATTTAGCTCATGCAACAAGCTCTTTCAACCCCTGGGTTACCCTAGTGGACGAGTAAGGTCTCGTGAGGGTTTGAAGTGATGCTACCCACAAACATCTCTGTCATGTATGCATAATATTACACATCCTCATAAGCAGTAGGTAATTAAAGACTTTGTTTTCACAAATATTTCGTGTTACAAAAAAAATCAAAACATAATTAGAGTTTTTATATACCACCACAGAAAAAGAATTTCTTTCACTTTTCTAAATATCACAATTATTTATATTTTATTATTAGAAAATCCAATAAAAACAAGTTATTATTTACTTATCCTCACTCATATGTTTTCTGCACAGGTTTTCTCAATCACACTTCTAAGCATTGAACTTCTGCATTTTTTTCCTGTCATTCATTCATTATATCTCCTGTTTGCTTTCATTTCAACGTGTTTTCCTGTTTTACTATTTTTTTCTACTAACTGCATTTCCATTCATTTCATTCTCAGTTTTCTGCATCATCATTCATTAGCTGTCCTGTAGTATAGATCTCAGCTCATTTGTTATTTTCTGTTGTGTTTTGCAATTTTCTGCTTGTTTTTAAAATTAGTTTTACTGTTTTCTTTACCTTCCGATTTCTTCTTTCCTTATGTTTTGAATTCCTCAATTTCCTGTTTCTTTCACTCATTCTCGGTTTTGTCATTCCTGTTTTCTGTTTTACATTCATGTTTTAATTTTTTGTTTACTAATTCATCACAATTTCTGTTTTATATTCCTTGATTTCTGGTTTTCTTTTCAATTAATTTCCTGTTTTTTTCAAGCAAGTCATTTCTTGTTTTTTTAATACTGAATTCATGTTGGTTCAATTTGTGTTTTTAATAACTCATTTCCTGTTTGATAAGTGTTAGTTGTTAATTGAAATTACTATTAGTTAATTAAATAATTAGTTAGTTGTTTAGTGACTAGTTAGATGTTAGTTTACCAAATTGTTAGGGATCAGGAGAATAAGTTTGTTTGAATTAGTTAAGTGAGTAATTGTTAGATTTCATTTAGTTAAGTAAGATAATTAGCATTTGTACTTAGTTTGTAATTAGTAATTAGTAATTAGTAATTAGTAATTAGTAATTAGTAATTAGTTAGTTAGATTTAATTAGAAATCAATGTTATTTTGTCATTTAAGATTTCTTGCATAATTTCCTTCGTACTTTTAGCATTTAGTCAGTTTAGTATAGTTTTTATTTCTATCTCGTGTACTGCTTGTGTTCGTTTGATTTGTGCAGAATAGCACAAGATTGGAGCTGAAGCGCATATGCGACACAAAAGCACAAGAATAGAAGACTTTTTACTATTCAGTTTAGAATTAGAAATTTAATTCTGGGTTTGTAAATATCGTTTTTTACGCCCTCTGCGAAGGGTATTCATTTATTGTAATAGTTAGTTGTTTTTACTTTTCTCGTACATTTTACATTTTATAATTCGGCAATAAAGAAATAGTTTAGATTTGTGTGCCTGAATACGAAATATTCTCGTTCCCTGAGTTCGACCCGGTCTCATCCACTAGTGAGAACCGGTTTTTATTATTTGATGTCTGATTTTCACATGTTTTACATATAAAAATCTTTTCAAAAATTACAACGATTGCAAAATAGACATCAGTAGGAGTGGCAGAGGAGAGGTGGTTATCCCCTCTCAGCACAAGGGCATGACTTCAGAGATCATGAAGAGGCTGTTGACGTACCTGCCTTGATACCATGAAAGAAAATGCTTAGAATGAAAGAAGCATGCAGATGAAGGAAAATTGTTGTCTTAATTTCTTTTTTTCTTTTTTTTCTTCTTTTTCACTCTTTTTCTTTTTGCGCATTCATTCTTCTATTGTATAGCTTGCGTGTGGTATGTTTTTATGCCCTGCGCAATGTCAATATCTTTTATACTTTTTCAATGTATATCAAAAGATATCAACTAAGACATAAAAGTGACTTCATTCATTTGCCTTTGCAACGTTAGAGTCAAACACTTCAACTTGTATATGTTCTCAGCTACTAAGGATCACAAAGTTTTCCACTCGCCTTTTCAAAATGGAATCCAAAAGTTTCAACTTACATCTAAGTCTCATCTACTAAGGATTGTGGAATTATCCAAACAACCTAATGCATGCTCTTTTTTTTTCACTTTTTGAGCTTATTTTTGCGCTTTTGTTCATTTGCTTAGTTTTTCAAAAATAGAACTGTGCATATTCATATTTGTGATTCAAAATAAACTCTAACATATATCTATCATCATTTCTTCAAAATCTGCATAAACAACCATAATTTTTAGATCTATGTCAGAAAATTTTTTTTGGGGCTTAAAAATCCTCTAAAAACATCAGATTTGAAATAACATTCATATAAGTTCAATCTCTTTCTTTAAAAACCTACTTTTCATGAGAGATGTGTAAACATGTGCAAAAATGTAAACAAAAATATCAATATGTGCAAACTACACCCTCCCCCATGCTTGAATGATACTGTCCCAGTGGCACTCCCCCATGCTTATATGAAACTACGTGAATGCACATGAGAGGAAATAAATGAGGGAAAAGAGTAGAATCAACTTTACATGAATTAAAAATGCATGTTCTATGAATGTAATGAATGCAATGTATACATGACAAAACATGAAACTCATGAATAAAACGAAAAAGGAAGAACAAAATAAAATCTACAAATTCTAAGCCAAATCCAATAATATACAAGATATGGGTTACCTCCCATAAAGCGCTAAGTTTGACGTCCCCAGCCAGACGGATCCCTGAAAAAACCTTCATCGTCCATGAGATCAATGGACATGAAGTAAAGCTCAATCGGGCTCTATGAAAAAAAGAGTGTCATCTGTGACACTGCGCACTGTGTTACCATCCCGTCTACCTTTAAATGTGATATCATGACTCTCTCGACAAGAAGAACGGAGATTAGTCTCATCTGAAAGACTAGTCAAGAAATGAGAATCTAGGACCGACCGACTATAAATGAATGCAACTTCAGACAAGTGGTGAATATGATCTGGCTTGACTTGGTCAAGCACCTTCTGCATCTGTACATCTTGCTTACTAAAAGCAATCGGTGATCCTAAAGGTTGAGAAAATGGGGCTTTATGTGAAGACTGTAACAATTGAGGGCATTGCCCCTTCTGTTGAGGTATAATGGAAATTGACTCGTCAGTAGAAATGATATGGGGCTCATGAGTGGATTCCTGAATGGGATGATATGCCTTCCCGTATTGAAGGGATGTAATAGATTTAACCTACTTATGATGTGAATCGTTGGGATGCAGGTCAAATGACATGGAATCCTCTTCCTTTGAGATGACAACAGGCCTACTAGATGGGTTCCCCTCGCTTTGCCTACTGAAGGTCCCAACCAACTGTCCCATTTGAGTCTCTAGCTTGGCTATTGAGTGTGTATGGGAGCTCAAAACTTGTAATATCTTGTCCTGAAAGGATTGACTAGGCAAAGGCTCATGAGAATGGGGTTGAGTATAAGCAGGTTGGGCTGGGGGATAACTCGATTGCTAAAATCTAGGCGCATAACCACCTTGCCTAGGTTGACTCTGGGAAGGGTTAGGGGGTAGACCGATGAGGTGGTTTCGCCATCCCGAGTTATATGAAGGTGCAAATGAATCATGCTCGGACCTAGCGAAACCTTGGGCAGCATTCACCTGCTCCTGAACGAATTCATGATATAGTAGTTGTAAGATCTCGTGTTTTCAGACCTTAGTCACTTCATGAAAAACTTTGAAATTTGGCTAAGTCTGGTAAGAAAATCGTTTGAGGCTCGAGTTTAGACCAAGGTCTTAGAGTTTGGGTTTGACCCAAGTCTCATCAACAGGGTCTAGACAAGCCAATCGATGTGTGGCAAAGAGTTTTAAATTCAACCTTTAAATTCAAGCGAAATTCAAGCGACATTCGGGTTATTTTTGGGCGAAATTCGGAATTTGATATTCATGTAATATATCATTGGATGCGTCTCGAAATTCTGAGTGCAATGGTATTTTACTTTTTCAAATCTGAGTTCCGGTTGGCCCAGAATTCACGTTTTTCTAAAATTTTAGCAGTTTGTTGGAACGGATCCGAAATTGGATCGGATTGAATCCAAGGTATAGGATCCAAATTTTTATGGATTTGGGTCCTAGTTAGGTCCTACAAAAATCTGGAATGGATATAAGTCTTAATCCAAATCTTGTATGAGTATGGGTTTGGATCTTGGATCCGGATCCAATCCAAAATCCAAGCATAACATTTTTATGACTTTAAATTCAGCTGGGAGTTTTAAATTGGGGTTATTATTATATAAAAAGTCGCCAGGGTCAACATGACCAATTTTGGGAACTTTTGAATACCTATTAATAAGTAAATTCAAAAAAATATATTTATTAAATTAATGATTTTTATTAATTTCGGGAATAAGTTAAGAGGGTCTAGGGTTAGCCCTCTTCCCTAATTAAAAAGGGTATAGAGGATTCCATACCTTTTAGGATTAGGAGGTCAAATAGTCAACCAAATGTACATTAGTGAAGGAGTCTAGAATTTGGAAACTCCCTAATGTGGGAGACCCAAATCTGGAAACTCACTAATGAGTTTCCAGCTTTATATAGGAGAAGGAAGGGGGGGGTGGCAGCCCTTTCCCTTTCTTTTGGCTGGAGAAAAAAAAAAACAGGAAGAAGAAGAAGAGAGAGAGAGAGAGAGAGAGAGAGAGAGAGAGAGAGAGAGAGAGAGGAGAAAGCAAGGAAGAGTGAAGGAGGTAGAAGAGGAGGTTGGAAACAGCGGAGCTCAGCCACACGCCCTCCACAGCCTCTATTCTCCTTTGTTTTCCAAAAAGGTACGGGTACTTCTTCTTGAAACACATGAGAAATAGGGTAAAGATTGGATTTTCCATGCTTTTTTTGATGGAAATCCATAGAGGAACAGTGGACCCTCGATTTCCACAGTGATCCTGTTTCGTATAGGCAGTATTTTTGTTGTTTCAGAAAAAAAAAAAATATATATATATATATATATATATATATATACATACTAGGGGGCAGATGTTACAAAATAGGTGTTTTGCTGTTGTTTTTGACAGCATGCACAGGTCCAATCTGGACCTGTGTACATGTCTTGGACCCAGCCAACAGGGTCGGCTGGGCTGGATATCTTTTTTTAAAAAAAAGGAAAATTTCAGTTTTGCAAAATAAGTGGTGCTGCTGTTGTTGACAGCATACACATGTCCAAACTGGACCTGTGTACATGCTGTTGGACCCAGCCGACAGGGTCGGCTGGGGCAGGTGTGTGTTTTCAAAAAAAAAAAACACATGATATTTATAACAGGCAGTTGTGCGTAAATAAAAATTTTTATGCTGTTGATTGTTGACAGCATACACAGGCCCACACTGGGCCTGTGTATATGCTGTTAAGCCCAGCCAACAAGGTCGGCTGGGCTGGGCAGGGTTGTAACAAAAACATTTATAAAAAAAATCAGTTTTCTTGTAACAGGTATGCTGTTCTTTTTGACAGCATACACAGGCCCAAACTGGGCCTGTGCACATGCTGATGGACCCAGCCAACAGGGTCGGCAGGGCTGGGCATTGTCCTTTCAAAAAAATAAATAAATAAATATAATAAATAAATAAAACAACTCAAACTTTGAAATCTGTTTTAGTGAAGTGTCGGCTGTTGGATTGGCTGGCTGGTAGCCAGCCAAGTGGCTCTCGGCTGACTGTCAGCTGCTGGCCGAGCCGACAGGCCCAGCCAAGTGATTGGCTGGGTGCGGTACTAATTTTTTGGCAGGACCAGGGCAGGCCCAGTCGACCCAGTCGATTGGGAGCTGACTTGGAGCCTTGGGCATTGAGAATAAATTTTTATATATGTATTTTGCTGCATAGTTGGGGGTTCTTGACAGCTTACACAGGCCCAACTGGGCCTGTGAATGTGCTGTAAGGCCCAGCCGACAAGGTCGGCTGGGCTGGGCTGTGAAATACATAAATTTTTCTTTTCTTATATGGATATTGTAGCATGCTAGTGACATAAGTGTGTTAAATTATGAAAACAGGGCTGGTTGCGATTAGTAAAGTTAGGATTTTTAAATCTCTTACTGCATGTTAAACCTTGGGAATAAGTCATGTACCTGAAATTTTAATTTCCACATATGTCAGGCGTTGATGTGGTGCATATGTGTGTTGGAGCATGTTTACACATTACTCCATGACAAAGTTGTTTGAGTGCTTAATTATTTATGGACTTAACAGGTGTGGTTGCATATACATAAACACATGAATGCTCTTTTGTTCATCTCATTACAATTCATGATTAGAACCATATGTGGTGATAATTGCATAAAGATGCATGCATGTGCATACCATGTATATGCACAAAAAAATGGGGTATAACATGGGTTGTGTAATTTGCATATGGGAATGTCATATTTCATGTTTATTGTCAATGGGTTAATTTGGTACGTATATGACTATCCCTTGCAGGCATGTTAATACCACTGCATACTTATGATTATGATTCTTGCATCAGTGCTTCGGTGATCATGATGAATCATCGAGGGTTTGGTAAACCCGAGTTGTGGAATTGTTTTCCCTCATTCATTTCAATGCATTGCAAAGATCATGCCTTATTAATATTTCAGTTTTATTGCACTGTTCTATATGTTTCCACAGGCCGGAGTCCTGTGATGGCTCTTGCGAGGTAGATGCGAGTTTTTATCTTTCTTTTTGCATATGATGTTGCAAAACTTAAGAAATAAAATTTTAAATAAAAGAAATAATAAAGCACAGTGTAATATACCTTCTGGGATCACCCATCTGGAGAATGGGGATCTTAGAAATCCGGTCTTGGGGAGACTGTGAGGATACAAAACTCCGTGTGCTTAATTTTGGTCCCCTGAACCCGATATTGAGGTTCCTTCTCCTGGCCATGGTTTTAGGGAGAGTCCACCACTTTACCCGGGAGTGGTGTGTTTGACACAGCTGTTGTTTTTGGTACCAAGGAAGTGGCACTTGTGGGCGTGGGGTGTCCCTTGTGTCCCCGACATTAGATGTGGAGGTCTAATGTTCCGAAGGTGATTCGGTCGAGGGCTAAGTTGGAACCCAGTAATAAAATATAAATTGTGTGCTAAGCTACCCTGGGAACCTAACTTAACCTCGGGGTTTGTACCTGTTTGGTGTATCCGCGGGCAACGGTAATTAAAAAGAGAAACTTAAAGTTGTATGCATTTAATAGGGCATGCATAAGGAAACAAAAGACTTAATGGAAGATAATAAAATGATTCATGCATTGCACAAAAGACATGCATTTTTCCTGTTATGCATTAGATCATGCATACTTTAATGGTTTCCTTACTCAGTAGATGAGGGTAAGTGTTGAATGTTTAATTCTTGTTGCATGCTGAAATTTTAGTAGATGCTACTGCTTTACTGTCCGTGCATGCTTAGCAATTATGATTGTTGCATGAATAAATTCTCAATTGCTATAAACTGTCTTGTATGTATTTCCATTAATTGTTGCATGATATCTCATCTTGACTCTTTATCTCACTTGTTTCATTAAGAAGTAGCTGTGCTCAGGATTTCGATTCCGACACCCTACTTCATTGGTTTTTCGCAGGAACAGGTGATCAGTGAAGTCGACAGCTACTGCGAGGGCGCGAGAGTCACAACGAGTTTTGACAGTCTTCTTTGTGGACAGAGTGGCTCTTTGTTTTGGTTTTTCAGTCTAGTGTTCTTGTTATTTGCTTATTGTCATCAGTAGTTACTTGAGTCATACACTTTATTTTTGAGATTAGTTTTTAATTCATGAATAAAGGTAATGGTTAGTTTATGGATGTCAATTGCAAGTTCTTTTGTGGTTTATGGCTATCCAGTTGGAATTGGAACTGTGAGGACCCCGGGTCTCTGGGAAGTTTTCCGCACTGTTTAAAAAAAAAAAAATCTGCATTTTCAAAGGGAATGAGTTGGGGTCGTTACAGTAGTGTTGTCAGACACTCTAAAACACAGTGTGCAGGGCTAACACAAAGCTCACACACTCTTCCTAATGGACTTCTCGAAGAATTGGCTAGGAATTGATCTAACTTCTTATTCAACTGGTCAACCTTGGTATGCAATTCTAACTCGAACCCTACTTCGGAAATCCCTACTTTCCTAGGACCACTAGACACAGATGTAGTCCTATCGAGCCGTGAACACAAAGCATGATGCATCGTATTTTCACTCAAGGTCTCAAATAGAGACCACACCTCATCCTCACTTTTGAGCATAAAAGTGCCCCCACAAGATGAATCAACCATTTGACAGTGCTTCTCAGTAAGCCCGTCATAGAAATACTGCACCAACTGCCAACGAGGCACCTGGTGATGGAGACACTTGAGGAGAAGATCTTTCAATCTCTCCCAAGACTCATGAAATTGTTCTCCCTCAATTTGAGAAAAACTAGTTATAGCTTTACGAAACTGGTTTGTCTTACCAGTTGGGAAATATTTCTTTAAAAATTCTCTGTGCATATGTTCCCAAGTGGTAATTCGAACTATATCTAATGCTTTCAACCAATTCTTTGTTTTGTCCTTCAGAGAGAAGGGGAACAAGGTCAACCTCAACGCGTCGTCTCCATAGTTGTTGATTCGCATTGTCGAGCAAATCTCTAAGAATTCGTCGAGATGACGATATGGGTCTTCATTGCTAAAGCCATAAAATGAGGGTAACATTTGGATCACGCTGGCCTTTATCTCAAAATGGCTCGCTCCTACATCAGGTCTCGTGATGCAAGAGGCGGGAGTATACGTATTTGGCATGAAGTACTCCCTCAAAGAACGGATCAAATGATGCTTGTCAGTCATTGTGTACACCTTGGAGTAGACTGGTGTAGCACACGTCCTAACTTTGGGTTTTCTACCTAACTAACGCACTAAGCGGTCAAACCACGCAAACCACAAAGCGAGTAAACTAAAAACAACAAAAACTAAATAAACACCACGCAGTTGCACACAGCAGGGATTATGCAAAGAAAGTATAAAATCTATGTGTACGGTACCAATCGTACACAGTCACCCCTAAGGGGATCCTAGTAGGTGGGCTGTGCAGAAAAGTAAGCTTGTCTCTACGATATGCACACACGTGGTTCTACTCCTAAATGCAAACAAACACTAGGCAATAAAGTGAATACCAGTATTACGCCGTTCCCCGGCAACAGCGCCAAAATTTTGATGTCTATTTTGCAATCGTTGTAATTTTTGAAAAAAAAAATTATATGTAAAACATGTGAAAACAAGACATCAAATAATAAAAACCGATTCTCACTAGTGGATGAGATCGGGTCGAACTCAGGGAACGAGAATATTTCGTATTCAGGCACACAAATCTAAACTATTTCTTTATTGCTGAATTATAAAATATAAAATGTACGAGAAAAGTAAAAACAACTAACTATTACAACAAATGAATACCCTTCGCAGAGGGCGTAAAAAACAATATTTACAAACCCAGAATTAAATTCCTAATTCTAAACTGAAAAGTAAAAAGTCTTCTATTCTTGTGCTTTTGTATCGCATATGCGCTTCAGCTCCAATCTTGTGCTATTCTGCACAAATCAAACGAACACAAGCAGTACACGAGATAGAAATAAAAACTATACTAAACTGACTAAATGCTAAAAGTACGAAGGAAATTATGCAAGAAATCTTAAATGACAAAATAACATTGATTTCTAATTAAATCTAACTAACTAATTACTAATTACTAATTACAAACTAAGTACAAATGCTAATTATCTTACTTAACTAAATGAAATCTAACAATTACTCACTTAACTAATTCAAACAAACTTATTCTCCTAATCCCTAACAATTTGGTAAACTAACATCTAACTAGTCACTAAACAGCTAACTAATTATTCAATTAACTAATAGTAATTTCAATTAACAACTAACACTTACTTATCAAACAGGAAATGAGTTATTGAAAAACACAGATTGAACCAACAAGAATTCGGTATTAAAAAAACAAGAAATGACTTGCTTGAAAAAAAACAGGAAATTAATTGAAAAGAAAACCAGAAATCAAGGAATATAAAACAAAAATTGTGATGAATTAGTAAACAAAAAATTAAAACATGAATGTAAAACAGAAAACAGGAATGACAAAACTGAGAATGAGTGAAAGAAACAGGAAATTAAGGAATTCAAAACATGAGGAAAGAAGAAATCAGAAGGTAAAGAAAACTGTAAAATTGATTTTAAAAACAAGCATAAATTGCAAAACACAACAGAAAATAACAAATGAGCTGAGATCTATACTACAGAACAACTAATGAATGATGATGCAGAAAACTGAGAATGAAATGAATGGAAATGCAGTTAGTAGAAAAAAAAAATTAGTAAAACAGTAAAACACGTTGAAATGAAAGCAAACAGGAGATATAATGAATGAATGACAGGAAAAAAATGCAGAGAAAGAAGATTGAACGAAAGCAAAACAGGAAAAATGCTTGAAAAATAGGAAATTGAAAAACTGAATAAAAGTAGGAAATTACAGAGAAGAATGAAATCAAATGACGAACAACGGTAGATGAGATAAAAAAATAAGAAATACGATGCTGTAAAAAAAAAAACACACACACAGAAAATTAAAGAAAGATCAAGAAATCAGAAAATGAAGAAAACGGGAATTTACTCTGTGCGATGAATGAAAACAGAAATTAACAAACAGCTAATGAACGAAACTTATGAAACTTAAATGCTAACAAACAAATTAAACAAAATTACAAATGAATCAAAGAAATCTAAATAAAGAATCAACGAAACAGAAGATCAGACAAATGAATGTGAAAGAACATAAGATCGGACAATGAACATAAAAAAATTCTGGAATAGCAACTATCTATATATTTTTTTTCTCGTTTTCGTTTTTCACACAGAATCAATTGAAGAAGAAGAAGAAGAAGATGAAGATGAAGAATCTGAAGAAGAAGAATAAGAAGAAGATAAAGAAATTGCAGAACTTATCGTAGCTTCAGAGAGGTTAGAAATGAGGTGGACTCCACCCGTACGCCGTCGCCGAACTGAAGAACCTCCACCGGAAAAGAGAAGAAGAGAGAAATAGGGAGAAGGGGAAGGAAGGGCAAGAAGAGGTGGAGGGGAAGGGTTAGGAAAGAGGGAGAAGGCGCACAAGGGGGAGACGGCTTGGGAAATTCCTTTTTTTTTTTTTTTTAAAGCCATCAATATATGTTTACCGATTTTTTTTCTTTTCAATTAAAGTCCTAAAATTTATTAAAAATTTCAGAAAACTGGTTCTAAAAATATATTTATAACATGCCGCCTTTTAACGATGTTTTAAAAAAAAAAATCTATACTAATACTATTCTAGTTCTAATAATTTATATATATATATATATATATATATATATATTTCAAAAACTAAACTAATACAAATTTATCAAAAACTAAAATATGCATTAAAATGTAAAATAACACTATTTTCATGCATTTTCTACTTTTAAATCATTTTAGCTCATTTACTCAAAACTAGCATAAAACAAGGTTTTTAAATCATTTTCTCATGAAATCATGCATATTTTTGTCTGAAATATCCCTAAAATATATGCATGATCACCTACTCTGTTACGTGGTGGACCTCTGTTGCACCGTGTTGCTATAGTACTACCATTTTTTCCCTTTGTTACTGCATTGGGTCTGTAAAGATCAAGTCAGACCTCTGCCATCTTGGCTTTCTGTATGGGTCATCCAACACTGTGGTGGATGTTCCCTGCATCTCTATCAAACACTCTGACGACATCGCCTCCCTCGTTGTTAACCTCTGTCAGTCACTTGAGTGCCATTGGGTCTGCCATTCTCTGATTCAACGTCTACTAAGATCAAACCAAGATCGTGTTTGGTTTCTTTCCGACGTTTTCTGTGTTAGCAAGACCGTCTGCTTGGTCTGCTGAGATCAAGCTCCCTGCACCTTGTTATATTTGTTGCAACACTGTTGACATCAATCTAACTGCTTGCCAACACCATTTAGTGCCATCGTTATCCTATCTAAGAGGCAACCTCCCTCTGCTACAAGACGTCTTGTCCTTAAGAACAGATGATAATTGTTGCTCTCTCCTTGCTGCAGATCTTCACTGTAGACTGCAACCTCTCTTCACTGTCGTTGACACTCTTGTTCCCTCACTCCTGTTGATCGTCGAAAGACGTCGTGTCATGTCCCCTAATGTCGAGCTACCATCACATTATTCATGGCTTCTAGCGATCATTTGTAGAAGGATGAAGATGTATCAGATTTCAATCCCTTCTATATACATCATTTTGATAATCCAGGAGCATTGCTTCACTCAGTGCTAAAAACAAGATGGGGTTCGTCAATGGCACCATCACTAAACCCATGAACCCACCAAAAATGGTAGTCGCCTGGGAGAGATGTAACAATATGGTCATCTCTTGGATTTTCAATGTCATTCATAAAGATTTATCGAAAAGTGTCATATACACTCAAAGCGCCACCTAGGTATGAAAGGATTTAAATAATCGATTCTCCCAATCAGGCACTCCAAGGATCTATCAGATCCAACATCAAATAATCAACACGAAGCAAATATAATCTTCAGTGACGGAGTACTTCACAAAATTAAAGGGACTATGGGATAAACTCGATTCACACGCCCTCTTCCTGAATGCGTTTGAGGTGCAATGAAGACCGTGCATGACTGTCAACAATTGGATCACCTCATCTAGTTTCTAATGGGATCGAATGACAACTATGGCACGATTTGTAGTCAAGTCCTTCTCATGCAACCACCCCCAACCGTGTCGAAGGCTTACTCCCTAGTCATGCATGAAGAGCGACAACATGGCATGCACATTGCTCTTAATGATGTAATTGAAACCCCTCTTACTACAATAATCGAGGCACAAGGAAGATCACGTCAAGGTCATTCTCGACCGCAATGCGATCACTGCAGTAAAGTTGGTCACATCAAGGCCAGATGCTTCAAATTATACGTTTTTCCTAATCAGCAAAATGAAAGTAGCATGAGTCAATTAAAAACAAGTGATGGCACGCCCAATGCAAAACATAAATCCTTTGCCCATACAAGCATAGTTGAACCCACATCAAACATGTCATTCACCAAGGATGAGGTTGAACAATTTTTTAATTTTATCAATCAAGGTAATCGAGCAAGCACACAAGTGCATTTGGCAGGTAATGTTTCGAACTTCACAATTGTTGTCCCTCTTTCGCAATAATGAATTCCTGACACTGGAGCAACTGACCATATGACTGAATTTTTTCATAATCATACATCACCTATACCAGTGTCTTGCCCTCTAGTTAACCTTCTAAATAGAATCCTAACCCATGTCTCTCATGTTGGAAATGCCACCATATCTTCCAAAATAAGTCTTTCAAATATCATGCATATTCCTGAATTTAAATTCAACCTAATTTTCATGAGCAGATTAACTCAAGATTTGGATTGCATAGTGATTTTTGACAATGAACGTTGTTTGTTGTAGGACCGTGTCTCGAAATTGACGATTGGAGTGGGTAGGAGGTGAAATGGCCTTTACATCTTTGAGAATAACAATGAGATTGCCTTGGTTGCCCTAACGCCTGCCCATATTTGACATTCCAGACTAAACCACGTTTCTAATAAACGTTTGCAAACTCTTGTTAATTTCAATAAAATATATGCTTGTTCATTTGATGATCATTGTGACATTTGTCACTTTGCCAAACACTCTCATTTATCATTTTTCATAAGCTTCATTTCAACTAATGCTCTTTTCCAATTGATACATTGTGATTTGTGAGGAGGATCTATACTCTTTCTACTTTGGGTGCTCATTATTTTTTACCATCGTTGATGATTTTTCTAGAAGCACTTGGGTCTACCTAATGAGATATAAGTCTGAAACCTTGCATCTTATGTAAGATTTTTTTTTTCATGATAAAAACTCAATTCAGTATTCAAATACATCTTCAAAGTGACAATAGAACAATTTTTTTCTCAAATAACATGAAGTCTTTCCTTCGTAATCAATGGGTAGTCCATCAACATAGTTGTATCTACATACTCTAACAAAATGAAGTGGTACAACACAAACATCGTGATGTCTTGAATATGGAACGTGCCTTTTGATTTCAAGGTAATCTTTTCATAAAATGTTGGGGCGAATGCATTCTTACGACAACATATTTACTTAACCGAGTTCCTACCAAAGCCCTACTTGGTAATGAGGTTCTTTTTGAAAAAAGTCCTAGTTACACGCATCTTCATGTTTTTTATTGCTTATGTTATGCTCACAATATTCATCATTTACATAAGTTTGTCACTCGTGTGAAACAATGCGTGTTCATTGGATATCCTCATGGCCAAAATGCTTATCGAGTATATGATATTGACAATCAAACCATTTTCACCAGTAGGGATGTGATTTTTCATAAAAATATTTTTTCCTTTCAAAAAATAGTTAATGCACCAGAAGATGATGAGAGTGTGGTTCTGCTTGTACTAATTCCTGATGTATCTCAAACACCAAATAGTGATGTCATCACACCTCACCACAATCCAACTTCAGATCTCAACATCGTTATACTATCCGACCAAGCCACTGATCCAACCCAAGCGCTACATATTGATTCATATATGAACCCAAGGCACTCAACTAGACTAAGGTCTCAACTTGGGTATCTCAAAGATTATAGATGTTACACTGTCGTATGAGCTCTTTCATCCAGGACGGACACGTCCAAAGGAACATGGTATCCTCACTCATTTCTTGTCTTATGATAATTTTTTGGATTTTCACAAAGCCTTCTTATCAGCTATCACCCAAACCATTGAACCTAGGTCTTTCCTTCAAGCCATCCAGGATTCTAAATGGAAATAGGCGATGGCAATTGAAATCCGGGCATTAGAAGCTAATCATGCTTTGAATGCTTATTCCCTTGCCTATTGATAAAAGGCCCATCGGCTGCAAATGCGCTTATAAAGTTAAGTATCGTTCATATGGATTCATCGAACGATATAAGGCTCGCTTAGTCGTAAAAGGTTACACTCAAATTGAAGAGCTCGATTACAATGAAACCTTTGCGCCAGTTGCTAAACTTGTCACTATACGTTGCTTTCTTGCCTTGGCTGCAATCTTTCAATGGGTTATTTATCAATTTGATGCTTAACAATATTTTCTTACATGGTGACTTAGAGGAAGAAATATATATGATTCTTCCTCCAGAATTTTTGAGTCAGAGGGAGACGAAAGTTTGTCACTTGGATAAGTCCATTTATGGACTCAAGCAATCTTCACCCAATTGGTTTGCGAAGTTTTCATCATCCCTTAAAAATCTTGGTTTTACACCGTCAAAGGCGGACTACTCATTGTTCTTCAGAAATACTTCAGTTGCCTGCGTGTTCATCCTTGTTTATGTCGATAACATTATTATTGTTGGGAACTATATTGCCTATATTGAGAATGTCAAAGCAACCTTAAATAATTTATTCTGCATTAAGGATCTTTGAAAGGTAAAATATTTTCTGGGACTTGAGGTGTCATAATCCAAACAGGGCATTTTTCTCTCTCAACGAAAATATCTTTTAGATATCATCGCAAATAGTGGTACCTTGGAGCAAAACCACTAGCCATACCAATGGACCCCTATACTAAACTCTATAATGAGCATGACAACATTCTGCATGAAGCCACTACATATCGACAGCTCGTTGAGCGACTTATTTATCTCACCATCACCAAGCTCGACATTATTTATTTCATACATATTATGAGTCAGTTCATGCATAAGCCCAAAGTTTCCTATATGCAAGCAACTCTTCATGTATTTAAGTATCTTAAAGGGACATCGGATCATGTATTCATTTGAATGGTTACTGTGATACAAATTAGGCTTCCTGCCCCATGACCCGACGATCCACTTCAGGCTATTTCATCATTCTTGACGATAGTCCCATCTCATGAAAAATGAAGAAGCAAACCATAGTCGCTCGATCCTCAGCTGAAGCAAAATATCGGGCTATGGACTTGGCGTGTTGTGAATTAACCTGATTAAAATCATTGCTCACTGATCTTGACATTCGTCATTCATAGCCCATGACGCTATATTGTGATAATAAAGCTGCTTTACCTGCCAATCTCATATTTTATGAGCCAACGAAACACATTGAGATTGATCATAATGTTATTCGTGACAAAAATCAGTGTGGTGCAGTATGTACCCAGTTTGTTTTGTTTGTTTCACAATATACATATATCTTCACCAAACCTTTGGTACGTGATCATTTTCATCAACACACGAGCAAGCTGGGGTTGTTGAACCCACAGGCCCCACCTTAGGGGAGTGTTAGTATTATCGTTATCTTATCCATACTGTTACATATGGATATGATAAGATCAAAGTACCAAATGGATATGGGCAGGGTAACACGTTTGTTGGATAAGTATTAAATAATAGCAAAATGTGGTAACGCATGCCACGATTACCACATTTTGGGTGTTTTGATATCACTACTGCATTGTTGTAACATATCTCCTTCTCTTCTGTATAAGGTGTATCGTATCCCACGAATGTATTGATTCAATAACAACATTTTTCTTTCATCTGCATGCTTCTTTCAGTGTGTCCCTTGCCACAAGGCCAAAGCAGCAGAGACTCCCTGGTGAGGTAGGGGGCGCATCAAGGTTTTGCACCGTAGATTGTGGCGACCATAGTTCAGCATGATTTCCCAGTGTGGCCGGTCTCTCTACCTGACATGGATTTCTCCCTGTGTGAGAGAGAGAGATGATGACCCAAGTAATTGTCATTATCTAAATTCCACTACCGCCATAAATCCAACAACACTTTACATATGAGTATTTAGTAGGTAATTAATCCGCATTAGTACATGAGTTCGTTGCATTGTCACTTTTAGGATATCCATTAAGATGGGTGAAGGTGGAGTTCTTCTGAATTCTGAATCTCATGATGCAGCTATAGATCAAGCTAGCGTATGTATTGAGTGAGTCTCTAAAGGGCCTTTGAATCCCTGGATGAGAGAGAGAGAGAGAGAGAGAGAGAGAGAGAGAGAGAGAGAGAGAGAGAGAGAGAGAGAGAGAGAGAGAGAGCTTCTTTTGTGGACCCTAAAACGGATACTTTATGTGGCCAAACGTGGTGTTTAAGTCTAAAACTGCGACTTGCCAATCACCTCCCTTTACAAGATAAGCACAATAAAAAAATCCCAAAGATCGTTGATTCACTCCATAACCAAGCATCAGCTGACATACTATATGAGCCAAAGCTACCAAAACCACATTATTATATACAACATTTCCAAGGATTTCAAATCTTGTTTACTCCTGCAATCAATCAATTCACACAGAGCACTACCATCTCACAAATTTCCTATCTGATTTTTTTCCCAATATATTTTTCTTTGGGAATGTTTAGGTATCTCACACGTTTAATGACCAATCATAATTCTTGTAGACGATATTGAAAGGTGCACCATCACCAAGTATGTGAGTCAAGAGACCAGCCTTTGTTGCATCCAAGTAGTTGATGACCCAATTTAGGAAGTCTTTTTCCTGCCCAAAATCTGCACTGTACCTGAGAAAAAGAAGCAACATCAGATTAGTTCATGAAATAAAGAAGATTAAGGCTGTGTTTTTGGTAACCAAGTTCATGAACTCCAACGTCAATAAACGGTTGACTCTATGAAGTCTTTGAAGGATAATCTAAGCCTAGACCAAGACTTGATCTATACTTAAAATGACTTCACTAAGCAGACCTAGGCTGGATTGATTATTGCATGACTAGGATACATTCCTATTGGGTTCAAACGTGGTCCGAGTCACAGAGCATTGGTGGGATCAGCTTGAGACCCAATTGAGTCTCAAAGTAGGTCGTTTGAGCTAGTCTGAAGCTTACCACTTGACGATTTTGGTTAGAGACACAGTCCTCTTCTCCAAGTCCATGTCTAGGCCGTCTTCCCTGAAGAACTCCCTGGTAGCAAATCTTAACTCCGCCTCGATACTCTCAGCCGAGAAAAACCAAACCCTCGGGCTCGACTTAGTGCCATCGCAGAGTCCAAAATGGATCAATGGGTTAGGCTTGGGGAGCACAAACTGAAAGGAAACATGAACATTGGGTCAGTCATGTGTGCAAAGACAGTATGACAAAGAACTTGTTTCTCACAAGTACCTGTTGGCGTTTATCTGTGGCGCCAAACGGTTTAGCGAGCGAATACGGTTGCCGTCGGTTGCACCGAAGGATGCCATTCTTTATGGCCGAGAGCGAGTATGGTTGGCCGCCGATGACGTACTGAAACTCACCGAAGAGCGCTCTCCGATCCATCAATCCCTCCGGCCGTCCCATCCTTATGAGTGCATGGATCACCATGGCATTGTATATGTTCAGGAAGAAGGCCAGCCTCTCATCCACAGATAGAGCTGACATATCTACCCGTTGTAAATCTTGAACAAGATTTACATACCTGCAAAAGCAAATATTTTAGTTAAGCATCCTTGTCAAATAGTTATACTCTAATAGTTCAATCTGTCATTTGTGCTACTAGTGTCCATCATCTTATGAGTCTTGTGTAAGTGCGGATCTACATTATTGGATCTTTCTCACATCTGGGTCTGAATTAGACACGCTGAACGCGAGAGAAGATCCGATGCAACCCATGCAGTAGGCAGGCAACCCATGCACAGGGCGCCACAACATTCCAAAATTCTGGCCCCTATATAAGGTGTTTTGGGCGCTGACCCCTGCTGACAGGAGAAACCCGAAAAACACCTAGGAACCATAAAAAATTGTGCACCCCAAGTTGCTGCCGCAGTGTGCACCATGTGCCACAGCCACACGAGCAAGTGCTGCACTGTGCTGCAACTGTATGCATCAAGTGCACACAACCGCACCCACAAGTACTGCAGCCGCCCGAACCATGTGCTGCAGCGATGCAAATGAGGTGCTGCAGCAGCAGTGCACCGAGTGCCATGAGGATAAAAACTGACCCATCCGACTGCAGGGAGGAACCCAAAAAGCACTTAGGGATTCATAATTTTTTTTAACCCCAATTGCTGCTGCAGTGCACACTGCACATGTGCCAAGAATTTGAGAATTCAAATTTGGATCGGATCAATCTGATCCGTTTCCAAGAAGGAAACAAGCAAGGGGGACATTGACCTTCGGAATTCCTCGCTCATTCCAACGCGAGCATAGTCAACGTGATGCCGGTCGTTGGATGCATAGCTCTCGAGTATGGCGAGCATGATCTTGGTAAGCCTCTGACCCACTTGGATCGCAGGCTTCAGCTCCTCGTCGTTGGTGGATCCCCGGAAGTTGAAGCATTTGGGTATGAATTGCTCATGCTCCAGGAACCGAAAGAAATGGTTGCCATCCTCGAAATCTTTCTCCCTGCAATCATCCAAACCAATGTGTGAGACAAGCCTCTGTATGCCAATTGGTCACCCACAAGTCATAAAGGGCAGTTCCGCACTAAAAGCTACAAAGAGATGTAATGTTTACAGTCTATTGCACATACTATCTAGCTGGAAACGCTATTTTTCACATTTTTTTTGTTTTGTTCAGGATCTGAACTACAGATATAATCTACATTAATTGTTTAGTAGAAAGCTAATCTAATATATATATATATATATATATATATATAGTAGAAAGCATTTTTTGGATCATGAGTTTGTGTTGTGTGCAAGATTTTAAAGATCTTCAAAAATCAAGAGCCCGCAATGTACTAAAATTTTATAAGATCATATTTTTATGCTGGATTGCCCACAAGGACTTCGCACATCTGGTAGGGGTGATTTGTGAATGTCATCAAGTTGAGCGGACTTCACAAGTTAGAAACCCACAGGTGGTGTCTCTTGCCACAAGGTCTAAGCTGGATGTACTCACGGGCAGAAAGGGGGCGCTTCGAGGGTGTCTCTCCCTTGGATTAAATCTAAGCTATCATTCTTAACAAATATGCTGAACACACTTGTGAGTGGAATAGAGTTAAAGGATTAGATGAACTGTGGGCATAGATCCCAATCTGGCCTAAATGGAACCCATTAATTTATTCAACCTGGTTGGAACTTAGAATACATTCACGACCAGACTTCAGAATGATAGACCCAAACAGATACGGGTCCAGGTCTTGTTAAAGCTGAAAGGGCCACCTGGATCCAGCCTAACCTCAGACCTACCCACTGTGTGAAGGCAAATGTCACAAATCTCGGTTTTGTGATTTTCTAGGCAAGGAACATGATAAAACAAATAAATCTTGTTTTTCAGGTTAACTCAGATAAATATCGATACGCATGAAATTTAATTTTTTTAAGAAAAAAACACACCAAACATAACTAGAATCTTAAAAAATTGTTAATCGTGATGATATCATGATAAAACCGTGATATGTTCCGACTATTATGAGATATGTTCAATGTGTTAAAATCGTGATATGTCCAAGATGGAAAACTAGAATATGCAAACCAGCAAAATATGTAAACTAGTATCAACCGAGATTTTCATAGGGTTTTTTGCAAATCTATCCCTGCAGATGTGTTTGGCGTGATCCATTTACTTGGAATAGACTATTGGATCACAGTGTAATCTGATCAAGAAATATGATTTTGTATGCTTGAATATTTATGAAAATTGTAAACCGTTAATTTTCAAGCCTTAAAAAATCCTTCTTATACATTTAAATCAGATGATCTACGAGTCTATTTCTATAAAACTAAGCTTCTAGATTGTATCCGTACGATAGAATTTTAGAAAAAATAAAAAGAAAAACCTATAAAAATCTGGGTAGCTAGATACAAGTTAACATATTTTACTGGTTTAAGTATTCCAATGTCATGTGACATTATTCAGGATTTTATTGTTTTTGGATATTATCACGATAAAATTAAAAACATCGAGGAGAGAGAGAGTTTGGGCATGCTTACTGAAATACGTGGTGGAAGAAATGCTTCCTCGCAAGCTCTCTCGCCACCTCGATTGCCTGCAACACAACAAGGCCCTGTTATTTTGACAAAAGAATTTCTGAACCAACACCCCCCAATTTGCAATTTCAATTTAAATCCTCAGAAAATTAAGGAATGTTCAATATACGTTTCTTCAAGAAATATAGGTTTCCAATTAAATTTAGTTTTTCTGTTTCCGATAAAAAAAAAGGTTCCTTTTTCTCCTTATATAATAATATCATCGTGGGCTCTGCGGTGGACCTCCTGTTTTTTTTTCCTGCAGGACGTGCATTTCCGTATGAAAATATTTCCTCAGAAGGAGGCTGGGGAAGTGTTTTCCTACAGGAAAAGACATGTTTCTCACGAAAAGGCTTTCTCTTCTCCTTTGTAGAAAACAAACGTGTCCTCAGCGTGCGTCTATTATCACGGAAAGTGCAGCTTTCAGGCTCAAACCATACAGAAAAGGGGGATAATGCTCAATCCTACTGTTTTTTTTAAAAGGCAAAGTGGGGTTAGCACCCTCTCCATCGCAACTGATTGCAAATCAGTATGGATCGATGTTTTATAGTTCGAATACAGCAGATAATTTAGGTGGCATCTTATCTTTGCCCAGCATTCAGAATAGCATTTTGATTCCCTGTTGCATACTTGCATTCGTATATCATCATCAGACCCCTACCAGTTATACAACGATACCCTTGGGATTTTAATTTACAAGTCTCAACTCAACTAGCTGCTCCTACCAGACAAGCGAAACGCGAAAAAAAGTGAAAAAGGTCATGGACTACATTTGCCCGTGTAAGAGAGCACTTTCAAAGCTATATCACACCGTTACTACCGCGGTGTCACCTACGTGGGTCAGGGGTTGGGTTGGGAAGGTGTTCAATTGAAGACCCCCGATCAAACTCCGCTGGTGCCCATAGCTTTTTCAGAAGTGGGCCATGTAAGGCAAGGTGATCGTGGGGCCCCACCTGGGGTTTTCCCTAGCTTCGATGAAGGCTACTCGTCATAAAAAAAAAAACTATAGATCACACTGTTTGTTTGGTTTGGAGCCCACAGACACATAGTAGTGGGCAAACCGCTGCCCAGTATGTCATCATCCTTCTGTCCTATCCTTGTCAAATGAAAGCTGAATTGATTCAAAAAATTGATGATGTTAAGAGATTGTTATGGGTCATCCTGACCATTAATTGGGCACAACCACAAGCCCCACAACAATAACTTTGTCCTGTTAACTTAGAGATTGCTAGGGATGTTTAGGATAGTGATCTAATGTAGCTCAAAGTCAATATTTTTAAAATTATAAAAGTGGGGATCGCCCAAAGCTTGAGAAAGAGACAGATCACTTGTTACTAGAAAAAGGGTTACAAACCGAGACATGGTTGGCAGGGATGCACATGGGCTCAACTTGGAGTTAAAACAAATGCCACTTCTAAACCACAACTTGGGACTTTGGCCAAATCTAATTTCAAACTCTTGTTACATCTTGGAGATCAATTGTCTAATTTACGCATGATAAATGTCTTACAGTAAATGGGTTAAAAGTTAGTAATCATGATTAAAAAGAAAATCATGTTTTTTTGTGCCAAAATGGCCTAATCTGATGAGCAATTCCTAAAAAAATCAATCATGTATAACACACATCAGGGGGCTCAAATTGATCAAATAAAGCTCAAGTCTATGACTTTCTGCTAAAGACTATGGTACAGTGTTATTCTACTATAATATCAGTACTAATTAAATGTTTGGGAGAAAACAACAATCCATGGTATGGAATGGTTGGTTGTTGCACAGACTCACCTAGTGAATCCCAATTTGCAGAGAAAGGTTACCTACAGGGGTCAGAATTGAGTCAGATCTAGGTCTAACCTCCAGAAACCCCTACCCGTATACCGACCTGGAGTAATGATAAAGACAGCCCATATGTATATAAAGTGCCGATGACGTCCATTTGAATCAAGTATTGGAATGCCCCCAAACCCAACCCTACTAAACTCATCTATTGTATTAGGCAGTATCTGGGTCCGGTCTATCCAACCAAGCGGTGGAGTCAACAAAGTAGGTTTTTGTGGCTCCAATCGGGTTTGGCGTAGTGGGGTGGGGCCTTGGCTGCTAGACGGGCAGTCAAGGTTCGATTTTCATTGGTGTCCAAGCCAATGAGTAGCTTAGGCCTCAGGGGCAGGGGTCTTAGCCTTGGAGCTTTATGCTGGATGACAGTTGGTAATGCAGGCTGAGCCAGAAGTCTTCATGCCGGGTGCAGTTTCTTAGGGTTATAAATCCAAAAAAAAAAAAAGATTTTCGTGCTTGACCAAACTCTTGTGGGTCTCTTTTGGAAATTGAAGATGGTGACAAACAAAACCCAAAAATTTCGAAAGAGAGGGACGTTTATCCAAAAGAGTAGACTTTTGATCTTGTAGTTTGGAAGTTTTTGTCAAAGGGAGGAAGCTTCTGACCAAATTGAAACTACCCGAGGTCCAAATCCAAATAATCACTAAAAAAAAAAGAAAAAAACTTTTAAAGGCTGAGTTTTGTTTAAAAAAGAAGAAGGAAAACCCTTTCCCCAGCTCCAAAAACACCTATTTTTCCTTTCCAGCAGGAAAGAGCATTCCCAAACCATCCTGAAAAAGGATTTCCATGCGAAAAGGGCGTGTTCGCGGAGCCATGCGGGCCGACTTTTTCTTACATGAATTATCTTTGCCGAGCGGAGCCCAGCACTCCCCGTTCGTGCTCGACTCTGTGACCTGTGCAAGCTGCTCGAGACTCCCTCCTTTAGCTCATTCTACGCACTTGAACGAGTTTTTCACGAGCTGTTGGGTTCATTAGCTACAACTTTTAAAACAAAATGACGAAGGAAAGGATCGTAAAATGGTAAAAGAGAAGGTAATTAAAGATATTTGCCGATGATGATATTGATGGGCATCAAAATGGACGATTTTGTTTTGCAATTTCATGATAAAAAGAATTGAGCTACGTGTCAGAATTAAATATCCCGCTTAGCCATAGGTATCACGACACTCGTACGAAGTGTTGACTCGGAGTCCCGGACTAGCCCGTTGTCCAAGACTTTGATGTAGGGAAACGTCACAAATATCGGTGTAGGAAAAATATCGCGATAAATTAAAACGTTTTCCTTTCTTGAAGGAAACATCAACGGAATATAAAACTATAATAGGGCACCAAAACTAGTGATGGCAGTGTACCGGGGAAAGAGGGGCCCTGCCCCGCCTCGCCCCGTTTGGACCGGAGATGAAGGGTATGAAATGAGGATGGAGGCGGGGACGAAGGTTAAAATCCATCCCGTCAGGGGATGGAGGCGGGGATGGACGTGCACTTCTCCCCGCCCCACCCTGTCCCCGCCACGATCCCCGCCCCATCCCCGTTTGAACCGGGGATGGAGGACATGAAACGGGGATGAAGGCGGGGGTGGAGGATAAAATCCATCCCCGCCGGGGATGGAGGCAGGGGTGGAGGATAAAATCTTGAGGCGGGGCGGGGCGGGGCGGCCCGGCCCGCCCCACTGCCATCCCTAACCAAAACTACTTTTTTTATCGCTATATTGCAAGATAACTCCCGCTTATGAAAATATCGCAATAAAATCGTGATATTTTCAGAACCTAGTGATAAAATCGGGAAATCGAGAAAAGAAAGCAACAGAGAGAGAGAGAGAGAGAGAGAGGATACCTTCTTCCTGCCGCAGTCAAGTTGCTGGATCAGCGCCTCGACGGCCTCACACCCGGAGAAACAATTCCTGACGATCTTCATCCTGACCAGCCGGTCCTGAATCGGCAGCCGGTGTCTGAGCACCCTGACGATCCCGGCGAGCCCGTCGAGCCGCTCGGCTTCGTCGTCGTCGTCGTCGAACCCGTAAACGGGCGCTGCCGGAGCGGTGTCCGGGCACCGTCCGGCGGTCATCTCGGCGAGCCTCCGGTCGAACTGCCCGCTGTTCCTGAGCGAGTTGAGCGCAACGAGCCCTCCGAGCAGCTTCTCGTTGAAGAAGATCGCCGGCACGGCGTTGCTCCCCGTCCGCTGGACCAGCTCCGCCTCCCTCGCCGGGAACACGTCGACGTTGATCTCGACGTACTTGAGCCGCTTCTCCCGGAAGAAGGCCCTAACGGCGGTGCAGTCACGGCACCCCGACCTCGAGAAGAAGGAGACCCGCCCGCGGAGATCCGGGCCCTCCTCCTTGAGATGGACGGTCACCTTGAGTCCCGGAATGTGGAACTGGTTGAAGCCGTCGATCACCTCGCCGGAGCTGCCGCTCGACGACGAGAACCGCTTAAGGATCGCCGAGGAGCGTTCCCGGAATAACCGCCCGATCGAAGCCGATTCGGCTGGCTGCGACCGCGACCGCTCGAAATGGCGGTGCTCCGCCGGATTGGCGGTGCCGCGGGGTGGCTCCGGCCTGGGAAGCAGCGAGTGAGGAACGATGACGAGCTTTTCCTCCCTCGCGATCTTACCGGTGTCTCGGTCGCCCGTGCAAATACCGTTTTCCGGCGATCTCTCGCAGTTCGGAAGCCCGTCGATTGTGACGTTGCCGTTTCTGCCGTCCTCCTCCGGCCAGAGTTGTTCCGCTCTCTCGTTTCCGTCGGAAGACCGATCACGGGAGGGAGTACCGTTTTCCGACGAGTTTTCTCCGGCCTTGTTTTCCTCCTCTTCTCCTTTATCCCCGGCGAGAAGCACGTCCTCCCAACCGTTCTCCGGCGAAATTTCGCCGTTCGGCAACCCTGCAGTCCTTTGATCTTCGCTGGAAAATCCATTTTCCGATCCGTGTTCCGGCAATTTTTTGCCTCCGTTCAACTTTTCTGAGCGTCCCGACTCTGTAGATTCTTTCTTTCCTTTACTTTCGGCTATCCTGAGACCGCGTTCGGAGACCCCCCTCTCCGTTCCATTTTCCGGTTTCCTCTTCTCCGTTTCAGCGTAACTTACGCCGTTAGCTTCAACCGGAAGACCATTTCCGGCGTGAATCTTTGCTTCGTAGCCGTTGATCTCTCTATCTTTCTTCTCCCCGATCGTGCTCCCTGGAAACTCCAGCCCGTTAACGACAGAAATATGGGCATTCTGCCTCTCCACGCCCACGCTCTCCATCTCTCCTTCAGATTCCTGGCAATGACCTGCTACAACTCGCTATGAAAGGCGAGGAGAACTATAAAATCAAGCCTTTTGCTTCATTAACGAATCGTTCTCTCAGAGAGAGAGAGAGAGAGAGAGAGAGAGAGAGAGAGAGCAGAAAGGAAGAAGGGGGAACGAAGGAAATTGGTAAAAGTTGGGCTTGGTGACCGATCGAAGAAGGCGTTGAGATTTATGGTGGAAAGATTTTGGGACTTAATAAAGAAAAAGAGGAAGAGGAGTGAAATAACGAACCAGGAAGGAAGGGGAGAGAGAGAGAGACCGTTTCTTCTAAAAGAGAGAGTGAGGGAGTCCAAAAGGAGAAGAGCGTTATATTTGAATTTTGACCATTTCTTTCTCTCTCTCTCTAAAACGGGCAGGCGTCGTCCGTTCAGCGTGACCCCTAACGACTCCTCCACCATGCCGTTCGGGTTCGACCGCGTCTCCTTACAAATACCTTTAGTTCTGCATAATATTACAGTCATGCCCTTCTTTTTTGAGAAAGAATCACCCGAAGTAGAATCGGAAACGCGTGGTTGTGGTCCCACGAAACGATTAACGGGTCGTTCAGATGCTGTTTGGGTCCGGAATTTACTGGCTTTTGGTTCGGATCTATACCCAAAAGACCCGGATCCTACCAGATATTTTTGAAATCTAAAGGCTGGGAACTAGTCAGAGATTATGTATTTACAAGTGATTTGGCTAATCCTCCTCCTGCCATGACATTTGCATATTTGATTGATGAGGAAAACTCTCTCCCAGAACTTGGCCAATTCTGTTGGATTTAGTTCCGAATCGGAATCGGCCAATTCACTTGGCCAAAACCGATTCGAGGTCAATTTATAACAAAATTACGTTTAATTGCTTGTCTTTCAAAACTTTTCGAATGGGTGCCTGAGGTTTTAGCATATTGCTCGTATATGACCGCTTGAGTTGAGACTACTTTTTTTTATCAATTTGGCTCCAGTTGACTTACTGAAATGACATTTTAACCATTTTTTTAAAAAAATGACTGAATGTCATTGTTTGTAGTTGTATTATAGTTAAGGTTAAATAAGTAACTTTAGCAAGTTTATCTGACTTTTTAAAATGACACTTTAACCTCTCTTTTTTTTAATGAATGAATGCGTCTTTTTGGGGATTGGATCAGGTCATGTGTCTGAGACTTGTTCTCAGCTAACAATCCTGACCGTTGGAGAGGGCGTCATGATCGTACCACGTGGCGGTCACTGCTTTGATATTCTTAATATGAAAATATCAAACAATAGGTTTTTATTGATTAAGGAAATTAAAAATAATGTGCCTTTGTGTCCTATTTCCCATAAAAAAAACGAACTTCCAAATCGCGTGTCCTTGTGTAGACATAGGTTATGAGACTTAATCAAATCAGATACGGTTGGCCCATGGGTCTAATAGTCTTCATACTCCGATCCACCTCCACCTGTTTCGAGCTGGGGCAATCATTGAATCCTACTGGATCCATTCAATATCTAGAAACTTGTTACAACGATAAGCAGGTTGGATCAGACGCATCAGAAGATGGATAGTGGGACCCTACAGATCCAGTTATTGTTTCGGACCCATTAGTTTTGCTTCTGAGAGCTTGTCTTGCGAATTCCACTGCTGCAATCCAAACACATTTCAAAAGATGAAATGAAACACGAAGGCTTTGGAAAGTACTTTTTGTAAGGTTGGGTGCTCCATAAAAATTTGAGCTCCAAAAGATGAACAAGTTCATGTTTTTGGTTCTTTTTAAGTGCATTATTTTCGCTAATTGACTTGAGTTTGGGAACAATGTCATCATTCTTCTTCCATTTTACAAAAGGCTTCAATTTTTAACCAACCACTCATACCTAGATTCCCTAGGGTTACCAACGGGTCAGTCTAGGATGGACCCAGGCGGATGCAAGTAAAGGCAGAAAATGGATCAGATCTAGTCGGGTATCCGATCCAAGTCCAACATGCTATTTTCGGATATGGATCCTTTGAGTAAAATCCAAATGTGCATTCAGATCTGTTCAATCGGATTATTTTCGGATAGGGGTTGGATTCAGATCAACATTTTAAATAGGATCTGGAGTTGGCAAGGGGTCAGTCTAGGGATGGATTCTGGCGGATCCAAGTCCAAGCATGAACTTATAGTGCACGCACCGTTCTGGGTCACACTGACAAGTGTTATTGATATTTTGAAAATATTGCAAGTGCTGGAAACAACGGCTTTGTATAAAAGAAATTTTAAACTAATTGGACTTAATCCAGATCCAAACACAGATGTGACATATATAGGACCTGGATCTATCTCTAAGGTGCTGGAACCGAGTTTGGATCCGACTGGACCTGCCATTTGCAAAACCATAACCAGGTCCTATGTGGATAAAATAAACTCGACCCGAAAGAACCCAATAAAATAACAACTTATCCATGTTTTTCGCATTAGAATCTGGTATAAAATTTCATATACCAATACCATAAGGGATTCATATGCTAATTGGACCTTTCGGGTCTGACCTGAATTCCTCTAACTTTATTACCAAACCGGGATCCTAGCAGATCTGGTATGAGTCAGGATCGTGTCATGCCCGACCCGTTTAAAACCCTAGGTCTGCCACTATGTACAATAAATACTTCAATCACTGGTTCCCCACGAAAAGCTGAAGGTGGGTAAGGGCTTTTCATTTACCTTTTGTAGTCATCGAAGCAGACCCCAAATACAAAATTCTTCTCTATCTCTGCTCACACCTATCGGCCCTACATTTAGGGGTGTCAACCTGTCGGATTTGGTTCCGACCCAGGTGGAGTCAGACTTGGATCCAGTTTTAAAATATGATATTGGGTTTGGATTCATTCTAATCGAGGCCACTATAAAAAAAAACTATATCCAGGCCCGATAAGATCATAGCCGGTAAACCCATATTTTTTATCGTTTTTACATTGAAATTTTGCGGGTCTTAATCGGAACTTGGGTCTGGTATAAATTTTCACAAACTATACTTGGGTCCATGTATTAATCAGACCTTCTGTTAGGAAAGTTTTAAAATTGGTGATTTCTTTCCACCAAAAGTGCTTTAAAAGTTTAGTCCCATATCTAAGAGAAATCAGTTTTTCTAGTGGTTTAAATACAGGCTTTGCTCTCTATTCTTTACTTTGGTAAGCCGTGAGTCTTTGGGTGGCTTGCGGGCAGCAATGGACGTGTCGTTTGCGCACACGTGCGCGCGTGTGTGTGCAAGGGTGCTTGAGGCGCAATGTGGCATTTTGATGGCGCACTTTGCATGAATCCTGATTACCATGGCTGCCATATATATAAGCTTCAAATCCATCAAATGGATGTGAAAACAACATTTTTAAATAGAGAATTAGATGAAGGTTTTGTAGTGCTAGGGCAAGAACGCAAAGTTTGCAAACTTGAGAAATCCTTATATGGATTAAAGCAAGCCCCTAAGCAATGGCATGAAAATTTTGATAGTGCTCTGGTACATAATGGTTTTAAAATTCATGATGCTGACAAATGTATTAACAGTAAAGTAGATTGTAACTCAATTATCATTATTTGTTTATATGTTGATGATATGCTTATTTTGGGTTCCAATAGTGAATGCATAAATCAAACAAAAAGATTTTTATCTTCAGTGTTTTGTATGAAAGATTTGGGTGTGGCAGATGTTATTTTAGGAATCAAAATTGTAAGAAATAATAATAATAGCATTGCACTATGTAAATCACATTATATTGAGAAAATTCTTACAAAGTATGGATATATGAATAGTTCACCGGCATGCACACCATATGATCCAAATATGAAATTCACTCTAAATGTTAGTGCAAGTGTTCAACAATTAAAATATGCCAGTGTTGTAGGTAGTCTTATGTATGCAATGAACTGCACAAGGCCTGATATTGCCTATGCAATGAGTAAAGTGTGTAGATACACTAATAATCCTGGTCATCAACACTCGAATGCAGTGAACAAGATTCTTAGATATCTTAAGCATACTTTAGACTATGGAATTCACTATACCGAGTTTCCTGCTATTATTGAAGGGTATAGTGATGCAAGTTGGAATACTGACTTTGAAGATTTCAAGTCTACGAGTGGTTGGGTTTTTACCCTTTGTGGAGAAGCAGTTGCATGGGGGTCTAAGAAACAGACCTGTATAACTCATTCTATAATAGAATCTGAGTTCATTGCTTTGGTATCTGCTTGTAGAGAAGCTGGATGACTTAAGAATATGCTAGTGGATATTCCACTAGGTGAGAAGCCTATACCTGCTATATCAATGTTTTATGATAGCCAATCAGCTATATGTAAAGCAGGTAATATGAAATACAATGGGAAGTCTAACATATTAGTCTAAGACACAAATTTATAAGACAAATGATTGATGACAATATTATATCATTAAAATATGTGAAGTCATGTCAAAATTTGGCAGACCCATTTACGAAAGAACTTTCGAGAGATGTCATCAATAAAACATCGAGGGGAATGGGAATTAAGCCAATTAAGTCATCACCTAAGGATACCCAACCTAGAGCGCTGGAAATCCCACATGCATAGGTTCAATGGGAAACTAATTGGTGAATGAAAAATATCGAGCATATTTATGTAAGCCCGTTACTGATGTGTGCTCATGAGTTGTAACAAATATGAGGGTTGAGCTAATAGCTCTTAATGAGTTTGTAGGTCTTAAGGCTAGGGTGTGTGTTACAGTACACCTAGACAAACTTACTTATATGAGTGTAGAAATGTGAGTTGTTTCTTATAAGAATTGGCAATTCTCTAGAGCACTCATGAATCCAGGAAAGCACAAGGCTCTAAATGTGCCAACATGAAATCCACATAATCAAACTTTTGGAAACCTATATAAGATTCAAAACTCTGTTAACAATATAAGGAGCTAAGTTCAAGGTAAGTCCACTTAGCACCTTGGTTAATTTAGGTTTTCTTTCAAATAGTGGGGGTTCAAGTCATGCAGACACTCTCATTGATGCATAAGTTTCTATGCAAGCCAAATATATTTTAAAACTAGTGGGGGATTAATAGAAAAGTTTTAAAATTGGTGATTTCTTTCCACCAAAAGTGTTTTAAAAGGTTTAGTCCCATATCTAAGAGAAATCAGTTTTTCTAGTGGTTTAAATACAAGCTTTGTTCTCTATTCTTTACTTTGGTAAGCCTTGAGTCTTTGGATAGCTTGTGGACGTTGTTGCGCATTGTGCAACAACGGACGTGTCGTTCGCACACACGCGCGCGCGTGTGCACAAGGACGCTTGAGGCGCAATGTGGCGTTTTGATGGTGCACTTCGCACGCTCGCAGCGGTGCGAGGTGCAAATGCCCGTTTTGACTTTTCGATTTTGAGTTATCTGGCCGTTTGAAAGGCTTTAAGTTGCATGTATATCGAGTTAATGTTGCATTATGACTGTTGGACAGTTTTAAAGGTCTTTGATTGACAGTCAGAGGTGGGTGATCATTCAGGTACCTTTTCATCCTATTTTCAAATCGTTAGATTTATGGCCATTAATCTCATTTATCACAAAACGTTTTGGCCTCTCTAAAAGTCTATAAATATCTTCTATTTTCGTCTTTTAAAAACACAAGAATTTTCTGGCTCTCCAATCTTCTTCTTCCTTCTTCTCGATTTGGCTTGCTGAGTACAAGTGTGGTAGAGATCATTTGTCCTTGCAAAGCAGTGACTCTCTTGAGGTTCAAGCCTAGTTGTATCCTGGGAACTCAGTCGCAACAAACCCCTTTTCGCTTCTTCGGACTTCCCGGAGTGGGGCTATTGAAGTTCTAAAGATAGAGATCTTAAGAACGTGCCTCTAGGCTTGAGATCTCATTTTTTAAATTCTTTTGTCACAAGGTTGGATATAACAATTTTACAACTTCAATATGGCCTCTGGTTCGACATCCAACTCCATCAATCTGCTTAGCTGTGACCTTGAAAAACTCAATCAATTTGATGGGTCAAACTTTAAGCGGTGGCAATCAAAGGTCTCTTTCTTGTTGTCTGAGTTGCATATCGACTATGTTCTCAAAAAGCCTTGTCCCATTGTCGCTGCTGGAGAAGTTGAGACAAAAGAACATAAGAAAGAGCGAGAGAAGTGGTATACTGACAACTACCGATGCAAAGGGCATATCCTGAACACTTTAGTCAATTCTCTTTTTGACTTGTATTCACCATTGGAGTCGGCTGGAGAGTTGTGGAATGCTCTCGAGATCAAGTACAATGCAGAAGATGCTGGTAACAAAAGGTTTATCGTAGATCAGTATGTTAATTTTTCTATTGTTGATGATAAGCCTATACTTACTCAAATTCATGATATACAAATATTGGCCTATAAGATCAAAGGGAAAGGTATATATCTTGATGATGACTTCCAAGTTGCTGTCATCATTGGGAAACTACCGGATTTCTGGAAAGAATATAGGAATCACCTAAAACATAAAAATGAGAAAATCACTTTAGATGGTCTTCTTAAGGACATCCGAATTGAGGAGAAGACTCGTCTTCGTGACAAAAAGAATTCGAGTCCTAAAGAAAGTTATCTTAAAGTGAATGTTGTTAGTAATATGGGTGGAAAAATCATGAAAACCCAGTAAATCAAAAAGAATTTCGTGAAAGGGAAAAAGTCAACTGATAAAAAAAAAATTAGTTGCTATGTTTGTGGCAAGTTTGACCATTTTGCTAGAGAATGCAGAGAACGGAAGAGGACTGGTCCTAAGCCAAATGAGTCAGAAGAGAGGCTTGTTGTTGTAATCTCTGAAACCTTTATGGTGGCTGCAAATAAAAACTAGTACTTGGATACTGAAAGCATTGTTCATGTGGCAAACGACATGAACTTGTTCAAGTCGTATGAAGTAGTGGGGGAGTGATGCAATCTCTTTATGGGAAACTCTTCCTCAACTAAAGTGCTGGGAAAAGGGAGTGTGGAAATTAAGTTCACCTCTGGGAAAGTCCTAACACTTGAGAATGTCCACTATGCTCCAAAAGTTTGAAAAAATTTAATCTCTGCAGATCTCCTGTCACGAAATGGTTTTAAGATTGTTATTGAGTCTGGGATTGTAACTGTGACCACAGAAAAAAACTTTGTAGGAAAAGGGTTTGCCACTGGTGGTATGTTCAAGATGAGCATAAATGAAGCTACTACTTCTGTTTATATGGTTGACTCCTATTTTTTTGGGCATTTACGATTAGGACATATAAATTCTCGTTGCATTCATAATATGAATAACTTTGGTCTTCTTCCTTGTCATGTTAGAACAAAACAAAAACATAAGTGTGAGACATGCATTCAAACTAAGCTAACTAGACTCCCATTTCCTAGTGTAGAAAAGAATTATAAATTGCTTGAATTAGTGCATTCTGGTGTGTACGATGGATAATGTTTTGAGTCGTGGTGACAATAGGTACTTTATTACCTTTATAGGTGATTACTCAAAATTTTGTTATGTTTATTTGTTGAAACATAAATCTGAAGCATTTTTCAAATTTCTTCTTTATCTAGCTGAAGTACAAAATAGGTTTAAAACAAAGATTGTACATTTAAGAACAGATAGAGGAGGTGAATACTTAGGTGGAGAATTTGATAAATTCTGTGAAGATAATGGTATTATCCATCAAATGTCAGCTCCTAGAACTCCTGAACAGAATGGAGTAGCAGAAAGGAAAAACAGAACACTTGTAGAAATGATGAATGATATGCTTCTTAATACATGTTTGCATTCTAACTTATGAGGAGATGCTATACTTTCTGTTTGCATTCCAACTTATGAGGAGATGCTATACTTTCTGCTTGTTATATTCTTAACCAAGTTCCTTATTTCAAATCTGAAAAATCACCTTATGAATTGTGTTTTGGTAAGAAACCTAATATTAGTTATTTTCGTGTTTGGGGTTGCTTAGCATATGTTAAAATTCCTGAAAATAAAAGGAAGAAAGTTGGACCTTGTGATCATCGCAAAATTTTCTCTCTCTTGTATTTCTCTCTCTTCCTTCTCTTTTCCTTTCTAACTTCTATTTTCTCTTTTTGAAGGGAAAATAAAAAATAGAAAAGAAGGGAGAAGAGAAAAAAAAAAGAAATAGAAGAGAAACTCTTTCGCGAAGGTCTAACTTGACCTTAATTTCGAAAAAGATTTAAAAGATTACTCGCCTCCATTTTGAAATGCTTGCGGGAAAATTGGGAGACGGGGCTCACTCGCCGGTACGAGGTTCGATCATTCCTGGTGCCTTTACCAGAGGTAATCGAACCAAGGATCGAATTTATGCCTTTTTGCTTTGCCTAAATATTATCTGAGAATTTATTCTAAGTCTAAGGATGCACAAAGAATCATGCTTGTGTAATGTAAATGCAAAAATGTATGCTTTTGAGAAGAATGATTTAGAAATTTTTAGGATTTTCCAAGTGATTCTGAAATAAATTTGATAAATGGAATGAAGAAATAATTCAAAGATTTGAAATTGATTTGCAAAAGTTAGATTTTGAATCTAACTTAGAAGTGAAAATAGATCTGGAAGAAGAGACTTGAAATTCCAAGTTTTGGAATAATTAGAACTTGAAAAATGGACTTTGATTTGAAGAAATAAGGAGAAAAGGAGATTTGGAAAGTGAGATAGACCTTTTGAAGTGAAAAATGAAATTTTAAAGTTTAGAATAAACTTTAAATTTTGATTTTGAATCTAGGATTCAATTTTGAGATGGAATCTTGAAAGGGAATTGAATTTTTTTATATCTGGATTTCAAGATAGATTTGAATCTGAAATCTGGAATCCTAAATGGCATTGGATCCGAAGTCTAAAATCCAAGATGGAGTTGAATCTGGCATCTGAAATCCTAAATAGAATTGGATCCGAAGTCTAGAATCCAAGATGAAGTTGAATCCGGAATCTAGAATCCTAAATGGAGTTGGATCCGAAGTCTGGAATCCAAGATGAAATTGAATCCGGGATCTAGACCTTGGGAATCTAGATGAGTTTTGAGAATAGAATTGGGTTTTGGAAATCTAGATGAAACCTGAAATTGGATTTGAGAGATCCTAGATCAATTTTTAAATTGGGAAAGAAGGATAGAGAATGAAAACCTGATTTTCAAACTTAAATTTTGAAATCAGGAGATGGATCTAGAAATTTCAAGGTTGAATTGAACTTTGAAATTGGAATTGAATTGGAAATTGAATTTTGAATGTAAAAATAAATTTTGAAATTCCAAAGTCAAATTGGACTTTGAAATTGAGGTTAGAATCTGATAATAGAATTTGAATTTACAGGAGTTGAAAATTAATTTGAGAAGTGAAGAAGATATTTGAAGAATTATCACTTTGGATTTTGAAAAAGAATGATGTAATTCTATCCTAAATGATGAATGAATTAAAGAAATTTGAAAATTGAATATTTGAAAATCATATTTCATTCTTTAAATGAGTTAAAATAAGATTGAAAATATAATATATCCCTTACTATGGTCATTGGATGTATTATATAATAATCATATTTGAATTCAGGTGAAGAATAAAATATTTTTTGGTATTTTTATAGAGTTTAAAATGAAATTAACTCTCAATATATCCTGACTATGGTCATTGATATATATTTTGAATTAATTTTAAGTTAAACTCTGATAAAAGAAGAAATTGTTTTAGAAAAATATGATGATTTTTGAAAAGGGATCCAGTGTGGATCCAATGTTAATCTATGAAAGATGAAAATCATAAGTTTTGTTCACACCTTGACTATGGCCATTGATGCAAATCGTAAACTTAGGATTTAATTACCTCTTATTAGAATAGTGCACGTGTCGTTCATGTTTTCATTCATGGATTTTTGAAATAAAAGAGAAAGATAACATGAAGCAAGCAATTTTAAAAGATGTACATGCTCATTCATTCTATCTAAAAGTTGGAAATGTAATATTCTCATTAATGATCTAACTATTACATGATGGAAATGGACTCTGAAAAGATGGGAAATATCTAACTTAAGAAAGGAAGATCTAAATCCCTCATGTATTCCTTCAAAACAGAGTTAGCATGAGCAATACAAGAAAATGTCATGCATATATATATCTAACAACTAAATGAGAATATGCATATCTATAATACAAGAGTGGCATCATAAGTTTTTATGAAAGATTGAATGTGACAATGCATGTATAATACACTAAATCATTGGGAAAGTGTATGTGCAAAAGGGGCACACAGGTGGTGACATAAATGAAACAAGGTTGTGAAGGGGGTCTGTGTGTATGTTGTATATGTGATATGAATTGAAGTTACTACACGGGATATATAAATATAACAGGGAAACTGAGGAGGGCAGATGTCATGATGGAGGCTAGTGGAGATGCTAGGTATGGTGGTATACATAATATGTTAAGAATGGGGAGTGAATAGTGATGTTTGCAGAAAAATACAGAAAAAAGTATCAACAACCTTTGCGTTGTATAGTGGTAAACAAATGCAATTTAATACCACATGATGGCAGAAATGATCTTCAAACTAGAGACATCTAGCTAGAATTAAGACTGAAAATATTCCTTTTGGCGAGAGAGAGATCTGAATCCAGATTCACTGCAGGTCAGATTTGAGGGAATAGTACTCAATGTCGATGGCCATGTGTTTGTCAATGAGAGAACCCTGCAACCAGAGGGAACCAAAGCCATATATCAAAACCAATTCACAAGTATGATACCTTCTTTGATCAAAAACCCCAAAGAAGTCATGGGATTTATTACTCTAGACAGTTATGATAGTGACAAAGTGCTAACCAATACCCTTTTGCAGCACCCAAATATATCAACTGATTTCCAATCAACCGATCATGCCCACAGAATTTTGAGCAGATGCGAAGGCGCCTGACTTCAAGAACAAGCTACATATTCTCTAAGAAGATGGATATCCAGACTGAAATTCATGCTTAGCAATAAAAGAGAGGATGCCTAACAGCAGGTAAGTCAAACTTAGGAGGAAAATCTTACCGCGGAATCAGAAAAATTTGCAATGGATTGGATATGCTTCTTGCCTCAGATCAACAACAACATATATGTAATGATATCCATCCAAACGAGTGCATTGATAATGCAGGGGAAATATTACAGCAGGTGTGGTTTTATGAAGATGGGTAAAGTAAGATACTGCTACAGTAGTGTTTGCAGAAAATAATGTTGTTGGACAAGAGAGATGCAGTAGATTTGGGCCATTAAAGGGCTTCTAAAACATTCTGGATCAAGGTCAACCAAGGCTCCCTTTTACTGTTATATTGGCATGGGTTTTGTCATGTATTGGCTCAGCTTTTGACAACCGGAAATCTGCAAGCTTTGCAATGAAATTTTCATCAAGCAAGATGTTGGTAATCTTTACCTCACAGCGGGTGATGACTTCCGTTGCTCCAGCGTGAAGGTAGTACCGCCCCTTTTACAGCCCAACGTGACTTTCAAACTTCTATTTCTTCTGGAGGATTCTTTGATCAATGACACGAATATCTCCTTTTCTTCCAATCAGACAATAGTTTCAATGGCCGCCATCCAATGCAACTTTAATTTGAGCTTCACCCATTCTCCTTCAGCAGACTGGAGTGGACCAGTCGTGTAGGTGCTCACTTGTGCTTTCATCTCATGAGGATCAATATAAAGAATGTCAATCATAAATGTTCCAGACCTGTAAAGGGTTAATACCTTCATGCTATTGATGGGGATTGCCTTATGGCTTGAGCTTCAGAGTTCTTGATCGACTATTTCAATCGATAAACAAGAAAAGGGGAAATGGGGGAGAGAGGAAGGGAGGCAGAAGACAGATCAAGAAGAAGGAGAAGGCTAATGGTGGGGTGAAGAAGAGGTCAAGGAATGGAGTCCCCTGCGTGCCCTTTTAAGGAGGGGGGAAGAAGGTTCAGGAAGAGGGGGGGGGGGTCGTTGGAGATGAACAGAGGAGAAAGGGGGAAGGCACCACGCCCTTCACCTCTGCGGTTTCTCCTTCGCGACGAGAGGCCGTTAGGCCTTTTGCAGATTGGGTCAAGAAATTTTATACAATTTCTGAAGAAGTGACTCTTTTATAAAAAAATTCAAAAAGAGGGGAAAAGGCTGTTTTTCTAAAAAGGTATTTTTGAGGGAAAATGCGAGAGGAATGCGAGGGAAAACCTGAGGTTTTTAGAAGATGGATTCCAGATGAGGTCTTTTTGAAAATACTTAATTTGAAATCTTGAAGTTTTTACAAAATGAGGCTTTTGGAATAACATAATTGTTTCAAAATGGATCTGGATCCAGAGTTTGATAAAGATTTAGAATTTCGGATTTTGGATTGGGTTTGGACCCTGAATTGAGAAAAACCTCAAGAAATCAGGAAGAAATTGATTTTTTTTTATGTTTTTGGGAAAGAAGAGATTCAGAATCAGAATTGGATCTGATTTGGATCAGAAATTGGGTCAGAAGTGAAAATTTGAGTCTGGATTCCAGTGAATCTGAGAAATGAAAGATTTTTTTATAAAAATTTGACCCAGTTTATTCAGAGAAAGTGAGTTAGGGACAAAAAGGGAATTTTTTGGATTTTTTAGAAAATTTGGGGTGTTCACAGATGCCCCTCTTTGCTGCCCAGCCGGTTATAAGCCGAACTTAGCGGTAAAGAAGACACGCCAATTTTTTTTAAAATGTCCCTGTCAGAAAGTCTAAATTGGGTATGAAAGAATTTTTGTTTTGTAAAACATTATTCTCAAGTTTAGTATATTATCCTGAGTGACTTTGGGAAGAAGAAAGAAATCCTCGAGAATGAAATAATTGGACCGAAGGAAAATGAGGAAATCGTGATGGGATTTTGAGATGATTATCCCTACATGGTAAAAAAGAAGTTTTATGGATGAGACAAAGATAAGAAATTTTGAAAAGACACAGGCTTAGCCCTTAACCTAGATGGGACAAAGATATTTGAAAAAAACACGATGGGACATTTTTGAAAAATACCTCGTGAGACGAGGTTCGGGTATAATCCTTATTTGAATGGATATACAAAGCATGGATTCCTTGACTGGGAAAAACCATGATGGGACTGGAAAAAATACCTCACCAAAATGAGGCAACTCTTTTTAAAAAATATAAACAACGCTAGGTTGCATCAAAATAGATATTGAGCATTTTTTTCATTGTTGGATAACCAGAAAATTTTGCCAATAAGATGAAACTGTAATTGATTCAAATGCTTGAAGGTGTGCACGTATGTGCGAAAAATATTCTCTCTTTTACTTAAAGTATTTCCTCCAACGAGGTTAACTCCCCGGATTCCAATGTCAGATTCAAATTTTAAAGTTGTTGAGTTTCTTTAAGGAAGTTATTCATTTCCCTGACATGAATAGAAAAGAAATACTCTTAATTTCATAAAAGCAAACAGCGAAAAGATATTGATGAAAGGATTTTGCATGAGAAAAGATGATTCCTGGCAATCTTGGCAGTTTGACATCCTGGGACTTTTCTCATAATGATCTTTCTGGCACTCTTTTTTTTTGAGATATTTGAGCTTTCTTGGGTTTCGGGGGAAGTTCATTACATCACCTTTTATTTTGAAGATGTCCTGGTTTTTCTTTTTTTCTTCGGAGAAGGGTACACCACAAACTCCTTCATCTTGGAGATGCTCTGATCCTTCTTTTTCTCAGGAATTATACTGGTGATATTGGCTCATTGGTAAAAAATCTCTTCATGATAGCTGCAATCAAATATCTTTTAGGGTTTGTCGGGAGGTTCAGCGCAGTCGCCTTCATCTTGACGTTGAACTGAACGTTCCCTGGAAGGATCCGTCACAAACTCTTTCATCTTGAAGATGATCCGAATCTTCTTTGACCCCGGGGTTCTAGCTCGCATATTCGCATTCAACTTGACGACAATTAAGAGATCCCTTTTGCGGATATTCGATTGTAGCTTGAATGAATGAGAAGATATGGATTGAGTGGATTCTTTTTATCGCTCAGGATATTTCCACTGCCTGATTGCCAGAAAGTTGTCTTTAAACATGCGTCATAGCTATAATCAATATCGATTCACTTCTCGCTTTTCAATATCATTGAATATTTCTTTCGCTAATCATACCAAGGATATTTCTTATATCCTTTTGGTTGATCAACAGAGAGAAGATTTGAATTTTACTCCTTTTCGCGAAAAGCTTCACCTTTTTGGAAAGAATACTAGAGGTAATCTGAGGTTATTCTTTTATGCGGTAAAATGTTGGAATTAACACATTTTTAGCAGATTGGCAAAGTTTTCAAGAATCCTTTTGTGAGATAATCACTCAATATAGATTTTGATAGGACCTTTAGCTGAAATTTGGGAGAAATAATGTAAGGCTTTAGACTTTGAAAAACTCGACCAGTAAAAACTGGATTTGGCAGGACCAACTAAATGGATTTCGGTAAAAAGGGTTTGGTAAAGGATTTTTGGTAAAAGATTTTGGTAAAGGACCAGTGTTAAACTTGAATTTGAAGAACGAATTTGTGACAATTGGAATTTTGAGGGACCAATGTAAATATTTGGAATTTTGAAGGACTAGGATAAAACTGAAATTTAAAGGATCAATTTTGAGAAAATTGGAATTTTGAAGAACCAATGTAAATATTTGGAATTTTGAAGGACAGAAATTTGAAGAATCAATTTTGAGAAAATTGGAATTTTAAAGGACTAATGTACACACATTGGAATTTTGAAGGACTGAAATTTAAAGAATCAATTTTGAGAAAAATTAGAATTTTGAAGGACCAATATACACATTGGAATTTTGAAGGACCAGTGTGAAAATTGGAATTTGAAGGACCAATTTGTGAAAATGGGAATTTTGAAGGAGCAATGTAAAGCTAGAATTTTGAAGGACCAATTTGACAAAATGGAATTTGGAAGGACCAATGAAAACATTGGAATTCGATGAAGGACCAATTGTAATTTTGAAGGACCATTGTAAAACTGGAATTTTGAAGGACCAATTTAAGAAATTGGAATCTGTAAATGTAAATATTGGAATTTTGAAGGACTGATTTGAAAATTTAATTTTTGAGAAAAAAATTAGAATTTTGAAGGACCAATGTACACATTGGAATTTGATGAAGGACCAATTGGAATTTTGAAAGACTAGTGTAAAACTGGAATTTTGAAGGACCAATTTGAGAAATTGGAATTTGTAAGGACCAATGTAAACATTGGAATTTTGAAGGACTGATTTGAAAAATCAATTTTTGAGTAAAATTTTGGAATTTTGAAGGACCAATATACACATTGGAATTTGATGAAGGACCAATTGGGATTTTGAAGGACCAGTGTAATACTGGAATTTTGAAGGACCAATTTAAGAAAATTGGAATTTTGAAGGATCAGTGTAAAACTGGAATTTGAAGGACCAATTTTTGAGAAAAATTGGAATTTTGAAAGACCAATGTAAACATTGGAATTTTGAAGGACCAGTGTAAAAACTGGAATTTTGAAGGACCAATTGGAAGTTGAAGGACCAATGAAAAATATTGGAATTTGAAGGACCAGTGTAAAAACTGGAATTTTGAAAGACCAATTGGAATTTGAAGGACCAATGAAAACATTGAAATTTTGAAGGACCAGTGTAAAAACTGGAATTTAAAGGACCAATTTGAGAAAATTGGATTTGATGAAGGACCAATGTTAAACTGGGTTTGGAAGGATCAATGTGAGAATTGAATTTGATGAAAGACCAGTGTTAAACTGGGTTTGGAAGGACCAATGTGAGAATTAGATTTGATGAAGGACCAATGTTAAACTGGATTTGGAAAGACCAATGTGAGAATTGGATTTGATGAAGGACCAGTGTTAAACTGGATTTAGAAGGACCAATGTGAGAATTGGATTTGATGAAGGACCAGTGTTTAGACTGGATTTGGAAGGACCAATGTGAGAATTGGATTTAATGAGGGACCAATGCGAGAATTGGATTTGATGAAGGACCAGTGTTAAACTGGATTGGGAAGAACCAATGTGAGAATCGGATTTGGAAGGACCAATGTGAAAATTAGATTTGATGAAGGACCAGTGTTAGACTGGATTTGGAAGGACCAATGTGAGAATTGGATTTGGTGAAGGACCAGTGTCAAACTGGATTGGGAATGACCAATGTGAGAATTGGATTTGATGAAAGACCAGTGTTAAAAGGGATTTGGAAGGACCAGTGTTAAACTGGATTTGGAAGGACCATTATAGAAGGTTGCGCCGCTTCTATGAATGGTTTCAGGATTATCCCTTATCTTGAACGGGAAACTCAGGTTTATCCCTTAACCTGAAGGGGAAAAGAAAGAATTTTGAAGAGAGTAAACCTGAAGCTTGAAATTTGGAAGGGATTAGCCGGAAGGCTGGATTTTGTAAGAAGGCCCCACCTGGCAGTTGGGTTTTTGAAAAAGAGTCTGAGTCGAAACTTGGATAAAGAAAGATGGACCAACCTGAGAGCTGGATCTTTGAAAAAGAAAAGAGTCTGAGTCGAAACTCGGATATTTTAAAAAGATGGATAGACCAACCTAAGAGTTGGGTTTTTGAAAAAGAGAAGAGTCTGAGTCTGAACTTGGATATTTAAAAAGATGGATGGACCAATCTGAGGGTTGGGTTTTTGAAAAAGAGAAGAGTCTGAGTCGGAACTCGAATATTTTAAAAAGATGGATAGACCAACCGGAGGGTTGGGTTTTTGAAAAAGAGAAGAGTCTGAGTCGGAGCTCGGATATTTAAAAAGTTGGATGGACCAACCTGAGGGTTGGGTTTTTGAAAAAGAGAAGAGTCTGAGTCGAAACTCGGATATTTAAAAAGATGGATGGACCAACCTGAGGGTTGGGTTTTTGAAAAAGAGAAGAGTCTGAGTTGGAACTCAGATATTTAAAAAGATGGATGGACCAACCTGAGAGTTGGGTTTTTGAAAAAGAGAGAAGAAAATCTGAGTTGGAACTCGGGTTTTTGACAAAAAGTTTTAATCAGAAGATTAAATTTTGAAAAATTGACAGCGCGAGGACCGGATCTAGGATTGAGAATGACCAGTTCGAAGACTGAATTATTTGACTTGCAATGAATAAGACCATCATAGTTAATTGTATGTGGTCTGCTTTTCAGGATTAACCCCTTATCCTGAACGGGGAAAGAATAAAATTTGAGAAGAACTAATGACAAGAGATAGAAATTGATGAAAGATTTGATAAAAATGAAGAGAAAAATTAAGGAAATTGATGAAAATTGTCGTGTAAAAGAATTCTCAAAAGTAGCATTATTGCTCCTTATGAGGGGTCTCAGGATTATCCCTTATCCTGAATGGAAAAAGAATAAAATTGACAATTTTGACAAAATTAATAAAAGGTTGATAAAGAATTGATAAACATTGATAAAGAATAAAAAATAAAAATTGATAAAGAATTGACAAAGGTCTGATGAAAATTGATAAATTTTGGTGGAAAAAATTGAGAATAGTTGGAAGACGATGAAAGGCTTCAGGATTATCCCTTATCTTGAAGGAAGAAGGACCTCGCAAGACGAGGTTCAGGTTCATCCCTTAACCTGAGAGGGAAATTCAGGTTTATCCCTTAACCTGAGTGGGAAATTAAAGAGGAAAGGAATACCTCATGGGAAAGAGGCATCAGGTTTATCCCTTAACCTGAAAGGGTAACTGAAAATAAGAATTGATAAGAAGAAGAAAAATGGATAAAAAATCAATAAAATTGATAAAGATGAATAAAACTAATAAGACTGATAAACAAAAAATTTAATCAAAAAATGAGGAAAAGAGATTGTTTGATCCTGCCTGCACGTGGGATCTTTAAAGTGAGAGGAGAATGTTCATGAGAAAATCATTTTTGGAAAGAGGATCAATCGTGAGGTTGATTTTGAAGAATGATCAACACGAGAGCTGGTCTTTGAAAAAGAATCAACACGATGGTTGATTTTGAAGAGAGATCAACATGAGGGTTGATTCTTTGAAAACAATGGTTCGAGACTGATTTTGAAAAGGAGGATCAACATGATGGTTGAAAAAAAGATTGGACCAAAATTTTAAACTTTTGGTGATCATGACGAAGATTTTGCAGAAATTTTTCAGATTTTTACGATCTTGAAAAACCCTCATAAGTAATATCATTTCTCTCATGGATGATGTCGGGATTGTCCCTCATCCTGAAAAAGAATGGGAATTTGATGGCAAGGAGATTTTTTGAAGTATAACTGTAATTTTAAAAAGATACCCCAATATGGCGAAAGGAATAAGAATTAAACTCCAAAAATAGGAAGGAAATTGATATTTCATTGATAAGAAAAGAATGAAAACAAACTTGAATATTTACAAGTATGTGATAAAAGGATCATAAAAGGCTGGGGCTTACATGCCCCTACAAGATGACTGCTAAAAAGGAGAAAAATATAGAAGCTTTGGCATCATTAGTTCTTGGAGTGGTCCGGGAAAGGCTTGGTTAGGACAGTGGGTTGCTCTTCGTCTTCGTTCTCTATCAAAAGATTTTTATCGATGCAGTTCTGGATGATGTTCTTGAGTACAAAGCAATGCTCGGTATCATGCCCCACTGCTCAGTGAAACTTGCAGAATTTGTCTTTTTATTTTCCCATGAAGACCGAGGGATCAACAACTCTTGGAAGTTTGACCATCTCCTTGCTCAACATGTATTCGAGGACTTGTTCAAGGGATTGTTCCAGAGCAGTGAATTGGTGGTCATAACCCCAACCATCATGTTTTACCTTTTCTTTCTGTTTCGCCAGAACCGGCTTGTCATTCGGCTTAAAGAGTTTCTCTCGCTGACCTGTCTGTTTGTTCTTGCCATCTTTGCTGCTACTGCCGCCAGAGTTGGCCGAGAAGATAAAATTTGCCTTTTTTTTGGAATCTTGATTGCTCTTGATGAGAGTGATGCCCTCATACACCCCATTGTTCATCCCCATCTCGAGCCACTCAGCTCGTTCAATAAGTTCGATGAATGATTTTGATGGGTAGGTGAAAATAAGGCTCCTGAGAGGTTGAGAGAAATTGTTCAAGATGACTTTGAGCATGTGCTCCTCTGAAATAGGGGTTCTCATTTTATTGCATGTGTCTCTCCACCTCCGAATGAAATCTATGGCATTTTCTTTATCTTCTTGTTTCAGGTTGTATAAGTGATTGAGGGTTGGCAGTGCCTCAGTGTTGAACATGAATTGATCCACAAACAGATTAACAACTTTATCAAAATCTCGGAGCTCAACGGGGTTGATGTGTTCTGTATATCATTTTGCTGCTATGCCTTCGAGACTGCGCGGGAAGCACAAGAAAAGAGCACGGTTGTCTTCGCTGAACCTGGCATACTCTGCGAAAAACATAGCAAGATGGGTCTTTGGATTGCCGGATCCATCGAACTTAATGAATTTTCTGGGGAGGTCTTCCAAGTTGTTGTCTCCATCTAAACCGAGGTAGAAGTCTTGCCTGGTATATACTATCTTTCCCTTATCTCGGATTTGCAGATCCTTGACCATCTTGGTCAGTGCTTGAATTGAATCTTCTGTCGGGACCCCATCTCTAGGCTTGTTCACTGATTCGGGCTCTTCTGCCATCTTCTTGGGTTGTCGCAGATGTCTTGGAACGAACACGAACTGCTCTTCTTCGGAGTCCTCTTTTGTCGATTCTGTATCCTCAGATGTGTTGTCCTGCTGGATCCTCTTTTTGTTGATCCTGACATGCTTTTTCACTAGCTTTCTCTTGATCTTGTTCTTAGAGGATGTTTTCTTTGAACCTGACCCAACTTTTTCGAACATCATTTTTTGGAATATCTTGTACATTGCTGGATCAACATCATCCTCTTCTGAATCATGTCTTCGGGACAATCTGGGAGAGTTCACTTCCTCCACTTCGCTGTCATTGCCTTGCTGAGTTGCTCTCCTTCCCGCTCTCGTTTGAACCATGATGGAAAGCCTGATGTTTTCTGTAGAGTAAAGGAAGGGTTCAGACCTTGAGGAATTTTTTGGGAAAAAGAGAGACGATGAAGGAGATTTTAAAAGATTTGAGAGGATATTTCTCGATAAAACAGATCTTGGATGAGAAAAATAAAATTTTAAAGACATATTTGACGAAAGATGACAAAGACCTGAATATTTTAAAAAGTTGCAGGCAGGATCAAAAGAATTAAATAAATCAGAAGAAAAGAAGAAAAAAATATGTATGGACTTTTGAAAGATAGAGGAAAAACTTAAAAGAATGTCTAGGGTTTTAAAAATTTATGAAAGAATAAAGAATAAGAAATATACAACCCTAGATTTTGAAAAAAAAATAGAGAAATTTTTGAAACAAATATCCAGAGTTCTTAAAAAAGATGAAGTAAAATTAGATTTTACAAGATAATATCCACAAAGAATCAATTTATACAAGCAATGATGCACAGAATAACACTCCCTTGAAGCTGACTCTGAATGTGATATTTGAAATGGCTCGTAGGACCTTAATCCTAACTCTATGGTTCAGATCATCTGATTCCAATCAAGGTATGCCGATATACTCAAGCCGAAGTTCGAAGTACGTTGCATTAAAAATATTCCTCCAGTTCTAAGGTAATGGCTTCTCAACATCCTTGAGCACCTACCGATATACCTCAGACTATGGCCCTTAGATACGTGGTAGGAGGGTGTTAACCCAAATAAGTAGTCCAGTTGTGAGGCTCTCTCCCGAACTATGGTTCAGTGAGACAGCCCAGCAACGTGAATGTAAGACCCGTGAAATTTTTCTGAAGAATCTACTATTTGCATTAAGTGGATATATATTTTCGTGTGGTTATGAAGATGAATCGCGTAATTAGCTATAATTTGATTATGCCTTGTGTTTTAGCTTTGTGCGCGCAACCCGAAAATCGTGTAAGTACAGTGTATGAGTAAGAAGAGCCCAATTTTGGATGAATTAACCTCTGAAAATTTAAGGGCAAGTTTATTATATATTTGTATAGTTTGTCCCCGAATTTGGGACCTATACGACGAAAAAACCTTGTCAGTGCATATGAATTACGAGAATTGCATAACGATAGTACGTGAGTCGTAACGAGCATATTTCTCGCAAACGAAGAGGAATTCCTCAAAGAAGCATTGAACATTCCATGCCAATTAAGGTTTTGAAAATAAATAAATGATTTATTGAAGTCAATTTTATATTTAAAAACATTAAATGTGCATTGTTTTAAATAGTGCATTATTGATTTGGATTCGGATCCACTAGATGTGGCCCAAGAGGGCTACAATTGGCCATACACTTGTTTCAAGGCCTCATGATGAGGCTTAGAGATCATCATGAGGGGAGACTTTCCTAGGAGGGAGGCATGGGGCTGGTGCCCCATGGCCTTTTTGTGATTGTTTTGAAGTTTTCAAAATAGCAAAAAATGATAGGCTGAAAAGGGTGGCAGCCTTGGGGCTCCCCTTGTAATTTTTCAAAAGATTAAATGCTTTTTCAAACCCCTTTTTAATGGCATTTTTGAAAGAGAGTTTTAACTATTTCAAATAATAGAGGTTGATTGGCTATGGAGGGGCGTGTTTTACCCCAGCCCTCCATCCTCTTTAAACAAATCTTGGCCGTCCATTCTAAAAACCCTAGATATTTAAGGCATGAAGGAAGAGAGAGAAAGCCCAAAAGGGGCGATTTCTCCCTCTCTCCTCTCTTGCTCTCCATATCCTCTCCCACTCCTTCCCTCCCATTCCTTTCTTCTTCACCAAAAATCGTGTGAGAGAGAGAGTGTGGGTACCAAGTGAAGCTCCTCAACCATAGCTTCCATCTCCACCCATTTTTTTAGAAAGCCTTGATGGTGAGTCTCCATTTCACCTGCTATGTTGTGGATTTCGATTGAGCAAGTGCATCCGTGTTCTTGCATTTTTCGTGGGCTACCATTATACGTTTTTATTTCAGATTTGTGGATTCTAACGAGTATGCTTGCATGCATTGTGTTTGTGGATTTTATTGAGCATGCTTGCATGCATTTTCGTTGTGCGATGTAGTAGTAAGGTGCCATGAGATCGTTTTGGGTTTTCATTTGCCCTTGTTTTTCATTGCATGCATTTCTTCTTATGCATTGTAGTCTGTTGATGGTCTAAGCACATTTCAGAAATTTTTCTCGCTTGCTTTTACGACTATAGTTCTCTTTGATGGCTTGATTCATGGCAGCCACGGTTCTGCCTTGTTATGGTAGTGAATCTGTGCTGCCAAGGTTATGCTCGTTTGGCAAGGAAGCCTTAGACCGACCCCATGCTCAGCAGCCATACCCAACTGGGTCGACCCTCTTGGGTTCGGGTGATGCTGGCCTGGGTTGGTCGGGCTGAGCCCCATTCTCTTTTTCCCCTCTTTATTTTTTTCTGTTGGGCGTCCAGAATTTCTGGACGCATCTTGTATATGGGTGACCCCCAGGCCGACCACAAACGGGTTAGCCTAGGTGCCCTTCTTTTCCCCTGTTGGGTCGGCGTGACCCTTAGCCAAGCCCACCAACTTGGGTTGGTGTGGGTCGGGCTCTCCTTTGGCCTGACATGGTCTAGACCGAATATGGTCCAGACCTGTCAAAGGTCTGTACCGAGCTTGTTCGGTTGGGCGTCAAGCCATTCACGCCCTCTTTTTGGGTTTTCGAACTTGCTGCAACTATGCAGCGGTTGGGCTGGAGTTCTTTGGGCCTGCTGCAACCACGTTGCAGCAGGTGGGTTGCAACTGAGTGCAGGTCATAGGCCTCTGCCCCTCCGTTTGGTGGCAGCTGGACCACGTTTGGGGGTCTGGACACTCGGTCCAGACCCAGCTTAGGAGTGAGCACACCTGTTTGTGGGTCTGGACCAGTCGGTCCAGACCTGGGCCGTTCTTAGCGGGCATGCTGCCACCGAGTTGCAGCAGGTGGTTTAGCGTCCGGGTGCAAGCCGCAGACCTGCACTCTCTGTGTTGTGGAGTGGTGGCCGAGCCACAGGTGGGGTCTGGACCAGTCGGTCCAGACCTGGGTTTTCTTGGTAGCCGCAACCTGTGTGTGTGTGCGGACTTTTCCCCGAACCAAGTTTGTTGTCCAAGTGTCCCGGCCCCTGCAGCGAGCTGCGGTCCCCTTGCAGTTTGGGTGGCTGCCACTTTTCGGTTCAGCAGTGCCGCCCAACCTGGGCCTGCTATGTGTTGGTTGTGGCGCCCCATGGCGCCGAGGGACTAATGAGCTGACAGGCCCAATTGGGCCAGACACGTATCCAGCCCATTAGGTACTTCTTACTCTTATTGAACTTCCACCTCGAGTTCTTTAGCCACAGTTTTAGCAGTGTTATCACTAATGTTGGCGAGCCTCCGGGTTGCAGCCTATGGGGCTGCATGTGTGCTTATGATGCGAGTTCCAAATATCCCAATGAATCCATAAAGTATTTTGACTAGTCACGAATTGTACGATGAGTGTGCATTGTCCAATGCAAATTTACGTAAATATGGTTATGTTTGCGCAATAAAATGATAAACCCATCATTATGGGTAATGTGGATGCCTACTTTTGTGCATGTGTCCGCTTTTGCATAGAACGCGAAATGCTTGCTAATGACACCTTATCAAATGCCTTTTAGTAAAATGAGGCTTTGCTTAATTAAGAGACTTGTGGCGCATGTCAAGCAGAATAATTCAATTAGGGCACTCCTCTTGTCTTACACAGGCATGGCACAAATTGTGTAAGCGCATCATCGTCGTGCTAAGTATCGCAATGTACGATAAAGTATCTCAAGGCACGTGCACCGTTGCACATTCTAGCACAAGAACAAGCGTATGAATGAACGCAATCACAAGTTCGTATTTGTGAGATTTGAATGTACAAATCACTTTGGCAATTAAATGTATTTCCCTAAGTACGAAGGGATCTCGAGAGAAATATATGGAATTATAATCTTTTGAGACTCTCGTGAGAGTTGGAACTCCTTGGCAAGTTTTGGTGTGGGTGAAGGCCCCACCTCGCGAGACGAGCTCGCTTATGTTAGAGATACAAGGTTTACATGCTTTTACACATCTCGTGATTCATTTCTAGAGATGCCTTACCGTGGCAAAATGTTTCTAACTGTCTCATCGTAATGCTCAATGTTCTATATCGTCACATTGCTAGTTTACGTACTTATGACACGATGCACATACATGTCTGCATGAAGCTATGCACAGTTCACAATAACTCATTTATTCTCCAAGACATGTCTCTCTTGTGTTGATGCGTTGGTTGATTATGTTCTGTGATGCATACCATGTTACAAATGCTATAAATTGTGTAATGCATAGTTGTAGCCGTTTTATCATGTTTTGCCTAATTGCATCGACTTACGTTCTAAAATCATGTTATTTACCACTTATTGCTACATGCATAGTTTTCGTCACTCTCTTTACACTTGCTTATACTTTACCTGTTCAATTATTGCGAATGAATGGGAATGCTATGTGTTTCATGACAAGCCTTGCTTTTGTTTTCCACATATTGGTATATTGTGATTGGTTTGTCTCACCAGCTCGAAAGAGTACTGACCCTATTTTATGGGGATACAGGTGTTGCTTCTAGGCATGCGATGGAGTTCGATGTGTGGCAGAGGACCTGAACCCACTCTTCTAAAACATCAAGGATCTTGGCAGTGTTTTGTTAAGGGAAATGCTGTACTATTTGTAAAATGATAATAATAAAAGTTGTTTCACTTCACTATTGTTTCACCCCTGTGACCCGCCCAAAGTTCTCCACTTGTTTTTCCCTTTTTGGTACTTCCGCATTTGCGCAATGTTTTCAAAAAAAAAAGTTTACCCTAAATCCAAAGGATTTTGATTTTCAAAGTCAAAAATTCTGGAGCGTCGCAGTGAAGACCGGGATAATATAGGTAGGGATGTTTTTGAAAACATGTCCAACATACAAGAAATCAGATGACTCTAATGCAAGTCCTAAAGAGATATAATTTAAATGAATAGAAGCATACACTTGCATACATTGTTTGCATTCAATCCCTAAAATTGAGGAGAGTTGTATTTCAGACCTAAGTCTAAGTGAGCATGCAATAATCTCCTCAATATGGTCCTACCAAACCATACTTAAATCCTATATGCATCATGTCAGCTTTAGGATAGAGTCTAGGCTCCTAAGGTTTGCATAAAAATGAAGCTGACATTTGTAGAATAAAGACTTAGATAATATCAAAGCAAAGCAAAAGGCAAAAATTCGACCGAACGAAGATGAGTCCCATCACGGTCACCAAAACTGTGATCATCGCAAAAAAAAAAATCTCTTGTATTTCTCTCCCTTCCTTCTCTTTTCCTTTCTAACCTCTATTTTCCCTTTTTGAATTGGAAAATAAAAGATAGAAAATAAGGGAGAAGAGAAAAGAAAAAAGAAAAGAAATAGAAGAGGAACTCTTTCGCGAAGGTCTCACTTGACCTTAATTTCGAAAAAGATTTAAAAGATTACTCGCCTCCATTTTGAAATGCTTGCAGGAAAATTGAGAGACGGGGCTCGCTCATCGGTACGAGGTTCGATCGTTCCTGACGCCTTTACCAAGGGTAATCGAACCAAGGATCAAATTTATGCCTTTTTTCTTTGCCTAAATATTATCTAAGAATTTATTTTAAGTCTAAGGATGCACAAAGAATCATGCTTGTGTAATGTAAATACAGAAATGTATGCTTTTGAGAATAATGATTTAGAAATTTTGGGATTTTCCAAGTGATTCTGAAATAAATTTGATAAATAGAATAAAGAAATGATTCAAAGATTTGAAATTGATTTGCAAAAGTTAGATTTTGAATCTAACTTAAAATTGAAAATAGATCTGGAAGAAGAGACTTGAAATTCCAAGTTTTGAAATAATCAGAACTTGAAAAATGAACTTTGATTTGAAGAAATAAGGAGAAAAGGAGATTTAGAAAGTGAGATAGACCTTTTGAAGTGAAAAATGAATTTTCAAAGTTTAGAATGAACTTTGAATTTTGATTTTGAATCTAGGATTCAATTTTTAGATGGAATCTTGAAAGAGAATTGGATTTTTTTAGATCTGGATTTCAAGAAAGATTTGAATCTGAAATCCTAAATGGCATTGGATCCGAAGTCTGAAATCCAAGATGGAGTTGAATCTGGAATCCTAAATGGAATTGGATCTGAAGTCTAGAATCCAAGATGGAGTTGAATCCGGAATCTAAAATCCTAAATGGAGTTGGATCCGAAGTCTGGAATCCAAGATGAAATTGAATCCGGGATCTGAGCCTTGGGAATCTATATGAGTTTTGATAACAGAATTGGGTTTTGGAAATCCAGATGAAACCTGAAATTGGATCTGAGAGATCCTAGATCAATTTTTGAATTGGGAAAGAAGGATAGAGAATGAAAACCTGATTTTCAAACTTAAATTTTGAAATCAGGAGATGAATCTAGAAATTTCAAGGTTGAATTGAACTTTGAAATTGGATTTGAATTGGAAATTGAATTTTGAAATTCCAAAGTCAAATTGGACTTTGAAATTGAAGTTAGAATCTGAGAATAGAATTTGAATTCACAGGAGTTGAAAATTGATTTGAGAAGTGAAGAAGATATTTGAAGAATTATCACTTTGGATTTTGAAAAAGAATGATGTAATTCTATCCTAAATGATGAATGAATTAAAGAATTTTGAAAATTGAATATTTGAAAAGCATATTTCATTCTTTAAATGAGTTAAAATAAGATTGAAAATATAATATATCCCTTACTATGGTCATTGGATGTATTATATAATAATCATATTTGAATTCAGGTGAAGAATAAAATATTTTTTGGTATTTTTATAGAGTTTAAAATGAAATTAACTCTCAATATATCCTGACTATGGTCATTGATATTTGAATTAATTTTAAGTTAAACTCTGATAAAAGAAGAAATTGTTTTAGAAAAATATGCTGATTTTTAAAAAGGGATCCAGTGTGGATCCAATGTTATTCTATGAAAGATGAAAATCATAAGTTTTGTTCACACCTTGACTATGGCCATTGATGCAAATCTGTTATCATCGCAAAATTTCCCCCCCTCTCTTGCGAGAGAGAAACGAATTTTGCGAGTCAAACTCGACCAAAGTTTTGAAATTGGTTTTAAAAATTACTCGCCTTCGTTTTGAAAATTTGCGGGAAAATTCCATGGAATGGGATCCGCCTGTCGGTACGAGGTTCAACCGTTCCTGGCGCCTTTACCAGGGGTAATTGAACCAAGGACCAATTATGTGCTTTAACTTCACTCAAATATCTAAATTATGTTCTATTTTTCCTAGAATGCACAAAGAATCAGGCTTGTGCTATGGAATTTTGAAAAATGCAAGTTTGAGAAAATATGATGTTTGCTTTGGAAAATTGAAATGCAATTGGAAAATGACTGGAAAATGCTTGAAAATGGAATTCCTGGGAAAATTATTGAATTTCATTGGAAATCAGAAATTTGCATTGGAAAGTGATTTCTCAGGAAAACTTGAACTTTGGAAAATCGATTTTTGAGATTTGGAATTTGCTTTCTCTAAGAAAATGGATTTGAGAATCCTAAGAAAATCTAAGAAATTCATTGGAAAATGACTTTTGAAATGGAAAATGGATTCTCAAGAAAATAAGAACTCTGAGAAAATCGATTTCTGAAAGCTTGGGATTTTTGAAATTTGAGAATGTTAACATTGGAAAATCTTGATTTGAACTTGGGAAATGCCTTGAAATCGCATTTGAAAATTTGGAATTCTGAGAAAATCCAATCCTGAGAAACTTGGAAATTTTTGGGAAAACTGAATTTTCTGAAATTGAAATTGGAAAATGAGTTTGAAAATAATGCAATTTGAATGATATGAATGAATGAATATGAATTTGAAAAGGGAATTTCATTGAGGAATTGGGAAATCCTTTTGAAACTTTGATAAATGCAGTGCATTTTTGAAGTTAGCCTAAGAGTGTAGGCTGAATGTGGCTGATATAAAGATCATAAATCTCGGTTTTCTTCGTATTCTGACTATGGCCATAACTACGAATCCCACCGAGTTTATAAACTCCATAAAAGCTTGTGCACGTGCCATTCGTGTAAACCATAATGGATTTGAAATAAATGCGCATGAATCATACATCAAATATCGAAATTTGCATAAATTAAACTATATGCAATGCAGCCCTATTCTAAGCAGAAAAGTAACTCTTATTCCAAATTATTACATTTGAGGTTACATTGAATTGAAATAAAAAAAATAAAATCTAAGTCTTCTTCTTGAATGTTCCTGCAAAACTAGAAAACAAGGTTAGCACAAAAATGTAGGTTATTCTGAATTTATCTGAAAATATGAGAAATTATCGGATATTATTCAGATATAAACCCAAATTCATACCCACCTTTGATATAAACATAATAAATAATGAATAAATTTTGAAAATAAACTTGAAAATTCGAAATTGGGGTTCAAAATGACCAAAATACCCCTGATGACCTTGAAATCAGGGTTTTATGAAAGAATTTTTGTAAATTTTGGAATTTTGAAAATCAAATGAAATAAATCGAACATAATATGATAAAATATTATGATATGCATGAAATTTTGGAGAATTAGAAATTGAAATTTCGAAATTTAGGTCAAAATGACCAAAATACCCCTGATAACAAGACTATGGCCTTGAAACCAGGGTTTTCTGAAATAAATTTTGCAAAATTGAAAAATATGAAATGCAAATGAGATTAAAATTAACCCAAATATGATTCTACATGCTTATGTACATGATACAAACCCTAACATGGCGAAAATATCATAAAATATCGAATTTTACTTGATTTTCGCTTCTGAATTTAAAGATAAACTAACACATGGAGCAAATGAACTTGGAATTAAACCAAGTTTGGCATGGACAACTAAAATAACCCTGAAAACATAATGGATCTCTAAAATATAAATTTTTTTTGTATTTTTAAATATGGAAATTCAAATAAAAACCCTAAATTTTGTGATTTTTGCCTAAAATGTTGATTCTAAATGGAAATTAGGATATCAAATTTCCATAAAAATTTCCCAAATTTCATGGGGTGACAGAGTACAGTAATTCAAGGATTTTTTATTTTTATACTTTCTGGTTTTGACCTATGGTCGGAGCTGTACCACTCCGGCAAGTCGGATCGGAATCCGGCGACTCTAGTAAATGAAGGAAACAGACAGGTTTCGGTAGAAAATGTGGGGAAAATGGCAGACAGATGGGAAAATGGCTTAAATTGTGGGAAAATGTCCCTGACAAACAGAGGAAGATTTGATTTTTTGACACCATTTGGATTAAGGTTACGGTTTGGAAAAAGCCACGCTGTTGTCAGAGACCTAAATCTCTGGAATTTCTGGACATTGGAATCTGTTAGACAGAAAGAGAAAATCCCGGAAAAATAATGAAATAGATCCAAAAATTCCCAAATTTTGGGAAATGATAGAAAATTATGTTAGGAACAACTTTCATGCTGAAAGGTTTTTCAGACGGGTTACAGATTTGGCAGACTTGATGCATTAAGGTCTGTCTATACCCTGACAAAGGAAAATTGATATTTTCCCAGGGGCCTGGGAAATCTGATTTTTTTAAGAGGGCAAAACTGCTTGGAAAAACATAAAAATTTTCAGATCACTAGTAGATTCAATGATGAATCCACTATGATTTTTTGATGATGATACGGATCTCTCACAAGGGTAATGTCGGAGGTTCTTGTCGGCTAAAGTGTAAACTGGAAATTCTGAGAGACAAAAAACCCGATTTAGGGTTTGATCGGTTTAGATAGGTTCCACAACCCGGATTGAATCAAATTTTCGATAGTAAAACAAAGACATGTAAACCTAGTTACTCTAAAATTTACAAGAATTTTTAAATGCAGAAACTTATATAAAATGATGCATGGACTTTGTCTAAAACTAAAATTTTACATATTTTGAACTAAGCATGGTTCATATATAAAACGAAATAATTAACAAAATGAATTAATCTAAATGCATTTAAACATAAGATGACATGAATCATAAAACTAAAACCTAAATCTAGGAGGATATGATCAATTTAATATTGCCTCTCCAAAATGAGAGATTCGATCCATTGAGTGGACGGATCTTTTCATTTTTTTTAGCCTACACATAAAGTACACGTTTTGTATTTATCTATTTTTATATACATATATTTTTTTACCATTCATGGCTGTGGATGAGAGTTCTCAACAATGTGAAACCAGATTTGGTCTGGTCTCACGTTGAGTTTAGATAAACCATGTAATAAATATCTAAAAAAATAATAATAATAATAAAGGCAAAAGGTAAAGCAACACTTTACCTTGAGGGAGGTTAGGATCAACTGTTGGTTGCAAGTTGAAGTTGCAGTGTTGCCAAGGTTGAAGGTAGGTGATGTAGAGATTGGTTGAAGGAGGTGTTTGCTGAAGTTGCACCAAGAAAAGTCTTCACCAAGGCTGCAACGGTGGCTGCACTGGTGAAAGGAGTTGAAGGTGATGGTGGCACTGAAGTGGCTGGATTAGTTGAAGAAGATGAAGCAACGTTGAAGGTGGTGAAAGGATTGATGTTGTTGCCGAGCAAGGGGGAGATGCAGGTGCTTGAAGATGGTTGGGCGTCCAAGGAGGTGGCTGGAACCATACACCTAAGGAGGGGCTGCAGCTGGTGGCCGTTGTAGGGGCTGGTGGCTGCAACCAAGGGCTGAAGATGAATCTACCGTGGGAAGGTTGGTAATGGCTGGAAGTGTTGTGGTTGAAGAAAGGAATACTGGGAGGTAACAAAGAGAGGGAGAGGGATTGATACGTGAGGGAGAGAGTTCAAGGGGCTGAATGGGATAGCCAAGGTGAAAGGCGTGAATGTGAGAGAAAGGGAAAAAAAACTGGCAGCCGTATGTCCTTCTCTTGTTATAACTTAGAGAAAAAAAACCAAAGACCTAAGTTTTTCATTTTAATGGGAGATGATGGAGCTAAAAGGCTGAGCGTGAATGAATGTAGTAGACGTGAATAGGCTGGAGCTTGGGGAAAAAGAAGGAAGGAAGGAAGGGAAGAAGGAAAGAAAGAAGGAAAGAAAGGGAAGAAAAGAAGGAAAGAGAGAAGGGAGAAAGAAAAGGAAAGAAAAGCAAGAAAAGAGAGGGAAAGAAAGAGAGGAAGGAAGGCTGGAAAATCCCATACGTGAGTGGAGGGAGAGGAAAGAAAGGAGAAAAGAAAGAAAGAAAGAAGGGAAAAAGAAAGAAGAAAGGAAGAAAAGAAAGAAAGAAAAGGAGGAAAAAAAGGAAAAGGGAAAGGAAGAGAGGAAGGGAAAAAATGGAAAGTGGGGCTGGAGGTTTGGGTGACCACCTTGGGGGTCCCACCATAGGAAGAATAACATAATAAAAATAAATAAATAAATAAAATAAAATAAAACAAACAACAAAAAAAATAAAGAAAAAGATAATTTTTTTTTCTTTTCTTATAAATTAAAACAAGAGAATGCAAATGGATGGGCCATCTCAGAGCGGGTCCAAATTTTGATTTTGAAATTCATTTTGACGATTAGAGGGGTAAAATAGTCTTTTCAGAAAGTTTCCAAACGAAACGGGCTATTTTTTGCAGTTTTTGAAATGAGCTCGGATTTTGAAGTTCAATACCCCGTTGCGAAGCAAATCCAATGTAGAATTTAAAAATGTAATTTTGAAAGAAATCCAGATTGTTTTTCTCGAGAAAATATTTTCAAAACGAAACGAGCTATTTTTGGCAGTTTTTGAAACAAGCTCGGATTTTGAAGTTTAATAGCTCGTTGCGAAGCAAATCCAGTATAGAATTTGAAAATTTGATTTTGGAAGAAATCCAGATATTTTTTTCTTGAGGAAATATTTCCAAATTTAGACTTTCGGGGGTAAAAATGTCAATTTTGGAAACCTGAGGTTTTGAAGTTAATTTTTGAAAGTTTTTGAAACTCAATCTGGATTGAAATTTATAAAACTGGAGTTCTGGACTTCGAAAATGAAATGAAATGTGATGAAATGTTATGAAATGCTAAGAAATGATATGAAATGATGAGAGATGACATGAAATGCTATGCAAAATGCTAACCCTGAATGAAGAATTTTGGATTTTAAACCCTGATTGGCAGCTGTACCAGTTCAAAAAGCATTAAAATTGATAAAATTTGCAAAATGGTTGAAGAAATGGTTTTCGAGCTCTGCCGGGCTAGAGTGACACTGAAAATTAGGGTTCGATCTGGATTGAACTGAGATGAGCTAGATTGAGCTGGGTTTTAGAGTTTCGGAACTCCAATGAGCTGACAATGATACTGACTCAACTGCCTTTCCGACTGAATTTTCAAGAAAAGGTGCCATTTTTAGATAAATGGTATGGAATGGTCACTGGAGTGCATTGAATTACGAATTTGAACTAGAATAAAGGTCAGTAATACTGACATGAACTAAAATCGAAGCTCGAACATTAGCTCAATTGACTGAACTTGGCTCAATTTCAGCTGAAAGAGCTAAAATGGACTAAAATGGGCTCTTGGACACTTAGAAATGGTTTTGAACTGAAACTGGAGCGCTTGAACTCCTGGTGAGCTCAAGCTAGACTCAGGGAAACATGACTGACTATAAATGAGTGACTCAGAGACAATTGGCTTGGATTTGAGCAAGAAATGAGCTCATTTCTAAAGAAATGATCCCATTTTGGCAGGAATTGTCAGAAATGAAAATGGTTTGCTCATTGTGAGCTCGGATGAGCTTGAAATGACTGATATTCTAACTGTTCTGAACTGACCAGTGAACTTGGTTGACTCTGACTGACTGGGGTCTGGGATGACCTAGGGGTAAAATGGTAATTTTCCTAATGAAAATGGGTAAAGTGGTAATTTTCTGAAACTGACTCAGGGTTTGACTCCTACACTGACCTAACAGGGTTGGCACTGCACGAGGAGGGTTATTTGAGAATGGATGTGGAAAATTTGGGGTGTTTACAGATGCCCCTCTTTGCTACTAAGCCGGCTTGAAGACGAGCTTAGTGGCAAAGAAAACACACCAAATTTGGGCTATAAAAATGCCCCAGTTAGAAGGATCTGACTGGATATGAAAATATTAGCCCTGATGAAAATGGTAGATATGAAATGGAGAATAAAGAAGAAAAATTTTTCCTCAAAAGAAGTGAGATTCAGGTTTTGCCCTTAACCTAGATGGGACGGAAAATTCCTCGTGTAGAAACGAAGCTCAGGTTTGACTCTTAACCTGACCGGGGAATGAAATACCTCATCAAAGGAGGCTCAGGTTTGTACCCTTATCCTAATTGGGTGGAAAATGAAATACCTCATCAAAGGAGGCTCAGGTTTGTACCCTTATCCTGATTGGGCGGAAAATGAAATACCTCATCAAAGGAGGCTCAGGTTTGTACCCTTATCCTGATTGGGCGGAAAATGAAATACCTCTTTGAATGAGGCTCAGGTTTATACTCTTATCCTGATTGGGCGGAAAATGAAATACCTCTTTGAATGAGGCTCAGGTTTATACCCTTATCCTGATTGGGCGGAAAATGAAATGGATTCCTCGAAGGAAGAAACCATGATGGAACCTTCGGATTTCCGCACAATGAATCCGATAGGGGTTTTGCAAAAGGATGTAATAGGGGACCCTAAAGCTTGAAAAGGGGTTTGATTTTGGGGGCCTCATTGCTGAGACTAAATAACTTTTGAAATTGGTGACCTTTTGCGAGAAAATGATTGGTGGCTTAACCTCAAGCCGAAAGTGGATTGTCCATGGTGGGACAGTGGGGACATAGGGAAGTGTGCGAATCTGAGAGCCCAGGCGCTCAGATTATACCAACAGAAGGGAAGGAATCTTGAAAACTCTCGTTATCAAGTCCTTAAAAGGGATAACAACTGATGTCAGGATGCGCCAAAGATGAACCTCAAGCTCTCGCTTCACGCCAGAATAGCTAGAAAATATTGTCAAAATATTAAAAATTATTGTTGATTCAAAATAATTTAAAATGATGCACATTGTTTTGAAAATGTTCCCTCTTTTCTACTTGAAGTATTACCTCTGACTGGGCGTAACTTCGTAGAATCCAGATTCGAATTCAAATTTCTTGCAATCGACTTTCTTTCAAGGAGGCTATCAATTTCCTTGATATGAATAGAAAAGTGAGTATTCTTGATATTGTGAAAGCAATTGGTGAAGAAATATTGATAATAGAATTTCACAAATTTTAAAGAAGATTCTTGATAGATTCGGCAGTCTGATATCCTGGGATTCTTTTCTCACGATGATCTTTCTGCCCACTTTTTTTTTTTTTGATAGAATTAGAGCTCTCTTAGGCTTTTGGGGATTTTATTACATCATCCTTCATTTTGGAGATGTCCTGACTTTTCTCTCTCTCTTTTTTTTTTAGAAGGGTACGTCACAAACTCCTTCATCTCAGAGATGCTCTGATCCTTCTTTTCTCTCAGGGATTATATTGACGGTTATTGGCTCTTTGGTTGGAAATCTCTTGATGATAGCAGAAATTAAATATCCTTTAGGGTTTGTCGGGAGGCCCATCGCAGTCGCCTTCATCTTGACGGTGCTCTAAACTTTCCCTGGAAGGATCCGTCACAAACTCCGTCATCTTGGAGATGATTCGAATCTTCTTTGGCCCCGGGGGTCTACTTGCCTAATTCGCCTTCATCTTGACGACAGTTGAGAGATCTCTTTTGCAGATATTTAATTACAGCTTTAGGTGATTGAGGAGATATAGGGATTGAATGGATTTTTCTGTATCACCCATGATATTTCGACTGCTTTATTTTCCAAGAATGATCTTTAAAAATGTGCCATTGACTGCGATCAATACCGATCACTTATGGCTTTGCAACAATATTGAATTTCCTTTGCTGGCCATATCGGGGATTTATTCTTCATCCTTTTGGTTGGCCAATAGAAAAATTTTGAATTTTGAATCCTTCTTCGCGAAAGCTTTGTCCTTTCGAAAGTAATACTGAAGGTATTCTGAAGTAATGTTTTTGTACAATAAAAATTTTGAAATCAACAAATATTTAATGACAAATTGGCAAAATGTTCTTGAAATCCTTGGTGAGAGCAAGCATCTGAAGCACAACGCAACGCACCCATGACAAAAATTTTCTTCTCCTTTCCCCAAAGGAGAAGATTCAAAAATTGGAAATAGGAATTACTCCTCTCTTCCCTGAAGAGGAGGTGTTTGCAAAACGAACTTTCGAAGAGAAATTAAGCTTTCGTCAAAACTTCCTAACATTAGGCTTCTCTTATGGAAAGGGGGCCGGTAATGATGAGGTCGGTGAATTGGTCATGAAGGAACGAGTCCATCACACTCTCCTTGAGAAGAGGGTCCTTCATGATGAAATGGTCTAGTTTGAAATTGCGGTCACAAGGAAAGCGAGCTTCTGTCGAAGCTCTCCCTGAATTAAGGGTTCCTTGTATGAAATTGGAAATTTGTTTTGCAAACGGTTCACATAGACACGAGTCCCTTCAAACTCTCCCTGAAAAGGGGCTAGGTGAACAAAGGATAGCATGCGAAAAGAACGAGCTCCCTTGAACTCTCCGTGTACAAAGGGTCTCTCGCAAGAGGAAATGATTGGAATTGGTATGAAATTGGAATTTGGAAAATTTGAAATTTGGAATTTGAAATTGGAAATTTGGAAATTGATATTTGGAAACTGGAAATTGATTGACTCGAAGGTCAAAATTGGTTGACCCAAAAGTCGAAATTGGAAATTTGGAATTTAAAAATTGGAAATTGGAAATTGGGAAATTGATTGACCCGAAGGTCGAAATTGGAAATTTTGGAAATTGCTTGGCCCGAAGGTCGAAATTGGAAATTGAGTGACCCGAAGATCGAATTTGAAAATTGGTTGGCCCGGAGGTCGAAATTGGAAATTTGGAAATTGGGTGGCTTGAGGGCCGAATTGGTAATTGGAATTTGAACTTTGATGAATGATCAGCACAAAGACTGAACCCGAGAGGTTGAGTGATACGACCCACCAGTGAGACACTAACACAAGTGCTCAATCTTGAAAGAACACCAGCATGAATACCGGGTTTTGAAAATATGTCAACATAGACATTGGATTTTAAAAATATCAGTTCGAGCACTGGATTTTGGAAGTGTACCAGTTTGAGCACTGGATTTCAAAATTGTACCAGTTCAAGCACTGAGTTTTGAAAATATACCTTGTTTTTAATTTGAAATTTGAATTTTTAAAAGAGACCTATGCTCTTAAAGTATTTGGGAATTGTAACGAGAATGATTGTCGGGGTCTCAGGATTATCCCTTATCCTGAATGGGTAGCGAACTTGATGCAAATGCATGCCAATGAATGCAGATGTATGCAAATATGAAAATGATATAAATGAATGCACATGCATGCAAAATGAGAGATTTGTTTATCCTGCCTGCATACAGGATATTTGTAGATAAAAACAAAATTTTAAAAAAATGCCCCAGTATAACTGGGAAAGGAGAATTTAATCATTATTGAACAAAATTTGGAGGAATTACAAAGAATAAGACATGGTTTAAGTATAGAATTTTTTCAAATGCCGAGCATTGATGGGATCTGGTAATTTCACTCCGTCGGCATTTATGAGCCGATATGAATTACGAGGTAATGCCTCTTTGACAACATAGGGACCTTCCCAATTTGGTGACCACTTGCCACCTGGGCGGTGCTTGAGATAAGTCGTTGATCTGAGCACTAGATCATTGACTCGAAAATTTCTTTCAATGATTGATTTTGCATATTGTCTGGCTATCCTCTGACGATATGATTGAGCGTACTCTGCTGCTCTGAGTCTTCTTTCATCTAGCAAATCAAGCTGTACTAGTCGTTGTTGCTGATACTGATCAAGAGGTAATTCGAGAAGTGATGCAAATTTCAGAGCAGGTTTCTGAACATGTAGAGGCAATACTACTTCGGTTCCGTAGACAAGTTCTGACGGAGTAGCATTAGTTGGAGTTCGAATGGTGGTTCGATACACCCACAATGCATCATGAATCTTCTCATGCCAGTCACGGCCTATTTCCAAAGTTCGCTCCAGGATTCGAATCAAAATCTTATTGGTGGCCTCTGCTTGGCCATTTCCTTGAGGATAATAAGGAGCGGAGAAATGATGATGAATTTTGAACTTCAAACAAAAAGTCCTCATTCTCTCATTCTTGAAATGACTGCCATTATCTGACACAATATCATGTGGTATGCCGAAACGACATAGGATATTCTTATGGATGAATGAGACCATATGTCGACCTTCTACTGTGTGTAGAGTGACTGCTTCTACCCATTTAGTAAAATATTCTGTTGCAGCAAGAAAATATTTATGGCCATTTGAAGCAGAAGGAGTAATGGGGCCAACAACATCAAAAGCCCACATAGAAAATGGCCATGGCGAGACGACAGATTGCAAATATGTCGCTGGCACATGAATGGAAGGTGCATGCATCTGGCATTGAACGCACTTCTTCACAAAACGATAACAATCTTGTTGCATAGTTCTCCAGTAATAGCCTGCTCGGATGATTTGTTTGACAAGAGTTTGGTAGCCAACATGACCACCGCAGATACCTTCATGTGCTTCTTGCACAACTTCTTTGGCTTCTTCTTCGTCCAAACATCTGGAATATTCAGAGCTGAATCTACGACGATAAAGGACGTCAGCAAGAATAAAATATCGAGCAGACATGCGCTGAATTGCTCGCCGCTCTTTCTTTGAGAGTTCTGGAGGAAATTTGCCAGTTTCAATGAAATTCTTGATGTCATGATACCAGGGCTTCTTCTTTTGCTCAGTTTGGTTTACCTGCTCTACTGGGACGAAAGCAGGTTGATCAAGTCTGCCAATTTCAAAGGAGCGACAAGATTCTTCGTTCCTGAAAGACATGATGGATCCCAGATTGGCTAAATTGTCTGCAATTTGATTGAAGTCTCTCTTGACATGGAAAAGTTGGAATTCTTCGAAATTGCTAACAAGAGCTGAGACGATCTTCTGATAAGGAAGTAACTTCTGATCCTTCACTTGCCATTTAGCTAAGACTTGATTGACGACGAGCAAAGAGTCGCCATAAGCATGAACTCTTTTGACATTGAAGTCTTGTAGAATTTTCAGACCTTGTATCAAAGCTTCATACTCGGCCATATTATGAGTGCACTGAAAATCTAATTTGAGAGAAAAGGGGATCATCTCCTTCTCAGGTGTGATCAACAGAATCCCGATTCCTATGCCTGTCATATTCTTGGAACCGTCAAAGAATAAATTCCAAATTGGGGATTGTTGAATATTGCAGATCCGCTCATCGGGGAAATCATCCTCGACTTTAACATCCTCTGCTAAAGGAAAATCTGCTAATTGATCTGCAATTGCTTGGCCCTTGATAGATTGCTGAGAGACATATTCCAAATCGTATTGCATCAATAAAACCTGCCATTTGGCAATCCGTCCACTGAGGAAGGGTTGCTCTAGAATATACTTGAGAGGATTTAATTTGGATAGGATCTTGACTTCAGATGTCAACAGATAGTGTCTCAATTTCTGACACATCCAAACCAGAGCTAGACATGTCTTCTCTATCTGAGAGTATTTCTTCTCATAATCAATGAAGGTTTTGCTCACATAGTAAATGGCATGCTCTATCAGACTGCCTTCTTCGTATTGCGCCAAGAATCCGCCACAAGCCACTTGATTAACTGAAATGTATAGCAGTAGGGATTTCCCTAATTCTGGCGGCTTTAACACAGGAGGATTGAGCAAATATTTCTTGATGCGTTCGAACGATTGCTGACACTCTGGTCCCCATTCGAATTTCACTCCTTTTCTGAGCAAATGATTGAAAGGCTCACATCTCATGGCCAAATTGGATATGAATCGCCGAATTGATTGCATACGTCCCTGAAGGCTACGCAATTCTTTCAAATTAGTCGGAGGAGACATGTCAATGATAGCTTTGGCCTTAGCGGGATCAACTTCTATCCCCTTTTTGCTGACTAGAAAGCCTAACAATTTGCCAGATTCGACTCCAAAAACACATTTTTGTGGATTGAGTCTTAGCTTGTAAAGAATGAGCCGCTTGAAAACTTGATTGAGAGTTTCGATGTGATCTTCCTCTTCTTTGGATTTTACCAAAATATCATCGACATAGACATCCATGATTTTGTGCATCTGATCATGGAAAATGACGGCCATAGCACGCTGATAAGTGGCTCCAGCATTCTTAAGCCCAAATGGCATGACTGTATAACAAAAAGTGCCCCAAGGAGTAGTGAAAGATGTCTTGGACTGATCACGAACGGCCAACTTGATCTGATTATATCCGGAATATCCATCCATAAAAGAGAACATAGCGTGACCTGCTGTGCTATCAATCAAAAGATCAATATTAGGAAGTGGATAATCATCCTTAGGAGTCGCTTTATTGAGATTTCTGAAGTCGATGCAAATTCGAACTTTACCATTTTTCTTGGGAACAACAACAATATTTGCTAGCCAATCTGGATAGTCAATGGTTCGAATGAACCCTGCTTTGAGTAGGTCTTCTAGACCTTCCTTAACTTGTTGTTCCACTCGAGGATCCATCTTTCTCAGTTTCTGCTTAACCGGCTTGACATTTGGTTTTAGGATGAGACGATGCTCAACCAATTTGGTATCTAGACCTGGCATGTCCTCATACATCCACGCGAACACTTCTTCATGTTGCTGGAGAAAACGGGTGAGCCTTTCTTTCTCTTCCGGGCTCAAACTGCTGCCAATCTTGAGAATTTTAGGATCGTCTTCTGATCCAATATTGATATCCTCAGTCGGATCCTGAACTAAGGATGATGGCTCATCTTGTTTCTGAATTGCTGCAAATTCTGGTAATTCTTGAAGAGCTGAATCAAATTCTGCAGGTTCTGACTGCTTTGTAATCTGACTACATTCTGCTCTTATTTTAACCTGATGAATCACTGTTGGCTTTGAAAAGGCCTCTGGATTAAGAACGAGCTTCTTGATAGATTGGGAAGACATTCTGAAAATTGGAGAATAAATCGATTCAGGAAAATCTCCTATCATAAAACAAATTACTTTTGTTAAGAAAATAATTTGAAAGATAAAAGAGAAGAATAATGGCAAATTTTCAAAGATTTGATAACAAGAAGTAAAGAGACAAATGGCATCCAGATAGACAAAGGAAATTTGCAACTTTATTGAAAGATTGAATTGAGGACAATGATTGAAATGAAACGAGATATCATCCTAAATGTGAAAACAAAAGAATAGAAATGAAAGACAAGCAGATGCCCTTAGTGCGTCCCTTTGATAAAGATAGTGCCCTTCTGAGATCTTCTGCCACTAAAGCCCAATCCGGCCCTCTGAGGATAGTGCTGAGGAATTACTGGCTCGAGACGACCATTCCCATTTTTTCCCAGGCCTTGAAAAGGCTGATAACCATGCTTTACTAACAGATCAAATCCCTTTTTGGCCTTCATAAATTGGGAGAACAGTGGATGATCTTTGAATGTACTATAGTCAATTCGTCCTCCAATCTTGAAAAACTGTGGGCCTCTCCATCGAGTCATGGCCACTGTATGTGCTGGTTGTTCAGCCCTCTGCAGTATTCCCGAATTTTCTTCAAAGCTGACCTCATCAATGCCCCTAATGCTAGGGATATCAGTAGTGAAAGTGGGCCTAGGAACCATAGGTTGTGCAAGCCTCTTCTCCGGATCCTCACCCAAGACTGTTGTGATCATTCCACCTTTTGACCACTTGACACACTGATGCAAAGTAGACGGCACCGCGTTCGTGTTGTGAATCCACGGTCGTCCCAACAACAGATTATACGTTGGGGGTACATTGACTACATGAAAGAGGACAGAGTAGACCGAGTAGTCAATGAAAATTTCCAAGAAAATTTTCCCTTTAGCTGTCTGGCCATGATTATCAAACCCGTAGATGGTGATCGGGTCCGGGATATATTCCTCTTCTCTGATGCCCAAAGCTTTGCCTGTCATTTCTGGGCATATATTGAGGTTGCTGCCTCCATCTATCAGCACATGACGAACAGTCATTCCTCTGGCTCGAATCACAACATACAAAGCATTGTTATGAAACACATGCGGCTTAGAAAGATCTTCATCTGAGAAAGTGATTGGAGCATTTGTCATGGCCTGATTGACTATCTGGGCTATGTCTTCAGGAGTTATGCTTGGTTTTACTTTGATTTTCCGCAACTGATCATTCAACACCTGCTGGTGTTTGGTGGAGGCTTGAGCTAAGTCCAAAATTGAGACATTGGATAATGCAGTTATCGGCTGTGGTGTGGATGTCTCATTTTTCTCCGGGACGGGCTTAATAAAGTGTTTGGGGAGCCATGACATTTTTTTAGCCACCTCAGGAGATACCCCAGCGGATTTGTCAGATACTTTCATTTTTCCAAAGGCTGCAATGAGGTCCATCTTCTGAGCTTTGGACTGAGCCTGCTGCAGCACAAGGACCTGATGTTGGACTTGTATATCCTTTTTAGAGCATGGCCTGATATGCTCCTGTGGCTGAAAAGGCTGTTCAGAAATGACCGTTGTAGAATGATGGGGAAAGGGTTTCTTCAGAATATCCATATTTTCATCTTCGACACCCTCTACCAGAAGATTCTTATCGATGAGATCCTGAATAATATTCTTGAGAACGAAGCAGTTCTCAGTATTATGTCCCACTGTTCTGTGAAATTTACAGAACTGATCTTTGAATTTTCCCATGGGAACAGGGGGATCGGCCAGCCTAGGCAGTTTGACCATCTCCTTGGTCAACATATACTCGAGCACAGTCTCGAGGGATTGGTCTAGTGGAGTGAATTTCCTGTCATAACTCCACCCTTCATGCTTTACTTTTTCTCGGGGCTTCGGTCCCTGTTCTAATTGAAGTGGCTTATTGTATTGAGGCACTGACTTGCCTTTCTGATCGTTCTTGTTGGAACTTCCTGCCCCATAACAGAAATCTTTGTTCTGCCCCTTACAGTGGTTCCAATTATTATTTCTGACAGAATGAGTGAAGTGAGTCTTCTTCTTCTGCTCATTCTGGCCGTTGTTCTTGGTGAAAGTGAAGCCTTCGTAGAAACCATTTTCCACGCTCAACTCGAGCCATTCGGCTCGCTCTGTCAGTTCAATGAATGTCCTTGATGGTGCAGTAGAGATGAGGCCTCTCAGAGGCTGTGAGAAGTTACTCAGAATTAGGGACAAAGCATGTCCCTCTGATATGGGGTCCCTCATCTTGTTGCAAGCTGACCTCCATCGGTGGATAAAATCTCTGGCCTTCTCATTTTCTCTTTGTTTAAGGCTGTAAAGATGGCTGAGGGTGGGAAGTGCCTCAGCATTGAAGAGAAATCGCTCAATGAACATGTTTACCACTTTGTCAAATTCTTTCAACTCAATTGGATTTACATGCTCCGAGTACCATTTAGCTGCGGTTCCCTCCAGACTGCGAGGGAAACATAGGAAAAGTGCACAGTTGTCTCGCTTGAATCTGGAGCATTCAGCGAAGAACATGGCGAGATGAGCTTTAGGATCGCCAGAACCATCGAATTTGATAAACTTTCTGGGGAGATTCTCGAGATTGTCGTCCCCATCCAAACCATCATAGAAGTCTTCGCTGGTGAAGACTTTCTTTCCCTTGTCGCGGGCCTGCAGGTCTCGAAGCATTCTGACCACATCTTTGAACTGCGGCTGGTCAGAGTCATTGACAGACTGCTCTTTGAATTTGTGGCCTGACCCCTGCCCCTGGGTAGACTTGCGGAATGCCTGATGGGTCTCAAACTCTTCATCTGAATCCTCCGCTGATTCCTCTTCATCAGTTGCATCAACATGCTGGGCGGGCTTCTTGGATATCTTCAAGGCTTTCTTGACTGCCCGGCCTTTTGTCTTTTGCTTCACCTGTGCTTTCTCTGTACTGGCTTCAGCTTGTTCTGCCAGCATCTTAGTCATCATCTTCTTAAACATGGCATACATTTGAGGATCAATGTCATCCTCAACCTGTTGCCCCTGATTTTTGCCTGAGCGCGGGGAATCCATTTCTTCGTCCGAAGCTGTTGAATATGCGATGCCTTCAACTGATGCAGTTTTCTTCCCTGACCTTGTCTGAACCATTGAATGTCACGAATGCTCTCTGCAGGGCAAAATTGAGGGTTAAGCTTTCGAAAGAGCTTTTGACTGGAAGAAAGATATTTGCTGAGAATTTTGGTAGACAATTGAAAGAATATCCCATTACTAGGGATTGAGTCGTCGCTGGAATTACGACAATTGCGTTGTCATTCCTTTGCAAAGAAAATAAACAACTGAAAATTAAACCTTGTTACCTAGGCGAGGTCGTCAAACCAAGAATTGAAGAATTTGCAAGATTTTTATTTATTGAAAGAAAATATGATTGCATCAATAATAAACTTGAGAAAGAGGGGGCGGACAGACAATTTGCCACCACTCTTTATAACTAGCAGAGACACGAGGACCGGGAAAAAGCGGAAGAGTAACAAAAGAGTCCCAGCCATATCTGGCAGAATGGTATGCTCCAGACCACTGTGCTGATGTAAGGTCGAACTCTGGCACGACTCCTGATAGCAGCCGCATCTCTATGTGCTTTTGTCTCTGAGAAAACTGTCGAACACACCGCTCCGGATGATAGTAAGCACAGAAGAATGTACCAAGCAACTTGAATCTCTTGCCATATGCATAGGTGTATCTGGGAGGCGATAATTCTCGATCAAAATAGTCCCACACCACTTCTTCTTCCTGCAGATAGTCGATCAGGAATCGGTACCGCGCAACTGGAAGGAGCTCCTTGCCGTTGTATCTGAATGAACTAGCTCTGGTCGGTACATGCTGAAGGAACCAAGATTGAAGAGCATAAGTACATCCCTCGACTAAGATGGACTCTCCAAGTGTGAAGCGGGTCAGTCCTCTGTATAGAAAAGCAAGCGCGGCCATGGCTGTCGACTTCCCCATCTTCTCAAAAGTTGAACTATTCTGACATCCACATAATTCTGTCCATCTGGAAAGAAAGCAAGTCCCACAGTACACAAAACCATCGCATGCTGAATTCTCTCTCGAGCTGTCCTGGACAACGAGCTGACTTCTGCGAATTCTCCATACTGTCGGTAGATCTCGATCAGACTCACGTACTCATTCCCATTTTCTTCAATCAGTGGCCAAGACTTGCGCCCTGTCATGCGAGCTACGACATCTTTGGGGTCCAGACCCTTGACATTGATCAGAAACTGCTGCTCTAACGGATCTCCAGGCTGACCGGCTGGCTCAGGCAGTCCCATAATCTCTGAAAATTCATCCATCAGCAGTGTCATCTCGCCCCACGGGAACCAGAACGTGCAAGTGCGCGGATTCCACCGCTCTGCCAGTGCATGAATCAGATTGCCGTTGACTGTCAACTTTCCCACTGCAGATGCCAATTCCAACCCACAATCGCTCAAGTGGTCCGGAAACATACGAGAGAAATTTTTGAACCAGACATAGTACCACCGGGGAAAGAAGGGTCCGGTGCTAAGAGATCGATGCTCAGGAAGACTTTGTCGCACCTCATAGGAGATGTGACCCTCAGGAAAAACAGAATCGAGCTGACTGGATGCCATTGGACTGAAAGATAAGAAGACTGAAATTAGACTTTGGAAAAATACAAGAAATTTGAAAATTGCAGGCAGGATAAAATGAAAGCTGGAAATTCGAAGTCCAGAGGAACGAAAGAATGGAAAATCTCCTAGAGTTTTGAAGAAAAGGTGGATGATTTGGAAAAATTGCCCTGGGTTTTTGAGAAAAAGGAGATATTTCATAAAAGATGAAAAATGAGGTATTTTGGAAAATTGTTCGGTATTTTGGAAAAACTGAAAAAATAAGGTGAAAATGAATATCATATATTCAATTACAAACAATTATGCACATACAGCAATCCCTAAAAAGCCAACTCTAAATGCATTGATTTTGAAAGAGCTTTAGGACCCTAATCCTGACTCTAGGCTCAGATCAACTGTGTCCAATCATGCTATGCCGATATACTCGAGCCGAGGCTCGATGTACGTGGCATAAAACTCATCTCTGGGTCTAGGCTTGTGTTTTCCCAACATCCTTGAGCGCCTGCCGATATACGTTGGACTATGGCCCTTGGTACGTGGCAGGGGGGCGTTAGCCCAAATAAGTGGCCCAGTTGTGAGGCTCTGTCCCGAACTATGGTTCTGGAAGAGAGCCCAGCAACGTGAAGACCGGGTAGACATAGGTGGGGTGGTTTTTGAAATATGATCACATGCAGGCAAACAGAGGGCTCTAAGTCCTAAAGAGATAGAATTTTGAAATTTTTTGAAGAAGCAAACATTGTTTTCATACAAGTCCTAGATTGAGGAGTGTTGTATTTCAGACCTAAGTCTAAGTGAGCATGCATAATTCTCCTAAATATGGTCCTATCAAACCATGCCTAGTCTACATGCAATCCATGTCAGTTGGGTTCAAGTCTAGGCTCCTAGGTTCACATGATATCAGAAATTAAAAGCTGACAGTTCAAAGAGCATGATTTTGATAATTGAGCTAAGTCAAAGCACATAATTGATCAGACGAAGACAGGTCCCATCTCGGTCGCCAAACCTGTTATCATCGCAAAATTTTCCCCCCTCTCTTGCGAGAGAGAAACGAATTTTGCGAGTCAAACTCGACCAAAGTTTTGAAATTGGTTTTAAAAATTACTCGCCTCCGTTTTGAAAATTTGTGGGAAAATTCCATGGAATGGGATCCTCCTGTCGGTACGAGGTTCAACCGTTCTTGGCGCCTTTACCAGGGGTAATTGAACCAAGGACCAATTATGTGCTTTAACTTGACTCAAATATCTAAATTATGTTTTATTTTTTCTAGAATGCACAAAGAATCAGGCTTGTGCTATGGAATTTTGAAAAATGCAAGTTTGAGAAAATAGGATGTTTGCATTGGAAAATTGAAATGCAATTGGAAAATGACTGGAAAATGCTTGAAAATGAAATTCCTGGGAAAATTATTGAATTTCATTGGAAATCAGAAATTTGCATTGGAAAGTGATTTCTCAGGAAAACTTGAACTTTGGAAAATCGATTTTTGAGATTTGGAATTTGCTTTCTCTAAGAAAATGGATTTGAGAATCCTAAGAAAATCTAAGAAATTCATTGGAAAATGACTTTTGAAATGGAAAATGGATTCTCAAGAAAATAAGAACTCTGAGAAAATCGATTTCTGAAAGCTTGGGATTTTTGAAATTTGAGAATGTTAACATTGGAAAATCTTGATTTGAACTTGGGAAATGCCTTGAAATCGCATTTGAAAATTTGGAATTCTGAGAAAATCCAATCCTGAGAAACTTGGAAATTTTTGGGAAAACTGAATTTTCTGAAATTGAAATTGGAAAATGAGTTTGAAAATAATGCAATTTGAATGATATGAATGAATGAATATGAATTTGAAAAGGGAATTTCATTGAGGAATTGGGAAATCCTTTTGAAACTTTGAGAAATGCAGTGCATTTTTTAAGTTAGCCTAAGAGTGTAGGCTGAATGTGGCTGATATAAAGATCATAAATCTTGGTTTTCTTCGTATTCTGACTATGGCCATAAATACGAATCCCACCGAGTTTATAAACTCCATAAAAGCTTGTGCACGTGCCATTCGTGTAAACCATAATGGATTTTAAATAAATGCGCATGAATCATACATCAAATATCGAAATTTGCATAAATTAAACTATATGCAATGCAGCCCTATTCTAAGCAGAAAAGTAACTCTTATTCCAAATTATTACATTTGAGGTTACATTGAATTGAAATAAAAAAAATAAAATCTAAGTCTTCTTCTTGAATGTTCCTGCAAAACTAGAAAACAAGGTTAGCACAAAAATGTAGGTTATTCTGAATTTATCTGAAAATATGAGAAATTATCGGATATTATTCAGATATAAACCCAAATTCATACCCCCCTTTGATATAAACATAATAAATAATGAATAAATTTTAAAAATAAACTTGAAAATTCGAAATTGGGGTTCAAAATGACCAAAATACCCCTGATGACCTTGAAATCAGGGTTTTATGAAAGAATTTTTGTAAATTTTGGAATTTTGAAAATCAAATGAAATAAATCGAACATAATATGATAAAATATTATGATATGCATGAAATTTTGGAGAATTAGAAATTGAAATTTCGAAATTTAGGTCAAAATGACCAAAATACCCCTAATAACAAGACTATGGCCTTGAAACCAGGGTTTTCTGAAATAAATTTTGCAAAATTGAAAAATATGAAATGCAAATGAGATTAAAATTAACCCAAATATGATTCTACATGCTTATGTACATGATACAAACCCTAACATGGCGAAAATATCATAAAATATCGAATTTTACTTGATTTTCGCTTCTGAATTTAAAGATAAACTAACACATGGAGCAAATGAACTTGGAATTAAACCAAGTTTGGCATGGACAACTAAAATAACCCTGAAAACATAATGGATCTCTAAAATATAATTTTTTTTTGTATTTTTAAATATGGAAATTCAAATAAAAACCCTAAATTTTGTGATTTTTGCCTAAAATGTTGATTCTAAAGGGAATTTAGGATATCAAATTTCCATAAAAATTTCCCAAATTTCATGGGGTGACAGAGGACAGTAATTCAAGGATTTTTTATTTTTACACTTTCTGGTTTTGACCTATGGTCGGAGCTGTACCACTCCGTCAAGTCGGATCGGAATCCGGCGACTCTAGTAAATGAAGGAAACAGACAGGTTTCGGTAGAAAATGTGGGGAAAATGGCAGACAGATGGGAAAATGGCTTAAATTGTGGGGAAATGTCCCTGACAAACAGAGGAAGATTTGATCTTTTGACACCATTGGGATTAGGGTTACGGTTTGGAAAAATCCACACTGTTGTCAGAGACCTAAATCTCTGGAATTTCTGGACATTGGAATCTGTTAGACAGAAAGAGAAAATCCCGGAAAAATAATGAAATAGATCCAAAAATTCCCAAATTTTGGGAAATGATAGAAAATTATGTTAGGAACAACTTTCATGCTGAAAGTTTTTTCAGACGGGTTACAGATTCGGCAGACTTGATGCATTAAGGTCTGTCTATACCCTGACAAAGGAAAATTGATATTTTCTCAGAGGCCTGGGAAATCCGATTTTTTTAAGAGGGCAAAACTGTTTGGAAAAACATAAAAATTTTCAGATCACTAGTAGATTCAATGATGAATCCACTATGATTTTTGGATGATGATACGGATCTCTCACGAGGGTAATGTCGGAGGTTCTTGTCGGCTAAAGTGTAAACTGGAAATTCTGAGAGACAAAAAAACCGATTTAGGGTTTGATCGGTTTAGATAGGTTCCACAACCCGGATTGAATCAAATTTTCGATAGTAAAACAAAGACATGTAAACCTAGTTACTCTAAAATTTACAAGAATTTTTAAATGCAGAAACTTATATAAAATGATGCATGGACTTTGTCTAAAACTAAAATTTTACATATTTTGAACTAAGCATGGTTCATATATAAAACGAAATAATTAACAAAATGAATTAATCTAAATGCATTTAAACATAAGATGACATGAATCATAAAACTAAAACCTAAATCTAGGAGGATATGATCAATTTAATATTGCCTCTCCAAAATGAGAGATTCGATCCATTGAGTGGACGGATCTTTTCATTTTTTTTAGCCTACACATAAAGTACACGTTTTGTATTTATCTATTTTTATATACATATATTTTTTTACCATTCATGGCTGTGGATGAGAGTTCTCAACAATGTGAAACCAGATTTGGTCTGGTCTCACGTTGAGTTTAGATAAACCATGTAATAAATATCTAAAAAAATAATAATAATAATAAAGGCAAAAGGTAAAGCAACACTTTACCTTGAGGGAGGTTAGGATCAACTGTTGGTTGCAAGTTGAAGTTGCAGTGTTGCCAAGGTTGAAGGTAGGTGATGTAGAGATTGGTTGAAGGAGGTGTTTGCTGAAGTTGCACCAAGAAAAGTCTTCACCAAGGCTGCAACGGTGGCTGCACTGGTGAAAGGAGTTGAAGGTGATGGTGGCACTGAAGTGGCTGGATTAGTTGAAGAAGATGAAGCAACGTTGAAGGTGGTGAAAGGATTGATGTTGTTGCCGAGCAAGGGGGAGCTGCAGGTGCTTGAAGATGGTTGGGCGTCCAAGGAGGTGGCTGGAACCATACACCTAAGGAGGGGCTGCAGCTGGTGGCCGTTGTAGGGGCTGGTGACTGCAACCAAGGGCTGAAGATGAATCTACCGTGGGAAGGTTGGTAATGGCTGGAAGTGTTGTGGTTGAAGAAAGGAATACTGGGAGGTAACAAAGAGAGGGAGAGGGATTGATACGTGAGGGAGAGAGTTCAAGGGGCTGAATGGGATAGCCAAGGTGAAAGGCGTGAATGTGAGAGAAAGGAAAAAAAAACTGGCAGCCGTATGTCCTTCTCTTGTTATAACTTAGAGAAAAAAAAACCAAAGACCTAAGTTTTTCATTTTAATGGGAGATGATGGAGCTAAAAGGCTGAGCGTGAATGAATGTAGTAGACGTGAATAGGCTGGAGCTTGGGGAAAAAGAAGGAAGGAAGGAAGGGAAGAAGGAAAGAAAGAAGGAAAGAAAGGGAAGAAAAGAAGGAAAGAGAGAAGGGAGAAAGAAAAGGAAAGAAAAGCAAGAAAAGAGAGGGAAAGAAAGAGAGGAAGGAAGGCTGGAAAATCCCATACGTGAGTGGAGGGAGAGGAAAGAAAGGAGAAAAGAAAGAAAGAAAGAAGGGAAAAAGAAAGAAGAAAGGAAGAAAAGAAAGAAAGAAAAGGAGGAAAAAAAGGAAAAGGGAAAGGAAGAGAGGAAGGGAAAAAATGGAAAGTGGGGCTGGAGGTTTGGGTGACCACCTTGTGGGTCCCACCTTAGGAAGAATAACATAATAAAAATAAATAAATAAATAAAATAAAATAAAACAAACAACAAAAAAAATAAAGAAAAAGATAATTTTTTTTTCTTTTCTTATAAATTAAAACAAGAGAATGCGAATGGATGGGCCATCTCAGAGCGGGTCCAAATTTTGATTTTGAAATTCATTTTGACGATTAGAGGGGTAAAATAGTCTTTTCAGAAAGTTTCCAAACGAAACGGGCTATTTTTTGCAGTTTTTGAAATGAGCTCGGATTTTGAAGTTCAATACCCCGTTGCGAAGCAAATCCAATGTAGAATTTAAAAATGTAATTTTGAAAGAAATCCAGATTGTTTTTCTCGAGAAAATATTTTCAAAACGAAACGAGCTATTTTTGGCAGTTTTTGAAACGAGCTCGGATTTTGAAGTTTAATAGCTCGTTGCGAAGCAAATCCAGTATAGAATTTGAAAATTTGATTTTGGAAGAAATCCAGATATTTTTTTCTTGAGAAAATATTTCCAAATTTAGACTTTCGGGGGTAAAAATGTCAATTTTGGAAACCTGAGGTTTTGAAGTTAATTTTTGAAAGTTTTTGAAACTCAATCTGGATTGAAATTTATAAAACTGGTGTTCTGGACTTCGAAAATGAAATGAAATGTGATGAAATGTTATGAAATGCTAAGAAATGATATGAAATGATGAGAGATGACATGAAATGCTATGCGAAATGCTAACCCTGAATGAAGAATTTTGGATTTTAAACCCTGATTGGCAGCTGTACCAGTTCAAAAAGCATTAAAATTGATAAAATTTGCAAAATGGTTGAAGAAATGGTTTTCGAGCTCTGCCGGGCTAGAGTGACACTGAAAATTAGGGTTCGAGCTGGACTGAACTGAGATGAGCTAGATTGAGCTGGGTTTTAGAGTTTCGGAACTCCAATGAGTTGACAATGATACTGACTCAACTGCCTTTCCGACTGAATTTTCAAGAAAAGGTGCCATTTTTAGAGAAATGGTACGGAATGGTCACTGGAGTGCATTGAATTACGAATTTGAACTAGAATAAAGGTCAGTAATACTGACATGAACTAAAATCGAAGCTCGAACATTAGCTCAATTGACTGAACTCGGCTCAATTTCAGCTGAAAGAGCTAAAATGGACTAAAATGGGCTCTTGGACACTTAGAAATGGTTTTGAACTTAAACTGGAGCGCTTGAACTCCTGGTGAGCTCAAGCTAGACTCAGGGAAACATGACTGACTATAAATGAGTGACTCAGAGACAATTGGCTTAGATTTGAGCAAGAAATGAGCTCATTTCTAAAGAAATGATCCCATTTTGGCAGGAATTGTCAGAAATGAAAATGGTTTGCTCATTGTGAGCTCGGATGAGCTTGAAATGACTGATATTCTAACTGTTCTGAACTGACCAGTGAACTTGGTTGACTCTGACTGACTGGGGTCTGGGATGACCTAGGGGTAAAATGGTAATTTTCCTAATGAAAATGGGTAAAGTGGTAATTTTCTGAAACTGACTCAGGGTTTGACTCCTACACTGACCTAACAGGGTTGGCACTGCACGAGGAGGGTTATTTGAGAATGGATGTGGAAAATTTGGGGTGTTTACAAAATCGTAAACTTAGGATTTAATCACCTCTTATTAGAATAGTGCATGTGTCGTTCGTGTTTTCATTCATGGATTTTTGAAATAAAAGAGAAAGATAACATGAAGCAAGCAATTTTAAAAGATGTACATGCTCATTCATTCTATCTAAAAGCTGGAAATGTAATATTCTCATTAATTATCTAACTATTACATGATGGAAATGGACTCTGAAAAGATGGGAAATATCTAACTTAAGAAAAGAAGATCTAAATCCCTCATGTATTCCTGCAAAACAGAGTTAGCATGAGCAATACAAGAAAATGTCATGCATATATATCTAACAGCTAAATGAGAGTATGCATATCTATAATACAAGAGTGGCATCATAAGTTTTTATGAAAGATTGAATGTGACAATGCATGTATAATACACTAAATCAGTGGGAAAGTGTATGTGCAAAAGGGGCACACAAGTGGTGACATAAATGAAACAGGGTTGTGAAGGGGGTCTGTGTGTATGTTGTATATGTGATATGAATTGAAGTTACTACAGGGGATATATAAATATAACAGGGAAACTGAGGAGGGCAGATGTCATGATGGAGGCTAGTGGAGATGCTAGGTATGGTGGTATACATATTATGTTAAGAATGGGGAGTGAATAGTGATATTTGCAGAAAAATACAGGAAAAAGTATCAACAACCTTTGCGTTGTATAGTAGTAAACAAATGCAATTTAATACCACATGATGGCAGAAATGATCTTCAAACTAGAGACATCTAGCTAGCATTAAGACTGAAAATATTCTTTTTGGCGAGAGAGAGATCTGAATCCAGATTCACTGCAGGTCAGATTTGAGGGAATAGTACTCAATGTCGATGGCCATGTGTTTGTCAATGAGAGAACCCTGCAACCAGAGGGAACCAAATCCATATATCAAAACCAATTCACAAGTAAGTATGATACCTTCTTTGATCAAAAACCCCAAAGAAGTCATGAGATTTATTACTCTAGACAATTATGACAGTGACAAAGTGCTAACCAATACCCTTTTGCAACACCCAAATATATCAACTGATTTCCAATCAACCGATCATGCCCACAGAATTTTGAGCAGATGCGAAGGCGCCTGACTTCGAGAAAAAGCTGCATATTATCTAAGAAGATGGATATCCAGACTGAAATTCATGCTTAGCAATAAAAGAGAGAATGCCTAACAGCAGGTAAGTCAAACTTAGGAGGAAAATCTTACCGCGGAATCAGAAAAATTTGCAATGGATTGGATATGCTTCTTGCCTCAGATCAACAACAACATATATGTAATGATATCCATCCAAACGAGTGCATTGATAATGCAGGGGAAATATTACAGCAGGTGTGGTTTTATGAAGATGGGTAAAGTAAGATACTGCTACAGTAGTGTTTGCAGAAAATAATGTTGTTGGACAAGAGAGATGCAGTAGATTTGGGCCATTAAAGGGCTTCTAAAACATTCTGGATCAAGGTCAACCGAGGCTCCCTTTTACTGCTATATTGGCATGGGTTTTGTCATGTATTGGCTCAGCTTTTGACAACCGGAAATCTACAAGCTTTGCAATGAAATTTTCATCAAGCAAGATGTTGGTAATCTTTACCTCACAGTGGGTGATGACTTCCGTTGCTCTGGCATGAAGGTAGTACCACCCCTTTTACAGCCCAACGTGACTTTCAAACTTCTGTTTTTTCTGGAGGATTCTTTGATCAATGACACGGATATCTCCTTTTCTTCCAATCAGACGATAGTTTCAATGGCCGCCATCCAATGCAACTTCAATTTGAGCTTCACCCATTCTCCTTCAGCAGACTGGAGTGGACCAGTCATGTAGGTGCTCACTTGTGCTTTCATCTCATGAGGATCAGTATAAAGAATGTCAATCATAAATGTTCCATACCTGTAAAGGGTTAATACCTTCATGCTATTGATGGGGATTGCCTTGTGGCTTGAGCTTCAGAGTTCTTGATCGACTATTTCAATCGATAAACAAGAAAAGGGGAAATGAGGGAGAGAGGAAGGGAGGCAAAAGACAGATCAAGAAGAAGAAGGAGAAGGGTAAAGGTGGGGTGAAGAAGAGGTCTAGGAATGGAGTCCCCTGCGTGCCCTTTTAAGGAGGGGGGGTCGTTGGAGATGAACAAAGGAGAAAGGGGGAAGGCACCACGCCCTACGCCTCTGCGGTTTCTCCTTCGCGACGAGAGGCCGTTAGGCCTTTTGCAGATTGGGTCCAGAAATTTTATACAATTTCTGAAGAAGTGACTCTTTTATAAAAAAATTCAAAAAGAGGGGAAAAGGCTGTTTTTCTAAAAAGGTATTTTTGAGGGAAAATGCTAGAGGAATGCGAGGGAAAACCCGAGGTTTTTAGAAGATGGATTCCAGACTAGGTCTTTTTGAAAATACTTAATTTGAAATCTTGAAGTTTTTACAAAATGAGGCTTTTGGAATAACATAATTGTTTCAAAATGGATCTGGATCCAGAGTTTGATAAAGATTTAGAATTTCGGATTTTGGATTGGGTTTGGACCCTGAATTGAGAAAAAACTTGAGAAAATAGGAAGAAATTGATTTTTTTTATGTTTTTGAGAAAGAAGAGATTCAGAATCAGAATTGAATCCGATTTGGATCAAAAATTGGGTCAGAAGTGAAAATTTGAGTCTGGATTCTAGTGAATCTGAGAAATAAAAGAATTTTTGATCAAAAATTTACCCAGTTTATTCAGAGAATGTGAGTTAGAGACAAAAAGGAAATTTTTGGATTTTTTTGGATTTTTTGGAAAATTAGGGGTGTTCACAGACCTAAAGCATTTAAATGGGCTTTTGTTGGGTATGCTGAACATAGTAAAGCATATAGATTTCTGGACATTGTTAATGATGTTATTATAGAATCTAGAGATGCATCTTTCATAGAACATAAAAATGCATTTGATTCTCTTCTTGATGGCAATCACATTACAGTAGATGAACATCCTGTTAATGACATAATTGAATATTCTAATGATTGTGTTGATGCTCCAGAAACTGAAGTTAGACACAGTAAACGCATTAGAAAACCAACTAATTTTGGTTTTGACTTTTATATATTTTTAATTGAGAATGATCCTGTGTCTTTTCAAGACGCAATGTCTTCTCAAGAAGCTGCCTTTTGGAGAAAAGCTATGAATGATGAAATAGAATCAATTATGTCTCACAATGTTTGGAAATTAATGGATTTACCTATTGATTGCAAAACTATTGGCTGCAAATGGATTTTCAAAAAAAAATTTAAAAGTTGATGGTATAATTGATAAATTTAAAGCTCGTTTGGTTGCAAAAGGTTTTAAACAAAAAGAAGGTATTGATTATTTTGATACTTTTGCCCCTGTAACCAAAATATCTACTATTAGAATTCTGATTGTCATGGCTACCACATATAAGCTTCAAATCCATCAAATGGACGTGAAAACGACCTTTTTGAATGAAGAATTAGATGAAGAGATATATATGGAGCAACCTGAAGGTTTTGTAGTGCTAGGGCAAGAGTGTAAAGTTTGCAAACTTGAGAAACCCTTATATGGATTAAAGCAAGCCCCTAAGCAATGGCACGAAAAATTTGTTAGTGCTCTGGTACATAATGGTTTTAAAATTCATGATGCTGACAAATGTGTTTATAGTAAAGTAGATTGTAACTCAATTATCATTATTTGTTTATATGTTGATGATATGTTTATTTTGGGTTCCAATAGTAAATGCATAAATCAAACAAACAGATTTCTCTCTTCAGTGTTTTGTATGAAAGATTTGGGTGTGGCAGATGTTATTTTAGGAATCAAAATTATAAGAAATAATAATAGCATTGCACTATGTCATTCACATTATATTGAGAAAATTCTTACAAAGTATGGATATATGAATAGTTCACCGGCATGCACACCATATGATCCAAATATGAAATTGACTTCAAATGTTGGTGCAAGTGTTCAACAATTAAAATATGCCAGTGTTGTAGGTAGTCTTATATACGCAATGAACTGCACAAGGCCTGATATTGCCTATGCAATGAGTAAAGTGTATAGATACACTAATAATCTTGGTCATCAACACTGGAATGCAGTGAACAAGATTCTTAGATATCTTAAGCATACTTTAGACTATGGAATTCACTATACCAAGTTTCCTGCTATTATTGAAGGGTATAGTGATGCAAGTTGGAATACCGACTTTGAAGATTCCAAGTCTACGAGTGGTTGGGTTTTTACCCTTGGTGGAGGAGCAGTTGCATGGGGGTCTAAGAAACAGACCTGTATAACTCATTCTACAATGGAATCTGAGTTTATTGCTTTGGCATCTGCTTGTAGAGGAGCTGAATGGCTTAAGAATATGCTAGTGGATATTCCACTAGGTGAGAAGCCTATACCTGCTATATCAATGTTTTGTGATAGCCAATCAACTATATGTAAAGCAGGTAATATGAAATACAATGGGAAGTCTAGACATATTAGTCTAAGACATAGTTTTATAAGACAAATGATTGATCACAATATTATATTATTGAAATATGTGAAGTCATGTCAAAATTTGGCAAACCCATTTACGAAAGGCCTTTCGAGAGATGTCATCAATAAAACATCAAGGGGAATGAGAATTAAGCCAATTAAGTCATCACCTAAGGATACCCAACCTAGAGCGCTGAAGATCCCACATGCATAGGTTCAATGGGAAACTAATTGGTGAATGACAAATATTGAGCATATTTATGTAAGCTCGTTACTGATGTGTGATCATGAGTTGTAACTAATATGAGGGTTGAGCTAATAGCTCTTAATGAGATTGTAGGCCTTAAGGCTAGGATGTGTGTTACAGTACACCTAGACAAACTCACTTATATGAGTGCAGAAATGTGAGTCATTTCTTATGAGAATTGGCAATTCTCTAGAGTACTCATGAATCTAGGAAAGCACAAGGCTCTAAATATGCCAACATGAAATCCACACAATCGAACTTTTGGAAACCTATGTATGATTGAAAACTCCGTTAACAATATATGGAGCTAAGTTCAAGGTAAGTCCACTTAGCACCTTGGTTAATTTAGGTTTTCTTTCAAATAGTGGGGGTTCAAGTCATGCAGACACTCTCACTGATGCATAAGTTTCTATGCAAGCCAAATATATTTTAAAACTAGTGGGGGATTGTTAGGAAAGTTTTAAAATTGGTGATTTCTTTCCACCAAAAGTGTTTTAAAAGGTTTAGTCTCATATCTAAGAGAAATCAGTTTTTCTAGTGGTTTAAATATAGGTTTTGTTCTCTATTATTTACTTTAGTAAGCCTTGACTCTTTGGGTGGCTTGCGGACGTTGATGTGCATCGTGCAGCAATGGACGCACCATTCGTGCGCATGCATGCACACACACCCATGCGCACGCGCGCGTGTGTGCGCAAGGGCGCTTGAGGCACAATGTGGCGTTTTGATGGCGCACTTTGCACTTCGCACGCTCGCAGCGGTGCGAGGTGCAAATGTCTGTTTTGACTTTTCGGTTTTAAGTTATCTGGCCGTTTGAAGGGCTTTAAGTTGCATGTATATCGAGTTAATGTTGCATTATGACTGTTGGATGGTTTTTAAGGCCTTTGATTGATAGTCAAAGGTGGGTGATCGTTCAGGTACCTTTTCATCCTATTTTCAAACCGTCAGATTTATGGCCATTAATCTCATTTATCGCAAAACATTTTGGCCTCTCTAAAAGTCTATAAATATCTTCTATTTTCATCTTTTGAAAACACAAGAATTTTCTAACTCTCCAATCTTCTTCTTCCTTCTTCTAGATTTGGCTTGCTGAGTACAAGTGTGGTAGAGATCATCTGTCCTTGCGAAGCAGTGACTCTCTTGAGGTTCAAGCCTAGTTGTATCCTGGGAACTAAGTCGCAACAAACCCCTTTTCACTTCTTTGGACTTCCCAGAGTAGGGCGATTGAAGTTCTAAAGATAGCAATCTTAAGAACGTGCCTCTAGGCTTGAGATCTCCTTTCTTGAATTCTTTTGTCACAAGGTTGGATATAACAATTTTAGAACTTCAATATGGCCTCTGGTTTGACATCCAACTCCATCAATCTGCTTAACCGTGACCTTGAAAAACTCGATCAATTTGACAGGTCAAACTTCAAGCGGTGGCAATCAAAGGTCTCTTTCTTGCTGTCAGAGCTGCATATCAACTATGTTCTAAAAAATCTTTGTCCCACTGTCGCTGCTGGAGAAGTTGAGACAGAAGAACATAAGAAAGAGCGAGAAAAGTGGCATACTGACAACTACCGATGCAAAAGGTATATCCTAAACACTTTTGTCGATTCTCTCTTTGACTTGTATTCACCATTGGAGTCGGCTGGAGAGTTGTTGAATGCTCTCGAGATCAAGTACAATGCATAAGATGCTGGTAACAAAAGGTTTATTGTAGATCAGTATGTTAATTTTTCTATTATTGATGATAAGCCTATACTTGCTCAAATTCATGAGATGCAAATACTAGCCTATAAGATCAATGGAGAAGGTATGTATCTTGATGATGACTTCCAAGGTGCTGTCATCATTGGGAAACTACCGAATTCCTGGAAAGAATATAGGAATCACCTAAAACATAAAAATGAGAAAATCACTTTAGATGGTCTTCTTAAGGACATCCGAATTGAGGAGGAGACTCGTCTTCGTGACAAAAAGAATTCGAGTCCTAAAGAAAGTTATCCTAAAGTGAATTTTGTTAGTAACAAGGGTGGCAAAATCATGAAAACCCAGAAAATCAAAAAGAATTTCGTGAAAGGAAAAAATCCAGCTGATAAAAAGAAAATTAGTTGCTATGTTTGTGGCAAGTTTGGCCATTTTGCAAGAGAATGCAGAGAACGGAAGAGGACTGGTCCTAAGCCAAATGAATCAGAAGAGAGGCTTGTTGCTGTAATCTCTGAAACCTTTATGGTGGCTGAAAATAAGGACTGGTACCTCAATACTGGAAGCATTGTTCATGTGGCAAACGCCAGGAACTTGTTTAAGTCGTATGAAGTAGTGGGGGAGGGATGCAATCTCTTTATGGGAAACTCTTCCTCAACTAAAGTGCTGGGAAAATGGAGTGTGGAAATTAAGTTTACCTCCGGGAAAGTCCTAACACTTGAGAATGTCCACTATGCTCCAGAAGTTCAAAAAAATTAATCTCTGCAGATCTCCTGTCACGAAATGGTTTTAAATTTGTTATTGAGCCTGGGATTGTAACTGTGACCAAAGGAAAATTCTTTGTAGAAAAATGGTTTGCCACTGGTGGTATGTTCAAGATGAGCATAAATTAAGCTACTACTTCTGTTTATATGGTTGACTCCTATTTTCTTTGGCATTCACGATTAAGACATATAAATTCTCGTTGCATTCATAATATGAATAACTTTAGTCTTCTTCCTTGTCATGTTAGAATAGAACATAAACATAAGTGTGAGACATGCATTCAAACTAAGCTAACTAGACTCATGTTACCTAGTATAGAAAAGAATTATAAATTGCCTTAATTAGTGCATTCTGATGTGTGTACGATGGATAATGTTTTGAGTCATGGTGGCAATAGGTACTTTATTACCTTTATAGATGATTACTCGAAATTTTGTTATGTTTATTTATTGAAACATAAATCTGAAGCATTTTCCAAATTTCTTTTTTATCTAGCTGAAGTACAAAATAGGTTTAAAACAAAGATTATACATTTAAGAACAGATAGAGGAGGTGAATACTTAGGTGGAGAATTTGATAAATTCTGTGAAGATAATGGTATTATCAGTCAAACATCAACTCTTAGAACTCCTGAACAGAATGAAGTAGTAGAAAGGAAAAACGAAACACTTGTAGAAATGATGAATGATATGCTTCTTAATACAAGTTTGCATTCCAACTTATAAGGAGAGGCTATACTTTCTGCTTGTTATATTCTTAACCGAGTTCCTTATTCCAAATCTGAAAATTCATCTTACGAATTGTGTTTTGGTAATAAACCTAATATTAGTTATTTTCGTGTTTGGGGTTGTTTAGCATATGTTAAAATTCCTGAAAATAAAAGGAAGAAGGTTAAACCTAAAATATTTAAATGGGCTTTTATTGGGTATGCTGAACATAGTAAAGCATATAGATTTCTGGACATTGTTCATGATGTTATTATAGAATCTAGAGATGCATCTTTCATAGAACATAAAAATGCATTTGATTCTCTTCTTGATGGCAATCACATTACAATAGATGAATATCCTATTAATGACATAATTGAATATTCTAATGATTGTGTTGATGCACCAGAAACTGAAGTTAGACACAGTAAACACATTAGAAAACCAACTAATTTTGGTTTTGACTTTTATACATTTCTAATTGAGAATGATCCTGTGTCTTTTCAAGACGCAATGTCTTCTCAAGAAGCTGCCTTTTGGAGAAAAGCTATGAATGATGAAATAGAATCAATTATGTCTAACAATGTTTGGAAATTAATGGATTTACCTATTGATTGCAAAACTATTGGCTGCAAATGATTTTTCAAAAAAAAAATTAAAAGCTGATGGTACAATTGATAAATTTAAAGCTCGTTTGGTTGTAAAAGGTTTTAAACAAAAAGAAGGTATTAATTATTTTGATACTTTTGCCCCTGTAACCAGAATATCTACTATTAGAATTCTAATTGCCATGGCTGCCACATATAAGCTTCAAATTCATCAAATGGACGTGAAAACGGCCTTTTTGAATAAAGAATTAGATGAAGAGATATATATGGAGCAACCTGAAGGTTTTGTAGTGCTAGGGCAAGAGCGCAAAGTTTGCAAACTTGAGAAATCTTTATATGGATTAAAGCAAGCCCCTAAGCAATGGCACAAAAAAATTGTTAGTGCTCTGGTACATAATGGTTTTAAAATTCATGATGCTGACAAATGTGTTTACAGTAAAGTAGATTGTAACTCAATTATCATTATTTGTTTATATGTTGATGATATGCTTATTTTGGGTTCCAATAGTAAATGCATAAATAAAACAAAAAGATTTTTATCTTGTGCTTTGTATGAAAGATTTGGGTGTGGCACATGTTATTTTAGGAATCAAAATTGTAATAAATAATAATAGCATTGCACTATGCCAATCACATTATATTGAGAAAATTCTTACAAAGTATGGATATATGAATAGTTCACCGGCATGCATACCATATGATCCAAATATGAAATTGACTCCAAATGTTGGAGCAAGTGTTCAATAATTAAAATATGTCAGTGTTGTAGGTAGTCTTATGTATGCAATGAACTGCACAAGGCCTGATATTGCCTATGCAATGAGAAAAGTGTGTAGATACACTAATAATCCTGGTCATCAACACTAAAATGCAGTGAACAAAATTCTTAGATATCTTAAGCATACTTTAGACTATGGAATTCACTATACCGAGTTTTCTGCTATTATTGAAGGGTATAGTGATAAAAGTTAGAATACCGACTTTGAAGATTCCAAGTCTACGAGTGGTTGGGTTTTTACCCTTGGTGGAGGAACAATTGCATGGGGTCTAAGAAACAGACCTGTATAACTCATTCTACAATAGAATCTGAGTTTATTGCTTTGGCATCTGCTTGTAGAGAAGCCGAATGGCTTAAGAATATGCTAGTGGATATTCCACTAGGTGAGAAGCCTATACCTGCTATATCAATGTTTTGTGATAGCCAATCAACTATATGTAAAGCAGGTAATATGAAATACAATGGGAAGTCTAGACATATTAGTCTAAGACACAGTTTTATAAGACAAATGATTGATGGCAATATTATATTATTGAAATATGTGAAGTCATGTCAAAATTTGACAAACCCATTTACGAAAGGCCTTTCGAGAGATGTCATCAATAAAACATTGAGGGGAATGAGAATTAAGCCAATTAAGTCATCACTTAAGGATACCCAACCGAGAGCGATGAAAATCCCACATGCATAGGTTCAATGGGAAACTAATTGGTGAATGACAGATATTGAGCATATTTATGTAAGCCTGTTACTGATGTGTGCGCATGAGTTGTAACTAATATGAGGGTTGAGCTAATAGCTCTTAATGAGTTTGTAGGCCTTAAAGCTAGGGTGTGTGTTACAGTACACCTAGACAAACTCACCTATATGAGTGTAGAAATGTGAGTCGTTTCTTATGAAAATTAACACTTCTCTAGAGCACTCATGAATCCAGGAAAGCACAAGGCTGTAAATGTGCCAACATAAAATGCACACAATCGAACTTTTGGAAACCTATGTATGATTGAAAACTCCATTAACAATATAAGGAGCTAAGTTCAATGTAAGTCCACTTAGCACCTTGGTTAATTTAGGTCTTCTTTCAAATAGTGGGGATTCAAGTCATGCAGACACTCTCACTGATGCATAAGTTTTCATGCAAGCCAAATATATTTTAAAACTAGTGAGGGATTGTTAAAAAAGTTTTAAAATTGGTGATTTCTTTCCACCAAAAGTGCTTTAAAAGATTTAGTCCCATATCTAAGAGAAATCAGTTTTTCTAGTGGTTTAAATACAGGCTTTGTTCACTATTCTTTACTTTGGTAAGCCTTGAGTCTTTGGGTGGCTTGCGGATGTTGTTGTGCATCGTGAAGCAACAGACGCGTCATCCATGTGCGCGCGCGTGTGCGCAAGGGCGCTTGAGGCGCAATGTGTCATTTTGATGGCGCACTTTGCACTTCGCACGCTCCCAGCGGTGCGAGGTGCAAATGTCTGTTTTGACTTTTTAGTTTTGAGTTATCTGGTTGTTTGAAAGGCTTTAAGTTGCATGTATATCGAGTTAATGTTGCATTGTGACTGTTGGACGGTTTTGAAGGCCTTTGATTGACAACCAAAGGTGGGTGATCGTTCAGGTACTTTTTCGTCCTATTTTTAAACCGTCAGATTTATGGCCATTAATCTCATTTATCGAAAACGTTTTGGCCTCTCTAAAAGTCTATAAATATCTTCTATTTTTGTCTTTTGAAAACACAAGAATTTTTTGACTCTTCAATCTTCTTCTTCCTTCTTCTCGATTTGGCTTGCTGAGTACAAGTGTGGTAGAGATCATCTGTCCTTGCGAAGTAGTGACTCTCTTGAGGTTCAAGCCTAGTTGTATCCTGGGAACTCAGTCGCAACAAACCCCTTTTCTCTTCTTTGGACTTCCCGGAGTGGGGCGACTGAAGTTCTAAAGATAGCTATCTTAAGAACGTGCCTCTAGGCTTGAGATCTCCTTTCTTAAATTCTTTTGTCACAAGGTTGGATATAACACCTTCGAATCTGAACCCGGGTATTAATAGGGTCTTATTATTTATCACCATACCTGAATCCTTGGGTTGGGTCCGGGTAAACCAAGCCCGTTGAAACCCCTACCTACATCCAGTATCTATAATGGGATCAACTGAGATGGCCCACAACACATAAAAGAGCAAATAGGTGCATGTCTATTGCTAGTTATTTTCTCTTATAGATTCGGATGCGTCCATTAGATTTAATTGCATCCATCTGTTCCCAGTCCAAACTGACTCATTTGTTGCATTGATAATGAGGGGTATTCATTCCAACAAATAATATTTCATTTTTTTCTCTTAAAATTGTGAAACTCTTGTTTAAAAGTTTTGAAACTCTCGAGTCAGATACATGGATGGATTTTTCTAGAGTTTCAAAACTGTGACTCAAACTTTTCATAAATATTCAAGTCTCAAAAAATCATATTTTTCAATGAAAAAACACAATTCAATTTCTAGCAAATGAATCATATCAATGCATTTTGCAGATCAGATTTGCATAAAAAGTTCAGAAAATACTCTCTCCAGATTCAGCTCACATAGTTGATAGCATGGATATTCTCACAACCCATATAAGGTGGTCAAAATATGCAACCTCAAAACACACACACATAAGCGCAAGTATGTTTTGTAAAGGAGAGGGTGTTGCGTGTTCTCCCCGAAACATGCATTGTATCTACAATGTGTGTTTCGGGGTCTCGACTGAGCACCGCGTGGTGCTCAGTCGGGTGTACGGGCATGTCGTACACCCGCCTACGGGATGTACGACATGACTGTACACCCAACCGAGCGCCACGCGGTGCTCAGTTGGGACCCCAGAACATGCACTGTAGCTACAGTGCATGTTGGGAGGGGTGGGGGAGGGACATATAACCTGCCCCCTTTGTAAAGGGGTCTTGGACGGTTTGTGAGATATACATAGTCTGGACATATGAGCGATGTGTATCTTTTTGACTGTTTATTTTCTCAACTGTCCCAAGCCTCTTTAAAAAACATATTCGCACAAATGCTTTTCTTAATTCAAACTTGTAGATGTATTCATCATTGTTTTTTTGTTAAAAACCAAGTTTTGAACTCCATCAATTTAACAAAAATTCTTGATTTTTAGTTAAATCAAGTTTTTTATGCAATATACAGTTGTTTTCTTTTATTGTGCTAAAAACACGTCTAAACATCAAAAAATACCTAAAACTAATACATGTTTTCTATCAAATAAAGCATGGAGATTATATCTATGAGTTTATATTAAACAAAAAACTGATGCAAGTATGTTTTCTAAAAAGGTCTAAGAGGGTTTGAAGATAAATGGTTTGAAAGATACGCATCCCTTTATCTATTTGTATATATCTATATAGTGATCATTTTGCTAACGGTGCAAATAAAAAATCATATTGCTATATAAAAACTTCACTGCTGGCACTAAGCCATTTTCCAAAACAGATAAAACTCAACACTCACAAATTTCACCATATTATACCATATATCTACCCCAAGAATAGTTGGCAAGCCCCAAGCCTGGCCAGTATTCCGCCTAGTTGGCGAACCCCGAGCTTAATCAAAGTTCTCCTCAATAAAGGTGGTGTAGTAGGCGTGGTTTAGGGACACTCCACCAGTGACTTGGCCTTCTGGAGGGTAACACCGACCTTCTTGGTCATGTTCGCAAGGGTCTCTGGCGGGAAGTCCCATTCAAACCAGTGCAGCAAGGAAGCCAAGGAGAAGTGCACCATCTTGTGACCCAGTGTCATGCCTACTCACGACCTTCGGCCAATCCCAAATGGTAGCAGCTCAAAGTCTTGACCCTTGACATCAAGTTCACTCCCTACGAACCTCTCTAGATTGCCCATATGTTCAGATTCCTAGCCATACCCCACGAGTTGAGGAACGCAATGGCATGTTAGGTCATATGGTCATAAGTGACTCTTGAAGTGGCTATTCCAATAGTCACGTTCAAAGATAAGTGTCTCTTAAGGTTGGAAGCCATTTCAACAGGCACATTTCAAGAGAAGAGACTCTTGAGGGATGAAGAGATTTCTCCCAGGAGTTGTGTCCCAAAGCTTGAACCCTCTTCATAGTCTATAAAATGCAAGTGAAATCATGTATGGGATATACAACACAATATACACAAAATTCATAGCATTAATTACAAAAGAGAGTTGAGAGTTCGGAATCCCTGGCAATTTTGAGCGATACTGTGAAGCCTTAATCTTGGCTGCAAATCCAGCCCCGTGCAAGGTCGCTTACCTTCATTGGTATCAGAACCAAGTTGTGCAGGTTCGATAAAGACCTCTCACGGTGCTGCCAGAAGCAACCTATGCGTACGTGCAGGTCTGTTAATGCAGGAATCGATTGTCGGTGATGCTAGACCGGAATACCTTTTTCACGACATAGACTCATCACTGGAAAAGAGGCACATATACAAAAAAAAATAGGAAGTTAGTTCTATTTTCTGGTTTAGACAAATCGGTGAACCAAGGATTCCTGATTTGCATAAACTCGAAAAAAAAATAGGCAAAAGTGTTTGGCACTCTTCTGTTTTTTGGCATAGGCAACAGAAGAAGAGGAAGAGGGTTCGGTTGATGCTCTCTTCCCACTTTCTTTTTGGCATCAACCCTCCCATTGAAGAGAAATTACAACGTCAGAGAGCGCTGACTGCCGAGATTCACCACCGAGGTGTCGGTTGTAGTGTTGTTGCCAGATTTTTCTTTTGAGCCCTCAGAACCCCTCTTTGGTGAAAGACCAACTCTTTGAGGACGTGTGGTGACTACCAATCACCCTGTCTGGTGTAGTGGCGGAAGGCTGCCAGGGTTAGTCGTCACGTACTGCAGAGTGAGACAATCGTCGGATAAGCCATCTGTGAAAGTGCACTAGGATCGAGGCAACGAGCACTAAAGAGGGGGTGAATAGTGCTTTTAAAAATTATCTGTGGAATATTAAAGGATTTTGCAATTTGAAAAGCAAACACACAAAGAACACAAGATTTTATCCTGGTTCGGTCTATCCCGACCTACATCCAGTCCCCAAGCAAAACCCGCTTGAGATTTCCACTATCAACCTTGTTAACTACAAGATCACACAGACCAAAACTAGTCCCACTTTCAGTAACAACCCTACTGAAACAAACAACTCCTTTAAACCAAGGAGTCCTTTTTATAGAAAATAAGTAACAACTTACAAAACAACCTATGAGCCTTTCTTTTGAATGCAAATGAGATGCAATTGGCTTTTGAGATTGTTGAAATACTCTACTCACGAATTCACTATCTCTCAAAGTGATTTGAGTGAAAAACTGAAGTGAAAATATCACGTGAGTGAGAAAACAAATACTTGAATGAATAGGAGTGAAAAGCAATAAGTAAATGATTCAAATCGATTGAATTCTTGTTGTTTTGAGTGTAAAATGCACTCATATTTATAGTTGAAAGATTCCATACGTTGAGAGTATGAAAGGGTGTCAAAACAGTCCATTTTTGAATGATCAAAACGTTTGAAAAATGAAAAGACACGCATTTTTGAAGTTTCAGGAAAACGGCAAAATTAGTCGACTGAAACATCAGTTAGTCGACTAATAGTTAGTTATTAGTAGACTTACAGTTATCGTCGGTCGATTGATCTATTAATCAAGCCGTTTGAAAATCTGAACTTTTGAAACTTAGTCAACTAGAGAAAAATTAGTCGACTGATAATATCATCAGTAGACTGAAAAACCTTTCAGTCGACTGCTGCTAAAATCTTCTTGAAAAACAAACATTTTGTTCGGTCGACTGATAAAAGCATTAGTCTACTCCTGCTAAATTTTCAGAAAACACATGTTCTGTTCAGTCGACTGATAAAACCATTAGTCGACTGCTGCTAATTTTCCAGAAAACAGACATTTTGTCCAGTCAACTGATAAAACCTTCAGTCGACTAATTTGACAAAAATGATTTTTTAGAAAATATGGTGCGAAAGGATTAGTCGACTGGTAAGTCTATTGGTCGACTAATAAACATGAAAATTTAAGAAAAGAGTTTTCTAAAACGATTTTCAAGAGGGGTTCTTTTAGAAAAGTTTTTCTAAAGACTTTTAAGGTGAAATGCAACCTAAATATGCACTCTAAGTAAGGCTCTTACAAGAATCTAAGACTTTTAATGAATTAAACATTTGCACACTAGTCTTCAAAGATTCTTCATCGAATTCTTCAATTTCTTTATAGCCTTAGCTGAAATGCAGTTGATTCTACTTGCTCATCATCAAAACCTTGTTCTTGAAGTATCATGTATGGATTCACTGTCGTAACAATCTCCCCCTTTTTTATGATGACAAACTTAATCAAAGATGTAGCATTTAGATACATAGATGGAGATTTTACTCCCCTTATCAATATGCTGCAAAACAATAAAAGTTAGTACTTTCAAAGCACATATATCACATATTGATTGGTTTGCATTTTCATTCATCATTACTTCATGCATTTACAAATGCATTCATTCAAAGCTTACTTTTTCTCTTAATTTCGCATTTCTCTTGCAAGATCTCCTACAATTTCAATGTAATGCTATCTTTTATCTCTTTTTCTCTTTTTCTCCCCCTTTGTCATAATAAAAAAGAATAAGGGCAGAAATAGCATAAGCAAAATAGATATATAAGTTTAAAATATTACAACCCATAAAGTATGAAAGTTTAGACAACAAAGATCAGAAAAGTGAGTTGAGCAAATCCTTGATTGAAGTAATCTCTTTCTGAATCGAAGATAGTTGTTGAGTCACATCTTCACGAAAAGTGTGTTGATGCAGCTCCAAAGCTTCCAGTCTCTGCATAACTTCATCATTGTCTTGATTTGTAAAAAAATTCTTTCTTTTTGCATAAGATGAAGGTGTCACAGAAGGTGAAGGTTCATAAATTGATGGTTCAGTAGGATCAGATGGTTTAGTTTGATCAACATTTAAAGGAGGCAGATATTTAATTTTCATTCTTTTAAAAATTGTTTGATCAAAGAACTCTTTTTGCTCAATATATTTTTCATTTGTTAAGGGAACTTTGAAATGTCTAAAAATATGAGTTAGAAGACATCCATAAGGAAGAAATGGTTTTTGTTTCCATAAATTTGTAAAATACACATTTGCCCAATTTACAGAAATATTTCCAAATAAAACATAAAGAGCCGTAGATAAATCTGTGGAATAATAATCGAAAGAACTAGTTTTAGGAAGAACATTGTGGGCAAGGATTCATCCAGCAATGCGTGCACGAGTTTAAAGATTAGTATTTTTGAAAGGACAGTGAGGTGCACCTGGAAGAAGAATTTGCTCAAAAATTCTTTCATCATTTAGTTCAACAGTGTTGAAAAGAGTGTCTGAAGGTGGAATTTCTAGAATTTCTCCAAGAAGTTTAGAATCAAACTCGATTTCAACATCACGAACAAGAGAAGAAAGAAGTCCAGTTTCATGATTAATTTGTAAATTCGTGTAAAATAAGTGAATCAGAAAAGGATAGTGAAGGGTATCTGCACAAGCATCAAAAAGATGTGAAATTCCAGGAAATAATTCTCTTATGTTGTAACGAGAAAATAAGTGAAATAGAACATTTCGGCCTGGTAAAATAGGTAGTGCAGAAATTGATCCAAAAGTATCATACAAAAGAGGATTTCTGAGTAATCTGAGTGAAAAAACATGTCTTGAAGAAGGTGTAGGAGGAGGAGAACCTAAACCTTTTTCAGATGCAGAGTTCGTACGAGGCATGATTAAAAACAGAGTTACCAAAAAAAATGTCGGCTTCCAAACGATTTCTGGCAGAAGGAGAACGTTGTCCGGCGTTGTGAAACAGAGGAGGATACGATGGCTGACGGCGAGTGTGAAGTCGGCCACAAGGGGATTCCAGCAATGGCGGAAAATACACAGTCACGGCAAGAGGGTTCCGGCGTATTTTGAAGATGCGCCAGTTACTGCAAGAGGATTCCGGTGTTTCAAGATCACGGCCTAGAAGATTCCGGCGTCTCCCTGTCACGGCAAGAAAATCCGAGCGAAGATGGGATCGAACGGCACTCTGAGGATTTTTCAGAAGAGAGAGAGGCAAAAGAGAAAGAGGGTTTTTGTTTTAAGGGTTTCGTTTTTAAGAAAAATGAAAAGGTACGAAATTGAAGTGAAACGATGCCTATTAAAAAAGACAGGTTTTTTTAAAAAAAATCTAAGGGGTATTGGGTCCCTTCATTTAAATTTTTTTAAAAAAAATTTAGTCGACTAAAACTTTATCGGTCGACTAAGAATGTGTGACTCATTCTAAAAACATCAGTCCACTAGAAATATATCGGTCGACTAATATGGTGAGATTCATTCTAAAATTTTAAAACATCAGTCGACTAGAATTTTATCGGTCGACTAATATAGTGCGATTTTGAGATTTTGTTCAAAAAACAATATTTTTACAAATCCAAACATAAGCAAATACCTAGTTCTCTCCTAATTCTTATAAAGTCTTCATTTTTAAGAGGTTTAGTGAAGATATCGGCATGTTGTTTTTTAGTGGAAATAAAATTTAACGAAATATCTCCTTTTAAAACATGATCTCTTATAAAATGATGTCTAACTTCAATATGCTTAGTTCTTGAGTGCTGAACAGGATTTTTCGAGAGATTTATAGCACTAGTGTTATCACAATAAATAGTTGTTGTGGAGTAATTTAAATCAAAATCTTTTAAGGTCAGTTTCATCCATAGTACTTGTGAACATGCTAAACTAGCCGCTATATATTATGCTTCAGTTGTTGAGAGTGACACTGAATTTTGCTTTTTACTAAACCAAAAGACTAAAGAATTTCCTAAGAAATGACAAGTTCCACTAGTACTCTTGCGATCAGATTTACTTCCTGCAAAATCTGCATCACTATATGAAACTAAATCAAAGGAAGATGATTTTGGGTAAAACAAACTGAAATCTGAAGTATTTTTCAAATAACGAAGAATTTGTTTTACTGCAGTTAAATGAGATTCCTTTGGATTAGATTGAAATCTTGCACACATACAAACACTAAACATTATATCAGGTCGACTAGCAGTTAAGTATAATAGAGATCCGATCATACCTCTGTAGAGCTTAGTATCTACACTTTTACCATTTTCATCTTTATTAAGAGAAGTAGTTGTACTCATAGGATTCCTTCTTGATTTCGATGAGTCCATCCCAAATCTCTTGAGAAGTTCTTTTGTATACTTAGCCTGATTGATGAAGATTCCTTCTTAAGTTTTCTTTATTTGAAGTCCAAGGAAGTAGTTTAATTCGCCCATCAAGCTCATTTCAAACTCTTCCTGCATAGCTTTAGCAAATTCTTTACAAAGAGAATCATTAGTATAACCAAATATTATGTCATCAACATAAATTTGCACAATAAGAATATCTGAATTAAGATTTTTAATAAATAAAGTGGAGTCTACCCGACCAATGGAAAAACCAGATTGTTCTAAAAAATTTCGTAGTCTTTCATACCACGCTCTTGGTGCTTGTTTGAGTCCATACAAAGTTCTTTTCAATTTGTAGACTTTTTCTGGATATTTCTCATTTTCAAAGCCTGGAGGTTGCTCTACATAAACTTCTTCATTGATGTGTCCATTTAAGAATGCACTCTTAACATCAAATTGATATAACTTGAAGTTCATGTAACTAGCAAAAGCAAGCATCATTCAAATTGACTCTAAACGAGCCACTGGTGCATAGGTTTCATCAAAATCTATGTCTTCTTCTTGATTATAGCCTTGTGCTACTAGCCTTGCTTTGTTACGAATGACTTCACCATTTTCATCCAGCTTATTTCGAAAGACCCATCTTGTTCCAATTACTGGAGGATCCTTTGGTCTATTAACTAGATCCCAAACATCATTTCTAGTAAATTGGTTAAGTTCTTCAGACATGGCCAAAAGCCAAAATTCATCATCACAAGCCTCATTGATATTCTTTGGTTCTAATATAAATATGAAAGCAACATTTGCAATATATTTTTCTAATTGCCTTCTAGTTTGAACACCACTCTTTATTTCACCAATAACTTGTTCATGTGGATGATTAGGAACTTCTTTCCAAACTGGTTGAAGAGGAATATTTTCTTGAGAAGTACTCTCTATCAAGGGTTCTTCTTGAAGTATTACTTCTCCTTCGCTTATAGGTATAATCTGCTCACAATTCTCATCAAATGCAACATGTAAAGATTCTTCAATACAAGATGTTCTTTTATTGAAAATACGATAAGCTTTACTTCTAGAAGAATATCCAAGAAATATTGATTCATCTGATTTTGAATCAAACTTATCAAGGTTATCTTTGGTATTTAACAAGAAACATTTACTACCAAAAATTTTGAAATATGAGATCTTTGGTATACGATCATAATACAATTCAAAACATGTTTTATGTAAAATTGGTCAAATAAGAACACGGCTTAAAACATAACATGTTGTATTTATTGCTTCAGCCCAAAAGTATTTTGGTAATTTTTTATCTTGAAGCATGGTTCTATCACATTCTTGCAAAGTTCTATTATCACAAAACTTTAGAAAAGATTCATTTTCAAATTCACCACCATGATCACTACGAATTTTAATTATAGATGTAGATTTTTCATTTGTAATTCTTCTACAAAGTTTAGAAAATTCTGAAAAAACATCATTTTTGCTTTTTACAAAAATTACCCATGTAAACTGAGAATAATCATCTACTATAACAAAAGCATACTTGCTACCATTCAAACTTTGAATTCTAGATGGTCCAAATAGATCTAAATGTAAAAGTTCAAGAGGACGTTTTGTTGAAACAATATCTTTTGCTTTAAAAGAACTCTTGATTTGTTTACCCCTTTGGCAAGCATCACATAAGTGATCTTTCTTATATGGTATTCTAGGTAGGCCTCTTACAAGATCATTCTTGGATAACTTTGAAATAATTTTAAAGTTAACATGTTCAAGTCTCTTGTGCCATAACCATTGAATTTCATTTGAAACAATAAGACATTTTTCATTAAAAGTGGGTAATTCATCTAGATATAGTTCATACACATTGTTCCTTCTTTTACCTTTAAAAATGATCTTTTTAGATTGAAAATCAAAAATTAAGCATAAATCATTTTCAAAAGAAACATGAAAACCTTTATCACATAATTGACTAATAGATAATAAATTATGCATTAAACCATCTACTAAAAGAACATTTTCTATCAAGGGAAATTTTGGATTACCAATATTACCAATACCTATTACTTTTCCCTTGTTATTGTCACCAAAGGTGACGGTTCCTCCATCCTTATTTTGGAGGCTGGAAAATAACTCCGGCCTTCCAGTCATATGTTTGGAACAACCGCTGTCCAATATCCATTTGCTCCTTATGTTGTGTACCTACAACAAAAGTAGAAAACAAAGCATTTGACCCCTTTCTATTTTCGGGTCCATGAGAGTTAGTCTTAGGAACCCATATCCATTTGGATTTTGGTTTCCTTTGATAATAATTATTCTTTCTATAAAAGGATTTAGCATGTCTAGAATAATCATGTTTAGGCTTATAAGCATTATAGTTTTCATGATTAGATGCATTTCTATTGGAACTAGAAAGTTTAGTTCTATGAACAAATGGTTGAGAATAATGTCTTTGATTTTTTACCACATAGTTTGGTCTATTTTGAGTATCAAAGAAGCTATATCCCAATCCGGTTTTATTAATCGAGCATCTTTGAGAACCAAGAAGTTTTTCTAGATTCTCTTTACCATTTGTGAAATTGGTCACTATGGAAAGAAGATCATTTGATTTTTCGTTTAGACTAGATAATTCTTTTTGTAAGAGATTGGTTCTAACTCCAATTTCTTTTATCTCAAATGCTTGGCAAGAATTTTCCTTCTTGAGATCTTCTATCTCTTGAAGTAACACTTTATTTTTAGAGTCAAGAGTTAAATTTTCAGTTTTTAACTCTTTGTTTTTAGAACTTAGACTCTTAAATTTAGCATATAAATCATTAAATGCTTCAAATAATTCATCATAGTCAAATTGACTTACCAAATCTTATTATACTACAAAACACATGTTGGCGACTTCTTCATTTGATTCTTCATCGGAAGAGGAGTCACTATCATTCCAACATGCTTGAAATGCCTTTTTCTTCTTGAATTGGTCCTTGGGCTTGATTTTGAGAAGAGGATAATTTTTCTTGATATGTCCTGCCTTTTTGCAGTTAAAGCACTTGACTTCATTTGGATTTGAAGAATATTCTTTCTTTACCTTTCTTTGAAATCTTCCCTTTTTGATGAATCTTCTAAATTGCCTTGTGATGAGGGCAATATCTTCATCTTCATCTTCTTCTGAATTTTGTGAGTCAGAAGTAGCCTTAAAAGCAAGAGATTTCTTCTTGGGCTCTTCTTCTTGTCTGTCTTGAAGTTGGACCTCATATGCCATTAGGTTACCAACCAAATCTTCAAGAGTGAGAGTGTTAAGATCATTTTCTTCTTCAATAGCAGTGGTTTTTCTCTCCCATTCATGAGTTAAACACCTTAGGATTTTTCTGACTAAATCCACTTGTGAATATTCTTTTCCAAGGGATTTCAAAGTGTTAGTTATATCGGTCATTCTAGTGACCATGTCCGATATAGATTCATTTTGCTTCAATTTGAACAATTCAAATTTATAAACTAAAGAAGCAATTTTAGATTCATTTACCTTTGACGTACCTTCATAAGTGACAAGAAGAGTATGCCAGATTTCATTTGTTGTAGAGCATTGAGAGATGTGATTGAACTCTACCTTGTCAACGCCACAATATAATGCATTCATTGCCTTGGCATTAAGTGAAGCAGTCTTCTTTTCTTCATCGGTTCATCGGCTGAAATCAGTTGATGGAGTTTGGTACTTTTCTGAAACAACTCTCCAAATATCTAGATCCATGGATTGCAAAAATATTGTCATTGTTACTTTCCAGTAACCATAGTTTGTTCCGTCAAAGAGAGGAAGACGAACAGAGGAGCATCCTTCTTTGTGCTGAGATGTTGTAGTTGCCATGCTAGATCATGATCAAATCAAAATAATAGCAAACCTACTCTGATACCAAATGAAAGTACACTAGGATCGAGGCAACGAGCACTAGAGGGGGGTGAATAGTGCTTTTAAAAATTATCTGCGGAATATTAAAGGATTTTGCAATTTGAAAAGCAAACACACAAAAAACACAAGATTTTATCCTGGTTCGGTCTATCCCGACCTACATCCAGTCCTCAAGCAAAACCCGCTTGAGATTTTCACTATCAACCTTGTTAACTACAAGATCACACAGACCAAAATCGGTCCCACTTTCAGTAACAACCCTACTGAAAGCAAACAACTCCTTTAAACCAAGGAGTCTTTCTTTTTATAGAAAATAAGTAACAACTTGCAAAACAACCTATGAGCCTTTCTTTTGAATGCAAATGAGATGCAATTGGCTTTTGAGGTTGTTGAAATACTCTACTCACGAATTCACTATCTCTCAAAGTGATTTGAGTGAAAAACTGAAGTGAAAATATCACGTGAGTGAGAAAACAAATACTTGAATGAATAGGAGTGAAAAGCAAAAAGTAAATGATTCAAATCGATTGAATTCTTGTGGTTTTGAGTGTAAAATGCACTCATATTTATAGTTGAAAGATTTCATACGTTGAGAGTATGAAAGGGTGTCAAAACAGTCCATTTTTTAACGATCAAAACGTTTGAAAAATGAAAAGACACGCCTTTTTGAAGTTTCAGGAAAACGGCAAAATTAGTCGACTGAAATATCAGTTAGTCGACTAATAGTTAGTTATTAGTAGACTGACAGTTATCGTCGGTCGACTGATCTGTTAATCGAGCCGTTTGAAAATCTGAACTTTTGAAACTTAGTCGACTAGAGAAAAATTAGTCGACTGATAATATCATCAGTAGACTGAAAAACCTTTCAGTCGACTGCTGTTAAAATCTTCTTGAAAAACAAACATTCTGTTCGCTCGACTGATAAAAGCATGAGTCGACTGCTGCTAAATTTTCAGAAAACACATGTTCTGTTCAGTCGACTGATAAAACCATTAGTCGACTGCTGCTAATTTTCCAAAAAAGAGACATTTTGTCTAGTCGACTGATAAAACCTTCAGTCAACTAATTTGACAAAAATGACTTTTTAGAAAATATGGCGCGAAAGGATTAGTCGACTGGTAAGTCTATTGGTCGACTAATAAACATGAAAATTTAATAAAAGAGTTTTCTAAAAAGATTTTCAAGAGGGGTTCTTTTAGAAAAGTTTTTCTAAAGACTTTTAAGGTGAAATGCAACCTAAATATGCACTCTAAGAAAGGCTCTTACAAGAATCTAAGACATTTAATGAATTAAACATTTGCACACTAGTCTTCAAAGATTCTTCATCGAATTCTTCAATTTCTTTATAGCCTTAGCTGAAATGCAGTTGATTCTACTTGCTCATCATAAAAACCTTGTTCTTGAAGTATCATGTATGGCTTCATTGTCGTAACAATCTGCAGCAGCGTGTGACGACCGCTGGACAGGACGCCTGCAACGATGTGCATCGACTGTTGGTCACCCAATCTCAAGCGGCATCCTAGCGTCAGGTGATAGCCGAGTGCCGTGAGCACTCACCAGAACATCGACTAAACTCTCTTTTTCGTCTATAAAGACATCAAAAATGAAGAAAGAGGAAGAAATAAGGGGAAAGGGATTCTTGCATACCTCGAAATCACCGGACATGCCAGAGGGAGTCGTCGAAAGATTTTTTGCCGAAAAGTCGAGCACTGCTCTGGCAGGCAGCAATAGTGTCCTTCTCTAAACTTTTTCCCCTGAACTTTTCTTTTAACAAAAAGGAACCCTAATCGGGTTCCTCTTTGTTTTAAACTTATAAAGGTTAAAATTAAAAAAAAAAACATAATAAACTTGAAATTTGTTGAAAAAACGGAAAACAGGTTGATTTTCTTTAAAAAATAAAAACAACTCGTATCTAACTTTTCTAGAATTGCAGAAAAGTAGTTCTTTTCTTTTCTGATTACTTCAGGAAATTTTGTAATTTCGGAAAGGCACTAATCTTTTCTGAAATTACAGAAAGAGGATCAAATCTTTCTGTTTAAATCAAAATTTTCTATTTTGAGGTTTTTGTTTACAGTTTTGCTTAAAAAGGCTTCAGCCTTTTTAGAAATTGAAAAAAAGCGTATGAACTTTTTGATTAACTCAAAAAGTTGCAGAAACAGATTTTTGTGTTTTTGTTTACAAAGAACCCTTCTTAAATACTTTTTAAAATTGCAGAAAAGTGGTTCTGAGTTTCAGAAAACCACATGTTACTTATCTTTGTCAAAAAATGCTCAAATTTAGCAATTTTTGTGAGTTTCTTACATACTCAAAGTTTATATTGCATGATAAACTAGTTTAGAAAGATCAAAACTAGTTATATTTACAAATATTAATTGGAATATACTTTATTAATTCTTATATTTGTTCATAATTATGAAAATGGCAAATCGAATAGCCATGCCTGAGTTGTCCAAAATTGAAAAACTCAATGCACGAATTTTTGAATATGAAGAAGAAAAATGAAATATCTATTGACACTTGACAAGACCCTATATATATTGAACAATGCAAAATCTTCATTAACTGATAAATCAACTGAAGAAGAGAAGAAAGCTTATAACAAGTTTATTGAAAATGATCAACTTGCTCGAGCAACTCTTCTAACATTTATGCAAGATGATCTCATCCGAGTATTTGGATATTTTGACATTGCGAAGAGAATAAAGGAAGAAGTCAAGAAAAAGTATGATATGACTTCAGAAACCCATATTCAACTTCTTCTAGAGCAGTACAACTCTTGCAAGATGAAAGAGTCAGATAACGTAGTCGATCATGTAAATCGAATGCTGGTAATGGCTAAGGACTTAGCCATAGCAGAAAATAATATTCCCGAACGCATGCAAATCTCCACCATATTAAATAGTCTTCCTCCAACATGGAAGATGGTGTTGATTGTCATGAGGTTAAACCAGAAAAGCCTTACTCTAACAGAGCTCCCTCTGCAATTAGCTCTTGAGCAAGAGCACATGTCAAAAGACAAAAAGCGAGAAGTTATGAATACTCAAGAATCTTTCTCAACAAATTCTCATAAGTTCAAGCCTAAAGGCACATTCTTCAATAAATTTAAGAAGAATAAATTCAACAAGAAGCATCCAGTGCAAACCAAGAACTCTAAGACTGCAATCAGAAGAGCATGTTTCTCTTGTGAAAAAGTTGGGCATTTTAAGAATAATTGCCCAAATAGAACCAAGAAAGAGACTATAGGAAAGCAAGTAAATGGAAAACGAGAATTAGTATGCACTGTATCTGAATAATTGATCGCAAATAGTGATCTCTCAGGGTGGTGGATAGATTCAGGGGCGACGTGACATGTGTCTAAGACAAAGGAAGAACTTGTGGAAATGAAAAAGTTGAAGCCTGGAGATCATAAGGTGTATATGGAAAATAACACCTATAGTGATGTGGTCGGGATAGGGACCTATACGCTTCAGGTAGAAGGGACTAATCTCTCACTAACAAATATACTTTATGTACCTTCTATTTGAAGGAATCTTTTAGCAGTGGGAGATTTTGTTAAAAAGGCCTTCGAAATCCGCTTTCAGGGTGACAAGGTCACTATTAGAAAAGATGGAAAAGTGAAGCTTAGGGGTTGCTATGATGTTGATCATGGTCTTTTTTATCTTAATGTAACTCTTTCTACAAGTAATGTAATGAATATTTTTTGTTATATTGATTATGTATTTAATGTATATGCATATTTATGGCATTTAAGGTTAGGGCATGTAAATATCAATAAAATAAAAAGAATAATTCGCATGAGTTTATTATATTCCCTTAAAAATATAGAATTTAAAAAATGTGAACCATGCATATCAGAAAAAATGACAAGAAAACATTTTCCTAAGGGAAGTAGGTCATGTGATCTGTTAGTTCTCATACACACAAATATTTGTGGACCTTTAATCATAGAAACACATGAAAGAAAACCATATTTCATCATATTTATAGATGATTACTCTAGGTATGGATACGTATACCTAATTTCTAAGAAATCAAAAGATCTAGAAAAGTTTAAGACATACAAATATGAAGTTGAATGATTACTAGGAAGAAAAATTCAGGTTATTAGATCTGATAGAGGAGGTGAATATAACTCTGATGAGTTTAAGACCTTCTGCACTGATAATAATCTAACTCCTCATACAACGATGCCTTATACGCCACAACAGAATGGTGTAGAAGAACAAAGGAATAAAACTTTAATGGATATGACAAGATCTATATTGACACATGCAAATCTTCCCAAAAAACTCTGGAGAGAAGCAATTTGCACTGCCATGTATATCCTAAATAAGGTTCCTTCTAAAGCTGTAGAGCTTACTCCCCATGAATTATGGACTGGTAGGAAGCCAGACTTGAGTCATTTACGAAAATGTGGGTCACTTGCTCATATATTAATTCTTAGTCAAATGAGAGATAAGTTAGATAGTAAAACTATCAAATGCATCTTCATGGGATACCCAAAGGGATATCGACTATATAATCCTAAAAAATGATTTATAGAGAGTAAAGAGGTAGAATTCTTGAAAACTCAAGAAAGCATTTTTTATCTTGAAGATGGTGATGCATTTTTGGATATCATAAATGATTCTGGGATACCCATTCAAGATTTAGAGCATAATGATTCAGTTGTGAATAATGAACAAACTTTACAACCAGTAACTGGATAGAAAAGAACAAGAACTCCTCCATCGTATTTGAATGATTATTATACATTCTTGGGTGAGGAATTATGTTATTCCATGGATTTGGATAAAATTCTTGATAACTTGAGTTTTGAAGATGCAATTGCTTTTAATGAGTCTCAACTCTAAAAAAAAGCAATAAAAGATGAGTTGGACTCCATAGAAAAGAATGGAGTTTGGAAACTAACTACCTTGCCTAGTGAATATAGGAAAATTGGTAGCAAATGGGTTCTTAAGAAAAAACTTAAGGCAGATGGATCTATTGATAGATTCAAGGCCAGATTAGTAGCAAAATTGTTGTACTCAACAATAAGGGATTGATTATAAAGAAACTTACTCTCATGTATCCAAACTGGCATCTATTCATAACATTTTGGTATTGGTAGCTTATTTTGATCTTGACCTATATCAAATGGATGTGAAAATAGCTTTATTAAATGGTGAATTAAATGAAATTATTTTCATGCAACAACCAGAAGATTTTGAAATTAAAAGTCAAGAAGATAAAGTATACAAGTTAAATAAATCCTTGTATGGACTTAAGCAGTCACCAAGATAGTGGTATTTAATTTTCATAATGCTATAACCAAATTGGGTTATGAGGCAAATAGTTTGGATCACTGTGTATATGCTAAGAAAAGTGGGAGTAAGTTTATTGTGTTATCCCTCTATATTGATAATATATTAATTGCAGGGAATGATATAAACATGATAAATATGACTAAATCATGGTTAAGTTCTAAATTTAAAATGTGGGTGAGGCTTCCTATATTCTTGGAATTAAAATCTACAGAGATAGAAAATTAAGATTGCTATGTCTAAGTCAAAAAAAATATTTTGACCACATTCTAAAGAATTTTAGAATGAAAAGTACCAAGGCAAAAGGTACCCCTTTAGTAAAAGGACAAAAGCTAAGTAAGAATGATTGTCCAAAGGATGGACAAGAAAGGTTGAATGTTTCCTATGCTCAGGCAATTAGAAGCCTGATGTATGCAATGCTTTGTACTAGACTTGACTTAAGTTTTGTTGTAAGTCTAGTAAGTAGATATCAAAGTAACCCTGGTCTCTCTCACTAGAAAGCAGTGAAGAGAATTTTTTGATATCTAAAGGAAATTAAGGAACTTAAGCTATGCTATCAGTCAGATAGTTTAAAGCTTGTAGGATACTTAGATGTTGACTTTGTTGGTAATAGGGGTGAAGCAAAGTCCACCTCTGGTTATGTATTTATGTTAGAAGGTAGGGCAATTGCATGGTATTGGAAGAAACAAGGGTGTGTGGCACAACATACCCAAGAAGCTCAATATATAGCCTGTAACATGACAACCACATTTGGTGTGTGGATAAATCATTTCTTAAATGAGTTGAAATTGGACATTTCAAAAGATTCAGTTAAACTATATTGTGACAATAAAGCTATTATAAGACTAATACAAACAGAAGCAGATAATTCTAAAAGTAAGCATATTGAAGTTAAGTATCAATATATTCATGATATCTTATGAAAAATAAAATAGCAGTGAACTATGTTCCTTCAACTGACATGGTAGCATACCCGCTAACCAAGGCAGTCACTGAGGATGTTTTCACTAGACATGTAAGTCAAATGAGACTCAGATATGTCTGAGTGGTAAATGAGTAAAGATTACTCAGAAAGTGTGTATGCAAGGTTTCAGTTGAGAACAAGTGTAAAACCCGTGAAATTTACAAAATTCTAAATGAATAAAAGTGAAGCATTTATGTGAAATAGTGAGATTTTATGCTAAGCAATACAATTTTTGATGATTTGAGGTTTATAGAACGAAACCGGTAACAAACCCTCAAAAGTAGTATTTGGATCCAGATCTTGGCAGGATCTGATAATCCGACCTGATTCATGGGACCCAATGGTAAATTCAATGGTTTCGAGATAATAGCGTGAGATCTGAAACACATTTAAGGTAAGAGAGGGCAAGTTTAGAACCAACGGGTGAAAAATCCACTTGAAAATGGAAGAAATCCATCAACAAGGAAAAAAACGTCCAAATATGACATACATAGAATTTTCTTGCAAAAGTAAACACCAAGTGATGGTGTGGTGTAGTGGTAGGACGCACGGTTGTGTGAAGACACAACTCAAGTTCAAAACCCCGGAGCGCCCACATTGAAATAAAAAACATTGCTTTTTCATGAAATCCGGAACGAAACTGAAAGGGTTAAATACAATTTAATCCACACACTTTGCAATGAAAACCAAAGTAGCACAACTGGTGGGGCTCGTTACCCATTATATTGAAAACCCTAGTTCAAAATCCCATGTGCACAGATTTTTCTTTTTAACACACAAAGGTTACAATTTTTACTTTAGTGGAAAAAAAATAAAAATAAAATAAAGAAGAAGATGGTAAAAACGTGGGATCTTGGCCAAGCCTACTTCTTAGGCCTTTTCAGCTCACTTTACCAACATTGATGGGGAATCCCACCAAAAGGGAAAGGGGTACCACTAAAGCAATTAACAAAAGTAGTTAGAGAAATTTTTGCTGAAAGGAAGGGGGGGCAATTTAGGAAATGCTTTGCACCCACAAAAAAACGTGGGATGGGGGTGGAGAGTTGAGAATTTGAAACTCCTCTAAGAAGGGGGGAAATTAAATGAGGAAGTTATGATGGGGAGTTACACTAGACGTCTCTCTCTCTCTCTCTCTCTCTCTCTCTCTCTCTCTCTCTCTCTCTCTCTCTCTCTCTCTCTCTCTCTCTCTTGACGTTTTGGCCAGCCACCCCTTTCTTCCCTGTTGATCGTGGGGACTCCATTATTGAAGTTGTGTGGGTTGCTCCAACGAAGGAACAAGAGTGCAGCTGTGTCGTCGCAAGACTTCAAATAGGTAAAGGGTATTATGCTTATGTGTCGTACTCAATGACTTGCGGTACAAATATATAACATGTTGTTCGCAAAAACACTATGAAACCATACCAGTCGTGGTTGGGTATGTGGTTTCAACCTGAGCACGAATGGACTTAGATTTTTCAACTTATGTATATATATGTTGCAAGGTCCATACGTGTGAGTATAGGGTGTGGGTTCTGCCCAAACGCTTGGTGGGTTATACCATAAGCGTTTGGCATGGATGACCTGAATGGTGTTTAGCAATTATGGCTACAGTCAATACCGCACCTCAACTTCTGTTGTTGCATCTCCATGTATAACCGACAATCGGTTCAGTGGTCAGTTATCCAATGTGCATATGGGCTGCAGGGGATATCAAATATATATATATATATATATATATATATATATATATATATATATATATATATATATATATTAAATTTTTTTATATTCCATTGAGGTACGTTAGATCTTACCATAATTTTTCAGTGTAGATTATTAGCTGACCATTTTGGCCACACTCATATTTATGTCTTACTGAAGAAAAAAAATATGATGAGATCGTTGGATTCTAAGTAGAGGTTTTGGCTTTGATGACCTTGTCAAAATGTTGCTACTAAATCTGTCCTACCGTTCCATGGCCAGAATTAAGATAGGAAATATGTATTAACTAGAGATTTATTTGCTTCTTGGATGCATTATTGATTTATTTTTCTGATTTAAAGCTAATGTGTGTGTTAGTTGGCATGATACTTGTTGCTAATTTATGTTATAATGTTAGGTCTGCTCTTTCACGCATGTAATTTCATGTGAATATAGGTCAATTCAAGCTGAAAAATATTAATCCAATGAATTGCATGATATTGGATAGTGTTCTCATGTGTGGTACCATGATTCCAGCGTCTGGAAAAGGGGAACATATCCATTTGATGTTGAACATAATTCAAAAGACTGAACTAGTTCTTGTTTTGCTTAACAAAGACACTTCGTAGGATACAAAAAGAAATGGATGAAGTTCATTTGCTGTGTATAAAATATATATAGTTCAATGTATGGATACTTTAATGTTGTTGTTGGTTTAAAATAAAGTAGATATGCAACCATGACTTAAGGTTAACACAACATGTAATTTCTTATTCTGGAAAAAATTTAACAACCATGACTTAAGGTTAACACAACATGTAAAGCTAGTTCTTATTTCTTATTCTGAAAAAAAAATTAACAACCATGACTTAAGGTGAACACAACATGTAAAGCTAGTTCTTATTTATTATTCTGAAAAAAAAAAATATTGGATGGTTAGTAGTTGTGAGTTTCTACAGTATATTTCCAATATTGTAGTTAAATAGTAGTTGCACACATGAATAGCAAGGTGACACACAACCGGTTGAAAGGGGCTGAATAGCAACATGCACATGTTATTATAGTATATTATGCTTCTTAAAAAAAATTAAAATTTTGATGGCACCCAACATTTGGTTGGTTTCGGTTGGTTGTGGGAGAGGCTCAGTTGGGGACCTGATTTGGTCCCAACCAGTGGCTAGGCCACTTGTGTCTAACCGGGTTGGGCCAGAGGTCTTGTGACGTTACCATCTTCAGTTGCAGACTGAAGGAGCCGACATTTCTTACTACCTAGGAGTGACACTCGGCTGGAGCAAAACCCTAGGTTACCTCTCCTTGGTGACCGCAACGGTGCAAGCCTTTGGGTATTATTGTGGTGACCTTTCGGGGTCTGCCATAACTGCGGGACCTGATAATGACAGAGCACCATTGACTCGGGTGCTAGCTGGATCCTACATATGTAGCTGTGACATACGGGACCAATGGGTCCCGTTTCTTGTCAGACAGTTTGCGACAAGACGAGCACTGCTATAACGGCTTGAAATATACACACACACACACACACATATATATATATATATATATATATATATATATATATATATATATATATATATATATATATATATAACGGGAGGCTATGGTACAAAGTACTCGGGTAGTCACCATGACACGATGAGTTGCAATGACCATAACCAGAGAATACTCTAGAAAAGAATGTATAAAACAAATAAATTATGCCACAAAGTTGGCATAGTTCATGGGGTACTGTGATCATCGCAAAATTTTTCCTCTCGTAATATTCTCTATTTTCCTTCTCTTTTCCCTTTCCAACCTCTATTTTCCTCATTTTTTGAAGGAAAAAAAAATAAAAGATAGAAAAGAAGAGAGAAGAGAAAAAGAAAGAAGTGAGAAGAGGAACTATTTTGCGCGGGCTCACTTGACCTTGATTTTTGAAAAAAAATTTAAAAGATTACTCGCCTCCGTTTTTGAAATATTTCCGGGAAAACTGGGAGAGACGGGATTCGCTCGTCGGTACGAGGTTCGACCGTTCCTGGCGCCTTTACCAGGGGTAATCGAACCAAGGATCGAATCTATGCCTTTTGCTTTGCCTAAATATAATCTAAGAATTTATTCTAACTCTAAATGCACAAAGAATCATGCTTGTGTAATGCAAGAATGTATGCTCCTTTTGAAAGATGTTTTGAAAATTTCCCAAGTTTATGAGATGAACTTGATAAGGGAGTGAAGAAATGTTTGAATCTAACTTTAGAACTTGAGATAGATCAGAGAAGTTCCAAGTTTTCGAAGTAAATCAGAGTTTGGAAGAATAAATCTTTAATTTTGAGAAAGAATGATTTGAAGCTTTGAAAATGAAGTTTCAAAGTCGGAAAATGGATTTTGAATTTGAACTTGAATTTAGGAAAGGAAATGAATACTTGAGATGGATTTGAATTTAGATTTTGAAGTTTGAAATTTAGAATAGATCTGAGGGATCCAGATGATATTAAAAATAGAGATGAATTTAAGGAATGATCTGTAGATGGATTTGGATTTGAAATCTGGAGATGAATTGTATTTGAAAAGAAGTTGGACTTGGGAATGAAAATTGGATTCTGGATCTTGGAATGGATTCAGATCTTGAAGTCCGAGATCCAATGTAGAATCGGACTCTGGACCCTAAGATGGAATTTGGATCGAAAGTCTGAGATCCCAAAAGTGGAATTGGATCTGAGATCCAAAAGTAGAATTGGACTCTGGACCCTAAGATGGATTTTGGATCTGAAGTCTGATATCCAAGGTAAAATTGGATTCTGGATCCTAAGGAGGAATTGGATCTGAAGTCTGAGATCCTAAGGAGGAATTGGATTCTAGATCCTACGAAGGAATTGGATCTGAAGTCTGAGATCCAAGGTGGAATTGGATTCTGGATCCTAAGGAGGAATTGGATCTGAAGTCTGAGATCCTAAGGAGGAATTGGATTCTGGATCCTACGGAGGAATTGGATCTGAAGTCTGAGATCCAAGGTGGAATTGGATTCTGGATCCAAAGATGGATTTGGAGTTTAAATTCAGAAGATGAATCAAGAATCTCAAAGTTAAATTGAACTTTGATTTTGATTGGAGTATTTGAATATAAATGAATTTGGAATTTCAAAGTCAAATTGAACTTCGAAAACTGATTTTAATTTGAATATAAAATGAATTTGAAATCTCAAAGTTAAATTGAACTTTGAGATTTGAAAAATGAAATTGGATTTTAAAAATGATAAGAATTGAAGATAGATTGAGGAAGGTATTTACATCACTTGGAGTTTTTGAAAAAAAAGAATTTTGAAAATATGATGCAATTCTGTCCTAAATGATGAATGAATTTAAATTTTTGAAATTGGATTTTGAAAAGCTATTCCATTCTTTAAATGAATTAAAACAAGATTGAAGATATAATACATTCTTGACTATGGTCATTGAATGTATTATATAATAATCTGTATTTAAATTCAAGTGAAGAATAAAACACATTTGGTGCTTTTATAGACATTAAAATGAAATTAATTCTCAATATACCCTGACTATGGCCATTGGTATATATTTTGAATTAATTTTAAGTTAAATTCTGATAAAAGAAGAAAATATTTAAGTAAATATGATGAATTTTGAAAACGGATCCAATGTGGATCCAGTGTTATTTCGTAAAAGATAAAAATACTAAATTTTGTCCACACCCTAACTATGGCCATTGATATGGATCATCAACTTAGGATTAATTTACCTCTTACGAAATGGTGCACGTGCCATTGTGAGATTTTGAGAAATAAAGGAAAAATGCATGAAGAACAAATAATTCATGATGTTTACAATGTTCAATCATTCTATCTAAAACAAGAAATGTAAATGTTTCTCATCAGCATCTAGCTATCACAACTTTAAAATTGGGATAATGAAATCTTAATTTAAAGAGGGATTTCAACAGATTTTACATATCTCCTGCAAGGGTCAGGTTAGCACAGGATAAGAGATGTAACTAGAAGGAAGTTCACCAAGTATCATACTGATATGAGGCTTTTACATACATTATGAACTAATGAAGATCATATTTGATAAGAAAAATGCATATATATAGGGTTCTAGGCTAATAAAGAGATTTGAAATATACATGCAATACCCTAAGAAAAGAGAAAGAAAAAAAATGTAACAAACTGCTAAAACTATTCATAGCAACCTGCTGGAAATTACCGCCTTTACAGGTTTACAATGATCACTAACTTAGAGACATTCATACAGAGGGACATTGTTAGTGTTGTACTAAATACTGTGAAATCACATAGAAACGGCCAATCGATTGACAATATGTAGGTAACAAAAGGGGTTGGATTACACAACAACAGCAAGATGAGATGGGGTGAATCAAAGAAAATATATATGCAATGAAATGAAGACAGAAGTTGAAAAGAAATGTGAATCACTCCTGTAAATTGAGGATGGGATCAACAACTATATATGCAATGAAATATGGGTTGTTGGTAGTAACATCAGGGTGTAGTCGAGACACCCATGGCAGGTGGTATGGAGGGAAGGACGAAGTGGAAAGGGGAACAATGCATGGCTGGTGGCAGGATTGGAACTGCATAGTGCCTTTTGCAGAAAATTTTGCAAACTGCTGTGGAGGCCCTACATGTTGTGAGGTACCAATATGATAAAGGGAATCACCATGGGGATTTGAATGGGGCTGAGTGTATATGTACAGTGAGATGATGAAGGTGTAGTATAGGGGATGCATCATTTGCTGTAGAGACTGTGATAGCTCACAGAAATGATGGGTGTGGTAGTTGAAGTAGGCATCACAGCAGGTGTGCCACAGTGGAAACACTTATGCAAGGTTCATGATGAATATGCAACGGGATACCAAGGTGTTGCTGGAGATTTAAAAATTCAATACAGTGGCAGGTGGTTGTGCTGGAGCATATTTGATAAATAGAACATACGCTAGAACAAAAATGTTGAAACTGCTATTATGTACTTGATGAAAAAGAAATTAAGAAAGCGTTTAAAAAACATAAAACAATCATCGTGAAGGGCAGCGATTAATGAGAGCAAGAGGCATTTTAGAATCACTACTTCATAATAAACAAAGACATGGTAAAAAATTCAAATGTAAGAAACAATTAATTGTAAAACAATAATTATGACACCCTACCTAACACCGCCATTGCTAATCATGCCCTAACTTTGTTAATGATATACTGATATATACTGACTGCTAGTGTATATTTGCTGCTAATCGTAACTTTCATCGATTGCCTTAACCCTAACCCACTGCCACTACAACAAAGCAGTAGATTAGCGACGACCACATTCCGTCGCTAATCCGTCGCTAATCCGTCGCTAACCATGTTAGCGACGGATTAGCGACAACGCGGCGACAGTATGCTTACGTCGCGAATATTTCGACGCTAACTGGCGACGGAATAATTCCGTCGCCAAGTCCGTCGCTAATTGCGACGGAATAACGAGCGCTATATTCCGTCGCCAATCCGCCGGTACTAAACGGCGACCACGGCGTGGCGACGGATTTAATTCCGTCGCTAAGCCGTCGCTAGATTAATATGAATAGCGACGGAATCATCCGTCGCAAAAACGAAAAAAAATCAAAAAAAATTTATTTAAAAATTAATTACCGAGAACTGTACAATTTATATTTCCTGTATAATTTATATTTCCTGTAAATAAAAAACAAACCACACAAAAAAATTCATATAACAAGTATCTATAATAATTAATCGTTCCACCTTAAAACTAAGAAGTTTAATTATTTACAATTCAACAATTACAATTAGGAAAAATAAAAAAAATAGAACTTCTTCAACACAGTCCTCTAATCATCGCCAAGATTTTGTGCGTCTTCTTGTTCATTGTCTTTATCTGTCCCTTCAGCTCCACTACCCTGATTATCGCTAGCAGCCTACACAAGAAAAGAACAGTCAGTATTGATAAACAAAATATAATGAAATAAATTACACACTATATGTGATTCTATCATGTGCTCATGTGTGATCTAAGGCAATAAAAAAACTCTATATGTGATTCTATCATGCTCATATGTGTGCTAAGGCAGTCAAAAAATTGAATATGTGATTATAGCATGTTCATATGTGTTCTAAGGCATATAAAAAAACTCTATATGTGATTCTACCATGCTTAGATGTGCTTTAAGGCAGGCAAAAAACTATATATGTGATTCGATCATGCTCGTATGTGTGCTAAGGCAGTAAAAAAATTGAATATGTGAATATAGCATGCTCATATGTGCTCTAAGGCAGGCAAAGCCAAAAATTTTATATGTGATTCTATCATAAATGATATATAACATGTTCATATGTGTTCTAAGGCAGTTAAAAAACTCTATATGTTATTATAGCATGTTCATATGTGTGCTAAGGCAGTCAAAAAACAGAATATGTGATTATAATATGCTCATATGTGTTCTTAGGCAGTAAAAAAACTGAATATGTGATTATAGCATGCTTATGTGTTCTAATGCAATCAAAAAAACTTTATATGTGATTCTATCATGCTCATATGTGCTCTAAGACAGACAAAAAGTTATATATATATATATATATATATATATATATATATATATATATATATATATATATATATATATATGTGATTCTATCATGCTCATATGTGTGCTAAGGCAGTAAAAAAATTGAATATGTGATTATAGCATGTTCATATGTGTTCTAAGGCATCTAGAAAAACTCTATATGTGATTCTACCATGCTCAGATGTGCTTTAAGACAGTCAAAAAAACTATATATGTGATTATACCTGAGAGGGACCTGGAATCGAAGATCCCCTATCCTGAACAGCGGCCTTGATCTCATTTCGGAGAAAGGGGGCGACGGTGTATTGGAAGTAGTTATTCAGTGATTCATTAATGATCTCGCGTACATCATCACCGGAAAGAATAGTCGGCTGCTTGGAGCTTATGTCGGCGCAAGAAGTTGGTGAGCCGTAACTGGAAGAACCAATAACTGGTGAAGTGTTCATATTACTCCCAAACCCGAACACGCGACCTTTTTTGGGTTCACCTGCTGCAGTCACCCATGCTGTAGGATCAAATGATGGATGCTGAGTAGCGTCTTCGCCATATCGCTCTACCATTTGTTGCTCATATGCCTCCTACAAAATAATGTTTAAAGTATTCATTAATAATTAATGATAACATTATGATGACTTGCATATATATTGCAATGATTATTAATAGAATTAATACATACCGTTGTCGTTCTCGCCTTCTCTGATACGAAGACTCCCGTGGTCTTCCGTTTATGTGTTTCTACAAACACATCCTTATATGGTACACTGCCTCCTTTTTCTGCTTCCTGCGAAGTTAAAGGACAAAAGATTTAGTACACAAATTTGCAACAATACTTATAAAATTAATATTATATATTGATGAGTTACCATTTTCTTTAGGTGGCTCCCAAATGTCTTAGATCCACCTGTGTGTAGATGGGCTTCGGGCATCTTCGATCGATTTTGTGAAGCCTTCGCAGAGCGATTTTTAAATGCATCTCCCGCCCACATATCGCACATTTCATCCTAGTAATCTCTCCTGATAGTAATAGGACCATGGCCCTTCCACAGTAATGGATCATCTACTACGCCAGATGCTTTTTTTGCTGCAGTCTTCATAGTGTGCAGCATGTCTGCAAATCGATTGGCAGCCACCTTCTGCCACACCTTCCTTGCATCATTTTCTTCCACCGTAGTTGCAAAGCGATTCGAAGCCTACAAATATTTTCAGAAAGTTAGTAGACATTGCTTAAATAAATTAAATATGAAACACATTAACTATGAGGAACAACTGTATACCATGAATGAGGACCACAATCTGTCTAATACCTCCTTTGGGTACTCTTTCCATTGAGCAACTGGTCCTGGTAGATGTTGAAGAAGTGAATTCCTAATCTCCCGTACTACTTCTTGTGGCTCAAACCTCGTGCTGCACATGAATTGTTACACAGTAAATATCAATATAAAATATTTAAAAGATATGCAATAATTGAAAACAAAATACTTACGGTCGATTATCGATATACACTATTCGAATGAGTCTTCTTGTGCCAGCCTGAGAAGACCCTGTTTCCTGTGTTGGCTGTTGACTTGTGCGATCAACTGGTGTAGGTGGGTCATGTACAGGCGCAACATCATCTGTAAAAAAATACACACCAAGTTCTCAGAATGTGCATTTGAACTAATCAAGCATCTAATTAGTTATATGATATACCTATCACAGGAGCCCGTGAAGATGAAGGTTGAGCCTGGTTACTACTGGATGAGCGACCACTATAACCTCCACGAACCATATTCTAACAAATAACATATGTCATACAATACATTCAAATAATTCACATCAAGTATTACAATGCATTCAAGTCATTCACATCAAGCATTGCAATGCATTCAAATAATTCAAATCATTGACATCAAGTATTGCACTAATTCAAATCATTCGTTAATTGCATAAATTATAATACATTCAGATAATTGAAATCATTCACATCAAGTATTACAATGCATTCGAATCATTCGTATCAAGTATTACAATATATTGAAATAAAATTTTTAATCATTCACACCAAGTATTGCAATACAACTCACATCAAGTATTACAATGCATTTAAATAGAGGTTTGTAGTATAAGATTTTGCTCACTAGCTTGAGAATTCTTCCTCGTCACTAGTTTGACTTTCTTCTTCTTCTTCTTCTTCTTCTTCTTCTTCTTCTTCTTCTTCTTCTTCTTCTTCTTCTTCATTGTTTGCCCATCCACTTGGTACATCATTTGGATCACATTCCTCTATGAATGTTTCATCAGCCAATGGAGATATGACATGCATATCATGCGCAACATCGTGACCATAAGAGAAGTCACAGACATCATCTGATTGATAGTAATCACTGTCTTCAGCTAACTCATCTTCTTGTAACTGATCATACTCGGGGTATAGTTTGGATTTCACCTTGCAAACTGCCCACCATTCATTTCTATCTGACTTTTTTATACTCGGATATGAAGTATAATAAACTTGTTGAGCTTGCGAGGCTAATATGAATGGTTCATATGTTCCAAACCTGGATTTATGATTCACCTCCACAATGCCTGAAGCTTTGTCGAGTCTTGTTGCAGTTGGATCAAACCAATGACACTTGAATACCGTAACCCTGTTATTCATGCCTAAGTAAGTCAACTCCATTATTTCCTCTATAACACCGTAGTAATCATGTTCATTTTCACCGTAGCTGCTACCCTTGACACACACGCCACTATTTATCGTTGATTTGTTTATACCGTAGTCTTTTGTATGGAATCGATAACCATTTACGATATACCCGTTGTAGCATTGCACAACTTTGGTCGGACCATTTTCTAAATCACATATTCCTTGATCTTTAACATCACCATGGCGAACCTACGCACAGACATAAACAATTATTGTGATCACGATCAATTAAGTAACTTAGTGTTGTTTATAAGTACAAAATTTATGTTAGCTTCTTTACCAACTGTTTCAACCACTCCACAAACTTAGTTTCACGTTCTTTTTGTACTTCTGCATTAGTGAGATGTGAAACTTTGCTTTGCAACTCCAGATCAAATCGTCTGCAAACCACAAATACTTATATTACCGAGCCATGTATCCACATATAGAACATAAAAGGATTTATAATTGAGTTGCATATACATATACTTACTCGATGTATGGGTCGATCGCTGAACAATTAAAAAGAATATAGATGTGTGCTGCATCTTGCTCTCGATCTGTCAATAGCCTTGATCGGCAACTACCAAATGCATGCCCAAGTCGTTGAAATATCGACAGCTTGTCAGCTACAGTTACTTGTTCTCCATCATCGTTACGGGGCGGGCATGTGTAACGTGTTAAAATATGAGGTTTGAAGTACATAGATGAGAAATTTGAAATCTCTTCTAAAGTGTACGCCTCACAAATAGAGCCTTCTACTCTTGCTTTATTACGAACCTTTTTTTTTAGGTCGAACATGCATCTGACAAGAATATACATTTCAAATTTTAAATATCTGTCATTAAAGAGACAAATATAAAAAAACATATACCTTTCAAATGGGTACATCCATCGATATTGCACAGGGCCACCAACCCTTAGTTCATATGGCAAATGTATGATCAAATGTTCCATAACATCGAAAAATGCTGGCGTAAATATCTTTTCTAACAGACAAACAGTGGTGATGACAGAGTCCTCGAGATTCTTTACATCTGATACAATGACCTCCGATGCGCACAATGTTCTGAAAAATCCGCTCAACTCAGACAATACCCCCCATATAGGTTTGTCTAACATATCATGGAATGCTAGGGGTATCAATCGTTGCATAAAGATATGACAATCATGGCTCTTCAACCCATATAACTGTCCATCGTCAATCTTCACAGCCCGAGCAATGTTAGAGACATATCCATCTGGAAATCTCAGTTGTCTCAACCATTGACATACATGTTTTATTTGATCAGGTCCGAGCACGTACTTCGCCTTTGGTTTCAGTACTTTGCCATTATACTCTTTGAATTCCAATTCTGGTCTTTTACATATTAATTTTAAATCCATACGGGCCTTCGGATTATCCTTCGTTTTTCCTTTAATATTCATTACTGTATTGAACACATTATCAAACACATTTTTCTCTACATGCATCACATCCAAATTATGTCGTATCAATAGGGTCGGCCAATACAGTAGTTCCCAAAAAATAGATTTTTTCGTCCAATTGTGTTCCTTCCCAAATCCACGAAAGGGTGTAGGACTGCGGGCATCTGTTAATACATCTGGAAAGTATCGCAATCTTCTTAAAATCTCTATGCCAGACAATCTTGAGGATGGACCTTCCATTTCAGTTGTGCCTGCTGTAAATGCATTCTTTTGACGTCGGAACGGATGATCGCTGGGTAGAAATCGACGATGGCAATCAAACCAGCAAGGCTTCCTTCCATGCCTCAATCTAAAAGCTTTGGAATCCTCCATGCAGTACGGACAAGCCAACCTCCCATGTGTGCTCCAACCAGATAACATACCATATGCAGGGAAGTCACTGATTGTCCATAGAACAGCGGCCTTCATGTTGAAATTTTGTTTTTTGTGAGCATCATACGTGGTAACACCGTCATCCCACAGTACTTTTAATTCATCAATCAATGGCCTTAGATATACATCAAGATTTTGGCCAGGTGAGGTCGGACCAGGGATCAACAGAGACAAGAAAAGATTTGGACATTTCATACACAAGCTTGGTGGAAGGTTGTATGGAGTTACAAATACTGGCCAGCATGAGTATGGAGTTGATCTACCCCCAAATGGATTAAATCCATCTGTACATAGACCGAGTCTAACATTTCGCACTTCCATTGCGAAGTTCTGATGAGTACGATCAAAGTGCTTCCAAGCTTCAGCGTCAACAGGATGCGTGATCTTGTTTTCATCGTGTCGAACTTTATTTGCATGCCATCTCATGTGTTTAGCTGTCTTTGAAGACATATACAATCGCTGCAATCTAGGAGTGATAGGAAAGTAGTGGAGCGACTTGTATGAAACTTCCTTTGATCTCGTGCTACCATTGCCTCTTGTCTTTGGCTTGAACCGAGGATGCCCACATGACGGGCATGATATGTCATTTTCCTGCTCCTTGAAATACAACATGCAGTGATTTGGACAAGCATCAATCTTTTTGTAACCCATACCTAGAGCGTTGACCATAACTTTCGCACGATAGAAATTTTGTGGCAATTTCTCATCTTTAGGCAACATACTCTTCACAATCATGCACAAACGGTCAAAACATGATTGACTCAAATTATACTCGGACTTCAAATTCATTAGTTGAAGAACTGCAGACAAGATAGTGTGACTCTCACAACCGTTCCAAAGTGGCTCATCAGCATCTTTAAGTAAATCATAAAATCTACTAGCTGCATCGTTTGGTGATTCTTCATCTACGACAGTTCTTACATCACTAGAACTCATAGCAGAACCCAGTTCTGTTCCTGCAGCATCAAATATCAAATTCGTATATGGATTATCGTGCACCACATTCACCCGTGCATCAAAATCGTTTCTAAATTCTTCTCCATGAAACGCCCAGTTCTGATAATCACTCACAAAACCCTTCCTGTATAGGTGATGTCTAACGCCATGAGGTTCTACAAATCGATTATTCTTACAAATCTTGCAGGGACACCTAATCCGACCTGTGGGATCTACCGTACTGACACTCGCCGTTGCAAATTCAATAAAACTATCGACACCATCCATATATTCATGCGATAACTCATTGTCCACTATCCTACGGTACATCCATTCACGGTTTGCAGTCATTCTGTCGTATGATGTTACGAATAGTATCCTAACGAATTAAGAAAAAAACAATCAGAATGCGACGATGAAGAAAATATCAAATTTATCATGCAATATACTATGTCAAACAATAACAAGAATTTTGATGCATGCATTGATAACTTAATATTTTCATGTGCAAACTATTAATGACATGATACAATCATTTGAAGCATGCTTTTATTATAAAATTTTACATGGAAGTCAAAATCAAATTGAAAGTAACTACATGCAAGCATGGATACAATTACATCAAACATTGCAATACATCATAATCATTCATATCAAATAAATGGCAAACATGTACCTGCAGCAAACACACTTCAATATCTCACTAACTACTACCATGCTTAGCATGGACTCCGTACTCCAAAAATAAGAACACTTCCATATTTCTACATTAAAATCATGCTCAGCATGATCTCCGAACTCCAACAAAGCAGTCCTAGATATCAACAACTAAGTGAGTGTGTGAACAATAAAGTGTTGCATTCAATAAATTAAATAACATGTGATACGTTTGCATCACTTACTCACCACGGGTATTTACCCGATTTGCATTGTTTTTGTCATTTACTTACCACAGGTGGCCGAGCACGAGTTGGTTCCGTTGAAAAATCTGCACAAAAACAAAACAAATTAAGTAACAAACTAACTAATAGATTGAAATACTCTAACTAACCAGATTTCAAGAAAACAAATTGAAGTAAAACTAACTACCAGTAGACATTAACAAACTAACAAATTGATAAAAATTTATGAACTACTCTAACTAGAACAAACTAACAAATTGATAAAAATTTATGAAATACTCTAACTAACCACAGTTGATTAAATCTCAACCTAGCCAGTTGATTTCGATTTGAATTTTTTTTTTATAATTAAATTTTTTTTTTGAATTTTAAATCTCAACCTAGCCAGTTAAACCACCTGCCTTTCCGGCAGGGAAGGGGGTTAAACCCCCTGCCGGAAAGGCAGTTCCGGCATGGGGGGTTGACCCCCTGCCGTGCCTTTACGGCAGGGGGGGTCGACCCCCTGCGTTTTCGGCAGGGGGTCGACCACCCATGCCTTTCCGGCAGGGGGTCGACCACCCCTGCCGGAAACGCAGGGGGTCGACCCCCCATGCCTTTCCGGCAGGGGGTCGACACCCCCTGCCGGAAATGCAGGGGGTCGACCCCCCTGCCGGAAAGCACGGGGAGCGGCGGCTGGCGAGGTCGCCTGTGGTCGGCGCAGTCGACAGCAGAGAGGGGGAGACCTGGAGCGAAGCTCGGGGGCCACTGGGTCGTCGGAACTCAGAGCGGAGGCGAAGAGGTGGCTGCAGGGAGGATCGTCGGTCGTCGGCGGCTGAGGACGCCGGTTGCGAGTCGCCGGCGAAGGGGAGACAACACCTCCCGGCAGCAGCCACAGAGGAACAGCAGGGAGGAGGAAGAGGTCGGCGGCGGGTCGCCGGTGCTCGGAGTCCCTGGCGCAGCCGCTAGCCAAGCAGGGAGGTCGGCAGCGCGGATCGTCGGCGAGGCGGCGGCGGCGGCGGCCGGACGGTGGCGAGAGCCGATGGGCGGCGGGAGGGAGAGGGCGGCGGGCGGGAGCAATACAGCGAAACAGGAAAAAGAGAAAGAGGGATGGGATTAGGGATTTACGCGATATTTAGCGACGGCTTAGCGACGGAAACATTCCGTCGCTAAGCCGTCGCTAAATCAAAATACAAAAACCGCGACGAAATATATATTGTCGCTAATCCGTCGCTAATTAGCGACGGATTAGCGACGACAGAGTTCCCTCTCTAAATCCATCGCTAAAATGGTGTTCTTGTAATAAAAAGTAGCGACAAAAAATTTAGTCGCTAATCCGTCGCTAAGTAGCGACAGATTAGCGATAAAATTTGTTTCTTCGCTAATCCGTCGCGAATTAGCGACAGATTCTATCTCTAGCTAATCTGTCGCTAATTAGCGACGGAAAAAATCCGTCGCTAATTTCCGTCGCTAATTAACAATTTTCTTGTAGTGTGCTGCAGACATCATGCCATGTTGCCTTGATACTACCAAAACCAGCATTCTGTGTTAACACAAGATACACTGACAAAGGCTAACACCTACATTATAATACATACCCATAATCTAACACACTGCCAATACACCTATCCGACAATGTTTAATGTCCAGCTTTCAAATACACTCGATACATTACATCCTATTCATACTGAAGATACAATTTGATTGCTACTCGTATTTACAAAAAAAAGAACTGTCACACCATACCATCGATATATAAGTATTTTACACAAGCCGACTACCTCACACGACGCTAACACATCCTGCTGGAACAACTTCATTAATGCTAACACTTACTAACTATATACTGATTGTCATATTCTGCACTAGCATTTGATAACCAATGCTAACCCACTTGATGTTCTTCTATAGTAACCAAATTCCACCTCCAGGCTTGGGGATGACATGATAGAACTCATATGTAACCATGTCCAATGATAACTGGTTGTGAAGCGACTAGTATGTATGCAGTGGTGATGGGGGATAGGTGGCTACAGCAGGGGATGATAGGGAAGTTAATGGCAGAGGATGATAACGTAATGTTGTACCGAACTATCAGAAATGGGAATGACTAGTGTTGGTTAAAATATGTATTTGCAGCAGAAACTGTAATGAAATATGTACAGGGACCAATATGCCTTGGGGACATCACATAGATGGTTTAATCATTGTAAGTCCACCGAGTACTCTAATTACTAAGTAAATTTATCATCTAAACAATGGGATCAACTGATAACAAAAGAACTAATTAAATTTCATTATGAAATAACTAAGTACTTCAACTACCAAATAGCTAACAACCAGCTAATTACTTAACTATCTAGCTAACAACTTACTTAATTAATGGTTAACAGTTTACTTAATTAACAGCTAACAATATCTAATTAACTAATCAGTAAAAGTTACATTGAAACTCAATAGAAATCATAATGGAAATCAGTTTAATAATCAGTAAAAAAGAAAATCATGTTAAACTCAGAAATAACAACAAGCCTAGTTAATGAAACTTAGTCAGCGATGCTCAACAACAGCTAAAGAACCTACCTGACGAGCTGGTCCCTGCTTAATCTCAAATGACTGGTTGCAGGGGTTGTGAAATCAACTAAACTTTCAGATGCGAGCAGTGCTGGAGCCACTTGCTATGAATCAAGTGGGCTTTGTTCTGGTCAATGATGAAGCTTGCTGGGCTCGACCATCTGAATTATGTCCAAGCTCTGCTTCACTGCAGTGTGAAGGGATGGAAGGTAGTGTTTATGCATAGGCAGCGAGCCGTTGACAGTATGATATGTGATGGGCGGTAATCAAATTCACAAATCCTGATGCATACAATTCATGAAAAGCATCACATGTTGGGCAAGTGAATGGATACAGATGCAATGTGGGTGTGCTTATGTACAGATGATGAACAGTATAAATTGCAGGAAAGCATTCTAACAATCAAATACATGATGTGGGCTAAATGACAGGAGGATGATTATTGATAAAGTATATATCAACTTTTTGCAGTTCATAAAAGAAATAAATAAGACATTTTCTGAGTTTAAAGGAACGAAACCAGGACACTGTTACAAAAGAGCAGATGGCCAATGTTTGCTTGAGATGGAAAATAATCGCGAGAATGCAGGAATCCAATTCTCAAGGTCGAAATTGAATATGCTCCAGACTGACGCTGTACATTTTGGGAACACTCTTATTCAAGAGAACGAACTCATAGTGACTAAACCCAGTAGTTTGAAAAATTCAGATATCTTGCCCACATCTGATGGTTTAGATGATCCGTTCTAAATCTCCATCCATAGTTATTAACCAATGCTGAACCAACTTTGAGTCCATCTCAAATTGATATACCGACACTTAGGTAGAGAGTAACTTCAACAGCTTCAAGCACGGATCACCCAGCAGCCATAGTTTAGACATTCATCCAGCACAACCAAACCATGAATATCAATCGACAAGTGAAAAGCAGAGCACTCTATAGACAGAAGAATATCACTTCCTAAAACAATGCCTTCATCAATCTTGGTTTTCTCAGAAACCCATTTTGCGAACCATCTATTATAAAATAATGTAAAATATTCAAGCCATCAACAGAAAATGTAAGCCCCAGATCACAAACCAAGCTTAGAAAGGAACCAGAAGAGATCATAGGTATCGCTCAGTCTCTTAAGAAGTAGTAGATTATGCTGAAAATATGTTGTATGTGACATTGCAAGTTAATTACCTATTCCCAAACATGTGGCGAGCTGGTAGGCAGAGGAAGTTGGAAGCTCATCAGCTACGCACGATACCTTCTGCAAAGTGCCTTCCCTAATGACAACTGACTGGCCTTGATAGCAGTGGATCAATGGATTTTAGTATAGGATTCTTGGTGAGTTACTAATATCATAACTGTCAACTAGCAGGATCATTATTATCATCACCATATTCTTCTCTTCGTTTCTTTCCAAGCAGTAACAGCATCTTGACTTTGAATTAATATTGGAACAAACGAATAGCAGCAGGAGATAACAAAAAAGAAATAAAACAGACCACCTAAAGAAGAGATGCAGGGGAACAATGAATGCTATCCAAACGAAAACTTATGATGATCGGATATCAACAAAGATGCCTATAACGTAACTTATGATGATCGGATGTATCCGATATATATACACGATGTGTCCAAAGATATCCAAACGAAAGGGAAATCTAGCAAAAACGATATCATGCTATATTGAACTACATAATAAGCACAAAAGAGGTAAAAAAAAAAGGTGAACTAATGATGTTTAAAAAAGAAAGAATGGACAGGATGCCAAATACACCCATAATGAAGACATCGGCTAAACTACTCAGGTAAAATAAAATAAAAATAAAAAAAAATGCAACCATGAATGGAAGTGATCACAACGAACCCAGTATACCCACGCCATGTTACAGAAATTAAAGAGGGGAATAATAAAAAAAAAGGAAGCAATAAAATGAGAAAAACAGAAAAGAAAGAGAGAAAAAAAAAAGAACAGAAAATGCAAACAGAAAGTTGTGAGAATAAAGCAGGAAAATCAAGTTTGGAACAGATATTTCATCGAAAAACTAAGGAAACTTGATAAACACAGAAAGAATTTATTGGAATAAACATTCCATTGATTATAGCAAATGGAGGATTCGACCCTGCTGTATGCAGGACGATCCTGTCATTAGTGCTCTTATAAGAAAATGGAAAAAAAGAAATGAAGAAGAACAACGGAAATCAAGACGAAGGAACACTGAAAATAAAGGGGAAACGTTGTTTTTCTTTTTTAAAAAAAGGTGGAAAAGAGAGAAAAATGGTTACTTACCTGTAATGGGTTATGAGATTGAACGATTGTTTTTTAGCCGTAGTTTCACAGAAATCAGGTAATCGAAGAAGAGGAGGTGATGTCTTTTGATCAATGCTTGCTAGACGATGGATTTTCAGTCGATCAAAGGGAAAAACACAGGGAAAAAGAGGAAACAGGGGAAAGAGGAGGAAGGAAAGGAGCGGGGAAAACTTCAAGGGAGAAGCGTCGAGGATTTAACATGGAGGGGTGAAGCGCGGATGGGTTGAGGAGAGACCCGCGTTATCTTTTTTAAAGGGGAAAAGGGGAAGATTCGAGAGGGTGGTCGGTTAGAGATCGACGGGAGAGGTAGGAGAAGGCGGGTGGTTACGCGATGGGTGGTTCGGAGGGGTGCGATGGGGAAGAGGGTTTCAGTGGATGGCTCGTGAAGGGAAGCCGAGAGGGGAAAAGAGAAAGAAAAGGGTTTGGAAGAGGGTTTTTCCAGGGAGGTTTTGTGAAGGATGAGAGAGAGCGACCCTATCAAAAGAAAAAAACCGAATTAGGGTTTTTATTTTCAAGCATGTCTTTCTACTTTATAAAATTTCCAAAACAAGGTTCTTTTTATAAGATTTTTTTCAAAAAAAAAAAAAAAGATAGACTTAAATAAAAGATGATTTTCAAAAGGTGGTTCTAAAAGCTTATTATTATATTTTATTTTATTTTGTATCTTCTTTGTGTTTTTCTGATTTTTGTATTTTTTTTTGACAAAAAGACTTTAAAACTAGGGAAAATGAGAGATTAAAGACTATTTTTGGAAAAAAAAAAATTAATATTTACAAAAGAGGGGTTTTCTGAGAATTTTAACGTTGTTCTTTTGAAAATCCTTCAGAAAATGGGTTAGAAATGAAAGATTGGGTCTGGTTTCCAACAAATCTGAGAAATGAATGGAAATTTTATCAAAATTTTGACCTGATTATTTAAAAGATGGACCCAGGGGCAAAGAAGGAATTTTTGGATTTTTGGAAAATTTGGGGTGTTCACAGGTACAAATGCCTACACCCTAGCTCATAACTTCAAAAAAAAATTGATGATTGTGGGCTCCGAGTCGAGCCATGTTCTGAGAAATGCTATCTTGATGGTGCTCATGGCACCCTGACAAAAAAAAAATCATACAATGTGTGTGAACCCCAAGGCGGGTTCGAGATTTTGAGAATCCTCTGTACTGCGATGACTTGCACAGGAAAATAATTGAGAAATCAAATATGAGATTTATGAGGATCTGGGTATATCTGAAATAAGGTATATGTTACCGGACCCCTCATAGTGCGATAGCTCGCACTTGGTTATAAAAAAAATGTAAAATGAAATATAAAACATAAAACCTTTGAGACTCTGGGTATACCTGAAAGACGGTATATGTTACCGGATTCTCCGGGCTCTAGGTACACCTGAAAGATGGTGTATGTTACTGGACCCATGGTCTACCTTAGAGAGGGTAGGTGGTACAAGCTTCGTGGACATTCTTGTTTTTGTGAAAGCTAGGCGTCTCACCAGGTCCCCAGTCCACGAAGTTAGGGGACCAGGACTACCAGTGTTTCCTAAGTGGTAGATACAAGTCTTCTGCAGAAGTGTCAAGGGTGCATCCTAATTCTTGTTCTAGCCAATGAGGAGTTCTCTCTCGGTCACGGACCGTCCCCTTTAGATATCCGTACGGCTTGTCATACAGGTTACTAAATAATAGACCCCCGTATGGTCTCGGTCCGCTACGAGGTCTATGTCTGTGCATACCCACAGGGTATGAGTAGGATAAAACATTAAATAATTTAAGTTGCCTGGAAACTTACTTCTGAAGAATTGTGTACTGTTGATATGACTTTCGTAAAACTTGTGAAACCTACAGCTTTGCATTGAATCATGAATTAGAATTTCATAATCATTTTCTTAGAATAATATAAATTTTCATGCTAGTTATATCTGTCGATGTTGCACATAATTGTACACAGGACACTGAGCACCACATATAAATATAATGTTTCTTACGCAGACAGGGGAGTTTGACCCTTCTGCTTTAAATGTTTTTTCTGGTAGCAACTAATCGGAGTATCGGGGTGTCGTTTTGGATAAAGCCAAGAGATCTCATTTATTCAGTATTTTATGTTTGAACTCTAATTAGTAGATTTATATTTTTGTTATGAGATGTAATTAATGACATTAATGCTTTAATTAATGAATGGTATGCTTTTAGTACCTCTCTGTTTTACCATGTAATGCACTCAACACTTGTTTACACACTTTCGCTATTAAAAAAAAAATTACTCCAAAATTTTTACTATAAAAAGTTGGGGCGTTACAACAAGCATATAAACACAGGGGTGAGTAAAGATTACTCAGAAAGTGTGTATGCAAGGTTTTGGTTGAGAACAAACATATAAACACAAGAAGTCCCTTATGACCAAGTGGAAGATGTTAGGTCATATGGTCATAAGTGATTGTTGGAGTGGCTATTCCAACAGTCACATTCCAAGAGAAGTGTCTCTTGAGGTTGGAATTCATTTCAACATACACATTTCAAGAAAAGAGTCTCTTGAGGGATGAAGGGATTTCTTTCAGGGGTTGTGTCCCAAAGCTTGAACCCTCTTTGTAGTTTATAAAATGCAAGTGAAACAGTGTATGGGATATACAACACAATATACACAAAATTGATAGCATTAATTATAGAAGAGAGTTGAGAGTTTGAACTCCCTGGCGATTTCGAGTGTAACTGTGGAGCCTTCATCCCGGCTGCAAATCCAACCCCATGCAAGGTCGCTTCCCTTCATGGCATGCTTAGGCACATGGTACCTAGTGACCTCACACGCTTCGTTGGTGCACCGGGGTATGAGAAGGGGGATCCCTGGGTGTAGCCAAAATATCTCTTTGACCGTAGCCTGGAAGTAGGCGAGCTTCATGATGTCGGTCTCTTCGACTTTCCGGTCCCTGTCAACTGAAAGTGCAGTAGGATCGAGGCAACGAGCACTAGAGGGGGGTGAATAGTGCTTTTAAAAATTGTTTGCGGAATATTGACGGATTTTGCAATACACAAAGCAAACACACAAAGAACACAATAATTTATCATGGTTCGGTCTTTCCCGACCTACATCCAGTCCCCAAGCAAAACTCGCTTGAGATTTCCACTATCAACCTTGTGTAACTACAAGATCATACAGACCAAATCCGGTCCCACTTTCAGTAACACACCTACTGAAAGCAAACAACTCCTTTAAACCAAGGAATCCTTCTTTTTACAGAAAATAAGTAACAACTTACAATACAACCTATGAGCCTTTCTTTTGAATACAAATGAGATGCAATTGGCTTTTGAGGTTGTTGAAATACTCCACTCACGAATTCACTATCTCTCAAAGGAATTTGAGTGAAAAACTGAAGTGAAAAATATCACGTGAGTAAGAAAATGAATATGAGTAAAAAGCAAAAAGTAATTGATTCAAATTGATTGAATTGAAGTGCTTTTGAGTGTAAAATGCACTCATATTTATAGTTGAAAGTTTCCATACGTTGAGGGTATGAAAGGGTGTCAAAACAGTCCATTTTGAATGATCAAAACATTTGAAAAATGAAAAGACACGCCTTTTTGAAGTTTTAGGAAAAACGGCAAAATTAGTCGACTGAAACAGTAGTTAGTCGACTAATAGTTAGTTATTAGTAGACTGACAGTTATCGTCGGTCGACTGATCTGTTTATCGAGCCATTCAAAAATCTGAACTTTTGAAACTTAGTCGACTAGAGATAAAATTAGTCGACTGATAATATCATTAATAGACTGAAAAACTTTTCAGTCGACTGCTGCTAAAATCTTCTAAAAAACATACATTCTGTCTGGTCGACTGATAAAAGCATTAGTCGGCTGCTGCTATATTTTCCAGAAAACAGACATTTTGTCCAGTCGACTGATAAAACATTCGGTCGACTAATTTGACAAAAATGACTTTTTAGAAAATATGGCGCGAAAGGATTAGTCGACTGGTGAGTCTATTGGTCGACTAATAAACACGAAAATTTAAGAAAAGAGTTTTTTAAAAAGATTTTCATGAAGGGTTCTTTTAGAAAAGTTTTTCTAAAGATTTTTTAGGTAAAATGCAACCTAAATATGCACTCTAAGTAAGGCTCTTACAAGAATCTAAGACTTTTAATGAATTTAACATTTGCACACTAGTCTTCAAAGATTCTTCATCGAATTCTTCAATTTCTTCATTGCCTTAGCTGAAATGCAGTTGATTTCACTTGCTCATCATCAAAACCTTGTACTTGAAGTATCATGTAAGGCTTCATTGTCGTAACAATCTCCCCCTTTTTTATGATGACAAACTTAATCAAAGATGAAGCATTTAGATGCATAGATGGAGATTTTACTCCCCCTATCAATATGTTGCAAAACATTAAAAGTTAGTACATTCAAAGCACATATATCACATATTGATTGGTTTGCATTTCCATCATTACTTCATGCATTTTAAAATCTTTTTCATAAATGAAATTTTCAGTGCTTTCACATGATATAATTTCCATGTCATAATGCAATATGTAATTTCTATCTTTTTCTCTTAATTTCGCATTTCTCATGCAAAATGTTATCTTTTTCTATCTTTTTCTCCCCCTTTGTCATAATCAAAAAGAGTAAGGGCATAAATAGCATAAGCAAAATGTAAATACAAGTTTAAAATATTACAACCCATAAAATATTAAAGTTCAGTAAAGACAGAAAATAAAGATCAGAAAAGTGAGTTGAGCAAGTCCTTGATTGCAGTAACATCTTTCTGAATCGAAGAAAGTTGTTGAGTCACATCTTCACGAAAAGTGCGTTGATGCAGCTCCAAAGCTTCCAGTCGCTGCAAAACTTCATCATTGTCTTGACTTGTAGAAAATTTCTTTCTTTTTGCTTGAGATGAAGGTGTCGCAGAAGATGGTGAGGGTTCGGAAATTGATGGTTCAGTTTGATCAACATTTAAAGGAGGCAGATATTTGATTTTCATCCTTTTAAAAATAGTTTGATCAAAGAACTCCTTTTGCTCAATATATTTTTCATTAGTTAAGAGAACTTTGAATTGTTTGAAAATACGAGTTAGAAGACATCCATAAGGAAGAAATTGTTTTTGTTTCCACAAATTTGTAAAATACACATTGGCCCAATTTACAGAAATATTTCCAAATAAAACATAAAGAGTTGTAGATAGATCTGTGGAATAGTAATCAAAAGAACCAGTTTTAGTTAGAACATTATGGGCAAGGATTCGTCCAGCAATGTGTGCACGAGTTTGAAGATTAGTATTTTTGAAAGGAGGGCAATGAGGTGCACCGGGAAGAAGAATTTGTTCAAAAATTCTTTCAGCATTTAGTTCAACAGTATTGAAAAGAGTGTCTGAAGGTGAAATTTCTAGGATTTCTCCAAGTAGTTTAGAATCAAACTCAATTTCAACATCACGAACAAGAGAGGAAAGAAATCCAGTTTCGTGATCAAAATATAAATTCGTATAAAACAAGTGAATCAGAAAAGGATAGTGAAGGGTGTCTGCACAGGCATCAAAAATATGTGAAATTCTTGGAAATAATTCTCTTATTTTGTAACAAGAAAATAGGTGAAACAGTATATTTCGGCCTGGTAAAATAGGTAGTGCACAAATCGATCCAAAAGTATCATATAAAAGAGGATTTCGGAGTAATCTGAGAGAAAATCCATGTCTTGAAGAAGGTGTAGGAGGAGAAGAACCTAAACCTTTTGCTGATGCAGTCTTTGAACGAGGCATGGTTAAAAAACAGATTCACCTCAAAAAATAGTTGCAGAGAATGATTTTGACTTCTAAATGACGTCCGGCAGAAGGAAGATGTTGTTCGGCGTTGTGAAGGAGAACCAATGCAACAGAAACAGTGAATAGACGAGGAGGAGTCTGCGGTGGATGACGGCAGATGCGAGGAGGCTGCCACAAGGGGATTCCGGCAAGGACTGAATATACACCATCACGGCAAGAGGATTCCGGCGAGATCTGAAGATGCGTCGGTTACTGCAAAAGGATTCTGGCGTTTCCCTGTCACGGCTAGAAAATTTCAGCGAGGATAGGTTCGAACGACACTCCGAGGATTTTTTGGAAGAGAGAGAGAGAGAGAGAAAGAGGGTTTTCATTTTTCAAAGGGTTTCGTTTTTAAGAAAAACGAAAAGGTGTGTAAATGAAATGAAACGATGCCCTTTTTAAAAAAAAACAGGTGTTTTAAAAAAAACCAAGGGGTATTGGGTCCCTTCAGTTAAAATTTAAAAAAAAAATTAGTCGACTAAAATTTTATCGGTCGACTAATAATGTGTGACTCTTTCTAAAGATTTAAAAGCATCAGTCGACTAAAATTTTATCAGTCGACTAATATGGTGCGATTTTGAGATTTTGTTCAAAAAAAATCAGTATTTTATAAATCCAAAAATGAGCAAATGCCTAGTTCTCTCCTAATTCTCATAAAATCTTCATTTTTAAGTGGTTTAGTGAAGATATTGGCATGTTGTTCTTTAGTGAAAATAAAATTTAACGAAATATCTTCTTTTAACACATGATTTCTTAAGAAATAATATCTAACTTCAATATGCTTAGTTCTTGAGTGTTGAACAGGATTTTTCGAAAGATTTATAGCACTAGTGTTATTATTATAATAAATAGTTGTTGTGGAGTAATTCAAACCAAAATCTTTTAAGGTCTGTTTCATCCATAGTACTTGTGAACACGCTAAACTAGCAGATATATATTCTGCTTCAGTTGTTGAGAGTGACACTGAATTTTGCTTTTTACTAAACCAAGAGACTAAGGAATTTCCTAAGAAATGACAAGTTCCGCTAGTACTCTTGCGATCAGATTTACTTCCTGCAAAATCTGCATCACTATATGAAACTAAATCTAAGGAAGATGATTTTGGGTAAAATAAACCAAAATCTGAAGTATCTTTCAAATATCGAAGAATTTGTTTTACTACAATTAAATGAAATTCCTTTGGATTAGCTTGAAATCATGCACACATACAAACACTAAACATTATATCAGGTTGACTAGCAGTTAAGTATAATAGAGATCCGATCATACCTCTGTAGAGCTTAGTATCTACATTTTTACCATTTTCATCTTTATCAAGAGAAGTAGTTGTACTCATAGGATTCCTTCTTGATTTCGATGAATCCATCCCAAATCTCTTGAGAAGTTCTTTTGTATACTTAGCCTGATTGATGAAGATTCCTTCTTCAGTTTGCTTTATTTGAAGTCCAAGAAAGTAGTTTAATTCACCCATCAAGCTCATTTCAAAACTCTTCCTATATAGCTTTAGCAAATTCTTTACAAAGAGAATCATTAGTAGAACCAAATATTATGTCATCAACATAAATTTGCATAATAAGAATATCTAAATTAAGAATTTTAATAAATAAAGTGGAGTCTATCCGACCAATGGAAAAAACAGATTGTTCTAGAAAATTTCATAGTCTTTCATAACACGCTCTTGGTGCTTGTTTAAGTCCGTACAAAGCTCTTTTCAATTTGCAGACTTTTTCTTGATTATAGCATTGTGCTACTAGCCTTGTTTTGTTTCAAATGACTTCACCATTTTCATCCAGCTTATTTCGGAAGACCCATCTTGTTCCAATTACTGGATGATCCTTTGGTCTATCAACTAGATTTCAAACATCATTCCTAGTAAATTGGTTAAGTTCTTCAGACATGGCCAAAAGCCAAAATTCATCATCACAAGCCTCATTGATATTCTTTGGTTCTATTTTAGATATGAAAGCAACATTTGCAATATATTTTTCTAATTGCCTTCTAGTTTGGACACCACTCTTTATTTCTCCAATAACTTGTTTATGTGGATGATTAGGATCTTCTTTCCAAACTGGTTGAAGAGGAATATTTTCTTGAGAAGTACTCTCTATCAAGGGTTCTTCTTGAAGTATTACTTCTTCTCCTTCGCTTAGAGGTATAACCTGCTCACAATTCTCATCAAATGCAACATGTAAAGATTCTTCAATGCAAGATGTTCTTTTATTAAAAATACGATAAGCTTTACTTCTAGAAGAATATCCAAGAAATATTGATTCATCTGATTTTGAATCAAACTTATCAAAATTATCTTTGGTATTTAACAAGAAACATTTACTACCAAAAAATTTGAAATATGAGATCTTTGGTATACGATCATAATACAATTCAAAACATGTTTTATGTAAAATTGGTCGAATAAGAACACGGTTTAAAACATAACATGTTGTATTCATTGCTTCAGCCCAAAAGTATTTTGGTAAATTTTTATCTTGAAGCATGGTTCTAGCACATTCTTGCAAAGTTCTATTCTTTCTTTCAACAACTCCATTTTGTGGAGCCGCTCTAGGAAAAGCAAAGTTGTGAGATATACCATGTAAATCACAATACTTTAGAAAAGATTCATTTTCAAATTCACCACCATCATCACTACGAATTTTAATTATAGATGTAGATTTTTCATTTGTAATTCTTCTACAAAGTTTGGAAAATTCCGAAAAAGCATCATTTTTGCTTTTTAGAAAAATCACCCATGTAAACCGAGAATAATCATCTACTATAACAAAAGCATACTTGCTACCATTCAAACTTTAAATTCTAGATGGTCCAAATAGATCTAAATGTAAAACTTCAAGAGGACGCTTTGTTGAAACTATATCTTTTGCTTTAAAAGAACTCTTGATTTGTTTAGCCCTTTGGCAAGCATCACATAAGTGATCTTTCTTATATGGTATTTTAGGTAGGCCTCTAACAAGATCATTCTTGGATAACTTGGAAATAATTTTAAAGTTAACATGTCCAAGTCTCTTGTGTCATAACCATTAAATTTCATTTGAAACAATAAGACATTTTTCATTAAAAGTGGGTAACTCATCTAGATATAGTTCATACATATTGTTCCTTATTTTACCTTTAAAAATGATCTTTTTAGATTGAAAATCAGAAATTAAGCATAAATCATTTTCAAAAAAAACATAAAAACCTTTATCACATAATTGACTAATGGATAATAAATTATGCATTAGACCATCTACTAAAAGAACATTTTTTATCAAGGGAAATTTTGGATTACCAATATTACCAATACCTATTACTTTTCCCTTGTTATTGTCACCAAAGGTGACGGTTCCTCCATCCTTACTTTGGAGGGTGGAAAATAACTCTGGCCTTCCAGTCATATGTTTGGAACAACCGCTGTCCAATATCCATTTGCTCCTTATTTTGTGTACCTACAACAAATTTAGAAGACATAGCATTTGACCCCTTTCTATTTTCGAGTCCATGAGAGTTAGTCTTAGGAACCCATATCCATTTGGATTTTGGTTTCCTTTGATAATAAATATTCTTTCTATAAAAAGATTTAGCATTTCTAGAATAATCATGTCTAGGCTTATAAGCATTATAAGTTTCATGATTAGATGCATTTCTATTAGAACTGGAAAATTTAGTTCTATGAATAAATGGTTGAGAATATTGTCTTTGATTCTTCACCACATAGTTTGGTCTATTTTGAGTATCAAAGAAGCTATATCCCAATCCGGTTTTATTAACCGAGCATCTTTGAGAACCAAGAAGTCTTTTTAGATTCTCTTGACCATTTGTGAATTTGGTCACTGTAGAAAGAAGATCTTTTGATTTTTCTTTCAGACTAGTTATTTCTTTTTGTAAGAGATTAGTTCTTGTTCCAATTTCTTTTATCTCAAATGCTTGACAAGAGTTTTCCTTCTTGAGATCTTCTATCTCTTGAAGTAACACTTTGTTTTGAGAGTTAAGAGTTAAATTTTCAGTTTTAACTCTTTGTTTTTAGAACTTAGACTCTTAAATTTAGCATATAAATCATTAAATGCTTCTAATAAATCATCATAGTCAAATTGACTTACCGAATCTTCTTGTGCTACAAAACACATGTTGGCGACTTTTTCATTTGATTCTTCATCGGAAGAGGAGTCACTATCATCCCAACATGCTTGAAATGCCTTTTTCTTCTTGAATTGGTCCGTGGGCTTAATTTTGAGAAGAGGACAATCTTTCTTGATATGTCCTGCCTTTTTGCAGTTAAAGCACTTGACTTCATTAGGATTAGAAGAATCCATTTTCTTTTCCTTTCTTTGAAATCTTCCATTTTTTATGAATCTTTTGAATTGCCTTGTAATGAGGGCTATATCTTCATCTTCATCTTCATCTTCATCTTCATCTTCATCTTCATCTTCATCTTCATCTTCTTCTAAATTTTCAAAGTCAGAAGTAGCCTTAAAAGCAAGAGATTTCTTATTGGGTTCTTCTTCTTGTCTGTCTTGAAGTTTGACTTCATATGCCATTAGGTTACCAACCAAATCTTCAAGAGTGAGAGTCTTTAGATCATTTGCCTCTTCAATAGTTGTGGTTTTTCTCTCTCATTCAGGAGTTAAACACCTTAGGATCTTTTTGACTAAATCTACTTGTGAATATTCTTTTCCAAGGGATTTCAAAGTATTAGTTGTATCGGTCATTCTTGTTACCATGTCCGATATAGATTCATTTTGCTTCATTTTAAATAATTCGAATTTATGAACCAAAGAGGTGATTTTAGATTCCTTTACCTTTGACGTACCTTCGTGAGTCACGAGAAGAGTATGCCAGATTTCATTTGTTGTAGAGCATTGGGAGATGCGATTAAACTCTACCTTGTCAACGGCACAATATAATGCATTTATTGCCTTGGCATTAAGTGAAGCAGTCTTCTTTTCTTTATCGGTCCATCGGCTGAAATCAGTTGATGGAGTTTGGTATTTATCTGAAATAACTCTCCAAATATTGAGATCCATGGATTGCAAGAATATTGTAATTCACTTTCCAGTATCCATAGTTTGTTCTGTCAAAGAGAGGAGGACGAACAGAGGAGCATCCTTTTTTGTGCTGAGATGTTGTAGTTGTCATGCTAGATGATGATCAAATCAAAATAATAGCAAACCTGACTCTGATACCAAATGAAAGTGTAGTAGGATCGAGACAATGAGCACTAGAGGGGGGGTGAATAGTGCTTTTAAAAATTGTCTGCGGAATATTGACGGATTTTGCAATACACAAAGCAAACACATAAAGAACACAATAATTTATCCTGGTTCGGTCTTTCCCGACCTACATCCAGCCCCCAAGCAAAACCCGCTTGAGATTTCTACTATCAACCTTGTGTAACTACAAGATCATACAGACCAAATTTGGTCTCACTTTCAGTAACACACCTACTGAAAGCAAACAACTCTTTTAAACCAAGGAGTCCTTCCTTTTACAGAAAATAAGTAACAACTTACAATACAACCTATGAGCCCTTCTTTTGAATGCAAATGAGATGCAATTGGCTTTTGAGGTTGTTGAAATACTCTACTCACGAATTCACTATCTTTCAAAGGAATTTTAGTGAAAAACTGAAGTGAAAAATATCACGTGAGTGAGAAAATGAATATGAGTGAAAAGCAAAGAGTAATTGATTCAAATTGATTGAATTGAAGTGCTTTTGAGTGTAAAATGTACTCATATTTATCGTTGAAAGTTTCCATACGTTGAGGGTATGAAAGGGTGTCAAAACAGTCCATTTTGAACGATCAAAATGTTTGAAAAATGAAAAGACACGCCTTTTGAAGTTTCAGGAAAAACGGCAAAATTAGTCAACTGAAACAGTAGTTAGTCGACTAATAGTTAGTTATTAGTAGACTGACAGTTATCGTCGGTCGACTGATCTGTTTATCGAGCCGTTTGAAAATCTGAACTTTTGAAACTTAGTCGACTAGAGATAAAATTAGTCGACTGATAATATCATCAGTAGACTGAAAAACCTTTCAGTCGACTGCTGCTAAAATCTTCTAAAAAACATACATTTTGTCCAGTCGACTGATAAAAGCATTAGTCGGTTGCTGCTAAATTTTCCAGAAAACAGACATTCTGTCCAGTCGACTGATAAAACCTTCGGTCGACTAATTTGACAAAAATCACTTTTTAGAAAATATGGCGCGAAAGGATTAGTCGACTGGTGAGTCTATTGGTCGACTAATAAACACGAAAATTTAAGAAAAGAGTTTTCTAAAAAGATTTTCATGAAGGGTTCTTTTAGAAAAGTTTTTCTAAAGACTTTTTAGGTAAAATGCAACCTAAATATGCACTCTAAGTAAGGCTCTTACAAGAATCTAAGACTTTTAATGAATTTAACATTTGCACACTAGTCTTCAAAGATTCTTTATCGAATTCTTCAATTTCTTCATTGTCTTAGCTGAAATGCAGTTGATTTCACTTGCTCATCATCAAAACCTTGTGCTTGAAGTATCATGTAAGGCTTCATTGTCGTAACACCAACGACTTTGTCCAATTCGGTCATGATCTTCTGTTAGATCTGCGTCTTCCATAGTATCTTAGTCAGTCCCCACTCCACTATGCTGGATGACATGTCGGTATCAACTACAAACATGTCCTAGACCCAAAAAAGTCAATGACATTGTGTCAATTTGTCGAAAGTCAAAGTTCAAATTGTATGCTAAGTCAATACTCACCGCAAATGGTTTGGATCAATGTGGTTTCTGGATTGGATTCACTAGGTTGGATCCATTTTGACTTAGGGTTTTTATATCTGAATCCCAAAAATTTCCTAATCCAATTAAGACCCACCTCCATTTTTTAAATATGAAGTCAGAACAGATTAGAGTTTTGTCAGACCAAATTCCAGTGTATTTTATTAGTCTAGTTATGTACGATGGATATGGTACTACTATATCTATACCAGATCTAAGCCTTTCATATCCCCACCTACCATGTTTGATCCAACTCAAGGGCTCGGGCTGTCAATGTGTTGGGTATCTAATCCATTTGATTGGTACCTGCTCGGGTATACACCTGGCTTCGACCTTGTGGCAAGGGATACCCTCTATCGGTTTTGAACTCATGACATTTTATCAACTTGGTAACGTTCACAAGTTGCCCCTACCAGGCGAGCGGAGCTAATGTGGGCCCCAATCTCAGAATCACTCCTCTTGAGGAAGAGGAAGATGATTTCATTTTGTGCAAGCCAATGCCCAGCATTGGCTCTAAGGCCAGGGTTTCTAGCCTCAAAGTTTTATGCTACCAGCACGATGACCGTAGGTATAGCAGGTTAAGCCAGCGCAACCAGGTATCAGTGAAGGGTGTGCTTTCGTAGAGTTATAAAATCGAAAGAAAATGAAGAGAATTTTCATTTCACTTACCAAGAGCATGCCCTTGTCTGGCATTTATAGTGAGGAAAACAGGCAGCAAGTGGGATTAAGTGTGATCTATTTCTTTAGCTTCTCCCAAGTTTGTGTTTAGATGCTGTAAAAAATCGCGTTCTTGAGTATCCATGCGAGGCAAAAAGACATTTTAGTTCGCCAAAAATGTCATGGTCAGATGGTGCTACTTGGGAATGGAATATTAAAGCCCATGCAAAAGTCAGAATTTTAGGTGCTCCAATTAATACCGAAACATTCACAATCATGAAAATTCGGGTCTAGTCATGATTTTGTAGTGAGTCCAAACGAGCGCTTCATATTCCAGCAAACATTCCCAATAAAAGGGGTCACAGTGCTCTCATGGGGCTTGAAGGGTTGTGAAGCATTGCCTAACGATTACATCAGCTTCGTTCTCACCTATATTGGATTAGCACTTCTCACGAGGCGGCCATCCAAAAAATCTAACGGCTATCTTGATTCTTCATCAATGAGCCTTGCCTTAGGTGATTATTTTAACTCTTTGATTTGTAAAGATTCATGCCCACATTTTGTGCTTATTTCTGGTACATGAGCCACATGTGTATGTAAGTGTCCCTCTTTTCTTTGTTTTCTTAGAAGGTTTGGTGAGGTTTGAGCGGTAGGGCACGGACCTGGTCGGCTGGTCACTTACCAGACATTTCCAATCTGGATTTGAATATATGGTGTACCCGAATCTAAATCATACCCAAAACCCAACACATGTTAGATCTAGATGTCGGCTTGGAGGAAAGATATAGTAACCCAAGATTGATCTGATTGGTCACTTCTGGTCGATCCTACTTGGATCCGGGTTTGGCCCCAAATTGGTTAGATAATAGGTATCCAATTATGCGGATCATAGATTCGGATCAAACTCGAGGTTAAAATAATGCATACAATCATCTAAATATGATTTAGATATAAACATACAACCCACATCATGATCCATAAACAAAAACCTTCTATTCAACAAGGATAACATGATTTTTTCAAAAAAATTTAATTTTCCAAAAACCTATTTCGAGTTTTTAGTACATAAACGCATAGTATAACTCAAATCCTATATAAACATAAACCATTATTTAGTCTTAGGATGCATAGGAGAACAATCCCTAATGCATGAATTGGGTACCCTAGCCCGTACACACATCCAAAGCTAGTAAAACCCTAACTCAAAATAGTCGGGTCTATGAATTATCCATCTTCACTGGATCGGATCTTCCTCAATCTTCCTTACCAATGGAGGTACAACTTCACACTCACTTCTATGGAGGTCGGGACCTAAGGCTTGAGGGAAGAAGGTAAAGACAGAGATGATCAAAATTTAGAGAGAGAAATAAAAAAATAGGAATTGAGAAGTTAGGGAGGGGCATGTGATAGGTCTCCTCTTATGTAGAGGGGTTGACCTCATATCATAGGAAAGTATAGAAACTTCTCATTTGCCCATGCCATGCTTACTTGGCATCCTCTTTCCTTATCTATATGGGATTCTTTCGAAGAAAAATGTGTGTGAAGGGAGAGAAATCATAACCTTCTTTAACAATGGTCTCATCTAGGTAGGCCTTCAAATTATGTACAACTTTAGCTTAGGTAATTTCAACTACTTAAGATTCCTTAATTAAATTTAGATAATTAGGTCTATTTATATAAATTGACTAAATAAATTCAAAGAAGGAAGGTGGGGCATCCTACCTTGACTTGGGCATAGGTCCCACCTAAGGGCATCCCACACTATGGATCTCATTATCCATTTAAACCAAATTAGATCCAATATTAAAGTATCCAAAATCCGTTATGAGAATATATGGGGTCCATTCTCCAAATTAAAAATTCAATCCTAAATTAAATACACATTGAAATTCAACATAAATTCAAATTGAAATTCAAATTGCTTTCACATTCCAAATTCAAATTTGAATCGAATTCCGCTTTCACTTGAAATTTAACATTAATTAAGATTAATTTTTAACTAAAATTTATACATTAATTTAACACAAAATTCATCTTTATCACTCAAGAAATTATCAAAAATTTGTGGGTTTTACAGCCATAATCAGTCCATGTCAAAAGTGCATAGAAAAGTAAAGTGTTAGGGATGTGGTAACTTGGGATATACTAAAAAATATTGTGAGGTGCAAAAGAAAAATCAATATCCTTCAAAATCTAGTCTCAATCAACAACACAGTTCAAATGGATCTTGGGGAAATATAGTTGAAGAGATTAAGACTTTTGAAAAAATGGAGAATTTTTGTCTAGATAGAGGTGCAACTTTACCTTATTGATTACTTGATTATGATGCACCTTTTGATATAACTTCTCGTAGAGAATGATTTTATAAGTATTATGCATGTGATTGTGGTATTATTTACATGAGAAATAATGACTCATGCAAAATAGTGAGAGTTGGAGAGGTAAAAATCATGGTGTGGTAGTATGATTTGCACTATTTCGAATGTTAAACATGTTTCAAGTTTTAGAAGAAGTTTCTTGTCTCAGGAGAAAAAATTTGATGAGCAATTGATGAGCAAGGTTATAAGTTAAAAGGTAGTAATAGTTGTTTGAAATTTTCAAAAGGTAATCCAGTAGTGGCAAAAGGAGAATTAGTAGGTAACTTGTGAGAAAGACTATTTTGGGAGAAGCTTAAGTTGTAGAGGAAGACTCCGTCATGACATGGCACAAGCGTTTAGACCATATGAATGAGTGCGACATTAAGGTACTTCTTGAACAAAAGTTGCTTTCTCATCTAAAGTTTCATAGTTTGGACTTGTGTAAATCCTGCTTATTCGGTAAACAAAATCGGTTGCAATTTGCTATCTCTACTACTAGAAGTAATGGCTTTTTGGAGTTGAATCATTATGATAGATAAGAATCACTTATTGTTTTCAGGGGGGGTTGCTTCATATTATGTCACTTTTATTGATGATTTTTTAAGAAAAGTGTGAGTTTATATTTTGAAAAAAAAAATCAAAAGTTGTTGCTTGTTTAAAACGGTTTAAAGCTTTGGTAGAAAATCAAAAAGGTAAAAAACATCAAAGGTTTAATAACGGATAATGGATGAGAGTTTTGTTCTATTGAATTTAATGGTTTTCATAGTAAACAAGGTATTGCTTGACAATCTAAAGTTTCTAGTTCACCTCCAAAAAATGGTATTGTCGAAAGATGAATCATACCATTTTGGAGTGTGACAAGTGTATGATGAGCACAGTAGGCATAAAAGAAAGTTTTTCAGTAGAGGCAGTTAGCACAACTTGCTTCTTTATTAGCAGGTCTCTTAATATTATTCTTGATGATAAGATACTAGAAGAGATTTGGATAACTTGTTGATTATTCTTTTCTTTATGTTTTTTTGTTATAATACATATGCCTTACTCCAAAAGATACGAGAAGTAAGTTGGACGAAAATTAAGTCTAATTTTTGGTTATGAAGATGAAACTAAGGAGTATTGATTGTGAGATCCTACTGACCACAAGATTATTATTAGTCAAGATGTTATTTTCAGTGCAAAATTTATGCAATAAAAGAATATGATAGATGACAATTGTTGAGACAGTATTTGCAAGATACCTAACAAATTTTTAGTGAGCAAAAAGAACCTACAGTTGATGCACCGTTCAAGTGGTGATGAAGTTAGGTCATATAGAGTTAGAGGAGCTCCTATCAAGTATGATGTTTTTGTCTTATCTTTTGTTGTTTGATCGAAGAAGGTGAACCAATTATATATGATAAGGCACGTGAAATTGATGATGCACTTCTTTGGAGATCATCATTGGAAGAGGAGATGGAAACTATTTGAAAGAATAAGAACAAGATCTTATTGAATTGCCAAAAGGTAGAAAAACAATTGGTTACGGGCGGATCTTCAAGAAAAAGAAATGTCATGATAATGTTGTTTAGAGGTATCATGCTCAATCGGTTGCAAAAGGTTATGCTTAGAAATCAAGTATGGACTTTGAAGAGATATTTTCTCCTATAGAGCACATGACAACCATTGTAATAGTTTTGACTATGTTTGTTATTCTTGATTTGGAACTAGACCAATCAGATGTAAAAATTGTTTTCTTGCACGTTGAGTTAAAGGAGGATATTTACACAACCCAATCTGAGTGTTTTGTTGAGAAAGGCAAGAAAAACTTGGCCTGTAATCTCAAGAAATTGTTGTATGGATTAAAACAGACAAGTGGTTTGACTCTTTCATTGTAAGCTTGAATTTTCATAAGTGTAAAGTTGATCATTGTGCATATTTTAAAAGATATGATGTTGGCAACTTTATTATCTTGTTATTATATGTGGATGACATGATTGTTGCATAACAAGATAAAAATAAGATTGTAACATTAAAAGCTCAATTGGTTAGGGAAATTGAAATGAAAGATTTGAGAGAGGTGAATTGAGTTCTTGGGATGAATATACTCAGAGACAAAAGAAACTCGAAGATTTGGTTAACTCAAAGAAGTTATGTAGAGCGAGTTTTGCAGCGCTTCAACATGCAAGATTCTAAACCAGTGAGTACCCCATTTCCTATGCATATGAAATTGTCTTTAAATCAATGTCCTATCACTAAAGCACAAATGATAGAGATGTCTTGGGTACCATATTCATCAACAGTATGATGCCTTATGTTTGTTATGGCGAGCACTAGACCTGACAAAGTAAATACAATGGGAGTTGTTAGTAGATACATATAAAAATCCTTGACATGATTGCTAGACAAATGTGGAGTGAATTAAGGATACTAGTAAGTTTGAAATTTGTTATAGTGGTAAGGACTTAAAAGTTATCGGCTATGTTGATTTATGCAGGAGACTTGGATGGAAGGACGTCTACTATTAGATATGTGTTTACTTTGAGAGATGAAGTAGTAAGCTGGTCATCAAAAATATTGTAATCAGTGGTAGCATTTGTCTTCTATGGATGTTGTGTGCGTATTACTAACTCCCACATCTAAAGAATCAATTTGACTTACTAGATTGCTTAGCTAATTCCATGTTGAGCATAAGGGAGTGCAAATATTTTGTTACAGCCAAAGTGTAGTATTTTTGGCACATAATCTAGGTTTTCATGATAGAAGTACATTGATGTTCAATATCACTTCATTCGAAAAAAGATAAAAGAAGAAAATGTGACAATCGAAAAAGTCCACACAGATAGCAATCCAGTTGATATGTTGACTAAGCCTATTGCTTAAGGCAAAATCACTTGGTGCATGACTTCTTTTGGGTTTGCAATTACTTGATGATTGGTGATGGTTGGGTAGCAACTGCATGAGAGTTTTTTCAATGAACAGAAACAAGACTTCAAGTTGGAGAATGTTATGTTAACCTTTTATAAGGATTCCTCTTTCTAAAATTGAGAGAGCTTCTCTTTTCAAAACTTGTGTAGAGAATTCATGTTTTAAGAAAATGGGTGTGTATGAAGCAATGTTTCTTATCTTTTAATAAATATATCCATAGTCTTGTGAAAAGTTGTAAGTTTTTTTGGATATTAAGAAAGAGAGAATATTTTGATAAGTGGTTGTGGGTTTGCTTGAAGGTTAGAAAATTCTACCTATAAATATGGGGTAGGAGAAGGGGGGAGGTATGTCTTTATGATAGGCTTGAAGCATTGGGAAGAATGAGAGTTAGAGAAAGAGAGGCTTTGGTTTTTTTAGAGTGTAGGTTCTATCAATTAGGTAGGAGTCTAAGTATCCTCTTGGTATGCGTCTCCATCTCTTGATATAGTGGGAGTTATTCTTTTGTTACCGCCCCATAAATATAGGCTTCGGTCCAACCTTATTAATCTTGTGTTGTGGTTGCTTTTATTTTTTTCTTGCATATTGTATATCGATCCAATCGGGGGACATAGGGCTGCACCTATTTCCATGTATCGTTTCTAATGCAGTGTTTTGAAACTCAGGTGCTTCCAAATGGCAGAGAGCCTGAGAGACACAACACACATCTGATTAAATGCTCACAAACATAGCCGAAAATATATTATTCAATCTTTAAATATCATAAATAAAGTATTTAAATGCAACGTAGGTTTAGATAGAATTAAGAAAATAAGGGGCCTTTTCAGTGGCCTCACCTAATGTCATTGAGTGCGCTGGCCCCAACACCTTTCTGAACTGGGTTTTCAGGGGCGTAGGACCCTCTCCTTTGCTTGGCTTGTGTTAGTGGAGAAGCTCTCCACCCAGCACTTAAGTCTAGGAGCATCCAACTGGTAGGGATGGTAGTGGACCGGGGGAACCGGCCCTGTCCCACCGCACCCCGTTTGGATCGGGGATGGAGGACATGAAACGGGGATGGAGGTTAAAATCAAAACCCGTGCGGGGACGGAGGCAGGGATGGACTTATGCTTTCCCCTGCCCTTCCCCATCCCATTCTCGATCCCCGCCTTGCTCTGCCCTGCCCTGCCCGTCCCTGATCCTTCTTTAGAGATGACAGTGGACCAAGGGAAAAAGGGGCCCCGCCCCGCCGCTTTGCCCCCATTTGGACTAGGGATGGAGGACATGAAATGGGGATGGAGGTTAAAATCAAAACCTGTGCAGGGATGGAGGGTAGGACTTTGAGACATTGGAGATCTTGTCCCCTGCCCCAGTCCCCCGTGCCTACCAACTGACCTCAATTTGTGAGATAGCTAATCATTTGTTTGCTCAATGCCCTGCCTTCGATGATCTTTTGGCGTGCAATGCCTGATCACAACCTCCATATTCCTCCCACAACCTATATCAAATCCCCCAAACATGCTGTCCGGGAAGAAATGCCTGGAAATGTTGGTTGCTCTCCACTGGGTGGTACCTTTGGTTGGAGCTAAACAATAGGATTTTTTATGGCTGCTAGCATAGTGACAAATCTTGCAAGATTTATGAAAAACTTTGAGAAAATATACCGAGAAATTACCCGAAAGTAAAAAAAAGGGTAATTTCTCGTGATATTTTCAATTTCTCATGAGTTTTTCATCAAAAACATAAATATCATGTTTAAAACACGATATTTATGTTTTTAGTGGCTACTTATCATGAAAAAACCTTGTATTTTTAAAAAAAATATTTATATTTCTTTATACAAATTATTTTTTGAATTTTGAATTTACTTTTTAATGCCGAATTTTTGCCAAAAAAATGCAAGATTTAAAAAAAAAATCACATTCTCACGAGTTTTTGGCTGCCAATATTTTGCCACTTTTAAGTTTTGTCACTATGGCTGCTAGTTAGACATTTGCGCTCTGCATCTCCCACGACATTGCTACCTTCGCCACACTCGAGTGGGATCAGGGTCTGCACATTTGTGTTGTTAATCCCTGAGTTTCTTTTTTTGTTCTATACTTTCTCTCTCTTCCCTGGGTGATTTCTTAGCACCCAACATGAATAAAATCTTCACTCTTCCCTAAAAAAAAGAAACAAGAAATAAGAAAAATAATAATTTAGTTATATAAATGCTTGAAATTCTCAATTTCATCCAAAACATTACATTCTTTTACCACCACAGGGTCGCCAGCCTAGTCAGCAAGGTGGGTGTGAGGGCAATGAGGTGAAGTTGCTGGATCGAACACAGCTGGCGCACAGGTGTGTCTGTAGCTTTTACAAGTTGGTCGGGGACCCCACTTGAGGTTTACCATGCAGGGACCGGGCCCATTAAGTAACCTGGTTTTCAGTGAGGATTTCTCGTTGTCAAAAAAACAATTTACATTATACTTTTTTAATATTACAAATTTATTTTTAATAAGTAAATAAAACTTTGAATAACACATATATCTCAACTTTTTATTAAAAAAGAGCATTTTTATTTAATGAAAACTTGCAAGAAATGAATGAAAAACATGTTTCCCAAATGAGGGAAAAGAGTTTCCTATACAAATTAAGTTTCTCATGTGATGTGTAACGGTTTTCTCATGCATTTTTAGAACTTTTTTGACAAGTTTCAGAAACACTAAGGTTTGCAGTTTCATAAACGATTTCTCAAGAAATGAGTTCCCCATATATAAGTGGAGTTTCCAGCCACATTAGGATGCAGGAGGGAGCATGCAATCCAAGTCATGTGAAGTTTATTTTTGCAATTTTATTTTTGGATTTTCAAGCTTGTATTTGGATATCAGATTTATATTGGATCCATATCTAATTTGGAAACTTATCATAATCAGGGTTATCAGATTAGCAGTTTCTATTTTGTTAGCACTAGAATTCACATCTTTATATAGATAAGAGGGGTTAGAGTCAAATCATAGTTGAGTTGCATAGCGAATGTTAATTTTCTTTATTTAAGTTGTTTTTCATTAATTCAATTATTTTTTTATTTTTTCGTCATTTCTTGCAATTCCTAGTTATTTTCTGTAATTTCTTAGTATTTATAAATAATTTAGTTGTAAACGTAATTTGGGAAGAAATATTTATGTAATTTTGTTCCCGAGTTTACAGCCCTAATTAACTCACTCCTTGTGGAAACCTAGTTTTTCACATCATCTTGCGCACACACACACACACACACACACACACACAAGAATTCTGCTCTTCCAATATGAGCAATTTGACCACCCAGATGGTATCCCATGTGGTAAGCAGGTTCCTGTGCCAAACTGAAGACCCAGGTTCGAATCCCTCTGCCACATGGGGCTTAAGAGATATCTGGTAGGGGGTTTGCCTAACCCCAGCTTGCCTTTCAAAAAAAATATGAGCAAAATTGCAAAATGTCACCAAGTTGATGGGATCAATGTTGTCAGTATCGGAATCGGCCCTGAATCGTGTGGCCGACGATTCAGCTGTATTGACCAATACTCAAGTGAATGCGGCCAGAAAATAATACAAAAATATTGTGTCAATCATAACATGACATGTGTTAAAACTACTAAAATAATATTAAACTAATAATAAAAAACTATTTCTAGTATTTTTGCATTTATTTAAAAATAACCTATTCAAGGGTGAAGTGTTTTGATATTCTGCCGATACGCACTGATACTGATAACATTGGATAGGATATCATAAGTTTGAAACCCACCGAGAGTGTCCCTTGCTGTAAGATCGAAGTTGTGTGTATTCTTCAGCAGGTAGGAGGATCTCAAGGGTTCTACTAAGGTTGTCAATGGGTTGGGTTTATACAGGATGTCTGACCTGACCCGAACCCGAATTTTTTAGTATGAGCATGAAAAGTGCTGACCTTAATGTTATCCGAGTTGACCCAAAGCCGACCCGAGCAATATGCACTAGGTACCCGACCCAACAGGAATATTTCGAGCTCATGCGAGATGATTGCTACTGATGCCTCCAACACCTGATCAGACTCACTTTTTTACAATGCCTGAGTTTGATTATTCAAATAGAGATCACACCAGGGTCCAGAAAAAAAAAATATCCGGACCCAAAAACCAGGCCATGACAGATTTGATTATATGAATACAAAAGAAGTGGATACACGGGCCTCATGGAGTTTACACCTGGATCCCGATCCCGACTCATGACACTGTTAAATTAACCAATAGTAGTACTCACCTCTACAGTCCCGTACCCACCCCGACCTGGACCCGACCCTTTTTCAGGGTCCCAGTATTCTCATCTTTTTGTCCTAGACACGATTCACCCGATTTGTCTTAAAAAACTTTTCCGGGACGCTCTCATCTGAGTCAGAAAACAAAAGATGACTCGATTTTTTTTTTCCCTCGGAAGGATTGGGGAGTGTTCCTGGCCATTTTCTAGATTGTCCATTTTGCTAAAAATAAAAAATAAAGAAATAAAAGAACAAAGAAAACTTGCTTTTTAAACTGTCCCACTCTATGCAATGAATATAAGCAATCTTTTATGAGAAATTTTAGATTATCTAAAAAAAAGTCTGCTGGTTTTGAACGGTAATACCATACTGCGGTTCCTACTTTTGTTGGAGTGTGGAGCTTGTTTTCTCCTTGGATATAAATCCATAATTTTCGTGGATCAAACTTTGCGATAAGTTGGTCGGAGATTGAAGGGGGTGAGCCCTGCCCATCTCGGGGGTGTTAATTAGCCCTAAAGGCAAATTTTTTTGAAGATAATTACCTAATTTCATCCTAAACTCTTCGTTGCATCCCGAGTAAACTTCATAAAAAATTGGTACACTTCTTATTTAAGGTGTCATTATCCTCTCTATCGTGGATCCCAATCAATAATCAGAAAAATGATAAGTGCAGTCGTGGACGTAGGCAATTTTTATTGAACAACTTAAAATTCTTAGTTTTTCGTGTGTAATTGTTTTCTCTTTTTGGTTTTTTGTCTTTTTATTTCTTCGATCCATCGAAAGATCGTTCCTTGACATACTCACATAGGTTATCTATCTATCAAATGTTATATGGTTTAACATACACTATGTATGATATAAGAAGGCTTTTTTTAATGTCTAATATGTTATAATATTCAATTTCTATGATGGTAAAGATAGACGGGCTATCAATAGTAAATATAAAGAATAATTTAAAATGGGTCTAAAATATCTTGTTGGAGTCAACTTTCAACACATGAAAATAATGAATAGAACATGCCAAACATGATTCAATGTTTGGTTAGCTTTGGCTTTTGGAAATCATATCTTTTTTTGTTACTTATACCACTATAAATTATGGTGGTTCAATGCCACGATAAAAAAACACCCTATTTTGATATAGCATGTTTTTTAGCACGATATTTTCCAAAAACAATAAATCCCCCCAAAATAGCGATATTTTGAAAGTATCATATATTTTTTAAATGTCTTGTTTTTGTTATGAAATCACTTGATATAAAATACATCCTTTTATATTTTTTTACATTTTGCAGTTATATATGATTTATGTTTTAGTTTTTATATATGATGATATTTTCCTGAGATTTGTCACCGGCAATGTTGTCAAAATTAGTCTGAATCGGCCGATTCAGATCGAATCAGCTCTAAGATTATTCAAAAGGGGCCAATTCAACGTCGATTCAATTCATTTTTTTTTAATATTCAAAAATTATTGTTAACATTGTATAACAGCTTTTTATTTTTTAAATAACACGTGTGTAAACACCTCAAATTTTCCTCGTTCATCTTCAGACACCCCCTTTTAACCGATGTCAATCCCTTTAGATCAGTCTACTCCTAAGTTGCTGCCATTTTAGGTATCATTTCGCCCTTTTTTGTCAGTGAAATTACCATTTTATCCCTAGGTCAACCTAGATCCTCGTCAGTTAGACCCAACCAAGCTCATTTTAGGTTCAGAACAGTTAGAAAGTCTATCATTTCTAACTTTTTTTTAGCTCATGATGAGCGAATCATGTTCATTTCTGACCATTTCAGCTAAAATTAGTTCATTTTCTGATAAATGAGCTCAATTCTAGCTTGAATTCCAGTCAATTGTTCTCAAGTCTGCTAATTTCAGTTAATCTTGCTCCCTTGAGTCTAACTTAAGCTCACCGGAAGTTTAAATAGTTTGGTTCCAGTTCAAATCCATTTCTCATAGTCTTGGAGTTCATTTTAACCCATTTTAGCTGAAATTGAGCTAAGTTCAGTCAGTATGGCTAGTGTTTGAGCTCCAAATTTAGTTTATCTCAGTATAACTGACCTTTATTCCAGCTTAAACCTAGTATATTCTCGTCATCCACTTTATTCTGATGTTCACTTCTCATCATTTCTCTGATAATTGGGTCATTTCTTGATCATCCGGTCTAGGAGCTTAGTTGAGTCAGTGTCTTTTTAGTTCATCTGAGTTTAGAAACCCTAGAACCCAGTTTAAACCAGTTCAAACCTTATTTTTCAGTGTCACTCTTCACCCTGTGGGGGGAAAATCATTTCTCGATCATTTTTATCTAGAACACCAATTTTATCATTTTCCAAGCTGGTGCAATTGTCAATCTGGGCTCGGATCAATTCTTTTTCCAAAATTTTAGCTATATCCAAGATCCAATTCATATTTGGATCAGATCGAATATCATATCTGATGTCTAATACACAATTTTCATCCTCAGACAGGAATTTCCAATTCCTTATCTCTGCCAGGGGTCTGAGACTTCAAATCCCTCATCCAGGGTTTGCATTTTATAATCATTTCATATTATTTTGTGTCATTTCATATCATTTTATCGCATTTCATATCATTTCATGTCATTTTCGAGATACAACACTCTTGTTTTCAAAATATTAAATCCAGACTCGATTTTAAAACCTTTCTTTCGAAATCAAATTCAAAAACCTAGGTTTTAAATCGATATTTTTCATTTGGCCAACCCTCAGGGCTTTATATTTTCTTATTTTAAAAGCATTTTCCTCAGAAAACGATCTAGATTCATTTTAAACTTGATTTTCAAATCAATTTCCAACTTTTATCAATTTCTTCAAGTGGGGCTCACCCTGCAGGGGTGCCAACCCTAATTTTTTCATCTTTATTCAACTTCATTTTATTTCCATGTCTTGCTTATTTCAAAAATACAAAAAAATTTATAAATCTAAGTGTCTTTTTAAAGCTTTTTGAAAATCTTATTTTTAATCCCTTTATTTTTCTCCTTTTAAAATCGTTTTTGAAAAACTGAATGGGGCCCACATTAGGTGGCGCCACATTTAAAGGTGTTTAGGTCCATTTAGGATTAGTTAGAATTTTAAGTATGCATCAATTGGAACTCTATTTTGGTTTTAGTTTCACTTGTTTTTAAGCTTCTTTTAAAACCTTTATTTTCGTTATTTAGAAAACTAAATGTGGGGACCACTTAGGTGGCGCCACATTTGGATTGCTTTGATGAAATTTTAGTTAGGTTAGATATTAATTAGGTTTAGTCAAAATTTCATTTAGTTAGGACTCCAAGGAAAATCGCACCCCACCATCCCCCCCCCCCCTTTTGGACTTATCCCTTTTAATTAAGAGAAGTTCCAATTAATTTGGAACTCTCTAAAATAAACCTAAATTTTTTTTATAAATACCCACCATAGGGGGGTCGACCTCCATATCTTGTTCTCTCCCTCTCTCCAGCCACCTTCTCTCTCTCTCAAGCTCCTCCATGTTCAAGCAGCTGCCCCAAGATGAGCTCCTTCTTCCTTTTAATTTTAATTAAATTTTCTTTAGTTTCCTTATTGCAAACACCATTGCCGCCCCTTGTAGTGTAGATTTTCTTTTTATTTTCATTCAAGAAACCATATGCGAGCTTCAAGAAGATGATCAGATGAGTGCTTAATGAGTTTTACACATTTTTAATCCGTCAACCATGCTTATATTTCATTTATTTTGTTAATGTCTAGAAAAAGATCGAGATTCGACCCTTATATGGATCGAATCTCTCTTTTAATGGCTAAATCAAATTCTTGATCATGCTTCCCTGCATTTTTTTTATCATATTCATGTTTATTTTCAGTTATTCATGCATTTAATCATGATTCATGGCATTAGTTACATGTTTTATGGTTTCATCATGCTTAGTTAGGTTTTATTTTGTTTTAAGGTTTTAGTTTTACAGTCTTCAATTCTAGTCGCCTGTTAATGCTATTATTTTACATGTTTATATTTAGTGTTTAAATCTGAATTTTTTATGGTAGAATCATGCATCTGTCTACAGTTTTTAATAAAAAAATTTGATTTTTTTTTAGATCTATAACCTTATTTTCAAAAATCAAAGTCGGGACCCATTTTTTGAACTGGGAAAATGCTCAGTAAATCCATAAGCATCTTTTTGAAGTCGTATCTCCTTCACCAAATATTGTTTTTCAGATTTGTCAAAAGTGACATGCTCGTCAGAGTATCTAGTTTATTTTGTGAATTTTTTATAATTTTTCATGGTTTTTTACTATTTTTCTTTAAACCGAAACCAGAACCAAATTCTCTAAAAATGTTAGGCATTGTTTAAGCTCTGGGTCATCTTGCCGACGCAATTTCTCCCTAACTGAAAATTGTATCGATGATTCGTAAAATATGTCGTGTTTGTTTACATGTCTAGTTTCTTTAGTGTGATTTTGGCAATTTTTGAAGTCTGTTTTTTTATTTTTATTTAACCCGAAATCAGAACTGGATTTTCTTGAATCATTATATGTTGGCTGAAATCTAGTTTAACTTGCTGGAATGATTTCTCTTTAACCGGAGATTGAATTCCCAATCCGTAAAATGGGTTATTTTTATTGATCTGTATAGTTTTTCTATGTTAAATTTTATAAATTTTTATCATTGTTTGATATGTCTTTCTGGTCTGACACTGTGACAGATATAGAATAGCAGGTAAAATAGCAGATTTCAAATTTCTTGCTTAAAGAATTCCTCTCTCTTTTAATATTTCTTGCTTAAATAATTCCAAATTTTTATTTTTCGATTGCATAGTTTTTTTAGAGTTATTAGAAGTGCCCACATCGGTTTTTATAATTTTTGGAATTCATTTTATGTATTATTTAGTTATTTCATAAAAACAGGATGCTTACAGAGTTCTGATTCAACCGAAACACACGCAAATTTTACCTTTTTATATATTTTATTATTTTCATACATTGTTTTCAGGATTTTTGAGTTTTATCATTTTCATAATCATGTTAGGGTGCTCTTAACCCGATTTGACATTGTTTTGAATCTGTTTGATCCCCGAATTAAACGTATTACAAAAATCTTTTCTAAAAAACTCTATTCTTAACCCTGTTTTGCAAATAACATCAATTTTCAAGGGTATTTTGGTTATTTTTTCATCAATTCCAAATTTTTAGCTTGTTTATTTTCATTATTCATTTAGTTATGCATCATCCTTTATCTTATTTATTTCAGGGAAGCATGGAAAAAGGCTTATATTTGGATAAATCCCTCAATTTCTATATATTATTGGATAAATTCAGAAAAGCTGACATTTGTCTACTAACAAGTTTGATAATTTTGCAGAAAAGCTCAAGAATAGATTTTTCTTTTATTTTTTCTTTTTTATTCAATTATTGATATAAATTATAATTATAATTATAATATTGAAATAAGAAAATTTCTTTTATGCTTAGCTAATGATACATTTATATATAGCTTGATTTTGATATTAACTGCAATTATTTGTCATTCACGCATATTTCAAATTCACAAGGGTTTACATGAATGGCACGTGCACATGCTTCTAGGGAGTTAATAAATTGAGTGGAGTTCGTATAAGGCACGTAAAAACCCTTTTATACAAATTTGATTTCTGAAAGTAAGGAGATTTCTCAAAGCTTTTTTCGAATTCCCAAAATATGATTTTTACAAAACCATATTGCATTCATCATGTAGGTTAGTCAGCATCATAGGGATACATGCCCAGTTTTCTGAGTCATTTTCTTCAAAATCGATTTTCTCAAAAAACCCTTAGTTTTCCAAGAAATTTTCAATCTTTTCTAAGTCTAGTTCATGATTTTTCAAGCTTTCTTTCTTCAAAAATATTTCTCAAGTGTAAAAAAATGATTTTCCAAGTATCCCTTTTCCAAGTATTTCCAAAATATTTTAAGCATACTTCATCTTTTCAGTCAAAATTCTTCAAAGTTCATAGCATATGCCTGATTCTTTTGTGCATCTAGGAATAAAATATCGATTTAGATAGTTGAGTAAAGCAAAGCATAAGATTGATCCTTGGTTCGATTACCTTTGATCATGGCGCCATGAACGGTTCAACCTCGTACCGATAGGCGAGTCCCTTTCCCGCAAATTTTTCAAAATAGAGGCGAGTTATTTTCAAAACTTTTTTAAAAAGTCAGTTTGACTTGCATAAGTAAAATTTTGTAATGATAACAAGTTTGGCGACCGAGATGGGACCTATCATCGCCTGATCAAACTTATGCTTTGTGTTGTTCAACTTGTCAAAATCGTGTTCTACAATGTCAGCTTTATTTCATGTGATCCTAGGAGCCTAGAATCAAACCCAACTAACATGAAAGCATATAGACTTAGGCATGGTTTGGTAGGACAGATTGAGGAGGCATTATTCATGCTCACATAGACTTAGGTCTCGTACAATCCTCCTTAATCTAGGATCTAATTGAAAATATTGTTTGCTTCACAAATTTTTTCAAAACTCTACTTCTTTAGGTCATTAGAGTCTTCTATTTCTTTCATGTTGATCATTTTTCAAAAATAACCCCACCTTTTTTTACCTAGCCACCATGTTGCCGGGCTTTCTTTCAAAACTATAGTTTGGGACAGAGCCTCACAAGTGGGCCACCTATTTGGGTTGAACCCCTCTATCATGTACCGAGGGCCATAGTCCAAAGTATATCGACAAGCGCTCAAGGATGTTGGAAAATATGAGCATAGAACCGGAAAAAAAATGTTTTTATGCCACGTGCATCGAGCCTCGACTTGAGTATATCGGCATAGCATGATTAGACACATATGATCTGAGCTTTAGAGTTAGGGTTAGGGTCCTACAGCTATTTTAAAATTTGTGCATTTAGAGTAAACCTTTTAGAGAATGTTGTATGTGCATACTTGTTTGTGCAGGATATGATATGAATGTATCTTAGCCATTTTCGATTATTTTTGTTTTATTTTCTTTATATTTTTCAACAATTTTCTAAAACCTTGGACGATTTTTTAAAATCCTCTATTCTTCAAAACTTCAGGCATTTTTCCTTTCCTTCCCTTCTTCTGGATCTCGAATTTTCAGCCTTATTTGATCCTGTTTCTATTTCCCTCAAGAAAAATTGTGTTTTTCCCTGAATTTCAATCTTGTTATCTGTTTTTCAAATCTCTTCATCTTATTTTGCTTGTTCTTTCTAGTAAATTCTCTGATCATTGCAGTGGAAAATTATTCGCCCACCTTCCCTTTTAGGCTTACCTTAGTTGCGTACTTCCTTCATCGGAGTAACAACGTAATTGTCATAATTTCAACGATGACCTAATCCTTGGTAATGGGATATCCTTTCAAAATTGTCAACATGAATCTGATCCATTGTTTTTTCCTTATCCTTTTCATCAAAATTGTTGGCCTCAAAAAAAATTTCTATCATTTTGGTCATCCCCTTTGTCCTACAAAAAACAGTGGCATTGTTGAATGGTTTAGACCAGATCAGGCAAGAAGACTGCATCATATCAGCGTGTCAGCAATATCAGCAGCGAAGAAAAGATGAGTTTCTCAGATTCAGCCAAAGGACAAGGTCAACAAGGTAGTGACGACATTGATCCCACCATGTACACCTTATTCTAGAAGATGATGACCAAGATGCAATCAGAGCAAGCTAAGGCTAGCTCAGAGAAAGTGCCCACTAAGAAGAAAGTCAAGGGAAAACCGGTGAAAAAGCATATCAAGATAGCCAAGAAGAAAATCTAGCATGATAGTGCTTTGGAATGGGCAGATTCAGCGAAAGATGTCTCTGAAGAAGAGCAGGAGATGTTTATTCAAGAACTCGAACCCATTAACCAGTTGAGAATTCAGACCTCAGCAGTCAAGGATCCAGTTCAGCTACAACTTAAGGAGATGACCTGTATGGTCAAAGACCTGCAGGCCCGCGACAAGGGCAAGAAAGTCTACACTAGTGAGGAATTCTACGATGGCTTGGAAGGGGATGATAGTCTGGAAGATCTCCCCTATAAATTTTTCAAATTCGATGGGACTGATGATCCCAAGGCTCGTCTAGCCATGTTCTTCGCGGAATGTAATTGATTCAATAGAGACCATCGGGCTTTGTTTAGATGTTTTTCAGGTAGCTTAGAAGGCACAACAGCCAAATGGTACTCCGAGCATATTAATCTAATCAAGTTGCGAGAGTTCAATAAGGTGGTCAACCTGTTTATCAAACGATTTGTATTCAATACTGAGGCCTTGCCCACATTGAATCATCTTTGTAGCCTGAGGCAGAAAGAGGGCGAAAAGGCCAAAGACTTCATTCACAGATAGAGATCCACCTGCAATCGAATGAAGAATCTGATATCAAAAGAACATGTATTATCAATTATTCTGAATAATTTCTCACAACCCCAAAGGAGCCTAATCTCTACCTTCCCATTGTGATCCTTTGTTGAATTGATAGAACAAGCCGAATGGCTCGAAATGGAGATAAAAATGGTGTATATTAGAGCCTCATGCTCTCGAAGAATAGCTCAGACGCCAAGGAGAAAGTGTGAGCCACTTGCACAACCAACACCATGGGCCAAAACAATAGCAACAACATGAAAGGCAAAATGGGTGATAGCAAGCCTTTTGGCTTCCCGCAGAAACCAAGCACTCGAGAGAAGATAAAGCCTGATGGTTGAGGTTATGACCGCGAATTCACTCCTTTCCAAGGGTTGTTGATCCTCCAATCACCCTAGGAGAATGAAAAGGTCATTTCTCCAAGTTCCACCAAGCAATGAGGCACGATAATGAACGTTGATTTGTCCTGAAAAACATCATTCAAGACTGCATCAACAAAAAGCTTCATGTGGTAGATGAAGAAGAGGGTCAACCGGCTGTCCTGATTGAGCCTTTCCTTGGTCATTCAAGAAAATGACAATGCCCATGTTTTCTCCTTTCTTTCATCTTGCTTTTGTCATTTTGAAGGGACGATGTAATCTCGTTTATTTCTTTGATTTGTCATTCTTCCTTCAATGCGTCAATAAAATCATCAATTTTCCTTATAGCTTGGCGTCATTTTCTTCTTCTTCTTTTCAAAGTGTCTTCGGCGAGGAATGACTTCTTTCAAAGTATCTTTCGAATCAATCAAGAAGTGTGTTGCCTTCAAAAAGCGTTCTTCAAGGAAAATTGTCCTTCTTTTATCTAGTATCCTTTTCTTTTATTACACTGGGGCATCTTTTGAAATTTTGTCTTTACTTCAAAATGTCTTGTACGCAGGCAAGATCAATTTGCATCAATTTCGGATAAAGGGATAATCCTAAGACCCCGGCAGTCGTCTATGACGATTTATCATCACAACTATCAAGTACTTCCAGAGCACTGGTCTTTTTAAATTCAACCTTTGAGTCGAGTCTTTTAATCAAAAATTACCCCTTTCCAAAGTCAACCTTCGGGTTGATCCGCTTTCTAAAACTATCTTCGCCTGTTCTTTTCAAAATCAACTCTCAAGTTGAATTTGATTTTCAAACCCAGTGCTCATTCTGGTCTTTTATAAAAAACCAGTATTCATATGGGTCATTCAAAATCCAGTTTCGCACTGGTCCTTCCAAATCCAGTTTTTCACTAGTCCTTTCAAATCTGGTTTCGCACTGGTCCTTTCAAATCCAGTTTAGCACTGGTCCTTCCAAATCTAGCTTCGCACTGGTCCTTCAAAATCCAGTTTAGCACTAGTCATTCCAAATCCAGTTTAGCATTGGCCTTTCCAAATCCAGCTTAACACTGGTCCTTCCAAATTCAGTTTAGCATTGGTCCTTCAAAATCTGGTCTTTACACTAGTCCTTCCAAACCCAACTTCCGAGTGGGTCTAATTTTCCTTTAAAGATTTGAGTTTTGACTTGAACTTTCTAATTTTTCGTTGAAGATTCGAGTTTTGACTCGAACTTTCTAATTTTTCTTTGAAGATTCGAGTTCCGACTCAAACTTTCTAATTTTTCTTTGAAGATTCGAGTTCTGACTCAAACTTTCTAGTTTTCCTTCAAAGACTCAAATTTTTTTTCAAAATCCAACTTTCGAGTTGGTCTAACTTTCCTTTGAAGACCCAAGTTCTGACTCAGACCTTCTTCCAAATTCAACTTCTGAATTGGACTTTCCTTTCAATTCAGCCCTGCGTTGAAATTACCTCTAGAATCCTGCATTGCGCCAGGAATTACCTTCAGAATTCCAACTTTCTACTGGACTTACCTTTGAAATCAAGCTTCATGTTGGACTTTTCTCCATAATCCAATTAGGTGTTGGATTTTCTCATTTCTAAAATTCAACCTGTGAGTTGAGTATTTTACCAGTCAGACCTCTGGGTCACCAATTTTCATCAAGTAAACCTTTGGGTTATAAATATTATCAAAGTCAATTATTTTTCAACCTTTTGGTGGCATTTCGCCAATCATGATCGTCCAAGATTCAACCTTTGTGTCGAAATTGTCTGCCAATTGGCTTCTCATTAATTATCAATCATCTTTCTTGCAAGGGACCCTTTTCTAGGGAGAGTTCAAGGGAGCTCATTCCTTTCGCACGTCTTTAATGTTCGTTTGTTGAACCCCTATTCTAGTGAGAGTTTGAAGGAACTCATGTCTTCGTAAATAGTTTGCAAAATAATCTGTATTGTTACACAAAGAACCCTTTTGTCAGAGAGAGTTTCGACAGAAGCTTGTTCTCCTTGTGGGCCCCCAATGTCTTTTATTAGGTCACCCCTGTCATTAAGGACCCTCTTTCCAGGGAGATCGTGATGGACTCGTTCCTCTATAACAATTTATCGACCTTATCCAATCTGCCACATTTTTATAAGAGAAGCCTAAAGTTAGGGAGTTTTGACAAAAGCTTAATTTTTCTTCAAAAGTTTTGTTTTGTAAACACCTTCTTTTCAGAGAAGAGAGGAGTATCTTTTATTACCCATTCAAGTAAGGGTCAAGTCTGAGTCTCTCATTTGGGGAAAGGAGAGGAGAATTTAGTCATGGATATGTCAATCAGATGTTAAGCCCTTTCTTTCACCAAGGATTTCAAGAATATTTTGCCAATTTATCATAAAAAATAGTTGTTGATCTCAAACTTTTATTGCACAAAATTTTATCTCAAAATACCTTCAGTATTCTTTCTAAATAAACAAGACTTTTGCAAAGAAAAAAGAAAATCCAAGCTTTTTTTGTTGGTCAACCAAAAGGATGAAGAAAAAATCTCGATATGACCGGTGAAGAAAAATTCAATGATGTTTAAGAGCCATAAGTGAATTGATATTGATCATAGCTATGACACATTTGTAAATAGCATTCTTTTGATAATAAGGCAACAGAAATATCTTGGGTGATAAAAAAATTCATGCAATCTCAAAAAGGATCTCTCAATCATCATCAAGTTGAAGACTGATGGATGAGTCAGACCCCCGAAGCCAAAGCAGAGTCAGATCATCTCCAAGTTGAAGGAGTATGTGACGTGTCCTTTCAGGAAAAGTTTAAATCATCGTCAAGTTAAAGGCTGATGCGATAAACCCCCCACCAATCCCTAAATGATATTTGATCAATGCTATCATCTAGAGATTTTCAACCAAAGAGACCACATTATCAATATAATTCTTGGGATCAAAGAAGACTCAGAACATCTCTAAGTTGAAGGAGAATGTGATGTGTTTTTTCAGGAAAAAATAAAACATCACCAAGTTTAAAGTTGATGTGATGAAATTCTCGCCAAATCCCAAGAGAGCTCACTTTTCATGTCACAAAAGATCATCAAGAGATTACAATCCAAGAGACAATATTATCAATGTAATTTCTGGGACCAAAGAAGACTCGGGTCATCTCCAAGTTGAAAAAGTATGTGATGTGTCCTTCCAGAGAAAATCAGAACATCATCAAGTTGAAGGTTGATGCGATGAAATTCTTGCCAAACCCCAAGAAAGCTTAATCTCTATGTCTCAAAAGAGTGTGAAATGATCATCGTGGGTAAACACCAGATATCAAACGGCTCGAACCGCCAAGAATTATCTTTATTTATGTAAAAAAAATTTATCAATATCCTTTCATAAATTGCTTTTATGATAGTGAAAACATCTTTCATTTATTTTCATATCAAGGAAATAGATAGCTTTCTTGAAGAAACCCAACAGCAACAAAATTGAATTTGATTCTTGGTTCTACAGAGTTAGTCCAGTTGGAGTTAATACTCCAGGTAGAAAGTGGAAATATGTTTTCTCATAGACGTGCATATTTCAATCATTTTTTAATAAGCTATAATTTTTATCATTTTGGCAACATTTTCTTGCTATCCCGACATGAAATGAGAGCTTGATGTTCATTTTGACATATCTTTAGGACTTGATAATAGGAGTTTTCAAGATTATTTCTTTCTTTTTAATCTGAGCGCCCGGACTCTCAAATTTGCACACTTCCCTCTGTTCTTCATTGTCCTGTCATAGACAGTTCAATTTTTTTTTCGGTCCAAGGTTGAGCCAACATCTATATTTTCAGCAAAAGGTCACCTTCAAAAGCTATTCAGTCTCAGCAATGAGACCCCCAAGATCAATCTCATTTCAAAGCTTTAGGGAATTCTCATTTCTTCCTCTTGCAAACCCCTCTTAGATTTATTGTGCAAAATTTGAAGGTTTCATCATGGTTTCTTCTTTCGAGGATTTTATTTTTTCGTTCAAGTTAAGGGTCAAGCCTGAATCTCGTTCTTTCATAAGGTATTTTTCTCTTTCAGGATAAAGGTTAAACTTGAACCATCTTTCATAAAAAGGTCATCTTTCAAAAGCTATTTAGTCTCGATCATGAGGCACTCAAGATCACTCCCTTTTCCAAAGCTTTTAAGGAACCCCATCTTTACTGTCTTCTTTGCAAGCCCTCATTTTTCTATTAGGTATTTTTCATGGTTTCTTTAATCTTTTCTCTCGAGGATTTCACTCTAGCCTCCCATTCAGATAAGGGTCAAACCTAAGCATGGCTTTCTCAATCTTTTCTCTCGATGATTCTACTCTAGCTTCACATTCAGGTAAGGGTCAAATATGAGCATGACTTTCTCAATCTTTTCTCTCGAGGATTCCACTCCAGCCTCCCATTCAGATAAGAGTCAAACCTGAACATGGCTTTCTCAATCTTTTCTCCCAAGGACTCCATTCAAGCCCTCCGTTCAGGTAAGGGTTAAACCTGAGCCTCCTCCGTGAGGTATCTTCTCCTCATTCAGGTAAGGGTCAAGCCTGAGCCTTATTCTGATGAGGTGAATCTTCTTCTTCATTATCTATTTCATGTCTACCATCATCATCAGAGCAATTTCTTTCATACCTAGTCAGATTTTCTTAATTGGGGCATTTTTATAGCCCAAATTTGGTGTGTGTGTTTTGTCACTAAGTTCAGCTTTCAACCAGCTTAGTAGCAAAGAGAGACATTTGTAAACACCACAAATTTTCCTTGTTCATCTTCAGACACCGTCTTTTAACAAATGTCAATCCCCTTAGGTCAGTCTACCTGAAAAATGTATTAAATAAAAGTTGTTTCATATTGTTGTTGATTCACTCTTGTGACCCGCCCAGAGTTTTTCGCTTGTTTCCCTTTTTGGTACTTCCGCACTTGCGCAAATGTTTTCAAATGTTTCAAAAAAAAAAGTTATCCTAAATTTCAAAGGATTTTTATTTTCAAAGTCGGGAATTCTGGGGCGTCGCACTACCCCTAAGTCCATCCCAATTTAGGTGTCATTTTGCCCTTTTATAAGTGAAATTACCATTTTACCCCTAAGTTAGCTTAGATCCTAGTCAGTTAGATCCAACCAAGCTCATTTTAGGTTCAAAACAGTTAAAAAGTATGTCATTTCTAGCTCTCCTGATCTCACGATGAGCAAATCCTGTTCATTTCTGACCATTTCAGCTAAAACTAATTCATTTCCTGAGAAATGAGCTCAATTCTAGCTCAAATTTTAGTTAATTATTCCTCAGTTTGTCAACTCCAGTTAATTATGCTCCCTTGAGTCTAACTTGAGCTCACCAAGAGTTCAAGTAGTCTGGTTCCAGTTCAAATCCATTTCTCATAGTCTTAGAGTTCATTTTAGCTCATTTCAGCTGAAATTAAGCTAAGTCCAGTCAATCTAACTAGTGTTTGAGATCCAAATTTAGTCCATCTCAGTATATTTGACCTTCATTCCAGCTCAAACCCAGTATATTCCTGTCATCCACTTTGTTCTGGTGTTCATTTCTCACTATTTCTCTGAGAATTGGGTCATTTCTTGATTATTCGGTCTAGGAGCTTAGTTGAGTCAGTGTCTTTTTAGTTCACCTAAGTTTAGAAACCCTAGAACCCAGTTCAAACTAATTTAAACAAGTTCAAAACTCATTTTTCAGTGTCACTCTTTGCCCTGCGGGGTAAAAATCATTTCTCGATCATGTTTATCTAGAACATCAATTCTATCATTTTCCAAGCTGGTACAATTGTCAATCTTGGCTCGGATCAATTCCTTTTCTAAAATTTTAGCTATATCTGATATCCAATTCATATTTGAAATGGATCCAATATCGGATATGATGTCCAATACTCAATTTTCGTGCTCAGACAGGAATTTTCAATTCTTTGTCTCTGCCCGAGGTCTGAGACTTCAAATCCCTCATCGAGGGTTTGTATTTTGTAATCATTTTGTATCATTTCATATCATTTTATCGCATTTCATATCATTGCATGTCATTTTCGAGATTCAACACTCTTGTTTTCAAAATATTAAATCCAGACTCGATTTTAAAACCTTTCTTTCGAAATCAATTTCAAAAACCTGGGTTTTAAATCGATATTTTCCATTTGGCCAACCCTTCGCGCTTTATATTCCCTTATTTTAAAAGCATTTTCCTCAAAAAACAATCTGGATACATTTTGAACTTGATTCCCAAATCGATTTCTAAATTTTATCAATTTCTTCAAGTGGGCTCACTCTACAGGGATGCCAACCTTAATATTCCATCTTTATTCAACTTCATTTTATTTTCATGTCTTGCTTGTTTTAAAAATACAAAAAAATATATAAATCTAGGTGTCTTTTTAAAGCTTTTTGAAAATCTTGTTTTTAATCCCTTAATTTTCCTCCTTTTAAAATCATTTTTGAAAAACCGAATGGGGCCCACATTAGGTGGCGCCACATTTGAAGGTTAGGTCCATTTAAGATTAGTTAGAATTTTAAGTATGCTTCAATTGGGACTCTATTTTGTTTTTAACCTTTCATTTTAGTTTCACTTGTTTTTAACCTTCTTTTAAAACCTTTGTTTTTGTTATTTAGAAAACCAAATGTGGGGCTCACCTAGGTGGCACCACATTTAGATTGCTTTGATGAAATTTTAGTTAGGTTAGATATTAATTAGGTTTAGTCAAAGTTTTATTTAGTTAGAACTCTAAGACCCCCCCCCCCCCCCCCCCCCTTTTGGACTTATCCCTTTTAATTAAGAGAAGTTTCAATTAATTTGGAACTCTAAAAAATAAACCTAAATTTTTTTTATAAATGCCCACCATAGGGGGAGACCTCTGCATCTTGTTCTCTCCCTTTCTCCAGCCGCCTTCTCTCTCCCTCAAGCTCCTCCAAGTTCCACAAGGAGCCCCAAGGTAAGCCCCTTTTTCCTTTTAATTTTAATTAAATTTTCTTTAGTTTTTTTATTGCAAACACTATTGTCGCCCCTTGTAGTGTAGATTTTCTTTTTCTTTTCATTCAAGAAACCATACGAGAGCTTCAAGAAGATGACCAGCTGAGTGCTTAATGAGTTTTACACATTTTTGATCCATTGACTATGCTTATATTTTGTTTATTTTATTAATGTCTGGAAAAATATCGAGATTCAACCTTTTTATGGATTGAATCCCTCTTTTAATGGCTAAATCAAATTCTTGATCATGTTTCCCTGTATTTTTATTTTTATTTTTATTTCATCATATTCATATTTATTTTCAGTTATTCATGCATTTAATCATGATTCATAGTATTAGTTATACGTTTTATGGTTTCATCATGCTTAGTTAGGTTTTATTTTGTTCTAGGGTTTTAGTTTTACAGTCTTTAATTCTAGCCGCCAGTTAATGCTATTATTTTACCAGTTTATATTTATTATTTAAATCTAAATTTTTTATGATAAAATCATGCATCTGTCTATAGTTTTTAATAAAAAAAATAGATTTTTTTGAGATATGTAACCTTGTTTTCAAAAATCAAAGTCGAGACCCATTTTCTGAACAGAAAAAATGTTGGGTAAATCTAGGAGCATTTTTGTGAGGTCACATCTCCCTCATCAAAGATCTTTTTTTAGATCCGTAGAAAGTGGCATGCTCATCATAGTGTCTAGTTTATTTTGTAAAAAAATTTAGAATTTTCCATGATCGTTTACTATTTTTCTTTAAACCAGAACCAAAACATGTTTCTCTGAAACCTTTAGGCATTGTTTAAGCACTGAGTCATCTTGCTGGAGCGAATTCTCATTAACCGGAGATCGTATCGATAATCCGTATAAAGTGTCATGTTTATTTGCATGTCTAGTTTCTTTAGTGCGATTTTGGTAATTTTTAAAATTTGTTTGCTATTTTTGTTTAACCCAAAATTAAAACTAACTTTTCTTGAATTATTATATGTTGGTCAGAATCTAGTTCAACTTGCCAGAATAATTTTTCCCTAACCGAAGATTGTATTCCTGATCCTTAAAAAGGGTTATTTTTATTAATTTGTCTAGTTTCTCTCTGTTAAATTTTATAAATTTTTATTGTTGTTTGATATATAGTTCTAGTCTAACACCATAATAGGTACATAATAGCAGGTAAAATAGCAAATTTTTCTTTTTTTTATTTAATATTTCTTGCTTAAATAATCTCAAAAAAAAATTGATTGCATATTATTTTTAGAGTTATTAGAAGTTCTCATATCAATTTTTTTTTTTTTTGGAATTCATTTGATGTTTTATTTAGTTATTTCATAAAAACAGGATGCCTACGGAGTTCTGATTCAACCAAAACACGGGCAAATTTTACATTTTTGTATATTTTATTATTTTCATACATTGTTTTCAAGATTTTTGAGTTTTATCATTTTCATAATCATGTTAGGGTTCTCTCCACTCGATTTGACATCGTTTTGAATCTGTTTGATTCCCGGATTAAACGTATTACAAAAATCTTTTCTGAAAAACTCTATTCTTAACCCTGTTTTGCAAATAACATCTATTTTTAAGGGTATTTTGGTTATTTTCCATCAATTCTGAATTTCCAACCTTTTATTTGCATTATTCATTTAGTTGTGCATCATCCTTTATCTTATTTATTTCAGGAAAGCATGGAAAATAGCTTATATTCGAATAAATCCCTCAATTTCCAGATATTATTGGATACATTCAGAAAAGCTGACATTTGTCTACTAACAAGTTTGATAATTTTGCAAGAAAGCTCAAGAATAGATTTTCTATTATTTTTCTTTTTCTTTATTCAGTTATTGATGTAAATTGTAATTGTAATATTGGAATAAGAAAATTTCTTTTTTGCTTAGCTTATGATGCATTTATATATAGTTTGATTTTGATATTAACAGCTATTATTTGTCATGCACACATATTTCAAATTCATAAGGGTTTACACAAATGACACATGCGTCTGCTTCTAGGGAGTTAATAAACTGAGTGGGGTTCGTATTTGTGATCATAGTCAGAATACGAGTGAAACTCAGATTTATCATCTTCTTTTAAGTCATAAACGGCCTACACTCTTAGGCTATCTTCAAAAAATATTGCATATTTTGAAAAACTTTTCCAAGTATTTTCTTTTTAGGATTTAATGGGATATATTCAAAGCGTATTCGTGGTCATAGTCAGGGATATGTAACGAACCTATTTCGTTTAAATTCTATAAGGGACATAAAAACCCTTTTATACAAAATCGATTTCTGAAAGCAAAGGGGATTTCTCAGAGCTTTTCTTGAATTCCCAAAATATGATTTTTACAAAACCATATTGCATTTACCATGTTGGTTAGTCAGCATCATAGGGCTACACGCCCAGTTTTCTGAGTCATTTTCCTCAAAATAGATTTTCTCAAAAACTCTTAGTTTTTTTAAAAAAAAAAATAATCTTTTTTAAGTCCCAAGTATCTATTTTTTAAGTATTTTCAAAATATTCTAAGCATACATCATGTTTTCAGTCAAAATTCTTCAAAGTTCATAGCACATGCCTGATTCTTTGTGCATCTAGGAATAGAATATCGATTTAGACAATTGAGTAAAGCAAAGCATAAGATTGATCTTTGGTTTGCTTACCCCTAGTTATTATGTCAGAAACGATTGAACCTCCTACCGATAGGCGAGTCCCTTTCTCGCAAATTTTTTAAAATGAAGGGGAATTATTTTCAAAACTTTTTTAAAATGTAAGTTTGACTTGCAAAAGTAAAATTTTGCAATGATAACGTGTCATTTGATAGTAAGAAAGATCTGATTCAAAGATTGATTCGATTTAATTTTTTCTCGTTTTAAGAAATCGATTCACCTAGTGAACCGATTTTGACAATATTGGTCACTGGTCTCACTATAGGAGAGCCGTTTGAGTCATTTTCCTAACCTTTTCTTTAGGTCACATTTGCATGGCAGGACAAACGCCAAGCAAGCAAAACATCATGGTGTTTGTCCTGGAAGTGCCTGCAAAGGACGCCTTTTGGGTTGTCATGAACATGGTGCTCCCTGAGTATCAAACGCGGGACAGCACCCAGGCAGGGACAGGTCGATCCTCACAAGGGTGTGTCCCGCGTATCAAACGCTCTCTTAAAGAATCGTATCAAACTGTGACCAAGGGTAGAACCGGTTTGTTCTTTTTTCATTTTGTTTTTTTTTCAATAACATAGTCGAGCAATATCAACGGTCACCCTGCATCCCTCCCCTACAATTTTAACGGTTCAACCCCCTCGAGGCAGACAAAAACGACCAACAAACCTCCCCGAAGAGGCACGCAGTCCCCTCCCTCATTCATTAGTCTGACATATCGCCCTCTCTCTCTTCAAATTTCATTTGTTTATTGTTTCTTCTTCCCTCTTTTCAACCCCCCACCCCATTTTTTTTTCTCTCACTTTCTCTCTCTCCTTTTTCTTTGCAAGGGGAGTAGGTTTCTTGAACCATCCTAACGACGTTGAAATATTCTACCTGTCCTGTCCTTGACTTTGTATTAGTTGGTCATCAAGAAAAGCAAAGAAAACCAAAACTTTTGATCATGATGCTTAGCTTCTTAGTCATGGCAGATGCGAACATGAGGTCGGTTTCATGAGATTGTCTTGGTGGGTTTTTGGTTTTCATGATTAAGGTTGATTTTTTCATGCTAATTGGTATGCTAGAATCCCCAATCACGTCATCTCCTTTCTTTCTGTTTTATTGGGTTTTGCCGAGTGCTGTAGATTGTACACCTGAATTTTGGTGTATCTGATGTTGGTTGATTAGTTTGGAGCGGGAGCAGATGGGTATCAGTGTCAGGGTGCAGCTCTTTTGGCTCTTCTTGGTGGGCTTGGGCTTTCATTTTCAAGCTGTGTGTGGGGAATCAAAAGCACCGAGTTCTGATTCAACTGAGTTGCATGCACTAAGGGGGTTTTTGAAGGGCTTAGATGGAGGAATTGCTGGTTGGCAGAACAATTCAGAGTTTTGTAGCTGGGCAGGTGTGACTTGTGAACAGTTTTGGGATTCATCAAATTTGGTGAAAAGGGTAGTTTGTTTGGCTCTTGGGAACAAAGGATTGAGCGGTGTTCTCTCTCCTGGTTCTCTTGACTCACTGTCTCGTCTTAGGTGCCTCGATCTCTCTAGGAACAGACTTGCAGGCGTGCTGCCACACCAACTGTTCTACCTGCAGAAGCTAGAGGTCTTAGACTTGAGCTCTAACAACTTCTCGGGATCGATCCCGAACACGACGAACATGTCGTCGATTAGAGTTCTCAACATCTCAAGCAATTCCTTCAGTGGTGGTCTGCCAATTCTTCATGGAGCACTCAACTTGACTGTTTTCAATACCAGTAACAATTCTTTTAGTGGTTCTATCAGTGCTGACATATGCAAAACGTCCCCCCAGGTTGAAGAATTGGATTTTTCCATGAACTGCTTTTCCGGGGACCTGCCGGCAGGATTTGGTAATTGCCTGTCGCTGCGAGGACTATATCTTGGTTTTAACAACTTGTCAGGAGGTTTGCAGGACGACCTGTTCGATTTGAAGTCACTGGAGCGTTTCTCTGCCTTGCAGAACTCACTTTCTGGGCAATTGAGTGATCGCATTGGTAATCTTTCAAGCATTGTTAAGTTAGAAATTTCAGCAAATCGATTTTCGGGAACTATCCCAGATGTTTTTAGAAGTCTTCAGAATTTAGAGCATCTCTGTGCTCACTCCAATCGGTTTGCAGGCCGGTTGCCTGCTTCGCTCGCTTCATGTTCAAAGCTTCACCTGCTTAATTTGAGGAACAATTCGTTGAGTGGAACTATTGATCTCAATTTTACTGGAATGACTAGTCTCAGTTTTATAAATATTGCTTCAAATGGGATCAGTGGTAATATCCCAGAAATTCTCTCATCATGCAAGCAGCTGAAAAACATAAACTTTGCAAGGAACAAACTTGTTGGTCATATCCCTGATAACTTCCAAAACTTGCAAGCACTAACTTTCTTGTCGTTGTCGAACAATAGTTTCACCAACATTTCAAGGACATTGGGGGTTCTGCAACGGTGCAGAAATCTTTCTGCTTTGGTTCTTACCAGAAACTTTCATGGTGAAGAGATGCCATTGAACAACATCAATGGTTTCGACAACTTGAGGGTCCTAGTGATCCCAAATTCTGCTCTTTCCGGTTCGATCCCGCTGTGGTTGGAGAGATGTAAAAATTTGCAGGTGCTAGATTTGTCCTGGAATCATCTTACCGGAGGCATCCCTTCTTGGCTCGGCACTCTTGACCTTCTCTTTTACTTGGATCTGTCTAACAATTCACTTAGTGGTGAAATTCCCAGGACCTTGACAGGATTAAAATCTGTTATTTCCAGCAATATCTCATCAAGTCCAATGGATATTCCATTGTTCTTCAAGCGAAATATTAGTGCAGCAGGGTTGCAGTATAACCAGATATCTAGCATCCCACGATCTCTGATTCTCAGCTACAACGGGCTTACTGGAATAATATGGCCAGAGTTTGGAAATCTGAAGTACCTAAACACCCTGGACCTTAGCAGGAATAACATCTCAGGAACGATTCCTGAGAAAATATCATACATGTGGAGCTTGGAAACACTGGATTTGTCATTCAATAATCTCTCTGGAACAATACCATCTTCACTAATAAATCTCAACTTTTTATCTAGATTCAATGTGGCATATAACCATCTGTGGGGCCGAATCCCCACTGGTTCACAATTTTCTACATTCTCAGCATCAAGCTACGAAGGGAATCCTGATCTCTGTGGAGAAACATTGCATCCTTGCCGCTCTTCACCACCTTCTATCATGAACTTGAAGAAAGCGCGACCCCGCATCAGTATTATTATTGTCGTTGGTGTTGTCTCTGTTATAGTTTTTGGTGTCTCGTTTGTGCTCTTCATTATGTGTGGATACCTTAGAAAGCGTCAAGATAGCAGTTCAGCCAGCATCGATCAAAACGAACCTTTGGAATCTTCCAGTTCTGAAATGGTACGTCTGTTTCAAAACAAGGAAAATAAAGAACTGACTATTGACAATATTTTGAAAGCCACTGGCAATTTTGACCAATCCAATATCATTGGATGTGGTGGCTTTGGTCTGGTTTACAGAGCAACATTGTCCGATGACAAAAGAGTTGCAATTAAGCGACTTTCAGATGAATGTGGGCAGATGGAGAGAGAATTTCTAGCAGAAATTGAAATCCTCTCTAGAGTTAGACATGCAAATCTTGTCCCACTACAAGGTTATTGTCGCTACGGGAAAGATAGGCTGCTGATTTATTCGTACATGGAGAATGGAAGCTTGGATTTTTGGTTGCATGAGAGAGCTGATGGTGGAGCAGCATTGGATTGGGAGACTAGAATGCATATAGCTGAAGGAGCAGCTAGAGGATTAGCTTACTTGCACGAAGAATGCCAGCCTAGCATTCTGCATCGAGATATCAAGTCAAGCAATATACTACTTGATCAAGAATTTGAGGCTCATCTATCAGATTTTGGACTTGCAAGGCTAATGAATCCTCACAGTACACATGTGACTACTGATTTAGTTGGAACTCTGGGATATATTCCTCCAGAATATGCACAATCTTCTGTTGCAACTCCTATGGGAGATGTTTACAGTTTTGGGGTTGTTCTTCTGGAGCTCCTTACTAGTAGGAGGGCTGTGGATGTGTGCAAACCAAAGGTTTGCAGGGATTTGGTGTCTTGGGTGCAGCAGATGAAGAAGGAGAGGAGAGAAGAAGAGACCTTTGATCCTTCAATTTCAGAGAAATGCAACATTAAAGAGATGCTACAAGTACTTGAAGTTGCATGGCTCTGCGTAAATGAGTGTCCTAAAGCAAGACCTCACATCCAACAGGTAGTTTCATGGCTGGGTAGTGTTAGGCTTGGCAGCCAGCAGATTAAGTAGATAGGGCTTTCAGCAGATCACAAAGGAAAGCTTCCAATGAAAACTGTGATTGTTTTTGATACTTCATGAAATAAGGATCTTGTCAATGTTTCATGGTCAACTGCCACATATGATCCTTGCGTTTTATGTTACCTAAATTACATTTTATTTGAATAAAGACTAAATATACAGCATCAACTTATGAGGCTTTTGGTGAATTGTACTGGTATTTATATGCTCTGAAGATGAATGATTGGAGATCCTGACCGAATCCAACTGAGACTCAAATATTGTAAGTTAAAATAATTTTCTTGGAACTGTATTTGTAAATTATTGAATGTGTCCCTCGTGGAATAAGGAAAAAGCAAGTACCTCTAATTGTGTCCAGAGTTTGAGCCTGTTACACAGTAATCAATGTGGTACTCAAGAGGTTCCTCTCAATTCTTGGAACCAATAATATCTTTTTTCTTTTCCCGGCTAATATGGCAGTCTAGAACCCGAAGGGTGAGCTCTTCATAGTAGAAGAATCAGTGTTGATAAACTCAGTGTATCTTACTCACTGGTCCTAAGCAATTTTGGAATAACTTGCACAAGACAAATATCTGAACTGGAGCTTGGCAATCAACTAGCTACGCTAACTCCTCATTAAGTTGTATGACTCAACTCAATTCAATTCATTTTGAGAACTAAGTCTCTGTTGCAGAATTAATCCCTTGGGGGCAAAAATTCAAGCCCCATTGACAAAACTAGGTAATAATAATTTCTTTAAGAAAGTCAAAAATTTCTGGATAAGCTTACATAATTTAAAAGCATAGAAAGCTTTAAAAAGTCCAACTTAGTTTTGTATTTCATGGCAAACTGCACTGTATATTTTTGTATCGAAGAGACTGTCAGTTTTGCACATTTAAGTAGAACTCAAGATTCAGACATCCCATCTTTGAGGTGCGAGTTACTCCTCTCTTTTATGTATAGATCACAGACTGGGTTTGCTTGCTTATATTTGGGCTTAAACCCAAGAATCACTAGAACAAACATGTCTTTCATTTTCATTCCTTTTGCTCAAAGGCATGGAGGGACTTGTTATTAGTTCCATTGTTTTCTTTGTCAATTTAAGGGCCTTTTCAGATGAAATTTCAGTTGCACTTTGAATGTTCCCTGAATCATTTTAGCTTACTAGGATAATTGTGTTACTTCATAATATTAGCTTTTGTTGTATCTGTATTTGTTTTTTATCAGTTTCCTCTTTCTGTTATAATGATGAAAAAGGATTGCATCCTTAAACCAGACATCTATGCATCAGACACCAAGGTGAATAAAAACTTTATACTTTTGAGTCTGGCCCAACTTGGTGATGGATGGCAGATTTGGCAATACAAAGCTATTTTCCTTTCTGCATTACAACAAGATATCTCTCAAACTAGTAATGTCATCGACTTACTCAAATTGAATTTATTATGCTGCCATCAACTGTTGAATAATGAATGAGTGAGTGAGACACCACATATGGATAAACATTCTAAAGAAAATATTAAAGAAAAACATCAAAATGCCCTTCAAACTCTTGGGGGAAAATCGAAACCTTTTGTGAGCTTTAAAAGAATCCAGATCATCAGAGAACCCCTATTCTTGGAAGCATGAATTATAACTGCCATACAATAATTAGCCTAAGCATGCCTTAATATTTCTACTGCATAAATGTTATCATATGCTGCAGTTTGATAAATCAATAACGTACTGAAAATTTTGTAGTATAGCAGTGCATCTAAATAAATATTAACAATGTGCTGGGAAATGAAATAAGAAGTCAAACATCTTCTGAGATCATGGATTCAGTAAGAAGATGTTAACCAAGGCCTCCATCTTGAAATTATCAAGGATTGTCGCCCAGGTTGCTTATCAAAAAAGAATAATGAAAAGAGTGAACTGGTAGCATTCACAGGAGACTGACTAGGTAAAGTGTTGTGACTTAGCTGCAACTGCGGGTCCCTTGTCTTCCCAAGGGATATCCTTCATCGCTCCACATCTCCACCCGAAAGGGAAGCGTTGGTTGTTCATCTGGCGGGTGTGGATCCTCTCTGCATGGAAACTGGTGTGGAATGAAAGAAATGATTGTATTTTCAGGGGTGTCTGCTCGGATCTCTCTGCCTGTTTAGACTCACTACGCTAGACCATAACGGATAGAGCATGCAGGAAATGGCCTTACACACAGCATGCAGGAAATAATTGTATTTATGTGCCTCGAAGTGGATATTTTGAATATTTTTGTAGTCACTGACATTGTTGAGAAGATAACAAATGGGTCTGTCATTGGATTGTCTCTTTCCTGCAGAACATTCTTTGCTACTGATCATGTCTCTCAGGGAGATCTATTAGGGATAATTCATGGACTGCATTTTTCTGGCCTACAAGGGATCCGCTAACCTGGCTAAGTGGGTCAGCTTAAGATGTTCAAGTTGAAGGACTTCACGAGTTGGATAGAAGGAGTATGCATCTCTTGCTGCAAGGTATGGGAGTACTCGTGGTGTAAACACTGAATTAGGGTCACAGTCAACGTGGTACCTCTTGGCCCATAACAGGGTGTCCAAACCATAACGTTGGTTTATCTTTGTTATCCCAAAAACAAAGAAAAGGACAGCATCATCATCTTTGAAGTTTTTTTTCATTTCTTCTAGAGATGTCTATTGAGGTTGATCATCTTTTGATATGTAGCCCTTTGAGGCCATATAGATGTTTAATATGTTATGTAGGTTATTCTTTCTTAGCATGCTTCTCTTTATTATCTTTTGCTTTATTAGCTTTGGCCTGTGTTTTTAGCACATTGAAGCAGTGACTGCAACGCAAGTTTGGTTACAATGCCTAGGCTAGGCTTGTTATTTAACTACTTTTTTCTTGGTAGGCAAGCTGGGGAATAGCCCACGTAGGATTGATTCGGGTTCGAATGCGAGACCCCTCGGTTATTGATAGTGTGACCTAAACATCCAGCTATCTCATTCCACCCCCTGGTTGGTGTATATTCTGCCGAAAGTATCCCCAAGTTCTGATAAAAGGCAGGTGTAATAATCTATCAGATAAGCTGCTGAATTGTATGGCATGCATATTACAATAGGAATGATCTGGTCGCCTTACTGGTGTAGATAGATCTTATAGAAGTATTGATGATTATAACAAAACACTTTTTTTATGCAATGTCTTGTGAATAAACTGTCCTGGCTCTCCTCCTAGGAGTCTTTCCTCCAAATCTGAGTTTGGGAGGTATTTTCATACAGATTGAATCATAGGATATATAGGCTTAGAGCAAGGTTGGATAATCTTGGAAAGTACTATTGTTTGCATCACTTGTTCACGATGGAATAGGTGTTACTCTCAAATCTCTGTGAACGAAATAAATGGATTCTGATTTTATAGACCAAAATGATGGCCTATATCAATGTTTAAAAACTCCTGGCTGACTTCCTGACTCAACCAAGCCGACCAAGATTGGCCATTCGCTGGGTTTACCCAATGAATGACCTGGTCTTCCCACAAGACTTGACTGAATTACAGGTTGACTTGGCTGAGCTGGTAGCTGCCTACCACCAGCCTAATATGCTTTTGAAGGGTTTTTTCATGTTTTTCATAAATTTAACCGTGTTCTAGGAACCTCTTGGATCATCCAATTCCAACGGGAAGGTAGGTTTTTATAAGATTTTGATATAGTGGGTCTTTCCAAAAAGGGGTTCTTTGCCTGCCCCGCCCCCAAAAAAAAAACTAATTTCATCTCAATTATATGAATCGGGTATGGGATTCTATTTTTCTCGACCGCAACCCCCAGTGCTTATAATTTTGGTATGTTTGGATGCACCCCGACAGGTGGATACCCCACCCATTGACAACCCTACTAACCAAAGACAAGTATAGCAAAGATCGACTCGGCATGGTTGTGTGCCAAAGAGGATGTCACGGTTAGGTCAGTGGCTTTGTGGCAGGAAAAACAATGTTGATACTTTTCATTAATAACAAAGGATTATCCGAACGAAGTTCCTGAATTCAGAAAAAATAACACTGATGCATAATCAAGTCATGATTATCAAACCACACCTAGGTTTTGCTATTGCATGATAAAGGAGAACATGACTGACGGTTTGTTCAAGATCAGAGAAATTCTGCTAGGACACTCACAATTTTGATTTTCTTAAAGCATGAGAATAACTCCTCTTAAGAAAAGTACATAGAATTCGGAGGAGTTGCTGCAAGCACGCTCCCTGTTTGTCACAGGTAATAGACATCTCCAAGCTACGGATAAGGAAACAACAAACTACCAACACATAAGATCAAAACAATATACATTACGCAAGAAACAAATGCACAACTAATTATACACTAAACGATATGGTCATCAGTAATACTGTCATCATCTGTCTCAAGTACAGCTTGAAGCGGCCCATTATCAGACAAGAACATGCTTGCAAATGGATCCACAGGCCCATTAGTAAATAGGCATAGCTGGGTCTCTATCCTGTTCAGCTGTGTCCATTCTTCGTCTGAGAGCGACCAATTGAATATGTCTATGTTTCTTCTAATTCGCTCTGGATTTAGGCTGCAAGGCAAGACACTGGTACCTCGTTGCAATCCCCACCGCAAGATCACCTGAAAACATAATCATAGCAATGTAATCACACAACCTTGTCAGTTATCATTCCTTTGAATGTTGCCACAGTATGAAAACACATTGTGCATTATCAATTTGAGCAATGGACATGAGCCTTTTTTTTTAATATCTTACAAAATTTATAGCAAAAAATTGAGCTAAAATGATACATAGTGGCATTACAATTCCTGACATAACTTTGACATTTAAGTTGATGATGGCCAAAGAAGCATGAAACAAATGGCTTTAAACAAACTCGTCTGAGGAGCATTTTTTATTAGGCTGGCAGGATCTTTCTATGATCAGTGGTACAGGTTCATATGTGACAAGAGAAGGAAACACAGAAGATGGTTGGTGATTCCCTTTGCTTCTTTTCTCTAGAATGGTGGATCTCATACTAATATTAAGACAATCTTCAGTGACTTATGATACAAAGAATAATAAATTAACCAATTTACTTGTATTAGTTACATTGAATGGTATACTTGTTTAAGCAAAGCATCAAACAAAAAGTTTGTATAATTACAGGGTCAAAGACAAGATCTAAGCACCTAATACTATTCACACATGCGAGAACCCTCAAAGGCTCAAACCACATGAATGAGGCCTGCATGGCTTTCAAATGAATTTCTGGGAGTTCTTGTTATTGAGTTTAATGTCTTTCGTCAGTGCTGTTCATGAAAAGGCTGAGAACTGTCTTCAAATGAAGTTTTGGAGTCTGTTACTGATAGAATCAATAGTTTGCACTGCTGCGTTCTCAGTGTTTGCAAGAAGCATATTGCAAGAAATTGCAATTGGTTGTAAGACTTCAAATAACTGAACACTAGTGTGTATAAAAATAAATGCAAATAAACATCACTTTTTCATTGGGAGTCCATAAGACTGACATGGTTTTCAGAAGATTCAAAATACAGCCATGGAATCATCAGAGCCTCTTGTGGTACAGCATTGGATTTACTCTGATTACATTGTTCTAGAAAAAAACTGTACATTGAGCTTCTTCTGCTAATTACTTACAATCTTTTTAATGTCTGAATAATCACTGTATCCAAGTTTATGATGATTCCAAAAGTTTGAAGATTCCTATCTGCAACTTGTTTCTGGCAGATGAATTTGGTTATCGCAATCCAACATATGTTTTGTAGTATCAATGCATTAGTTGGACAAGCCATAAATTTATCCATCTGCTTTCTGTTCCACAAAAGAAGGTGCATATGTGCATCATGGATTAAGGAAAACATATAATCACCACTAAATTGTGTTAAAAGAAAATGGCAGAACATGCTTTCAACAAAAGAGGAAATACAAGAGGGTCATGAACACCAATCTCCACTTAAAGCCTTGCAGCCTTTGCCCATTAAGACATTTTTGGAAGCAGATCTCACATTTTGTCAGGAGTAAATCTTAGGACATGCTTAATAGAGAGTAGAACAAGGATGCTGGGACATGGTCAAAATGGAACGCGTCTTAGGCTGGGTACTCTACTATCTGCATAGAAAGACTTGACAATGACAAACAATGGAAAGTTATAACCAATGTTAAGATGATAGATAATTGCTGTCATTGCATTAACTTAATGAATAAGAAAGCCAGAAAGTTGCAACATTATCATAATAAACAAAAGGGATTAAACCATCAGATCTTATCAGGTACGTATGAAAACCAGATTACCTTAAGTGTGCATAAATAAAAAGTTGGTGAGAGTGACAACTTCACAGCCATCATTTCTTCTTTTTTCATTAGACACTCACCAAATTATGTCAAATAACATGCACACAAATATAAGAGAGAGGGGCAAATTAGTAATTATTAGCAAGATGCCAATGTATAAGGAAGACTGAACCAGGGAATATACAAAATGTTATTTATTAGCAGCACAAAAGTGGTCCTAGCAAATGAAATTTCAATATTATATCCTTTCAGTTTTCAGGAAACCACATCTGGTTGAGGGTAATTGTCACGACATGGGTTGTCGGATCTCAAAGATCAAGTATGCAGAAGAGAATCATCCTAAATAAGAGCACTCGTACATAAACACATTTTATGTGGTTATTTAGGCCTCAAGTTGCATGTCAGAACCCAGTGGGCAAATATTGTCATATAATATATCCTATGTATAAACACTTGTATGGTTAAAGAAGGATAGATGAGGCATACAACAAGCACGAAAAATCAGGTATAAGGTATAAAATTCAACCTAGTCCTCCTATCCCACAACCCTGAATTTCAACAAAGTGAGAGCCAGACAAGAATCTTGTTTTAACACCCATTCATCATAGTAACCGCTCAATAGCAAGAGAAAAAAAGTTTGTAAATCATCTTCAATATGTAAATGAAAAAAAAATGGAAGTACATAGCTTCAGTAAACTATTAAATGTTTACCTGCTCAGGTGTCTTCTTATGGCGTTCTGCAATTTCTGCAACGACAGACACTTTCATCATTGGTCCATGCACCGACCTTGATCTAGTGAATGTTATTCTAGGTGTACCACATTCTTCTTCACTTCCAGATCCACTCTCAGATACTCCAGCATTGGTAGTTGGCACTCCTAAAGGAGTATGAGCAGAAACATGAATACCTTTTGACTGGCAGTATTTTACAAGCTCATCTTGCCTCCAGAAAGGGTGCAACTCAACCTACAAGAAGCCAATTATTCTTCACTCAACTACAACTAAGAGCTAAAAGTCATCTGCAAAAATTCTCATTCACATAAAGAAAGAGAACCTAGCCAATCTAATACATGATCTTAAGTACCACGAGCCTTAGTAACTTGAGATGCAGCAAAATAGAAAAGGTGAAACAGGTTGGCTCGAAGTGGTATGAATTGTGCTAAAAAATAATGAATAAAAGTTCTCCACAAACATTGCAAAAAGTAGTTTTACTGACATCTGTTGCATAGATCTGTGAAATTTGTCATGAATTATGCTAGTTTCCAGCTGTATACTGCAGCACCTGGCCTAAGACATATTCAGAAGAATCAGTCAATATTGTATGCAGGAAGCTCACTTCCAAGACATTTTCTCTAGATCCTTTGGAGGTAGAGACAATTTTGAAATGGATGTGCATATGATTTATATTTCCATCATTTTGGTTATATAATTCTTAAAGGATCTGGGAATGATTTTTCCTATGGTAGATCCAGTCAGGACCGTGTCCAGACCCGGAACAGTACCTCAATCGGATCCAGGTCTGAGTCCACCTGGGTCCAGTGAAGGTCGAACCTTTTGATACTCCTACGTGATATTGATCCCCTGACCTGAGGAAGGCCCCTAAACCATATCAGCTTGCAGGCAGTGAGTCTCAAGAACACATTGCAAAGACAACCAGAACGTGGGATCAGAGACGCTGAAGTACTGTTTTCTTAGAAAAGAAAGAAAATCAAACTGACATACTCCTGCTAGACTTTATGACAAGAAATTGCCAACTCTGGAGAAACAAAACACAGCTACATACTCCAACAGTCCAGTTTTCCCCTTATTGACTAAGGATGCAAGATTTGAACCAAAAGCTAAATACTGATCGAGCTATAAGCTCCATCATCAAGACAATGGCTGAAGATTCCCCAGTCGGTATCAAATAGATAACATCTATTGATACCAAAATGTAACAAGTCCACTAACTACACGGCAATAAGTTCTGCCACAAAGATGAGAGAATCCATTACCTGAAGAGAGTGAATGACATATGAGCTAGCCTAGGGATCAGTGAACGAGATCTTCTTGACAGTACTCACATTTTACAAATTTCACGTAAATCTACATGGACGATCTAAGACACAAGAATATTAATCAGAGAACTACACATCACAAGAATTAACTCACTGACAATACTCAAACTTCACAAATTAATTATAGATCTACATCGATCGTCTCTAATTAAGAGCACAAGGATTAACTCACTAATCAGTTCAGATCATGTTTCATCCTTGAAAAAACTTGATGTTTCATCCTTGAGAAAACTTGCAGTCATTAATTTGGGTCATAAATTTGGGTTGGCAAAATCAGCACTAGTCAACTCAGTTTACCATATTAGCAAACAGAAGCAACATATACAAAAGGATTAACTCATTAACCAGCAAAATCCACATCAAAAACCCACATGAAACATCTAATTCAACTGATCGCACAATAAATTGACACAGATAACTAATTGATGGTGAAAAATAAAGAGGCTTAGCACAATAATTACCAGAAAATCACAGTAAAACAACAAAATGAAACATCTTAAGCTAACCTGATTCACGGCAGGGACAATTTTAGCAAACTGCAGCAAATCTTTGATCTGCTGTACAGTGAAATTACTGACACCAATAGCCCGGACGAGACCCTTCTCCACCAAACCCTCCATGGCCCTCCACAGAGGCTCCAGCCGGTGAGCTGGCTGCCGGAACTCGATCATTCCCTTGCCAGGAGGATCGGTGGCATCGCCAAATGAAGAATTCTCCGGCCAATGCACAAGGTAGAGGTCGAGGTACGAGATCCCAAGATTCTTAAGGGAGACTCGGACGGAGTTCTCGATCCTCCGCTGTGAATTCGTGGTGCAGTAGAGCTTGGAGGTCACGAAGACGTCCTCGCGGGCGACCCGGCCACTGGTGAACGCCTCATCCAGTGCACCGCCAACCTCCATCTCGTTACCGTAGAGGTGAGCGCAGTCGAAATGGCGGTAGCCAAACTTCAATGCCGTCCGGACGGCATCTACACAGAGATCGCCGCCTGTCTGCCATGTTCCAAGGCCGACTGCCGGAATCCGAGCTCCAGTGTTCAGGACGAAGAACTTTGGGGTGGCCTCACCACCTGAACCGGAGATCTTTGCCTTGATCCTCCACATTGAAAACCCTAAACCCCGAGAATTAAAATTCACAATCGAAGAGAACAATTGATAACTACCAATGCAAAACAAAACCCTAGTATTGCCCTCTCTCTATTTCCTGAGATCTTCAGACTTTGATTCTAAAACCTAGATTTCGGAACACGCAAAACTCATTTTCCCTCCATTTCCTGGAAACTTCAACCCCCCAAAAGACAGGAAACCCTAGACTTCAAATTCCCACAGAGCAAACCCTGATCTCATCCTCTCCGGCCGAAAGCTTGAAAAGAAACCCAAGATCTCAGAAAACCAAGAGAAGATGCCTAAATCTTCAACTTCTCTTGAATTTCCCAACTACAGTCCTCCCACAAAAAAAATCCCTAGATTCCCAAATTATGAACTACCCAGAAACATAAAACCATTTTCCCCAAAATTTCCGGATATTGTGAAAACTCTTTACCAAGAAGAAGAAAACGTTAAAACTCACCGCCTTCTCTTCATTTCCCAACAAATCCCAGAATCAATCTTCTACACCAGAAAGGGACCTTATATTTCAGATTAATCCACCAGAAAAGGAAGATAAAAAACAAAAACTTTCCCAAATTTCTGGATATTTCCCCAATCCTTAGCCAAGAAGAAAGTCAAAAATCTCACCACCTTCTCCAAATCTCCAAAGAACCATATAATCAATCTTCCCAGGAAGGAAAACCCAATCACAAAACACCGAACAAAAAACAGAACTCTGTTTCCAGAAGATTCTAGAGGTTGTGCCAATCCCCACCCACTCCCAATTCTCCCCGAAATAACACTACCAATCTCCCCAACCCCCACAAAAACCCTGATTCTCACTTCACCAGATCACCCAAAACCCTATTTGGAGCTTCTGCTAATCCCTAACCAAGAAAAGAACCCTAAATTCACCACCCACCCTTGATTCTGCCAAGCATCAACAGAACGAATTTTGCAATATAATCACATCTTCTTCCCCTGACCCTTTTTTTCTCCCGAGTTGAAGAAATTTTTTCAATTTATCCAATCAACAAAAGCCAGCAAAATGACCAAATTCCTGGAAATTTCCAGGGAAACACACAGGAAAAACAAACTCAGTAAGAAGATAATATCCAAAAAATAATGATTTAATAATGAATTAAAATTTCGGAAAAAGAGAAGCTTGGTTGGACCGGACAAGGGATTTTTTTTGGGACCGTTGGAGGAAATGGTAGGGGTACCGTATACTTCTTTAATTTAAGAAAAATGACGAAGAATATAACGAGAATATGGTGGACTTTAATGTATTATTGAGAATACTTTCGACAATTTCTAGATGCAGGAACGGCGCCCCTCTTTGACTGGGGGTATTTTAGTAAAAGTTGTTTTATTTTGGAATTCTTTTTGTTTTCTAATCGACGTCGCTGTTAACCAAGCGGGAAGGGGGCAGGAAGGAATTTTTTTTTAAACAGATGAAATTACTTTTTTCTTCGAATATTTAGATAAAATATCAAAGATACCACTCTGAGAATTCTTATCTCAATCTGCGCGCCACGACAAAAGGAGAGCGGATCCTCTTTTCTGAACTACCAATGAAAGATGAATTCTACTGTTTGGATTGTGATAAAACCTAATTCCGTGGAAATCAGCGGGAGTTCACTGGAGAAAAGAACGTGAACGGGTCGGGTTTGGATCTGTCATTTAAATAGCCACGTACTAAAGAATGGAATATAGCATAACAGGATCCAGACTGGTAACTGTTTAGGGTTGTTAGTGGGTAGGATACATGACCATTTACTTGTAGTCAGGTTTGGGTTCAGACCGGGTTTAGGTATTTCGGGTCAAGAAAATAAGTCAAACCGACCCATATAATCCGTAGAAAAGTAAAAACCAATGACACATATATCATTCTCAAGAAATTCTCAGAGATCCACGTCATATTTTGAAATTTTTAGTTTTCTCAATAAAAATAAAAATCTGAAGAAGAGATAAGCGTATATGAAACATATATAAACTTAAATAAAATATAAACAATGTGATATTACAGAATTTATTTTCATCACATCACATTACAATCATGTTCAAAATGCAATATTTTCAAAAAAACGCATTTTTTGTAAATGTTGGTTTTTTATTCTTTGGGTAATGATACCAATCTTTGAGAATATCGTCTACAAGGGCTTTACTTACTTGGTAAGGGCTAGGGATGCACATAGAACCGAGCAGGCTCGGGCTCAGCTCAGTTAAAGCTTGGCTCAGGCTCGTTCGCTTTGTAAACGAGTCGAGCTTGAACCGGTGTATGAAGCTCGAACAAGCTATTGAGACGAGCTTGAACGACCTGTTAAGCCTGATAAGGCTCGGTTGGTTGCAAACCCAATATATAATATCTTTGCAAATAAATTCAAATGTGCAATGTTATTGCACTGGGTAGGGCATTAATCTTGCTTTAGAATGTGTTGAGTTTTTCTTGGCTGAGAATTTTTAGTATGTATACAAATTTTTTAATGATAATGGTTAAAAGATGTGGTGGTAATGGTGGGTCACTTGTGGTTAATGTTAAAGAGGTTGGGAGATCAAATCTCTCCACAAAAAATTGTTTACTATATATATCTTGTTGAAGCTCAGCTTGGCTGTGAGCTCGAGCCGAGCTTGGATTAACGAGCTCGGGTTTGAAGAGCCACCCATTGGCCCAATGGACCAATGTGAAGCAGGTCTGGTCTGGCTCAACCTGACCCAAATCTATTTGTAAATAATAATAATTAACAAGCTTTCAACTTTTCATGGACCCAATTAATTATCTTTCTAGTTTTCATAAAATTAATCTAACTAATTAGATAAATAGTAATATTTATCAAATTACTATGCAATAGTTTTTTAAAATTATATTATTAAAAAAATAATAAATAACTTAGGCCCATCGGGTTGGCCCGATATCCCATAGGCCGGCCCACACACATAACGGGGTGGGTTTCGACCTAGTACCTAATGGGCCCATGCCTAAAACCTTGGCCCAAACCTGACCCACGATGGATGGGGTCCGCTTGGCCCATCTATTTACCTGGCCCGTTGCCCACCCCTACTCATGAACTCAAGGTTTTACCAATTGAAGGGTGTTTCTCTTAGTTAATGTGCAGTCATTAGTAAATAAGAATGTTTGAATGGAATCCGAGAAAGCTCTGATTAATATATGGAGCCCGTTATGATTTGTGAACTTTCATACTAGACTAGGGCCCGACCCGAGCTTCGACTAAGATCCGTAATTTTTTTATGTTAAAAGGATAAAAATTATAAATTTTCCAGTATGGTTGGGGTGTGGTTAATGTAGTCCTTATAGGATCCGGGTATGATTTTTCATATGTTGAGTCCGATTAGACCTGGATCAGAACTCAGTACCAGCATCTAAAATCAGGTCTGAGTTTGGTTTGACCTAAGTCTGAATTAAACCCAACCCGTTGACACCCGTACTCATTGATGAGGGTTTTTGCCTAAAAAGAACAAAATAAAATAAAAATGTCATAGTTTTGTTATTAAAATTCTAAAATATCAGTGACATTTATGACAGCTAAAAAACATGCCAATACTCATGTACGATTGGATCAGGTCCGGTGCTTGACAAAAATCATAACTCAAGCATGACGTGGATTGTTCAAGTTGGGTTCGGGACAGCAATTTTAGGCCCTTACCTGAAAATTCAGGTTCGATTGGGTCCAATTCCTTAACACATTTCTGACCCATTAGCAGCCCAAGCCACGGGCAAGCTTTTAGCACATTTGAGTAGGGATAGCAGTGGACCCGTGGAAAATGGGGCCCCGCCCCATCTCGCCCCTGTATGGACCATGATGAGGGTAGGGATGGCAGTGGACTGGGGCGGGGATGGGGGACAAGGTCTCTACCCCCGCCCCGTCTCAAACTAATTATCCCCATCCTTGCCCTCATCCCCGTTTCTGCCCCCGCCCCATCCCCGCCTCATCTCGTCCCGCCCGGTCATGGATCTCATCACATGAGATTGGATCTTCCAATCATGTTTAGAAAGAAAAGAAAAGGGTTACAACATATGGGTTCATCTATAGGATCTGCTTGAATCCTGTGAAACCTAGTTGAATCTAGAAGATTAGATCCAAATACAACACACTTTAGTTGGATTGGATATGGTTCAAATGCCAAGACAAGCTTATTAAAGTCCCAAAGCAAAACTGGCAAAGATATGAGTGTGTTTCATTGCATGAATATTTGAGAAGAGGAAGAGGCAAAGAACATCATTATGCTTTGATTGGTTTTTCAGTGTCATGACTTGTACGTGTGCATTTATATTCGAGTAAAAGGGTTGCAATATTCTTTCATGCTTGTTTTGTCATGTGAAAACCTCCAAGTTGCAATGTTCATGAATTGTTTGGAACTTTTGGTGTATTCATACTCATGTACATGACTTGTTCTCTCTATTTCTCTCAAAGTATTACTGTTGTTATTGTTTCTTTTCTGCAATCAAGTAATTCTTGTTGTCTTTATTATAATTCTTGTTTCCAGTCGCTGTAGCTGGTTTATACCAAAAAATTTCACCTTGTGTAGAGATTTAAGTAGCCTGGTTTTTAATTCAAATGCAACTTTATTGTTGACGAGTAATAGAAGTTGATAAGCCTCGTTTGCTTGTGTAAGTTGGATGACAGAACTTGGGAGGGGGGAACATTCTATAGGTAACGCAAATCATATTAATTGCACAGACTATATTCGATGGCCCTGTTTGGATATCTTCATATTCTTGCTGTTTGCCAAACCAACAAAGCTCAAAAAGTTAATTGCAAATATTTGAAGTGGGAGGGGCTATTTATGCAAAAATCATTTTGGTCTCATTTTATAAATACCAATGAATTCTCTTTGTGTGGAATGATAACTACAAGGAAATTTTTTTAATAAGATGAAGCTGAATTAATGTTATTTGTCAGTGATTCATCGTTTTCTTTGTTAGTGATTTTGTGTACAAGTGTAGCTAATGTTTATTCTAGCCCGCTGCATATGCAAATTTGTCATTGGTTTCGGACTATTAGTCTATTTGCATTGTAAATCAGAAAAGTGAAGCTCCATCTGGTGAAAAGCCTGAGCCACTTGCGCAACATGATTATTGTGCCTGAAATGATCGGAAGTATCATACTTTTTGAGATGAAGCCAGAGATGATCGTCCATTACCTGGCAGAGTTTTTCTTTGTATTTACACAAAATCATGGATTTGGAGACTTTGTTATAACAATATATTCACGTGCGATAAATTTCTCAACGAAAGCGCGTACATTTTGAGAAGCTTTATTCTTATTTATGGTGTTTTTCTTTTTGACAAACAGAGAAAAGCCCACCTTGCTCACTGAGTTCATTTGGGGGTAAAAATAAAACCCCAAGCCCTAAGTCCCTCTTGTCCAACGAAGAGTACACCTCTACCTTTAGACTTGTGGCAAACGATGCACACTAGTGAGTTTCAAATTGATGTCCTATATACCATATGAGTGAAGCCTTCAAGGTGTAGGACTTGCTGACAGTAGGCCTGGCCAATTGATTTTTATGCCAAGAAGTTTAAACGTCATGGATCAATTCTTATCCTAGCCTGAACCAATGACATTATTTATTGGATTCTGACACAGATCCAAACGAACCACCATATCTTTGTAAATCCAAACAGGACTCGGATATCTTACCAGATCTGAATCCAATTCAGACCAAGGTCCGGATATCGTCAATCTCTAACGCCTCATGGAGCAACTTTGAATTGGAGTAGGACTCTGGATTTTGGAGGAGGCCCGTCTCTCTCTCTCTCTCTTAAAAACCCTAGCACGACCGTTTTCCTCTTTTACTTGCTCATCCGCGAATCCTTCCCGCAGGCGACAGCAAGCCCAGGTTCTCTCTCTCTCTCTCTCTCTCTCTCTCTCTCTCTCTATTTAGCCCTTGACTTATTACGAGATTTGAAGCCCTTTTCTTGCTATTGCCACACGTTGTTTCAGTCCGATTGCCCCATCATGGGAGGGATTCGTAATTTCCCTCTCTCTCACTCTCTCTCTTCTTTGAATTTTTTCTTGTTCGAGTCATAACAGGATTTATTGGTTTTTGGTTGATATATCTGTTATCTATGGCGACACCCTTTATTTTGATAATTTTTTTGCATGGGATTTTTCCCCACCCCTTGTTTTGCTCATTGGTATTTCCATACCAGTAGTGCAATTCCTTGTTATGATCTGATTTGTTGTAGCAATAATGTGACATCCTTGGATTTATCTGTGTGCCCATGAATTGCAGCAACGCTACTGTCAACAATTTTTTTCTTCGACGAGTTCACTTTTTTTTTCCAACATAGTTGATGCCGTGTTGATTAATAATCTGCCCTCCAACCGTGGGAATTTGTTTATGGTGTAAATAGTGTAAGGCCAAGGTATTGGTATAGTACCAAATTGATTCACATAGGGAATGCATCATTAAAACATTGGTATCCCGCTTGGTTTTGTTGGTGTGAAACTGGTGCAGTTGGTGAATTGTTTCATTAACCGGATAGTTGTGTTGGTATGAACATCCTGTGGCTGAAATTGACACATTAATACGGATTGATATGTCAAGTCAGAATAAAGGCATTGGTATTGGTATGGAATGTATTTTGGCCGAAATGGATGTATCTATACAGATTTCATTTGATGCACCATAGACCTTAAATTGGAGTCTATTTCAAACTGGTGTATGATAGATCTGAATTACGACTTATGCATTATGCAAGTTTATACCTCCTTGTAAATTGGTGGGTGTTATAGTCAGGTGCATGCCATGCAAGCAACTGTGTTTCATGACTAGTCTCATCTTGTAGGAGAAGCGCATGTCTTATTAAGACAAGTGGGTTGGCGCTTCTTGGCACCTCTTTTGTGATTTTCCTTTTCCTTTCACTGGTTCTTTTGTGTGACTTCCCTTGCATAAATTTCAGTATGAAAAGATAATTTCCAACACTGCAAGCAATTTTTGGTATGGTTAGGTACTTAGGTTTCTTCCAGATTGGATAGGTTGATTTTGATCACGGTTGTATCTTCATTAAATTTTTAGACCGGTACTTTTAGAATTAAAACTTGGTTGGTAATGTATTTATGAAACTTGTGACTGCGCAGGTCCCTGTGCGGTAGAGTTGCGGTCTCTTTTATCTTCTTAAATGCCCATAGCTTTTTCTTGAGCTGATAGAGGGCACCATAGTCAGTATCTTCTCTTCGAGACGGTTGCAATCATGGCGACCTTTGCAAAACCTGAAAATGCTCTCAAGCGTGCTGAAGGTGAGTTTTGTTCCTTTCTTTTTATAATTGTCCATTCCTGTCACAAGAAGCATGGTTGAAGTCAAAATTTCAATATATTGGAACCCAAGAACTTGTAGTGGAAAAGTGTGATCTGACAATGATTATTTCTCTAGTTCATGTGTTGTTCTGATGCTGCTCTAGTTGTTTGCTGAGATGCTATTTTAAATTCAAATGTTTTTTAAGAAAAAATAAATCTCTAAACTGGTTATTTTTGTAATTAGTCTTGAGGGGGACTCTGGAATTGTATTAGTTACATTTTATTGGGCTGCATCTGTTTTGTATACTGTCCTTCAAATAGGGGTGGCAAAATCTGATCCGACCCGCCAACCCGCTTCTTAGCCGGGTTAGGGTTTGGCTTAAATGGGTTCATGTCGTAAACGGGTTGACCCGCCTAACCCGTTTATTAAACGGGTCGTGTTCGTGTTAGGGGTATGCCAACCCGCCAACCCGTTTGACCCGTTTAATAAACGGTTTAGGCGGGCGGGTCAACCCGTTTACATGAACCCGTCAACCCGCAACCCGTTTATATATATATATATATATATATATATATATATATATATATATATATATATATATATATATATATATATATATATATATATATATATATATATAAACTTATCTAACCCTAACTCCTAACTTTACACTTTAGTCACCTACCTAACTCCTTCCTATCCAGCCGCAGTCGAGAGCCCGAGACCTCTCCTCTCCAGTGGTGGTGTGCGCCTGTGCGGTTATCGTGTCTATGTTATCGGGTCGACCCGTTTAATAAATGAGTCTCCGTGTCGTGTAATCATGTCGTGTCGACCCGACCCGTTTATTAAACAGGTTAACAGTGTCGTGTCGGGTTACCCGTTTAATAAATGGGTCGTGTTTAGGGATGGCAATCGGGTCGGGTTGGCGAGTCGGTGGGTCAGAATACCTCAATACGAACACGACCCGTTTATTAAACAGGTCGGATGTGGCAAACACGAACATGGCTCATTTATTAAACGGGCAACCCGACCCGACACGGTTAACCCGTTTAATAAACGGGTCGGGTCGACACGACACGGCGACCCGTTTATTAAACGGGTCGACCCGATAACATAGACATGATAACCGCACAGGCGCACACCACCATTGGATAGGAGAGGTCTCAGGCTCTCGGCTGCGGCTGGGTAGGAAGGAGTTAGGTGGGTGACTAAAGTGTAAAGTTAGGAGTTAGGGTTAGATAAGTTAATATATATAAACGGGTTGACGGGTTCGTGTAAACGTGTTGACCCGCCCGCCTAACCCGTTTATTAAACGGGTCAAACGGGTTGGCATACCCCTAACACGAACACAACCCGTTTAATAAACGGGTTAGGTGGGTCAACCCATTTACGACACGAACCCGTTTAAGCCAAACCCTAACCTGGCTAAGAAGCGGGTTGGCGGGTCGGGTCAGATTTTGCCACCCCTAGTCGTGTTCGTGTTTGCCACATCCGACCCGTTTAATAAACGGGTCGTGTTCGTGTTGAGGTATTCTGACCCGCCGACCCGATTGCCACCCCTACCTTCAAATGATTACTTGCCTGGTTGACATTGAATATGGATTGTCATCTCAAACTTTTGATTGATGATACCTTGTGCATGAATGCAGAGCTCATAAATGTTGGTCAAAAGCAAGCAGCACTGCAGGCTCTCCATGATCTTATCACTTCAAAGAGATATCGGGCATGGCAGAAGACACTTGAGAGGATCATGTTCAAGTACGTAGAGCTATGCGTTGAAATGAGAAGAGGGAGATTCGCAAAAGATGGTTTAATTCAGTATCGAATCATATGTCAGCAAGTGAATGTCAGTTCCTTGGAGGAGGTCATCAAGTATTTTATGCAACTCTCCACTGAGCGAGCAGAGCAAGCCCAAAGCCAGGCCCAGGCACTGGAGGTTGCTCTGGATGTTGATGACTTGGAAGCAGACAAGAGGCCAGAAGACTTGATGTTGAGTTATGTTAGTGGAGAGAAGGGAAAAGACAGGTCTGACCGTGAGCTGGTAACTCCATGGTTTAAATTCTTGTGGGAAACTTACAGAACTGTGCTTGAGATATTGAGAAACAACTCGAAAATGGAAAATCTCTATGCAGTAAGTGATCTCAGTTTTCCTCAGTTTTATTGTTTTTGTTGAAGTTTAAAATGCTAGTGCGTATGAATGCTACCACTTGTATGAACTGCAACTATAGATTAGGATTTATCTTGGTTTGATTTTTTTTTCTTATGAGGATGATGTTATTGTGGATATGCACAATTTCAGTTATTAAGTATAACCTTGAATATTCTTCTTGAAGTTATTCTTGTACTTATTAGAGATATGCACTCTTCTACTGGAGCATTTCTTAGTATATTTATTTCTATCACCAAGAAATATTGTGTGCATTTTATTTACTCTCATGTTTTATAAGGTGGTATGGTATGAGCTGATCTTCCGAGGGTTCGAACTACAGTCACAGTATCAAAATAAATTTAGTGTTTTCAACATGAAATTGTCAGAAGTGAAGGGGGAGAATAAAAGGCAAAAATGTCAATTCTGCTTTCATGATACACACCCTCATATTACACATACAGGGGTGGACATCAGGTCAGATACCTGACCTGAGATTGACTGGGTTTGGGCTGCCAGCCTTCTAAGTGTCAGCTGCGACCCTGGCCGACTAGTAAACGGGCAGGGTTTTGGAAGAGGTGGGATAAAAACTCAATGGTGCTAGGCCCAGCACATCCCGCTTATTAGTCAGGTTTAAAGTGCCCAGTCCAACCCACTTGGGGCTGGCTTGGTAAGACTTGGGCCTCGCCCAAAGTCAACAAGGGCCGGGCTCAAGTCTGGGTCAGGCCATAAAGTGATCTGTGTCAGGCTGGGCCATCCCAATGTTCACCCCTATGCACATAGGTATCTCAGGGTGTTTTCATTTCACCAATGTCTACAAAAACAAAAAATGTTGGAAATTTGTAAATCCTATAGATGGTTTTCACTATACTACTTGATAAATTGTATTATATATCGAGATGCCGGGAAGCTATGTCACATAGATGCGGGTGCAAAGGGTGCGACGTGGCAATTTAAAAAAACTTGGGTGCGGGGGTGCGGGGGTGCGGGGGTGCGGATATATAATCACAAATATCGGTCTCGGCTATATCTCGACAAGGAAACTCCTCACAATAATATAGGTTTAGTTGATAAATCTTGGGAAAAAATTGGTGCTTAAAAAATGCTAAAAAATATATAAATAGTAGAAATCAGTAAGAAAAATAACATGTTTAGATATTAAACTACACACATAATAAAAATTAAGTAAAAAATATAAAAGCAATAAGAAAAAACGTAGTTTTAGATATAGAAAAGTAAAAAAAAGTAAAATGTAACTCATAATAATATTGTAATATTATTGAGATAATATTATGACCAGTGTTGTGAAAAGCGTTGAGGCGTAGCGAGGCGCTCCACCAAAATCTGAGGCGAGGCGTAAGCCTCGAGGCGCAAAGCGTAGGCCTCAAAAAAAAATAAACTTAAAAAAAACTATAAAAATTATTTAAAATTATAAATAAATAAGAAATGCTTTATTGATGAGCAGTTCATAAACAATAGATCAGAATACAAATAGCATATAGATTTATTATGCTAATACTTGAAAAGGACAAGCAGAAGAACATAGAAACTGAAACAGCTATAGAGTTTGTAATTAACACTGGACTTGCATTCTAGCAATATTTAAGCAAACATCAAATCAGAAGTATGCCTATTATAAGGGTTCTTACTAGATCCACTATATTGCCAAAAACAAACTTATTTATCAGTATGTTTGAAGAAACTGGACTATGACCTTGATTACGTTGTTATCAAGCATCTTTTTTTATTTTTGTTTTTATTTTTTTATACGAAAACATGGTCCAGATTGATCATGGATTCACTTCCACCTGAATCAAACTCCAAAACCTCAATTTCATAAAAAAGTTAGGCACAATTGAAAGAGGTTGGAAACAATCTTTTTCGGATGCATGTATGGCTGCAGTGCACTTTCTTAAAGAGTAACTCAATAGTTTATTTTTCTGTTTAATGGCCTACAGCACCGTGATACTGCTCGTAGCAAAACCTCAATATCTGGAATTTGGCTTGGCAGTTAAATCACTGAAATATCTCAGTAAGCCAACCGAAAAATCTACACGTGAATGGCAATTGGACATAACAATTTTTGGGTTGAAAAACCATCTGCGCAGCTGGCTCAAATACTCATTGTCTATCCATGCATGTGAATCGCTTGGTCCATACATAGTTGCAAGCATCAAGAGGACCAAATCAGTGTTTTTGCATCGGTAATCATTCACACTACATTTCCAACTTTTAAACATTTAAGCTTGTTCTTTTTTAATCAACACTATCCAAAAGAAACGTTGTAGTAACAACCAAGGATGAATGAAGGGGGTCGGGGTTACCTGGTGTCTGGCAAGGGTTCCCGGCGTCACGGCTACTTCCGGCGAGAAGGAGGCGGGGAAGCGAGAAAGTGTGAGAGACGAGAGAGAGAGAGAGAGAGAGAGAGAGAGAGAGAGAGAGAGAGGCTGTGAGAGACGAGAGAGAGAGGGAGAGAGAGAGGGGCTGTGAGAGACGAGAGAGAGACAGGGGCAAAGAGAGACGAGATTAGGGAAATTAGGGCTCCCGACCCTTATTAGGGTCGGGGGTGAGATGTCATTGTTGGTCAAATGAGGGGTTTGACCCTCATTTGACCAACAAAATAAGGCGTTGCGTGCCTCATGCTGAGGCGCGCCTCGCCTCAAGGCGTACGCCTCAAGGCGCAAGAGGCGTATGCCTACATGGGTTTACGCTTTTTAATTGTGCCTCAAGGCGCAAAGGCCCTCGCCTTGAGGCGAGGCGCGCTTTTTGCGCCTTGAGGCGTGTTTTTAACAACACTGATTATGACATGTATACATTTCTAATATTTTCAAAATAATGTGATATTTTTCCTTTAATATTGTATTATGAATTTACAGCTATATTATCGCTATAGTTACAAAATATCACCTATATATATATATATGTGTGTGTGTGTCCGTGTGTATGTGTTTGTTGTGTGTACATATGTACATATTTATGTATATAATATAGATGAAACTGGTCTCGGTTAGGGTTAACCAAGTCCAATTTCGAAAAGAATTGGACCCCAGTGCGGTTGACCGCACCTAACACTGTGGAAGCTGTGTCCAAGTGTTGCATCCGCACCGACGCATGTGTGACACAGGTGCATTGCCCTTTTAGAAGTGTCCATGTTACATAGCCGAGAAGGTGTTTCTTTTTATTTTCGAAAGTCAAGATAAGCTTAACAGCTGCATTTCTATGGCATTGGAAGAATATAGATTGGAATTGCTATTGGAAAGAGGATTTCTGAATGTGTGATACCTTCTGCCTTACCTGGAAGAACGAAAGTGCTTTTAAGAAGACAATTTTTGGCTTAATCTACTTAAGGGTGGTATAGAGGACATTTTACTAAGAATCTTGTGAACTGTGAAAAAAGTATTGAGCTATTCATGCCACTTGATAAAAAAGCCGAAGGTAGGAAGCTGTTTATTGACTATAAGGTTTTTTCTGCCACTCATTATAACATATTGATGAAGTTAGCCTCTTCATTGGAGGCACAGTATCATCCATTTTTTTCTTTCAGGAATAGGAGTCATACATTCATGGAATTTCTTGTGATCTTTTAAACTTTTTTCTTGGGATAATTTGAATAGTGCTTTGAGAAACTGGTGGCGAGAGATTGGTGTGAGTTTTGGAAAACTCTTTTTAAAACAATATATTTTTAATTAAAATCAAGTGAAAGCTAGACACCAAAAATATAAAAACCAGCTCGCACGAGTGGTGGAGTCTGGGTCGATCTCAGGGAACGGGAGATACTTGTATCCAATCACACAGTCTACGCTATTCTTTATTGCCAAAAGTAAAAGAATTAATTAAAGAATTAAATAACTAAGGGAGTATGACCCTATGTAGAAGGCTTTAAACAAAAGAATAAACGGTTTTATTAAAGACCCAATAATTGAATTGAATTAAAAAATGAAAACCTAATTTAAAAAGAAAAGAAAAAGCTTCAGTGCTTGAGTCCTTGTCCCTTTTATGTTCCCTTTGTGTTCCCTTTAATAGAACATGTAATGCATATTTTCTTCTGCCCTCTGAAGGCACTTTTGAGGACTTGAGGGGACCTCAGAGGGTACTTTTAGGGCACGAAAAGGGCTCTACCGCACGTTCCAACACTTCCCTGCAAAATACAAAAACAAAACACCAAGCAGAAATAAGAAATCTAAACAAAATCTAAGCTTAAAAACTAGCAAAAACTAAGATTTATCATTTAAGCTAACTAATAACAACTCACTACAAGACGAAATAATAAAACTAACTAACAAACTAAATACCAGATTGAAACAAACTATGCAATGACTAACTACTTAAGACGAATATGAAACTAACTAAATCTGAAACAATCAAAACGTATAAAAGAATCAATCTACTATTATGAACTAATCAAATAATAATCTAATTAACAAAAGGCGATCTAAATAAACATGGACTAGAATTGATTATTTAATAATCAAATTAAAGCTGACTACTTATAAGGCAAACTAAAGCAAATTTTGAATACCTAAATTTGAAGACATGTTGATTAAATGAATAACTTAAGAAGAGATAAATTAAGCTAATTAAACTAAGGTTAATGTACACACATTATGGCTGAATGCACTACCCACTAAATCCTATAAAATGTAATTAATTGGCAACATAGATGAATATACTAACTAATGCTTACTCTACCCCTCGGATGAATAAAGAACTTAAATTAACTAAATTGATAGTATGAATTTAGGCTAATGTATGCAAAGCAAGAAAGAATGTGGTTAATCACTAAAACGTGAATCCAAAAAAAATTAAATAACGACCATCTAATTAAATTAAATATACCTAAAACTGCTTACTTATTGCTGATAAAAAAATTACTAAACAATAACAACCCTAACGAAGAACAAAAAGGAAAACTATGCTAACTAACCATCTACAAATAAAAACTGCAATTGGACTAATGGGCTGGCTGACTACTCATTCACAGATATGCATGTTTTGCACTATTGAATGGCGCAGCAACTAAAAAAAAAAGATGCGGTTCACTTCTACTGAATAAGGGAGTTTGTTTCTGATATGAATACGCAGCCTGATTGAGATGGTCTTGCACGCATGCTACCATTTCAACGCTGTTGTGTGTGACTTAGCAGTCACCCAAACCAGCATTGAAGGAAATTCCTTTTTACGTCACTCTAAATTCAAGAACTGACTTACTACAACAAACAAAAATTTATCAATCGATCGTGGCTCAGAAGTTGTTGGTCACGTCACAGTACGTGATTTGCAACACGATAACCAGCGGCACGATGCTCAACAAAGCATATACACGCTGATCTCAACGAATTAATTCAACGTAGGTGAGTTTGATCATCGATCAGCCTGACCTATTGTCGTCTTTACGGGCCTAACAAAGATAATGATACTGTCTTTTTTTTTCTTTTTCTTTAAAAAAAATGAAACACACGAATATAAACTAAACTGAAACACTATACTAATTTTATCCTACAATGCAACCGATGCTAACGTACTATGTAAAAAACATAAACATGAGGATGCAAAACTACATTAAGAGATGGGGAAGAAGATGATCACCTTGCGGATCGCTTCCGATGGACTGGTTGAGAAGAGAAGGCGTCAATCCAGCTGCATCCACGCTTTTCCCGATGAAAAAGGTAAGAAAAGTCGATGAAGACCGAGTTTAGAGAATCGATGAAATAAAGAATAAGAAGAGGAAGATGAAGGAGAAGTAGAGGAGAAGCAGAAATAGACTACGGAGAGGAGGAAAAGGGGAGAAGGAAAGATTGAGGCAAGAAGCAAGGGAAGCAAGTGGCTGCTGGAAAAACATTTTTCCCAGCCCTCTTTACTACTACTTATAGGCCTAATTAGGTTAAAACAAAGTTTTTAAAAGAGTTTGAATATTTTTGATATTTTCCAAAACAAGGTCTCTTATGAAAATATGTTTTTCTAAAAATCGAAACTTACTAAACTAATTAAAAATTAGCTAATACAAACCTAAGCTAACTAAACTATAATTAAGAAATTCTAAATCTAATAAAAACACTAAAAATGCAAGGAAAGCTTTGAAAAACACGATTTTCTGATAAAATTCAATTCAATGCAGTTTCTCAAAACTAACGATAAAAATGGGGTTTTAAGGCGATTTTAACATGAATCATGCATAAAGAATGATTAATAAAATATGAAATATATGCATGATCAAAGATGCTCTGGAAGGTGGTTGGCAAGGCACATACAAGCTTGTAACTTTTGTGTGTATTTTATTTATTTGTTTATTTTAATGTAGCTTTGGTGTGCTGCATTTATAAGACATTTGATAAGGTTTTATGAGCGCCAATACAAGAAAAACTTGTCAAAGGTCAAGAAATTCAAAAGTATGACCCTTTGCAGGAGTGGTAAGTGACAAATGTTAGGAAGTTTAAACTGTTAGATTTTGTAAACCAGAGTTCTACCATGCGTGAAGGGTGAGGAACAGAGAGAGAAAGGAGCTGCAGAGAAAACTTGATTCCACCTTACAGGAGTCGGCTGCTAATCTTATTCATTTATATGACATTACTAATACAAACTTTAGGGTACTAAAATACCCTTTTACAATAAGAGATAATTACACATATGCCATTAATGAAAGGGCTTGATTATGGGTCTGGATCCCTTGACCCGTGATCCATTATAAACAAAACACACGTCTTTTCACCCTCCCTCAAGTTGTGCATGGTTCTGAACCATGAACAACTTGCCTTTTAACATCCAAAATTTGTCCTTTGTCAATCCTTTTGTGAATATATCAACCACTTGATATGTAGTTCGTACAAATTCAGGCTCAATCTCCTTCTCTTCTACCTTTGTCTCACAAAATGTTGATCTATTTTAATATGTTTGGCACGACTGTGATAAATGGGATTAAATGACATATTGATGGCACTTTGATTCTCACATAAAAGAAGAGATCAAGAGATCGATTCTCCTACTTCTGTCAGTAAGTGCCTAACCCATGTAGCTTTAGCAGTAGCGGCTGCCATTGACCTATATTCGGCTTCTGTACTTGATCTAGCAATAACTTTTTATTTCTTACTACTCTAGGAAACCAAATTCATCCCAACAAACACACAATAGCTAGATACCAATTTACGTTCATCTGGGTCTCCCGCCCAATCTGCATCAGTATAGACAGTAATTTCATGTGCATTTTGCTCATTTGTCTTTCTCTTATACAAAAGACCATCTCCAACAGTTCCCTTCAAGTACCGAAGTATCCGTTTAACTGCTTCCATATGCCCTTCACATGACTCATGCATAGAGATACTTGATTTACTGAGTAAACAATATCAGGTCGAGTGAAAGTGAGGTATTGTAACATGCCTACTATGCTACGATATTTTGTAGGATTCTCATATAGATCTCCATCTTGATAACTGAGTTTCTGGTGAAGAACACTAGGAGTTCCCAAGGGTTTGCAATCTTTCATACCTGCCTTATTGAGGACATCAATTGTGTACTTATGTTGAGTGAGAGTCATTTCTTCAGAAGTACTGTCAACTTCAATTACAAGGAAATATTGTAGTTTACCAAGATCCTTCATTTTGAATCTCTGATTCAAGGGATGTTTAACCTCAATATGCACTTTGGAGTTACCTGTGATGATAATATCATCTACATATATCAACAGCAGAGTTACTATGTCTTGGTTCTTGAATATAAACAAGGAATGGTCAAGGAGAGATCGCCTAAAACCATATTTTTGTATTTCAAGAGAGAAACTATCAAACTAAGAACGAGATGCCTGCTTCAACCCGTATATCGCCCTTTTCAATTTGCATACGTATTTTGTAGGATTGCCTTCGGCATAGCCAGTGGGTTGTTCCATGTATACTTCCTCCAAATTTCCATGGAAAAAGGCATTTTTCATATCAAGTTGACTAATTGTCCATTGATGTTCAATAACTAAAGAGAGTATGACTGATTGTCCCCATTTTGACCACTGGACTAAAGGTCTCATCATAATCCTGTCCTTGCTCCTGCGTAAATCCTTTGGCTACAAGCCTTGCCTTGTAACGTTCTATAGTCACATTCGGTTTGTACTTTATTTTGTACAACCATTTCGACCCAACTACATTTCTGTCAGGTGGTCTCGGTACAACATCCCACGTACCACATTCATGTAAAGCCTCCACTTCTTCATTCATTGCTTCAATCCATCTTTTAGAATTTGATGCTTGAGAAAATGTTGTGGGTTCATCTTCCTTGTTCAAGGCTGTTAGAAAAAGTTGAAAATCCAGTGAAAAAATTTCATAACTGACCCATCTTTCTATCGGATGACGGGAGCGAGTGGATGTAGAAAATGTATCCATTTCCTGATTAACAATAGTGGGTGCCTCTCTTCCTCGTTGTGTGTAAACAAGACCTTTATACCTTTTTGGGTCCAAGGATTGCTTTGTACTCTCCTGTGCAATAAACTTATCAGCAGGCATAGATTCTTTATCTTTTTTATCACAATCTGAAGGACAAATATCATTAGTGCCGGAGAAAAGTTCAGAATTTAACCAAGGATGATAGACCTCAACTCTGGAATTTGATTCAGAAGAACTAATGCATCGAGGATCAAAGTTCAATTCATCGAAGATAACATTTGTTGATATTTTGATGCGCTTGCTCATGGTATCATAGCACCTGTATCCTTTATACTCATCTGCATAGCCCACAAACCTGCACTTCAAGGCCTTGTCCTGAAACTTATGTCTTGTTGAACTGTCAATATGAACATAACATAAACAACCAAACACGCGCAAATCATGATAGTTGGGATGAACTTTAAATAGAGAAAAGTAAGGAGACTTGTTCTGCAAAATAGTCATGGGCGATCGATTTATCACATGAACTGCAGAATGAAAGGCTTCTGCCCATAAGGTAATCAGAAGATTACTATCATGTATCATACTCATTGCACTCTCAACAGTATGGTGATGCTTCCTTTCAGCAATCCCATTCTGCTGAGGCGTGTGAGGGCAAGACACCCTTCTCCTTATTCCATTACTTTGAAGAAAGTTAGTAAAGTCGATTGAAGAGAATTCACCTCCTCCGTCATATTGGAAACAAAGAATGTTTTCAGAAAATTGATTCTTGACAAAAGAGTGAAAATTTTGGAACAACTTGAAGGTCTCAGACTTTGTTTCACGAAGAAAATCCAAGTATAACGAGAATATCTGTCAACAAATATAAGATAATATCTAGTTCTAGATATAGAAGCAACTGGGGCAGGCTCCCAAACATCAGAACAGATAATCTCAAAAGGTCTTGAAGCTCTTTTATTGATAGAATGAAAAGGTAAAACATGACTCTTATATAAGAGACAACTGGAACATTTGTTGTCATTGACATTTATTCCTAAACTAGACTTGGGAATGAGGTTATTTGAGACAAACTTCTCAATGAAACTACTATTGCAATGACCTAAATGACCATGCCAAAGATTTCGCTTATTGGATTCAGAGACACTAAAAACACATTTAGGAACCACAGAGGACGACAATAAGGAGAGCTTCAAGTTTGGGTCAACAGGACGAACACGAGCAGAAGGATCTTCTTGGAAAACATACATGTTGCCTTGTCGTTTTCCTTTAGCGAATGTCTCCCTCGTGTAGAGATCCTTGACAAGAACAGAAGAGGGAGTAAATTCAACTGAAACATTGATATCATCAACAAGTTTAGAAATAGAAACAATGTTTTTCTTGATGTTAGGAGCATAAAGAACCTTTGAAAGACTGAGAGAGGACTTTGACATAGGTATAACGGAATTTCCAATATGAGAAATAGAATCGTGGGATCCATCCTCTGTAACTATACTATTTCTACCAATGTAAGGTACAAGATTTAGGAGCTTACCAGCATCACCAGTAATATGAGTCATTGCCCTCCATGTACTAAGTACCTTGCTCATTCTGTTTCAGATTTAATCCTGCCAAAGCTGACAATAATAACTCCTTTACTTCTCCGTTGGCCTTTGTGCTATCTGTTCCTCTCTTCGATTCAGTCTGTGTTGATTTTCCCTTATTTTGGGGATTGAACCAACAATTAGCTTTGATGTGTCCTTTTTTATTACACAGAAAACAAGTAGGAATTGGCCTTTGTCGCTGTGAGTTGGGATATATGTTGGGTGTAGGTAATAGTCCACTTCTTCCTTGCCCTCCCCTTCCCTTAACATCATAATTTCTTCGTCCTTGTCCATAAGCTACCCCTGTGGCAAGAACATCTTGCATCCCTGTATGCATAGATGATTCTTCAGAAAATCCTTTTAAGGTCATCTCATATTGAAGTAATTTTGCACGCAGGTCTTCAAATCTGGGCAACTCAGGTAAACATAGTAAGGAAGTAACAATCACATGATAACCATGCTCTAATCCACTCAGAGTTTGTTGTACTATATCTTTATCAATCACTGCACACCCAACAACTGCTAGTTGATCTGTGATGATCTTCATTTTGTTCAAGTACTCCATGGCAGTCATGGAATCCTTCCTTAACATCTGAAACTCCCTTTTAAGAAATACAATCCTTGTCTGAGAAACATGTGAATATGTCTGAACTAGTCTGTCCCAAAGTTGCATGTCAGTACAGTCGTCTGGAATTGCCACAAGCACCTCTTGTGACAACGTAGAGGTAATATAAGCAAGTAACGCCTGATGTCTTTTCATCCAAGGTACAAATTCTGGATTTCTAACATATACTGTGGTAGATGCTCCTTTACTGTCCTTTTCTTCTCATGATAGAAATGATAGAAATCATGGTTCCCTGTTTCATACACAAGAGCAATCGAATGGGAGAGAGAGAGAAGAGAAAGCTGCAGGATTTTCCCCAAAATGAATCACCGACTGTGGTATTAGGCTTCACGTTAAATACATGCTGTTACAATTACTAGGGTACGAAAAACCCATCATACAAGAAATGTAAATTACAAAATGCCATTAGTGACTTTAATGAACATGTGATAATTAGAGTGCTAGTTGGATGAACTCAGATTGGGTTTGGATAAGATCCAAACCCAATCGTGTGTACACACTCCTTTTTATCCTCACTCAAGTTGTACATGGTTTTGAACCATGAACAACTTGCCTTTCAACATCCAGAATCGGTCCTTGATAAGCCCTTTGGTAAACAAGTCAGCAACTTGATCAGTAGTCCGAACAAATTCTGGTTCAATTTCCTTCTCTTCGACTTTCTATCTTACAAAATGTTGATCAATTTCAATATGCTTGGCACGATTGTGGTAGATAGGATTGAATGACATGTTGATGGCACTTTGATTGTCACATAGGAGAATACATTTAGATATTGATTCTCCTACTTTTGTCAACAAATGTCTAATCCATGTTACTTCAGCTGTAGCAGCTGCCATTGATCTGTATTCAGCTTATGTGCTTGATCTGGCAATAGCCCTTTGTTTTCTACTGCTCCAAGATACAAGATTTAGGCCAACGAAAATACAGTATCATGACACTGACCTACGCTCATCTGGATCTCCTGCCCAGTCTGCATCTGTGTAAACAAGAAGTTCATGCATGTTATGTTCATTCATACTCTTTTTGTACAAAAGACCATCTCTAATAGTTCCCTTCAAATATCGAAGAATGCGTTTAACAACTTCCATATGTCCAATACGCGGTTCATGCATAAACTGAGATACCTGATTGACTGAATAGACAATATCAGGGCGAGTAAAAGTGAGATATTGAAGCATCCCCACTATCTTGCGATATCCTGTAGGATCCTCATACAAATCGCCATCTCTAGAACTGAGTTTCTGATGAAGTACACTGGGTGTGCTTAGAGGCTTGCAATCTTTCATACCTACTTTGCTGAGAACATCAATGGTATACTTATGTTGGGTAAGTGTCATGCCTTCAATAGTTCTGTCAACTTCTACTCCAAGAAAATATCGCAGTTTACCAAGGTCTTTTATCTTGAACCTGTGGTTTAGGAGTTCTTTGACCTGCTCAATGTGTTCAGCAGAGCTACCTGTAATGATTATGTCATCTAATATATCAATAATAAGGTAATTGTGTCGTTACATTTGAATATGAAAAGTGAATGATCAAGAAGCGAATGACTAAAACCATATTTCTCTATTTCAAGCGAAAAACTGTCAAACCAAGATCGAGAGGCTTGCTTCAAACCATATATAGCTCTTTTTAATCAACACACATATTCTCTGGAGTTCCCTTCTGCATACCCAGTGGGTTGTTTCATGTACACTTCTTCCTTTAGAGTTCCATGTAAAAATGCATTTTTTACATCCAGTTGACTGATAATCCACTGATGTTCAATAGCCAATGATAGTATGATTCAAATAGTACCCATTTTCACAACCGGACTGAAGGTCTCATCGTAATCTTGTCCTTGCTCCGGGGTGAATCCCTTGGCAACTGGCCTAGCCTTATATCGCTCAATAGTACCATCCAGCTTATACTTTATTTTGTACACCCACTTGGACCCAACTACATTTCGATCATGTGTTCTGTGAACAATCTCCCAAGTGCCACATTCATGAAGAGCCTCCATTTCTTCATTCATAGCTTCAATCCATCGCTTAGAATTTGCTGCTTGATAGAAAGTCGTGGGCTGATCTTCCTTACCTAGAGAGGTTAAGAAGAGTTGAAAATCCATAGTGAAATTCTCATAACTTACCCATCTATCAATAGGATGTCGGGGTCGAGTGGATCTTCTGGGAGCATAAGAAGAATTAATCTCTTGATTAGAATTAGGAAGAATCCCTTTCTCACGTCGAGAGTAAACAATGCCTTTATACCTTTCGGGAAGCAAGAGTGGATCGGAAATGACACTTTCCTGAGTCGTCTGTACATCATCAGACATGTTTCTCTCATCTCTTTTATTACATTCTGAAGGACAAACATCATTAACACTAGAGAAGAGGTCAGAGTTCAACCAGGGGTGATAAACTTCAATTTCAGGAAGGTTGTCAACCTTGTGATCAAAATTCAATTCATCAAATACAACATTCCTGAATATTTTGATACGCTTGCCCACGGGATCATAGCATCTGTACCCTTTATAATCATCAGCATACCCCACAAATCTACACTTCAAGGCCTTATCCTGAAACTTATGTCGCATTGAACTGTCAACATGAACATAACATACACACCTGAATACTCGCAAATCATGATAATTTGGATGAACCATGTAAGGAAAGGTAGGGTGATTTGTTTTCCAAGATATTCATGGGCAATCGATTTATGATATGAACGGCTGAATGAAAGGCCTCTGCCCAGAAGGTAATTAGAAGGTTACTATCATGCATCATGCTCATGGCACTCTCGACAATATGGCGATGCTTGCGTTCAGCAATCCCATTCTGTTGAGGTGTATGAGGACAAAACACCTGCCTACGTATTCCGTTTGTCTGGAGAAATTTAATAAAGTCATTTGAGGAGAATTCACCCCCTCCATCACATTGGAAACAAAGGATATTATCAGAGAATTGATTTTGAACAAAGGAATGAAAAGTCTGAAATAACTTCAATGTTTCATACTTACATTTCATAAAGAAGATCCATGTATACCGAGAATAGCTATCAACAAAAATGAGGTAATACCTGATGCCAGACATGGAGGGAACTGGAGCTGGACCCCAAACATAAGAACAAATAATTTCAAAAGGCTTTGAAGCTCTTTTATTAATAGAATGAAATGGAAGGACATGACTCTTACATTGAAGACAACTAGAACATTTCTTATCATCAACATTTAAATTTAGACTTGACTTGGGAATAAGACTGCTAGAAACAAGCTTTTCAATAAAACGACTACTACAATGACCCAAACGACCATGCCAAAGATTTGGCTTATTACACTCAGAAAGGCTAAAAACATTTTTAGAAGAAGCTGAAGAAGATGATGATGCGAGCTTCGAAGTGAAATGATTCTCTTGCAACACATACATATTCCCTTGTCGCTTTCCTTCAGCGAACGTTTCCCTCGTGTGGAGATCCTTAACACGAACAGAAAAAGGAGTAAACTCAACTAAGGCATTGATGTCATCAACAAGCTTAGAGACAGAAACAATATTTTTCTTGATATTCGGAGCATAAATGACATTTGAAAGAGGAAGGGAAGTAGACATAGGTATGACAGGGTTTCCAATGTGGGAAATACAATGGTGAGACCCATCTCCAGTGACTATACTATTTTTACCAGCATAGGGAACACAAGTTAGGAGCTTACCAACATCACCAGTGACATGAGTGGCTGCACCTTGCTTGTCTCTGGCCGTTTACCTTTATTTTGAGGATCAAACCAACAATTTGCTTTGATATGCCCCCTTTTATTGCATAGAAAACAAGTCGGTATTGGTCTTTGCCTTTGCCCACTGGGATGAATATTAGGTGTAGGTAATATTCCACGACTTCCTTGTCCATTTCTTTCTTGACTCCCTCTATCTCGAAAATCATATGTACTACGTCCTCGCCCATATGCAACTCCTGCGGCAAGAAGAGTGTGTGCTCCTCCTTGAGAATGAGTATCTTCAGAAAATCCCTTTAGGGTCATCTCATACTGCAAAAGTTTGGCACGAAGATCTTCAAAAGCAGGTAACTCTGGCAAACACAATAAGGAAGTAACCATCATATGATAATCCAATCCCAGCCCACTCAAAGTCTGTTGCACCATATCTTTGTCACTAACTGCACATCCCACGATGGCCAGCTGATCTGTAATGGTCTTTATTTTGTTCAAGTACTCCATGATGGTCATGGAGTCCTTTCTTAACATTTGAAATTCTTTCTTCAAAAATAATATTCTGGCCTGAGAAACTTGAGAATATGTCTGAACCAATCGATGCCATAATTGCATTGCAGAGCAGTCATCTGGAATTGCCACAAGCACTTCCTGTGATAATGTAGAAGTGATGTAGGCAACCAACGCCTGATCTCGCTTCATCCAGGATACATATTCTGGATTTCTGACATAGGTAATAAAAGGATCTCCATCACCATTCTTTGCTTCTTGCGATACGAACTCTGGAGGAACAGGAACAAAGCCATCCAGATGTCCAGAAAGGTCCTGACTTCTTATGAATGGAATGATTTGTCGCTTCCAAGTTAGAAAATTGGAATTGTTGAGTTTCTCAGACACGAGTTGACTAAGAAAGTTTGAGGAAAGACCAGACTGAGAGTGAGGAAATGAGTCCATATTCTATCGAAACAAAAAATATAAGAAGAGATAAAAATTAAGAAAATGACTTTACGACAAGAACCCAATTGCAGTTGAGATCTAATGAAAATCAAAACAGAAACTTAATATCAGAAATTCTGCTGCAAGCCTTTTTGAATGATAAAACTGAGGTAGAAAACCAGAACTATTTACCAAGAAACTGTTCTGAATTAGAGTTTGATCAAAGAGACACGTTACTTTAAAATTAACGTGTGTAATTTCAGAATATGAGGGAATATGGATTTATAACTCTGGGATAGAAACAGACAGTGTAAAACAAAGAAGAAGATAGAGAAAGATCAACTAATGTAATATTAGTTAATCAGGATAGCAAGATCTGAATCTGATATGCAGTCAACTTGTAAAAGAAAAAATATTTAACGTGACCCTATTCACGCAAAGATCAAATGATGTGAATCTGATCTTGCGTGAGTATTTGTGCTGTTAACATATAAGATCACGTGCAGTGACAAGTCAAAAGGGAGACAAAAATATGCCGGATGATTCAAAGGCAAATATGATGAAGTGAAATATGTAGGATAAAGTGATACAGAAATATGTAGAGAAAGAAACAGGTAGGCTAATGAAAGAAGGTTGTTCAGCAAACAGTGAAAACAGAAATATGCAGAGAAACAAGTAGGTGAGATGATTCAAAGGCAAGTGAGTGGGAAGAGACTTTACCGGATGAAGGAATAAGATCCTTAAGCTTGGATCTGTAGCTCTGATACCATGATAGAAATCATGGTTCCCTGTTTCATACACAAGAGCAATCGAATGGGAGAGAGAGAGAAGAGAAAGCTGCAGGATTTTCCCCAAAATGAATCACCGACGGTGGTATTAGGCTTCACGTTAAATACATGCTGTTACAATTACTAGGGTACGAAAAACCCATCATACAAGAAATGTAAATTACAAAATGCCATTAGTGACTTTAATGAACATGTGATAATTAGAGTGCTAGTTGGATGAACTCAGATTGGGTTTGGATAAGATCCAAACCCAATCGTGTGCACACACTCCTTTTTAAGAAACTCTGGAGGGACTGGGATAGATCCATCCAGGTGTCCAGAAAGATCCTGACTCCTAATGAAAGGAATGATCTGCCTCTTCCAAGTCAGGAAATTGGAATTGTTTAATTTTTTAGATACGAGTTGACTGAGGAAGCTTGAAGAAAGACCAGACTTAGTAGGAAAAGAATCCATGTTTCACAATAATAAGAATGTATGCAATACACAACCCGATAATAGTTAAAGAAATCAGTATATCAAAACAACTTTCAATTTCAAGGAAATTCCTGCAACCTCTTTCGTTTTTTTTCTTTTTTCATTTTCTTTTTGCTGACAGGACAGTCACGCAGATGACTAAAGTAACTGGAAACTATATCAGGCTATTTGAAGAACAATAGGCTATAAACAAACAGTTAAGCTCTGAATGCAAAAATTTAAAGGAACATATGAGTAAAGCTCAAATCCGATATTGATTTAAAGCCGTCAAATGAAAGGAATGAAGATGTCAAATGGGAAAAGAAGCCAGATCTGAATTTGATTAGATCTGGTCAAGAAGGATAAAACAAGATTAATAGACAACTGATTACTTGATCAGATTCTGATCAAAAAACCGATCAACAAGGTAGGTAAGAACAAGATTAAGAGCTAAGAAGACAACACAGAAAATATTAATAACAGAGGAGCGTGATCAGATCTGATTCTGATCAGGTCTGATCAAGATGTTGATACCAAGAAATAGGTTGGGAAAAAGATGACGAGACAGAATCGGTTTTGACTGAAAAACGTGATCAGACCGAAATACCAAGGAATATGTTGGGAATAAGATGACGAGACAGAATTGGTGTTGACAGAAAAACGTGATCAGATCTGATCAAGATCGAGAAGGATGAGAAATATTGGGAATCAATTTTTTTTGACTTGGGAGATGTGAACGATCAGATTCAGATCTTGTTAGACATACGTTTGGAAGCAATCCCATATCCAGCTCTAGCGTGGCTCTGATACCATGTTAGATTTTGTAAACCAGAGTTCTACCATGAGTGAAGGGTGAGGAACAGAGAGAGAGAAGGAGCTGCAGAGAAAACCCGATTCCACCTTGCAGGAGTCAGCTGCTAATCTTATTCATTTATATGACATTACTAATACAAACTTTAGGGTACTAAAATACCCTTTTACAATAAGAGATAATTACACATATGCCATTAATGAAAGGGCATGATTATGGGTTTGGATCCCTTGACCTGTGATCCATTATAAACAAAACACACGTCTTTTCACTAAGCAAGTAGCTAGAGTTATGATAAGTAATGTGCCACTGGTAAAATTTAAATCAACTAGTGATTTGTTTCAACACTTGGGAAGTGAAAATGATGATAGCATAGAAACTAAATATAATACTAAAGGCCTGTCAGTGATCAGATGGACAAAGAGGTAGGTTCTGTAGTTGGAAGACCCTTAATTGTGATAGTTTGGTTGGTTTTGTTAAAAGTTTTGATAAAGTTTATATTATAGAATCCATTATGTATGACACATTAAGATTGGTACATTTTCTATCCTCTGTATCTCATGTCTTGATAAGTGCCCCCTTCAGAACTTGTCACCCTGTGCTGCATTAGTAGAATATTTTTGATGTGTTATTAGCCAGTTATTGAAGTCTAGATTTGTTTGTGCCCCTTTTTTTTTTCTCAGTTATGAATTTGTATTTCATCATGCTTTCTCATGTGCAGTATTTAATTGTCATTTTGAGGTGATGATGGCTTAGGGGTTTAGTACTTTTTCTCTTGTTGTACAGATGACAGCACACCGGGCTTTCCAATTCTGTAAGCAATACAAGCGAACCACTGAGTTTCGTCGGCTATGTGAAATTATAAGAAATCATTTGGCAAACCTAAACAAGTACAGAGATCAAAGGGATAGACCTGATTTGTCAGCTCCCGAGAGCTTACAGCTTTATCAAGACACCAGGTTTGAGCAGTTAAAAGTTTCCACTGAACTTGAACTCTGGCAGGTTAGTGAAGTAGCCGTCTTGTAGGGATGCATTTGCTGGAACCTGATTTTTGCATTAGTTAATTGATGCCTTTATTGATCCTTACAGGAATCTTTTCGTTCTATTGAAGACATTCATGGCCTGATGTGCATGGTCAAGAAAACTCCAAAGTCATCATTGATGGCTGTTTATTATGCCAAGTTGACTGAAATCTTCTGGGTCTCAGAGAGCCATCTTTATCATGCCTATGCTTGGTACAAGCTTTATGCCCTTCAAAAAAGCTTTAATAAGAACCTAACCCAGAAGGATTTGCAGCTAATGGCATCATCAGTATTGTTGGCTGCACTTTCAGTTACCCCCTATGATCATAAGCATGGTGCAGCTCATTTTGAACTTGAAAATGAGAAAGAACGCACTTTGAGGATTTCCAGCCTCCTAAGCTTTAGTCTTGATCCGAAACGTGATAGCAGAGAAGTGGTAATTGCTTTTCTCTTTTCCTTGTGGGATCATGTTTATTTGTTAATATTCACTTGGTTTGCTTTATCTCATTTCCAGTGCTAACATTTGGCCTTTTCTTTTACAGCTTTCAAGGTCATTTCTTTTGGCTGAGTTGGTAAGTGGGCTTCTTGACTTGTTTTTTTGGGTCATCACATTTCCTATTTGATTTTTCAGAATTTGGTGAACTGATGGCTCTTATTTTGCACTCATTTATAAAATTATAAAGTACAAAAGCTGTTGAAACATGACTGCATATTTTGCGATAATTTACCGTAGAATTTGCTTGTTCACTTGTGCTGACACTTAAAGGAAGACATGTCATGCTTGGCAGTGAAAACTGTGAAATAGAAAAAGCTGCCAATAAATGGAGATAGTGATTGAGCAATAATTTGCTTGTATCCAGAAACATATGTAAGGAAAATAGGAAGTTATGAAGAAAAGTATGAAAAAATAAATGCTGGTGAGGAAATTAGGAAGTTGGGAAGAAAAGTGGGAAAAAATAAGTGTTTGTGAGCACATACTCAGCCTGCTTGCTTTACTCTAAGCCTTGTAAAAACTGGAGAATGGCATGTTTTCAGCCTGTCCAAATGAACTTTTTTATATGTGGCTACCTGGATGTTCTTTTTATTTTCTTATTTTTCATTTCTTTGTTTTCCTAATTAGAGGTATTGAGGGTGTCTGGTTTTTCTTGTTATTACATTGTTGTTGAGCCTCTTATGAATCTTTCATGTTAGAGTTAGATTTACTGGTTGTCACCTTGATTAATAACTCAGATTTTCTTTTTGTGTTCAGGCATCCAAAGGTGTGATGACGTATGTCCCACAGGAAGTCAAAGAACTCTACCATCTTTTAGAAAATGAATTTCTTCCCCTAGACCTTGCATCGAAAGTTGAGCCATTGCTAGGCAAGCTTTCTAAGCTTGGTGATAAGCTTTCTTCAGCTTCTCCAATTCCTGAGGTGCAGCTATCACAGTATATTCCCTCATTGGAGAAGCTTGCTACGTTAAGAGTGCTGCAGCAGGTTTTCTCATGAAATCCTTATCTGTTTATATTCTTTCAGTGTCAGTCAGATTTTTCCATATGATAACTAGGTTTCCTTGGAATCTTTCAGGTTTCTCAGGTGTATCAAACGATGAAAACTGGGGTTCTGTCAAAGATGATCCCCTTTTTTGGTTTCTCAGTTGTGGAAAAAATTGCAGTTGATGCCATGAAATACAATTTTGTGTCAATGAAGGTTGACCATCTGAAGGGTGTCATCCTGTTTGGTAGCATGGTGAGAGCATGGAGTGTATAAACTTGATTGTCCATGTGTGTAGAATATGCAATTAATCATTTGATATACAAGTGCACTAGGTGGTCATCCTGCAAGTTTACTGTACAAATATTCATGCTTTCTGCTAAGGAGTTGGTTGATAAGCATCTGTTTGTGTTCTGAAGTTATATGTCTGACATGCATGTGCTTTGTAAAATGTTGCTAATACGCATTCTTTGCAAAATATGACATTAAAAGGAAGGTTATATGCATAATTTAGAGAAAAACACATATCTGGATAAATATTTTAGGTGTTTTTGTGGCTAATGGGGCATGAAGATGGCTCAAGTTGTTACTTGGGATATCAATCCTGATCTTCTTTGTTCGAGGAAATCAATTCTCCTCATGGTAAATGCGAATTTGTTCCTATGTCACCCCAGAATCATCTGATTTTTACCCGTCTCCAAAAATGCTTCTTGAGCCTTATATTCTTCTGTTTTTTCTTGGTAGTGGTTATAGTGATTTACCTGGTTGCATAGCAATTCGTTAATTCCTCAAATGCAAAACATTAAACATGCATTTGTATCTCCTGTACCCTTTATGTTCCATTTGATGTCCCATTTGATGTCTTTGTGCACTGGTATTACTCTGCTTCTTTTTCAAATTAACTATAATGTCTTTGTGCTAATTGAAAAATGTTGTTTTCAGGATCTTGAATCAGATAGGCTTCGGAATCATCTAACTGCCCTAGCAAAACGTTTAACTAAAGCTAGGAGCCTGATTTATCCTTCAGCAAAGAAACCGTCCAGATTGAGTGACTCCTTGCCTGCTTTGATTGAAGTTATAATAGACAAGGAACACAAGAGGCTTCTAGCCAGGAAGTCTATTATTGAAAAGCGTAAGGAAGAGCAAGAACGCCACATGTTAGAGATGGTATCGGATTTTGTCCTCTTGCATGATATAGTTCAGTTGTATATGCTGCTTAAGTCTGAGAAGTTTATATTAGTTGATCTTATCTCCTATTTATGATTTTTCTTGAAGGAACGAGAAGAAGAATCAAAGAGATTAAAACTTCAGAAAATAACCGAGGAAGCTGAGCAGAAGAGGCTTGCTTCTGAGTATTCAAGAAGGGAGGAGCAGAGAATTCGTAGAGAAATAGAGGAGAGAGAACTTGAAGAAGCTCAGGCTTTGCTTCAGGAAGCTGAAAGGCGAAAGGGAAAGAAGGGAAAGAAGCCTGCCATTGAAGGGGTATATTATGTGATTCTACTTTGTTGGTAAATTGTTTCATTTGCTCACATTATATCATGCATAGTGATCGTGAATTTTCTGTTCATGTGATTTGGTTGAGAAAGTTATTCAACCTGGCTTTGTTGTCATGTGCTTGCTGTGAAAACAGTGTGAGTTAATTTTAACTGACTTAGGAAGAGTATTCTTTTCAACTATTGTATAGAAGTTTCCAAAAAACTTGTAATCTCTAATTGAATAAACTCTTTCCTTTGGGTTTGCTGGTATATTTCTGATGTTGCTATACATCTTCACAGTCGAGAACTGTCAAGTTCTTGTGAATACTTTCCATCATCAACTGATGGTGAAATTGGATTGTTCACATGTTTGCTTATCCTTCAGCATACTTATTTTGTTTATATTCATCATTGATGGAGGAATCCTCCTGGACGAATTTTTATGTATTTTGGATGCAGACGAAATAGAGATGGGAGTGTAGTGAAGCTTGGAGAGCAAGAAATACCGGTGGATGATTCTTTCAAATATTTGGGATCTATCATTCAAAAGTATGGGGAAATTGATGGAGATATAAATCATAGGATAAGGGTTGGGTGGATGAAATGGAAGAGTGCAACTGGAGTGTTGTGCGATCGTAGAATGCCATTGCGGTTGAAGGGAAAGTTTTATAGGACGACTATTGGGCCCGCTTTACTATATGGTACGGAATGTTGGGCTGCCAAGAGACATCATATTCAAAAAATGAGTGTAGCTGAGATGCGTATGCTGAGATGGATGTGTGGAAATACAATAAAAGATAAGATTCGGAACGAGGAGATACGTAAGAAGGTAGGCGTTGCACCCATTGAAAATAAGATGAGAGAGAATCGTTTACGGTGGTTTGGACATATTCGACGAAGGCCTAATGATGCTCCAGTTAGAAGGATGGAGAAATGGGAAAATATATTAGTTAAAAGAGGTCGGGGTAGGCCTAGGAAGACATGGATGGAGGTGATAGGAAAGGATATGAATGCTTTGAACCTCACCGAGGACATGGCATTGGATAGAAACGAATGGAGAAGGATTCATGTGGAAGACCCAGAATGATTTTCTTTGTTGGTTCATATCGCCGACCCCAATTGTTTTGGGATGAAGGCGTAGTTGTTGTTGTTGGATGCAGACATAAGCGCTGCTGTTGTTTTTAGTCTGCCATCGCTGTTGTTGGAAGTTCAGTTGCCTTAATTATCCTAGTCACAGTGGCCTGTGTTTTCTGTGGTCATTGCCAAACTATGGAATATGATGCGTGGTCTTTTCTGGTTGAACATGTAGTTCTTTGTCCTTGATATTTGAAGACATGTAATTGGATTATTCTGTAATAACTATATGACTTCATGTAAAGCTGAGTGCTGATCTGGCCAGTAAGTTGATCTACAGTGTTATAACTTAAAACTGGGCTACTGCATTGAAAAACTGATGTCGAATCTCCTAGACCAGGTGATTTCACTTGAGTCTCAGTTGCTAACCATGATGAGTGGCCCAAGGTAGCTATTAGCTTGCTTGAATATCAGTTGCTAACTAACCATGATGATTGGTCCAATTTAGTCATTTGCTTGTGTGGATATCAGTTGCTAACCATAATGAGTGGCCCAATTTATTTATTGGTTTGCCTGAATCTTAGTTGCTAACCCTGATGAACAGCCCAATTTAGTTATTGGCTTGCTTGCGATGTCCTCTGTGTGAGCTTTTGACTTTTTGTTGTTCTAAAAGCTACTGCATTGAAAAACTGGTGAAATCTGAAATCTCCTAGACCATGTGATTTCACTTGAGTCTCAGTTTCTAACCAACAATGAGTCATCCAATTTAGTTATTTTTATTTTTTATGATGAGGAACCCTCACCGAAGCGAGAAAAACCCCGGGTGGGGCCCCATGACCTCCCTGCCTTACGTTGCCCACCTCTGAAAGGTATGGACACGCCCGTGCGCCAGTGGGATTTGATCCGGTGCTTTCATCTCAGCACCCTCACAACCACCCCGCTGGCCACACGGGCGACCCCTTGCTTGCCTGACATATCGTTAGTATGAGTTTTTGTTCTAGTGCAAACATAAGGACAACAAAGTTAAGCCTATTGTTTTAAACACTATCATTTTCTTATATTTTCAGGAAAAAGTGACCAAACAAGCGCTTCTTGAGTTGGCTTTGAGTGAGCAGCTCAAAGAGCGTCATGAGCTGGAAAGAAAGCTGCAAAAACTAGCCAAAACAATGGACTATTTGGAGAGAGCAAAAAGGGAAGAAGAGGCATTTTTGATTGAAGAAGCATATAAACAGAGTTTAAAAGATGACGAGATCTTCTTTGAACGCCAACAGAGGGTTGCTTTAAAATCCTTGACTAGAATTTGGATTCATTTAGTTACATATGTAATGCCCGTGCTCATGGAGTTTACTGCTTAACATAATTTCTTACTCTTGGAATTTTGTTCTTTGACAGCAAGCTATAGAGCAGAGCAGGCAGCAGCATGCAGGAGACCTTCAAGAGAAAGGTAGATTATCCAGAATGATTGGAAACAAGGTACTTACTTTGAAACTTGTATTCAATACATTTTAGCATGTGAAAGGGACATCATTATTTTGAAGCCACTTTCTGTCATTATCATCTTTGAGACGCAGAAGCATGAAATATTCCTGGGTAGGGGCATTTTTGCGATGCTGCTATGACATTCAGTGCTTTTTATTGTCCATTGTCAGTGTTGAAAGGACCCTAAACAGTTTTTGTCCACTGCATGATGAGAAGAATAAAATCTCCGTTGATATCTTTAGGAATATTTATAATCTCTCCATTCTTGTTTTCTTAATCTAGTGGCAGGATGAATAGTGTGCATCTTTGTGGTTTTCAACTGTTGATCTGACCATTTAGTTTGCCAGTTGGTCTGTCTTCAGCTGATAATTTGTGACATTATTCCAGAAAATTTTTGAGCAAGAACTCATTGTGCGCCGAAGAGATGAATTTGAGAGGTTGAAGAGAGAGAGAGATGAGCGTATTGCTATGATCTTAGCTGAACGGAGGCAGGAAAGGTTGAGAAAAAGGAAGATTGCATTTTATAGGCGAGAAGAAACAGCAAGACTCACCAAGCTGAGGGAAGAGGAGGAAGCCCGGAAACTTGAAGGTAGCTTACTTTTGAGTCTCCTATCTTGAAAGGGTGTTTTTTGTGTTGCTTTTGACAAATGGTCATTGTTTCTTTGTGCTACTCTGCCTGCGTGGATATTGTGCTCCTTGTGGATTTGGAGAATGAGTCATCTTATCGTTTAAGCATTAATTTCTTCAATGTGGTCTGAGTGGGTAAGTTACTGAAAATCTAAACCATGTGAAACAGGCAAGCACATCATCCTTAGGTTATGAATGGAGTTTTGACTTAATTTTATGGTAATGCCGTATTCATTGCGTGACCTTTGGCTTATTATAGTGAATCCATTGACATTGTACCAAACCTTAATGCATGGCTTTGTTTGATCTGACTCTGGATAGATCATGCTGGCTCCTCTTTGTGCTTGCCATTTGCTAATTCAAGAGGAATCGGTTCATGCCATCTTCAAATGATGGTGGCTCCAAAGCTACACCTATACCTACATTAGTTATCTCAAAGTCCAATAACATGACAGAGGTCTCTCATCTATTTGTGTGTCTGCATTCTGATCCTTTTTTTCTTGTCTGGAATCAGATCATCCATTTATTTGTTTTTACTTGAAGCATCTTCATTTTTCATTTGCGTATGAGTAACGAGACACCTTTACATGTTCGCTGAGTGGTGTGCCCTTAGTTTTTTAAGTGAAGCTTTATTGATGGGCTTGATGATATGAGCTTGCATGGGTGAATCTACCTTGTCTAACAGGAGGCCAAGTATACTGACGACTTTTTGAAGAATTGGCTTGAAGCCCACGCTCTGTACTGAGCTGTCTACAATCTTTTGACTTTTTTGTTTTCTTGTCTTTCATTTACTCCATGATAGTTCCTTCTAACTTTTTTCCTCCATCCCTCCTTTGTTTTATCCATATTTGCATTTGGGAAGAGATTGGATCACATTTGCTGGTATCACTGAACTGGATAGCATTCATATTTTCTTTGTATAATAGGCCATCATATTTCCAAAATGTACTCAAGTCTGGTGTCTTTTTCCTTTGTAAGAGCTTTCAGATGACTTCAGAAAACACCTGTTTTAAGAACCACACAACTTCACAGGCGGCAACAAAGAAGGTTGCAACTTTTCTTCACCCGACTTTGCTCAGACCATCATTTTCCTGTGTTATATGACCATACCAACCTTGCCTTCGTTGTTTGTTTTTGTGCTGAATGAATCTACAATCTGTGTCAGGCTTCAGTGGTGAGAAAGACTGGGTGCACTGCTTTCTTGGTGCTTCTCCAGTCAACTGTGCATATATATCTTAACCATCTGTGTACTATTGTGTCTAAATTGACTTGTTCAATTGGTTAGACTGGTAGGCATGTATGTCTCAATTATGGTACTTGGTAGCCATTCTATTGATAAATTGATATTTTGTTGTCTCAGACGCAGAAAGAAGGCGGCGTGAAGAAGCTGAACGTCAGGCAAAACTCGATGAAATTGCTGAGAAACAAAGGCAACGAGAGAAGGAACTTGAGGAGAAAGAGAGGTTGAGAAGGGAGACGCTACTTGGAAGGTCAACGGATGAGGCTAGGCATCCGAGGTCACCAGAGCCAACTGCAGCAAAACCAGCAGAACCTGCTGCACCAGCTGCTGCTCCTACACCAGGCAAGTATGTCCCCAAATTCCGAAGGCAACAAGCTGAGGGTGCTGTTGCAACACCACCGCCGGAACCAGACAGGTGGGGCCGCTCTGATGACCAGCCACCCCGTACAGATGACCGGAAGTCCTCATTCTCCAGCTACAGCTCGCGGTCTTCATCTTCATGGTCCTCATCCAGGCGATACTAGAACAACAGCCAACTTAGTTTGACCAATCACTGGCGATGATGCTGGTGTTGGAAAATTCGTGGGCTGATTGGCTGCCTTGGTTTTGGTTTTGGCTGTATGGTCATTTTTGTCTTGCTGAGAGAACCGTTGTGAATTATTGTATGCGTTAGTAGCTCCTTGGATGAACTCTGTCTTGTGGTTTTTCTTTAAGATACTCTATTTATGTTGATCCAGTTTTTTTTGGTATTTAGCAACGACCAGATAGTTCCCATTTGGATCCGAATTTGTACTGTTTTAGAATAACAGAATCTATATTTTCTTCCTGATGCCGAGTTGCACTATGGCATCCAATGGGCTATAATGCGTCACTCTGGAAAAGAAATGACATTATCTCAAAGGAGTGCATTTCTTCTGGGTTTTTTTCTTTATTTAATTGTTATATTTTATAAATTAGTTGTGCAACGTATTTTTGGTAGTGAACCAATATGGACCATTTCAACATGGCATAGCTGCATTTTTTTGCCCTTCTTATTTTTGCTTAATTTGAGCTTGTGGATGTTTGTTTTTTTTGCCTTTTTAATAGAAAACATTTTTCGGATTGAGCTATTTCACTATGAATGTTCAATCTTTTATTGCAGGTATTTGGTACAATGTGTACCTTTTGACTTTAAATTCTTTTAAATAACCGATCAAAAGATAGAATATTTATAGTCTAGGAAGTTTTTTTTTTTTTGAAAATAATTATAGTCTTAAGTGTTTTTCACTAAATGAACTATGAGGATCATTAAATTATGAAACTTGCATTATTTGATTTAGCTGAAGTGGATTTCCAGTTGGACATAAATGAAACGCTAAACTTTTACCAAACGTGAATTCAATTGCATGTTTCCCTAATCAAAATCAAATATATTGGGTGCATAAAACTTATTTGATTTTTACGTGTGTTGGTTTGTATGTAGGGCTGGAAAAGGGGGCGAGTTGCTTATGGTTCAGCCATGCTTGGCTGGTAAAAAACTCGCTTGAACTCATAAAATAGGCTTGGCAAGCTTAACTAAAATAGCTATTCGGTCCTACTCAATTTTTACAGGGTTGTTGAGCAGTAAGAACTATATTCTGTATATATTTTGTCACACAATGCAATATAAAATAAATAGTCAAAAACATTTGCTTGCAAGTAATAGGTTTAGGTACCGTTTGGATGATACCCAAAACTAAGGTGCCAAACTAGGTTTAGGCAACAAAACCTGGTGTCTATTTGGATGCCATCAAACCAGGTTTGGGCCAACCTGGTTTGGCAAAAGTGGTCCTCCCTGTGTTTTCAATCTGGCTTATCTGAGGGGACATCAGACATGTTCCCAAGCTCCTTATAAGCCCAGCACACCCTCACATGAGTCCGGTCATTTCTGGCTGGCCACTGGTCGGGAAATGGTCGGACTAGTACTGCCCTCGCTGGGCATTACCAGTCCAGCCATTTTCCATTGGGGTCTAGTCAGAAAACGTCAATTTTTAACGTTTTTTTAAAATAAAATAATGACCTATCATTTTCCAGCCAGCCACCGGTCGATAAATGGCTAAAAAAATGATCTTTTTAGCAGTTTTTTTCTTCTGGTTGGATGGTTATTTTTGGCTAGCCACCAGTCGGGAAATGGCAGGCTAGCATTTTTTTTTTACTTTTTTTTATATAACCAGCCATTTTTCGGACAGCCACCGGACAGAAAATGGTCGGGCTGGTGTTGTCAGACGAAAAAGCAACACCAGCCCAGCCATTTTCCAGCTAGTGGCTGGCCGGCCTCCTTTTCGTTTCATTTTCCTTTTTTATCATTTTTTAAAAGCAAAAATCAGTTTTTGTCATCCAAACACTTCATAGGTTTTTGGCAAAAAACTGGTTTTCAGTCAAAACCAGGTTTCTCATAAACCTAATTTTGCCATCCAAACAGACCTTGGAGTTCAAATTCTATTGCTTCCAATGTTGAAACAATGCATTTTTCCTGCAAGTTTCGGCTCAATGTGTTTATCAGAAAATGACCGCACTTTACAGGAAATGATACATTCTGCCCCCATGTCCAAATTCACAAATGCCCAACTTTTTTAGGATATTTTAAACCTTTACACGAGTGAACCTCCTGAGGTTTGCGTGATATATATGTACATTGTCCTGATCTTGCAACATCTCATTAAAAAGTACATTCACATGGACTTCATGAAGTTCACACAACCAAATTTACGAACCTCTTGTAATTAAAATCTACTAACCTTCGCAAATACCGTAGGAAATTCATGATCTACAGTGTCAATTTTCTTTAAGTAATTGATCCCCAAGGAAGTCCTGAAATGTGTGCCGACATTCACATATTAATGTTTGTAAATGTCTTATACCTTCACACTCTAGTCGATCTTCACAAATAAGGCACTACATTCACATATCTAGTATGGCATTCATTTGCTACCATGTGAATCTCCTTTAAATAAATGATCCTCAAGAGGTCTGCAAATGTGTGGGGACATCCGTATATAATTTTTGAGAATGTTCTTGACATTCAGATTTTGTCGTTGTGAAGTTCTAACCGAGAGTTCCTGAATATTCATAAATTTGAGGAATGACTTGCTTGCTAATTTCGCTAGTTTTTGCAAAAGTTCATACGAGCATTAAATGCTACAATCGTCACTATAAAAGTGATGGTTCACATAAAATAAGGTTTTTGTGGTCTCCAACGTTCTTTCTCAAAAGAAAAACCGGCAATTTCCTAGTAACAATTTCCAATAATTTATCGATAATTTTTTAAAAATCATCGACAATGAGTTTTTTCCGATAAGCACATCTTTAATGGTTGAATCAGTTGTTTTTTAAAACAATGACATGAATTAGTAAATAACTAAAACATTGGAATGCGTCAGTTATTTTGTGAAAGAATTGCATAGTTTTCAAGTTATCTTTGCATGTAAATGGTTGAGTTGCAACTCAATACATGACCTGAATATGAATCCATTAAGTGGGTTTGATAGCTAAATCTAGATTTGATTAATAATTGAATTTGGGTTTAGTATTAAGTTTTGCATTCAAACCCGAACTCAAATCTCACTAAAAACCCAACTCGATTAAGTGTAAATACTAGGCAATAAGCTAGTTGGATTTGGGTTTGGGTTTATCTTTTTTCATCCAAATTTGAATCTGACTAGGCCAAACCCGATTAAGTTTCTTAGTAATGCCTTGATTCGATCCGTTTACATCCCTAATCATGAACTTGAGCTCAAACGACTTGAACACCTCATGTTTGGTTCGTTAGGCTCGTTAACTTGCCCTAGTTAGGGTTAAGGAAGGGATTTTAAACGTGGAAAAGTTTTATGAAGGTCATGATTATGGAGAGTGTGTAGAGGAGGCAGTTTCGCCTCAATCATTTGTTCGAGAGGAAAGAGGGTCTACAAAAAAATAATAGTAATCTGATTGGCAATAAGAAGCCAAGATCAAACCTTCGATATAGAGCTATGTCTACTTGAAAATGAGCCCTTAGAGGAACAAGTGCATGCTCCGACTTGAATTGCAGGATTCATAGGCTCAAGAGTCGGATTGTAGAGGAGCTGGTTTCACTTTAATCATTTGCTCGAGAGAAAAGAGTCTACATGCAAAAATAATAATCTAATTGGCATTAAGAAGCTAAAGATCGAACTCTCTAATGTTTAGCTACGTATTGTGAATGTTTGTTACATGTTCATTTTTTCGTGAATGAAATGAATATATCTATGAATAGCTTCATTTTTGAATAACTGGAATAAATATATATATGCAAGCAAGTTTATTTTTGAATGAATGAAATGAATATATGTATGACTATGTTTAGATTGAATGAATGGAATGAAGTTGTGTGAACATATTATTTTCATGCGAATCCTACAAGTTTTGAGAGGTTTCAGTTGCAGGAAGTTTGCAAATTTGGTTATGTGAACTTCACACTATGTATGCGAAGTTTCGACTATGAAGGAAATCATAAATATTGTTTTGCAACCTTCGAACTATATATGCAAATTATTTGTAACACTTTGAGAAAGTTCCTATAGTGTGAAGCAACTGAAAACATAGAAACTTCACAAATATTACACTAATTTCACATATAAATGTCAAAGTCTGCATAACATTATAAGTGATTTTCGTTACAGTCAAAACTTCGCAAACTAACTTCATATATATAGTGCAAAGTTTGCACAACCAAATTTGTGAACTTTTTGAAATTAAAACCTCTTGAAACTTGTGGAATCCACATGAAAATAACACCTTTATACAACTTCATTTCATTTATTTAAACTAAACATGGTCATACATATATTCATTCCATTCATTCAAAATTGAATATGCTCATACATATATATTTATTGTAATATTCGAAAATGAACCTGATCAAAAATATATTTATTCTATTCATTAAAAAATGAACATGTTACAAACATTCACAGTACATAGCTCAACATTAGAAGGTTTGATCTTTAGCTTCTTAATGCCAGTTGGGTTACTATTTTTTTTGCAAACCCTCTCTTTAATCGGGCAAATAATTGAGGAAAAACTGCCTCCTTTGCAATCTGACTCTTGAGTCTTTGAATCTTGCAATGTGCATCGGAGTATCTAGTTGTTCATTCAATGGCTTATTTCCAATCAGACATAGCTTCACATCGACGGTTCAATCTTTGACTTTTTAATACCAGTCAGATAAATGTTTTTGTCTGCAGGCCCTCTCTTATTTTGAGCAAGTGATTGAGGCAAAATTACATGCTCTATGCACTCTCCACAACCGAAACTTTCTCCTTTTGTTGAGGACCATCAACATCATTCACCACCTAACATCTTTTCTAAAATCTTATCTACCTCAGCCATGACAGCCTTCCTTTGCAGTTCTAAAATCATCTTCACCATTGCTTTTTAAAGACAAAAACAAACTCTAAAATGTGAACCACCACCTTTTTACTATCGAAGCATCGTTTTAAATTTTGAAGCAACATAATTAATGCTACTAGGGACATTCACAAAAATATGGAGAGGTTCACTTTAATAAATTTGTAAAGTTTCAGTTATAGAAAGTTCGCAAATAAAGTTGTGCGAACTTTGTTTTATATATGTGAATTTTGTGAAATATTATGCGAGCAATGACCAAGATTTGTGAAGTGGTCCACAAAAACAATTTGCAATGACACGGTTTACGAAAAATGACTAAGGTTTGCAAGGATGAAAGTCTATAAACAAGTTTTTACGAAAAATGATCAAGATTTGTAGGGATGAGGAAGTTCTCAGACAAGTTTTTACGAAAAAAAGAAACAAACGAAAAAAATAAACAAAAACAACTTTATATATGATTTCCCAAAGCATGCAAAGTTACGCAGATTAACATGCCAAAAATTTACTCAGATCTCTATGTATTTGTGGATATCCTGTAAAAAAATCTATATATTTTAAAGGAACTTTGCATATTTTGGAGAAAGTTTGCATATTTGGGTGAAACTTCACATATTTAGGAGGAACTTTGCATATTTAGAAGGATATATATGCAAACTTAGACAGGTATTTGTGAAGTTTCGAGGTTTGAGTTTAACAAGATGTTCACAAATATGATTATGCAAACTTTGTGATGTTCATAAAAAAAATGTGCAAACCATAAAAAAGTGGGAGTTTTCGATACTCGATGTGCAAAAAGATATATTGCGCAAACTTTGTGAGTTCCGCACATGTGAAGGTGAAAAAGGTTCTTTTATAGTTGTCTATTTGCGACATTGAATATCTTGTAGATTTTGAAAATTGTAGGGCATTTCGAAAACACATCATTTTTCTGTATGGTCATTTTTTTATACTTATGTTATAGAATTGATTAAATGACTTTGGGTTCATGAGATATCCACACATCTTGAATCTGAACCCCTGACATCCGTATTTACTGGTGGATCCATCGTCTTATGTGTATGAAACTGGAAACCAGCCTCTTGTATGTATGAAACTGCGAACCAAACAAAACCGGATTATAGGAGGGTTTTTCAAGGTATAGTATAGGGCTTTCAACGGTCACACACAGAGGACTGAATGTATCTAGATGGGATTCCAACTTTGTAGTGCTATACCGGTTCAAGTCCAGGTCCACATCTGCATTGTAAGAACCAAACCCAAAAAGCCAAACTATTTTGCTGCAGAAATTCTTGGACCTTAAAGGATTGGTGTTGGAATGGGTCAGATTCGTAAACTTTCTAATAAGAAGAGGGATCATGTGTGTCTTGTATGCTCTGGGTCCAACCCAATTATCTAATCTAACTCACTTTAGTAGGTCCATACCTTAATACTATTGGGTAAGGATCAGGACGGCTAGGTCATGACCTGTCTCGTTTACGTCCCTAGATCACCCAAACTCTCTAACCAGGATCTTGGGTTTGACCCGAATCCAATTTGTTAGGTTGATTTACACAGCCCATAGCGCAACGACAATTAAGAGAAATAAGAAACAACACAATTTACAGTCGAAGGACGTAAGAACACATTATTTCATAATGTCAAATCATTCAATATTAGGGTTGTTTTGGTAATCATCATTTTATAAGGGAAATTTAGCTTATATCACTCGCTCTCTTGCTCCTTCTCCGTCATCATTTTAGAAGGTAATCATCGACTTATATATATATATATATATATATAAAACTTCGCATGTGTATAACTGTTTAGTTATACACTGCCGGTCCCAAGCACGGATAAAGGAGGAGGGTTGCGGTAGGCCTGTGACAACCAGCATAAAAACTTAGTCATACCCTATGAATATGAACCAATATGAGAATTTCGTTAAGGCGTTCCCTACTGAGCGACGCGTTGTACTCTATAGGCTCGGAGGCAGTGATAAATAAGCAAGGGTTGCTAGGTCGTCGCCCGAAAGCGATGCGTCATACCGGCGCCCTGGTATGGTGTCAAATAGGCAAGGGTTCCCTCACTTTGTTGGATGGGTGGGGGTAAAGAAGTTAGTCCAAGACCATAAAATTAGGTTAGCCACTTGGAACATAGGGTCTTTAACTGGTAAGTTGGTAGAGTTAGTAGATGTTATGGGTAGGAGAAAGATTGATATTTTATGTCTACAAGAGACCAAATGGGTAGGTGAGAAAGCAAAAGTGATAGAACCTTGGGGATATAAGATTTGGTATGCAGAAATAAATAGGAATAGGAATGGAGTAGGGATTGTTATGAGTTGTGAGTTTATAGATAATGTAGTTGAGGTCCGTAGGAAGGGTGATAGGATTTTACTTATTAAATTAGTATTAGGTACATATATTATTTATATTATTAGTATTTATGCACCTTAAGTAGGTTTAGATGATTCCATTAAGCATCAATTTTGGGAAGATTTAGATGGAGTAGTACAAGGGATATCTTATGGAGAAAGGCTTTTCATCGGCGGTGACCTTAATGAGCATGTAGGCATTAGTAGGGTTGGATTTGAGAGTATCCATGGAGGCTATGGTATAGGAGAAAAAAACGAAAGTGGAGAAAGGATTTCAGATTTTGGTGTGTCCTATGATATGATCTTAGCAAACACTTGGTTTAGGAAGAGGGAGTCTCATCTAGTAACATTTAAAAGCGGGGTTAATATGAGTCAGATAGATTTTTTCCTACTTAGAAAGAGAGATAGGGGTTGTTGCATCGATTGTAAGATTATACCAGGAGAAAGTGTAGCTACACAACATAGAATATTAATTTTAGATATTAGAATTAGACAATGCCGCAAAAGGGATAGACATATGATAGATCCTAGAATTAAGTGGTGGGCACTGAAAGAAGCTAAACAAGGAATGTTTGTAGAGCAGGCAGTTAAGGAAGCTGATTGGTGTCTCGAGGAGGATTCAAATTCAATGTGGAATAAGATAGCGGGTGGCATGAGAAAGATGACTAAGGACGTATTGGGTGAGTCTAAAGGCGATGCACTGCTAGGTAAGGATACATCGTGGTGGAACGAAGATGTTAAATTAGCTATTAAAGTTAAAAGAGAGTGTTATAGAAATCTAAGTAAGAGTCGAGATAATGAGAATTTGGAGAAGTATATGATAGCAAAGAAAGAAGCTAAAAAAGTAGTTCGGAACGCGATCGATAAGGTATATAAGGAGGTTTATGACAAGTTGGATACCAAAGAGGGCGAGAAGGATATTTATAGGCTTGCAAAGATGAGAGATAGGAAATCGAGGGATCTGGGTATGGTTAGATGTATCAAAGATGAAACACAAAGGGTTTTAGTCAAAGATGAGGAGATTATTGAGAGATGGAAAGATGATTTTGATATGCTATTTAATGAAAGTCATGCTCAAGATCTTGGAGACTTTTCAATTCCTTTTCATGAGATGAATCGTGACTTCATGCGCAAGATTCAAAAGAAAGAAATTGCAGAGGCTTTGAAGAAAATGAAATCAAGAAGGGCAGTTGGCCCAGATGGTATACCTATCGAGGCTTGGAAATGCTTGGGAGAGAAAGGTTTAGAATGGTTGACAAATCTTTTTAACAAGATTTGGCGGACAAATAAGATGCCTAATGAGTGGAGGAAGTGTACTTTGGTGCCTCTATATAAGAATAAGGGTGATATACAAGATTACACAAACTATCGTGGTATAAAACTCATGAGTCATACTATGAAACTTTGAGAGAGGGTGATTGAGTCTAGGTTGAGGAAGATTGTCATGATATCGGAGAATCAATTTGGTTTTATGCCTGGAAGATCAACTATGGAAGCTATACATCTTCTTAGACAACTTATTGAGAGAAATAGAGAGAGAGGAACAAAGATTTGCATATGGTTTTTATTGATTTGGAGAAGGCATACGATAGAGTACCTAGAAACGTTCTCTGGTGGACAATGATGAAGAAAAGTGTTTCTCTCAAGTACATTAGTATAATTAAAGATATGTATGAAGGAGTAGTAACCAATGTCCGCACTTGTGGAGGGGTGACAACCAATTTTCCTATAACGGTTGGGTTACATCAAGGATCTGCTTTAAGCCCTTTCCTATTTGCTATAGTGATGGATGTGCTTACGAGATCAATTCAAGAAAATGTGTCGTGGTATGTTGTTTGTTGATGATATTGTTTTGATTGATGAGTCTAGAGTTGGGGTTAATGCTAAGTTAGAATTATGAAGACAAACATTGGAAGCAAGAGGTTTTAAGTTGAGTAAGAGTAAGACAGAATACATGGAATGCCGATTTAGTAAGCAACGAAATAGAGATGGGGGTGTAGTGAAGCTTGATGAGCAAGAAATACCGGTGGATGATTCTTTCAAATATTTGGGATCTATCATTCAAAAGTATGGAGAAATTGATGGAGATGTAAATCATAGGATAAAGGTTGGGTGGATGAAATGGAAGAGTGCAACTGGAGTGTTGTGCGATCGTAGAATGCCATTGCGGTTGAAGGGAAAGTTTTATAGGACGACTATTAGACCCGCTTTACTATATGGTACGAAATGTTGGGCTGCCAAGAGACATCATATTCAAAAAATGAGTGTAGTTGAGATGCGTATGCTGAGATTGATGTGTGGAAATACAATAAAAGATAAGATTCAGAACGAGGAAATACGTAAGAAGGTAGGCGTTGCACCTATTGAAAATAAGATGAGAGATAATCGTTTACGGTGGTTTGGACATATTCGACGAAGGCCTAATGATGCTCTAGTTAGAAGGATAGAGAAATGAAAAAATATATTAGTTAAAAGAGGTCGGGGTAGGCCTAGGAAGACATGGATGGAGGTGATAGGAAAGGTTATGAATGCTTTGAACCTCACCGAGGACATGGCAATGGATAGAAATGAATGGAGAAGAAGGGTTCACGTGGAAGACCCAGAATGATTTTATGTGTTGGTTCGTATCGCCGACCCCAATTGTTTTGGAATGAAGGCGTAGTTGTTGTTTGTTGTATATAAAAATATATGTAAACACAATATTTCAAGATAAAAAATATCAATATAAAAATATAAAGTAAATCATAATTGAGTCAAAAAAGTTTTACTTAATCCAACTAAGTTTATAATAAGCTACCTAAACAACTTTGACCTCATCTATATTCAAACTTGTACCGATAAAGAGGTATTTTGCAAATCAAAAAGATTTTTCTATAAAATAAAAAAGTCAGAAACAGTTTTGGATAAAAATCGACTATTCAAAATACTAAAACATAATATCAAGAAAATTTTAAGTTAAATAGAAAAACTCAACAGGCTTTTTTATTTTTTTGAGAAAGTAAAAGCTATGTTTCGGATAGTATCCATACAAAGAATATCAGGTTGAAATGTCAAGAATTATCTAAAAATAGGGCTCAAAAGAAAATTGTGCATAATAGAAGAATTAAAACTGAAAAACAAAAAACAGAGATTTGTTAAGGGGTTCTCGATTTTTCGAGAAACCCTCTTCCCCTTTTCATTTCTATTTGTTTTCCACCGATTCCTCAGCAGCCGATTCCGGCAACTACCCGGTGGAGGGGACTCCACCGCTTCCCTCTGCTGCTCCGCAACCGAGCATCGGAACGCCTGTTCCTCCGAGGGTGGTCTCTTCTTGGTCGGCCCCGTGCAGACTCTCGCCTGCGCCTCGAGCAACATCTGGTTTGGCTTCGAGAGCTTGGGTTCCGGTAAGACGACGACACTGCCGGGTTGCAGAGGCCTCCCTCCACAATCCCCAACTCGTCCGCCGTCGTGTTCTCGCCGATATCACCGCCTAGTGGCCGATCAAGGACTCCCTTCCGGAGGAGATCGCAGAGTGCCTCGAAGACGATCCGATCGCCGGGCGGTTCGCGCAAAGCCGGCCTCTACCGAGACGTCCCGCATTTCTCTCGCCGTTTGCCCGATCCGGTGCAGCCGAACAGGCGGGCGGCTGAGCCCCCATGGCCGGGAACCACCCCATTCAGGCAAGCCTCCTTCAGCACGCCGTAGAGGACCATCTCCTCCGAGTCGTTATCGTTCAGCGGGAGCTTCTCCCCTATAAAGATTAGAAGAAGGGGCTGACGATCCGTCGGTAGTGTGGGGGACCCGACGCCTCCTCCTCGGCGTCGATCTCCACGCGGGAGACCTTGATGCTGGAGAGCCTGATCCCCAGGTTCTGGCAGATCCTCCGTCATCACCACCCGGCTCTGGTAGTCCGCCACCTGCTCCACCGGAGAATCGGCGAAGGAAGGTTCTCTTCCGAACCTTTTTTTTTCTCTTTTTTTTTACACTATCATGACCACCCGACGCAGGCATTGATGCCTGACGGGGGATCTCGTTTGACTCTGAGTCCAGGGGTCTCCTTCTCTGTTGCTGACAGCAGCGACCAACTTCGGAGTAACCCCGACTCTGACGCAGGGCTTCCCCTCTTTTGCAGCCGATACCCTCGGGCTGCACAGCCTCCTGTCTGTTCCTGTTTTTTTGGCAAGGGGAGTTCAAACGCCCCCCCCAGTAACTACCGCCGACACCGTGACCAAGCTCTGATACCACCAGGGGCGTAGCTAGGATTCATGTGAGGGGGGGGGGGCAAACAGGGTTGTAGAAAAAAAAAATTATGTGTGTGATAGTCGGGGGCCCCCGATTTTTTTTTTTTTGAGATAAAATTAAAAATGGCTACAATTATTAATAAAAATCTATTTCATATGGACAAATCAAACTATTTGCTGCAGTCAGGGCTGAGCTAAAAAATGGATAAAAATCTATTTCATATGGAATAAGGGCAGGGCTAGGACTGGGCTTTTAAAAAAAAAAAATTTAACTGTTTGGGGAGGCAGGACTGGGCTACAGCCCAGTCCTGCCCCCCCCTAGCTACGCCCCTATCACTAGGTGATAGAAGAGAAGGGAGTTGGATTGTGGTTAACGGCCTCCTTAGGGGGATTCCTTGATAGAATTATCGAGCTCTAACTACCTGCAGAGGCAGGGGTTGGGATGCTTACAATCTCATTGGATTCCCAAATATGTTGATGTGGGGCCCACCACTATCTTAGGGGTTCATAACTCAGTGGCCCACTAAGTAAGTGGGTTATTGGATTCCTGGCTCACTAATCTGAATCTAATACCTAGATCTATATTTTAGATTCAATACTTGGATCTATCTTTGACTTATGGGTTCCATGTGTGAGACCTAATGGCCACACTGAATCTGTACCAAGATACAACAAAATGTTCATAACTACATTAAAATAAATCTTAAAAAGTCACTATAAAAAAATCAAATAAACACGGCAACCCGAAAATAGGAAATCACAGAAATCATGAGTTAGACTTAAATGCTCACAGGAGAAACAAACTTCAAGCGTAGAGTCTGCTAAGAGCCCTTTAATAAACAAATAAATAAGAAAAATATAATCGTACAATAAAACCGATGCGCCAATATTCATAAATTGCTCATTAAAAAGGCGGAAAGAAGCATCTAAATACCATAACAATTTATCTAGACAGAAAGGAAAAGGAGTCTAGATCATAGAAGATCAAGAGAATCGTGAACTAAACCCACTAAATCAGGAAATCCCTAGATATCAAGTATAAAGTTATTTTGAAACTAAAAACACGAAAAAGAAACTAAGAAAAGAATGAATCATAGTCGGATTGCGCATCGCCAAGCCTAGAGATCATTTAACAAAAAGAAACAACCAAATTCTAGAATATTCTTCCGCCATTGATCATCCCCGCTCGAAATTTCCACATCTAAAATGAAGAAGAAGACAAATAGCGAGAAAAAGAGAAAGAGTGCAAAGAAGAAGAAGAAGATTTAGGGTTTTGATCGATTGCTTACTCATCGAGGAGGGTGAAGGAATGGATCTCAAGCATTGGTATTTCGTGATTCCGATGATCCTTGGGGGCATCTTTGGAAACGCTGGATCCAGAAGAAGGGGCGCCCTCCGACCAGAAAAGCGACAACGGGGAAGGAGCAAGCGAGCGAGTGATATAAGCTAAATTCCCCTTCTAAAATGATGATTACCAAAATAACCCTAATATTGAACCGTTTGACATTATAAAATAACGTGTTCTTACGTCCTTTGACTGTAAATTGTGTTGACGTTCAATGTTTACCCGTTGTTTCTTATATTTCTTAGTCATCTTTGCTCTAAAGGCCCTAACAAATTGGCTTCGGGCTGAACCCATGATTCTGGTTCCAGAGTTTGGGTCATCTAGGGACGTAAACGAGCCATGTCTTGACCTAACAGTTCCGATCCTTACCCGATAGTATTAAGGTATGGAGGGTTGGACCCGGAGCATACAAGATGCACATGATCCCTGGTCTCATTGGAAAGTTTACGAATCCGACCCATTCCAACACCAATCCCTTTAAGGTCCGAGAAATTCTGCAGCAAAATTGTCGGCTTTTTTGGTTTGGTTCTTACAATGCAGATCTGGACCTCTGGTCTTGCTTAAGTTAGGAAGATTGGACCTGAACTTGAATCGATATAACACTACAAAGTTGGAATCCCATCCAGATACATCCAGTCCTATGTGTGTGACTGTTGAAAGCCCTATATTATACTTTGAGAAACGTTCCTATAATCCGGTTTTGGCTGGTTCCCAGTTTCATACACACAAGAAGATGGATCCACCAGTGAATAAGGATGTCAAGGGTTTGGATTGAAGATGCATGGATATCTGATGAACCCAAAGCCATTTAATTAATTCCATAACATAAGTATCGAAAAATGATCGTATTGTACAGAAAAATGATGTCTTCTCCGAAATGCCCTACAATATTCAAAATCTACAAGATATCCAATATCGTAAATAGACAACTATAAAAGAACCTTTTTAACCTTCACATGTGCGAAACTCATAAAGTTTGCACGATATATCTTTTCACTCATCGGGTATCGAAAACTCTCACTTAAAAGGAGGTTTGCACATTTTTTTATGAACATCGCAAAGTTTGCGTAATCATATTTGTGAACATCATGTTAAACTCAAATCTCAAAACTTCACAAATACATGTCTAAGTTTGCATATATATCCTTCTAAATATGTGAAGTTTCATCCAAATATGCAAACTTTCTCCCAAATATGCGAAGTTCCTCTCGAATATATAGATTTTTTACAAGATATCCACAAATACATAGAGATCTGTGTAAATTTTTGGCATGTGAATCTACGTAACTTTGCATGCTTTGCAAAATCATATATAAAGTTGTTTTTGATCATTTTGTTTATTTTTTCGTTTGTTTCTCTTTTTTGTAAAAAATTGTTTGAGGACTTCCTCATCCCTACAAATCTTGATCATTTTTCGCAAAACTTCTTTACAGGCTTTCATCCTCGCAAACCTTAGTCATTTTTCGTAAATCATGTCATTCTAAATTGTTTTTGTGGATTACCTCGCAAATCTTGGTCATTGTTCGCATAATATTTCACAAAATTCACATATATCAAATGAAGTTTGCACAACTTTATCTGCGAACTTCCTGTAACTGAAACATGTCGAAACTTCACAAATACTGCACATGCGATTTACAAATTTACTGAAGGCTTAAAGGTGAACCTCCCCATATTTTTGCGAATGTCCCTAGTAGCATTAATTACGACGTTTCGATATTTAAAACGATGCTTTAATAGTAAAAAAATGGTGGTTCACATTTTACAGTTTGTTTTCATCTTTAAAAAGTGATGGTGGAGAAGATTTTGAAACTCCAAAGGAAGGCTGTCATGGCTGAGGTAGATAAAATTTTAGAGAAGATGTGAGGTGGTGAATGCTGTTGATGGTCCTCAGCAAAGGAGAAGGTCCCGGTTGTGGAGAGTGCTTAGAGAGGGCAATTTCGCCTCAATCACTTGCTCAAAATAAGAGGGGGCTTGTGGATAAAAACATTTATCTGACAGGCATTAAAAGTCAAAGATTGAACCATCAATGTGGAGCTATGTCTAATTGGAAATAAGCCCTTGGATGAAGAAGTGGATGCTCCAAGACGGATTGCAAGATTCAAATACTCAAGAGTCGGATTGTAGAGGAGGCGGTTTCGCCTCAATTATTTGCCCGATAGAAGAGAGGGTCTGCAGACAAAAACAGTAACCCGACTGGCATTAAAAAGCTAAAGATCAAACCCTCTAATGTTGATCTATGTACCGTGAATGTTTGTAGTATGTTCATTTTTTAATGAATAGAATAGATATATGTATAAGCAGGTTCATTTTCAAATACTAGAATAAAAATATATATGTATGAGCAAATTCAATTTTGAATGGATATATGTATGACCATGTTTAATTTGAATAAATGAAATGAAGTTGTATAAAGTTATTTTCATGCAGATCTCACAAGTTTCGAGAGGTTTTCACTTCAAAAAGTTCACAGATTTGGTTGTGCGAACTTTGCACTATGTATACGAAGTTTTGGCCATAAAGGAAATCACATATAATGTTATGCGGACTTCAACATATATATGTGAAATTAGTGTAATATTTGTGAAGTTTCTATGCTTTCAGTTTCTGGGAGATCGCAAATTTGGTTATGTGAACTTTACACTATGTATGCGAAGTTAATTTGTGAAGTTTCGACTACGAAGGAAATCAAAAATATTTTTTTGCAACCTTCGAACTATATATGCAGATTTTGTGTAATACTTTCATAAAGTTTCTATAATGTGAAGCAACTGAAAGCTTAGAAACTTCGCAAATATTAAGTCAAAGATGGATCCAGGTATTGGATATGAAATATGGATCTAGGTATTAGATCCAGATTAGTGGGTCGGTAATCCAATGACCCACTTACGTAGCGGGCCTTTGAGTTATGAATCACTAACATAGTGGTGTGCCCCGCATCACATTGGATTCCTTTGAATTCAATGAGATGGTTATGGCTGGGTAACAACTACCCAAGGGAGGATAAGTATCTCAGCCCCTGCCCCTGCAAGTAGTTAGAGCTCGATAATTGCATCGAGGATTCCCCCTGAAGCACGCCGTTAACCACAATCCAATTCCCTTGTGCTTGCCTTCACCGGGCACACCACAATCCAAAATCCAACACATTTAAAGGGATTACTTTTGTGAACAAGCAAGTTTTGTGTTATTTGTTGAATTTAGTGCGCTATAAATTTGTATATTTTGTTTTTAGTTGGCTTTACCGCTCGACTTTATGGTCTAAGTTATAGTTTACTCTGCGTCTTCCTATAGGGTATTTTTGATGTTTTTCGAGGATATTGACGGTGAATTTGGATGTTCAACTTTGACATTATGAATTTATTTTTGATTTTGTCAATTAAATTATAAAATGCATGATTCTTGTAATAGGTCTCAATATACTGTTTGGGAATATAATATGAAAACAAGTGGCTGTGGGTAGAGGAAGGAGGGAGGGAGGGAGAGTATGCAGTGCTTATGCATATTCAGAAAAGTCCACAGTTTTTTCTGTTTATCAATTAAAATCTTAATTTCAGATAATTCACAAATTTGAAGAAATTAATTGAATTGCCATTATGTTTCCTGGACTTCATCACATTTCTTTTCAACTGTCAACCAAAATGTCATCTGTGGCAAGTCTATGCAGATTGATTCTTGAATGAATTACAAACTTTGCTAAATTTTGGAATACCTAAATGCAGAGTCCCAGCTTCTTCTTAATCATTGTCTACACCATCAGCATAATCACGAGAAAGTTTTGAATGTCAATTGTATAATGTTTATGCAAATTCACAAGCTGAAACAGTCAAGGCAGTAGAATTGGATTTTGTGTGAGAACATATCGGAGGCATGAGGTCGGGAAGTGCTGCGAAGTTGATTGTAGATGCACTTCTCCAAAGGTTTCTGCCTCTTGCGAGGCGACGCATTGATACAGCTCAAGCACAGGTTTGCATCTGTACCTCTCATGCTGATTCTAAGGACATGGATTTGCATTAGTAATATTATGCTTTGCCTCTCTCTCTCTCTCTATCCCTCCTTTTCCTACTAAGCTTATGGTGTGATTTTTTAGGATTTTTGTTGCGATTTCTTTTACTTTCTCATGATGTTTTGCAATCGTATGCTTTGAGCAACTATGTTAGTCCTTTTTATCTAAGGATAGGAACTAGGTAGTTGCTTGTCTTATAGTGTGAAGAGCTTCTGAATAGTTGCATCTGTTATTACCATATATTTTCCTTCAAATAAATGTTGAGTGGGGTTCGTCTGCAGACTTTCCACCACAAAATACATTATATAGAACTTCATGTTCATATCTAATTCAGTATTTGAGGAGTCATCTTAGACTCTTGGTGCTTTGGTACCACGTTCACTTGTTGACATATTAATTGAAGAAGGAAATTGAGAATAGGAGATTGCGAAGAAGATATGATGATGGATGGAGAAAAGAAGAAGGTATAATCACCTATTTTTAACGAAGAGAAAACCAATCAGTCTCAAAGAACAATCCAGTGGCGGGATACCATTATAAAGCCCTCTATTTGTAGCACAAGCTTGAAACTTAGTTGATAGCGAATCAAAATTGAAACTGGGACTGGTGATCCTATCAATTTGTAATCTCCTTGGACACACACATTCATAGGTACGTACATGCATGCATACTTATACACACATGTATTATACACCACACACACACACACATAGATATATATATGGTAATGCTTTGGTGCTCCCAGAGCACCTACTCCTGCCTACTAGAAATCATAGTTGTAGGTTGCATCTTCTCTATCAAACCTTTAGATGCACTCAACATAGTGTATTTGATCATTCATGTTCTCAATCAAATCATGTTTTTTGGACATAAAAATAGAACTTTTTAAGTCATGAAATTTTGGTACATTATGAGCCGTTGATTTTTGAAGATCTTAAAAAACCTACATGTATGCCATAATCACATGATCTAAAACTTGTTTTCTACTATATAATGATTGTAGATCATATCTATATGGTCTGATCAACAAAAAAGTGTGAGAATTTTGAAAATTTGAGTCTATTAGGTGGGAGTAGATGCTCTGGGATCACCCTATCATTTCTAATATATATATATATATATATATATATATATGTGTGTGTGTGTGTGTGTGTGTGTGTGTGTGTAGCTTCAATTTCCATTACAAACTAATTATTTTCTTCTGTATATTGGAAGGTGTAGTTTGTCTATCAAAGTTCAGCCACCAAATTTCATTTGTTACATGTTTCTTAATGACAGGATGGGCAATATCTCCGGCCGTCAGATCCAGCCTATGAACAAGTTCTTGATTCATTGGCTATGGTGGCACGTCATACACCTGTGCCTCTTCTAGAAGCTCTTCTTAAGTGGAGAGAAAGGTGATGCAATCTGTTCATGCTTTTTCTTTCTTTTCAATTTATTTTATTGAATGAAATTTTTTTCCCTTGTATATGTGAAAATTGTAAAGGCATTAGTAATCAAGTATTGAAGATTTAACATAGGGAGTAAACAAAGCAGTAAAACCAATGAAGTGCCTACTACGCTAAGCCAGGGGCTTCTTGGTAATATTGTTCTATCAAAAATTTTGATCGTATCATAGTAGACGGAGATGGGAGCGGTGTTGGGAGGGGAGATGGTGTTATAAATGGATGGATTTAAAAAACATCCTCACGAGGATGTTGTTACCAAATCCACCGATTTCATCACTGTTGTCATCACCGCTCCCAACAACGGTTCCCAAACAGAGCTTTAGAGTTCTATAAAGTGGTCTTGTTAATTTGGGGCTATGCTCTTATGAAGTGGCATTAAGAAAATCAGTCAGTATCTTCAAAAGGTGAAGCACAATTTTCATGTGTATGCATGTATGTATCATGCTCATCATTATCAGTCTTAGTAATATCTTGATAGGGCAATTTATTGGGATATTGCAGATTTCTTGATAAATATTGGGAAATATTGGTATTTTGAAAATAAAAGAAAAAGATAATGTCAAATAATTGAACCTTTTGGTCTAGTAATTTCACAATAATATGATTTTTTTGACATGGAAACCCATAGAACCTAAGAGTAAATGTGCAACATGTTACAGCGCCATTGGGAGTATGTCAAATAGATTTGGGAAGATGAGGGCATTTCCTGGAATGGCCCCCAAATTCTGGAGGTTCTGTAAGTTTTGAAAATTCATGACTTTCATGTGGACTTTCATCACTTGTAATGGAATTCATGTTTTATATTTTAATAACATTCAACTTTCTTTTAGAAAAAAAAGAAAGCTATTAAGAGTCTCCCTCCAAATTCGTTTAAAGGAGATGCAGTGAATGAATAAATCAACGACAGTCCTAGGTTGCTTAGCGCTTCCCATGCTTGGGAATGTGTACGGGTAGGAGCCAGCGTGGGATGCTGTGCTCAAGTTACCGCGAATACAAGCACACACAAGAAAGGGGAAAAATATACAGACAGTCGAGAAGTGGGTTCAGTCTAGCCGGAGGCTAGGAGCACAAGTTATAATGAAACAAGATGTGCACAATCACAATGCCAACAAAGGGCTACACAAGTGCGCAAGCACAAGAGGGTCTCTAATAGATCAATTACAATGTCATAAAAGAGATGCACAATCACAACTCATAAGAAAACAACATAAAAATATAAAATGTATTTCTTCACATGAAATGCTTGTAAAAGCATTGAGGAATACAAGGGGAAAACTCCCCATTTATAAGCAAACAAGAGGGGAGAGTGGGGGCACCCCAACTATCTGTTGGGCTAGCCCTAGCTCCCAACTGTCATATTTATAACCATTGGGAGCAGCCCAACGGGTAGTTGGGTTGTGCCAACGTCCATAAACACAAATATAAAAAAAGAAAAATAAAGAAAAGAAAAAGGAAGAAAGAAAGGGACAACTCTATAGGCTGATCCCTATTACGTTGTGAAATTATTGAAATACCCCTGATGGGTATTGTAGTTTACATAAACAGAAATATATACATATATAATTATGTATATATGATCTATACAACATATTTTAACACTCTCCCTCAAACTTACGGTAACATCACCGAAAGTTTGTGAAGAAGAAAAAGAAAGCGAGGTAGAGGAAGGGCTTTGTTTAAAAAGTCCGTAATCTGAAATTCAGATGAAACATATGGTAAATCATTCGTCCTCTTCAAGTGTTCTTCCCGAACATAGTGACAATCCATTTCGATGTGCTTTGTTTGTTTATGGAATGTATGGTTGGTGGTTATATATATGACACTCTTGTTATTACAACATAACTTTGAAGGTTCTGAAACATCAACTCCCATATCAGCTTTCGTGGAGGACAAAGACACCTTATGCCACTTTTTACACCTCTAGAATATAAGAGAATCACTTAAAAATATACAAAAGCCCGTAGTTGAGTGTCGGTTGTTGAGATTTCCTCCACAGTCAGAATCAACATATGCAATAAGATTTAAAAGCGAGGAGGAGGATAAGAAAAACTTTTTAGATATAGTGTTTTTAATATATCAAACTATTCTCAATACAACACTCATATAAACCGAAGTGGGCGCATGCTAAAATTGACTTGCAGTATGCATTGCATGTGCAATATCTGATTTAGTAATAGACAAGTACATCAATGATCCAATAAGCTGCCTATAAGGAGTTGGATCATCCAATAAGACTCCATCTTCAACTCTCATTTTTGGCATTAATTACTTCGGGAGTAGCAGATTTTTCACATGTGATACCCGAGCATGCAACAATATCAGTTGTAAACTTGATTTGGGACAAAATATATCCTCTTGGCGAATAAGCTACTTCAATACCTAGGAAGTATCTCAAAAGACCAAGGTCAATTATATCAAAAGATTTTTTAAGCATAATTTTTATTTCTTCAACTCCCTTCTTATCACTTCCCGTGATGATCATATCATCAACATATAAGTGCATAATAACAATTCCAGAACCTATAGATCTTATAAAAAACGCAGTGTCAATATAGCATGATTTAAATCTAAAATTTAACAGTCTTACTGAACCAATCATACCATGTTTTAGGAGTTTGTTTAAACTCATATAAAGCTTTATTGAGGCAAAAAAGGTTTTCTGTTTCAATATTTAGATAATGGGGAGGATCCATGTAGACTTCATTCAAATTTTCATTTAGAAAGACATTATTAACATCTAATTGAAGTACATGCCATTTCCTAACGGATGCTACGACAACTGGAGTCCTTACGTTTGCCATAAGAGCTGCTGGGGCAAAGGTCTCCTCATAATCTACACCATATTTCTGTAAATACCCATTTGCAACCAACTTAGCTTTGTATCTTTTTAGGGATCCATCACTCTTGCATCTTATTGTCTTCGTGCTCTTAGGAAGATGTTGGATTTCTCAAGTCTTGGCTTTATGTAAGTCCTCTAATTCTAAGTTCATAATCTCTACCCATTTTTTGATGTCTTTAGCTTCTTTATAGTTTGATGACTCATAATATGAATGAATAGCTAGAAGACATGCTCTATAATTTGGTGAAATAGATTCATGTGAAACAAATCTACTTGGGATTCTAGAATCGGATCTTCTAAGACTAGGTTCCTCTATTTCAAGTGGTTGACTATATCTTTCAAGTGCACATGGATGCTCCCCATTACTTCGTCTAGAATAATGCATTAGATCATTTAAAGGCGTTAAGAATGCAAATCGGGTACAATTCTAACTCGAATCCAAACAAAATACAACCCATAATTTTTTGGCCCGGGTTGGAACCGGATAAACAAATATATTCACTCTCAAGTCAGAATCAGGTCTAACCCAAGCTGCTCCATCTCTTCTATATAAAAAATCAAAGTGTCTTACCCATTTTCAATGGATCAAGTAGGGGTGTCAATGTATCGGGTTTGGTTTGGACCCAGGTGGAACCAGACTTGGACTAGATTTTCGGGTATGGTATCAGGTCCAGACCTGGGTCTAATCAGACTTACCATAATAGAAACCATACCCGACAAAATAGCATTTTTTATCATTTTTACATTGAAAAATTGTGGGTCTTAATCGGAACTTGGATCGGGCCTGGGTCTGTTTTAAAATTTTACCAACTATACCCAGGTCCATGTATTAATCTGACCTTCGGGTCCAGACCCGGGTCTTAATCGGGTCTTCTTATTTGTCACCATACCCGGACCCTATAGAGTTTGGTCTGGGTCGGGTAAACTCGACCTGTTGATACCCCTAGGATCAAGTACCGTGTAATATCTTGATCCAGAACTCCATTCGGATTATATCCGTAACCTAAACCTGAATCACATTTCTAAAGTCGGATCTACCGCCCACTGGAACATGATTCAATCCATATCCGATGCATACTTTCTTCTAAGCAAACTTTCGGTGATCTCACTGTTAGTTTGAGGGAGGGTATTAAAATATATGAATCTTATATATATATATATATATTTCATATGAGAACTGAACATATTAGGCTCCATTTCCTGTTCTGCCCTGTAGGTTTTAAGTGTTTTATGATAGATCTGAACCATTAGATGTGTTTAGCATGCTCAATTTAGTGGGAATCAACTCTTGGATCATATTTTTTCAATGAAAAAAACATGTTTTTCTGAGTGGGGAAAAACTGGTACCTTCATAGCCATTGATTTTGGATCACCGGAAAAATCTATATACAGGTCAGATTCCGGCGATCCAAAAGCCGGTTCCCACTAAACAAAACCTATAGATCACATCTACGGTGTTAGATGTGAGAAAAAATACTTAAAACTATGATGTTTGAAGGAGCCTAACGAGACCTAACTAAAAAGGGGCCTAAGGAACACATTACTCATTTCATATATATATATACATATATACATTTTTATGTATATATTTTTGTAATGCCCACTAGGGGCCATTTAGTCTTTTTATTCATTTGTAAATAGACATGTCCATTAGGGACATTTTTGTAATTCTGTTTATTATTAATTTTTTTATTAATTAAAGGGGTAAAAAGGGGATTCCCTTAAGAGTCGTTGGGACTCTCCCCAACCCAACTGTCACAAATGTGACTGTTGGGGAGCTCCCCTTGGCCCCTTTTATGATGTATAAAAAGGGGTTCTTTTCAATGTTTTTTCAAGCATTTTATCAATAAACTTTTTATTATTTTAAGCTCTCTCTCTTCTCCTTTGTAAGTGTGTTTGGTGTTTGCCCTCTGTGGCATATTGTCTGTTAGAGACAACTTGCTTATGTGTTTGTGCCTTCTTGTAGTCACTTTGTGACATTATTCTTGGCACTTGTATTTCATTACAGTGATATCCCTGTGCAGTTGCGGTAGGCATGGGGAGTGGTGCCTCGGTGCCACTGTTTTTGAGAGCCTGCAGTGAATTGAGGGTGGCCTCCAAAGGCTCCCGATGCCGCGGATGGCCCGCATGCAGTGCCTCAAACAGGGAGACGTGCGTGCGTTGGGTGTGCACAAGAGGGGTCTGTGCCTATGCCCAGGGCATGTGGGTGCACGACCCAACCATAGATGCGTTAGAAGAACTTACCGGGGTTCGACAAGCACGGGTGTGGATGTAGGATGAGCTTCACACGTACAATGCCAAAGGTTGATAAACCCAATGCCTGCTATTCTCTCGAGGGTGAAGAGGGGTTGAAGATCGCCTCTAGACTATTGGAAAGCGCTAAAGCTCGTTGGGTGCGCGCCTACTCCACGAACGTCGTCGATCACCCGTCGTTAGTGGCCCAAGTAGGCTAAGTGTTCTTAAGGAACACCTAACCAACCGATGTCTTGGCATGGATGCCAAACCTCTTTTGGAAGAGTACTAAACTCAACCCACCTAAGAGAGAGAGTTCCTAAACCTAACCCACTTAAGAGCCTACTTTCACATTTGGGATCAAGCAATGTCCATTTCAAAATATCAACCTCCCCTTGGGCTTTTATAGTGCCTAAGAGAGGTGGTAAACACATTACATGGGGCTACTGCAGGTAGTTTTCATAATTACAATTTTCCAATACTAAGTGCTACAATGGTTTTCCCACAATACCACTCTAAACCTCAATCATAACAAGTGTTTGATGGGACAACCTCCTTGTCCCATCAAGGGTTGATGTGGCCCACCCAAGTGGCGAGCTTTGTGGGGCCCATTATGGCGAGCTTGTGAGGCCCACCAAGACTTTTGATGTGGACCTTCAAAAGTTGTTTGAGATATGGGCACATGTGCGCAGGGTGCAGATGCGCTGCTATTTGTATGTGCTTTATTCGTTTGTGCATCAAGCCGTGTGGGGTTCTCCTGCTTTCGTGGGTTTCGATGGCGGTGATGTGGGTGCTTTCAAAGTTTCTTTGCACGCAAATGTCGTCCATAGTGTCTGTCAAGAGCAGACACATCAATCCACCATGCTTCCGCTATCCTTTGTCCTCAAAGAGGAAGTGCTGGTGTTTCTCTATGAACTCATTCTCTTCTATACATGATACTGAAGTTTCACCATAGGTGTTCCATTCAATCTTTATTCGGCTGACCAATTGTCCTCCCTTCTCATTTTTCGGATGATCCTAACTAGTTGAGCTCCTTCTTCTAGTGGAATGGTCTCTTGAGACAGATTTCCAACAAGCGGCTTGAGCTGCGATACGTGAAAGACGGGGTAGATCTTGGATCCCCCATGGTAGCTTGAGCTTACCAGCAACTCTTCCAACCTTGGCCTCAATATGATAAGACCCATATTAGCACAATACCAATTTAGAATGCCATTGTGAGTTCTTGCTTATCTGTTTATGGGCCCAAGTTTTCTTGAGCCATACCCAGTCACCCACATCGAGGACACGGTCAGTCCTCCCTTTATCAAATTGATGCTTTATCCTTTCCTGGGGCTCTAGCTATGTTGCTTTGGAGGATTTGGACTTTGGAGTATTTCATCTCGAGTCCTCAAGACTTGGTCAATCTCAAGGATAGGGCTACTCCAATTCTCATATGCAATCCAATTGGGTAGGGAGTAGACGTATAGAGCAGAGTTACCAGTCGAGGAAGCGGGAGCGGGAAGCGATACGGGAAGCGGGAAGCGAGGCACTTTCAAAAATTTAGGAAGCGGGGAAGCGTGGGACCACTTAGAAGAAAATTCCGAACCGTCTCGGAAACGACCTAGGAAGCGAACCGGAAGCGACCTAGGAAGCGAAAAAAATGAAAAAAATGGGGAAGCGAGGGGGAAGCGCTTCCCATAAAAGGGAAGCGCGCTTCCCAAAAAAGGGGGACGCTTCCCCTCACGCTTCGGAAGCGCGACGTTTCGCGCTTCCGAAGCACGCTTCCCCTTTTGCCTAGGCGCTTCCGGTAACTCTGGTATAGAGCCTCAAAAGGAGTCATCTTGATGGCGGAATGATGACTCGTGTTGTAGAAGTACTCTGCCCGTGGGATATATGTCGTCCAGTTCTTGGGCTTGGTACTAGCAAAACACTGCAAGTAAGTTTCTATAGTGTGTTTTACCACCTCCGTTTGTCCGTCAGTCTGGGGGTGATAGGCGAAACTGAATTTCAATCGGGTTTGGCTTAAGATAAAATATTCCTTCCAGAATATGCTCAAGAAGATAGAGTCTCTATCTCACACAATGGACCTGGGCAATCCATGTAATTTGTTCACGTGATCCCAGAAACTCTGGACCACTTGGGAGGTCTCGTAGTTTCTTGGTAGAGACATGAAATGTGCATACTTTGAGAGTCGATCTACCACTACAAAGATGACCTCTATATGGTTTGAGGGAGGCATGGCTTTAATGAAGTCGATGCTGATGTCTTGCCATACTCCTTTGGGTATGGGTAGCTGAGTAAGGTGCCCGGGTATCTTGAGAGCCTCATATTTGTTCGCTTGACACACTTGGCACTTCTTGGTGTAGTCTTGAACTGCCTTGTTTATACCCTTCTAGTAGAACAATTTTTTGAGCCTTTGGTAAGTTTTGGACACTCCCATGTGTTCAGCTCCCAATGAGTCATGGTGCTCTTGGAGTAGCCCAAAAATGAGCTCACTCCCAATCAGAACCACTAGCCAGCCTTTGTAGTCCTTCAACGTGAATTTCAACCTTGAGGAAGGATCCTCCTTAAGATCCTTTACCACATTTTGGGTGTCTTCATCATCCAATTGCTCTTCCAACACCTTCATCTCCCATTCACAAGAGATGGTGGTGAAAACCCTTAGGCTTGCCTCCTCTTGAGGTGCCTTAATCTCCTCAAAGTTCCCTCTTCCCTTTAGGATAAAGTTTGATCATCATGGAAGAGCATTGTCATGCTGGTGAAATCCCAAGTAACAGTCCCAAGGGACTTTAGCCACTCCATTCCCATGATGACATCAGCTTCTTTGATCGGAAGTAGGAACAACCGTTCTTTTAACTCTCTACCTTGGATGTGAAGGTTCCCTTCCCTGAGCAAGTATGTGCACATAAGTTTTTCACCATTGCCCATGGTGACCTCAAATCCAGTATGTTTGGAGACCCTTTTTCCTAGCATGTGGGCCATCTCTCCTTTCACTAAGTTGTGAATTGCCCCTGTATCCATAAGTACCTCAACAACGTAATCATTGAGCTTGACTTCTAGCCTATGGCGTGGCGACCGGTGATCCCTGACATAGCATGGTATTCCACAAGTACATCGTCTTCCTCACCATGGCTATCTGTGTCTTCATCCTCTTGTGGTGAAAGTCCCTCCTCATCATCGATGATTTGGAGAACTAAGAGTCCTTGGCATTTGTGCCCCAGGCTCCATTTGTCACCACATTGGAAGCATTCACGTCTCTTCTTACGCTCCTCAATTTGACTTTGAGAGATGTATTTGATCTTGGGCTTGTGGGCTATGGGCTTTTCCTCACGACTAGGAGCGAACTTGGCTGAAAACTATGTCACATAGGTGCAGGTGCGGGTACGGTGCAGATGTGGCACTTTAAAAAAACTTGGGCGCGGGGATGCAGGGAGGATATATATATATATATATATATATATAATTTTAACAGTTTTAAGTTAACACTACGTGTATTTGTGTGCATTTATGTATTTATATATATAATATAGATAAAAATGAACTTGATTAGGGTTAGCTGAATTTACTTTTGGGATAGAAATGGACCTCAGTGTTGTTGACTTCACTTAACACAAAGGAAGTTGTGTCCAAGTGTCGCACCTGCCTCGGTGCGGGTGTGGGCGATTTGTCTTCTGACTCTCACACCTCAATCTTTGCTTTTCTTTGTACACCTTAGCTATGTGGTATGCTTAGCTAGGTGTACGTACACTTGTGGTTAATACCTCAATATGCAACCCATCTTTGAGTCCTCCAACATAGGACCCAAACAGAGTGTGTTGGTCGGCACGTGAGACCATGGCACAAACCTCCTTATACTCCGCTTGATATTCTTCTAAACTCCCCTTTTGTTTGGGTTGTTTGAGGATCACATCATGGTTGGTCATGGAGGATGGTCCAAACCTCTCCAAAATCCCGTCTTGGAGTTGATCCCATGAGGGGCACTTGTATGTAATTTCAAACCAATGGAACCACTTGCCTCTTTCACTTGGGACTCCCAAGTGTGCTGTGGCAGATGGAGAAGTGATTGGATTTGTAAAGCCATTCATGAGGGTCAGTTTCGTTGAATGGCGACTTCACTTGAATCTTGTGCCTATAGGCGCCATACCTTTCCCAATCTCACTCCCATGGGGATTCATCATAAACTGAATCCTCACAGCCAAAACGTGGGGATCTCATGGCCGGTTCTTTCCTAGGTCTAGGGGACTCCCTGTTAGGGGTCCTCCTATCCGCCATACACGTGGCAAGCTGTGCTATCGTTTGCTCGAGTCGCCCGATGCGGTCATTGACCTCTTGGCTATTTTGAGCTAATTTCCCCAACATTTTCTCATGGGGGTTCTCGACTTGGCCTTTGGAATCCTCATGAAATTCCATTAGAGTGTTTGATCCATCTGGGGCTTTGATACCAACTGGTGCGGCCTGCTCGGGTGGACCGTAGTCATCAGCTCCCCAAATTCATTTAAAGGAGATGCAACAGTTCGATAATTCAATGACAGTCCTAGGGTGCTAAGCGCTTCCCGTGCTTGGGCACGTGTATGGGGAGGAGCCAGCGTGGAATGCTGTGCTCAAGTTACCGCAAATACTGTTAAGAGGTGAATTCCAAGTTTACCTGCCCAAGGAGGAAAATGAGTGAAAGAGAAAGAGAAAGAGAGCTGCAGAAGGTCACGACTGAATCTAGCACACGTGACTGATCTATTCAAGGCATATGTATATAAAAGATTACAAAGATTAGGGTACAGAAATACCCTTTAATGAATATTTAAAATTACAACATAACACAACCCTTATATGGATACGGGTCTGGATTGGATCCAGATCCATAAACGATTCTTTTCACCCTCCCTCAAGTTGTACATGATCTTAGATCATGAACAACTTGCCTTTTAACATCCAAAACCTGTCCTTTGTTAATCCTTTTGTGAATATATCTGCAACTTGTTCTTCTGTTCAAACAAAATTGGGCTCAATTTCTTTTTCTTCGACCTTTTGCTTTACAAAATGTTGATCTATCTCAATGTGTTTTGCTTGACTATGATAAATACGATTGAAGGACATATTGATGGCACTTTGGTTGTCACATAGTAAGAGTGATCGAGCAATCGATTCTCCTATCTCTGTGAGGAGATGTCTTATCCATGTAGCCTCTACAGTCGCGGAAGCCATCAATCTGTATTCGGCCTCTGTGCTCGATCTAGCTATGGATTTCTGCTTTGTACTGCTCCAAGAAATTAGGTTTGACCCAAGAAAACTGCAATAAGTAGATACCGAGCGACATTCATCTGGATCCCTTGCCCAATCAAAGTCAACATAAACAATGATCTCTTATGCGCCTTGATTCGGCCCACTCTTTCTGTACACAAGTCCATCGCCGATAGTGCCTTTTAGATATCTTAGTATTCTCTTAACTGCCTCCATATGTGATGTACGAGGTTCATGCATAAATTGAGATACTTGATTGACAAAATACACTATATCGGGTCGAATGAATGTTAGGTATTGTAACATACCTACTATGCTGCGGTGTCTAGTAGGATCTTCATATAAGTCTCCCTCTTTAGAGCTCAGTTTATGTATGACACTTGGGGTTGCCAAGGGTTTGCAATTCATAATACCCGCTCTATTGAGAATATCCACTATGTACTTGTGTTGAGTGAGAGTAAGTGTATTACATGTCTTGTCGACTTCCATCCCAAGGAAATATCGTAGATCTTCGAGATCCTTCATTTTAAATCTCTGATTCAACAATTTCTTTACTTCCTCAATATGAGTTTCGCAGTTACCTGTAATGATGATGTCATCTACATATATCAATAGGAGTGTGGTCACACTCTGCTTCTTGTAGATGAATAATGAATGATCAAGAAGAGATCTACAGGCCTCTGTAATTCAAGCTAAAAACTCTCAAACCAAGAACGAGATGCCTGTTTCAAACCATATATCGCTCGTTTCAATTTACACATGTATTGAGCAGTATCTTGTTCTGTATATCCTGCGGGCTGCTCCATATAAACTTCCTCCTTGAGATCTCCACGCAGGAAGGCAAGGCATTTTTAACATCTAGCTGACTTAATATCCATCCATGTTTAACAACTAGACCCAACACAATTTGAATGGTCCCCATTTTCACCACAGGACTAAAAGTTTCATAAAAATCCTACCCTTGCTCTTGTGTGAATCCTTTTGCAACAAGTCTAGCTTTGTACCTTTCAATACTTTCATCAGGTTTATATTTAATCTTGTACACCCATTTCGATCCGACTATATTTCTATTGAGTGGTATGAGAACAACCTCCCAAGTACCACATTCATGTAGAGCTTCCATTTATTCATTCATCGCTTCAATCCACTTCTTTGAGTTGGCAGCTTGATAAAAGGTGAGCGGTTCATCTTCTTTGGTTATGGCTGTCAAAAATAATTGAAAATACAGGGAATTTTTTTGTAGCAGACCCATTTGTCAAGTGAGTGTCGAGCCCGAGTAGACCTCTTGACGGGCAACATCTATGAGGAAGTAGGAGGCATATTAAGGTCCGGACAGGGAGTAGAGACAGGTGGAAGTTCCTTCTCATGTCGAGTGTAGACGATGCCCTTATACCTTCCTGTTTCCAAGGGTTGACCATCAACCTCTTTTGATTGTGATGTATCTTCTGACTCCTCACATGCTTCCTTCTGACTGCAGTCCGGAGGGCATTCAATATTAATGTTGGAGAAGAGTTCAGAGCTTAGCCATGGATAATATACCTCAACATTGGATCCTGAACCAGAGAAGTTAGTTGGTTGATTATCAAAGTTTATCTCATCAAAAATAACATTTCTCAACACTTTCATGCATTTACTCGAAGGATCATAACACCTGTACCCCTTATATTCATCCGCATACCCCACAAATCTACACTTCAAGGCTTTGTCTTGAAACTTATGCCTTAATGAGCTATCAATGTGCACATAACAAACAAATCCAAAAACACGTAATTCATGGTAATCAAGATGAATGCCAAAAAGTGTAAAGTACGGTGATCTGTTTTCCAACAGTGACATAGGCAAGCGGTTTATCGCATGCACTGTAAAGTGAAAAGGTTCTGTCCATAAAGTAATAGGGAGATTACTATCATGTATCATGCTTATTGCACTCTCAACAATATGTGGATGCTTCCTCTCAACAATCCCATTTTGTTGAGGTGTGTGTGGGCAAGACACTCTCCTCCTTATTTCATTATGCTGGAGAAATTCAATAAAATCACTAGAGGAGAACTCTCCCCCTCTATCACATTGAAAATGTAGAATGTTTTAAGAGAAATGGTTTTTGATAAAGGAATGAAACTTTCGAAATAATCCAAAGACTTCTGATTTATGCTTCATGAAGAACATCCAAGTGTAACGTGAATAGCTATCAACAAAGATAAGGTAGTATCTACTTCCAGAACCAGAAGCGATTGGGGCAGGGCCCCAGACATCAGAACATATGGTCTCAAAAGGCCTTGAAGCTCTTTTATTGATTGAATTGAAGGGTAAAACATGACTCTTACATAAATGACAACTCAAACATTTTATTTCATTTGTTTTTAAACCTAGACTAGACTTAGGAATCAAATTATTTGAGACACGTTTTTCAATGAAATGACGACCACAATGACCCAATCGACTGTGCCAAAGGATTGGCTTATTACATTCAGAAATAACGAACACAGGCTCAGATGAAACTGATGATGGATGCTGATAGAGCTTCGATGAACAAGTGGAATGAACTGTGGGGGAGGGATCTTCTTGAAAAATGTACATATTGCCTCACTTTTTTCCCTCAACGAATGTCTCTCTCGTGCGAAGATCCTTGACACAAACAGAAGAGGGAGTAAATTCAACTGAAGCATTAATATCATCAACAAGTTTTGGGACAGAAACAATATTTTTTTGAATATTTGGTGCACGAAGAACATTTGAAAGTTGAAGGGAAGACTTAGACATGGGTATAACAACATTTCCAATATGTGAGATAGAGTGGTGAGTCCCATCTTCTGTGATTATGCTATTTCTACCAGCATAAGGAATAAGGTTTAGGAGTTTACCCGTATCACCTGAAACGTGGGTTGCTGCCCCTAAGTCAACATACCAAGTGCCTTTATCATTTTGCTTCATATTTAGCCCTGCCAGTGCTGCCAATAGTAACTCCTTTACTTTTCCCTCAGCCTTTGAATTTTCTGTGTCTTTCTTGGCTTCTAATTGCAAAGATTTTCCTTTATTTTGGGGATTGAACCAACAATTTGCTTTAATATGTCCCCTTTTGTTACATAAAAAACATGTAGGAATGGGCCTTTGACCTTGCTGATTGGAAGAAACATTGGGCGTTGAAAGTAGCCCATGACCCCCAAAACCAGGTCTTCCTTGTCCACTCCTGCCTCGAAAAGCACCACCTCCTCTTCCTTTGCCATAAGTCAGCCCTGTAGCAAGAACTTCTTGAGTCCCAGATTGCACATGATTTTCTTCAGAAAACCCCTTCAGACTCATCTCATATTGTAACAATTTTGCACGTAGATCTTCGAACTTAGGAAGCTCTGTGAGACACAATAAGGACGTTGTCAGAACATGATAATCTGCCCCAGTCCGCTTAGAGTTTGCTGTACTTTATCTTTGTCATTAATCATACATCCCACGATAGCCAACTAATCCATGATACTCTTCATTCTATTTAAGTATTCCATGATCAACATGGAATCCTTCCTCAACATCTGAAATTCTCGCTTAAGAAACACAACTCTAGTCTCAGATATTTGCGAATATGTCTTAAGTAACTTATCCCACAATTTCCTGGCTGAACAATCATCAGGAATGGCTACAAGAATCTCTTGCGACAATGTAGAGGTGCTGTATGCCACCAATGCTTGGTCTCTCTTTATCCACGCGATGTAATCTGGATTTCTGAGAAGTACAGTAGAAGATGCCACTTTATCATCTTCTTTTTTCTGCGAGATAATCTCTGGAGGGGTTGGAATTGACCCATCCAGATGTCCAGAGAGATCTTGACTCCTTATAAAAGGGACGATCTGTCTTTTCCAAGTCAAGAAATTGCTATTGTTTAACTTCTTAGAGACGAGTTGACTAAGAAAATTAGAAGAAAGAGGCGTTTGTGAGAATGAGGAATCCATTGAGGGTAACACAGGAGATTGGTGATAAAGGAAAAGGAGAATTTCTGGACCAGATTCAGTCGATTGATAAAAGAATCAACCACTTTTAATATTCTGCCTTTTTTTTTTGCAGAAGTTTAACCAGGAAAATTATATCCTGTTGTGGTCAGCTAACATAAGAGGTCTGATGCTGTCAACACTGAATCAGTTTCAGATTGATAAAAAATCCCTTGTTGAATGAATATAACTAGTCTTCAACAAATCTTGTAATATAGAATGGCAAGAATGATATAGATAACACAAAAAAATTTCAAGTAAACCAGATTGGCAGCAGATCGATGATCCCTTTAAAGGAGCAAAGATTGCTGGCAACAGAAGAAGAAGATAGAAGTCGATATTTCGACGTGGAGAGAGACATTCCTGATTTTAGAGAAATTTGTTTCAGAAATCGGCGATTAAAGAAACAGGAATACGCTGTTATAGGTTGAAACACAGATTTAAAGACGTCGCTGATATAAATTCAGAAGAGACACATGTATAAGTTTAGAAAAGAACGCAGATTTAAAAGGACGTTGATTTAAGAAGGCACTGAGACTCTGATTTAAGGAAAAAAGGAGGAACAAACACATATTGATTGGAGGTCTGGGTTTGAGAAAAAAAGAAGGGCAGATTGATTCTGGGTTTAGAAAAAGAACACATATTGAAGAAGACGCAATTTTGGGTTTAGAGAAGGATTTAGAGAAGACACAGATTGAACTCACAGATTTCTCGGCTTGGAACTTAAGATCTCTTTGGACAGTCTTTTTGGAGAAGTAATCCCAGGCCCAACTTTCTACTGCTCTGATACCATGTTAAGAGGTGAACTCCAAGTTTACCTGCTCAAGGAGGAAAATGAGTGAAAGAGAAAGAGAGCTGCAGAAGGTTACGACTGAATCTAGCATGCGTGACTGATCTATTCAAGGCATACATATATAAAAGATTACAAAGATTAGGGTACAAAAATAAATGAATATTTAAAATTACAACATAACACAACCCTTATATGGATACGGGTCTGGATTGGATCTAGATCCATAAACGATTCTTTTCAAATACAACACGCACACACACAAGGGGAAAAAATATACAAACGGTTGAGAAGGGGGTTTCGCCTAGCCGGAGGCTAGGAGTACAAGTGATATACACACGGGCGTGCATGCTCGTGTTACAAGGCTCGGATCAGCCCACAATTGGCACTCATAGGTGCTTAGTACAACAACGAACACCCATGTATTTAGAAGGTAAACACATGAGCCAGTTTGGAGAACACACATGCAAGGTGCGGAGGCACTGACCTGTCGCACGCAGGAGCAAGGGTGCGCGTGGGGCTGGGCGTGCACGTGTGAGCATGCACGCTGCAGCATTAAGGGAGGTTCACCGCCTCCTGCAGTGAACGATGCACAAGGTAGAGGTAGCACAACGCCCTTGTTGTGCTGCCGTGGAATGGGGTGCACGTGCTTGTGCGCTGCGTGCACCTCCAAGGGAGGTTCACCGCAAGGTGCAATGAGCCTTTTCTGAGGAGCATAGGGGGTGATATCCCTGCGCAGCTACTATAGGCATGGGGAGTGGTGCCCCGGTGCAGCTGTGCTGTCGGCTTGTAGTGAAGGGATGGTGGCCTCCAAAGGCCCTCGATTTCGCGGATGGCCAGCGTACGATGCCTCAAATAGGGAGGCGTGTGTGGAGAAATCCAATACTGCACAGGAACCGAGAGAGAGAGAGAGAGCAGCTGAGAGGGAAAAATCGTGATGCTTTAGGGCTAAACACCTCTTGTTTAAATAGAGGTTACCTAAAAGACAAATTACAAGTAGGTCCCTCATTATATGAAAAATTCTAAAGAACCATCTTTTAAGAGTAAATAAATAACTTTAAGGATAAAATACTTGAAAATAACTAATGGTCGACTAGTCTTAACACTCCCCCTCAAGCTGGAGCATAGATATCAATCATGCTCAACTTGCTGCAACATTTTGAGAAACTGGGCCTAGCAAGAGGCTTTGTAAACATATCTGCAACTTGATCCTCTGAGTTTAGATGCTTGGTAGAGATATCACTAGCTTGAACCATATCTCTTACATAGTGGTAGTCAACTTCAATATATTTTGTCCTCTCATGAAACACAAGATTATTTGCTATATACGTAGCTGCCTTGTTATCACACATCATCACCATTGGAGAAGAAACCTTCACTTGAAGATCATTTAGTACATTTCGAACCCACATCAATTCGGCTGCTGTTTGGGCCATAGCCCTATATTCTGATTCGACACTAGACCTAGCAACCACAATTTGTTTCTTACTTCTCCATGAAATTAATTTACCTCTCATAAACACACAGAATCCAGTGGTAGATTTCCTATCCTCAACAGATTCAGCATAATCAGCATCAGAGTAAGCAACTATCTCCAGGGTTCCCCCTTTCTTGAATAATAACCGTTTTCCAGGAGAAGATTTTAAGTACCTTAGAATCATCATTGCAGCATTCCAGTGTACTTCATTCGGGTTTTCCATAAATTGGCTAACCTTGCTTACTGCTAAAACAATATCAGGTCTAGTCACTGTCATATATAGTAGCTTCCCTACTAGAGAGCGATAACTTTTGCTATCCACAGGTTTTGACCCTTCTTCCAACAACTGAACTTTGTGATCCATGGGAATATTTGCTGGTTTGGCTCCCAACATTCCTGTCTCTTTTAATAAATCAAGAACATACTTACGTTGAGACAGAACCAAGCCTTCACTGCTTCTGGCAACTCTCCCTCAACCTCGAACCCAGGAGGTTGATGCATGTATACTATTTCTGATAAATCCCCATATAGAAATGCATTTTTCACATCTAGTTGACACATACGCCATCCATGGTGAACAACTATTGAGAGAACTAGACAGATGGTACCCATCCGTGCGACAGGAGCGAAAGTTTCAAAGAAATCAACACCATATGTTTGAGTATAACCTTTTGCTACTAATCTGGCCTTGTATCTTTCAATAGAACCATCTGAGTTGTACTTTATTTCAAGGGCTGTAAGCCCATTGTAAAGTAGTGTAATACAGAGATGAGTTTTGTCTCCTTACATTTATAAAAACAGTGCATTTACTGCACTTCTTTTCTTTTGTAGTGTAAAGCATTTGAATGCTATTTTATGCTATCATTTGATGTATCAAGTTACTTGAAAACTTGATTGTTTGCAAGGATCTTTCACAGGAGCATCATATGATATGACTTCTAAGTCAACATTTTTACTGGGATCTTCGTTCACATTTTTAAAGAGGGGTATCACAAAAAGAGATCAGTCACTTACCAATAAGATAGTCTTCAATGTCAAGACAAAATTGGGATGGATCCACTGGACAATGAACAATCATAATGGTTGGTTAGCTGCCAATCTAAAAAATCTTAGCCATCAGAATACAGGATAACATCAACAGAAAACTGATCAAAACAAACATTTCCATGAAATGTTGAATATCAGATCAATGTGCTAATATAAGAAAATAAAAAGAAATTGGATCAACTCATAAACGGCCATTTCACTGTAGTTAACAGATTAGAAAGAAACTAATGAATCAGAGATCAAATCTAGTGATTGCGACCATACAAAACCACAAGAACCAAGTGCAAATATAAATATGAACATACCCTTCAAATTGGCAATGATAAGTTTGTATAATTCAGATTGGAGGTAGATCTTTTTTTGGCACATTTAATTTTGTAAGGCCACATTCTTGAACTAGAATCAAGTACTATAATTATCACATAGTCAGGTAACCAATTGCTAAAATTATCAGTCTAATTGCCAATGTGTAACATCCAACAATGTCTGCATCCAGTGGGGGATTAAACAGGTCCCACGTCTGTTGAGACAATAAGGCATCCATTTCCTCTTGCATTGCCTGCTTCCATCTACTATCAAGCTGTGCTTGTTGATAGTTCAAAGGAATAGTTTCAGCAGATAAGGCAAAAATAAAAGCTTTCATCTAACTTTCAATTCTGGCATCAGACACAAAATGAGATATAGGATATAAGGTACATTGTCACATCCCCTTACGTAGAGCTATTTGCCTGTTATCATCAACATGAAGATTACTGTGATCAGGAACACTTACCTCATGGGAAGAAGAAGGAAAAGGCTCAGGTGGAGCTCTATGCATATATACCAATGGGGGATTATGAAACCGTGAGGAAGGTAGGGTGGGACCCGGTAACAGAGGTACAAATTCCAAAGGGAAAGGAGGAATAGGAAGGGGAAAGGAGTCATTTAGATCAACTTGCATCTGAGATCCAGTATGAGAATAATATGAAACGGACTCCAGGAAAGATACATCTGCACTGACATACTCTCTATGAGAAATCAGGTCATAACATCGATACCCCTTTTGGTTTTTTGGATAACCTATAAAAATACATTTAGTTGCTTGAGCAACTAATTTATCACGGTCAGGTTCAAGTCTGTGCACAAAGCAAATACACCCAAATACTTTGGGCGAGAAAGAGAAAAGAGGAGCATTGGGATTCAGGATGTGCAAAGGAATTTTATCTTCCACGGATGATGAAGGATACGGTTGATCAAATAACAGGCTGTGATAACAACATCCCCCCAATAGGAAGCAGGAACATTGGATTGAATCATAAGGGTACATGCTACATCAAGAAGGTGCCTGTGTTTTCGCTCAGCCGCCCCATTTTGTTGGGAAGTACAGGCACAGGAGGTTTGAGGTTGAATGCCATGGTCTTGATAAAATTGCAACAAGGCTTTTGTTTTGAACTCAAGCGCATTATCAGTGCGGATAATCTTAACAACAGATTCAAACTGAGTTTTTATTTCAAGAATCATTGACTTAATAATAGTAGGACCTTCAGATCTTTCTTTTATTAGGAACACCCAAGACAACTTAGAAAAATCATCAACAATAACAAGATAATATCGACACTGAGTCCTAGTAGGAATCTTACTAGGACCCCATACATCCGCATGAAGAAGTTCAAAGACCTTATGACTGGACTGACTCTGACTAGAAGGAAATGAACTCCGATGATGCTTGCTCAACTGACATGCTTCACACTGAAATGATGTAGTAGACGGAATTTAAGGAATGACATGATGAAACTTTGACAATGAAGGATGACCAAGACGACGATGCCACTGAACAAGACTCGAGGAATAGTCGACTGCAGCAAAACTGTTTCCCACTGGATGATGTAAGTAGTAGACTCCATTTTCTTCGTAGCCTCCACCAATCTTCTTTCCCGTCAGCAAATCCTGAAAATGACAACCAACAGGATCAAATATCACTGTACAATTTAACTCTTTTGTAAGACAACTCACTGAAAGTAAACTTTGAGGAAATGAAGGAGCATGAAGGACATTTTTCAACTGTAAGAAAGAAGATATAAAAACATTTCCCTGACCAACCACCGGAGAAGAGCTCCCATCTGCTAATGAGACTCCCCGATGAGCAGTGATATCTTTTAGATCTGAAAAATAATGAGAATTCCCACACAGATGTCCGGATGTACCTGAGTCAATAATCCACTTACTCATTGAGATGAAGATGGTCCCTTGTTGCGTAGGCCACACCAGCTACATGAGAAGAGGAGCTTGAAGGACAACGAGCTACCAGTTCTTCATATTCTGCACGACTAAGGGAGATGCAGTCACGGGGGAAGAGGCTTTGCTACCTCTAGTTTTGTAACATTAGCTTTTGGAACATTAGGCCTCGATGCAGGAAAGGCAGGCCGTCCATGTATATCCCAGCAACGGTCTTCCAAGTCTCCTGATTTTCCACAAAATGTGCATTGAAGTTTACCTCTACCTCTCACACCTCTTCCTCTAATGTTCAGAGTATTTCCACGACCATAACTAGAAGGAACAACTAAGGCAGATGTCTGGGATATAGGATGAGATTGTGGGAGAGAAAAAACAAGTCTGCTCAAGCGATTGTATGCATCGGCTAGAGTAGGTACATCAAATCCAGTTAACATTTGGATTTTAGCAACCGAGAATTTTGAAGATAACCCTGTGAGGAACCGAGCAACCATAGTCTGTTCTTGATGATCCTTTTGCTTTGAACAACACAGAGGCCCGTGAGCATTAAGCCTTTCAAAGGCAGCTTTAACGGATGCATAGTACTGGGCCAAGGTCTGATCTCCCTGCTGCAAATTATATATCTCTTGTTCAACTTGCAGAATACGACTCACATTTGTTTCTTGAGAGCAAGTATCTCGAATATTATCCCACATCTGTTTAGCTGTATTATAATAAATTAGACCATCTGCAATATGAGGTTCAACACTATTCATGATTCATGACATAACAATGTCATATCTTCATCCCAAGTAACATATTTTCCCACTTTATCATTCGGTTCAGTTTCCAACAAAATATGTTTTCTACAATGTCCAGATACCGACATCATAAAAGTTCTGGACAACCTGGCATAGTTGGTTTCATTTAATTTCACCGAAGACCCATAAGAAAAAGGATTTGCAAAAGCCTTATATTCCCCATTAGATTCATTCTTATAATCAAACTTCGGAGCTTCAGCCATAATGAAGAATGCTTATGCAGGAAATGATAACACCGATGCAATGTACGGCAAAAAAAAATTAAAAAAAAACTTTTCAGATTGAATCTAAATATGTCACGAACCCACAGTCAGTTCGACACACTGCATAAGCTACGACACCACACGGTATTTTGAAGAATCACGACATCAGATCTGAACCAGTCCAAACAACTCTACAGGAGCAAAGCAAAAACCTCCACGTCATCTCTGACCACGACCAAAAAATCTGTGTATTTAATCACAGCTCTGTTAGAAGCACAGTTCCGATGAAGACTGCTCACGGTACATGATTCACGACATAAAAATGGAACTATGCGATACACCATTCACGACAACCCCAAATCAATCGAAAGGTTCCAACAGAATAATTTTTTTTCATTCAGATCCAAGATTAACAGCATAGGATTTTCTTCAGATTCACGACTGAGGGCAGGTTCAATTGATAAATTCTTTTCAGATCAGAAAATGCTAAGTTCATAGCCTTTGCACATCACAGTTGATGATACACAATCCAGATGACAGACAACTCACCGATCTCTATGGATCTGTTATAGATTTGTGTCCCACATTTGACGATACACGATCCAGTTGATAGAGAACTTACCGAGCTCTATGGTTCTGATTACAGATCTGTGTCTTGACTGTTGTCAGACATCAGATCTATGCCACTCAAATTAAAAGAGGGAGAGCACACACCTTTTTTTAAATTTTTTTTGGCGCAGATCGAACTCGTGCTCACGTTCCCAAGACCTTCAGCTCTGATACCATGTGGAGAAATCCAATACTGCACAGGAACACACACACACACAGAGAGAGAGAGAGAGAGAGAGAGAGAGAGAGAGAGAGAGAGAGAGAGAGAGAGAGAGAGAGAGAGAGAGAGAGAGAGAGGGAAAAATCGTGATGCTTTAGGGCTAAACACTTATTGTTTAAATTGAGGTTAGCCTAAAAGACAAATTACAAGTAGGTCCCTTCTTATATGAAAAATTCTAAAGAACCATCTTTTAAGAGTAAATAAATAACTTTAAGGATAAAACACTTGAAAATAACTAATGGTCGACTAGTTTTAACAGCGTGCACGCCTTGGGTGCACACAAGACAGGTCTGCACCTATGCGCAGGGTGTGCGGGTGCATGATCCAGCCATAGATGCGTTAGAAGAACCGACGTGGATGTAGGATGAGCTTCACACATACAACGCTAAAGGTTGATCAAACCGATTTCGGCAATCCTCCCGAGGGTGAAGAGGGGCTGAAGATCACCTCTAGACCATTGGGAAGCGCCTAAGCTCATTGGGTGTGCGCCTACTCCATGAGCGTCGTCAATCACTCGTTGTTAGTGGCCCAAGTAGGCTAAGTGTTCTTAAGGAACACCTAACCAACCAATGGCTTGGCAAGGATGCCAATCCTCTTTTGGAAGAGTACTAAACTCAACCCACCTAAGAGAGAGAGAGAGAGAGAGAGAGAGAGAGAGAGAGAGAGAGAGAGAGAGAGAGAGAGAGAGAGAGAGAGAGAGAGAGAGTTCCTAAACCTAACTCACTTAAGAGCCTACTTTCACATTTGGGATCAAGCAATGTCCATTTCAAAAAGTCACTCCCCCCTTGGGGTTTTATAGTGCCTAAGGGAGGTAGTAAAGGCATTACATGGGGCTATTGTGGTTTTGGCTAAAACCACAATTAGTTTTCATGGTTACAATTTTCCAATACTAGGTGCTACAGTGGTTTTCCCAAAATACCACTCTAAACCTCATCATAACAAGGGTTTGATGGGACAACCTCCTTGTCCCATCAAGGGTTGATGTGGCAAGCTTGTGGAGCCCATTAGGATGCTAGGAGGCAATGTGGCAAGCTTGTGGGGTCCACCCAAGTGGCAACCTTTGTGGGGTCCATTGTGGGGCCCACCAAGACTTTTGATGTGGACCTTCAAAAGTTGCTGGGGCATCTACCGTATGTGCGCATGTGCGCAGGGCGTAGGTGCGTTGCTGTGTGTATGTACTTTATCCGTTTGAGCATCCAGCCGTGTGGGGCTCTCCTGCTTCGGTGGGTGCGCTTTCAAAGTGCCTTTGTGTGCGGATGTCGCCCGTAGGGTCTGTCAAGGGCAGACACATCAGGTGGCACCACGAACATACGAGCACTACAAACACACCAGTACCACGAACACCACGAACACTTGAAGAAAAAAGTGATACACGAGCAAGTGTGGCACCTATGAGCACCATGAACATAATAGCAAAGTCTGATACCATGTAATGAATCCTCAAGGATTCAAAATAAAATGCCTACTATGGGCAATAGCACAAGAACAACCCACGAAGGGGCACTCACAAGCCCAACACAAGAGCACACACTTAAAAAATATTGGCTTTATTCACCAAATAAGCATTAGTAAATGCATAACAAATAATGGAACAAGACATCCCTATTTATACACAAACTTAGAGGGCCAAGAGGACCCATATAGCTGTTGGGAAAGGTCCCAGGCCCCCACCGGCTAGAAATATAGCCGTTGGGGATTCCCAACAACTATATTGTCAAAAAGACAAAAATGCCCTTTATAAAAGTATAAAGGACAGAATTAAAAACAAAACAAAACAAAATAAAAAAGGTAAGTTCTGCCATAATGGGCAGAGCCTATTAAGTGTACAAGATTACCAAAATACCCCTAGAAGATATTACCTATTACAAGAAAGAAAAAGACACACATTAGATATATATACACACACACACACACACAACATAGTTTAACATGTTCTTGTCCCTGATTCTCCTGAGTAGAAGATGACCCTTTATTTTTTCGTTTGTTCTGAGTCGGTTCTTCAGGGTTATTAGGATCATCCTTGAATCAACAATTAGCCTTTATGTGCCCAGGTTTCTTACAAATATAACATGTAACAATTCTATTTTGAGCGCCAATATTAGGAGAAATATTGAGTTGGGAGGATTCTGCGGCCTCGCTGATTGTTGGCACGTCCTCGTCCCCTTCCTCCTCGAAAGAAACCTCTGCCACAGCCTCGAGACACTCCATTTACCAGAACATCTTGAGAATTTGCAGACTTCGTTGAGTCGCCATTTAGAGACGTAAAAGACATCTCATAGTGCAACAACTTCGACCTCAACTCCTCAAAAGTAAGCGGAATAAACTGATAAAGAAGGGTAGTTGCCAGAACATGATATTCCGGCCCTATGCTGCTGAGTACCTGGCACACCTGTTCTTTCTCTGAAATCTCACAACCAACCATAGCCAATTGATCAGTAACCTTCATCTTGTTCAAAAACTCCATATCTGACATAGATCCCTTTAGAGTTTGTATCTCTTGCTTCAGGTAACATGATCATGGACTCTAATATCTGAGAATATGTTCGAACTAACTTGTGCCATAACTATGTAGCCGTACGAGCGCCTGATCTCTCTTCATCCAAGAAACAAACTCTGGATTTCTCACAAAAGTAGTGGATTTGAGTCATTTGACCCCTTTCTCACCCGTCTCTTCTGAATATACTTCGAAAGAGGAATCACAGACCCTTCAAGATGTCTCGAAAGATCTTGACTCATAATAAAAATAATTATTTGCCTCTTCCAGGTAAGAAAATTGGAATGATTGAGTTTTTTAGATACCAATTGGGGTAGAAAAGTAGAAGACAAAGATGGTTGGGAATTCGAATCCATAACAGAATATAACAAGCAGAAAGATAATAAAGTAAAACAAAGGAAACTGAAAGCATGTCACTGCAACATAAACCAAAAAAATAGCCTGCATTTTTTTTCTTTTGCAGGCAGCATACAACTGTTGAAGGATCAAGAATTAACGTGAATCTGAAATTAATATTCACACAAACCCAATAACATGAACTTGTATGTGATGTGATCCTAAGAATCAATAACCAAACTGAATAAAATATTCAAATTAATGTCCAGTTATCTTGAGCAAAATTCAGATCTATGCCCCAATCCACAAATCTGGACCAGAAACCCAAACTTTAGAAATAAACACAGTATAGGATTTCACTAAAGATACAGAATAGAGAGAAACTTGGGGAACAAGAAATCTAATAGAAAGATGAGAAGTCGAGAATAAGGGTTTTCTCCAAATATGTTTTCCCAATGTGGGAATAATGTGAATCGTGATATCCATGTTAATATATGTGTATCAGTTACAAAATAGCCAATTACAAAAATACCCCAATTCAGTTATGTATAAAACTACACAGGAAGGGGTAAAACTGGAAAGAAAATAAATATGTAAAAATACAGTAGCTGCCCATATCTGAATCCAATTTGGATCTGCCCAGATCCGGAACCATGGCCACATCTCAACAGCAACCCCATTTTACACCATCCAACTTCATCCTTTAATAAATGTTAGATAGTGTAAACCTTATGATGCTTAGGAGCATTGTTGTTCCATCTAGATGTGGTAAGATATCATGCAAGCTTTTTTGGTGGCTTCAGTCAGCCACATCTGCTATTTCTACTTTATCTTCACAATGTTTTATTTCAGTTTGGGTGTTCTTATTCTATATAATGAAGATGATTGGTTCTCACGAGATACCCTTTATGCGTTTCAGTGAATCTCCAAAAGGTGCAAGTGATGCCTCCACCGTCCAGAGAAAGGTTTGGATGTCTACTTCCATTTTCTTTTTGTTTTGTGCTATGAAATGTATCTGTTGATGCTGAGACATGTATAAGAAACAGCTCACCTGCATCCTCTTTGCACTTTCCTGTATGGTGTCTATTATGCTATTGTTTTATCGTATCATTGAGTATACAAGAGTAATGCTAAATAATCAATAAACAATGAAATGTTACTCAAGTTACTAAAGTTTATTTTATATTAGATATTGAGGTGTTCCTTGATTAATTAAACAATGCACTCCAAAGTCCAAACGGTAACTACAAGTTGAAAGGAAATGCTGTAGTTTCAATTCAAAGAAAGAAGAACCTTTCAACAAGACCCACTGCATCCCTGTGATTGACAGTTGTTATTCAGTTTACTAGGTTGTGACTCTTGGATACCATTGATGATTGATCCTTGTATTCCATTGTGCCATGAAATCAACAGATGGATACACTGGTCAGAGGAAAATGGTGTGTGTTAGGTTGGGGTTGGGGCCGTGGGGACAGAGGGAGCTTGGCCACTTTGCAATGTACAAAGTGGGCCATTTCCTTGAGTGCATCCATACATTTATGTGCGTGATAAAATAACTTTTACTTTGTGCAATGGATGTGTTGCCACTTTAATGTGGATCAAATCTATGTTGTGTAATGAAATGAAGATCTTCCACAAAAGCACAAATGCTCACAAGTGTCTATTAAAGACACCTTAACCATAACTCACAAAAGGGTACAAATGAGAGAGCTCAAGAATAAAATAATAAATTTATTTCATTCACATAAAAATACTTAAAAAACATAATACAATGAGAGGGGAGTTACCCCTATTTATACACATAAGAGAGAGGGAGAGAAGTGCCTTGAAGAGGCTCTAAGAGAGTCATTGGAGCTAGTCCACCAGCTCTGTTTGTAGCCGCAACTAGTCCAACGGCTCTTCAAACTAGTCAACATCAAGATGTTGACTAGTTTGAGTCTAGTTCAAAAACAACTAGACAACCTAAAAAGGCAAAAATAAAATAAAAAAAATAAAGAATATAAATAATATATAAATATACATGTATTATATATAATTATATTTATCTATACATTTATGTATATACACTTTTTAACATGTACATATCTATTCTCCAATAACAATCATTCTACCCAAAAATGCAGCTGGCAGTGGAGTGTATATTTTGTTCTGCATGTATTCGTTTTGTGGAATGCTGTCCGCAAGAGGGAATAACAGGTTTGTTCCCTTTGTTCCCCATATATGCTGATCTTTTGGCTTCTCCTTCAGTTTCATTTTCTGATCTTGGTTTGAGTCTTGTGGCAGAGAAGCTTTGGTCTGGACTTGAAAATTTTGTCTTCGATTGGCTAATTAATGCGGACAGGTAGGAAACTACTCATTTGACATTTTGCTCCATTCATCACCGGCTTCTTCCTAGTCTCTTTTGCTTCTTATAATATACAAATTTTGGGGGTTGAATATGATATCTTGACTGGTTAGAGGTCCTCATATTTGAATCTTGCTGGGGGCTATTATCTAGAGTGCTGCTCAAACGAAGAAAATTTTGGAGTGTTTACCCTTTGTACATCAAATAAATTTTCAATATCATTGTATTGTTACTAATTCGTGAAAAGTCCGCACTTGGTAAAGGTTGCTGTTGAGTTGAAGCCTTTTAATGGGGCTAGTTTAAATTATTAAACTGTGTCACAAGGGCACGGTGTAGAGGACACTGGATACACCATTCTTGGATAATTTTACACTAAGAATAAGACATGACACTAGAGTAAATTGAAGTATCCCTGTGAATAATTATTAAATCGCCTGTAAAATATGATGACTATGCCATTCATTGATTGAATACATCCTTTCAGATATATTTATGTTGCTTCTTTTAAATGAAAAGGGAAGGAACACCAATGACCAAACATCCGTTTCATTTTTTATGCATGATCTAAATGATCTGTGCTGTTTTAGCATAACAACAAGCATCTAGAGTGGCTTCTCCATCTTGCAACAATCTTTGAAGTATGTTAGTTAATTTTCAAAGAAATATTATTTTAGGTTGTGCAACTGGATTGCTTTTGTGACCTTGGTTCCTGTATAGGCCACAACTCTAGAACTTTGGATTTTTCTTCCATATATAATCAGTCATATCGTTCACAACATGTATATTTGGATGCATGGGCCCCTGCATGTTTTTTGGATTTTGCACACATTGGCATTTTTATTCTTTTGGCTTCACATTTTTTATACAATGGCTAATGCATTGGTTGCTTCAGGCTTGTAAGCCAGAATGAATATCCCTCATTGGTTGATCTACGTGGTCTCCTTTTAGACCTGGTTGCACAACTGTTGGGTGCTTTATCACGAATCAGGTATCTTACTCAAATCCATTTTGTTCAATATGGATTTACCATTCTCAGCACTCATGATGCACCGTCCCAGTATTTTCTTTGATGGCTACAAATTGCATTGGAACTTACACCGACTACCTTTTTCATGAGGAAATAGGTGATCCTCATTGCTTCTGAGTATGTAATGCTTATCAGGTTTGATGGATAAAATTGCAATTTGTATGCCTTTAGAAGATTGTGAGGTTAATCATCATATTGAGTAACTATCTGGCTTTTCTACTGGACAAAAATGTGAATCTTGAAGCTTTAAGGTTGAACAAGTAATTCTGCTGCTTATATCTAGCAAATTCCTGCTAGCAAGCTTATTTGGATGCTTTGGAGAAGATTATGATTATTTATATCACTCCTTTAACTTGTTTAGAAGCTGGATAAGACCTGGAAAAATCTATCTTTAAATATGACCCAAAAGATAGCATCATGCTGTGACTCTTTGGAATCACTGAAATTTAAACACCACAGATAGCGTCCCACTAGGTAATAAATTGCATTAGGAATGAAGAAAGGTGGGCTGAGTACAAACAAATGGTGGCATCATTGAGAGGCTCTTCCTCATTTGCTATAGTCGGCTTGTAGCTAAAATATGAGAATCTAATCGCAGAGGTTTCTCATGAAATTTTGTTGATCTGTTTTTGGTACTCATGTTTCAGTATCTTTTGCTTGCACGAATATGAATCAACATTAGTCTCTTAGAACATTTCAGTTTTGTAGTGGATATAAAGGCCATTGATACTTAGGCAAAATTACTAGAGGAGAATACATTAGTCAAACAGATGCTGCCTGCTTTGGAATTTGGATTAAAAATAACCAGTTGTATGTCTCTGGAAACTTCCATGATTTTTAGTGGATTCAAAAGGTCATTGTTACTTGCTAGGCATGATTACTAGATGCAAATATAGTAGTCAAATGTTACTGCTTGCTTCATGCAAATACAGTGCTCAAGCAGCTGCTGCTTCCTTTGGGTCATAGGCAGGTGAGTCAACCCCATGTTGCCTCCTGTTTTGCCTAAGCTTATCTGACTTGACTGGTATAGGATTTGACAATTGAGTAATGATTATAGCGAAGTATGGACATTGTGCGAGTGAGTGTGCATGCATGTGCATGTACATGTTCACCTGTGGTGCCTGACTATGTCCATGCCCTCACACATGCATGTGTCCATTATGGAAATCAAGATAGGTGGCCTTTCAACAGTAATGATTGCACAAGCTTGCTCTAAACTGAATCAGACAAACAAAGAAAATTAAACGAGTACCTTAATGAAACTACCGCTTACATTGGGTACTAGGCTATAGATCCAGATGGCGTATCTTGCTTTTGCTTTTGAAAGACACATGGGGAATAATCATAGAAAGGTGAATAAACGTTGTTGTAGTTAAGACCGGTTTTCTTTTTTCTTTTTTTTCATGAGACATTAAGCACAAATGGTGTCATGTAAGCTGGATATATTATGTTCATTGCATTTTTTTGTAGGTTTAGTTCAGTTACAGAGCGGTTTTTCATGGAACTCAATACTCGTCGTGTGGACACCAGCATTGCTCGAAGTGAGACCCTTAGCATTATCAATGGGATGCGCTATCTTAAATTGGGTGTGGGTATCAGCTTATTAATCTTTCTAGTGTTTGTTAAATGTATTTTTGCTTCTACCTGTCATTTTACAAAAACTATCATCTTATTTAATTGCATTTTGTCTGTCGTATGGTGCGATACTGTAATTATGTCCAGGTCAGGACTGAAGGTGGTCTGAATGCATCAGCTTCTTTTGTTGCAAAAGCCCATCCTCTCAACCGTTCTCCACATAAAAGGAAAAGTGAATTGCACCATGCCCTGTGCAATATGCTCTCAAGCATACTAGCACCACTGGCTGATGGTGGGAAAAGCCATTGGCCACCTACAGGTGTGGATCCTGCACTGACATTGTGGTATGAAGCTATTGCTCGTATAAGAGGACAACTTATTCATTGGATGGATAAACAGAGTAAACACATAACTGTAAGTGGAAATTCTGATCTCAACTGGGAAATGGATCCCATGTGCCCTCGTGCTGTACAATATTTTCTGATTCTTTTAGGTTGATTGGATTTCAACTATTTATTCCAAATATTCTGTCCAATGAATTTATCTGTATCTTGTCTTTACCAAAACAAAATTTTGAAGATTGCTGTCTTTCATTGTTGTTTGAAGCTCTTGATTACCTACAGTCTCATTGAAATATCACTGTTTTGTAGTTTCTGGAATTTGTCATATTCAGTTTTATCAGAGTACATTCAGAGTATAAACATGTGATACGTCATACATGGAGACAGACACACCCCTTTCATCCCTTCCATCGATGTTAATTACAAGCTGTTACTTTGTTTTGATGATACAAATGCTATTTTCTTTTGATGTCCTTGGGTTAAGGCTATGTGGTCTTCTCTTCTCAATTTGCTGAAACTCATTCATGTGCCTATGCCTATGTATGCTCAGGAGGCTGAATGGCTGCAACTGTAACTAAACAAAAAAATGTGCACAAATAGATGCCTCAAAAGGCTACAAAGTTACAAAAGTGTGCACAAACACAAGCCACTTATGGGCAAGATACAAGCTCACAAAGAGTAGCACAAGCACAAGCCACCAAAGGGCTAAAAAGTAAATGTCTTTATTTATCACAAAATGCTCAAGCCAAGCATTCTTTACACTATGGGAGAGATCCCATATATATAGGAATGAAAGAAGCAAGGGGCTAGTCCAACTAGCCGCTGGGCTAGTCCCAACGGCTAGAAATACAAAAAAAAAATAAAAAAAATAAAAAGGGAAATTTGCAAAACTGCCCTTAATGAGTAGGGCCTATTACAAAATAGAAAAGACAAAAATGTCTCTAGCGGTAGAGGGCATATATATGTACTAATACATATATATAGGAAAACTCATATCTTCGAATGGGTTTTCCTTGAACATCTTCGAACGCGCTGCACTACGACACACTTTTGTTTTAGCGGCGTCGCTAAAAGTCATTTTTCCGCTCAAACATTTAGGGGCGGTCAAGACCGCCGTTAATTGTTTGGAGAGCGCAAAAAAAAAAAAACAATGACAAACCATCGCCGTTTGATCCTGCGCGATCAATGACAACAGTTCGTCCAACCCATCTTCAAACACTTTGTGTGTTTGAAGATATAGGTTACTCATATATATATATTAATATATATTTATCATATAACTTAACACTCTCCCTCAAACTTAAAATGTGATAACCAAAAGTTTGTCTAATAGGAACTAAAAACGAGGTTACAAAAGCGCCTTGTTGAAGAAATCAGACAACTGATATTCAAAGCTGACATAAGGTAAAGTGATAGTTTTCTTTAAAAATTCTTCACACTGTGGCAATTCATTTCAATATGTTCAGTCATTTCATGAAATGTATGATTGTCAACTATGTATATTGCACTCTTGTTATCACAACATAGTCTTGAAGATGTTTGCAAGTAAACCCCCATGTCTTCAAGTAATCTCCTCAGCCACATGATCTTTGATATTGTTTTTTGCACTTTCAAGATACTTGAGAATCACCTAAAATGACACAAAAACCAGTAGTTGAGCGTCTCTCATTAGGATTTCCTCTCTGATCTAAATTAGAGTAAGCAATTAATTCAAGTGAGGAGGAGGAAGACAACAAAAGACTTCTAAAAACAAAATTTTGTAAATATCTAATAATTCTCAACACAACACTCATGCGAACTGTGGTAAGTGAGTGCTGGAACTGACTTGCAGTATGGACTGCATGGGCTATATCAGGTCAAGTGATTGTCAAATATGTCAATGCTCCAATCATCTGGTGGTATGAAGTGGGATCCTCTAGAGGTGAGCCGTCATCTTTCTTAATCTTGGCGTTAATTACTTCTGGAGTGTCGACCCTCTTCTCATCAGTAATTCCTAACCTATTAATAATTTTGGTAGAAAACTTGGTTTGGGTTAGCAAATATCCTCTTGGAGAATAAGCCACCTCAATTCCTAAGAAAAATATGAGAAAATCAAGGTCAGTCATTTTAAAATGTTCCTTAAGAATACTTTTAATATAGCTTACCCCCTGTTTGTTTGTCTCTACCAATGATCATATTATCTACATAAATAAGCAAAATAACGATACCTACATCAAATTTCTTAATAAACATAATAGTATCAATATAACAAGATTTAAATCCAAGTTTAATCATCATAGAACAAAATTTATCATGCCAAGCTTTACGAGTATGTTTTAACCTATACAAGGATTTTCTCAAATGAAGGACCTTTCCAGATAGGATCTCATATGGAGGTGAATCCATATAAACTTCTTTTAGTTCCTCATTTAAAAAGACATTTTTTATATCCATTTGATAAATGACCCATCCCTTGACAAGAACTACAATTATGAGAGTTCTAGAGAGGTCTACATGGCAACATGTACCACAGTTTCATCATAATTTATACCATATTCTTAGAAATACCCTTTAGCCACTAATATTGCTTTATATCTTTCTAATGTCTCGTCGCTTTTAGTCTTGACTTTGTAAATCCATTTACAACCTATGTTTTTCTTTCCTCTGTGTAAATCTTTTATCTTCCAAGTTTTAGATTTCTCAAGTGCCTCTAATTCAACATTCATATCTCTTATCCATTCAAGATAATTTTTAGCTTGGTTATAGGTGGTGGATTCAAAATAGGATAGAATCTTAGCTAGACAAACTCTATATTAGGAAGAGAACAATTCATATGATACAAATCTATCAGAAGGTTTAATTATTCTATCCGATCTTCTCAAGTCACTTTCTTGTTGTCATTCTAGATTGAAATATTTTTCAAGGGTATTAGGTTGTCTATCATTTCCTTCCCTACTATATTGGATTATTGTGGGTTCAGCTATGTAAATATTTTCACCATCCTAAATATTGAGTTGTGGTTCTTCATTGGTAATAACATTATTAATTTGACATTCATCATTACTAGGCAATAATTCTAACAAGAATGAATATTCAGTAACTTCCTTGGGCACATTTTGGTCAAAGAAGTTTTATTTTTTCTTTAAATAAAACATTTATTGATACATAAAGTTTGTCATTTTTTAAATCATAACATCTAAATCTTTTCTGTTTTTCACCATACCCAATAAGTACACATGGTATGGCTCTAGGTGAAAGTTTGTCATTTTTGTTTGTAAGAACAAAACATTTACATAAAAAAATCCTTAGTCTTTAATAAACAAGAGAGATTTTGAAAAGTTTTTCTAGGGTTGAGATTTTGAAATTTAGAAGGAATTCTATTTATGAGATATACAACGGTAAGAGAAGCTTCAACCCAAAATTCTTTTAGAACATGGTTTAAAATGAGAAGTGTCTTGGTTTCAATTATGTGTCTATGTTTTCTCTTTGCAAACCATTTTGTTGGGGGTGTATTGGCACAAGACCTTTGATGTATAATACCATTGTTTTTCAAATATCTTTTGACATAAATTCTCCCTCTGAATTCGAGCAAAAAAATGATATATTGGTTTTGAATTGATTCTTAATAAGGTTTTGAAAAGTTTTAAAGATTTTAAAAACATCATATTTGTGCCTAAGAAAGTAAATCAAAGTATATCTAGGAATCCACAAAAAATACATAATAAACATAACCACCTCGAGCGGGACCCCAAACATCCAAGTGCACTAATTCAAGAGGTTTAGATGAAGAAAAATTCTTAATTTGCAAATGGAAGGGCTTTCATTTTTCCAAGAATGCAATTAGTACAATAAAAATCTTCATTATTTTTTTTTTCAAATGTGGTACATGAGATAATTTAGATATGCTAGGATGACCTAGCCTTTGATGCCACAAAAGATTATCTAAGTTTTGTACATTAAAACTAAGTGTCTTTTGGAATAATCAACCGATCCATATAGTAGAGATCTTCTTCCCTATGGCGTTCCGCAATTTGCTTCCCTGATTGGAGATCCTGCACCCAACATCGTTTTGATGAGAATGATGCACTTCACTCATGATTGACAATTTGAGAAACAAAAAGTAAATTTAAGTTAAATTTGGGACAAATCTAATTTTGAGAATGAAAACATTTGTAGATTTAAAAATCCCAATTCCTTTTATGTCGAGATAAGACCCATTGTCACTAAAAAGATTAGTTTTGCTTGAATTAGTACCACAATCAGAGAGTAAAAGATCGTTTGGGGTCATATGAAAAGATGTCTTGGAATCCAGAAGTCAAGAAACCTTACTGAGTGGTAAGGATGTAGAGACCGCGGCTCCCGAGATGGAGGAAAATGAGCTCTTGATGAGCAGTTGTAAAGCCTCTATTAATTGACACATTAGTCCCACTTTTGTCCTTTTGAGAAGTTCCCACATACGCCACTTCTTCTCATCTCTTTCTTTGAACTTTGGGCAATAGGGCTTAATGTGCCCCGCTTCACCACAATTATGGCAAATGTTCTTATTTCTCCCATCATTGTTGTGTGGCTTCTCAAAATATGACTTGTTGAAGTGAGGAGGCCTATGTCACACAAACTCTTCTAACTGGGCACCACACCCGCACACTTGGACACATCTTCCTTTGTGTTAGGTGAAGTCCACCACACTCAGGTCCATTTCTATCCAAAAGTAGATTCAATTAACCCTAATCAAGTCCATTTTTATCTATATTATATATAAAATTATAAATACATAAATACACACATATATGTAGTGTTAACTTAAAACTGTTAAAAATTATATATATATATACCCTCCTCACACCCAAGTTTTTTTAAAGTGCCGCATCCCCGCATCCGCACCCTCACCTATGTGACATAGGAGGAGGCTTATATATATATACACCCTCCCCACACCCCCGCACTCAAGTTTTTTCAAAGTGCCGCATCGCTGCATCCGCACCTGCACCTATGTGACATAGGAGGAGGCTTATAGGTATTTGTGTTGGCTTCGGGTCTTGAAACGACCAACACATTATCTTTAGTCTCTTTAGATTCTTGTAATGAAATAAGCGGAAAGCAAAAGTATAATGTGCACAAGCACAAATATAAATCCACTAGTGTGCAAGCAATGGCTTTAAAGAGCCTAAATGTGCACAAGCACAAGTCCTCAAAGGTACAACACACAATCCAATCGATGGCAAATACATAAGATCACAAGAGACACTAATAAACACATGTAAAAGAACACAAGAACAAATAAAACAATAATCTTTTATTGATGTAGAATGTTTAGGAAAAGCATTAGCAAAAGGAGGCAACAAGCGGTCCCTTATATACAACAAATGGGGCTAAGGGAGCTCCCAACAGCTATAAATATAGCCGTTGGGATGCTCCCCAAGGACTCTATGAACAAAGGTACACAGTGTGCTTTTTGAAAAGATAGCCTGATTTTGGTGAGAATACTTACCTTGGCCTTTCTTTCAGAGAAGAGTTAGAGGATTCACAGGCGTTAGCCCTTGCGACTTGGGAGGGAGAGAGGTCATCATCTCCTCCGAGGCCAGTGCCAGAGCGTATTAAGGATCCTGGAGAGCCCGAGGTTCTTCCACGTAGAACTGTGCTAAGATAGGGTCGTAGGAGATACGTCCTGGAGTACTTGGCAGGCGGGGACGCTGAGTCTCACAATTGTTGCATCTCAAAATAGAAGTCTTGAATAGACTTATTTCCTTGCCTCAAGGACCTTAAGTTTTGTATTAACTTGCCTTGCCTAGCTCTCTTGCTTGTACACTTGTTTCAAGTTGCTCTATACATACTTGGCTTCTTGAAACTTGAAAATGTTCTTAGCAATCCTTTGTTCTACCAAACCAAGAATCTAGGACTTCACCTTCACATTATTCAATTTTCATTCCTTCATCGCTGAATCATGATCCAAAGTACTAGTTTTAGGTTTCACTCAGAGATGCCAACCGAGGAAGCGAGGGCGGGAGGGATTCGAGAAGTGAAAGCGAGACACTTCCAAAATTTTAGAAAGTGGGAAACACGAGACAACTTAGAAGCGAATCAAGAATCGTCTTGAAAGCGAGAAGGGAAGCGAACTGTGATTCGAAGGGGGGAACAAAGAAGGAAGCGACCTAGGATTCAAGTGGGAAGCGAATAAGAATTGAAAGGGAAGCGAAAATGTAGTTATTTTTCCTATTTTACCAAAATATAAGATTTATGTGACCATTGAAAAAATAAAACCATTTAACAAATTTAGCAAGTACAAAGTGTAACCATTTAACCATTTAACAAATACAAAGTGCAAACATTTAATAAATAATATATCAAGTAAAATTCAGAATTCATATTCATGTTGCAACCATTTAACAAATGCATCATGTTTTAAGCATTTAATAAATAATACATCAAAATGATCCATAATTCATATTCCTGTTGCAAAAAAATCATAATTCATAAGCCTGTTGCAACCATTTAACAAATGCATGCAAGCGTTTAATAAATAATACATTAAGAAAACTAATAAAATTAATTAAGAAGCATACCTTTTTCAAGAAATGAATCAAAGGACTTGTTATTTGATGTTGTGATCTCTGCAAGATAGAAAATGAGAAATCAATAAACTAAAAGAATTTCTAAGTTGGACTAATCTAACTATATAATCAATTTTTAAGTGCACAAAATAAATTACACATTTAAGCACTAAAAAGTAAAAACATAATTTAATTTCAAACATTTCAAAGTTTAAAGTATAAACTTTAAACTTAACATAATCAACTACTTCACTTCACATCATGCAAACTTCAAAACAAATGTACATAACACCAAAATCAAACCAACAAAATGTTACAAGTCCATGACAAAAAATCAAACATCATGCCTTTGTATGCATCCAAGAGACAACCTTCAAAATGGTACCATTCCACTATTTGTGGCACTACCATTACCGAACAATTTGTGCATAGAATCATGCCGAAATAAATGTACGTAAACAAGCCAAGATTTTAACATGCATGCCTGCATTCTACAAACCAAGATTTTAACACCAGAGTTATAGCACTTAGAGTCTTAGATTGTAATCATGCCTGCATGGGTTTATGTGCAGTAATCCAAATGCTAAACAACTTTCTATAAAATACACTTAGCCAAGATAACAAATAAATTCAAAGCACATTTCCTATTTATAAGATAAAGTTTTCTAAGAAATAATTAACAAGTTTGGTTGTAACTTGTAACCTGTAACTTGTAAGAGGATCACAAGGAAAAAGAAAACATACCAGTGACTTCAGGTTTTAAATTTTGGATTTTTTCATAATGTCCATAAGCAAACAAAAAATTCACTGCCAATAAAAACACAAAATTTTCATCAACCAAGTTATGTTAATTTTGATTTTAATTAAAAAGGAAGCAATTTCAAATTTTCATCCAATCATAGATGGGAAATCTGAAACTAAAAAATCATATTTAAGAAAAATATACAATGAGAGAGAGCGTCGAGCGAGAGAGGAAGAGAATAGAGAGTGAGAGACAAATGAGAGACATACAGAGAGTGAAAGAGCGTAACAGACAGAGAGCGAGAGAAAAAGAGAGTTAGTGAGACAAATGGGAGATAGAGAGTGAGAGAGCATGAGAGACATAAAGTGAGAGAGGAAGAGGAGAGACAGAGCGAGCGAGAGGCGAGAGACAATGAGAGGGAGTGGGAGAGCGACAAAGAGAGGAAAGGGAGAGTGAGAGAGATATAGAGAGTGAGAGTGAGAGAGTGACACAAAGAGAGAGAGAGAGAGAGAGAGAGAGAGAGAGAGAGAGAGAGAGAGAGAGAGAGAGAGAGAGAGAGAGAGGTTTCAACTTTCTCTTATATAGGGCCTATCTAGCATAATACCCTTTAAAAAAGGGTATTTTAAATTTTAGTTCCTTGAAAAGACCAAAACAATAACAAATAAATAAAAAACAAAAATCTGTCCCCAAGGGACATAACCTATTAAAAGAGAAAAAGGCGAAAATGCCCTAGAAGGCATTACCTATTACAATACCGAAAAAGTATATTATGTACATATATATTTATATACATAAGACAAAAATACCTAAATAAATATATTAATACTCTCCCTCAAACTGACGGTGAGATTACCGAAAGTTTGAAAATACAAAAACAAATGGAAGGATCCAAGTCTTCATTTGATAATTTCCACTAAATTCCTTCATCGGCTATCTCCATCTTCTTGATATGATGCATCAAAAACAAAATTTCTTTCTCGACCCATAACTTTAAGAACCTGCAGAGAAAACACAACAAAAGGTTTCAACTACAAAGGAATATGTTTTAAAAGAAAAAGTTTTAACACAATAGTTAAAATATAGTTATAGGTTATAATTATATGTATACAGTTTTAAGACAAATATATTTTAAACAAGAATATATATATATATATATATATATATATATATATATATATATATATATATATGGAGAGAGGATGATTAAGTTCCTTAACAAAAACATAAAGATACTAAATTTTTTTAATAGCGAGTAAGATATGCACCTTAATCAATAGTTTAAAAATTTTAGACACATTAACAACAATTCATTCAAGGTACAATAGCCATTAAGATAGATACAAGGAACATACTTCAAAATCAATTTTTAAGAATTTCTTGTTTTGACAATCACATATTTTTCATAAATTCTAAACGTAGTAGATTTTTGATCACCAAAATTCAAAAAACAAGCACATATTAAAAACACAAGAGAATGCCTTAAAGTCCACAATGAGATACAAATTAAAGTGGTCACTTATGGACCAAGAACACTCTCACAATGAAGATACACAACTCACTAAGAGTCGCAAGCAAAAAATATAAAATGTTCTCATTAACAAAATGCTTAGAAAAGCACATATTAGACATAAAATATCAATAAGATATAAACAATTTTGCAATAATGTCTCAAAGGCTTGGGTAAAGATTTCAAATAAGATACCACTCGTTAATTATACTAAGTAAAACACTGCAACATGTATATCAAATGTAAGAACTCAAAGGAGTTCACAATAAATGAGAAATTAATTAAATTCATGCAAAACATGCTAGACAACCAACATGGAACAAATGCAAATGTCCCCAACATATATATCCAACATGCAATTAAAGCATATTCAATGCACATAATAATGCATGAAAACTTTTCAATGAATAAACATTTTCCATACAAAGAAAAACGAACAACGGAAAAGATTGAAAAGTTCATGGAGAGATTTTAAAAAACCCACAAGCAACAAATCATAACAAAAGGAATGATGTTTGCAAATCTCAACACTAGTTTGCTCACCACAAGCAACCACCTCTTTGACCTCCAACTCAATATCCTCAAAATTCAAGTGTATCAGCTCATAGGGCAAGAGATTAAGCACAAATGTCAGTAATAACATACCAGTGACCATGCACCAGCAAAACCCACTATCTAAACTAACAATAAATACTAGCTACCACCACAAGAGGTGCACATCCCTCACCTCATAAATGATTATAAAATCGCAATCAATACCATAAGCTACAACGGGTGCACATAACTCACAACCATGGTTGTAAAACTGACAAAACAAATTCTCTTATCCAAGAAAAAAATCACTCAAATGAGAGGGTAAAATTGAGAAAACTAAAGGCAAAATTACTAGCTGATGTCAATAAGCAAGAAGATTAGGAAACAATATTCAAATCAAAGCAATAATTTTTGCAATAATATGAGATTTAATCCATAAGGACCAATATGATCAGAAGCAAATAACAATTGAGCCATCACTAACAAAGATCGATACGAGTATCAAATAAACGACAAAGGCCAAATAAGCAATTGAGTAATACAATTCACTCATTAGAACCAGAGGTCAATCAACTGTCAGTCGAAGCCAAAACAAGTGCTAATACAACACTCATAAACTTAACAATCTATATTGACAAGAAGATAGAGGTGCACACATAACTCACTCCAACAACCAACTCCGACTCCACAACATCGAGGCCAAATAAGCAATTGAGTGATACAATTCACTCATAGAACCAAAGGTCAATCAACTGTCCGTTGGAGCCAAAACAAGTGCCAATACAACACTTACAAACTTGGCAATCTATACTGAGAATAAGTTGTTAAGAAAGTCGTATATAAGGATGTATCTGCTATTATTTTATGTTTTATACCTGTTTGTAAAATATCTCTTTATGCTCTTTGTAATTTGTTCTATGTATATAACATAAGATGTGAATAGGTTTTCACGTCTTCCCTTTTTGCTGCTCACAATTTCTCTCTTCATCTATTTCCCCTCTAATATCCACTTCAGGTTGAAGTACTCCATGGAACGACTTTTCACATGGTATCAGGGCAGGGCGAGCATCAGACCCTCTCAGATCTAGATCTAAACTGCTGATTTCATTTTGTTTTTTCCAGGTTTTGCTTATTCCTCATATTTTATCTCCCAAAGGAAATCCCTTCTCTCACATCTTCTTTTCTCCTCTTCCCTTATTCTTTTGCATCCACGTTGGGATATGAGATCAGATTTTCGTCTGACTAGATCAGATCTGATTTCCATCCAGCATCAACCCAGATCGTGAAGTCCAAATCAACGACTGCTCATTCTCGTTTTTTTATATACCTAACGCCTGTTCAGTTTCGGTATTTGTTCTTATTTCAAAAAATCTATCTTCGTCAAAATCCCTTATTTTCTTTATTCTTCTTCATTATTTCAGTATTCATCAGACGTGAAAACCCTATCAAGATCTGCGTGTTCAAAAAAAAAAATCTATAAACACATTCATGTCACATATTGGCATATCTGATTATTCCATTCAGTTTCCTATACTGGTAGCTTTCTAAGCTATTTGCAGCCCTGCTAAAAAAAAAATTAGATATTTGGCTTTCTGTCTTCTTCTGTTTTCGTATTCCTTGTTCTATTCCTGACCTGCATGGCTTCTCCTAATCCTAATCCTCTTTGTCCTTTTTGAGCCAACTTGTGACCGATAAATTAAATGAGAATAACTTTGTCACTTGGAGAAAACAATGGCCAACAAAGATGCAAAGATCGACCTTTCATTTAAATTAAATGTGACCAACTATAGAATGTGGGTGGCTGCTATAGAAAACAACTTCAAGGGTAAGAACTTTGGAGATATGTATGTGGAGCCATTCCAAAACCACAATTGAAGTTCACTGAGAAGGAGGGGAATGAAGAAAAAACCTTGAGTGATGAAGAAAAGGCCAAAGCTATTCAAGAATACCAATCTAAAGTTGAAGATTAGGAAAGCGAGCATGCCAAAATATAGGCATGGTTTATGAATAACATGAAACTCAAGATTTGTGCTAATCTAGCTAAATTTAAAAAAGCAAATGAAGCATGGTTCTTCATGAAAGGTATGTACGCTCAAAAGGACCTTGCTAAACATTTCTTTTTACAAGAAAAAACAAGAGGAACCAAGCAAGGGGATATGAGTATTAGAGACTATTATAATACTCTATCCCCTCTATGGGATGAACTTGCTCTCCTCGATCCACAATGGGAAGGAAGCGCTATTACCATGAGGCAAGAACAAATGCAGAGAGAGATTTTTTTAATTTATTCATGGGCTTCTACTCTTAGTGAAATCCTTGCCGACTTATGCGAAGAAGAAACTCGCTTGGCTCTTAAAAAGGACTTTTTTGAGGTCCATACGATATCTAGACCGGGAAATAACATGAGGACATATAAACCTCCTCATTTTTGGAAAAATAACAATAGTGGAGAAAGAAAAATTGTTTGTCACCATTGTAATGAACCGGGTCATCTTAGACCGGATTGTCCTAAGCTTAAAAAGAAGGTGTCTTCCGTTGAACATATTCCAAGCAATTCAAGTGAAGAATCAAAGAGAGATGAAGACATAAAGGACTCAATTGCTCAACTTACGAAAACTCTCCAACAATTTATAAGAATCAACTCTTCCACACCTTTCACCTTCGGTGCTGCAATCTCATCAACTCATGGTATGTCCTCTTGGATCTTTGATTCGGGTGCTTCCTTCATATGACTTCAAATGCATCTCTTTTATCCAAACCAAGTCTTAATGCTTTTAGATCATTCGTTTCTACGACCGATGGAACATCATTAGATGTTGAAGGGATGGAAAACCTTGAAAAAGTTTTTAGTCAAGGCAAAGAATTTTATGTTTTAAAAATTAGGATCATTCCAAAACTTAACTTAAATATCTTTTTAGTTTCTCAAATAACTGATTTTGGATGTAGTGTCTCTTTTTCACCAACCAATTGCTATGTGCTGGATCTTCGGTTTGAGAAGCGGATTGGGCAAGGCCATAGAAGATGAGACCTATATTACATAAATTTTTTGTCTTTGACATCCAAATCATTTTGTAATCATGTCCAATCTAAAGATATTGTTACTTGGCACAAGAGGCTTGGTTACCCTAGTATTTCTAAGTTGTATCTTTTTCCTTTTTTGGAAAAATTTTGTAATGAAAAAGAATTTAAAATGCATTCGCTTCCTTATCCACATAACAACTTTATTTCCAAGCAATCATTTGAATTAGTGCATTATGGGGACCGACATCTGTTATGTCTAAAGGAGGATATTCATATTATATTGTCTTTATTGATGATTTTACTAGATACACATGGGTTTATTTTATTAAAAACAAATCCGATGTTTTCTCTATTTTTAAAGAATTTCATATCCTTACTCAAAATCAATTTCAAAACAACATAGCCATTTTTGGATCCGATTTCGGAAGTGAATACATGTCAAATGAATTTCAAAATTATCTTAAACAAAATGACATTATTCATGAAAGATCTTGTCCTAAAACTCCTCAACAAAGGCTTATTGAAACAAGAACTTTTCTTGTCTCTAAAAATGTTTCAAAGAACTTTTGGGCTGAAGTCGCTCTTTCCGCAACTTATCTTATAAATCAGATGCCTTCCTCATCCTTAAAAAATGTCTCCGAATTTTAAAAAATTAAGAATTTTTTATTGTAAATGTTTTTTTTTTCAAGGACAAGATAAACTTTCACTAAAAGCTCTTGAATGCGCTTTTATTAGATATGGTGAAAATCAAAAGGGGTATAGGTGTTATGATAATAAAAATAACAAACTTTATGTTTCAAGAAATGTGATATTTCTTGAAGAACAAAATGGATTTGAATTTCAAAAATCAAAGGAGAGGTTGATTATTCTTTCTTCTTTGACTTATTGCCTGGAAATAAGTCTAAAGACTTTAATGATACTATTTGTGATGACAATTCTCATCAAAATAATGCTTTGTTGCATCAAAATGATGATTCTCACAATGAGAATCCCAATGATATACATGTGTATACTCGGCGAATGGGCAATGAACATCAAAATGCTTTCAATATATATTCTCAAGACATTTCTTTAGAAGATCAAGTTGAAGAATCCCTACCTAGACGATCTTCTAGGAATAGTAGACCTCCTCAAAAATTTGTGTCATATGATTCCTTTTCTCCAAATTATAGAACTTGTGTAATGATGATCCATTCCTATCATGAGTCTTCCAATTTTAAAGAAGCTAAGCAACATCTACATTGGATTGATGCTATGAGATTTGAGTTAAAAACGCTCAACAAAGCTAACACTTGAACAATTGTTGGTCTCCTTTTAGGAAAAAAGGCTATTGGATGTAGATGAGTTTATAAAGTCAAAATCAAAAGTGACGGGACATTAGAAAGATACAAAGCTAGGTTACTTGCTAAAGGATATGCACAAGAATATGAAATTGATTATGAAAAAACCTTTACCTCAGTTGCAAGGATGACTAGTGTAAGAACCTTAATAGCCTTAGCGTCTATTAAATAATGACCTATCTATTAATTAGATATTAAAAATGCATTTTTAAATGAGAACCTTTGTGAAGAAGTCTATATAAATCCTCCGCCGGGTCTTGAGATTGAGAAAGAAATTTTTTTTAAACTCAATAAAGCTCTTCATGGTCTTAAAAAAGCTCCAAAAGCTTGGTATGTCTGCTTTAGTAAAGTTGTTCTTGATAATGATTTTACCTCTTGTTATATTGATACTGCTCTTTGTGTTAAGTATGCAGGTGATCACATAACTATTTTATTACTGGAAATGATAAAAAGGGCATTGGATTTATTAAAAATATTCTTAAAAGCAATTTTGATATGTCTGACCTTCGATTTCTAAGGTATTTTTAGGGATCGAAGTTTCATATTCTCCTCGGGGATATGTTCTGTCTCAGGTGAAGTTTGTATAAGATATTATTGCTAAGTCTGACTTAACTGCTCCTCGGGGATGTGTTTTGTCTCAGATGAAGCTTGCATAAGATATTATTGCATAGTCTGGCTTAACTAACAAAAAAAGGTAGAGACTCCAGAAGTAATCAACGCTAAAATGAGAGCCACTGATGAAACTCCTTTAGAAGATACCACTCCTTTTCATCAACTGATTGGATCACTAACATATTTGTCTATTACCAGGCCAAATATTGTTCATGTTGTTCACAATGCAAGTCAATTTTAAAATGCTCCTACTACCATTCACATGGTTGCCGTCATGTGCATTATCAAATATTTGAAGGAAACCATAACCAAAGGACTATTCTTATTTTCTTCTTCATCTCCTAATTTAATTGCTTATGTTGACTCTGATTAGGGTGGTAACCTCAATGATCATATTTCTACAACAGGTTATCGTGTTTTTTTCGGAGAATCATTAATCTCTTGGAGATATAAGGAACAACAGAAGGTGTTTCTATCTTTTATGGAGACTGAATATAGGGCGATGGCCACAACTACTGCTGAACTTGTCTGGTTGAGAAATCTGCTCAAAGATATGGGAGTCATTATCTCTACTCCTTCGAAGTAGTGTTGCGACAATAAGAGTGTCATCTACGTTACTAGCAATCACACATTCCATTAACGAACAAAGCACATCGAGATGGACTGCCATTATGTTCGAGATGATTTTTTATGGGTCACCATTCAACTACCATATGTTACTTCAGAGTATCAACTAGCAGATTTCTTCATCAAAGCCTTGCCATCACCCCGTTTCTACTTTCTCCTAAGCAAACTCTTGGTGATCTCACCGTCAGTTTGAGGGGGGTGTTAAAATATATGGATGTTATATATATACATATATTACATATATGTGTCTATATGTGTATCTATATATATCTCTTTTGTAATGCCCATTAGGGGCAATTTGGTCTTTTTATCTTTTTGTAAATATTCATGTACATTAGGGACATTCTTGTATTTTTGTTTTTTTATTTCTTTTTTGAATTATTCAAGGGGTTAAAGGGGGATTCCCTAAGAGTCGTTGGGATTCCAATGTCAGAAGGGATCTTTGGGCTGGGGCTTTCCTTACGACTGTTTATTGTATTAATGGTATGCCTCTATCCAACTTGGGTGGAGAAAGTCCTTTTTCTTTATGGAAGGACCCCAAATTATTTCCTCATGAGGTGATTTGGTAGCAAATGTTTTGTTCATGTGGATGCATCAATGCATAATAAGCTTTCTCATAGAGATCAAGAATGTCAGATTGTGGGTTATGATGATGAATATTTGGGATATAGATGCTTTAACCCTGTTTCTCAAAGGCTCATTGTTTCTCGGCATGTAGTGTTCCATGAAAATGATTATGTTCATGTTAAAGAGACTGCATCACAGGCTAAATTGAGGGTTTCAGTCGACCTTTTTGGCCCACCAACAAATTAGCAATGGAAGAGTATGCGGTTAAGCAGAATACACAAGAGTGTACCCAATCGGCTGATATAGATAAGCCTATGCCCGTTGCCTCAGTCTTTCAGTTCTACCCTCAAACATATGCCCGGAGAACTACATGTCAACATCAAGGAGAGAATGCAGTTCCAGCAGCCTTACCTCAAAGTTTGTCTCCATCATTTCTGCAGTCATCTGAGACAGAGCATAATAGTGATCATTCCTGAAGCTACATCTGAACATGATGCATCTCTATCTTTACAGCACAGGACATCTACAAGGATCAAGCATCCTCCAGAGCGTTGGGTCTCGTATGGTGCCTTCTCAGCAGAGTACCATCTTGCAGTGAATTTAATCCAAGAAAAAAAAAACAAAATCTTATCATGAAGCCTGTCAAAACCATCATTGGGTTGATGCCATGAATGAGGAACTTTCAGCATTACATGAGTGTGAAACCTGGGATGTTGACAGACCACCTAATAAGAATGCTATGGGGTGCCATTGAGTATATAAGATTAAATACAAAGGTGATGGCATCATAGAACAATATAAAACATGATTGGTTGTGTAGGTGTATACGCAGGAGCACAGACTCGATTTTGATGAAACCTTCAGTCGGGTCATACGCATGGGAACAATTCATGTTGTTCATTGTTTTATACTGTTGCTTCAGCAATACATGTCTGATTTTTTCATTTGCTTATATTTTTGCAAATTTCAATTTTTAACTAGTTTGTATCAACTAATATTTGCTGTGTGCTAATTACTGAATACAGCGCCCTAGTTAAGAACCATACTTTCCTTTTGCAGGTTGGCTACCCTTTGGTGACCCTTCTTCTCTGCCTCGGTGATCCTCAAACTTTTGATAATAATTTTGGTCTTCATATGGAGTACTTATACAAGCTTCTTAAAGTAAGTATTCTCTCTCTCTCTCTCTCTTGATGCTACATGAGCTGCTTACAGGCAGAACTGTGTGTGGCCATGTGTTAAAGCGTTTCTGACTCATTTTTGTCTGGTACCACTTTCAATGGTTTGTGCCAATCAAATCTAGTCTTGGCAATATATGTATCTTAGAAGCCAACCTCAAAAACAGAATATTTTCTTCTAGAAACCAACCAACAAAACGAAGTTCCTGGAGTATTTTGTTTAAGTATTTCACCATATACAACTGCCCTTGTTCTTCATGAGCTATGTGAAACTACTTAATGTAATAAAACAAGGAGTCTTCACACACCTCATTCAAGAGGCATAAATCACACCCACAAATGGTCAAAAGCACAAAAACCACTAAGGGCTTATGAAGAATACAATCACAAAGTGCACATGCACAAGTCCACTATGAGACAATAAAAAAAGCACTAAGGCTTACACAAGCACAAGAGTGCATACAATATGAAAAGAGAGACAACACCTAAAAATAATGAATTTTATTCATCAAGGAGATTCAAAGAAGCTTACTAATACAAGGGGCCTTATGCCCTTATTTATAGACAAGAAAATGCCAAGAGGGAGCCTCCAAGTAGAGGTTGGGAGGCTCTCTTTGTGACAGTTGGGAGTACTTCCAATTGCTATGAGGAGGCATTTTACAAGAATGCCCTTACGCAAAGAGATAAAATACAAAAATTAAAAGAAGACTAAAGGAAAACCTTTTTCTAACATGTACAAATGACCAAAATGCCCCTGGTGGGCAACCTAAATTATATATATATATATATGTATATAACTTAAACACTTAAGAGTGACTTCTTTCATGCTGTAGAAAACATCAAACATCAAACATCAACCTGTTGAATGTTTTTTTGTTGATGCACCAACCTTGTTCTCTTCTCCTTTAGATTTTACAAATGAATTTCCATTGCAGTATTTCTCTGTTCAATCTATCCGTGTGTGTGTGTGTGTGTGTGTGTGTGTGTGTGTGTGTGTGTGTGTGTGTGTGCTGCACACAGCTTTTATTTATGGATTCAAACGGGCAGCTTGTGCTTGGTTTTAAAAATGTTTGATAATACTATTATCGACCTAAATCTCTGAAGTTTCTATTCAAGAAACACCTAAAATATCATGAATGCAAGTTTTTTTCCTTTTTTTAAGGACGCTGGGGGATTACTCTGATATCATATTAAGAAAAATAGGAAATTACATATGATCACCCACTTGGGGTAGCCAATCTGGTGGGTTGTCCTTCCATATCAATTATTACAAGAGCGCAACAAGAAAATAACATAGCCCATAGAAAGCAATGGATCCTTATGACAGATATTGTCAATGACATACTTGCTGGTCAAAGCTTGAGTCAACGAATCAGCCCAACGTCCAGCAGCAGCGGATATTAGATACTGGCACCATCTAGCACTGTTAGAAATAATAGAGACATGCACACCCTGCATGACATCCGAGAGCACAACCGAGCACTCGTCTTCAGCGAAACGGGAATTCCTACCTCTTTTCAACCCACCGATACATAGAAACCTGTCTTGGGATTAGACAGCAAAGGAGACCAGGTCATAGCCTCTAAAAGAGCATGACACAAGTTTGATCACGAGGGAATTCAAATCTGACATCCAAAACTAGCTGGTAGCCTGGTAATTTATGTACTCTTACCTTTTTGTTGCCTTGGCGTTCATCGTTAGAGGTATATGTATATTTGCATTCACATGCTATCATACTCATGCATGATAAAATTGATCTTGGATAATGTCTAATGCAAGGTTTACAAATCTTGCACTTAGTTTTTTTATTTTTGTGGTTAAAATATTTCCAGAAGCTTATTGTTTATGCATCTTGTTGTCTTCAGTGTCATGTCATATGCATGCCAAATCACAAGTCCATTTAAACTGGTTTATACTATCATTCTGGAGGAAGTTAGATTTCCAAAATTTCACAGTTATTGTCTTTTCTTTGTAGTGCCAATGTCACATAAGCACGAGAGCCTCTTTATGTCTTCCTTTCTATTTCTTTATGTTGTAGGCTTGTAGCTTTTCCTGTTTGTATTTTTTTGTATAATTTGGTTTACTTTCAAAATGCAGGACAAAACCCACCGTTCAATGGCTTTGGACTGTCTTCATCGAGTTGTAAGATTTTACTTGAGCGTTTATGCTGACTTTCATCCAAGAAATCGTGTATGGGATTACCTTGATAGTGTAACTTCACAGTTGCTGACTTTTTTAAAGAAAGGAATGCTCACTCTGGATGTTCAGCATGATAAACTTGTGGAGTTTTGTGTGACAATAGCAGAAAGTAATCTTGACTTTTCCATGAATCATATGATCCTTGAGTTGTTGAAGCCAGACAGTTTAAATGAAGCAAAAGTCATTGGTTTACGTGCATTGCTTGCCATTGTAATGTCTCCATCTAATCGGCATGCTGGATTAGACGTATTTCGAGGTAGGCAATGCACATGCACAAACACATACAGACACCGGAACATCATTATCTGTCTGCTTGTTGGTATTTTGGTTATATGTTCTCTCTTGTCCAATGTCATGTTGAAAACTGCCATTCCAGTTAACTGATTCTTTTTTGTCATTGGTTTGTAATATGTTCAGGACATGATATTAGCCAATACATTCCCAAAGTCAAGTCTGCCATTGAGTCCATCCTGAGGTTTTGTCATAGAACTTATGGCCAAGCTCTACTCACTTCACCAAGGGCTGCAATAGGTATTGAAACTTTTTCTCCATGAGATGTGTTTGTTTGATTTCTAATTCCTGTGGATGAGATCATATTGTATATAAGCAATGATTGAAAGAGAATAGTTGACTACAACATTTGAAGACTTAAATTTCCTCTGCATGCCTTCCTCTGGGATCTTCACACTTTTCTTGTGATACATACAGGCTCGTTTTTATTGTGAAATTTTTAAATGTCATGATTATTTAATCTGTGATGCATTCTTTTGTCTGGATTCTTTTAATTTTTGTCTTTCCATGGTAGTAATTTTTGGTTTGTTTGCTCTTTGTTGCTCTATATAGACATAGTTCTTTTTTTCCTGACATGGTCTACAATAGTTAACAGAGCATAATATTCTACAGATGCCATCACAAAAGATAAATCTCAAGGCTGGCTTGTTTTCCGATCAGTATTGAAGTGCATTCCTTACCTGATAGAGGAAGTTGGTCGCAGTGATAAAATTATTGAGATAATTCCAGAATATGGGATTAGCGTTGAACCAGATGTTCGTGATGAAGCAGTACAGGTGCTGTTTCGAACTGTGCGGTATCTACCCCATCGTCGTTTCGCTGTGATGAAAGGGATGGCAAATTTCATTCTTCATTTACCTGATGAGTTCCCACTGCTAATTCAAACTTCACTTGGGCGTCTCGTGGAACTTATGCGTTTATGGAGGGCTTGTGTCTCTGAAGAAAGGTTAGCTTATGATGTGCAGAACATGAGGCAGTCGAGCCTTCGGAGTGATACCCAAAATAAACTTTCACATCTTCATCAATCAGGAGGAGCTGTTGAGTTTCGGACTTCTGAAATAGATGCTATTGGCCTTATTTTCCTCAGTTCTGCAGATGTTCAGATAAGACATACAGCACTGGAGCTGTTGCGCTGTGTTCGGGCTTTGAAAACTGATTTAAGAGACCTTACAATGAATGATCAGTCTGCTAATAAATTAAGAAATGATGTGGAGCCGATATTTATAATAGATGTTTTAGAAGAAAATGGGGTGTGTGCATGTTCTGGATAAAACCTTTATACATTCTATTTTAAGGATTTCATTCTCGTTATCTTGCATTGTCTTTGTTAAGCTGAACCTTTGCTTCAAACTTAGGTCTTTGACTTTCCCTTCTGTGTAGGATGACATTGTGCAACGATGCTACTGGGATTCGGGTCGTCCTTATGACTTGAGGCGGGAATCCGATGCCATTCCTCCTGATGTGACACTTCAGTCAATTCTGGAAAGCTCTGATAAGAACAGATGGGCTCATTGCCTCAGTGAACTTGTCAAATATGCCAGTGAGCTTTGCCCAAGTTCTGTGCAGGAAGCAAGGTAGGAAAAGGACCAAACTGTTATCATCTATGTTGGGTGGCATTTGATTGGTGGTTGTGTCTGAGGTTAAGTACATCTTTTTCTTAGGTGTGACTTGGTTGTGCTTGTTATATTGAAAAATGTTTGTAGTGGTCAGCCTACATGGTGGGAGTTTGATGTTTGAAATGAAAGTGGTTTATTTTTGTCATTATGGAAAATAACTGTTCAATTAGTTCTTAACACGCTATTTTCACGTTAAGCAAAAGAATCATATGTAGTTTGCATTAATTTGTTCTTATATCCTGTGATTTTGTGCTAACCATGTATCTGTAGAATTTAAAAGTTAAAACTTGATGCTGGGGTAGTATGGCACAAAATTGCATTATAAGGAATTCAAAAAATGATATCAAGGGCCTTTTGATTTATAATGCTATTTATTTTTCCTGGAGTATGAGTGCTGATGGCACTGTTTGGAATGTAACATACAATAATGGTGTAAAACAGTTAAATCCTTAATTTTAGAAAAAAAATTATGGAAATAAAAACCTTACCTATCTATCTTCACATCACATCAGATAAAGGGATGAAGATATGTATTTTCTAAATTTAATGAAAAAATAAATAAGCCTTTAAGGAAAATCAAAGAAGGAAAATGTTCTAATTTAAGGGAAAGTCCAAGACGAAAAATAATATTTCCTCCCTCTCTCTGTCTCAACCACACAGACACACAAAAATTCATACTTTTGCTTGTTTGCTTTTTATTTTAGATTAATTAAAGATATATGTAGATTTGATGGAAACTTGCCTTGGTAGATTTTGACATATTTCTTTCCTATAGTCCTACTGTATCTTATCATAAAAAAAGATTGAACTTATGTATATGATGTAACAACTTTTGACTCTCTCTCTCTCTCTCTCTCTCTATATATATATATATATATATATATATATAGAGAGAGAGAGAGAGAGAGAGAGAGAGAGAGAGAGAGTATGGATTTGGGGACAAAAATGAGGCGAAAGGATTCTAGATTTTACAGTTGCTTTTGTTCTTACAGTAGCAAATACATTTTCCCAAAAGATAGATGAACACTTAACTTTTAAGAGTAGAACACACTCAACACAGATCAATTATCTTCTTTTGAGACAAAGAGAGCTAAAAATGTGTAAAAATCACAAAGTAATTCTTAGAGAATGTATTACTGCTCAACATAGACCATTGTTTTTGAATTTATAGAGCAATTGGAAGAGATATCAATAGAAATCCAAGAATTAGGTGGTGGGATTTCAAAGGTGATGATGTAGAAAAGTGAAAGAATTATTACTTGACAGGTAGAATCAAGTTGGTTGCCAAGCAAGTACTTGGTGAGACAAAGGGCAGATGTCATATGCATAAAGAAACATGGTGGTGGAATGAAGAAGTTCAAAAATCAATCAAGGCGAAAAAAGTTTTCTTTAAAGAATGGCAAAAGACAAGAAGTACGATGGATTGGAAAAAATATAAGTTGGCAAAGAAAGAAGCAAAAAAAGTCATAAGGTGAAGTATGTTGCCTATGACATGTATACTAAGTTGGATACAAAAGAGGGTGAAAAAGATATATATAAGCCAGCTAAAAGTTCGGAGAGAAAAACAAGAGATTTAAGCCAAGTGAAGTGTATTAAGGATGACGATGGGAAAATTCTAGTTAAAGGATGATCAAATTAAAGAAAAGTGGGAAAAATGTTTTTGTCATCTATTAAATGAAGAATGGAATAATGAGGTAGAGCAAGACGAAGATTTTAACCAGGGAATGGTGGATGGAATTGATGAGGAGGAAGTGACAATGTCTATAAAGAAGTTGAAGAGGAACAAAGCACTCGGTCCAAACGATATACCTATGGAATTTTGGATTTTAATGGGTAATATTGGAATAGCATGGTTAACTAAATTTTTTAATAATATTTTGTCCACAAGAAAAATGCCAGAAGAGTGGAGACATAGTATGTTGATTCCTATATATACGAATAAAGGTAATAATCAAAATTCTTCTAACTATTGGGGCATTAACTATGTCACATAGGTGCGGGTGCGGGTGCGGCACTTCAAAAAAACTTGGGTGCGGGGAGTATATATATATATATTTAACAGTTTTAAGTTAACACTACGTGTATTTGTGTGCATTTATGTATTTATATATATAATATAGATAAAAATGGACTTGATTAGGGTTAACTGAATCTACTTTTGGATAGAAATGGACCTCAGTGTGGTTGACTTCACCTAACACAAAGGAAGCTGTATCCAGCAGTGACCTATTAGAATAGTCCGTGTGACATAGAGTATTAAACTTATAAGCCACAACATGAAACTGTGGGAGAGGATAATAGCACAACATTTTAGAAGAGAATCAAGTGTATCAAAGACTCGATTTGGCTTTATGCCAGGCAGGTAAGCGATAGAAGTTGTTTTCTTATTAAAACAACTTATAGAAAGATTTAAAGATAATAGATAGAAATTTGTATATGGTTTTGTCATCGATTTGGAGAAAGCTTATGATAGAGTCTCATGGGATTTAATTTGGTTAGTGTTAAGGAGGAAACAAATCCCTTGAGGATATATTAAAATAATTTAAGATATGTACGCAGGGGCAATTATGATTATTAGAACTACATGTGGCGAAACAAGGTTGTTTCCAATTAAGGTTGGGTTATATCAAGGGTATGCTTTAAGCCCATACCTTTTTGCTTTAGTTATGAATGAAATAACGTCTTGCATCCAAGTCGAAGTCAGTTGGTGTATGCTCTTTGCAGATAATATATAGTACTGGTTAGTCAAGATAGAGACGATATACAATGTGCAAGTTTAGTATAGAAGCTAGTGATAGCAATGTCATTCGAATATAAGAGATGCTTATTCAACAATGCCATAATTTTCGGTATTTAGGGTCTATATTACAACAAAATGGGTGATTTGAAGAAGATATCACTAATACAATCAATGTTGGTTGAGTTAAATGGAAACAAGCTAGTGGTGTGCTATGCGATAAAAGATTAGCACTATGACTGAAATGACGTTTCTACAAGACTGCTATAAGACCAATACTATTATATGAAGCTGAATGTTTGGCGACTAAAAAACGACAAGACAGTGCATATTGTAGAGATGCGTATGTTAAGATGGATGTTCGAGGTTACAAGAAAGGATAAAATTAGAAATGAATCTATTAGAATGTGCCTACGAGTCAGACCAATAAAGGATAAAATAAGTGAATGTTGTTTAAGATGGTGTGAACATGTTGCACGAAGACCTCTTAAGGTGCATGTGAGAAAGATTGACATGGTACAAGTAGGAGTTGGGAAAAGCGGAACACCAATGAAGACTTGGAAGGAGGCAGGTAGAGGTGACATGAAAGATTGTAAAGTGACCAAAGTTTTAGTTCTAGATAAACAGGAATGGAGAAACAAGACTCGTAAAGTCGACCCCATGTAGTTGGGGTAAGGCTTGATATAGTGGAATGGAAATCTACCCACTAGAAAACCTACCAAACCTACCCACTAAGAAACATTTCATTGGATCTTCGGAGTTTTTTTGAAATTCTGACCTTACAGATGTGATCTATGTGCTTGTTTTTAGAGTAATCAGTTCTTGGAGCATTTGATTCGGATGCATGGATATATTTTTATAAGGTTTTAAAAATCAACGACATACAATTTTCTTAAATATTTTAGGCTCCAAATACCATTTTTTTCATCTGAAATGCATGATCCAAGTGTCAATTTCTAGTAAATCAATCATGCCGAACACATCTGTAAGGTCAGAATTTTGAAAAAACACCAAAAATTTGGTAAAATGTTTCTCAGTGGGTAGGTTTGGTAGGTTTCAATTTCCCTATATATGTATGTATGTTATGTACTTATGCCACAACAACAGCAACAACAACTACGCCTTCATCCCAAAACAATTGGGGTCGGCGATATGAACCAAAAAAGAAAATCATTCTAGGTCTTTCACATGAATCCTTCTCCTCCAATCATTTCTATTCAATGCCATGTCCTTTGTGAGGTTCAAAGCATTCATATCCTTTCCTATCACCTCCATCCATGTCTTCCTAGGCCTACCCCGACCTCTTTTAGCTAATATATTTTCCCATTTCTCCATCCTTCTAACTGGAGCATCATTAGGCCTTCGCCGAATATGTCCAAACCACCGTAAACGATTCTCTCTCATCTTATTTTCAATGGGTGCAACGCCTATCTTCTTACGTATCTCCTCATTCCGAATCTTATCTTTTATTGTATTTCCACACATCCATCTCAGCATACGCATCTCAGCTACACTCATATTTTGAATATGATGTATCTTGGCAGCCCAAATAGAGTATGACTAAGTTTTTATGCTGGCTGTCGCAGGCCTACCGCAACCCTCCTCCTTTATTCGGGCTTGGGACCGGCAATGAATAACTAAACAGTTATACACAGGCGGAGTTATGTTATGTTATGTACTTATGCAAAGAACCAAAAAGTGCCTTGTATCATAAACAAACAAATGTCCACCAATAACCAAAGTGGACAAGCACAAAAGTGGTCGCTATGGACACACCCACAAATCCTACAAAGTGGATACAAACAAAGAATGCTCAAATATTAAAATAATATTTTATTATTCACTTGAAACATGCAAGTAGCATTACAAGAATGAGGGGATTCATCCCCTTTATATACACTCTAAGAGCCCTAAAAGATATGTTGGAACTAGTCCAATGGCTCTATTTGTAGCCGTTGGAGTAGCTCCAATGGCTAGTCAAAGCTGGTCAACATTGTGTTGGCCAGTCAAAAGAAAGGAAAAAATAAAAATGCATTTACATAAATAAATGTTTATATACAATACACACACACACACACACACACACACACACACACACACACACACATATATATATATATCTTAGTGATCAAAAGCGTTAGGTGGAAGACCCCTAAAAGACCTAATCGGGGCCTAGGCCGGATCCAAAAAAAAACTTTGAAAAAAGTAAAAATATCACAATAAATTGTTAAATTTAAGTAACAAACCGAAACAATTGTGATTGTGTCCATGACTGAAATATAAGTGTGTATTTCAATATAGCATATCACGAACTTTGTATAATTGCATAACATCGAACTTAAACAAAAACAATTATGAATGAAGAAATATAACATAAAAAAACAACTATGAATGAAGCAAATATGACATAAAAATAAACAATTATGAATGAAGCAAATATAACATAAAAATAGACAATTATGAATGAAGCAAATATAACATAAAATCAAAAAATTATGAATGAAGCAAATGTAATATAAAAAGACAATTATGAATGAAGCAAATATATTATAAAAAAGACAATTATGAATGAAGCAGCCATGACATAAAAACAGACAATTATGAATAAAAACAGTGTATAACCGTGTGTGTGTGTGTGTCTCTCTCTCTCTCTCTCTATATATATATATATTGCAGGTGCATGTAACATGTTTATATTTTTAATTTTGTATGTGTAAAATACATATAATAACTAATATAAATAAACATATATTATAGGCATGTTAAAAAAGATACAGAGAAACAGATTATATAATATAACTGCAAACACTGATTATATACCAGTGAAAACACATTATATATATAGTATAAATTATATACCATATATCTGTGAAACATATTATATAACCTAAATCAGAATATATATATATATATATAAAACCGAGTGGAGGGGGTGAGAGGAGGAAGAAGAAGAAAAGGTGAAAGATAAAAAGAAGGGGGAAAAAGAAAAGGGAAGAAGAAGGATAAAGTGGAAGAAAAAAAAGGGGAAAATGAAGAAAAACAATAGGGTGGAAGGCGTGAGGTCAGAGGAATAAGAAAAAGGAAAGGATAAAAAACAAAAAAAAATGGGGAAAAAAGAAGAAACATGAAAGAAGAAATGAAGAGGGTGGAGGGTGAGAGGGCAAAGGAGAAGAAAAAAAAGAAAGAAAAGGGAAGAAGGGAAAAAAATGCCCCTGGTAGTATCCTTCTCGCTATTGCCGAGAGAGAGAGAGAGAGAGAGAGAGAGAGAGAGAGAGAGAGAGAGAGAGAGAGAGAGTAGGCCTTTCCTTTTTTATAGTTGCCCTAATAAGGAGTTGACCAGGTTTGTACTATTTCAAACTTGGTCAACATAGTTAATAAAACAAAAAAATACATGATTATCCCCGTCGCGTAGGCGGGGAACAACCTGTAATGAAATATAAAGAAATGCCTCTTAGAGGCTTGCAAAATACACAAGTAGGAACACCACCAAGGATCACTTATGGTTCTAGATACATACACAAGCACAATACCACTAATGGACAACACAAGAGCATAAAAAATATGTATTTATATTCCAAAGAGAGCTTGAAACAAGCATACCACAAGAAAGGGATTAGACCATTATGTCCTTAGCTAAAAATAAAAAGAAGAAACAAATATATAAAAAGGCAAAAAAGTAAAAAATACAAATACTAAAGTGTCCCTAATGGGCACAACCTATTACACAAAGTGAAATAACAACAATACCCCTAATGGGTATTGTATATGCATATACAACCATATTATACACCTATGTATGCACAATTTAATACAGCCTAGGCACGGCCTAGTCAAGAAAATAAGGCCCGACTGCCTATGACCAATAGCTCAGGCGGTGGGGTTGAGCCTAGGTTGCCTAGGTGCCGTTTTTAACAATTACAATATATATATATATATATATATATAGACATCCGTGCTAAATGAAATATACTCAATGAAACATGCTAAATAAATTTTTTGGCTCTTTTGGTGTTTTTTTTACAGTTCCGACCGCATAAATGTTTTGGGCATTGTTGTTTTACTAGGAATCCGCACTTGGATCATGTGTTTTCGATGAAAAAAACGATATTTGGAGCCTCAAAAATTTATAAAGATTTTGGACCATTGATTTTTCGAACCTTATAAAAATCCCCACCCATTTGTTGGAATCGAACATTTCAAGAGTTGATCCCTATAAAATCAAATACATAGATCACATCTATATGGTCAGAATTTGAAAACAAAACAAAAAAAAAATGCCTGAAAAACCCATTTAGTATATTTCATTTAGCACAGATGTATTACCTATATATATATGTATGTACATATATGTGTGTGTAGCCCACTACCATTTGGCTCTTTTAAAGACCAAGTCACATATCCACTAAGATGCTAAGGCATATATATATATATATCATAGTCACAAATATCGGTATTGGTTATATCTCGACGAGGCTATTTCTCACAATATTATAGCTTTGCTGATAAATCTTGGGAAAAATCTCGGGGCTTAAATATAAAAAATAACAAAAATAAGTAGGAAAATATCATGTTTAGACAAAAAAGAACTAAGTAAAAAATGTAAAAGAAAGAAGAAAACCATATTTAAAATGTAAAAAATAAATAAAAACAGTAAAACTAATTGATACTATCATGCTAATATCATGAAAATATCGCAATATTCTCGTGATAATATCGCGATATTATCAAATTGCCGATATTTTCAAAATATTGTGGTATTTTACCTGTATTATCATTTGTTGAATTTACAACGATAATTGAAAAGAAGTGTGTATTCACGACTGGGTTTGGATCTTATCCAAACCCAATTTGTGAATACAATTAGCACTCTAATTAGCACATGTTCATTAAAGGCAATCCAAACCCAATTTGTGAATACAATTAGCACTCTAATTAGCACATGTTCATTAAAGGCACTAATGTCATATTGTAATTTACATTTGTTGTATGATGGGTATTTTTGTACCCTAGTAATTGTAACAACATGTATTTAACGTGAAGCCCAATACCACAGTCGATGATATTCATTTGGGGAAAATCCTGCAACTTTCTCTTCTCTCTCTCCCATTCGGTGGTGTGTGCTCTTGTGTATGAAACAGGGAACCACAATTTCTATCATGGTATCAAAGCAACAGATCCAAGCTTAAGGATCTTATTCCTTCATCCGGTAAGGTCTCTTCCCACTCACTTGCCTTCGAATCATCTCTCCTGCCTGTCAACGAATCAATCAAATCCTACCTGTTTCTCTACATATTTTTGTTTCACCCTTTCTCTACATATTTCTGTTTCACTGTTTCCTCTCTATTTTCTTCACGTTATCATATTTTTGTTTCCCTTTTAACTTGTCACTCCACGTGATCTTATATGTTAACAGCACAAATACTCACGCAAGATCTGATTCACATCATTTGATCTTTGCGTGATTCCAAGGCTTGAATAGGGTCACGTTAAATATTTTTTTTACAAGGACTGCATATCAGATTCAGATCTTGGAGTGATCCCAGGTCTGTCCTGATTAACTAATATTACATTAGTTGATCTTTCTCTATCTTCTTTGTTTCACACTGTCTGTTTCTATCCCAGAGTTATAAATCCATATTCCCTCATATTCTGAAATTACACACGTTAATCTTAAAGTAACGTGTCTCTTTGATCAAACTCTAATTCAGAACAGGTTCTTGGTAAATAGTTCTGGTTTTCTACCTCAGTTTTATCATTCAAAAAGGCTTGCAGCAGAATTTCTGATATTTGTTCTGATTTTCATTAGATCTCAACTGCAATTGAGTCCTTGTCGTAAAGTCATTTTATTAATTCTTATCTCTTCTTATATTTTTGGTTTCGATAGAATATGGACTCATTTCCTCACTCTCAGTCTGGTCTTTCCTCAAACTTTCTTAGTCAACTCGTGTCTGAGAAACTCAACAATTCCAATTTTCTAACTTGGAAGCGACAAATCATTCCATTCATAAGAAGTCAGGACCTTTCTGGACATCTGGATGGCTTTGTTCCTGTTCCTCCAGAGTTCGTATCGCAAGAAGCAAAGAATGGTGATGGAGATCCTTTTATTACCTATGTCAGAAATCCAGAATATGTATCCTGGATGAAGCGAGATCAGGCGTTGGTTGCCTACATCACTTCTACATTATCACAGGAAGTGCTTGTGGCAATTCCAGATGACTGCTCTGCAATGCAATTATGGCATCGATTGGTTCAGACATATTCTCAAGTTTCTCAGGCCAGAATATTATTTTTGAAGAAAGAATTTCAAATGTTAAGAAAGGACTCCATGACCATCATGGAGTACTTGAACAAAATGAAGACTATTACAGATCAACTGGCCATCGTGGGATGTGCAGTTAGTGACAAAGATATGGTGCAACAAACTTTGAGTGGGCTGAGATCGGATTATCATATGATGGTTACTTCCTTATTGTGTTTGTCAGAGTTACCTGCTTTTGAAGATCTTCGTGCCAAACTTTTGTAGTATGAGATGACCCTAAAGGGATTTTCTGAAGATACTCATTCTCAAGGTGGAGCACACACTGTTCTTGCCACAGGAGTTGCATATGGGCGAGGACGTGGTACATATGATTTTTGAGATAGAGGGAGTCAAGAAAGAAATAGACAAGGAAGTCGTGGAATATTACCTACACCTAATATTCCTCCCAGTGGGCAAAGACAAAGACCAATACCGACCTGTTTTCTATGCAATAAAAGGGGGCATATCAAAGCAAATTGTTGGTTCAATCCTCAAAATAAAGGTAAACGGCCAGAGACAAGCAAGGGGTCAGATAAAGCAAAATGATCAGGGCACTTGGTATGTTGATTCTGGTGCAGCCACTTGTGTCACTGGTGATGTTGGTTGTTAAAATGTATCTCCAAAAACATGTTGTAAGTATAAATATATGTACTTATATACTTAGAGATACGTATACATATAATATATTATATGTATATGTATCTCTATATATATAAATATATATATTTATTCATATTTTTATTTTCTTACCCTAAAAGGGTATTCTTGTAATCTTGCGCATATTCCATTTTGGAATATGTTGTAATTTATTTTTTGTATTTTACATTTCTTTATTTTTTGTTTTTTTATTTTTTAATATTTTTCATAAAGTGCATTGGGGGTCCCCCAATAGAGTCGTTGGGGGCCCCTAACGGTCACAAATGTGACCGTTGGGGGCTCCCCAACGACTCCTTTGGGACGCCCCCTTTGCACTCCTTTCATTTTGTATAAATAGGGGTGTTCCCCCTTGTAAATCTTCAAGCTTGAGAGTCTCAAGCATTTGCTCCTTCTATAAAATACATGCATCATTGCATGTTTATTATTTTTACGCTTTTTGCGTATTTTGTTCAAGTGTTGTGAGAGTGCTTTTGTGCACTTCTTTTATAAAGTACTTATGCTTGTATGCGTATTGTCTCTTCATAGACAATTTCACATGGTATCAGAGCTCGGTTGGTGATTGAGGATCATGGGATTCTTCTTTTTTTTTGAGTGACTCGAAAACCGTGCCTACAGATTCTTAGAAGTTGAAGTGGTGGATCTTGCTTCTCAACTATTTTAGAAGGATCTTGTGCAAGCTAGAAGTTGAAGCATTGTGTTGGTACGCCCTTCTTTTCTTTTCTTAACTCCTTAATGGGTGAAAAAGAGTCTCACTTCGCTCTTGGCTTCAAGTTGAATGGGTCCAACTATCATATTTGGGTCGGGAACATGGAGGCTCACATAAAAGGTAAAGGATTATGGGGTTATGTGCAAGGCACAATTCCGGAACCGAAACCCAAAATAACCATAATGGACAGAAGTGAAATCAAGATTCTTGAGGGAGAAGAAAGGATCAAAGCTCTTGAAGAATACTCCAAAAAGCACGACGAATGGGAAATTAAGAACTTCAAGATTCTTTCATGGTTCTTCGCATCCGTTGAAACAAAGATTAATGCCAATATTGTCAAATTCAAAAAAGCATTAGAAGCTTGGCGTTATCTCGAGAAAATGTATACATCAAGAGATCTATCCCACAAGTATTATCTTCAAAAGAAGGCTCTCTCTCTTACTCAAGGTGAAATGTCTATTAGGGAATATTTTGCCGATCTCTCCTCCATTTGGGATGAGCTTTCCATGCTTGAACCAAAATGGAGTGGCGAGGCAATTGAACTCCGCCACAACCAACTTGAAGAAGATCGGTTCTTCAATTTTTTGAATGGGTTAAGGCCGAAATTTGAGCAAATAAGGTCATCACTTCTATCCTCATTTACTCCTTCTCTTGAAGATGTTCTTACCAAATTAAGTGGTGAGGAGACTCGTATGAGTCTACGTAAACAAGGATCAAATGTTCTTGCGGTTCCTTGTAATTATGAAGAAAATAATGAGGTCAATGCCGTATCAAGACCCAGAAATAATATAAAGACCTATCGTCCTCCTCATTTAAATCACAAAATGAAGGAAATGATGGTGGACAAAGAGGAAAGAGAAACTATAGCAAGATCATTTGTCATTTTTGTAAAGAACCGGGGCATATCAAGCCCATATGTCCCAAATGGAAGAAACTTCTCGCCATGACTACCACCGGTGTACCACAAAAGGAAGAGGCATCATCAAGTGGGTCACTCTCTTTAAATCAAATAGTGGAAGCCCTTCAACCTCTTCTCAAGGGAGCTACCTCCGGTGCCACCGTGTCCACTTCTTCCTTTCCAGGTAAAGTCTCTTGGCTTTTGGACTCAAGGTGCATCTTTTCATATGTCCCCAAATATGTTTTCGCTTTCCGACTATTCAAAAAATACTTCTCCATCCTTTGTTTACACTGTGGATGGAACCTCTCTCGAAATTAAATGAATAGGTAATTTTGAAACTCAAGAATTTTTCATTCCAAAAATTAGATTCATACCTAAATTAAACTTAAACCTTCTCTCTGTTTCTCAACTCTCGGACCATGGTTGCGATATTAAATTTTTGTGTGATAAATGTTTAATACAGGATCGCCGGTCCGGGAAATTGATTGGGGAAGGATTTAGAAAAGGAGACTTATTGTAACGCCCCAAAATTTCGAACCTTATAAATTCCTTGAAATAGTTGGAAAATTCCTTTTCTTTACAGAGTTTATTTCTAAATCAGCGGAAACGATTTCTTTTAAAAGAAAAAAGGCAGGTTTGACAACCTTGAGCACGTTAGCGAGAACACAAGGATTTACCATGGACGATCTGCAATAATACTTAGGAAATCATTCCTTCTATTTAAAGAGAGTATCAAGTTTGTACAAAATTTGGGTTTCCTCAAGGGAAAACCGTATCAAAAACCAAAAATGTCCAGGAGAAGCACTACGAGCAGAAACAGTGGATCCTTAAATCATCTCGCAGTCGCGCCATCGCCTGATGCACCTAATCGTCACCTGTGCCCATGAAATGGGTTAGTTTTGCGAAAAACTAGTAGGAGAGTACAAAGACAGAAAGAACTAAATTAGGCATAGTTAATTTATGCAGCAGGTAGTAACGAGCAAACTAAGAAGATAGACTGGAGGAATAAGCTAAGTACAACAAACTGAAAAGGGTGTACATGCTCAATTTAGTTATTACTTGATAACCGACCATGCGGGTAGATACATGGCACGTGAGTCGAAACAGTCGAGTCCAAGCCGAGTGTTCATTATGTTAAGTATTTTAATATACCTCGGTTGTCTGACTGAATCCTATTCCTATGGAGACGACCGATGATCGAGAGAGTAAGTCCCCAAGGCCTGATAGGGATGCATCCAACTTCTGCAGAAGTGTTAGGCTAACTTATGTAGCCCCTATCCCTCCCCCTAACCTCCGATGACTGGGGAAAAACGGGTCTTTTGCCCTTTTTGAAAGCCATAAATGGACTGTCTATCGGAGTTGGTACCCTTCGTCCTCTCTCTTGACGAAGCAAGGTTGAATTGAGCGCGATGGGGTTTCTTAGCCGTTGCCTCATTCTTCATGCTCTGGTCCATTAGACCGAAACAAGCATCTTGCCTATAAAGGCGATCCCACTCTTATATGTGTTTTCAACAACCTGCACTAAGCATTAATCGAGGTCATAAGACTCTCTCATCCAATCCTCGTAGTACTAACATGTCTCGCATGTTTAAGAAGTACACTTACGAGAAAAAGGATACAGGTCCTTAATAGGAGCCTCGGGAGTGTGTTTCGCAAAGATATAATGTTTTTAAAAACTATTTTAACATATCAAATCTTTCGAAACCACACACAATCTTGCCAACATAAGGCATGTGATTTTCTCGAATCTGACATCCGATGACGCAGTGTCTGGGTGCTATGTAAGTCACGACACTGGTTTTGGTAAATGGGTTTCACAAAGGAACCTATCACCAAACAACTTGGTCTTGCCCCAGATCAAGGGTTTTCCCAAAACATATCGGGTGGAAAGAAGAATAGGTATTCCTCTCGAATACACTGAGTCTATGGCAAGGAAAAGAAACAAAAGATAATAATGCGAAAAGGAAGTGCCTGGGCGCGAAGCACGACGACAAACAGGAACTGCGAAAGCAAAGGACAAGGATCGCGAAACCGCGTCCTTGAATTAAAAGACAGTAAGTAGTAACTATGAAAGCAAAAAGCCTGGGCGCAAAGCGCGACGACAACAGAAACAGAAAGTGCGTAAGCAAAGGACAAGGACCGCGAAACCGCGTCCTTGAATTAAAAAAAAAACAATAAGCAGTAAATACGAAAGTAAAAGCCTGGGCGCAAAGCGCGACGACAACTGAAATGCGAAAGCAAAGGACAAGGATCGCGAAACCGCGTCCTTGATTTAAAAGTGTACTTATATACATATAAGTATATAAATATATCATTAAGTCCTTTCGATTATCAATTATTTAAGCTTGATTTAATTATTTAAGTCCTTGTGCAACTTCTCCTACCTTGGAGTATTGCGAGAATGAAGCCGTCTACGAACGTAAGTGATCGTCGGTTTAGTTCGCGGGGCGCGAACGGGCTCCGTTGCGTAACACTGCAAAAGTACGTAGTTTAGCATGCATAAAATAAATATAGATAGGGAGAAAACTCAGTTTCTCCGCAATCCAATGCAGGGGTCATTGGCCCCTACCGTTGCGAAAGAGAACGGGGTAGGGTCCAATGACCCATGTCGTTAAAGGAGATGGGTGCAGGGGCCATCGGCCCCTGTCGGTATTCTAAAGCAGGGCAAGGGCCTTCGAGGCCCTTGCTGGGTGTTAAAAGAAGGTGGGGCAGGAGCCTTCGGCTCCTGCCAGCTTTTCTTTAAAAGAAATGGGCCGATGGCCCCTACCAATGAAATGAATAGGGTGGGGGAGAGTGCAGGGGCCAAAGGCCCCTGCCGAGCCCTTGCTCGCCAGAAAAGAGACAAGGGCCTCTGGCCCTTGTCGGTTAAAAGAGGAGCAGGGGCCAAATGGCCCCTGCTGGGTTTTTTTCCAAAAGAAGGAGGCAGGAGCCAAAGTGGCTCCTGCTTCTCTTTTAAGGAGAAGAGTAGGGGCCATCGGCCCCTACCAAAAGAGAAGGGCAGGGGCCTATCGGCCCCTGCTAGAAGAGAAGGGAGAGAGCGCAGGGGCCAAAGGCCCCCCTGCGGCTATCTAAGAGGCGACAGGGGCCAATGGCCCCTGTCGTTCGTGGAGAAAAAAAGGGGGGGGGGGGGGCAGGGGCCATTGGCCCCTGCGGGACTGAAAAAAAAAGGGGGCAGGGGCCGATGGCCCCTGCCGGAAGGTGAACAGAAGGAGGGGGGGGGGGGGGGGGCAGTCGCAGGGGCCTTTGGCCCCTGCCTGCCGTAATAGGAGAGGAGACAGCGAGGGAGGGGGCTCACCTGCGGCTGCCGGAGAGAAGGGAGGACGCCGGGGAGGTGGTTGCCGAGGAGGGAGCTCGCCGGAGAGGGTGGCGCCGTGAAGGGGGGGGGTTGGCCGGCGTCCACAAGGAGAGAGAGAGATGGAGTCGGGGGAAGAGAGAGCAGAGGGGAGAGAGACGAGAGATGAGAGAGAGAGTCGGGGGGTTGGGGGAGGCTCGTAAGCCTTCCCCTCTCCCCTCTCGCCTTTTAATAGGGAGGGGGCGCACACAGGGCTCGCCCCCTGTGTCGCCGGAGGCTCCCCTCCCCCTGCGGGTTGCCAGTCCCCTCGAAAAGGGTTTTCGAGGGGCTGACACAGGTTGGATCCGGGTCGGGTCTGGACCCGACCCGGGTCCGATCTTAATTTTTTTTAACTGGTTTTACACTTATACTATATGGAATCTCTTCAAGTCCCAATTTTTTTTTTGTAATGTTGCCCGGAACAAAGATATAAATATGTGGCACAAAAAACTTGGTCATCTTAATATCACCAAGTTATCTTATTTACATTTTGCGAAGGACCTATGTAAAAGTTCATTTTCTTGTAATGATTGTATTCTCGAAAAAATGCAAAGTTTACCTTTTGGGCTAATAACTATGTTCTCATCTAAAACCTTTGAAATTGTTCATTCCGATGTTTGGGGACCCGCACCTGTTGTCTTAAAAGGAGACTTTTCTTACTATGTCATTTTTGTGGATGATTTCTCTAGATATTCATGGATCTTTTTTCTTAAGTTCAAACATGAAGTTTTTTCGTTTTTTAAAACCTTCCATTCAATGATCAAGAATCAATTCAACAGTAATATAAAGATTTTTAGAAGTGATTCTGGAGGAGAATATCTCTCCAACCAATTTAAAATATATCTTAAAGATCACAGAATCATTCACCAAAGATCTTGTCCTAAAACCTCTCAACAGAATGGGTTGGCCGAAAGAAAACATAGGCATATCATTGAGACCACTAGAACCCTTCTTATTTCCCAAAACATCCCTAAATTTTTTTGGGCTGAAGCAACTCTTGTTTCTGTTTATCTGATAAATCGCTTACCTTCTAGGGTATTGGGGAAAATATCCCCTTTTGAGATTTTATATAAGCTCGAACCTGATTATAATAGGTTACGAGTCTTCGGGTGTAAGTGTTTCATACTTACGGATAAAAATGACAAGCTCTCTCCCAAAGCTATCCCTTGCGCTTTTCTTGGATATTCTGAAACTCAAAAAGGATTTCGTTGTTATGATCTTCGAGATGATAAGTTATATGTTTCCAGAAATGTAACCTTTTTGGAAAATGAAAGTGGATTTGAAAAAAATGTTTCTCAACAAGAAAACTTTGATTACTCCTTCCTTTTTGACTTATTGTCTAGTAATGATGATATATCTAGTGATGATGATGTATCATCAAACCATGATGAGGAAATTGATGGTGATGTTGAAGAATATAACCCACTCAATGTACAAGAAAACAAAATCTTAAGTGATCCAATAACCTACTCACGCAGAAACCAAGACACCTTTAGAAGTGCTATTGATCAATATAGTGAACTTGTTCCTGCTCTCGATCACCGAAGATCTGAGAGGATTAGGAGACCTCCAACTCGTTTTGTCTCTTTTGATTCATTTTCACCCCGATATAAGGCTTGTTTTAGTGCCATTCATTCTTATTTTGAACCAAGAAATTTTGAAGAAGCTAAAAAATGTATAGAATGGCAAGAAGCTATGCAAAATGAACTTAATGCTCTTAAAAAGGTTGAAACTTGGGATTTCCAAACTCTACCCATAGGAAAGAAAACTATAGGTTGTCGATGGGTTTTTAAGGTTAAAACTAAGAGCGATGGATCTCTTGAAAGGTATAAAGCTCGCTTACTTGCAAAAGGGTATGGGCAAGAGTATGAAATTGATTATGAAGAAACTTTTGCTCTTGTAGCCCGAATGGTTACAGTCAGATGTCTTATCACCAGTGTTGTGAAAAGCGTTGAGGCGTAGCGAGGCGCTCCACCAAAATCTAAGGCGAGGCGTAAGCCTCGAGGCGCAAAGCGTAAGCCTCAAAATTTTTTTTATTAAAACTTGAAAAAAACTATAAAAATTATCTAAAATTATAAATAAATAAGAAATGCTTTATTGATGAAGCAACAACCAACAAAAAATAAAAAATCTCAAATAAATATGGAAAAATTATGATCTATGTAAGTATCTAAGAAATAAAATCTGAGCATTCATTCAATAAAAAATTAACATTAACAACAAAATGCATATTAGCAATAACATGTGTCGCTCGAAGCAGAAGAAGTAGAGGGTGGAGCCAAGGCTGATCCAATTGAATACCTAGGTACCTTTTATGCTCACAATTACAATATCCTAGGAAATAATGAGATCATACATGGGTCAGGAGACTGGGGATAAGGCTGATCCACATCCAAAATAAATTTTAAATGGTAATTTTAAATCCAAATCCGAACTAGATCTGCTGTAAGAAACTTTTAGTCAGAATTAAATTTTATAAGGCAATACTTGATTTGGTGAAAGAAGAGGTTGAAACATGTCTACGTGTAAAAGTCACAAACTAATTAAAATTGATCCGCATTTGAATACAGATCATATAGAATTTGTGTTCTATCAGGAAAGATTATGTTTTATATTGCAACAGATAGGATTGCGTTGGATGGACTAGCAACGAGCTGATATGATTTCCAGCTAGGGATGCTGATTCGGGTCTAAATGATCAGAACTGAATCCCAGTCAGACCTGATAAATCATTTTTGCATTCATTTCTAAAAGCAATAAAATTAGACCCAATAGAATAGAAATCCATCATAATCCTACTTTTAACAACATCTATGTATTACAAAAATATATGAATGAACATGGAAAAATTGGTTGCATCATGCTGTCCCCATTAATTTATGCACAAAGCTACCTTGAGGAAGATGTGTAAATGGGCTGAGAATGAGAAGAGATAAGAAGAAGAAGAGGAGAACGAGGGAGAACCTTTTTTGGGGCTTCACCACAAGAGAGCGAGAGAATGCTGTGAGAGCCGAGAGAGAGAAAAAACTAGAAACGAGAGAGAACCTGTTTTGGGGCTTCACCACAAGAGAGCGAGAGAATGCTGTGAGAGCCGAGAGAGAGACTACTGTGAGAGTTTCTGTGAGAGACTGTTGTGAAAAAAAAAGAGGGGCTTAAACATAAAGGCCCCCGACCCCTTTATGTTTAAGCCCTAAATTTTGGTCAAATGAGGGTTTTGACCCTCATTTGACCAAAATTATTGAGGCATATGCGCCTCATCCTGAGGCGCGCCTCGCCTCGAGGCGTGCGCCTCAAGGCGTATGAGGCGCACGCCTCAGGCCTTTTACGCTTTACCCATACGCCTCAAGGCATAAAGCCCCTCGCCTTGAGGCGAGGCGCGCTTTTTGCGCCTTGAGGCGCGTTTTTAATAACACTGCTTATCACTATTGCATCTATTAAAAATTGGAATATTTTTCAAATGAATGTGAAAAATGCTTTTTTAAATGGTGATCTTAATGAAGAAGTGTATATGGATGCTCCACCAGGCTTGAAGATTCTTAAAGATAAAGTTCTTCGTCTTTGAAAGGCCCTCTATGGTTTGAAACAGGCCCCCAAAGCCTGGTATGACAGATTTACCAGTGTAATGCTGGAAAATGGTTTCTCCTCATGTTATACTGACACTGCTCTATTTACTAGAAAATCTAAGGCAGGGATTGTGATATTATTACTGTATGTTGATGACATGTTAATTACAGGTGATGATGTTCAAGGAGTCAAGGGTATTAATTCCGCCTTGACTTTAAAATTTGAGATGTCAGACTTGGGTTTTATGACATATTTTCTTGGAATTGAGGTTGCCTATTCACAACGTGGTTATTTTCTATCTCAGTCTAAACTTGCTTGCGAGATTATTGACAGGTCATGCATTTCTGATGATTAAGTATGCGAAACTCCTGAAGTTGTGGAAGCAAAAATAAAGATTGACGACGGTGTTCCTCTAACCGATCATACTCCTTACAGGCAGTTGGTAGGTTCTTTAATGTATCTTAGCATTACCCGACCTGATTTGTCACATGCTATACACATCGCCAGTCAGTTTCAGCACGCTCCTACAACCGTTCATATGAGTGTTGTGCTTCGCATCATCAGATATTTGAAGGGAACTGTGAATAAGGGAGTATTTCTATCTTCTTCTTCTGAATTGAAATTACTTGCCTATACTGACTCAGATTGGAGATGTGACCCTAGTAACCATCACTCCACCATTGGTTTTTGTGTTTTCTTAGGTGAGTCCTTGATCTCATGGCGATGTAAAAAGCAACAGAAGGTCTCTCTGTCATCCACCGAAGCCGAATATAGAGCTATGACATCCACTACCATGAAAATTGTATAGATTCGACGCCTTTTGAAAGATATGGGAGTACTTATCAGAGAACCAACAAAGTTGTGCTGTGACAATAAAAGCACAATTTATATTGCCAAGAATCACACCTTTCACGAGCGAACAAAGCATATAGAAATGGACTGCCACTATGTCAGAGAATAATATTTGAAGATGATCATTGATCTACCATACGTGACGTCTGAGTATCAACTTGCAGACTTCTTCACAAAAGCACATTGTTCGCCCAGATTTCATTTCCTTCTTGACAAACTTGCGGTTATCGCACCATAAGTTTGAGGGGGGTGTTAAAATGTATCTCCAAAAACATGTTGTAAGTATAAATATATATACTTATATACTTAGAGATACGTATACATATAATATATTATATGTATATGTATCTCTACATATATAAATGTATATTTATTCATATTTTTATTTTCTTACCCTAAAAGGGCATTCTTCTAATCTTGCGCATATTCCATTTTGGAATATGTTGTAATTTATTTTTTGTATTTTACATTTCTTTATTTTTTGTTTTTTTATTTTTTAATATTTTTCATAAAGTGCATTGGGGGTCCCCCAATAGAGTCGTTGGGGGCCCCCAACGGTCACAAATGTGACCGTTGGGGGCTCCCCAACGACTCCTTTGGGAGCCCCCTTTTGCACTCCTTTCATTTTGTATAAATAGGGGTGTTCCCCCTTGTAAATCTTCAAGCTTGAGAGTCTCAAGCATTTGCTCCTTCTATAAAATACATGCATTATTGCATGTTTATTATTTTTGCGCTTTTTGAGTATTTTGTTCAAGTGTTGTGAGAGTGCTTTCGTGCACTTCTTTTATAAAGTACTTATGCTTGTATGCGTATTGTCTCTTCATAGACAATTTCACAGTTGGTAAGCTCCTAACTTGTGTTCCTTATGCTGGTAAAAATAGTATAGTCACTGGAGATGGGTCTCACCATTGTATTTCCCACATTGAAAACTCTGTGATACCTATGTCTACTTCTTCCCTTGCTCTTTCAAATGTCATTTATGCTCCGAATATCAAGAAAAATATTGTTTCTGTCTCTAAGCTTGTTGATGACATCAATGCCTTAGTTGAGTTTACTCCTTTTTCTGTTCGTGTCAAGGATCTCCACACGAGGGAAACGTTCACTGAAGGAAAGCGGTAAGGGAATATGTACGTGTTTCAAGAGAATCCTTCCACCTCGAAGCTCGCATCATCATCTTCTTCAGCTTCTTCTAAAAATGTTTTTAGCCTTTCTGAGTGTAATAAGCTAAATCTTTGGCATGGTCGTTTGGGTCATTGTAGTAGTCGTTTTATTGAAAAGCTTGTTTCTAGCAGTCTTATTCCCAAGTCAAGTCTAAATTTAAATGTCGATGATAAGAAATGTTCTAGTTGTCTTCAATGTAAGAGTCATGTCCTTCCATTTCATTCTATTAATAAAAGAGCTTCAAAGCCTTTTGAAATTATTTGTTCTGATGTTTAGGGTCCGGCTCCAGTTCCCTTCATGTCTGGCATCAGGTATTACCTCATTTTTGTTGATAGCTATTCTCGGTATACATGGATCTTCTTTATGAAATGTAAGTCTGAAACATTCAAGTTATTTCAGAATTTTCATTCCTTTGTTCAAAATTAATTCTCTGATAATATCCTTTGTTTCCAATGTGATGGAGGGGGTGAATTCTCCTCAAATGATTATTGAATTTCTCCAGGCAAACGGAATACGTAGGCAGGTGTCTTGTCCTCATACACCTCAACAGAATGGGATTGCTGAACGCAAGCATCGCCATATTGTCGAGAGTGCCATGAGCATGATGCATGATAGTAACCTTCCAGTTACCTTCTGGGGAGTGGCCTATCTTGAAAAACAAATCACCCTACCTTTCCTTACATGGTGTTCATCCAAATTATCATGATTTGCGAGTATTTGGGTGTGTATGTTATGTTCATGTTGACAGTTCAATGCGACATAAGTTTCAGGATAAGGCCTTGAAATGCAGATTCGTGGGGTATGCTGATGATTATAAAGGGTACAAATGCTATGATCCCGTGGGCAAGCGTATCAAAATATCCAGGAATGTTGTATTTGATGAATTGAATTTTGATCACAAGGTTGACACCCTTCCTGAAATTGAAGTTTATCACCCCTGGTTGAACTCTGACCTCTTCTCTAGTGTTAATGATGTTTGTCCTTCAGAATGTAATAAAAGAGATGAGAGAAACATGTCTGATGATGTACAAACGACTCAGGAAAGTGTCATTTCCGATCCACTCTTGCCTCCCGAAAGGTATAAAGACATTGTTTACTCTCGACGTGAGAAGCGGATTCTTCCTAATTCTAATCAAGAGATGAATTCTTCTTCTGCTCCCAGAAGATCCACTCGATCCCGACATCCTATTGATATATGGGTAATTTATGAGAATTTCACTATGGATTTTCAACTCTTCTTAACCTCTCTAGGTAAGGAAGATCAACCCACGACTTTCTATCAAGCAGCAAATTCTAAGCGATGGATTGAAGCTATGAATGAAGAAATGGAGGCTCTTCATGAATGTGACACTTGGGAGATTGTTCCCAGATCACATGATGGAAATGTGGTTGGGTCCAAGTGGGTGTACAAAATAAAGTATAAGCTGGATGGTACTATTGAGCGATATAAGGCTAGGCTAGTTGTCAAGGGATTCACCCAGGAGTAAGGACAAGATTACGATGAGACCTTCAGTCCGGTTGTGAAAATGGGTACTATTCGAATCATACTATCATTGGCTGTTGAACATCATTGGATTATCAGTCAACTGGATGTAAAAAATGCATTTTTACATGAAACTCTAAAGGAAGAAGTGTACATGGAACAACCCACTGGGTATGCAGAAGGGAACTCCAGAGAATATGTGTGTCGATTAAAGAGAGCTATATATGGTTTGAAGCAAGCCTCTCGATCTTGGTTTGACAGTTTTTCTCTTGAAATAGAGAAATATGGTTTTAGTCGTTCGCTTCTTGATCATTCATTTTTCATATTCAAATGTAACGACACAATTACCTTATTATTGATATATGTAGATGACATAATCATTACAGGTAACTCTGCTGAACACATTGAGCAGGTGAAAGAACTCCTGAACCACAGGTTCAAGATGAAAGATCTTGGTAAACTGCGATATTTTCTTGGAGTAGAAGTTGACAGAACTATTGAAGGCATGACACTTACCCAACATAAGTATACCATTGATGTTCTCAGCAAAGCAATTATGAAAGATTGCAAGCCTCTAAGCACACCCAGTGTACTTTCATCAGAAACTCAGTTTCAGAGATGGCGATTTGTATGAGGATCCTACAAGATATTGCAAGATAGTGGGGATGCTTCAATAACTCACTTTTACTCGCCCTGATATTGTCTATTCAGTCAATCAGGTATCTCAGTTTATGCATGAACCACGTATTGGACATTTGGAAGCTGTTAAATGTATTCTTCGATATTTGAAGGGAATTATTGGAGATGGTCTTTTGTACAAAAAGAGTATGAATGAACATAACATGCATGAACTTCTTGTTTGCACAGATGCAAACTGGGCAGGAGATCCAGATGAGCGTGGGTCAGTGTCAGGATATTGTATTTTTGTTGGCCTAAATCTTGTATCTTGGAGCAGTAGAAAACAAAGGGCTATTGCCAGATCAAACACAGAAGCTGAATACAGATCAATGGCAGCTGCTACAGCTGAAGTAACATGGATTAGACATTTGTTGACAGAAGTAGGAGAATCAATATTTAAATGTATGTTCCTATGTGACAATTAAAGTGCCATCAACATGTCATTCAATCCTATCTACCACAGCCGTGCCAAGCATATTGAAATTGATCAACATTTTGTAAGACAGAAAGTCGAAGAGAAGGAAATTTAACCAGAATTTGTTCGGACTACTGATCAAGTTGCTGACTTATTTACCAAAGGGCTTATCAAGGACCGATTCTGGATGTTGAAAGGCAAGTTGTTCATGGTTCAAAACCATGTACAACTTGAAGGAGGATGAAAAGAAGTGTGTATTCACGACTGGGTTTGGATCTTATCCAAACCCAATTTGTGAATACAATTAGCACTCTAATTAGCTCATGTCCATTAAAGGCACTAATGGCATATTGTAATTTACATTTGTTGTATGATGGGTATTTTCGTACCCTAGTAATTGTAACAGCATGTATTTAACGTGAAGCCCAATATCACAGTCGATGATATTCATTTGGGGAAAATCCTGCAACTTTCTCTTCTCTCTCTCCCATTCGGTGGTGTGTGCTCTTGTGTATAAAACAGGGAACCACGATTTCTATCAATAATATCGCGGATACTGTGGTTTGTCACGCCCTTTTTTCAATTTGATCAATCTTTCTTGGTCAAAATCTACAACATGCAATGGAGCAGATACTGAGGTACATCACAAGCACACATGACTTGTGGTGGCACAAGACATGCGACTTATGCCGATATACTAATGCTGATTGGACAGGAGATCCAGATGAGCATTAGTCTACCACAAGATGTGTTTACACTTGGTGGAGGAGCTATTATATGGTGCAATAAACAACTTTGATGACTTTCCCGTTCTAGTACATAACGAGTTCCATGAAGCGAGATAACTTATCACCACGTAATGAGTCTTTGGCAGAGGGCATCCAATTAAACGAGGAAAGAGTCTGTTTGGTTGGGATGACTTCTCCATGATCTGAAGCTGAGGAAGTGACCCATGATGTTGTGATAACCATAACCGTATAGATAGATCATATATATATATAAAGATAGATTGATAGTAATAGCAAAGCAATATGTGGTTTGTGCCAAATTGATTGACAATCCATTTTTCAATGAAAAACGGTTGGGTTTCATCTTTTTCATTTTATTTCTCAGATTAGCTTAAAAGAATTCATTGATCCAGATTGTTAGAAACATCATAACATGGAGGAACAAATAGTCCGGTTGTCTCTTTTTTCCTCTGTATGATGTATTTTTTGAGTACGGATTGGTTATATCATCCTCAAGTATCGATGAATTCTTGGGCTGAGCTGAATTTGAACCAGTGTAGACATATCACCAACAAATTTACAGTCCATCCCCATTGACCCAAAGGAAGAAAGGTTGTGGGGGAGGCCTTGTGATGTAGACTGGAAACAGTAGCAAGAAAGTCTTTATTGGTCGATGTGAGTGGTTGTTCAGCCCTGGTCCTGAGAAAATATAGAAAGTTTGTTCTCGAGGAAGGGAGGGAGATGACATCAAAAATCTTTCCCTTTCATCATCTTGGTAAAAGCGAATGTATCCACGACTTATCTTCACAACTTTCTTCGGTCGGTATGAAGGACGGGGTGTGTAAAGCAACTTTCATTGTCCCTTCACAGGTATCCCTAGCAACTCCTCCATCTTTCCCACCTCTAGCAAACAAGTGAGAGTCATCCATTTCTCTGTGATGCTTGTATTGGAGTGCCTAAGCTCGTTGGCTAAGCCTTCTCATGTCGAGCTAGCTCTAGGTCTTAGCAGATTCACACTCCCCCCTCCACCCTCCGCAATCTTATTTGAACATTCACCACTGTCATTCCACAAATTCGGTGTCTCTGGCCCGCCGGCACCTTTGGGGATCTCTTTTGAGCATGAAGGGTTCAATCTATTGTGTGTGTGTGTGTGTGTGTGTGTGTGTCTATATATATATAGGGTGCTTCTATTGTGGTACTGTATCACCATAACTTATTGCGTTACACACTTGATTTACATAGATCTATGCTCTGAATACAAAATCTAACTTTTGGATCATGTTTAACATGTTCTATTTACTATTTTCATGTGTTAAAGTTGATTGAAAAATGATGTATTATACCATTTCTAGTCCACCCTTATTTTCATGAATTTTGAGCCGTTGATTTTCACTGTCTCAAAAATAGGATCTTATGATGTATTAAACATGATAAAACGTTCTAACTTGGTAAATAAATCATGCTAAACACATTTATACGGTTAGATCTACCATTTGGTGGTTAGATCCATACAAACAAGAGTGTGTACCACCGTATGGTATCATGGTACAAAACTACCATATATTTTCCCATATATATATATATTTATATTTATATATCATGGCTTGAATTGAAAGATCAAGTTCAAAGAAACAGCAAGGTTGTCGGCCATTCATACACTTTTGATTCATAGATGATTCACAAATTAAAATTTGTCTTGTTTCCGTTGATATGAAATATTGTGCTTTTTTTTTCCTCTTTGCATAAAGTGAATCATCATCTTTCTGTTGGTTTTCACATTAACTCTTCAGATTATGCAATTATGCTGTGAGATTTTTTTTTTGTCATTTCCTTTAAATAACAGTAAAGGTTGATTAGTAAGAAAACGGTGAAGCCATGCTCAGACATCTCTGAGTTGTGTCATGTTTAAGTTGATACTTTGATTTACCCCTCCACTTGGAGAGGCCATTAGTTTTGTATCTCCTAATTTTTTTTTGGTTAGAATGCCTCAAAACCTCTATTCATGAAGAAGTTTTTTGACTTCATTAAGATTCACAGCTGGAAGGTGCAAACTATCACTGGTTGACAGAATATAGTGCTTGTTGAGATCTCCATCCGAGATTGTTCTTTCATCTCCGTAATGCATTTTATTCTTTTAAAAAGTTCCTAGGAGTTACCTGGCCACCAGTTGTCTGGCAGTGTCATCTCATGGGTGGATTCTTGTGTTCGTTTATCCATTGAATGGAATGCATATTTCCACAAGGCGTGATATGCATAACAGTGTTTCTAATATGACAGGTTGGAGGTTACTCGGCGTCTTGCACAGATCACCCCTATAGAGTTAGGTGGGAAAGCCCATCCATCGCAGGATGCCGAAAACAAACTGGATCAGTGGCTTATGTATTCTATGTTTGCATGTTCTTGCCCTCCTGATAATGGAGAAGATGGCGGGTTTGCAACTGCAAAGGAGCTATATCATCTGATCTTTCCTTCTCTGAGATCTGGATCTGAAACACATACAGTTAAGTTGGTCTTCATTTCCCTTGGTAGCCAAGGATCCTGCAACATTAGTACCCTATAAATGCACTTGTATACCTGTTCTTATTTCATTTTATTTTATTTATTCTAGTTCAACTCGGTTTCTTTTTATTTTTAGCGTCAGATATTGTTTCTTACACCGATGTAAGACTCCAAATTCAGTTCTCAGATTAGCTTGGCTCTCGTAGGGTACATATTATTTGTGTGTGATGCTATTTCTCGAAGTGCATTCTTGGCAAAAACCTGAGTTTGTTGATCTAATTCGCGTGTATAAGCTTTTCCAATCATTAAGCTCAAATTTGAGCACAGCTATCTATGTGCAGGAATGCAATGGGTGGACGCAGAGTCTTGTATTTGGTCCTCACGCTTGCCTAGCAAAAAATATTATTTGAACACGTGCAGATACAAAAAAATGCATTATTTGTCATTGTTTCTGCCTTTTTTCATGAGTGAAGAATGACAAGCGTGTCTGTTCTTTCTTGTTGCAGCATGCTGCCACATTGGCTCTAGGACACTCACATGTGGAGGCTTGTGAATTCATGTTTGGTGAGCTTGCCTTCTTCATTGATGAGATCACATCAGAAACAGAGGCAAAATCGAAATGGAAGGTATTTGGGAGAATGAATATTTCTAATCTATTGTGTACTTTAAGTTTTAGGCACTATAATTTTAACCAAACTGTTTTATAGCTCCTACCCCTTAGAAGGATGGGTTCTGAACCAGGTGACCTTTGAAATCTTGAATAATGATGGTTGAAGATAATGTAGTCACTGCCATTTTTTATCTTTAGGGCATATTGGAGTTGTTTTTTGAAGTAATGCTAAAATATCAAGCACTAATACGGGTTATAATCTATCTCCCAGAGTCAGAAGACTCGCAGAGAAGAGCTTCGTGTTCACATTGCAAATGTCTACCGGATGGTGGCAGAGAATGTCTGGCCAGGAATTCTAAGTCGAAAACCAGTTTTTCGTCTTCATTTTGTCAAATTCATTGAGGAGACAACCAGGCAAATAGTTACTTCTCCTTCTGAGAGCTTTCAGGACATGCAGCCTCTTCGGTTTGCCTTGGCTTCTGTTCTGAGATCGCTTGCTCCCGACTTTGTTGAATCACGATCAGAGAGGTTTGATCTGAGAACAAGGAAGCGGCTTTTTGATATGCTTTTGTCATGGTGTGATGACACAGGTAATGCGTGGGGCCAAGATAGTTCTAGTGATTATCGCAGAGAAGTGGAACGATATAAGACTGCACAGCACATGCGTTCAAAGGATTCAATTGACAAGATATCCTTTGACAAGGAGGTTGGCGAGCAAGTTGAGGCTATACAATGGGTCTCTATGAATGCTATGGCTTCTTTGCTGTATGGACCTTGCTTTGATGATAATGCAAGGAAAATGAGTGGTCGTGTAATTTCATGGATAAATTCTCTGTTCATGGACCCAGTACCTAGAGCACCATTTGGATACTCTCCTGCAGATCCTAGAACACCGTCTTATTCAAAGCATGCTGGAGATGGAAATCGCAACACTGTTGGACGGGATAGACAGAAAGGAGGCCATCTGCGTGTTTTTCTTGCCAAAACAGCATTGAAGAACCTTCTTCAAACTAACCTGGATCTGTTTCCTGCATGCATAGATCAGGTATTGTCTTGCCTCATTATTCTTTTCATCAGTTTTCCAGTACTCCAGATATGAAGGCATAGCCAAAATCCACACCTGAATTTCAGATATTATAATCTAAAAATCAAGAATTAGAAACTGAAGCATTGACATCCACAGCCATCCTTAGGTCCCATAGAATCCATCATAATCCCAGGTAGTGAACCATCATTGAAGCAGTCATGGTTAAATGTAAAATTTTGGTCACTTGGACTATAAAAATAAAAACCTTCACCACTATCCAAGACTTTCCTGTCAGAAGCTGGAAGATAAAAAAAGTTTATTTCTGAGACTTGAAAAACATCAGTTGGTTGTCCTGAACCAACAATAGTTCCAGTATTATTCAAGAAGCTGGAGTGAAAACGAGCAAATTGAACTCCCATTTTCACATAATCACTGCTTCTACGCCAATGTAGGCCAAGAATGGCAACCCTATCAAGATCAAAGAAGAAGTTCCTTCTGGAGTTCTTAATTTCATATTTCAATAGGAAGTCAATTTCTACGTCAAGCTCGAGAGCTTCAACTGTAGGAGAGGTAAAACAATGCTTCTAATGAGTTAATAAAAAGACATTCATCTCAAAAACTATTCCAACTGAAAAATGAATTCAGCATACAAGATGCATCCACTATGACAAATTTTATTGAAATTTGTGATAGCGTTATGGTTAAAAGTTAAAACCTCAAGGGATTGCTGTCTAGCTTCTACCAAGGCAGTAAATGTATGTGATGATGATGCAAAGGGAGTAGTATCTCCTGGGATATTCTCCCTGTTAAGCTGTACCAGCATACTTACACTTTGTCTCAGATGCTTGGAATTTTGTATTGTTACTAATGAGTGATGACTTTTCAGGTGAGGCTTCTGCCCAGAATGGCATACAAGAGAATAGCCTTGAGAAGAATAATGTGTATTCCAGCAAACATGAAATATAAACAACCAAAGACTTAGTTTTAAGGAAATGAAGGCTGCCCTAGTAGAACATTATCAAAATTAGGTCCTTACACAAGTACCTGAAGTAAAGATAAAACATGAAATTGATGCAGGCTCATAATATTATTCAAGTCCAATACAACCTTGGTATGGAAAAAATTAATAGTTCAAAATGTATTTCAAGAAATCTGTTAATATCTAGACTTGCATATATAAAACTGGACAAATGCAAGACCTATCCATAGCAAAGCATAAACAGGCTAGTAGCTTGGGAATTAGGGGACCAAAAGCTAGCATGTTAGTGGGAAACATGATCAAATCAATCAAAACCTGCAACATATGGCCAACCTTTCTGTGAGAGAGTTAGTTGCTCAATTATTGCACAGCATACACAAATTCCATGTGAGACATAATCTCCAATTTTAAAATAAAGTATGGAGAAATTGATGGAGATGTAAATCATAGGATAAAGGTTGGGTGGATGAAATGGAAAAGTGCAACTGGAGTGTTGTGCGATCGTAGAATGCCATTGCGGTTAAAGGGAAAGTTTTATAGGATGACTATTAGGCCTGCTTTACTATATGATACGGAATGTTGGGCTGCCAAGAGACATCATATTAAAAAAATGAGTGTAGCTGAGATGCGTATGCTGAGATGGATGTGTGGAAATACAATAAAAGATAAGATTCGGAACGAGGAGATACATAAGAAGGTAGGCGTTGCACCCATTGAAAATAAGATGAGAGAGAATCGTTTACGGTGGTTTGGACATATTCGGTGAAGGCCTAATGATGCTCCAGTTAGAAGGATGGAGAAATGGGAAAATATATTAGTTAAAAGAGGTCGGGGTAGGCCTAGGAAGACACGGATGGAGGTGATAGGAAAGGATATGAATGCTTTGAACCTCACCGAGGACATGGCATTGGATAGAAATGATTGGAGGAGAAGGATTCATATGGAAGACCCATAATGATTTTCTTTTTTGGTTCATATCGCTGACCCCAATTATTTTGGGATGAAGGCGTAGTTGTTGTTGTTGTTCCTTCTCAGATTTCTGACAAGTTTGTCTCTAGCTAAATGCTTGGGGTTTTCTTTTCTTGGTTGCTTTACTCATGACATTGCAGAAATGTCCACAAGTCATTAGCGGTTCTTTTTTTTTGTATAAAATGCTCATGCAACCTTTAAGTGCCTTGAAATATTAAGATAGGTGTTATTTCCTGAACATGTTGCAGATGTAAACCGAGTACTTTGGTCATTCTTGGCATAGTCAGTGAACTCTTTTAGATCTACTGTCTCAAGTTTTCTTGAATGAAGCTGAAATACTTTCTTTTTCTTTTCCATGTTTGAAGGAGAAAAGATCCATTTTTACAGAAGGATCTTGAGTTCATGAAATATATCAAGAATGGGAAAACAACAAAAATTGGAGAAACAGGAAATAGAATCTTTTTAGAAAGAATTAGAGGGTAATTTTGGAAAATGATGTGCCTGATTATAACTTTGTTACTCGAATGAAGATGTAGAAATAGGCTGCAGACTAGGTATGTGTAATATGGTTGAAAATTTGTTTGAAACTATGAAAACAGGTTAGGGGATAATATTTATATATTATATTCATACTTCAAGTTTGCATTTCTTTTAAGGCTTTTGTTCTATACCCAAAATAGTAGGTTTGCATTTTTTCCACATTAGTTTAGTATTAGATTATTTGCTCCTTATTGTGTGTGTGTGTGTTTGTCTGTGCATGTGTCTGTAATTCTTGCTCAGTGAATAAAAATAATTTTCACTTTTCTCCTAAATTTTTCCTGTTCTTATTATAGTCAAAGCTAGGATGTGCAAGATGACTGCTGCATTATTGAGACTAACCATCAAATAAAAAAAATATTGTAGTTCAATAGAAATTATCCCTGTAGTCGTCATGCTCGGCTTCAGTAGAATCTGGCTTTTTCACTTCTGCATATACTCGACTTCATGGAACCTATTTTTCTCTTCAAATCAACATATCCCCCAGTCTTTTGTTATAAATTTATTTCGTTGCATTGCACCCTCAGATTGTCGTTATTTTTGTAAATTGAAGTATGTGTCATTCTTTCTCATCCAGGCCAATTGAAAAAGTGATTCAGTTTCTGTCATTCTATGTTTCAATGTGTTTTACCTTTATTATGTTCTGCAATCAAACTGATCCATCCTAATGTATTGATTTGTTTTCTATTCCAGTGCTACCATTCAGATGCTTCTGTTGCTGATGGCTATTTCAGTGTGCTAGCTGAAGTTTACATGAGGCAGGAAAACCCAAAATGTGAAATCCAGAGATTACTCAGCCTCATTCTCTACAAGGTGGTTGACCCTTCCAGGCAGATTAGAGATGATGCATTACAAATGCTGGAGACACTGTCTGTTCGTTCTTGGGCTGATGAAGGCGAGGCTGCTGGCCACTATCGCGCTGCTGTTGTTGGCAGCCTTCCAGACTCATATCAGCAATTTCAATACAAGCTCTCGGCAAAACTTGCAAAAGATCATCCAGACCTAAGTGAACTCCTCTGTGAAGAAATTATGCAGCGGCAGCTTGATGCTGTTGACATAATCGCTCAGCATCAAGTTTTAACATGTATGGCACCATGGATCAAGAACCTTAAGTTTGTTGCGCTATGGGACTCTGGATGGAGTGAACGCCTCTTGAAAAGTCTCTATTATGTAACATGGAAGCATGGAGATCAGTTTCCAGATGAGATTGAAAAGCTCTGGAGTACAATAGCTAGCCAAAAAAAAAACATAATCCCAGTCCTGGATTTTCTGATAACAAAAGGGATCAACGAATGTGACTCAAATGCATCTGCTGAGATCAGTAGTGCTTTTGCTGCTTATTTCTCTGTGGCCAAGCGTGTAAGCCTTTACCTTGCTCGGACATGTTCAATGCAGACCATTGATCACCTCGTGTATGAGCTGTCACAGCGAATGCTAGAGGAGAGTGTTGAGCATGTCAAGCCATCCTGCAAGCTCGATTCCAGTGTCAATATGGTCCTTGAGTTCTCCCAGGGTCCAGCTCAGATTCAAGTTTTGGATACTCAAGCTCACATGTCGCCGCTTCTGGTGCGAGGATCACTCGAGGGACCAATGCGTAATGCTAGTGGGAATTTGAGCTGGAGAACGGTAGTGACTGGCCGAAGTGTCTCTGGTCCTTTGAACAGCATGCCAGAGATGAGTGCAGCAGTGACTTGTCGTTCTGGGCAGCTCTTCACAGGATCTGGACCCATGATGAACATGTCAGGACCATTAATAGGTGTACGCAGCACCACTGGGAGCCTTCGGAGTCGTCATGTGTCCAGAGACAGTGGTGACTACTTCATTGAGACACCAAATTCAGTTGAGGATGTCCTGCAGCCTGGTGGCACTGCAGTAAATGCTGGAGAGCTTCATTCTGCCTTGCAAGGCCACCAGCATTGGCTGTCACGTGCAGACATTGCTCTCATTTTGTTGGCTGAGATAGCCTATGAGAATGATGAGGATTTCCGGGAAAATCTCCCCTTGCTGTTTCATGTCATTTTCGTGTCAATGGATAGTTCTGAGGACATTGTGCTTGAACATTGTCAGCACTTGCTTGTCAACCTGCTGTACTCTTTGGCTGGTCGGCATCTAGAACTTTATGATGTAGAGAACTGTGATGGGGAGTATAAGCAGCAGGTGGTGAGTTTGATTAAGTATGTCCAATCCAAGCGTGGGAGTATGTGGGAGAACGAGGACATGACAGTGGTGAGAACAGAACTACCTAGTGCCGCACTCCTGTCTTCACTTGTGCAGAACATGGTTGATGCCATCATCTTCCAGGGAGACCTTCGGGAACGTTGGGGTGCAGAGGCCCTCAAGTGGGCCATGGAGTGTACGTCCCGGCACCTGGCATGCCGTTCTCATCAGATCTACCGTGCTTTGCGGCCAAGTGTGACAAGTGATACTTGTGTGTCACTTCTCAGATGTCTGCATCGTTGCCTTGGCAACCCTGTGCCTCCTGTGCTTGGCTTTATTATGGAGATTCTTCTAACCTTACAGGTGATGGTGGAGAATATGGAGCCTGAGAAGGTTATCTTGTACCCCCAGCTCTTTTGGGGCTGTGTTGCGATGATGCACACAGATTTCATACATGTCTATTGCCAGGTCCTCGAGCTGTTTTCACGTGTGATCGATCGACTCTCATTCCGTGACCGGACAACAGAGAATGTGCTGCTCTCAAGCATGCCTAGAGATGAGCTCGATACAGGCAATGAAACTGCTGAACTACGGCATATGGAGTCAACTAATTATGATGGCCGTACAGGAGTGGATGGTGAGCCTCAAACAGGCAGGGTCCCAGCATTTGAAGGCGTGCAGCCACTTGTGCTCAGAGGGCTCATGTCAACTGTCAGTCATGGATCTGCTATCGAAGTTCTGTCTCGGATCACTCTTCACTCTTGTGACTCTATATTGGGAGACTCTGAAACGCGGTTACTGATGCACATAGTTGGATTACTGCCTTGGCTTGGTCTACAGATGACTCAGGATGCATTGCTGGGTTTGGCATCACCACTCCAGAATCAGTATCAGAAGGCATGCACAGTTGCTGCAAACATTGCAATTTGGTGCCATTTAAAAGGCTTGGAAGCGCTCACTATTATTTTTACTGCCTATTCCAGAGGTGAAATCACGAGCATTGACAACCTTCTGGCTAGTATATCGCCACTCTTGTGTGCTGAGTGGTTTCCAAAGCACTCTGCACTGGCGTTTGGGCACTTGCTAAGGCTGCTTGAGAAGGGGCCTGTTGAGTATCAGCGTGTGATCTTGCTCATACTAAAGGCACTTCTGCAGCACACACCCATGGATGCTGGACGGAGCCCACAGGTATATGTGATTGTGTCTCAACTAGTTGAAAGCACTCTCTGCTGGGAGGCCTTGAGCGTGTTAGAGGCGCTCATGCAGAGTTGTAGCACCTTGTCAGGCCATGCGCTTGATGCAGGCCTGACTGAAAATGGTCACAGCATGTTTGATGAGAAGCCAACAGCTATGCTTGCTCCCCAGACCTCATTTAAGGCTCGGAGTGGGCCATTGCACCATGCAGTTGGTTCTGGCTTTGGCACAGCTGGTGCTGCTCAGGGGCAAAATGCTGCAGATGTGATGGCAACAAAGGAGGCAGCATTGCAGAATACACGACTAATTTTAGGGCGTGTGCTCGACACGTATGCTTTTGGACGGAAGCGTGACTATAAACGGTTGGTGCCATTTGTTGCAAACATGGTTACAGTCGGAAACCAACAGCAGGGCCAGGTTTGAAGTGCTGTTGGCTGCATGCATCTCCTTGTATGCCAAGTCGGCAATTTTTTGGTAATGTTTCCCTTGTAAAATTCTTAGTGTTTATATATTGTTGTAATTTTAGTGTAAAATGTGCTTTTTGTATCACATCTTAATCTGCCTGCGCATTATAAATTTATACAAGGGCTTAGTTCAATGCTCTATTTTTCATCTTTCAGTCCAGTCTTGGTCAAGGCTCCATCTGTCGCTAATTGTCCGGACTTGGTCATGGCCCAGTAAACCTGATCGTGGCTTAGCAACTCTTTCCAAAACCTCAAACTGAGTCAGGTACATGCACATGGTTCAACTGAGTTAGTCATGGCTTGAGTCAGAGTTCTTTTGATTCCGTGCAAGTTCGATGTTCAGGTGCTATTCCAAGCACCGAAACAAACGTGCCCAACCCGCCGTCTGGTTCATTTCCAGCAACAGCAGGATTTGAAACTGATGGAGTTGCATCCTTCTGAGACCCTCGTTTGCTGGTTGTCCGCCTGAAATTGAAGGCCTGTTTTTTTCATGGGGAAATGAAACGAACGTGCCTTGCCGGAAAATTATTGGCCGATATGACTGTATGGTAGGCTTCACGTTTTCTTTAATGATGTGCCTTTTTGTAGGCAAATCGAAGCCTTTTCTCGTAATGAAGGGCACCAGGGTGTTGTTCGGCGGCAGTCTAATAACATTCACATGAAAAAACGAATACAAAAGGCTGTTTTTTTGGTCCAAGTATCTGATTACTCCGCACGAGATCAGTGGTGAGGTGTTCTTCCAATCACCTGAACAAAGAGTGCCCAACACGCTGTCTGGTTCATTTCCAGCACCAGCAGCCCTGGACCTGATGGGGATCGAATCCTTTTGGTGGCCGTAGTTTGTTGGTTCCTAGCCTCTTGAATTTATAACTCAAAGAAACTGCACCCGGCATGAAGGGTCGCGCTGGCTCAGCCTGCCATACCTATGGTGTCGTGCTGGCAGCGTAAAACTCTGAGGCTAGGACCCCTGCCCCCGGGGTGTTGGTTCCTAGCTTGCTTCTTGCCAGAAGTTCTAGCTCACCTCAGTTAAGGCTCAGGTGGAGCTTGAATGAGCCAACCTCAAGCATGAATGTCATCCTTCTATTATAAGCACAACCTGTGGATAGGGATGTTAATGGAACGAACTTTATCCGATATCCGACCTAATCTGACTTCGATTAGTCAGATTTGGTAAGCCGAACCTGTATCTGATTATAGTTGAATGCAGATATGACTTTGATGTTTTGCTACTGAATCTGACAGATATCCAGATTTAATAGATATCCGAATCCGATTACACATAAAAAAGTGGATTTTACAACTCAAGGCCCAAACTTGAATCCAACAGCATGTTATCTAAGTCAATTAAGGAGAACCCAAATGGATTGGATATCTGACCCGTTGAACAACCAAGTTAGCCTGGCCCTCCACATTCATGTACCCATATCGGTTGGATTAGGGTCTAGAGTCTAGACCAACTGACACGATGCTAAGATTCACCTTGGTTAGACATTGATCGGTGAACATGAGGATCTCTTTTGAACTCCACAATAATCGACACCTTAGCACAGCTACAAACTACTCAAACAAGAAATTAATAGAAAATAACGCAAAAATAAAGAGAAAATAGCTAAAAATCATAAATATTTCATCATCCATATCTTCTCCTCTTTACAATGAGTATTTATAGCAAACAAAAGAGAAATTTTAATCCTGCTACGAATCTAAGATAGATTCGAATTCAACTAAGATGTGAAATATGATTCAAAAATTGATATCCAACTAAATAATTACAAAAAACACAAATAATCAAGATGGGTCTAAATGAATTTCAAGGACCCAGTAGTGTCTTGCTTCCCGCTCCTGCATCAGACTGTCTAGAAAATGCTTCTAAATTCGGTCCCACTATCCAACTGGTTTGCAAAAGCCTTGTGCATGCTTATATCATTGCTGTCCGCCTTTTGAAGCAGGGAAAACTTTTTGCTCTTAATATGTAAAATATTTTCGGGTGAGCGTTTGATTTAGTACCATTAAAAACATAGGAAATAGACAATTTGGTTGTGCAGCCTTAGCTGTGATCTTAGCTGTCTAGTGCCTTTGCTTCCTAGATCCACGGTGGTTCTTGAAAGCAGAATCTCTCTCTCTCTCTCTAAGGGCCCGTTTGCTTGTCACGGAAAGTGGGCGCTTTTTGCAGAAGCGCATAGGCGGACATGCATTTTTCAGGGCCCAAAATGTGCAAGCAAACATGAGAACGCGGGTTTGCCTCCATGGGCGTGCAGAAATACACACAGGAGCTCCCTTTTTCCGCGGAAAGAGTTCCCGTGGAGGTTGGGGGGTCCGATTCCGTTTCCGCGGAAGAGGAAACCGCTGAAGAGGTGCCGCGGCTTCCTCTTCCGTGACATGCAAATAGGGGTGGCAATCGGGTCGGGTTGGCGGGTTGGCGTGTCAGCATACCTCAACCCGAACCCGACCCGTTTATTAAACGGGTCGGCTGTGGCAAACACGAACCCGACCCGTTTAATAAACGGGTAACCCGACACGACCCGCCAACCCATTTAATAAATGGGTTGGGTCGGGTAAACAGGTTTTCAGGTTGGCGGGTTGATGGATCGGGTTGGCAGGTAGGCAGGTTGGCGGGTCGGGTTGGCGGGTTGATGGGTCGGGTTGGCGGGTCGACCCACCCGCCTAACCCGTTTATTAAACGGGTTGGCGGGTTGGCATACCCCCAACCCGAACCCGACCTGTTTAATAAACGGGTTACACGGGTCGACCCGTTTATTAAACGGGTTGGCTTAAGCCCAACCCGAACCCGCCTAAGAGGCGGGTTGGCGGGTCGTGTCAGAAATTGCCACCCCTACATGCAAACGAGCCCTAAATGGGTGTGATAAGTTCAAATTTTAATCCTGATCAGACCAAACCCGGATCCATCAATCTGGTTGGACAATCTTATCAGGACGGTTCTGGCAGCTTCCGAAGAGCAGCTGGCTCCATTCCCATAAAAGAGCTAGGTCTGATCCGTAATCCACTCTGGGTCTTGACATTAAATGTGCAGTGGGTCGTCGACTCGAGTAGGTTAAGCCCATTAGCCCCAGTTGGCACGTTCATGCCTTGTGTAATGGGTGGATTTTTGGACCAGGATCCGAACCATTGGTAGCTGCCAACTTGAGCACCTCGCACGTGAGCGTGAACCTTTCATCTGGACCATCGACCTTGAGAATCTAACCGTCCAGGTCCATCACGATTCTAACAAGCGACGACCCATAATCACCACTGCTTAAAATTCTTTAGGTGGGTCCCACAGTAAAGGGTAAGTTTAGTTATGTTTTTTGAAAACTGAAAATACTGTTTAGAGAAGAGATTCACTTTCAAAATCTCTTATTTTTATCAAGCGATTCACTTTCAAAATATTACGAGGCCACATGAGAAATTGAATTCACTTTTTAAATCTCTTTTGGGGTTGTGTCAAAAAAAGTTTTATGTTGAGTTAGTTTTAAATGAGATTTACTTTCTAAATCTCATGTGATTCCAAATAACATCAGATGCAACCAAACTTAATCTTTTTTCTTGCCACGAGAGTTTAAACGCCACTACGCTTTTATCGTTTCTCTCTGCCCATGAGAAGTGGGTCCCACCATAAAGCTATTATACCATGGTACTTTGAAAATGTGGGTCCCGCACGGTGGCAGTTTCACGAAAGACAAAAGGTACCTCATCATTCATTCATGGTGATGAACGCATCAAACTAGAAGGGTTGGATTCCTTATGTTTCAGATGGGTCCCACAGAAAAATGTTGGGGCCGTTGAAACTCTCGTGATGAATGGCACTTAAGGAGGAATGATGGATGGAAGGCTGAAACAAAAGCACAAACCATGGTGGTTTGAATTCACCAAAGGAGGCTGGGAATTGAGATGAGCCGCTCATGACTTTTACTCATGAAATAGGCTTGTCATGGGTTCATTATTATTAGATATACATATATTTTATATCATAAATTATAAATGATTGAACCGTTATAGTTTGATGCACGGTGGCAGTTTCACGGATGAGTTTAGCTCGAGCTCGGTTCGAATCGACACATGAAACAAGCCAAGTTTGACGAGTCCCTGACCTGATCCGGGTTCGTCTGGCGTATGGTTTGCCAGGTAGTTTGTCCCCCCCCCCCCCCCCCCGCCCGGCCCAAGAATTGTGGGGCCCATCACGGGCCTGCCCTGTCTTGGACACTACATTCAAAAGAGCGCGGGTCCCACTGTATCTTTAATGACAGAAGCAGGTTGGATACGGGTCGGGTCGCGCTTTTCTCGCATCTCTGATACAGTATTAGAATTATACATGATCAAGTATCGTTTTGGATCTAGATCCGATCTAAAACTCATAATAAAATTTGAGACCCAGATCTGCTGAAAATATTCAACGGAGGGATACGTTATTTGCTTTTTCTTTAAATCAGAGGTAGGTAGAACGTATACTATGAATTCCGTATCAAACCCAGATATGTCTACCCGATTAGAAACCGGACCCCACCAAGTTCCAATCCGGACTCTGGTTCGGATACACTTTACCCGTATCCGACATCATGAAACGGATCCGTTTCTCACCTGGTTTGGAACTCCGACGCTGTTCGCTCGATGCCCCTCACACCGGTCATCTCCGCGAAGCGACCAACACGTGTCTACCAGAACGACCGGCGCTAACCGGTCACGCAAAGCCTGCCTACACACGTATGCCTTTTTTGCCAGAGAAGAAAATCCAAAACCACCTCTCTCTCTCTCTCTCTCTCTCGATCTTTTATTTTTGTAATTTTCTTCTCTTCTTCTCTTGGCAATTCTTCCGCTCTGTTCTTTGGCCGGTGGCGGTTGTTTTCCTCTTTTCCGGGCGTGATTCCTGCCGCGGATTGTCGCCGGTGCTTCTGATTCCGGTGGTTTGGGGATGGAGGCGACGCCGGGGGTGGCGATGAACGTCGGCGATTGGTGGGAGGACGTCAACAGTTCCACCGTCTGGCAGACCCGCATCTTCTACACCCTCTCCGCCCTCTACGGCTTCGTTGCTGCCGTGGCTCTCGTAATCTCTCTTTCTCTCGTTATTTTGATCTTCGAGGGTTTTTCTAAAAGAACGTTCTTTGCTCGTGGATTTTTGTTCGTTAGGAATATTCCGATTCATGATTGTAAGGAAAATTAGGGATTAGTTGTTCTATAAGCTCTAGTAACTCGTGAGCTTCGTCTGCTTTTTTTTTTCATTGGTATTTCGTTTTATTTTTGTTTGTTTTGATTAGAATTAGAATTTTCCCGTTCGTTCATTCATGGAAAGGTGATTTGTTTACCCTTACTTTCGTTGTTAGTGGATTTCTCAAATTTTTTAGATGTAGATTTGTGGAATTTCCATGTTTTTGTCTGCCTCGAGTTGCTTCGGTCTTCATTATTGGTGTCCGGCTCGTGCATGTGTGTATTTTTTGGTCAGTTTTGTTTTTGGGTTGTTAATCCTTGGCGTGAGTTTTATTTTTTTCGCGGTCATACGTTGGGATTGTTGAGCTTATTGGTCGTTTATAATCACTTTGTTTATGTATGCTAATTCATTACCCTTCTCTTGCTGCGTAGTTTGGGGTTGCTTACGGGTGAATATTTTTTTGTCACTTTGAAGTTTGAATTTTGGGCCATAAACGCTGGTGTTGCTATGAGCATAACAATGACAATTCAACTTCGGACGAGAACTTGAATTGTTGAATTGGTCTAGGGGTTGTACCCAGAAAAAAAGAAAAAAAAACTATAGAAAATAAATGATTACAAAATTGTTGCAGGATACCTTTTAGGTTTTCATGATACTCAAAATTAAAGTTGCCTTTCGCAATCTTGTGGTGATATTTTGGGTAGATATTTGCATTTCTTGGTGGGGATGGTGTCACAAGAAATTCAGGAAAATATCAAATTAGTGACTGTGTGAACTGTTGCAAGTTTTACAATAATGAAATTTGATATTTTTTTTATTTTCATTTTAGTGCCATCTTGATGCATCTCTAGGATTGTCTGCATGGGTGATTTTATTGAGACAAGGTTTATCATGCTAAATTAAAAATAATTATATGCATAGAGTATAGATCTGTATGCGAGAAGATTGTCCTGTTTTCCTTGGATTTTGATTTGTGGCTCTTTCCCACTTTTTGATCAATGCCTCTGTTCGTGAGCCAAGACAATGTGGCTCTTTTTTTGGTGCTTTATCTTCCTAAGTTTTCCGTTGTATTGAGTGGTGACTTACTGGATCGCAGATACAACTTGTGCGGATTGAATTGAGAGTTCCTGAATATGGATGGACAACCCAGAAGGTTTTCCATTTCTTGAATTTCGTAGTGAATGCAGGTTTGTATGTGATGTTGACCTTTGTCTGTTAGTTGTTAGTATGATATTGCTTCACGAGGATCTTTCTGTTAGTAAAATTGTTTTCCCTTCTTGATGTTATTATATCTGCAGTGAGGTCTGTTGGGTTTGTGTTCCGGCGGGCTGTTCAAAGAATGACACCTGAGGTACCTTTATCTGGTTCTCTTTTTTATCGAAGTTATTATTACTTTGAAGAACTTCTGTCTCTGAAATTTTGCTTTTTTTGTTCTATTGTAAGACTTATTGTTTGTCTCCCCCCCCCCCCCCCCCCCCCCCTTTCTTTCTGCTTGTAGATTCTCCAGCATGTCCTTTTAGATATGCCGGGTCTGGTATTTTTCACGACCTATGCACTATTGGTTCTTTTCTGGGCTGAGATATATTATCAGGTTATTACTCTGTGGATCTTTTTTTTCCTTTCTTGGTTATAGTGTGGAACTTTCTTTTTGAAATAACAACCGTTATGAATTTTTTAGGCACGGGCTGTATCTACGGATGGTCTGAGGCCATCCTTCTTTGCAATCAATGGGGTGATTTACGCAATTCAGGTAAAATAGTTGCACAACCAAAGCATTACTGGGATGTGGATTTTTGAGACGGGGAAATAAATGGAGGAATTTTGTACTTATTTTAGTGTTTGCTTGTAAATGATGGGTGTTGATCACTAAGGAATCTGGTGGAGTGTTATGAAAGTTGAATAGCACATGTTTGTACAGAAGTTGACCGTTTTTAACTGTTGGATGTCACGGTTCTGTGTTATTTTTGGTGTATCTGTTTTTTGTATACTGACTGAGTTTGACTAGAATGCATGTTCGCTTTAATTCTTAAAGATATTGTAACAACGGGGTGAATTTGAGTTTATAATGGATTCACTTATTGTCTGATTAACCAACCAACCGAGGAGCTAAGCATGTCTAGGTGTTGAAGAGACTCTTTGTACACTTCATAAACTGAGATGCAACTTGTATTTTATTTGAAACCCATCAGGCATTGATGCTGATTCACTGAACAAGTTTTTTCTAGGTAAAGGCTGCTTTTGGCATTTCTACCATCTCTTTTACACATATTAGAGTATCAGTGAAACCATTGGGTTCAGAGAGCCATCTTATGATCCATGTAATTTTATTGGATTAACCAATTTATGTTTAATGGATTGTAGAGCAATTATTTTCATAATGTTTGAAGAAAAGTCCTTGCTCTATGTCTGTGATTGGATTAGTGTGGTTGTTTGACTTAATTGGGATATGTATTTATCCCATCAAAGTTAGAAAACATTTTTCCATTGCTCTAGTTCAAAAGTTTCATTTCACATATTATTGAAGTACTCAAAAGGGTTGGCAACAGGCATTCTTAACCAAATGATGCCTTGAGGCATGAAGTTTAAGAAGCTCATATTGATAAAGAAGAATTGCATGTGAGCAATTAAAAGACTGGTAGGATACTTAATAACACATGAAGATGCTTTGTATGTGAAAAGACATGTCCTATACAAAATCTAACATGAAGTTGTAAAAATGTCAAGGCTTAAAATAGATGGTAGATCATTTAAAAACCTTGTGGAAATTGGGGCTTTTATGTCCTACTTATTTCATGAAAAGTGTCTTAGGTGAAGGCATTGGTAGGGGGAACTTATAGAAGCCATGTTGGTTCTTCTTGGGTGATTGTGTTATTTGCCAACTTAGGATGCTTGAATGGTTTGTGTAGTGGTGGCGAGTTGTTTTTTCTCAGTTGGAAGACAATGTTAATTTTGGATTCATAGTTTAATATGAAAGCACTGTTTTGATGCATTTTTATTTGTTATTTACCAATAATAAATAGAAATTCTATTTGTAAATTTATATAATAAACAATAATAAGGGTTTTTAGATGTTCACTGCTTTTAAAAGCAGGTTTGGGGCCTTAGATGACTTCCTGACGGGGTTCTATCTGGGGTTCTATCTGTCATGGGCTTAGAAGTGAAGGCCCCCGTGACGTAGCTTCGGGCAAACACAAACACCGAAGGCAGGCCTTTTGAGCGCACAAACAACGCACAACACACACGCACGAGCGAAAGCAAGAGTACGCGTATGCACAAACACAAAGAGAGCAAAGAGACAAGGATGCAAAAGCTTCTTTATAGATACTTGAGAGCAAAGTACATCAAGAGGGGAAGAGAGGGTCCGAATACACGGGGTTCTTAGGCCGTAAGGCCTTGTGGGGCACTCTAGAGTGCCAAAGAGGTGTATACATCAGAGCAAAAGGTGAAAAACATGGCGGTCCGGAACACGCTCTCCCGCCTAAGTTGGCGCCATCCTCGACGCCAATTGTTCATGGTAGCCTTCTACAAGCTGTCGATGCTGAAACATGTTGTTGACCTTCTCCCAGGTGGCTTCACATTCTGGCAATCCCTTCCACTGCACTAAGTACTTTTTCACTTTCCCTAGATAGTTGTTGGAATGGTTGAGGATGACATCTGACTCTCTGCCTGATACACTGATGGTTGAAGGAGCCCGCTACGGGATCAGAGCACGTTGAGGCATGCTTCGTTGAGGATCTCCTTCATCTTCGTGGAACGACTTCAGGTTGCTTATGTGGAATACCGGATACACTTGAAAGTTTGCTGGCAAGTCCAGCCGGTACGTCAAGTTTTCTAAACGTTTGATAATGCTGAAGGGACCATCATACTTGCGAATAAGGCCTCAGTGGTGGCCCCGAAAGATAACTGTGCGGTCAGGAAAGAGCTTGGCCAATACTTTGTCTCCAACACGAAATTCTGCTGGACGACGCTTCTCATCTGCCCATTTCTTCATGCGCTTGGTTGCCTTGTTTAGATATGCCTTCGCCAACTCTGTCTGATCTTGCCAGTTTTTGACAAACTGGTATGCATAAGGTGCTTTGCCACGTCCTCGCGCAGCAAGGGATTGCGGAGTCTGCGGCTGTTGCCCGGTTGCGACTTCAAATGGACTATGGTCGGATGACTCGCTCTTTTGAAGGTTGTAGTAGAATTGAGCCACATCAAGTAAATCAACCCAATCCCTTTGGTTGGCACTGACAAAGTGTCGCAGGTATTCCTCCGGCATACCATTTATTCTCTCTGTCTGTCCATCGGTTTGGGGGTGGAAACTTGTGTTGAAATGCAAGTTCGTCCCCATTAAGCGAAATACTTCTTGCCAAAACTTGCCAGTGATGCGTGCATCACGATCACTGACGATGCTCTCTGGAATTCCCCAATGCTTGATTACATTCCGCACAAATAACTTTGCAGTATCTGCAACTGAGCAGGTGGCAGGGGCGGGCGCCAAGACAACATACTTCGAGAACCTATCCACAACCACATAAATCGAACTGCAACCTTATGCTTTCGGTAAGCTCACAATGAAGTGAAAGAATCTGAATAGGGCTTCAAGATGAAAGAATCTGAATAGGGCTTCAAGATAGTGCGCCTTCAAGCTTTGGAGAATAGCCTTCAATCTGAAAATACAAAATAAAGAGAAGAGAGGAGAGGGGGGAGAAGAGGAGGATGCCAAATGGAAAGTAGGGCACGTTAAAAGTATCGTGACCCTCTCTTAATAAGATATATATAGGATCTAACACTACTGAACAAAATACATGAAAAATATACAGGATTACAAGTATGCCACCGCCCAAGCATGGGGAAAGCATACGCTCGGATATGGATCCAATATCGGATCCATATCCGATACAAATACAATTCTAACATCCCCCCTCAAGTTGTGCATGAGTTTTCATCATGCCCAACTTGTTCTTCAAATGCCAAAACTGTGATCCAGTGAGTCCTTTGGTGAAAAGATCAGCAACTTGTTCAGAAGTATGTATATATGCAGGGGAGATTTCCTCATCTTCTATTTTCTGACGAATGAAATGTTGATCAATCTCAATGTGCTTGGTACGACTGTGAAGTATGGGATTGAATGAAATTTTAATAGCACTTTGATTGTCAACCAGCATGGAAGATTGAGCAATAGGAAGAGATAATTCCCCAAGGAGGTGACGAAGCCAAGTAGCATCGGCAGTGCCAGCAGCCATGGCCCTATATTCAGCTTCTGTGCTGGATTTTGCAATGGCGCGTTGTCTGCGACTACTCCAACAGACAAGATTAGAATTGAGAAAGACACAATAGCCAGAAACAGATCGGCGTTCATCAAGATCGCTTCCCCAATCAGCATCAGTGTAAGTAGAGATAATATGACCATCCACAGTAGGAGACATGCGTTTATAAGTAAGTCCATCGCCAATAGTCCCCTTGAGATAACGTAAGATACGCTTGACAGCTTCCATATGAGTGTCTGTGGGAGCATGCATAAACTGGGAAACTTGATTGACAGCATATACAATGTCGGGCCGAGTGAATGTCAAATATTGAAGTTTCCCAACAATACTGCGGTAAAGGGTTGGAATAGGATATGCAGGACTGCCATCTGAAACGTTCAACTTTGCATGCAAAACGCTGGGCGTGTTAATGGGCTTACAATCAGACATACCAGAGGATGTGAGAATATCAAGGGCATACTTGTGTTGAGAAAGAGTGAGGGAATCCTCAGTCCTGTCTAATTCAACACCCAAAAAATATCTGAGGTCCCCGAGATCTTTCATTTTGAAGTGTTGTTCTAACACTTCTTTGATTTGGACGATATGAGAGGAAGTATTTCCCGTGAGAACAATGTCATCCACATATATCAATAACCAAGTAGTGATCCCTCCTTTGTGATAGATAAAAAGAGAATGATCAAGAGCACTCTTCTGAAAACCAGCTTCTTGAATGTGAAGGGAGAACCTTTCAAACCATGAACGAGAAGCCTGTTTTAACCCATATAATGACTTGTGCAACTTGCATACCCATAGATTAGAATCATTAGTAGCATATCCTGGTGGCTGTTCTATGTAGACGTCCTCTTTGAGGAAACCATGAAGAAAAGCATTTTTGACATCAAGTTGATGTAATGACCATCCAAAAGTAACAGCAAGAGAGAGAATAACTCGAATGGTACTCATCTTAACAACAGGGCTGAAAGTCTCATCATAATCTTCCCCATGTTGTTGAGTGAAACCTCTAGCCACAAGACGAGCTTTATACCTATCAATACTGCCATCTGGTTTATATTTGATTTTATAAACCCATTTAGACCCAACAACATTCTTATCCCTTGGCCGTGGAACGACTTCCCATGTTTGACATTCATTCAGGGCTTCCATTTCTTCATTCATGGCTTCAATCCAACGGGAATTTTGAGAGGCCTGAGAATAACACTTTGGTTCAGTCTGTTTATGCAAACTGGTCATAAAAAGCTGAAAATCCAAAGTGAAAGTGTTATAGCTTATCCATCTATCCACGGGATGTCTCGCTCGAGTGGACCTTCGTGGATGAGAAGGAACAATGACAGAATCAGTAGTAGAGGCAGGAGTGCGACGAGAATAAACCAAGCCAGAAAATCTATCTAAAGGAGGATCAGCCATCTGAGTATCAGACATGTCTGCTTCAATGTGAGTACTATCCATCTGGGCATCAGACATTTCTGCTTCAATGTGAGTACTGTCAGAAGGGGCTGGAAAAGTGGTCGGTTGAATCCCATCGCCTAAGATATTAGCACATAACCATGGATCATATAGTCTGGACGCTGAATCATGAATAGCCTTGGAAGAAGTGTGAAACTGCAATCTGAGTTCATAAAAAACAACATGTCTTGAAATATGTATACGGCCTGTTAGGGGATTATAGCACCTATAGCCTCGATAATGGTCTGCATAGCCCACAAACTGACACATTATAGCCCGAGCCTGAAGTTTGTTCCGGAGGCTGGAATCAACATGAACATAGCAAATGCATCCAAAAACCCGAAGCTCATCATACTTAGGATGCTCATGATTCAAAAGAAAGAAAGGAGATTTCCCTGCGAGAAGAGCTAAAGGCAATCGATTTATAACATAAACGGCCGTGTGAAATGCCTCAGTCCATAGAGTCATAGGGAGATCAGTGTCATGGAGCATGCTTAAGGCAGTCTCTACAATGTGTCGGTGCTTGCGTTCTGCAATGCCATTTTGCTGTGGTGTGTGTGGACAAGATATTTGTCTAGTGATGCCATGATTTAGCAAGTATTCAGTAAATTCAGATGATAAATATTCACCACCACCATCACATTGAAAATGCACTATGTTGGATGAAAATTTATTTTGGATGAGGGCATGAAATTGGCTAAACAAACGGAACACTTCAGATTTGTGTTTTATGAAGTGTATCCATGTATAGCGAGAAAAAGAATCAACAAAAATGACATAGTATCTACTGCCGGAAGGAGATGAGACAGGAGCTGGTCCCCAAACATCAGAGTAAATTGTTTCAAACAATTTAGAAGCTCTTTTATTGATGGAATTAAAAGGAAGGGCATGACTCTTACAAAGTTGACAGCTTGAGCACATGCCTGACTCACTAACAGGTCTCAGACTGGATTTGTGCAACAATCCATTATTAACAAGGCTAGAAATAAAAGAATGACTACAATGGCCTAATCGATTATGCCAAATGGACGGCATATCTATTTGAGTCAAATTGACTTCATTCGGACTGATAGGAAAAGAAACAGATGAACTGGACTTGGACACTGGAGGAGCTTCTTTGAGGACGTACATGTTGCCTTCACGAATTCCTTCAGCGAATATCGTCTTGGTGAGAGGATCCTTGACAAAAACAGAGGAAGGAGTGAATTCAACTGATGTGGAAGAGTCATCAATGAGTTTAGATACTGAAATAATGTTTTTCTTGACATTAGGGACGACTAAAACATTGTGTAAAGGAAGAGAAGTATGCGGCAAAGAAACATATGCATTACCAATGTGAGTAATTTTGTGGTGAGTGCCATCACCTGTAACTACAGAACCTTTTGCTAAATATGGAGATGCACTAGAGAGTTTACCTGCATCATCAGTCACATGGGCGGCAGCACCAGAATCCACATACCAGACACCATCATCATTTTGCTTGAGATTCAAATTAGAAATAGCTGTCATTAAGAGTTGTTGTGCATCGGGCGTGAATGAGGAGGAAGACGCTCTAGAAATGATAGAGGGGGTTAGCCTGTGATCACGTCGACCTCCCTTAGCTTTGTTCTGAGGATTGTGCCAACATTCAGATTTAACATGTCCTCTCTTGTTGCAATAGAAACATGTAGGGATACGCTTTGGCATGTTAACAAGAGTGCTGCCCTGAGGAGTAGGAAGAATACCCTTTCCTTGTTCGGATGTATGAGCCCAAGTATGTGCACGCTGTCCTGACACACCATGTGTAGAAGTAACTAAAATACTGGGCGAAGTAGAAATGGAAGCATCATGCCTGTGAACTCTACTAGCCTCATGCTGGATCAATTTTGCCTTTAAGTCTTCAAAAGAGGGTAAGACAGGGAGAACCTCCAGAGCAGTGCAAAATATATCAAACTCTGACCCTAGACCACTAAGAGCCTGCTGAACTTTATCCTTGTCTGAAATAGGATGGCCAATAACAGCAAGTTGATCGCTTACATTTTTAATCTCATAGAGATACTCAAGTACAGATCTGGAGCCTCTATTTATGCTTTGAAATTGACGCTTCAATTGAAGATATCTAGCTTCTGAAACTTGAGAGTATGTATTTGCAAGCGTATTCCATAGTTGAAAAGCTGAGATATCATCATCTATACCTGCAAGCACTTCTTCATTGAGGGTAGAAGTAATATAAGCAACTAAAGCCTGATCATGTGCCATCCATACGGCATATGCTGGATTAGGGATATTATCTGTAGCAGTCACCGAACTAGTAGCATCCTTTGTTTCACCCAAAATCAATTCAGGCGGGGCTGGAGTAGAGCCATCAATATGACCATATAGACAATGGCTCTTAATGAAAGGGACTATCTGACGTTTCCACGTCAAATAGTTGGAATGGGTTAACTTTTGGGAGATGAGTTGGGAGAGAAAACTCGAAGAGAGGGTGGACATGATTATGCTGATATAATATTTGCGTTTCCAAAGGTACTCGGCTGAAGGATCAGGCACTCGGCTGAAGGATGAGGATCAGGCACTCGGCTGAAGAATGAAGATCAAACTCAGCAGATCGTGGCCTGGTTGACAGGCGTGATGAAGAAGGCAGACGTAACTCAGCAGTTCGTCGATCGTGGCTGGAGAAGACTCGCTCGTGGCTGGAGAAACAGGCGTCGATCGTGGGTTGCTCTGATACCATGAAAGAATCTGAATAGGGCTTCAAGATGAAAGAATCTGAATAGGGCTTCAAGATAGTGCGCCTTCAAGCTTTGGAGAATAGCCTTCAATCTGAAAATACAAAATAAAGAGAAGAGAGGAGAGGGGGGAGAAGAGGAGGATGCCAAATGGAAAGTAGGTCACGTTAAAAGTATCGTGACCCTCTCTTAATAAGATATATATAGGATCTAACACTACTGAACAAAATACATGAAAAATATACAGGATTACAAGTATGCCACCGCCCAAGCATGGGGAAAGCATACGCTCGGATATGGATCCAATATCGGATCCATATCCGATACAAATACAATTCTAACATGAAGTCCATGGTTATGCACTCCCACGAACGACTTGGCACAGGTAGGGGCTCCAGTAGTCCAGCAGGTCTCTGATTGATGGGCTTGTCTTGTTGGCAAATCAAGCAAGTCCACACATAAGCATCTACGTCATCACGCATCTATGGCCAATAGAATGCACGTTCCAATACTTTCAAGGTCCTCTGTTGCCCTGGGTGACCCACCCAGGTAGTATCGTGGCACTCGTGCATCAAGCGCCTTCTCAAGGTATCTTGTCGCGAAATGTATAGACGATCGCCCACAGCGCGGAGCAAACCATCCTCTAACCAGAATCTCTGCGTCTTTCCTTCATTCACTAATACGATCAATTGTTGAGCCATTGGGTCACTTTTTGAAGCTTCTCACACTTGTTCAAGAAGATCACTCGTCGGTTGGCTCACACTGTCGTTTCAGGCGAGTAAAGCTGCAAGTTCCGCCTTTTGACTCAATGCGTCGGCCACAACATTGGTCTTGCCTGGCTTATACTCGAGGACCATATCAAATTCTGCTAAGAAATCCTGCCAACGCGCTTGCCTAGGACTCGGCTTCTTCTGAGTTTGGAAGTAGCTTGTCGCAATGTTGTCAGTGCGCACAGCGAACTGCGATCCCAAGGGATAGTGTCTCCATGTGCGGAGACAATGCACGACCGCCAACATCTCGTGCTCGTGCACAATATATCGACGTTCAGCGTTGTTCAACTTCCTACTTTCAAATGCGATAGGATGTCCTTCTTGGAGCAACACCCCACCAATAGCAAAATCAGACGCATCGGTCTGCACTTCAAACGGTTGCCGACAGTCAGGCAACTTCAACACTGGCTCCTCCGTCAAGGCATGCTTCAACCCATCAAAAGCTTTCTGACAGGCATCAGACCATAGCCATGGTCTGTCTTTCTTCAACAGATCTGTGAGCGCGACCGCAATCTGAGAGTATTCCTTGATGAAGCATCGATAATAATTTGCAAGCCCCAAGAAGGAGCGCAACTCAGGAACCTTAGAGGGCGGCTCTCATGCTTGAATATCTTCAATCTTTTTATGGTCCATTTTGAGATTGTCTCCTCCCACAATATGCCCCAGAAAATGGACTTGCTTCTGGCCGAATAGGCACTTCTCTCGCTTGACATATAACTCGTGGTCCTTTAGAGTCTGAAACACAATCTGAAGGTGCTGAACATGCTACTCCATCGAGTCGCTATACACCATTATGTCATCCAAGTACACGACGACAAACTTGTCAAGGTGCGGGTAAAAGATTTTATTCACTAAGGTCGAAAAGGTAGTGAGCACGTTTGTCAAGCCAAAGGGCATGACAAGGAATTCGAACGCCCCATATCGCGTTACACAGGTAGTTTTTGGCTCATCCCCCTATGCAACTCTGACTTGCCAGTAGCCAGATCTCAAATTCAACTTAGAGAAGACTCCAAGTTGATCAAACAAGTCCGCGATCAAAGGAAGCGGGTACTTGTTCTTCACCGTCATTTTGTTCACTGCCCTATAGTCGACACACAACTGTTTCGACCCATCATGCTTTGCTTGAAACAGCACGGGCGCTCCAAAGGGAGCTTTGGATGGTTGGATGATCCCCGCTTCGAGCATATAATCCAGTTGTTTGCGTAATTCCTATAGCTCAGGAATCGCCATGTGATAAGGAGTCATTGCAGGTGGTCGTGCACCCAGTACTAATTCAATCTGATGGTCTACCTCACGCCTCGAAAGTAGCTTCTTCGGCATCTAGGCGGGCATAACATTGCCAAACTTCTTAAATACTGGCGCTAAGGCCTTTGGGACAACTGCGGCTTCTTCTGCCTCGCCCGTAACGCGAATTGTGACAAGAAAAGTCTCATCACCGGTTTTCATGCCTCTCTTCAACTGGAGCGCAGCCACCAAGCGCTCACAGGGCTTCCCTGCCATCGCAGTAACCATGCAGGGCTGACTCTCACTCTCAAAGTTGACGACGTTGAGGTGGGGCATCTGCATTGCCTTGTTGCTTCTCAAGAATTCCATCCCGATGATGACTTTAAAATCATCCATAGGTGCAACTGATAATATGATCCTTCCCGACCAGTTATGGATCTGCACTGGTACATCACGAGCGACGCCATAGATGGCCTTAGCCTCCGAATTAACCGCTTTCATGCAACTCTCTTTCTATTCCCACTGTAATCCCAACTGTTCTGCTTCTTCACGCGAGATGAAGTTGTGCGTAGCACCAGTGTCTATCAATGCCTTGGTAAGTCTTCCGTTGAGCAGAAGTTCCAAGTACATCAACTCTTTGCATATTGTCGGTTCCGCAACAATTGTGACCTTTACTGCATTCATCATCTGCATTACGCCAACTGTTGGCGCCTCTGCAGGTTGATCATCTTCCTCACCCTGAACAACATTCGCAGCTCGGGGTACACGGTTATCTCCATTCCCTCAATGATCCCCATGGCAGATACGACAGTCACGACGACGATAATTGCCGCCCTGAAAGTTATTCCAATTTTGGTTATTATTTTGACCATCTTGTCGGTCATGATTCTGCAGGTTTTCCCGGTCAACATTTTGTTCTTGGTCGTTCTTTCGGTTGTTGCGATCATTTCCTTGTTGTCTGCCTTGAATTGCAGGGTCATTCCTATCAAACTCGGCAAGTTTCTCTGCAACCACAAGCGCCTCAGCTAGCGTTGCAGGGTAATGCCGAATGAGTTCTTGGTTTGCCCATCCTTACAGCCCGTTGCCAAAATAGAACAGTCGTTCCTGATCATCCATTCTTTTCATTTTCAGCATTATCGAAGAGAATTTCTCGCCTTGACATAGTCATGCATTGACCCTGTTTGTTTCAATGCCAGCAACCTTTTGCGGGCCATTTTCTCTTGATTTTTGGGTAGAAAATAGTCTCGTATTTCCTTCTGGAGGTCCTCCCACAAGACTATAACAATCAATCCCCGTCAAACATCACCCAAGTGACGTCTCCACCAGAGAGTCGCTTCATCCACAAAGTACATTGTTGCAGTCTGCAGCCTATCTGCGTCCTCCTCTATCCTCGCAGCTTCTAAAAACTGGTTCATCTCGTAAATAAAATTCTCGATATCCTTTGAGTCCCGCGTGCCTTTATACTTTGCGGGCTCAGGTAACCTGTAACGTGTTTTATCCACGTATGTCGCAACGCCGCCAGCCGGGGCAGTTCTCAACTGCTGCTCCAATTGTTCATTATTTCGTCGGACAACATCCAATTCGGCAACCATGATGTTGAACTGACCCAACAAATCATCAAATCTGGTGGAAAAGTCCTCCACCGAGTAGTTAAGTTTAGTGGCAAAACTTTCCATCGAGTCTTTCACTCCCTCTACCGTTGTCTTGATCTCTGCATTGAGATCATTAAAAGCAATACAAGTTCCATTAACCAACTTCTCCATATTGGTCACCGACCCAGTCAGCTCCGCAACATCGCGCGAGATGACTGACACCCGTTCGTCGGCCATGAAATCCTCTTCAGCAGGAACCATACTGCCTGAAGGGGTCATGGCATTCTTCTTTGGTGCCATTGTCACTCCCAATGTCGACAAGGCTCTGGTACCAACTTGTCACGGGCTTAGAAGTGAAGACCCCCATGACGTATCTTTGGACAAACACAAACACCGAAGGCAGGTCTTTTGAGCGCACAAACAACGCACAACACACGCGCACGAGCATAAGCAAGAGTATAGAGCAAAGAGACAAGGATGCAAAAGCTTCTTTATAGATACTTGAGAGCAAAGTACATCAAGAGGGGAAGAGTGGGTCCGAATACACGGGGTTCTTAGGCCGTAAGGCCTTGTGGGGCACTCTAGAGTGCCAAAGAGGTGTATACATCAGAGCAAAAGGTGAAAAACATGGCGGTCCGGAACACTATCATTGTCCCCTTATAAACACACACAACTATGACACAAAGATATGATACCACCTGGCGTGTGACCTTTGTTTATAATTTTGTTGAAAAACAGGACATGAGGACAGATTTTGTACTGAAATATAATTAAAGTTATTAGAAACTTAAAATATTTAAATAATCTTTCTACTTGTGTGGTATGTGTCAACATGTTTGATTTGTGTCACCAAGGACATGCGGCCAAAATAGCATGTCCACTGTCACACGGACTTTCTAACAGGGGCACCACACTCGCGTCGCACCCGCAGCCAGGCGGGTGTAACACTTGGACACAACTTCCTTTGTGTTAGGTGAAGTCCACCACACTGAGGTCCATTTCTATCCAAAAGTAGATTCAGTTAACCCTAATCAAGTCCATTTATATATATATATATATATATATATATATATTATATAAATACATAAATGCACACACACACAATGTTAACTTAAAACTGTTAAAAATTATATATATACCCTCCCTGCACCCAAGTTTATTTAAAGTGCCGCATCTGCACCCGTACCCGCACCTGCACCTATGTGACATAGCATGTCCATGAGAGGGAGAGGGAGAGGGAGAGGGAGAGGGAGAGGGAGAGAGAGTGTCCAATGTTGTGAGACTTGCTAGAAAACTAGATTTCCAGTGAAATGGATGATAAAAGCTAGACCACCCTACAAGAACAACTCCTCTGATGTCCATTTCGTTTTGCGAGCAGTTACTAGCTATGTCACAGGGATTCAGCCAGACAGGTTCCGCACCCGCGTCGACGCGATGCGGGTGCGGCACCGGGTGCATTGACCACACCCAGGGTCATTTTGGTCCAATTTTTTGATTTTTTTTTTAAATTTGCCCTATGAAATGGGTTGTGGAATTAAAAAAAAAAATTTGCTGACAGCTGACCGCGCAGCGGGACCCGCCCCTTGCTGGATTTTGATTTTGATTTTGGCCTTGATAGCTTCTGTCTCTTTAGAGTTGCCTATTCCCTGACGAGGACTTCCAGATTATTCACCTCTCCCCACCCCTTGATGGATCCCTGCAAGTAGTGATGAGAGAATGAAAGGATGGAACAGCCGAAGCGTGGATGCCTGCTAGTTGTTGCTGCTCTTGTTTTATAATTGAGCACTTGTGTCCACAACATCTGACGAGCTTTGTTGGCATCCCATGCTATTCCTGCCTCCAAACAATGAATTCACAGCGTTGGAAAACATACTGTTAACTTGGAAATGACGATCCATCTTCCTCAAAAATTAAAACCAAAATTCAAGAGCCGTTTGAAGTCTTTATCCTTCAACCATCCATATCTTTCTTCGTCAAGTATTTTCTCTCTCCATAATAAATGATAATGGTGGTGGTAGCCTTGGTGGCTATTAGTATTCACTTTTCTCCCGACGAGATGGGTGCTCTAGCCGTAGCCTGGTATAGACCTCTCTTCTCCACATGTCAAATTCAATAAATTTCTTTTGGCTGTCATCTAGAGTCCAGACCGGAGATCTGGGTGCAATTGTATATAAAATGAAATTTGAAGAACCCTAAGCAGTGGAATGGTAGTGGTAGGGGTGGCAATTTCTGACACGACCCGTCAACCCGACCCACCAACCCGCCTCTTAGGTGGGTTCGGGTTGGGCTTAAGCCAACCCGTTTAATAAACGGGTCGACCCGCGTAACCTGTTTATTAAACCGGTCGGGTTCGGGTTGGGGGTATGCCAACCCGCCAACCCGGCTGACCCGTTTAATAAACGGGTTAGGCGGGTGGGTCGACCCGCCAACCCGACCCGACAACCCGCCAACCTGCCTACCTGCCAACCCGATCCGTCAACCCGCGAACCTGAAAACCCGTTTACCCGACCCAACCCATTTATTAAATGGGTTGGCGGGTCGTGTCGGGTTACCCGTTTATTAAACGGGTCGGGTTCGTGTTTGCCACAGCCGACCCGTTTAATAAACGGGTCGGGTTCGGGTTGAGGTATGCTGACCCGCCAACCCGCCAACCCGACCCGATTGCCACCCCTAGGCAGTGGCGGTGGAGCCATAGGCCTTGTGAAGACTCTCTCTCCAACAAACCACATCAAACCTTTCACTTATATTTTTTTTTCGTGAAGACCAAGGAGTTTCAGACATGATTGAATCATGACAGTCAGCAGAACGCAGCAGGCTGGGTCGATCAGATTGCCAATCCTTTTAGTTCATCAATTTTGTCCCGTTGCGCCAAAGTACACAACAATTTTGTCCCGTTATAAGTCCTAGGAATATATATATATATATATATATATATATATATATATATATATATATATATTTTTTTTTTTTTGCCGCACCCCCCCACCCGAGTTTTTTGGAAGTAACACATCCCCACACCCACACCCGCACCTGCACCCATGTGACATAGGTTACTAGTCAATCATGATTGTTAGGTGCTAACGTTGGTAAAGTATGATTGGGAATGAGCTTGAGGGATATCTATAGCAAGAACAGGAGGATTGGTCAAAGAGGTTGGCTGATGCCTCCCCATGAAACCAACATGGCGGTCCATAGAAGCATTAATTGCGAGAAGAAGAGCTCATGAGCTCAAGAGAGAGAGAGAGAGAGAGAGATGTTAATATATATATATATATATATATATATATATATATATATATATATATATATATATATATATATATATATGTTTTTGTCTAGATTGCCCGATAGGGGTATTTTTGTCTTTTCATATCGTTGTTTCTAGAAACAACTATTTTACTAGGTTAGATTTTTAGTTTTATTTAAATATAATTTTTGCTTTTTATTTTTTTCTTTTTTAAATCACATTGGGGGCCCCAACATATAGTCGTTGGGCCCCAACGGTCATAAATATGACTGTTGGGACCTCCCAACGACTCTATGTGGGAGCTCCCAATGGTCTCTCACTTCCCCATTGATTGTGTATAAATAGCGGTGTCTCCCCTTATTATTTCTAAGCTTCTCCAGCTCTCTTCAATAAAGACTTTATATTCTTTATTTGTTTGTGTTGCCTTTTTAAGGCTTTTATTTTGTCCCATCGTGGACTTCTTGATTGTATTCTCCTTGTGCCATTGTGCTTGTCCATTATTGGACTTTGTTGATGCTTTTGCATCCTCAAGTTATATTTCCACATACTTCATTTCAAGAGAGAGAGAGAGAGAGAGAGAGGATTGGGAGTATGGAAAAGATAAATTGAAAGAGAAAAGTGCAAAGATAACCTCCCTTGTTAAAAAGGGGGTTATTTTTATTTATTTGTAGTAACATTTATAACAAGTAAATGTAAGTAAGATATCTAAACAAAGTTTTTAAAAATAAAAATAGATAGATGAAATTTTTTTATTTATATACCACAAAGTAAACCCTTTTGGGTTTATTAGTTAAAACAAATGTAGTAAAAGTGGTGTTTTGGTAGAAAAGATGTTGGGTGACACTTAATTTGGGGTGTGATATCAGACAGTGGCTAGAGAACTGCAGGTTGTTTATTTGTGCACATAAAGTCAAGAACTGTCTGTTAGGTTTATTTGTCACTCTTTTAGGTCTCAAATGTTGGCAAAAGCGGCCCAAACATATTGTACATAAAGTAGCCATGTTTTAGAAAATATCATGATGTCAAGAATGGGGAAAGAGAAAAGTTTTTGCATTTAAGGAAAATACCACATAACTCACTGTTAAAATGTATTCCTTTTGTATATATATATATATATATATAGATATATATATATAGAGAGAGAGAGAGAGATGCATATACATATATACTATATATATATATGTATACGTCTCTCTCTCTCTCTATATATATATTTATATATATATATATCATTTACTTAGTTTGTAAAACCCGATAAGGGTAATTTAGACTTTTCACATTTTACGCATATTCCAATAGGAATATGTTTGTATTTTTATTTTCTTATTTTCTTTCTTTTTCTTTATTCTTTTCTTTATTCTTTTTTGATCATTGTACTACCTTTGGAGGGGCCAATGTAGTCGTTGGGCCTTGTGACCGTTGGAGGGGCTCCAACGACTACATTGGAGCCCCTCCAAGGTCTCCCTGTAGTGCTTATAAATAGGGGACTTCCCCTTGTATTTCCTTAAGCTTGAGAGCTCAAGCTCCTTTACTTTTTTCTATATAAAGATATTTTTTTTTTATGCCTTTGTGTTGCATGTGTGTGTTGTTTTATGCTTTTGTGCATAATTATTCAAGTGTTCTTTGGGTGCCTTTGTGTACATCTCTTGTGAAGAATTCTTGCTTGTATGCATATTGTCTCTTTGAAGACATTTTTACATAGTATTAGAGCTTGGTTATTGTAGAAGTGAATAGAGTGTCACTTCATTTCATCGTGCACCTCGAAATTTGTGCACTCATCTCTCTCTTGGATTTCAGCATGGAGATTTCTTTCCATATATATTAAGAAGCATACTTCATCAAGTAGGCTCCAAGAGACCCATCTTCTGGTAAGATTTTTTTTTCTCTCCTCTTTTTCTCTTCTCGAATAGCGGAAAAGGATTCTCACTTCTCTCTGGGGTTCAAATTAAATGGCTCAAACTATCATGTTTGGGCCGAAAATATGGAAACCCATATCAAGAGTAAAGGGCTTTGGAGATATGTTCAAGGCTCAATACCGGAACCGGAACCTAAGATTACTTTGGTAGAAAAAGGAGAAATAAAAATTCTTGAAGGTGAAAGAAATAAAGCTCTTGAAGACTATTCCAAGAAGCATGAGGAATGAAAGATGAGAAATTTTAAAATCCTATCATGGATTTTCTCATCCGTTGAGACAAGGATCAATGCCAACATCATAAAATTCAAGAAAGCTTCTCAAGCATGACAATATCTCGAAAAGATGTATATTTCAAGAGATTTATCTCACAAGTATTATCTTCAAAAGAGGGCCTTGACCCTCAAACAAAATGAAATGACTATTAGAGAATATTTTGCGGAATTGTAATCCATTTGGGATGAACTTGCTATGATTGAACCCAAATAGAGTGGTGAAACCATTGAGCTTAGGCATAAGCAATTTGAGGAGGCTCATTTTTTCAATTTTTTAAATAGGCTTAGACCCGAAATAAAAAAAAATACGATCCTCCCTTCTTTCCTCCTTTACTTCCCCTTCTCTTGAGGATGTTATTACAAAACTTAGTGGGGAAGAGACCCGTATGGGTATAAGCAAAAACAACCCAAGTGTTCTTGCAACACCCTCTAACCAAGAAGAAAGTGATGGTGTAAATGTCGTTTCAAGATCGGGGAACAATTTGAGAACCTATAAACCTCCTCACTTCAAAAATCAAAATCAAGGATCAAGCGATCAAGGAGAAAAAAGAGACTATAGCAAGATTGTATGCCACTTTTGTAAGGAACCGGGACACATCAAACCGGTTTCCTCAAAATAGAAGAAGTTGTTAGCTATGACTACCACATCTCAACCCCAAAAGGAAGAAAGTTCATCTTCTTTAAACTGAGTTCTTTCCTTGCATCAAATTGTGGAAGCACTTCGACCACTTCTCAAGGGGGCAATTTTCGGAGCGGCCACATCCACCTTCTCTCCTCTCGGTAAGACTTCTTGGCTTTTGGATTCGGGTGCCTCTCTTCATATGTCCCCAAATATTTGTTCTCTTTTCGAATATTTAAAACATCTCTCTCCAACGTTTGTTTCAACCGTGGATGGCACTTTTCTTGAAATCAAAGGAATCAGAAATTTTGAAGAACAAGGTTTTTTTATCCTTAAAATTAGATTTATACCAAAATTGAATTTAAATTTGTTTTCGATCTTTCAACCATCAGATCATGGATGTGATATAAAATTCTCATCTAATAAATGTTGGATACAAGATTGCCGGTCCGGGAAGTTGATTGGGAAAGGCTCTAGGAAGGGAGATCTATACTATGTAGACTTTCTTCATATTCCAAAGAATCTTTTTGTAATGTTGTGCAACACAAAGACATTAATATATAACATAAAAGACTTTCATCCCAATGTCACCAAGATTTCTTATTTACCTTTTGCCAAACATCTATGTAAAAATGATTGCACTCTTAGAAAAATGAGAAGTTTGTCTTTTTATCAAAAATCTATGTTTACTACAAAACCTTTTAAACTCGTTCATTCAGATGTTTGGGGACCGACACCCGTTACCTCAAAATAAGGGTTTGCATATTATGTGATCTTTGTGGATGATTATTCTAGATATTCTTGGATATACTTTTTGCAACATTTAAAACCTATCATATGATGATTAAAAATCAATTTGACAAAAAAATGAAAATTTTTAGAACTGATTCCGAAGGAGAATATCTCTCAAATGAATTTAAGAGTTATCTTGAAAAACATGGGATAATTCATAAAAAATCATGTCCCAAAACACCTCAACAAAATGGTTTGGCCGAAAGAAAACATAGACACATCATTAAGATATTTAGAACCTTATTTCTCAAAACATTTCAAAAAGATTTTAGGCCGAGGCGGCTCTTGTGTTTGTTTATCTCATCAATCGTCTTCTATCCAAAAATTTGAATAAGGTTTCACCCTTTGAAATTTTGTATAAAAGAGACCCTGATTATAGTAGGTTAAGAATTTTTGGATGAAGTGTTTACTCAAAAAGGGTTTCGATGCTATGATGTTGAAAATGATAAATTGTATGTCTAGAAATGTAAGTTTTCTAGAAAATGTTAGTGGGTTTGAAAGACATGAATTTCATGCTGAAAATGTAGATTACTCTTTCCTATTCTTTCTATTATATAGAGATGATGACATTAGTGATGACGAGTCAACACAAAACACACAAAACAATCTTAGCAATAATGAAGTAGAGGAAAATAACAACTTTCTTCATTCATCTATCTATCAAGAGACTGATGATAGAACATACAAGGAGCCTATCACCTATACACATAGAGACAAAAACAATTTTAGAAGTGCTATAGAAAAATATAATGAGCCTAAGGAAACAACTACATTAATGAAAGTTCACAAAGAACTGAGAGAAATAGAAAACCTCGATCTAGGTTCATATCCTATGACTCCTCTCCCAAACATAGAGCCTACCTTAGCACCATTCGTTCATACGTAGAACCAAATTTTTTTGAAGAAGCCAAAAAAAGTGATGAATGGATAGAGGCTATGGAAAATGAACTTAGAGCACTTAGAAAGGCTAAGACATGGGAATTTCAAGATCTTCCCAAAGGTAAGAAAACTATAGGGTGTAGATGAGTTTTTAAAGTCAAAACCAAGAGTGATGGGACTCTTGAGCGATATAAAGTTTGTCTAGTTGCTAAGGGTTATGGTCAGGAATATGGGATAGACTACGACAAAACGTTTGCTCCCGTTGCACGAATGATTACAGTAGATGTCTTATTACCATTGCATCAATTAAAAGTGGAACATATACCAAATGGATGTTAAAAACGTCTTTTTAAATGGGGATTTATATAAAGAAGTTTACATGGATGTTCCTCCTGGAATGAATTGTCCTAACGGAAAAGTTTTTCATTTACGAAAAGCGCTTTATGGATTAAAACAAGCTCCCAAGGCTTGGTATGATCATTTTAACAACTTAATGACAAAAAATGGATTTATCTCATGCTATACTGACACTGCTCTGTTTATGAAGAAATCTGATGCAGGAATTGTAATCTTGTTGTTATATGTTGATTACAGGTGATGATGTCAAGGGAATAAAAAGAATTAAGCATGCATTGACAAGACTTAGGATTTCTGACATATTTTTTAGGCATGGAAGCTACCTTTTCTCATAGAAGATATTTCCTATCCCAAACTAAACTTGCTTGTGAGGTCATGACAGGTCAGGTATTAATGATGACAAAATTTGTGAAACACCAGAGTAGTTGGATCAAAGATGAAAATTGATGATGGGATTCCTCTGGATAATCTCACTCCCTACAAACAACTGGTTGGATCATTGATGTATCTTAGCATCACCAGGCCTGATATATCTCACGCAGTTCATATCGCCAGTCAATTTCAACATGCCCTTACATCGGTACACATGAGTGTCGTTCTTCGCATCATCAGATATATAAAGGGGACAATAAATAAGGGAGTCTTTCTTTCTTCATCTTCTAAGTTAAATTTAATTGCATACACTGACTCTGATTGGGGAGCTTATCCTAATAATCGTCACTCCATCACTGATTTCTGTATTTTTTTAGGAGAATCATTGGTCTCTTGGAGATGCAAAAAGCAACAAAAGGTGTCTCTATCCTCTACCGAAACCGAGTATCGAGCCATGACATCTACAACCATGAAAATAGTATGGATTCAACCCTTACTAGAAGACATGGGAGTTTGTCTTCAAGAACCAACGAAGTTATGTTGCGACAATAAGAGTGCGATATATATTGCCAAGAACCACACTTTTCATGAGCGCACAAAACATATCGAGATGAACTGTTACTATGTCCGAGAAGAATACTTGAAGAAGGTCATCGATCTCCCATATGTGACATCTGAGTATCAACTGACTGACTTCTTCACTAAGGCATTTTGCTCTCCTAGATTTAATTTTCTTCTTGGCAAACTTGTGGTCATCATACCGTAAGTTTGAGGGGGGGTGTTAAAATGTATTTCTTTTCTATATATTATAGAGAGAGAGATGCATATACATATATACTATATATATGTATACGTCTCTCTCTCTCTCTCTATATATATATATATATATCATTTACTTAGTTTGTAAAACCCGATAAGGGTAATTTAGACTTTTCACATTTTACGCATATTCCAATAGGAATATGTTTGTATTTTTTTTCTTTTTTTTCTTTTCTTTTTTTCTTTCTTTTTCTTCTTTATTCTTTTCTTTTTTGATCATTGTACTACCTTTGGGGGGCCCAATGTAGTCGTTGGGCCCCTCCAACAGTCACATTTGTGACCGTTGGAGGGGCTCCAACGACTACATTGGAGCCCCTCCAAGGTCTCCCTATAGTGCTTATAAATGGTGGACTTCCCCTTGTATTTCCTTAAGCTTGAGAGCTCAAGCTCCTTTACTTTTTCAATATAAAGATATATATTTTTTATGCCTTTGTGCATGTGTGTGCTATTTTATGCTTTTGTGCATAATTATTCAAGTGTTCTTTGGGTGCCTTTGTGCACATCTCTTGTGAGGAATTTGTGCTTGTATGCATATTGTTTCTTTGAAGACATTTTTACACTCACATGCTAAGTTAAACCCCAACATTTTGGCTTGCCCCATACTTCTTATTTCCTTTATAAATTTCTTGTGAAATTGTAGTCATTCATTCTTTGTATATTCTTTTTGTAATTTTTAATCACACTGACCCTTGTTAATTTTGGTATCTATTGATGTCCAGAATAGCTACAAGGAAGAATAGGGATTGACAAAAAGATGGGGTTTCTGTTAAATAACAATTCCCAATTGGGAGATCGTGTGAGAGCATTGCTTTATATTGAAAACTTAACTTACATGTAGTTTTGCATATTGGTCCATATCTAATACAATACAAGAAACTAAATACAAAAGGGTTGTGTGGGAAAGAATAAAATAAATGAAGAAATAAAAGGTAATGTCTGACCACTTTACATATTTGATCTAGATCCAAAACCCAGACCCAACAAACGTTATCTCTCAATAGCCTCCCTCAAGTTGTATATAGCAATTACCATGGACAACCTGGACTTTAAATACCAAAACCTTTGCTTTGTAAAACCCTTTCTAAAAAGATTTAGTATTTGATTTTCTAAACCAATGAATCTTACTTCAAGTTCTCTGTCTTCAATTTTACTTTTGATGAAGTGTTGATTAATCTCTATATGCTTGGTTTTTCCATGATGCATAAGATTCAATGAAATCTTGATGATACTCTGATTATCATAAAAATAAAATTGATCTAGAGACTGTCTCATTCGATTCATGTAACAAATTTCTTATCCATGTCAACTATGAAGTTGTTGCTGCCATGGCCCGGTATTCAGCTTCAATACTTGATCGGGTTATGACCCTTTGTTTTTTACTTTACCAGTAAACTACATTGCCTCCAACAAATATACAATCACTTGAAATTGATCTTTCATCTGGATCCCTTGCCCAGTCAACGTCTGAATAGGCCATAACTATGAAAAGATCTCTTGCCCAGTCAACATCTGAATAGGCCATAACTATGAAAAGATCTTCCCTCTTATTTCTTTTCTTGTAAAATAGTCCATCACTCAGGGTACCCTTTAAATACCTCAAGATTTGATTCACAACTTCCATATGGCTAGTCCTTGGCTGATGCATAAATTGAGATACTTGGTTTACTACATACACGACATTTGGTCTTGTGAAGGTAAGATATTGCAACATTCCCACAGTACTCCTATACTCAGTTGGATCATTGTACAATTCTCCATCATTAACGCTTAACTGCTGGTCTATTGAGACAAGAGTTAATAAAGGCTTGCAATCACACATACTTGTTTTACGCAGGAAATCCATAATATACTTATAATGAGTTAAGACCAACCCATCTTTCCTTTTATCAACTTCAACTCCTAAGAAGTATTTCAACTGACCAAGATCCTTTATTTTAAAGCGCCTATTCAACACTTCCTTTATCTCCTCAATATGTCTATCCAAGTTCTCTATGACAATGATGTCATCCACATATATAAGTAGAACAGTCATGTATCCCTTACCTTTGTGGATAAACAAGGAATGATCAAGTAAAGATCTATAGAAACCATGTTTCTATATTTTCAGGGAGAAGCTCTTGAACCACGAACGAGAGGCTTGCTTTAGCCCATATATCGCCCTCTTAAGCCTATTAAAAGAGATACCTGCCATAGGATTTCTCAATAGAAAATCACACGAAGGAAAATATGAAAACTAACTTCATTAATTTTCATGAATGAGAGTATACCTGTAACGACCCCAATCCATACCCTTTAAAAATGCGGAATATTTTTTTTTTCTTTAAGAGTTGCGGAAAACTTCCCAGAGACCTGGGGTCCCTACAGTTCCAATTTCAGTTGGATAACCACACACCACAAACAAAGTTGCAATTATCATCCATATCAACCAACTAAAACTCTTTTATTAAAGAGTAAGAAAATTTCAAAGACAAGGTTTTCTTTAACTGAAAGTAAAGTAACAATTTCAGAAATTAAAAGAACTAAAAGACAACAGAAAGAGCCACTATATCCCCTACTGAAGCTGACAAGCCCAAGTATAACTCATCCATCCCCAGATGCATGTTCAACTTCACTGTTCACCATTACCTGTGAAAAACCAACAAAGTAGGGTGTCATAACCGAAATTCTGAGCACAGCTACTTCTAAAGAAAACAGGTGAGAAAAAGAACATGGATAAGATTTCATGCAGTGATTTGAGTGAGTGCAAATATAAAATTTTGCAACATTCAATTATCTATAACTACCAACAATTGCATGTGCTCACCAGTCAGGAATAGTAAAACAGTACATATATCAGAAACTAAATAATTAAATCTTTCAGCATAATTTCACAAAGTAAATCATATGCTACCACCAAATGATATCAAGAATGATTCAAACATGCGTGATCTAATGCATAACAGAAAAATGCATGATTATGTGCAATGCATGATTTCTTCTGTTATCTTTCATTTAAGTTCCATCTTTCCATATGCATGCCCTATTAGATGCACACATCTTTAAGTTCCTCTTTTTAATTACCGTGGCCCGCGGATACACCAAACGGGTACAAACCCCGAGGTCAAGTAGGTTCCCAGGGTAGCTTAACGCACAATTTGTATTTTATTACTGGGTTCCAACTTAGCCCTCGACCGATATCAGGAAACAACACCATCCATCGGAACATTAGACCTCCACATCTAATGTCGGGGACACAAGGGACACCCCACGCCCACATGTGCCACTTCCTTGGTACCATAAACTCACAGGTGTGACTAACACACCACTCACGGGTAAAGTGGCGGGTTCTCCCTAAAACCGTGGCCAGGAGAAGAACCTCAATATCGGGTTCAGGGGCAACAACGCACACGGAGTTTTTGTATCCTCACAGTCTCCCCAAGACCGGATATCAAAGATTCTCATACTTCAGATGAGATATCCCAGAATGTAAATTACACTGTTCTTATTCATTATATTTTTAATTAAGTCCATTTCTTTAAGTTTGCAACACATATGCAAAAGTAAAGTGAAAACCCCACATCCTCCCTTGCAGGGACCCATTCGGGACTCCAGCCCGTATAAACCACTAGAACAGTGTAGTAATGTGCCAAACCATCTTATGTGGTTCAAGTGATGCATTTAAAAACATAAGTAACAGAAAACCAAACCCACGGCTCTCCAGACCGATGATGGTCCAATTAGGCCATCGATGCATCACATCACAAAACCAAAATAGTGTTTCATTTATAACACTAAGCCAAAATGTCAAAAGCATATATATTCATGCAAATATAAACCCAAACATATGCATGTCATAATTCATTCATATGCATTTTCAACATGTGTGTGTTACCTACATCACATATGGGCATTAACCAAATCCATGGCTTCCTTTGAGTGTGTGAGTGTTCATGCACTACTTCACCTAATAAGTCAGGCGTACATGCTTACAACACTATTAATAACCGATCCATGATCACATTCATGCTTTGACAACCCGTAGAGTGATATACTAAGATAACACTCCACTTATTCACTGGGCAGAAGTGTAAGTTTCTGCATATGCTAGAGAAGTTGGTCGGGCTTACCAATCCCGAAATTCCATCCTTCTAACTAAACAAAATATATAGTAAATTCAGTCCAGCCGACTACATATCAACCAATCACACTGAAATGCCATAGATTTTTAGGAAAGAAAAATACAGTTTGTATAATACCAGGGGCCGATGCCACAAAATGAATACATTCAGCTAAAGCAATAATTAAGATCCCTAAAAATGTTAGATCTCTTCTTTTTTTTTCCTCAAGAATGTTTTTCCAAAACCGACTACTCATGGGAAACCCAAATCCAGTGTCTATCGAACACCCTAAGGTTTCAAACCTTGATCATTCATGTGATTCACCGGAATTTATTCTTAAAGTGTTCATGCTTTAATCCATGGTTGCCAGTTGAGGAAGCAGGAGCGGGAAGCGATATGGGAAGCGGGAGCGGGAAGCGAGGCACTTTCAAAATTTTAGGAAGCGGGGAAGCGTGGGACCACTTAGGAGCGATTCGGGAAGCGTCTCGGAAGCGACATAGGAAGCGTCTCGGAAGCGAGGGGGAAGCGAAAAAAATAAAAATAAAAAATACAAAAAAATTGAAAAAATCAGGGGAAGCGTGGGGGAAGCGAGGGGGAAGCGTGGGGGAAGCGCGCTTCCCATTAAAGGGAAACGCGTCCCCCATTAAAGGGGGATGCACTTCCCAAAAAAGGGGGACGCTTCCCCCCACGCTTCGGAAGCGCGACGTTCCGCGCTTCCGAAGCGCGCTTCCCCTTTTAGCTAGGCGCTTCCGGTAACCCTGCTTTAATCCATGATATACAACTACGAAGATTTCACAGGATGATTTATACCCAAATTCTGAATTTAAAACAGAATGGAACCTGTGATACATTTAACTCAACATCGATCTAGCATCTTATTATCTTAAACAGGTTGTTTAATTTAGAGGGTACACAATGCAGTTCCCAACAACCTGATTTGTAGTTCAAGTTCATCTTAAGAATATGACTCTTATCATCATGAATATACCATCTCAAGACATAAATGAAATTATTATATAAGACCAAAAAAATTTAGATAAAGCCTGTCATGATAACAATTTCAAAATATAAGACTCTTAAGTTGTAGAAGCACCCACCCAATGCTTGGGCAGGACACTTTCCGAACCGGCTACCAGTCTGAAAATCTAAAATTTCAGAGTGTAAGATCAGCAGTGTCATACCCGGTTTGAGCTTACACCATAGTTTTTATTCAGCTAGTAAGGTCTATGATTCAGAACAGTACCCAGACTTCTGTTGACAGGGGGGGTCCCCTGCTAATCCTCATAACATTAAAATGAACATCTAAAGTGCATTATGTAAATGTTTTAGATTTAAAGCATGCAGAATGTATACTTAAAATATTTCAGGAACATAGGCTTAAGAGTGTCACTCTAGATCCCCAACTATCACCATTGCTCTCATGAACTGCAAATGAAACTAAGAGTTATTTTGATACAACTCATAACTGGTTGAGTCCAACCCTCAATACCTTAACACAACTCAGAAAAATCATAGACTTCAGCAGACCCATGATAAAAAATGACACTTTACAGCCCTGAAGTTATGGTGAACCGAGCTGCTGATATGAGACTTTATCATACATACACAAAATTTAACCCAACTGTTGCAACTTAGTATAAAGCCCATGATCAAGACTACTATAATAAAATGAAAACTGTAAAAAGATACTACACATAAAATAACTTAACGTTCATGGTTTTAATGCTAACAACATCCATGTACAGGAGAATCAAATTTACTTTACGAGAATCGTGTTTACCCCAAAATCGACAGATCAAACCCTAGATTAGGCTAATCAGGTGCTTCCATACTGATTCCCTAAATTAATACACGCCAAACCAAAAATCGGTGTAGAGCACGCATGTAAAATCAAGGATTTACATTGACAAGTTAAACCCTTATTGCTGTCCGAGTTAGGGCTTCCCCTATAACCCCTCACACGGAAAGATCCGAAACCCCCAATTCACCGATTTGGGGTTTTAGGTTTAGGGCTAATGTAAACCCCAAATCCTACCCTCAAACCCCCAGATGGAATCGAACCTATGTTCGATCCCTCACCCGAAATCCAAGAAGCACCGTACCTTAATGAAGATTTCCGGCGATCGGAGGCTGTCGTGGCTGCAAGAGAAGGGTCGGCTGGGGGTTGCACCTTGCTGCAGTCGTGACAGGGAGCTCGCTGGAGGGCTTTTGATGGCTGCTGGCTGTCGCAGCTTTCCGGCGACCTCCTTTCCTCCGGCGTGTGCGCACCGAGCGAGCGAGAGAGATGGGGGAGAGACGAGGCTGAGTGGAGAGGGCGAGACCCCCTCTCCACTCCCCTCCTTTATCGGCTAACCTCCTCCCCTCATGCCGAGATGGGGGGAGGTCGGTTACGCCCAGCGTAACCCCCCTCCTGCCCCCCTTTCTTTCTCTGTTAGGGTTTTATCGGGAAACCCTTATCGGGTTGCCTTAATAAAACCCAATGTTTCCCCCCTTTTAAAATCAAGAGGGTCGAGTCCGGGTCCGAGCCTGTGACCCGCGACGCTGGGTCCATTATAAAAATGGACCCGGTTCGTCAATAATAACGGATCCTTAGTTGGATCCGGGTGGATCCAACTGTGGGTCCGACCCCCTTGTTCCAAAATTTTCTGATAATTAATATTAATTATTTATAAAATTTTGAAGTTAACATTATACATAAATTTTTTTTAACCCCCATCAATATGGATCCGCAAGTCGGATCCATGTGGGTCCAAATGTGGATCCTCGAATTTGCTTAATATATATATACATATATATATGTATATTTCTATTTTATTAATAATATTAATATTATTTATTTATGAGTATACACATATATATATATATATATATATGTATATGGATCCAGTATATGGATCCCATACCCATCTACGCACCCCTATTGAATGATTATTCTCTGAATTATTTAATTAATTAAAAATTATTGTACTTATACGTACATATCAAATTTATGAGGTAAATGTATGCGGAAAACCCTTTTATGGGTCCTGGATCTGTAATTTGGATCTAGGCCCAATTTGCAAAATTTTGTGAAATTTTCGGGTTTTACAATACCCACTTTTATGGGTCGGCCTCTCTAAAGGGCTAAAAAAAAGTAACACAAAAAGCTATCTTATAAGTTTACCCCTTACCTATGAGACTATATATAAAGGAATAAAGACTAAGTAAATGCTTCAATACATATATGTTTCAACACTCTCCTTCAAACTTTGGGTGATATAAGGGAATCATTCCAAGTTTAGAAAGGAAAGTATTAAAATGTGCAGGAGCCAAGCTTTTCGTAAATACATCTACAATCTGTCGAGCTCACATGATTTGAAGCAATGATCCCATCTTCATAGGCCCTTCTTATATAATGACAATCTATTTCAATGTGTTTGGTCTGCTCATGAAATTCAGGATTCCTTGCAATATGGATAGCACTCATGTTGTCACAACTAAGTTTTGTTTGCACTGAAAATTCTTAACTCACTCAAGAGCCATCGTATCCAAACTACCTCAACTGCTCTGTATTCTGCTTCTTCGGTGGATAAAACCACCTTCTGTTGTTTTTTGCTTTTCCATGAGATTAAGGAACTTCCTAGAAAAACACAAGAACCCAGAGTGGAAAGCCTATCTTGGGTATAACCGTCAAAATCAGCATCACAAAAAGCATGTAGCTTTGTGTCAGAAGAAGATGAGAAGAACATGCCGTAATGCATTGTATCTCTTACATACCTGATAATCCTAAGTACAACAGTTGAGTGAACTGACCTAGGATTACTCATAAATTGATTGACCACATGGACTGCATAGGTAATGTCTGGTCTGGATATAGTCAAATATATAAGGCTTTCTACTAATTGTCTATAAATGATTGGATCTTCTACCTCAACACCATCACTGACTCACATCTTCGAATTTGTTTTCATAGGAGAGGTGACTCTTTTTGAGTCATCTGCCAATCTTGCCTTCACCAGTCTGTGGCATACTTATGTTGAGACAAATATAGGCCTCTTTTAGAGGATGTTATCTTCAACCCAAGAAAATACTTCAAATGAAGGTCTCCTTGACTTTTTACATATCATCTTCTGAGAGTATCATATCATCTACATAAAGTAGTATACATTTTCCAAGTATAGAAGTCAACACAAATAAAGCAGGGTCATGAAGACTCTGCTCAAAACCTAGTGATTTTACCGTTGAGCTAAACTTCTCAAACCATGCCCGAGGAGCTTGTTTTCATTCCTATAATGCTCTGTGAAATCAACAAACCCTCCTTTTTGGATCTGAGTATCTTTGAGGTAGTTCCATATATTTCAGGTCACATTCAAGAAAGCATTTTTGACATCTAATTGTCATAGATTCTACTCTCAATTGACCCATCAACCTTAGTCTTTATCTTATAGACCCACTTGCTTCCAACAACATTTTTTTTTGGTGGAGGTTTTACCAACTTCCATACCTACCTTCTGTCAAGCGCATCTATCTTGTCAGCCATAACTCTTTGCCACTCTTTGCTCGTTACCTCTGCATAAAACTCAGGCTCAACATAAGAATGGATTAATGCCAAAAATGCAAGATGTTGAGCAGAGAATGACTCATAGGGTACAAAACGAGGAGAGACTGTAACACTTCTACGTACTTGAGGGGGGATTAGAAAATGTAGATGACGATTCAGACAGAGACTCTAACCTTTCGTGATCAAATTCAACTGACCAGAGAATAGGATCAGAATTGGCCTCTTCCTTATGAGATTGCTCTTCCCCTTGATCTAAAAACGGGATCTCAATCAAATTTTCTTTTCTTAAGTAGGACTGCCCAAACCTACCATCTTTTGATTGAATTTGCTCCCCTTGAACCTCTGCTCTCTCATTCACATTTCCCTTTTCATTAAACAAAACCAAAAAAGACAAGTCAGACTCATTTCTTGATTCTTCTATATGTGGGTTGAAATATAACATATCTTCATGAAAGACAACATGTCGAGATATCCATATCCGCTTTCCAATACAATCATAGCATTTGTAGCCTTGTTGTCCATTTGCAAAACCATGGAAGCAATATTTGACAATTTTAAGGGACAACTTGTCTCTATATCTGTCAGGTAACAAAACAAAACATATACAAGCAAATACTCTCATCATATCATAGTTTGGAGCTCATTTATACAACTTCTGAAATGGAGATATATCCTTAAGCACACTTGAGGGTATACGATTTATCTAATAGATACTTAGCTGAACTTCATTGCCTATAACACTTTGGGCACTTTGCTTCCAAACAAAAGAACTCTTGTTGTTTCAAGGATATGTTTGTTCTTTCTTTTAGCTGCTCCATTTTGTTCAGGAGTGTATGGACAAGATCTATGATGAACTATACCTTTCCCCTGTAGAAACTTTTGAAATACACTACGATGAAGGGCAACGGGGTCCCTGCCACGGGTTTGTGTGTGTGGTGACAGCACCACGCAGACGGTTGCACCACACACAAGGGGTCATCGATGCTCTGCTAGCGCACACCCATGTGCACACGGTGATGAACTATACCTTTCCCCCGTAGAAACTTTTAAAATACACTACTGATATATGCAGGGTTGAATCGTTTGGGAAATAACCAGTTAAGCCTTAAGAGGGTAATTAAAATACATAGAATAATAAGTATTCCTACCTTATATTGTACCTGATGGGTTTAAATAAGCAATAGAAACGATTAATTAGACTTTTTAGAATCACTGCTTCCATATCCATAATCATATATTGTTTACAACTAGACACATCATGCATAAAAGCATGACTTTATAATGCATAAATTATGCATGATCATAGAGAGAAGAAGAAGAAGATGAGGCAGAGCAAGGGAAGCGAGAAAGAGACACCAAAGCGAGAAATAACCAGCCTAACCCTTTGCCAACCTACAACTCTCACGTCCTTTGACATGATTTGGCATAACTAACTTTGACCCACCAAAACTCCCTGAAGACAAACTTTTGCAACCTGAAGCTGGAAATATGACTCAGTCTCAGATGCCACAAAACAGATTCAACTATGACAGAAGCTCCCAATATGATCTCATGTTGCTTCTTCTCTCCTATATCAATCCAGTCCAAGTAGTACAAGTCTTCTCTCCTATAACCAACCTCATTATTCTTCCCTGACAATTGATCCTATTCTTCCCTGACAATTGATCCTGCACCACACAACCAAAAGAAGAGAATGTAACATTATCTTTAAGTTTAGTAATTTGACCAACAGAAACAAGATCCATAGCAAGAGACGGGACATGATAAACTTGAGACAAATTAATTTTACTACCCGAATAAGACTCAAAAAGTAATAGAACCTACTTTAGATACAGACATAGAAAAACCATTTGCAGTGCGAAAAATACCACTACATGGTTGACATGTGGTCAACATAGACTCATGAGAATTCATATGATATGAAGCTCCTGAGTCTATTAACCAACTAGAGGAACAACCTGAGATATCTGAGAAAGCAATACCAGAGGAAGAACTAGGAGTAGCAGAGGAATGAGCTACAAGCAAAAAGTTGTAGCTGTTGGATCTGTTGCTGCATTTTTTGTAGCAGTTGGAGCTGACCACCACCTAATAATTATGATCCTTTTGTGGTTGATAGCCACACAGACTGAGTACCAATGTCAGAATAATCCTCTTTAGTCTGTATACCTTCACTATTTGAGGATGCTGCAAACACGCCACCCTTTCTTTTCTCCATATCTCACTCAAACCCCCAACTACAAAATATAGTGTTGTACAATAAAGCAATAGCAGTGAACCAATATCCAAAGCAGTGTATACAGCAGTACACACACAGACTTCACCAAGAGTCTCCACACTATCACCAATATGCCAGTACTAATACCAAAAACATGTCAGTTAAAAAATTAACTAAGACTGCACGATATGATGGCCAAACACTTCTAACACCAATCTGCTGCAATAATAACTAACTTCAGCAGTCAAAACAAGATATAACAGCAAAAACACTGTTACCGCCACCAATAGGAATGCCAAAACACAATAAAACTCCTCCAAATCACCACATTAGCCCACCAAACCACTTCTAACAGTCTTCTAGGGTGAAAACGACATGATTAACACCCTTTTTGAATTGTACAAACCATTAATATGGTCACAAAGAGCCAAAATTACGGTAACTCTGTTATCACTACAAAAACGAGACCCCTAAAACACGGTAAAACTCCTCCAAATCTCAATATTAGCCCACCAAACTACTTCTAACAGCCTTCTAGGGTGAAAAGCGACCTGATTACATCCTTTTTAAGATATCCAAAACCATTGGTAAGATCAAAACAACCCAAAAACTCAAATCTGGACACTGTTTACCATGAAACTCAGAAAATATTAGAAAAATTGTAGAAAATCAGATATAAATCCGATAGCCACGACGATTTTTTATTCTATGTTCTAAAATCATCCTCTAACAAAACCCTAACTCAAATCAAGCAGACTGCAACACTTACCTAGACATGCTGACTCCAGCACCTCGAGATTCGTGCCCACATGAACAGTGCTAACTGTCCCAAAATTAAGTTCCTGATACTCTCCTTCCAATCCCAGATGACCTTTTTTTAGAGCACAGTCTCTAATACCATATTAAAAGAGATACCTGTCATAGGATTTCTTAATAGAAAGCACATGAAGGGAAAGAAGAAAACTAACTTTATTAATTTTCATGAATGAGAGCATACCCACTTTTATGGGTGGGCCTCTCTAAAGGGCTACAAAAGAAAAGTAACACAAAAAGCTATTTTACAAGTTTACCCCTTACCTATGAGACTATATAAAAGAATAAAAACTAAGTAAATGCTACATTACATGTATGTTTCAACAAAGTCTACACACATATTCAATTGGATCATTTTCATTGTATCCCTATGGTTGCTTCATATAAACTTCTTCTTTCAAGTCTCTTTGTAAAAATGCATTCTTGACATCAAGTTGGTTCAGGGCCCAACCATAGTCCACTGTCAGAGACAAAATAATTCGTATTTTTCTCATTTTACCCACAATATTAAAAGTCTCTTCATAATCTATACCATATTCTTGAGTAAAACCTTTTGCAACTAAACGGACTTTATATCTTTCAATGGTACCATCCGGTTTATAATCCCGCCACATTCTTGTCAGGAGGTGTTTTAACCACTTTCCATGTTTGGCATTCATGCAATGCTCTCATTTCCCCATTCTTGGCTTCAATTTATTTCTTATTTTGGATGGCTTGAAAATATGAAATTGGTTCTTGTTTTTCTATCTGCATGAGAAAAGCTTGTTTATATGTGCTGAAATTTCCATGACTCACCCATCTTTGAATAGGATGTTTAACCCTATTTGATCTTCTGAACTTCGGTTGTGTTGCAATTTCATCACATTGGCGGATTGTATTTTCATGTCTGTTCATGTTTTTGGATTGTTGTCCCATTTCAATACTCGTTGTCCCTTTACTTCTAGTGTAGACATAGATTTCTTTATATCTCCCATTTATAGCTGCATTTTCTTCATCGAGAATAGAATCCTCCCTTTGTTGTCCATGATTTTCTAGACCTCCTTGTGATACAGATCATTCCAAGAATTAAATTGAACTACATGACTCTTTGAAATTTGACAACTTGAACATATAATATTTACAGACTCACATTCTAAACTAGACTCAGGAATAAGTTTACTAGAAACAAATCTTTCAATAAAACCTCAGCTACAATGAACAAGACGACTATGTCAAACATTGGCTTTATTTAAACCAGAAGTTATAAACAAAATAGATGAACTCGATGGCTCTAGACTAAGCTTTGAAACATAACCAGCGGACTTGGACGCAAGATCTTCTTTGAGGACGTACATGTTTCTCAATCTTTTGCCTTCAGTGAATATTCTTTTCGTGCGAAGATCCTTGACACATACAGAGGACAAAGTACATATAAATTGGTATTATCAACAAGTTTAGAAACATAAATAAAATTTCTCTTGAAGTTAGGAACAAAAAAGACATTTCAAAGAATCCGAAAACTAGATTTGGACAAGGGAATTGACACATTTTCAATGTGTGATGGGATGACGAGTCTTATTTCCAATAACAATATTATTTTTGCCATGATAAGGAATCAACGTCAAGAACTTACCCTCATCACTTGTGATGTGATTAGCAACCCCATAATCAAGATACCACACCCCTTGCTCATTCTGCTTTAGATTGAGTCTTGCAAGGTAGCAAGTAATAATTGCTTATCTATAAGCAGTTATCCTTCACCACTATGTCTGACCCCTGAATTGGCTCTTGTCTTGATTTTTGTATTGTGTTTTCCCCTTATTATACCTGAGATCATCTTTGAACCATCAATTTTCTTTAACTTGTTATAGTTTCTTGCATATGAAACAAGAATAGAGTATCGTCCTTGTGCTGCAGTGTTAGGCAGAATATTCAGTGACTCTGCCTCCTTGATTACCTCCACGACTACGCCCCCTACGTCCTCTAAAATATCCATCTCTTCCACGAACATGTGATACGTGACCAGAACTTCCTGAGTATCATTAGTGGCATCTGCATCAACAGTGACGATCATCTCAAATGTAGCAATTTGGCTTTTAGATTTTCAAATATATGAAGTATCTTCAAATACTATAAGGTTGTAGAGAGGACATGATAATCATGGCCAAGACCATTGAGAGCCTGCTGAACCATATCCTTATCTGATACTTTTTAACCAACCATGACTAGTTGATTAGTGATATTTTTCATCTTATTAAGGTATTTCATAATGGACATGAAACATTTCTTCAAATTTGGAAATTCCTTCTTAAAAAACTGGACCCTAGATTTTTATATTTGATAATATGTCTGGACTAATTTAGTCCAAAGTTGAAGAGTCATGCAATCATCAGGCACTCCAATAAGAACTTCCTGCGACAAAGTGAAAATGATGTACACAACCAAAGCTTGATCCATTTTCATCCATGAAATAAACTCTAAATTTTTGACAGAAACGAATGAAATGACAACCCCTTTGTCATCTGTATCTTCCTTGATGACATACTCTGTTGGAGAGACAATCGATCCATCAAGGTGCCTAGAGAGATCTTGACTCTTAATAAAATGAGTTATTTGCTTCTTCCAAGTTAAAAAGTTGGAGTTCAGTTTTTCAGAAACCAATTAGGGCAAAAAGGCAGAAGACATGGACAGTTGAGAATTTGAATCTATAAGTAGAGCAAGATGAACCGGGATAATAAAGAATATGATAAAACAATAGTACTTGGCCAATCACGTCAATATCGAAGACTAAATAATCCAAAACTTGACCGACCTTTTTTTTTTGGTCGGTATACCACTGCAGACATGAAAAGATCTTATCAGAAACTCACAGTTTTTTATATGATATATATATATATATATATATATATATTTATTTATGTGTTAATGGGATAAAGAGACGTGATGGTGAAGATGAGAAAGCTTATGCAATCAAATAATAGTAGCACCAGAAATGATTGGGAACAAGTGGATTTAAGACTAATAAAAGAAATAGAGAAGAAAGAAAGGAAAACAAGAGGAAACTTGGAGAAGAAGCGAAGAAAAATGCCCAAGATCTATTAGAACATACCTCAATAGATTCAACTTTGAGACCATGCTAATTTTGGTATCTACTAATGTCCAGAGTAGCCACATGGAAGAATAGGGAAAGACGAAAAGATGGGGTTTCTGCTGAATAACAATTCCCAATAGGGAGTTCGAGCGAGAGCTTTGCTATATATTCAAAACATAACTTACATGCCGTTTTACATATTTGCCCATATCTAATACAGTACAAGCTATGTAACATGGATTCTTCTAACAGGGCACCCACACCCGCACCCGCACCCATGTGGGTGCCACACTTGGACACAACTTCCTTTGTGTCAGGTGAAGTCAACCACACTAAGGTCCATTTCTGTCCAAAAGTAGATTCAGTTAACCCTAATCAAGTCCAGTTTTATATACATCCGCACCTCCGTACCAGTGTGGTGTTATTTTTTATTGATGAGGAATAACAATTGTAGATTGTTAATTTGATTTATTGCATGAATTTATGCATGATGAGTTGATGATATGATAATTGTTTTTATTTCATTAGTGCTAACTTAAAACTGTTAAATTATGTATATATGTACCCTCCCCACAACCTCGCACCCAAGTTTTTTTAAAGTGCTGCATCGCCGCATCTACACACGCGTCCGCATCCGCACCTATGTGACAGAATACAAGAAACTAAATGCAAAACAGTTGTATGGGAAAGAATGAAATAAATGAAGAAACAAAAGGTAACATCTGACCATTTTACATATTGGATCTGGGTATTGGTTCTGGATCCAAAACCCAGACCCAACAAACGTTATCTCTCAATAACCCTATCCTTCGCTTGAACAACTCGTGTTGTATCTTGCTACCACAATAGCCCATGCCTAAAATAGGGTGAAATAGAGCAAGAGTTCAATCCAATTTGCAACCTCCATTATTGAATATGCACCCAAGATTAGGATTATGTTCATACTTTGGTTATTGTATCAACCTAAGGGCTGACATTGTGATACAATATATCATATTGTAAATACAATACTTTATTGATAACGTTGGTTTAGATAATCTATAGGAAGAAATGGTTGGTATGAAACAACTATAGAAAATCATCTCTATAAAGAAACTTGGTTGTGATGGTTTTGTTTGTGATGTGTATGAAGCTGAGCTAGGTTGAGCATGGTTGTATATAGGCTTCCTTAAGTTGTTAGGGGCGAAATGATTAATTTGGTGAATCAGTAAAAGATAGAATCTAAGGAGAAAGCATGTGAAAGTTGTCACTTGGACACTTCACTTAGCATTGTGAAAACACGTGAGAGAGAGAGAGAGGGAGAGAGAGAGAGAACCTTTCTTAAGAAGTCGGCAGCCTGTTTCTTTTCAGTTGCTGCACTCGTGCCTTTATTAGTATAGGGTTACAATTATAATTTACAGGGACAAAATTGCCCCTTATAAGTAACACAAGTTACAATATAATACAGCTGAAGTGAAACTCGTGGATGGATATGGATCCGATATCGGATCCATATCCAATCCATATTTCACATTCTAATACCCTCCCTCAAGTTGTGCATGTGTATCCCATATCAACATGATGCTTCTTGGACACAGTCAGTGTTGTTAAAAACGCACCTCAAGGCGCAAAAAGCACGCCTCTCCTCGAGGCGAGGACCTTTTTGCCTTGAGGCGCACTTAAAAGGCGTAAAACCATAAAAGCGTATGCCTCATGCGCCTTGAGGTGAGGTGCACCTCATTGTGAGGCGTGCATTAAAAAAATCGGATGGGCCCGAACCCAAGTCCGACCCAGACCCGTATTCTCGAAGGTTCGAGAACCTATGTCTTTAAAAAAGACACAGGCGCCTTAGGCGAGGGGCAAAAGCCCTCGCCCCTTCTCTCTCCACTCTTTCCCCTCTCGTCCCCCGCGACCGCTGTTGCCGGCCACCACCCGCCGCCGGTCATCGCCTCTTCCACCTTCTTTCCTCTGCTGAGAAGGCGGCAGCGACCCGCCGACCACCACCGTCCTCTGTTGCGAGGGCGCTAGTGACTCATCGCTACCGCCGTACGTTCCGACGACCTCAGCCGACATCCCCGACGCCGCCTTACCTCTGCATTTTTCGGTGACGTCGGAGTCGCCGCCGCCAGGTAAACCCTCTTCTTTACTTCTTCTTCTCTGTGAGGGGTCGATCGATAGGGGGGCAAAGTGAAATGAGATGATGATCTTCCAAACACGAGCTGAGATTCGAAATGATGTCTTAACAAGACATTTAAGCATAACCCTTAAGAAGGGTATAAAGGGAACAAAAGGAAAAAATATTCTTTTATTGAACAAAGAGAATGCAATGCTTAAGAAGCATTTTTCCAATATAATACAAGAGGGGCTGAACCCCTATGTATACACAGTATGAGAGAGGGAGAGTATGAGAGACTCAATAGAGTCGTTGGACTCATTCCAACGGCTCTAACTAGAGCTGTTGGACTGGAGTCCAACAACTCTATTGCTAGTCAAGTCTTAACTAAGACTTGACTAGTTATGTCATTCTAGTTCAAATTGAACTAGATGACAAAAAAGAAAAATACAGAAAAAGAAAAGAAAAAATATTATTTATATATATATAATATATATATATATATGTTTACAAATTTACATTTTAACACAAAGCCCCCTGTCGTCGCCTCTCGTCAGGGGGTTACCCCCTGCCATTCTTTTAGGGTCGACCGACAAGGGGGCGGTGCCCCCTGTCGTCGCCTCTCGTGGGCAGGGGTTCCCCCCCCCCCTCTGCTTTTCTCGCTTGGACGACCGACAGGGGGGCGGAGGCCCCTGTCGTCGCCTCTCGTGGGCAGGGGGTTCCCCCCCCCCTCTGCTTTTCGCTCTTGGTCGACCGACAGAGAGGTGGAGCCCCCCTGTCGTTGCCTCTCATCGGCAGGGGGTTACCCCCTGCCTTTCTTTTGGGGTCGACCGTGGGCAGGGGGTTCCCCCCCCCCCCCCCCCCCTCTGTTTTTCTCTCTTGGTCGACCGACAGGGGGGCGGAGCCCCTGTCGTCGCCTTTCGTCGGCAGGGGGTTACCCCCTACCTTTCTTTTGGGGTTGACCGATAGGGGGGCGGTGTCCCTGTCGTCGCCTCTCGTGGGCAGGGGGTTCCCCCCCTCTGCTTTTCTCTCTTGGTCGACCGACAGGGGGGCGAAGCCCCCCGTCTCTTTCTTTTTCGGTAGGGGGCTCCGCCCCCTGTCGCTCACCTTGTCGTCAAGTAGGGGGCTTTGCACCCCCTGTCCTTGCTTTGCAGACTGGGGGCTCCAACCCCCCTGCCATTTGCCTTGTCGACAGGGGGGCTCTGCTCCCCCCTGTCCTCCTTATGTTAAGTGTTATTTCATTGATACGATTCTTTATAGATTTTCTTATTTCCTGTTTTTGCATGTGTTGATTTTCATGCTAGTGGAATATTATGTATTGGAGAACGTCTTAGTTTATTATGTTTGATGATGTGTTCCAGTATTTAATCAAACTGTTGATGATGGTCGCCTCATTTATCATTTTATTTAGTTCTGTCATTTTGTAAAGAGAGTGATGTTTCTAATTCTATTTGTTCCTTGGATCCTTGTGCCTTAATTTGGTTTAAAACCTTCTAGATCATGTATACATGCTTATGCTAACATCATTAGTTTGGATTTGTCACTTCATATATCTTTCATTATCTGGTTCTGCTTTCGTTCTGTTGATTGTGCTTTGTGCGTTGACGATTTTTGTAGTTTACTTGATTATGGTGTTGGTTCATTAACAGTTCTGTTCTATTTCTCCCTTTTTATCCTTTTCGTATGTAATATCTTTCTCTACTTTACGTTGCTTTGTTCTATGAAAAAATTCATGCAAATGTTTGAATCGATTAGGATTGTAATACATTCCTGTGGATTGCTGAACTTGTATCTTTACTTTTAGTTGCTAATTTGTGTTTGCATCACTACTAATAGTTCTTATTTATTTATAATTTTAGATAATTAATTTTTATAGTTTTTTTAAGTTTAAAAAAAAAATTGAGGCTTATGCCTCGCCTCATATTTTGGTGGAGCACCTCGCTACGCCTCAACGCTTTTCACAACACTGGACACAGTCAAACCAGTTTCACACAGTAAACATTGCGTCATTAGATTTATCTATTTTCTTTTATGATCTTATTTACTTATTTCATATTCACTTGAATTCTTTTTCCTTTTAAATTTGTCATCAGTTACATACATTGCATTTCAATTTCAATTTACTTTCATTATTTGATCTTCCTAATTGTAGCAATTTAGAATTGTCGTGTTGTACAAACACATACATGCATATATCTATGTGTGTACAGCCTGTCCCCGTGTCCTAATTATTGAAAACTATCCTATCGTACCAAACGAATTCGCATTGTGTCCCTCTCCCACATCCGTATCCATGTGACATAGTGTGAGCATACGTTGATGATTATTAAGCAAATATTTATACTATCTCGTTCATATAGAATGAAGTCAACCGCTTATCGTAAGTTCATGATGGTCAACACCATAGCTGGTTTTGGGTTAATAATGAATTCAACTGCTTATCATAAGTTCAGCAGGGCCTTCTTGCAAAAAAAAAAAAATGGTTTGTGAAGACTTTGGCCAAATATAAAGGACATTAATCTCTTTATGAATCAGACATCGTCTCTAATTGCTGAATAGGTGGTAAGGGTGGTGCTTATGATCTCTTTGGTTAATTGCTTAAAATAAACTGTGCTTTTGGGGACAGTTGATGCATTATCTTATTTGAAAAAGATAAGATGCTGCTTCTTAGGTTATTGATGAGTGGTTGGGAGAAAGATAGAGAATATAGTGTACCTATTTGCTTGTGAGTTGTGACACTTTTATTAGAGTATTTATGAAGCCCATTTTGTTGACATGATATTGGGAGTTTATATGCATAGCTGTATTGGGAGGATTTTATTCGCAAGCCACAATGCATTTAACTACTCATAGTTTTGTCATGCATTAGTAGATGAAACTGTTCTCTAACCAAGCAATAGGTTTCCCATGGTTGCATGGCTTGATGGAATGAAACAAAGTGAGGTTGGGAAGACATCCACTTGCTGGTATCATAAGAGAAAATTGTTTTGGGAGTCATCTATATGGAGGATCCACAAATTGCTTGAGGTGATTAAACATTTTCATCATTGTGATGATCAAATTTAGTAGGGTTAAGGTGCAATTATGAAGATGTAGAACAGTAGAGCATCAGCAATTTTGACAAGCTTTCAGCCTATGTCACACGGACTCGGCTAGGGGGTCGACGCACCTGCATCGACACGCCCCGACATGGGTGCGGCTTCGGACACGGGGTGGACTCGGTCAACAGGTGTCAGACTCGGTCAACTCACCTGGGCCGAGTCCGTCCACTTTATAGACTCGGTCAACTTTGACCGAATCTATATTCATCCATTTTTAGGGCAAAAAACTAAAAAAAATCATATATATATATATAGTCAGACTGTGTGCACAATCAGTCACAAACTGTGCTATCTTATTACTTTGATCGTTCTCAGTGCTATCTTATTAATTTATTGTTATATATATATAATTATATATATTTAAAAAAATATATATGTATATATATAACCGAGTCCGCGTGTCCAAAATTTTTGAAATTGCGCCGCACCCGTGTCGCACCTGCACCCATGTGACATAGCTTTCAGGTTGCTCGTAATTGTAGTTAGATAGCTAGTGCCAGGCATAATGCACTTATTTTTTCCTAAAGACATATAAGAAGAAAGCCAGCAGAAAGTATATAAATTGACTCTACTCTGGTTCTCATTCATCATTCCCCCCTTAGATTATAATGTTCCTGAAATGTCAGACACACTATAAATGCATGTGTTTATTCTGTTGTAGGCAATATTGATATCAATCATAGAATCAGATTGCCCAAAATAGTACACATGATTTTTTGTCACTCTAGCTGGATATCCATTTATGTGTATGACATAATGCTGTTCACTACTCTCGAAGGCATATATCCTATTGGGGCAGTAGTTTTCTTTGTTTTTTCTTGATGACATTCATAAATAGCAAATGCCTCCAAGATCCCAAAGAACTGTCTCGGTTCCACTTGAAAATGTAATCACATTTGGCAGAGTTCGCTTCAAAATCTTGGCAAAGCTATGAATTTCTCTTCATGTTCAGTGTAAATATATTTGCTTATGATAGTTCTATCTAATATTTATTTAATATTATAAGTTGTTATGGATTTCGCACGTGAGAATGAAACTTCCTCTGTTATTAACTTAAATTCATTTGTTGATTATAGTGGAAGGATGCTTTTACATGGCTTGAAAATACAATTTCAAGTCTTCATTTTCTGGATGCATGACCTGTATTTCCTTGTTTCTTTTTTTCCCTTGCTACCAGATAGCATTGTGGTTAGTTATGTGGTGGAAGCCTGTTCCTTTTGCAGTCACCCTATCCAAGCTTTTCTTTGCAGGTTTGTGTTTTTAAGAGTGTAAAACGCTGTCTATTGGATCCAATTGTATGATGTTGTCACCACGTGTATAAAGTATTGAATCTGTTTAGTTGGTTTATTTCGGGCACGGGCCTCTCACCACCATTGCTTATGTATTTTGACAGGCGTCTCATTGTTTGCAGCCCTTGGGTTTCTTCTCTATGGTGGGAGGTGAATTTTTAATTATTACTGTTACAAACATCTGTTGGTAGTCCTACTTGTGTCTGTAAATGTGAGATCATTCTTTATGGCCAATGTGTTTTTCTATACCATGTTCAGAATCCATCTATCTTCCTGAAATCTGCCTTCCAGCCAAGGATTTGTGTGAGTTTTGGATGGGTTTGTACAGCATCTATTTCTTGTTCAAGTTTCTGTATCACTTTGCTGAATCTCGTCAGATTCTTGGAGCTTCAATGCTGTTATAAAACTGGAAAACTCTTAGCAAAGGAAAATGCATTTGTATTATCCATGCGATAAATGCTGTACAGACACAGGACAGACACAGGACAGACACTGTATTTTTAATTGCTTAATTATCAAATACATGAATGAGTGTATAAGATTCTGAATTTGTATTGCCTAATCATGGATGACCTACTGAAGACAAGATTATTAAGAAATACAGACAGTCATGCCAATGGCAAGTGACAAAAATAAAAAATGGCAATTAACAATAAAATCAAGATTCAGTATTGTCAAAGAGATAAATTTAAGTCTTGGGCACAGCGGTGAGGTCCAGCACATGTTGATTGAGTTCATTAAGTGCCCTGTATCTTATAGTGTTGACATGGACGTGTAGAGCTGAGTGAAGTGTTTGTGTGACTTACCCTGTTTGGATGTTTTTATAAATGTCTTCTTGCTATTTATATTTATTTTAAATAGCAACTTTTTGTGTTTGGTTGTTTTATTTTTTTACGTGTTTTCATAAATATAAAGAGAAAGCACCTCTTTTTTTAAAAACAAAGGGGGACCTATTTTCTCTTTCTACTGCTACTAGTTTTCTTCAATTCTACCACCACCACTTCTTTACTGCCACTACTACTTCACCAGCACTACCACCACTGCTTCTTCACCACAATCACCACAATGTTGTAAAAAGCATATTAGAAGGGCCAAAGATACAAATGTATTGTAATTAAAACCTCATTTAATAATTTTAAAAAATAAAAAATGCACAAAAAATAGAAAGTTTTAGGTAAAATCATAGAAACAATAAAAAAAAGAAATCAAATTTAAGCATTATGAACAATTAACCATATACATGCACTACTAAAACATGTGAAACAATATTGTAACAAACTAATAACTAACAAAACAAAATGTTTACTGTTGTATGGGCCATATCGTACGATACAACCATGTTTTGTACGATGCGGCTGATACGGCCCGATAACTGTGAGAAGGCTATATAGTGAGCTATATCATCTGACCCTCAGGTCAACAATGTGATACAGTGCATGATACAATATTGGTAATATTGATCATCACCACTTTTTCGCTACCATCACAACTGCCAATGTTGTAATTATCGTATTGGAAGGGCTGGCAATATGGGTGTATCGTACCATATTGTAATGTACGGAAGAACTCTATTTTAAAAATCATAAAAAACAAAAAATGAACAAAAATCACAATTTTTTTGAAAAAAATCAGGAAAATTTTAAAAGAAAAACATAGAAAAAAAAAGAAATCAAATTTAAGCATTATGAACATTTAAGCATACACATGTACTACTATAACATGTGAAATGATATTGTAACAAACTAACAAAAAAAGGTTTACTATTAAAGAGTCTCATTAGATAATAAACAAAAGCAACAAGTTTTGAGTAAACAAATTATAACAATTGCATAATACAGAAATAAAGTAAAATTTAAACTAACTAAAAAAATTTAAAAATATGGCCACAAAGATAATTAAAACACATTTTAATCAAACTACAATATTAAGTAAACTTATTATAAAAATCGAGCATGAATAAATATGTAACAATTATCAAATATAAAAGCTATAATTATGATGTTATAACAATGTATCCATTACATATATCAAAAGTGTAAAATAAAAACTATGTCACATGGGTGCGGGGGTGCGGCAAAATATATATATATAAAGTCCAAAAGTTGGACATAAATGACCCTGGGTGCATTGACTGCACCCAGGGTCAGGTTGACTGCATCGGGTGCAGGTGCAACGCGGGTGCGGCACCTAGTTGAAGAGTCCCTGTGACATAGGTAAAAAACAAGAAAATAATGTCATTTCTAAGTAGTAAGCATTAAAAAAGAGAAGTTTCATAATGTCTTCATTAATTAGTTTCACTAATTACAACAAGCACAAGAGTTGAACAATGTGTGCTCTTCCATAATAATATTTCTCTTCTCTTCTTTCTTGTCTCTACTAATCACATTAAACTAAGAAGAAACTGCTATTTTTTTGTTCACATAGCTTATGAAATAAGTGAATAGGACTCTACTAAAGTCATATTTATATAAAAAGTTGTCACTAAAGGTGAAAAATGATCCAAAATAAATTGCTTGATAATTTTCAGCACAAAAAAGTGAAAAGGTTGTATCTTACGATACGGCATGTATCATATGCTACGGTCTGATATGCTGCATTTTTCGATTCAGGGGTATATTGTATTGCATGGACCAGCGATACTGTGATACCGTATCGTAATACTGATAACATTGACGACTGCCACTACCATTATCATGACCATCACCACCACTACCACTTTGACCACCATCATCACCACTACCACCACCACCACTGCCACTGTTATCACCACTTCACCACCATCATCACCACCACTACTACTTATCCTCTCCCATTTACTACTTATCTCCCTTTCTTTTTCATTCTAGTTTAAATAGTTTGTGATCCCAACACACTTAATTATCAATAAAAGCCACTCTTTGTAAAATGTTTTTATTTATGTTTGTAAACAATAAATAAAAACACATCCAAACAGGGCCTTAGCTTATTAGTTTATTGAAATAATTCCTGATTGTTCACAGTGAACTTGTGTTGTTGACTATATGTTAGGCTTTTCCTGATGTTGCAACGATTCCCCGTTGAATCAAAAGGACGACGCAAAAAGCTACAGGAGGTATGTGATTTCAGTATTATTGGATTCGTAGCTGCATTGTGGTTCCACTGGCACATGATTTCTTGCCTTCTGTCTGATATACAGGTTGGCTACGTAACCACCATATGTTTCACGTGTTTCTTGGTGAGATGTATAATGGTAAGTCTTTTTCCTATGTTTGTAGTCAGAAGCACAATTGTCCATCTTTTTGTGCTGTTTGTATTGTATGCTCTTATGATGGTATTTCCTTTGCTCTGCTACAGATGTTCTTCTGTGCATTTGACAAAGCTGCAGACCTTGATGTTTTGAACCATCCCATTCTGAACTTCATATACTACCTGGTAAGCTTCCTGCCTGTGTGTAATCCTGTTTATAGATTGTGGGGATCTAACCAAAATTAAATCTCCACATTCAATCAAGTCTGATACAATTCTAAGTGCTAGAATTCTAGAACTCGTCCCCTACTCATGGTTCTCTGTTATAATCTTTCTTCTATGAATTTTGGGGTTCCTGTGCATCGTTGTCTCAAAATACTCTTCAGCATTATCATGATTGAGTCCAAGATTGGTTTAGTTTACTGCTGTTACTGTGCCAGTGCCTGGACTCTGGTGTATTTGTTGTTTGCCAAGTTTTCTGAAATGTTCCAATTCTAAATTGTCGAGATCCTCATGTTTCTCTTTAGTATTTTGTCTGAGGACTACCAATTCTTTAGAGAATTTGTCCCTAAATTTTCAACAGTTATTAATTGTCTTGCAAAAATCTTCTGATGAAAATTTATGTTGCCTATGCAAAATGTTTCCATTGGCTTGTGGTTGATTGTTTGTTCCTTTGTATGATGAGTTTATCAATTTTCATGACCCTGGATGTCCACTGAGGTGAGGATAGTCTATCATCCTAAGAACTTAGAATCAGTTGGCTTCTCATTTTACAGTTGTTTTTTAGACAATGATGCACTGGAACCTCCTCCAAGTTGTCGACTTGGTGATCTGCAATCGAATTACAATGTTTTATGGCTTAGACAACTTGAAGCAAGTTGGCTTTCAATGAGGAGCCTATTTTGGCCATCACTTTCAAATGGTTTATCAAAGGAAATTTATTTCGATTTTCGAGTTATTATTTTCATCAAGACAACAGGAAGTCAGGGGTTCAGAGTGTCGTTCAATTATGTTCAAATTTCAGTCTTGACATTCAGGATTATGAAATCTGAGCAAAAAACAAGAGCCTTCCCTTGCAACCACACCATCCCCCTGCTTCCCTCTTTTTGTTGCTGATGCAAGAGTTCTTGCATTCCCAACAGCATAATCTGTTGGATTATTTAAGGAATGTCATCTGAAACTGAATGGATTTTTTGTTGCTACCTTTGAATACTGTAGCCTGGACTGTTATAAGAATGGCATGGAAAACTTGACTTCCTAGTTAACCATTTCTCATTTTTCAAATAGAATGTCATTTGCCCCAAGGGGTTTGGCGTAGTGGGATGGGGCCTAGGCCGCTTAGGCGGGTGGTCTAGGTTCAAATCCCATAAGTGTCACCCCTTGCACAAGCTGAAATGTGGTGACTCCTTGGGGTCGAGGGGTAAGCCCTCGGAGTTTTATGCTGCCAGGACAGCGACCGGCAGGCATAGCCAGTGTGACTAGGTCTCTGTTCCCTGGGGTGGTTTCTCCAAGTAAAAATCCAAAAAAAAAATAGAATGTTATTTTTCCCTTATTTCATCTAATTCATAAGAAAATGGATTTTATTCACACCTTCGGCCATGTGGTAAATGTGGACCAGGTCTGAGTCTGACTAGTTGTTTAATAATAAAACCTAGAGGTGTTGGTGAGCCATCCAAGTTGGAATGTTTTAGATTTGCCACCCCAAATTAAAAGCTGAAACCTGAATCTGTCATCATGTGATCTAGGAATTCTTTTTGTCCTTGTGGTTCATGGGGCATACCTTTTTAGAGCATGTTCTTCATCTAATTATGGGGTTGAAGGTTTTTCAAGCCTGTATGAATGTTGTTCTCGTTTTGTTCCTTGATTTATAGCTCGTGGAGATTGTTCCATCCACTCTGGTACTTTTCATTCTAAGGAAGTTGCCGCCAAAGCGGGGCGTTACGCAATACCACCCCATCCGCTAGAGATGATAGACAGAAAGTAAACAGTTATGTGGCAACAACCCATCTAAGAGAAGGGATCGGTAGGGACTTCAATGCTGGTCACCTAATTCAACCAAGATGTAGGAGTGCTTTTGTAAGATTTGAAATGATGTCTGCTCTTGGTGTGATCTATAACACACTATTCTAATCCCGTGCGCCATGCTTCACAACCAATTTGTGTTTGGACTCTGTAAAATTGTGAATTATATGAAATAGGTTTATGACAAGATATACGTTTAATTCTCTATCGAATTCAATCTTATGGTCAATGTGTTGCCACGTGACTAAACAGCTCTTGTGTATGTTTATCCTGAGTTTTTGTAATTTCAGTTTGTAGCTCGATTTTTACTTTTGATGTTCAGCCTGTGTTGCTCACTGCTGCTACTGTGATCTGTAAGATTGGGCCTACTTGTGTTATAATTCGTCTCTAGCTTGATCATAAGTTCCCTAATAGCCTCCGTTTGGATGACAGGTCCAAACCTGGGTTGAGTAATTCAGGTTTTGCCTGAAAAACAGGTTTTTAAGATCTTTGGATGATCAGAATCTTGAAACAAAAAGGAAGATTGCCATCTTCTGGCCGGTTGGTGATGACAAAATAGCTGAAATAAACAGGTTTAGAAAAAGGAGAACAATATTTTGGCCATTTTCAACTGATGGGCGGTCGTATAATGGCTGGCCTCTAAAAAAAAAGAGAGAAAGAAAAGGAAAACAAATCTCGTTCAAAGGAGGGGAGAGGAGCTGAGGGGGTTAGGGACCTCCGCTGCCTGATAAACCAGGTTCAAAAACATAATAAGGGATACGGGGGATGATTTTGTGAAGCCAGGTAATGATGCCGAAATCTGATTTAAAACCGGCCTTTGAGTGTCATCTAAACGGGGCCATGATATCATGTATCCTTCGAAGTTTACAGGGCATTTTATTGTCAGTTAATTAGAAACCTTGGCAGTGTGTGCATGCATCGGTAGTACTATGCTGTGATTCTTGCCTATGTTAATCAGATTGCTCATCTTTCGTGCGACCAAACTTCGCACGGTCCCCTGCCATATTTGGCACTGCAGAGTTCTTTCATTCAACGGCCTGGTGTGTTTGTCACTCCACTCATGCTTTTGTTTCTCATATGTACAACTAATCTTGCTGAAGTTGATCATGTACCAATATTAGGCAAAACAACAAAGATGATGTAGAGTGCAACTCAATTGAAAATTCAAGCAAGAACTGCAATCAGATGTATGCGCATGCGTTTATGGATGTTAGTAAATTGCAACTTTCTATCATGTGGTTTGCATACCTGTTTGCATGATCGCTCAGCTTATTCCTGCTGCTCTCTCTCTCTCTCTCTCTCTCTCTCTCTCTCTCTCTCTCTCTCTCTCTCTCTCTCGGAGAAGTTGAAATTTTGCAGTATATGATTTAGAAAGGAGGATTGATATCGTCTCATTCAAACCTACCAGTCTTTCACTTTGAATAGTACTCTGTTTGGTGTAAATTGAAGGTAACCTGAGTTTAGCTTCTGGAGTGCATGATTGGAGCAAGGGGGGTTGACTGGTAGGTTTGATGGTTAAACGTGTGAAGACCAAATTGATTCAGACCAGCATTTGTGTTTGTAGTGGCTCACACAGATTTGAGAACCTGGATGGAGCTCTTGTGACTTGGCTAAAGCTTTGATCCCTGTGGCTTTAATCGTAGGGATGAGGGCTTTGTCCAACATGAATAAGCATTTGGTTGGGGTGGTTAGTAGAGTGGATTGGCCCGGTCACAATTTGCAAAAAAAACTATATAAAAATATAGAAAATATATAAAAGATATATGTGTAGATGAAAATGTAAATAATGTGATAATGCTATACAAATTGTTTTTATAATGTTAATATCATGGTAAAAACAGGATATTTTAAAAAATATGTGATTGTGAAGATATCATGTGAAAGAAAACACAGTAAAATGCAAAATTTCAAAATATAAGTGATGTTTGTGATATAGAACCTAACAACGATGTCCAGGTTTCAGTGCCACCAACATCCAGAGTTGACCAAGCAGCCACCACTGAGGCTAGATACTAGCAATAGTGTCACTCTGCGGGTTCGGCTAGGTCTCAATCTTACTGGTGTTAGGAAACATTGCATGACTATGGTTAGGTGTTTAGACCATAGTCATCGGAAGCGCTTCCCTAGGTGGGGAAGTGCCACACTTCTCCCTTTTGGGGGAAGCGTGAGGAAACTCACTTCCTATTTGTGGGAAGCAAGCTCCTCACTGGATTCTCAAATCGCTTTCCTCTCACATCTTTTTCATTTTTCACTCAATTCCCCCTTGTTTCCTCATAACTTCCTCTTCATTTTAGGGGTGGGCAACAGTCTTGGAAGTTTGACCCTGAGCCGGCCTGAACCTGGCCTAGCTAGGCCTGAATTTGACTTTTAACTAGTATGTATATGGGCCAGGTGCCCGTCTTGGCTTGCAGGCCCAGCCCAGCTAAGCCTGGCCCAACTAGGCCCGTGGGCCTAATGAGTGGGTGCCAAACTGACTTTTCGGACCCAGGGCTGTCCCTACTAGGATCATGGACCTAATCAGCAGGATTCAGGATGACTTTTTGGACCTAGGCCCCTGAACCGGACTTGCCCAGCTTGTCAAATCCTAGGGCCAGGCTTGATTGGGCCCAGCACAGTCAAATTTCAGGTCAGATGGAGCTGGGCCAGGCTGGTGCCTACCCCTGTCCAAACTGATCCTATGCATCGTCTCTAGAGTTCACAATATACATTTTCACCTAAAGATATTTATAAAATTCTAGCGTATGATCAGGTTGGGTTGGATATAATGGAAAGAATAATAGCTCAAACCAGACCCACATAATATGGAGCAACCCAAAATATGAAAAAATGAGAGAGGAGGAGGAGGGTGGTGGTGATGGCGGTGAGATGGATGGTGGTGATGGTGGTGAGATGTGGTAAGATGGGTAGTGGGGAGTTCCTCCGTGGGAAGATGAATGTTTCTTATCAAAAAGTGTACTTTTTAGAAAAAAACTAGCAAAAAAAGTCTCTCTAGTTTAGAAGGGTTTTCCTATTTTGCATCACTTTTCCTACATCTTTCTCACTTCCAAACCTAAGAACAAAAGACCATGATTTATCTCGTAAACCCCAAGTGGGTCTCGCACGATGTTATCAGAACCGGAGTGATGATTATGATATTTATTTGGCTATTGCCTTGTTTAGGCATTAAATGCATATTTTAGAATTTGATTAGACCTTATAAGTTGCCATTTATTTTATTCTACATTTTCTTGTTCTTAGAAATTTGTTTTTGAACTTTCTTTCTTTCTTTATTTTTTAACTTTAAAAAAATACAAATAAAAAGTTAAAAAGGCCAATTCAAAATTATTCGATTATGCTCTGAGTCAATCGGTTTTCTGAATAGCTTTGGAAAATTATTCGATTGAGAAACTGATTCTCACAATATTGTTCTGTCACCCTTACCCTTGTGGGTTTGATTAGGGAAGCAGAGTTCTTCCTCTTGTGTGGCCTAAAAGCTGAGATTGGGAGTTGCCTTCAGGGGCAAATGATGGAGGCAGGATCAGATGCAGTCACATTGCACACATGCATTGAGCCACTGCATCCGATCACTCTTTCTTTTGTTGCACAGAGTGGGCCCCAACAGCAAATGGATGGTGATCAGGTGCAGCAACACATTTCATTTGTGCAATATGTCTTGCCTGTTGTTTCTACCATCATCAATAGACATGCTATTATATTGATTGAAGTATGGGATCAGATTTTCCATATTTTCCTTTGTTTTTTCTCTTATTTGTTGGTCCACTCTGTCATCAGTTGTTGCCGTTCTAAAAACAGAACCGGAATGTAAAAAGCAAAAATGCATACCGGTAGCCTTTCATAGACGAAAAGAGTGTTGATGCAAGTGCATGGCGTTCTTATAAGCCTATCGACGCCCACGATTAGCTTAGGCCATCAAGTCGATTGTGAGCCAAACTCTTAACCCAAATGAGAGGAAGAGGACACCTTAGTTGCACTCATCAAGCAACCGTGCCTCAATTTATAATAGGAGGAGAGTGGGTGGTTACATACATGGCATTCATGTATGTGAACCCTTCACATGCCATATTCAATGTGAATTTGTCAAATCGAGTTGTTGTCGCTAGGGAGGGGAGGAGACAGTCGTCATCGCCGATGGAGTTGTCGGTGTCAGCAGTCGTAAGCTAAATAAGGGAGGAGGAGGGGCGGGGTGCAGAGTTTTATGATGGACGTCAGCTGTGGCATTCAGTTTTTGAGAAACCTAATACCTTCGAGATCATATAAATATCACTTCATAGGTCATCGAAAGGATCTTAGATGACCCACCAAAACACAAAAGCCAGGGTCTTTCAGAAAATTGATTCATATTTGAAGAGTGCATAACCGCATGGATAAGCTCACGCCAACCTATCAATTTGGGATCCAATTCAGGATTTTCCTTGAGAGGTATCGAAAAAGAATTGAAATATAATAATATCGATTCATATAGAAGAAAATTGATTCAAACATTGTACCTATGGGATAGTGATAGAAGGAGAGGAAAGAAACCGAAGATTTCACATAGTACTTTTGATCAAAAAATCAATCTAATTGATTGTGTACATTTCGTTCAATAAGAAAATAGATCAGATTCTACAAGATCAAACCCATGGAACTTAAGGAATGATGGAAAGGAATAAAAAAAAGAAAAGAAAAGAAACCATATTTCAAATAGACAAATTCAAACTTGAAAAGGTCCTTGATCTCTTCTTCTTATTATAAGATAAGATTATAAGATCCTTATTTGATTTGCATATGTTTGGTAAAAAGAATAATCTTCTCCCTTGATCGTAATAAAAAATAGAAAGTGTTTAATTGAAACATGAAAACATGATTGAATTAGTCCTATTTACTCTTTGGGACAGAGTGAAAGAAGGAAAGAGATTCTCGAACAAGAAAAATGATCCAATTCCTTTAAAAAAATTGAATGAGGAGTTGTATGAAGTGTAAATCTCATGTACGGTTCTGTAGAGTGACAGTAAGGATGACTTATCTATCAACTTTTCCACTATCACCCCCAAAAAATCAAACTCTGCCTTACGTAAAGTTGTGAGAGTACGACTAACCTCTGGATTTGAAATGAATGCTTATATACTTGGTATTAGCCATAATTTACAAGAACATTTTGTAGTATTAGTAAGAGGAGGAAGGGTAAAAGATTTACCTGATGTGAGATATCACATTGTTTGAGGAACACTAGATGTTCTTGAAGTAAAGTTTCGTCAAGAAGGATGTTCAAGGGAGTTATAAATTATTATCCCAGACTTGTATCATTTGATGACAATGCTATGTGAATTGCTAGAAACATGTGAAGTATATGGCTAATCCAATAACAAAAGTTTCGTAAAGGGACTGGAGCAGGGTACCATGAGACAAAAGATCTTCTTTCTAAAGAGATTCAGAACTATTATATTAATATGTCCAAGGTCCAATATTGAAATCATTTCAGAGGTTTTTCCTGACTTTATCCATGTCAAAAAAGAATTTGAAATACCTCTACTTTTTTAGAACAGGTCCAAGTCAAATAGCAATGATTCAAAACACTTCTTTTTATATTATTTAAAAAACTCAAGGACTTGATCGTATGAATATATAAAATACAGGATTTTCAATCCTAGTAGAAAAAGGAAGAAAACAGATACTCAATTTCAAGTAAACAGAATTCCATAATCGATCTCATAGATATATATAAAATTATGTAGAAAGCCGTATTCAATGAAAGTCGTATGTACGGCTTGGAATGAGATCTTTCATATCTTTCGAAGATCTACCCTACAATATGAGGTTAAAAGGCCAAAATAAGTGTTTCATTTTTAGCCCTTATAAAATTGATTCTTGAATCTTTTTCACACTCATGTCACATCGAGGTATTGCAGAAGAAAAAAGTGTAAAATCTGGTCCAATTTATCTGGTGACCTGATTTGGGTCGGATTGGCTATCTCGACCCGGTTGCAAGCCTGTTCCAAAATATCCAACATCAGTTTGTTCGGATAAGTTGCATTGTCAATGACCTCTGCAGAAGCATCGGCGCCAAATTGTATCAGATGTGAAAATCTTTTCTAAGGCCTTTACAAATCGATTTGTACCTATCCACCTTCTGGGTGTCGAAAAACAGTTAGCACGATTTGTTTTTATAAAGGCCAAACATTTCAATGATGTGTACTTATGAAGGCTAAATTTCTATAATGATTTGTACGTTCAATGCAGCAACGATTTATACGTTTGAAACAATAATGATTTAATGAAACTACCACGATTTGTACTTAAGTTTGATAAATCATACAATAATGTATACGTATGAAGCCAAACGTTATAATGATATGTACTTATGAAGGTTGTGATTTATACAATGATTTGTAAGTTTGAAGCAGCAACGATTTATACATTTAAAGCATTAGCGATGTGTATTTATGAAGTTACCTCAATTTGTACTTAAGTTTGCCAAATCTTACAACGATGTTTACTTATGAAGCCAAATATTGCGATGATTTGTAATGTTGGTGATTGTGTAACAAATGGGATAATTTGTATTATTATATACCTGGGGAGGCGATTGTAACATATAATGATGCAGTTAAATTTATGTGTTGTGCAGGTTAGCAATGACTACAATTTGTAAGACAAAAAATCTCCCTTTGTTCTATGGGATGAATATTAGAGAAGTTATCCTCTAATCCCATCTATATGAGTGTTATGAAAGATACCAAAAATATAATAAAGATTGAGAATGATAAAGACAGGGACAAAACGTTGGAATTGTATTATGTAGAGAATTATCCATCATATATTAAGGATGAAGAGCAAAGAAAGAATGAGGAAGAACTAAAGATAATGAAGAAGAAAAAGGATGGCGAAGAGAAGGAAAAGCAAAGGAAGAAAGAGGAGGAGAATGAAAAACAAAGGCAAAGGAAGAAGGCGGAGGAGAGGGAAAGGCAAAGGAAGGAGGAGGAGGAGAATGAAAAGCAAAGGAAGAAAATACAAATGAAGGAGGAGGAGGAGAATGAAAAGCAAAGGAAGAAAATACAAATGAAGGAGGAGAAGGAGAGGGAAAGGCAAAAAAAGAATAAGGAGGAGGAGGAAAGGGAAAGGCAATTGAAGAAGAAGGAGGAGGAAGAGAAGGAAAGGCAACTGATGAAGCAAGAATATTTTGAAAAGCAAAGGAGGATAAGGCAAATGAAGAAGGAGGTAGAGGAGAGGGAAAGACAAAAAAAGAATAAGGAGGAGGAGGAGGAGAGGGAAAGGCAATTGAAGAAGAAAGAGGAGGAGGAAGAGAAGGAAAGGTAAATAATGAAGATGGAAGAGGAAAGACAAAGAAAGAAACATCAGGATGAGGAAGAGAATGAAAGGCAAATGAATGAGAAGGACGAGGAAGAGAAGGAAAGGCAAAGGTAGGAGAAGGAGGATGAGTAAGAAAAAGAAAGGCAAAGAAAGGAGAAGGAGGATGAAGAAGATAAGGAAAGAGAAAGGAAGAAGCAGGAGGAGGAAGAGAAGGAAAGAGAAAGGAAAAAGCAGGAGGAGAAAGAGAAGGAAAGAGAAAGGAAGAAAGAAATTGAAAAGCAGAGGAGGGAGGCGATAAAGCGAAGGACGGAAGAAGTAGAAAAGCAGTGGGAGCCGGGAGAGCAACAAGAAAGGCAAAGGATGGAGAAAGGGGATAAAGAAGAGAAAAGTATGACTAAGGTACGTAAATCGATCATGTTTGTCATGATTTACTGTGATAGGTACTACTGTGATAGCGATTACTATGTATAGCGATTACTGTGAACGATTTACTGTGATAGGTATTACTATGTATATCGATTACTGTGATAGCGATTACTATTTATAGTGATTACTGTGTTAGCGATTACTGTGATAGTGAGTGTACAACGATTATTATTTATAGCGATTATTGTGTACAATGAGGTATAGACATACAAATAGGACTAATTTACAATTGATATAAATAATATCTATTTTGTGTTACAAGAAGGTCAGAAGAGAAGTAGAGCACCAGGTGAAAAGCTTGGAGGGTGGTGTCAATGACCTATAGTTCTGTCAGGGTATAGACAACTGAATGAATATTAGAAGGATCGATTATGAAATACGCACTTCGACGACCTTCTGGACCAGCATTATTTTGAAACATGCTGGAACACCATGACCCACATGGTAAATAAGTGGAATCATCAGACGAACACATTCTAGTTTGATTCTTTTGAGATCACCATAACCCTAGAAGATGTGGCGTAGATTACTGGCCTTAAGTGTCATGAAAGTGTTGTCCTATTATGAGATTCAAACTATAATGCAAGGAAAAAGTGCACGGCCCTTCTAGAAATGTCGATAGACGAATGGAGTCAATGTATTTCTGGTGAAAGCAATTTCACATCAATGAAAGTTTTTTCTTTCTGTAATAAATAGGAAGACCGGTCCGCTACATGTGCATCTGAAAGAGTTGACCAAGAGTTGTGCGGCTTCTTTCTTTATTTTTTTATCTTACTTTATTTTTTTATTGTTCTGGTTCAAGAATAAGTTACTTGTGGCTGTAGTTTCTCAAAGACTTAGATGAAGTCGACAACTGGGCATGGGGTGCTGCTATGCTCGCACACTTGTACAGTCAATTTTATCATGCGAGTAAGGGTACAAAAACCGTCAAGGGGTTTTGGCCATTTGTTTAGGTATTTGTTTATTATATATTTAGTCCTTGTAGACTAAGTTCGTTGAAGGTTGTAGTGTTACTAATATATTATTTTTGTAGGCATGGGTGTGAGAACATATTATTGCGTTGTGTCCTCAGTGTGGTCTTGCGATTTGTGGTTTTCCAAAGATCGGTCGGTGGGCTAGAATAAATGTCAAGGAGGATAATGCTAAGTTCATTTTAGATGGTCGGCAACTAAATGAGGTAAATGGTTTAAAATCGTTTATAATTGTTTTAGCATTTATCATTCAATTATTTTTCATGAAGTATATTGGCAACAGATAAAGGTATGGATCCCAACAGGCAGAGAAGATGCAGCTCGCATGACTAGCATATTTGTCATGAAGTATATCGAAGATTAGACAGATATTTTTTCAACATATATGCCTTAAAAGAGGCAAATATTGAAGAAACTAGTCACGAGGTTTAGACAATATATGCCTGAATCACCATCGATGGTCGTGTAGATGTGGTTGTCTCCTTCGTCGCCATCGTTGGCCATGTAGCTATCATCGTCTTCTTCATCGACATCGCTAGCTGTGTAGCTGTCGTTGTCTCCTTCCTCGACATCGATACCCCCTTTGCGATGAATGGGTTATATGTTCGTTTCATAAACACAATTTGCCTCTTTTATGACGTATATTCGATTTATGTTGTGTATTGTATAAAGCAATTTTAATGTCGTTTATGGAATATTCTGCTCATGTCAGTGGAACATTCACAAAAAAAGGTGGGCAAAAATGCTGCAAAGAGCTTCAAGAGAACATCAATCAACTGCAAGATGGATTTGCAGAAGTGAACACTATCAGTAATTTTGTACGTATGAAACCACTATCAGTTATATATTTACGTACACCATGGGTATGTATGTTAACAAGTTCATATTTGTTACAAACAAACTATATTCGATTTCGTCATATATATTAAAAGCAACGCAACAAGCAGTACTAGATGCATCATCACCCCTTCTTTCATGGTATATCGGTTTTTTTATTTGTTTATTTTCTTTTTTTATTTACTCTTCTTGCTTCATGTTTTAACCTTACTATTATCATTGTTTCGTTCAAAAGACTTACATCCGTCGAAAGCCATACACCATTGGATTTCAAGATGCACTACCATGCTGGGGTAACGATGATCACTGCGGAGACTTTTGGTCAAGTGAAAAGGTAAGAAAACAAACCTCTTGTCCAAGTTTTAGGCCTAACATTCCTAACACGATTTGCCTATCAATTTCTAAGATATTGTATCGATTCGCAGATATTGATTCCTACAATCTGGCAAACTGTTGAGCATTGGGTCTTATACGTGATGAATTTACGGGAAAAACAAGTATGGTGCTATAACTCATTGGACTTTCACACTGGTGTACAACGTGACATTATGTATTTGGTAAGTTTCTATCTACAAGTGTATGGTATCTTTTACGGTGACCTGGATTTTACTTTATTCTGCATTAACCATGAGAGGGATTCTTAAAAGACGTTTTGGGTGTCAACATTGGCGAGTGGAGCTTGCTCTGTGCAGACCATGCTCTTTTACAAAATAATGGCATCGATTGTGGCATATTTGTAATGAAGTATATTGAAGCAATATACAATGGACGAGAACCTGATTCTGATGTTGTATGCTCTTTATTATCCTTTGTTATTGGGGACTCAATTTATATATTGGTGTCACATTATATTTTTGTTGTAGGATGATATACCTGGATTCCGCACAGAACTATGCCAAAAATTGACTAAGTTTCTAATTGCGGAAGAGAAAAAAACTCAACCGACAAGAGTATTGTACTTACAAGGCAACAAATGACGCAACCCCCCTCAGGATTAATATGATCTACAAAGATTTCTAACAGATTTTGTAGATTGTGTATACCAAATTTTGTAAGACTGTATACAAATTATATAAATCCCTCTAGGTTGAAATAAAATTTCAATTTTACTAAACACGCGAATAAGTTGGACTCTTATTTGTTACCTCTATAGATGACTACTCTCTGTACATATATCTCTACTTACAATTTGAGAAATTTGAAGTCTTTCAGGCCATTAATGTGGTTTCTAAAAGAAGAAGGCATTATGCCTCAGTATACCATGCGTAGGTTGGCTCCGACATAGACGTCATTTTGCAAATAGTATTTGTCCTATCGCGATTTGCTTTTTGCGAAGTTTGTCTATATGAATAAATCATTGTAATGTTCTCTTTTTGTAAATAAAAATCGTAAAAGGGATTAGCGATGTGTACCTTGAACAAATCGGTGTAATGTTCGTCAATCGTTAATGAAAATCGTAACAGCGATTACCATTGTGTACTGTTAATAAATTGTTGTAATGCTCATCTTCCGTAAATGAAAATTGTAAAGTGACTACCGTTGTGTACAGTGAACAAAGCCTTTTACTGTTGGCCCTTCATAAATGAAAATCCTATAAGCGATTAGCGTTGTGTATAGTAGAAAGGAGCTATTTTTTGTAATGTGACATTCTATAAGTGTAGCACACAAATGTCACTGAACAAATCATTGTAATGATCGGTCTTCATAAATTTAAATCAAACAAACGTTTATATAAGTCTGGAAAGATTTGCACAAACATTCATAAACGGCTGAAACGATTTGCACAAACATTGACCGTGCACTTTTCCTGTAAAACCCGCAAATTTTTGATAATTATCAAACTAAATAAAAGATAAAATCCTTTGAAATAAATACGATAAAATGATATAGATTCGATCCAAATGGATCTTGAATCCAAACTGGATCAACTGGATCCAATATCTGGATTCGAATACAACGAATGGATTCGGATCCTGGATGGATCCGAAACCCAATTAGAATCCAATTGGATCTTAAGAGATCCAAATGGGGTCGAACCACAATCAAGATCCAGAAACGTAGTTAGAAAGTTCAGAAGATCTAAAATATAATTTTTATCCAACTCGTATTTTGAGATTCGTCGAAAACCAATTTGTATATAAAAAAATTTAGTTGCAAAAAGGAGAAACTAAAGAAGAGTTGGCGCAGTGGTCAGGACAATGGACTCACAGGGTAGAGGTCTCAAGTTCAAATCCCTTGAGTGCCAAAACATTTTTACTAAAGAAAACATTTTATTAACTTAAGTGATTCCGCCATAACGAGGTTAAATACAATTTGGTTGCACGAATTTACAATGAAAGCACTTCTAGCACACTGGTGGGGCTTGTTACCCCTTAGGGAGGAGACCACAATTCAAATCCTCTGGTGTGCTAAGGATACTTTTTTTTCAGAAATACTTTATAACCAACGGATTTTTTTTAGTAACTCCTCATTAAAGTGACTTAAATGAGGAAAGGCGTTTTTCAAGGAGAGAGAGGGGCTGGGAGAATTTCCCAAAAAGGAAACCCAAGCATTTTTCTTTGGGAAGGTTTCCATTCCCACGAATTTTGACAAGGGGGAGTTTTACAAGGGGCATTGAATGGGAAGGACAGTTTCAAGAAAAAAAAAACGGATGGAGAAGGGACTTTACAAAAAAATCATTTTTTTTGGGATTCATCTTCATCCCTCTTCACGTTTTCTCTATACCAGCCATTGCCACCATTGTTGCTCTATCTCCACCTCGGTGACTCCCGGTAAGAACCCGTAAGGAGACTTGTGGAGCAAGAGGAAGCACTCTCACAAAACTCCTTCGGTCTTCAACAAGGTAAGAGGCAAGATATTATATGTACGTGTAATGTGTCCGGTGGTACACGTATCTTGTTGCATCCTATCAAACATACCTTGATTTCGTTCCTAGTGGACATCGAACCATGCATTGGACGGTAGGGTTGCTATCGTATCGCATATAGTTTTCTTTTCCCTGTGGAAGTAAAATAGACATGGCGGCCTTTCATCTCGATAGTTCATGGGCATGATGGTTGATCGATCCATCGAGTAGATCACTCAATTCAATGATTCGCCTAACATCCTAACCCAAATGATGGATATGGTCATTTCTTTTTTTTTTTGTGAATGCATCAGGATCCTCTATTGTAAAAATCTGGAATCTTTATTTGAACTGCTGTATTGTTTTTTAGGGTATGGGTGATGATCGACATTTTTATTTTGGGTCTTCACTATGGCTGATGGGGACGCGTGTTCCCTCCCCCAATAGGAAAATATATATAGTTTTGATTGGATTACCCGATTATTCTGTATAATCTGTTCAAGTAGGTTTTTTGGAACCGTTTTAGTTATAAAAGAATGTGTGCACGCATATGGTGGTTTCATTTTATTTTTTTATATATAAGAAAAGAGTATACAACCTTGATTCGATGATGGTTCGGTTGGAACAAAATATGTTGGGTTCTAAAACAGTTAGATAAGCAATCTGAAAAAAAAGGGTTAAATTATGCATTAGCATCAAGGTTCGACGCCCAGCATATTATCAAATGTATTTACGTATCATTGCCTAATTTTTTGTTTTTGAGTTATAGATCGACAACACAATATTTATGTGTTATCGTGAGCCTTGATGTTTAGGCTGTTATCACGAAAGTTAGTTTAGGTAGTTTCAAAAAAATTGATTTTTTCTTATGGACTATGCGTTAGTTTTGATTACTAGATAGTTAAAAAAATAATAATATCATAGGTATACAGATAGGGTTACTAGATATGCATACGTTCCCATTTAACCAAGTGTTGATTCCCCATATAGATTAAAAAGATCTGGTACACCTCACATTTTTTTGTTGGAAACAAAAAAATTTACTTCATGTTGTTGGTCTTTCCATGTAGTAAACGTCAAAAATTTTTACGTGAACCATCATGTTATTTCTGGACATAAACTGATAATTAGGGGTTGCTGCAAATCTAGTACATGATTGAAATTGCAAATTTAGTACATGAACATCATGGGTTATGTTGGAAAATAAACAATGAGGGGTTACACGTGATATCTTTAATGAATGAAGTATGCACCAAAGAAAATGGTTTAACCGTGGAAGCATAGGTGGTCAGGTTAAAAGTGAGTTTTTATGTTTTGTTTCTTTGTGTTCATATATTTATGGAGTTATAAATAGATGAAGAACCGGGTTGTGCTTAAATCATGCTTTTATATTCTTCAGACGGTGCTTCCTTACATTTCTTTTGATGGGATTAACGATGCGCAAACTGCCATTTTGGTTTAAATAGTCCAGCCTCGTTCCTGGTGCCTTCACGACCGTGGACAGACTCGACCCTTTTGGTTGATCTGCCCCAGCCTGGTCAGGGTGATCCGGTGTGACCCGAGGTAGGCTGGCCGAACCCGAGATATAGCTGACATGGCAGGGCACTGTTGGCCCTGCCAGTGTTGCGGGTGTGCCACAAGCCACAGCTAGTGGCAGGCTGCAGACTCATATGGTTTGCAAAAAAAAAAAAAAAAGAGAAATTTGCTTATAGTAGCATATTCGAACGGGGTTGTTTTGTCTCGATTTTTGGGTGAATTAGTGCTTGCTATAACCAACCGGCTTGGGCTGCTATGCTCAGCATAGTGGCAGAAATTGTAGCTGCCTCGATCCAAATGGCCTAACGATTGGTAGGACCAAGTACCTGCAAAAGAAAGATGAAAAAGGGAAGGTACCTAAGACATGCCCGATGATGGCGGCCAACGTGTTGATGGGGGCAACAGACCTGTTGTGATAAAATATTTTGAGAAGATAAAGGGCTCAGTACAATCTTATAAGAAAATAATTTCTCGATTTTGCAAAACATCGATGGTACATGCAAGGTCTGCTAGGATCATGTCCCAACCATTCCATATATGAATATCATACTTCCGCATATGCGACTCTGCTATGAGCTTAAACCTATCACGAAACTCATGATAGCCATGTTGCAGTACATAAGAATCCGCTATGAGCTTACACTGTCATTGAAATTATGGTTGTCACATGGCAGTATATGCCAATCTATTTCATATATGAATCTGCCCATGAAGTCATGACCGTCAAATTGACGTTTATAAAGATATGCAATGAATACAAACCGACTATCTAATTTATGACGATCATATTGCAAAATTTACTATGAACCAGAAGCTGCCATAAGATTAGCTTATTAAATATGTGTTACATTTGAGATTCACTATTTTGCGCATGCTTAGAGTAGGCTTGAAATGCACTCATGCATACATACATCGGTTAGAGCATAAGCTCACTTTAGTGCACAGGTTTAAAAGCATGTTGATTTTAGTATATGCTTATGAAAGTAATGTATGTATCGATGAATGTGGCAAATGAATAAGGTATCCATGATGTATTCATGTGGCACATGGTGTTATATGATGTTGACATATGTGTGTTGCGACCAATGGTTCAATGCTTGAATCGCTTGTTGCTAAATGCATATGTTCGTTATAACTGCACAAATAAGAGAAAAACTATAAAGGCACGATAGTACAACTTGAAACTGAGTATGTCAAATATTTTTGGTGCCATATGGGCATATATGATGCTTAGGGAATTGCATATAATTGAATCATGATTGCACGTAAATATGATGACATGTTTCAGTGCTAGTTGATCTATGTTTGTTCTGCAAAGGTTTGCATAATAAAGGATATTTTTCATGCCATGATCTTGTGAAAGCTCAAAACTGAGCTTGTGGTCTTGCGAGACCAATGTAGTGCCATACGAGCACCTATGAAAGGTCATACTTGAGACATGCCTTATAAGGGCATGGTCAGTGGGGGTACAAAACGTATACCCGAGTTCAGAAATAAAACTTTAAAATGCTTAAGTATAAGTATTCGCTCATAGTTGAGCCAAAATTCTGAGAAATTGTGGTGGATGCCTATGAGGCATTCGATGGGTAATGTGCATACACGGATATCACCCCGAGTGTAGGTTGGGATTTTGGAAATCCGCTGTGGTGCAATGACTTGCACATAAGAATAAATAAAATTGAAATTATGCACACATAACCTAAAGAGGGGATTCTGGGTATACCTGAAAAATGGTATATGTTACTGGTTTCCCAGGGCTCTAGGTACACCTGAAAGACGGTGTATGTTACTGGACCCATGGTCTACCTTGGAGAGGGTAGATGGTACAAACTCCGTGGGACATTCTAGTTTTGTGAGAGCGAGGCGTCTCACCCGGTCCCCAGTCCTCGGAGTTAGGGGGGCCAGGACTACCAATTCGTCCTAGGTGGTAGATCCAAGTCTTCTGCAGAAGTACAGGGTGCATCCTAGTTCTAGTTCTAACCATTGGGGAGTACTCTCTCGGTCGTGAACCGTCCCCTTTGGATATCCGTACGGCTAGTCACACGGGTTAGAAAATGATAGACCCTTGTGTGGTCTCGGTCCGCTACGATGTCGAATGCTTGTGCGTACCCACAGGGTAATTAACAAGATAAAACATAAAGTTAGTGCATTAAGAAAGATCTTTAAGTAGATGGATATTGCTCGTTGTTGAAATTGTTGGAGTAAGCTGTGACTCCTGTAGAACATGATTCAAATTGGTTTTCCTTTACATGAAAATTGTGATAACCTATGAATGATGTGTTGAACATTGATGTTTGTGCTTTATGCACACTTTACATTAATTGCTTTAGTTAAGTCAGGTGTACATCCTCATTAGTTCCAAAGTTGTTATTGCTTATATAAATATGGTTCATGCATATGATGTATCGTGCTTTGACGTTGATGGAATATATCATGAAATACTTGACTTTAGTGACCTATACATTTATCACTTGTTAAATGATTATTAGTTCCATCTAAACCTGTTGCACATATACTTGTACACGTGACACTGTGCACATTCATATGGATATTATGCTTCTTACTCAGACGTGGTAGTCTGACCCTTTCTGAATTAATGTTTTTCAGGAAACTGAATGACGAGCATTTGCGGTCGTCGCTACGACAGTGCCATGTGACCATATCTTCTTCAGATGTCCTGAGGAATATGACTTGAAATAAATCATTAAGTGTAAATAATAATTTATAGTATTTTAATGCAAGAATTTATTTTACTTAAATGCCTTGAGTCTGTGCTATTACTTGTAACCCGCCCAAATAATTTGACGAAGGATTTAATAAAACTTTTTCGCTGTTGTTTAGAAAAAAAAATTATTCCAAAATTTTCAAGTCAAATATTTAGGGCGTTACATTTTCAGTGTTTTATACTCATGCAAAAACTTTCATAAGTAGTTTAGGGTTTAGGGTTAGGGTTTAGGGTTTAGGGTTTAGGGTTTAGGGTTTAGGGTTTAGGGTTTAGGGTGACGAGCTTTATTTATGTGAACGATATGTCCTATCACAATTTACAACTTCATGCTGATTTAAGTAATAGTTGCAAATTGATTTCGCTGCAACGATTTGTCCTATCGCAATTTGTTTTGACAAGCTTTATCTAAGTTAATGATTTTCCTATTGTGATTTATACAATGACATATAAAAGATGCAAAAGAGGTTGAAAACAAATCCACACGAAACATGCTATCGTGATTTGATTGATACGTCCTATTGCGTTGATTAGTTTTGTAAAAAAATAGATGAAATGACATTTTTTAATTTAATTAATGTGATACAATTTATTTGCTCACACTTTTTGAAAACTGACGTTATTTGTTTGAAAATTGACGGTCTGTGAAACGTCGTTTCCTTTATATATGAATGACACATCGCACAAGTTCTGGATGGTGTGGTTTCGCTTTGCTTCATGAACAAAGAACAGACAAACCTATGGTTCCTTTATAAATGATGTGTTCGTGAATCAGACATATATCCTACTTCATCGCAAATGGGGTATTGATATCGATGAAGAAAACGAGAAAGGAGAAGACGATAGCTACACGACCAACGATGCGAATTAGGCTTATATTGTCTAAACATCCTGTCGATTTTCTTCAAAAATTTTCTTTTTTATGGCGTTTATGTGATTTGTGTTGTGTATTGTATAACAGAATTTCAATATCGTTTCTTGAATATTATGCTAATGTCAGTGGAACATCCATAAAAGGCGTTGCCCGAAAACTCAGCAAAGAGCTCCAAGATAACATCAAACAGATGCAAAACAAATATGCAGAAGGTAACACTATCAATAATTTTATACATATGAAACCGCTATCAGTTATATATTTATGTATGTCATGGGTATGTATGTCCACAAGTTCATATTTGTTGCAAACAGACTATATTCGATTTCGTCAAGTATATTAAAAGCAACGCAACAACCAATACTAAATGCATCGTCAGCCCTTATTTCATGGTATATTTGTTCTCTTTTATGTTTATTTTATTTTTTGATTTACTCTTTTTGCTTAGTGTTTTAACATTACTATTATCACTATTTCGTTCAACAGAGTATCGTCCGTCGATTACCATACTCCATTGGATTTTAAGATAGACTACCATACTGGGGTAACGATGATCATTGCAGAGACTTTTGGTCAAGTGAAAAGGTAAGTGAATAAACCTCTTGTGCAAGGTTTACGCATAACAGTCCTAATATGATTTGTACTATCGATTTGCAGATATTGATTCCTATACTCTGACAAATTGAAAAGCATTGGGTCTTATACATGATAGATTTACATGAAAAACAACTATGGTGCTGCAATTCACTGAACTTACACAGTGGTGTATATCATGACATTTTGCATTCCGTAAGTTTCTATCTGTAAGGGTATTGTATCATGTACGGTGGCCAAGAAATTACTTTCTTCTGCATTAACCACAGGTTGTATTCGTCAAAGACATTTTGGGTTTCAACATTGGCGAGTGGATCTTTCGCTCAGCACACGATGCTCCTTTACAAAATAATGGCGTCAATTGTGGTATATTTGTAATGAAGTATATTGAAGCAATATACAATGGACGAAAACTTGATTTCGATGTTGTGTGCTCTTTATTACCCTCTATTATTGGGGACTCAATGTATATATTGGTGTCACATTACATTTTTGTTGCAAGTTGATATGCCTAGATTCTGCACAGAACTATGCAGAAAATTAACAGATTTTCTAATTTTGAAAGAGAAAAAAACTCAACCGACAAGAATACCTAGAAGGCAACGAACGACGCGCCCCCCCCAGGAGTAATATGATGTACATCGACTTCTAACAGATTTTATAGACTGTACAACCAAATTTTGTATAAAAAATTTTGTAAGACTACGTATACAAATTATGTAAATATCTCTAGGTTGAAATAAATAAAATTTCAATTTCACTAAACACACCAATAAGTTAGACTGTTATATAGTAAAAGCAAATTGTTGTTATGTTCGCCCTTCGTAATTGAAAATCGTAAAAGCGATTAGCGTTGTGTAAAGTGAAAACAAGTTGTTTTCTTTAACGTGACTTTCTATAAGTGTATAAATCTATTTTAATTAGTGTAGCACACCAATGTCACTGAACAAATAGTTGTAATGATCGGCCTTCGTAAATTAAAATTGAACAAGCGTTTATATAAGGCTGAAACCATTTTCATAAACATTCATAAACGGTGATCACGATTTATACAAGCATTGACAGTGCACTTTTACCACGATTTGTACTCATGCACAGAGCGATTTTCATCTAGTTGTGACTGACATAGACATCATTGTGTAAATCATTATACCTTCATGATTTACACAATGACGTCTGTCTTTTAGCCAATGAGCTTTGTCTAAGTGAACGATTTACTTTTACGTGCAATATATATGTCAATGATATTTCCTAATCGCTTTTACGGGCGATTGGGGTTGAGGGTTTTAGGATTTTGGGTTTTACTTCAATGATACAAAATGAGTTAAATTCTTAAATACAAATCAATTTCATTCTTAAATATAAACAAAGACATATTGTTCTCACTGTAACTTTGTAACTACAAATTCACATGATTTACATAATTTACATAATTTACAACCACATTCATATAGAAAAAATATTAGTATTTAGTTACAATATCTATGGGACACCCGTTGAACGCATATTTATCTTTTAGAGACTCCCATTTTTACAAAAGAGATCACGAAAACATCTGTATCGTTCATCGCCGCGGCCTTCTATGCTGCAAAGTTATTCTATGTGCAGCTGAGGATACATCATCTCTAAGAAAATGAGCTCAATAGTAATGGCAACCCACTGCACCATTTTCCTCGGACTGAGGCCGATTCTTAGAGACTCTAGCATTGGTGCGCTCTTGACAATAAGCTTTACAACTTAAGGTCAGGAACCGTCCCCTTGAAGGAGCTGAGGGGTAACATGATAAATTGTTTTTACGTATTTATCATGAAGTATATGAAAGATTAGGTAGATATTTTTTCAATTCTGAAGTATGGTTTGCGAACAATGGAGGGTCTGACAGTAGGAATAGATCAAATAGATGGACATCTGCATCAACCCCCTATCTATCATGCAAATAACCACCATAATCATCATCAAAGATTATACAAATCTTTTCTCATAGCGTGAAACAACTACGTTATCAGCATCAAACCACATCTATCAAGCACAGGCAGAAGGAACAAAGAAGAAAGAAAAATACAAGGTAGAAGAAGAAGAAAGAGAAGAAGAAGAAGGCAAAGTAGAAAAAGAAGAAGAAGAAGAAGTTGTGTTGTCGTAGAAAAGAAAGAGGAAGCGAGGTTAAATAGATTAGGGTTTTAGACCTGGACAACGGGTCGGGTCGGGTTGAGTTTTATATATAGATCTATATTAGGGTTTTATATTTTGCAGGGTTTTACGCCCGTGTACAACAATCGACACGATGTTTAGACTTAGTAAAGTGCAAATCCAATTAAGTAACAGTTGCATGACGTTATGAGTAAATCGCTATATTACATATCGATATCGGTCACATAGACAAACAAAAACATATCTATTTTTTTGATACAATTAGATGTCTCATTAATTACCTACTGGTGATGATATCTATTTTTTTGATAATGATGGTCATGTATTTTATTTAAGTCAAACCATTGTGGTCAGGTAAAAAAGACTAGGTTTTTTTGTAAATGATTGTGGTTGTAAATCACTTCAATTTGTACTTTTAAAGTTACCGCGATAATGATATGTCTTTGTTAGTCTTTGTGAACGAAATCGATTTGTATTTATTAAGTTACTGTGACAACAATATGTCTTTGTTAGTCTTTATGAACGAAATCGATTTGTATTTATAAAGTTACATCGATTTGTATCGTTGAATTATTCTTGATTTGTTCTTTACTAAGTTTGTATATTGTGTGGCTTTGTTTATGAACGAATTATTCTCGGACAATACCGGATATTGTAGAGGCCCTCCCATACAATATGGACAATACAATTTATATATAACGATTTGTATATGTGAAGGCTAGATGAGATAACGATTTTCACTAATTGTATAAGCATTGAGTTCACATACAATACTCGATTTTCATGATTTTCACTAACTACGATTTATACATGTGAATGATACATATTATAAGGATTTATACATATGAAAGATACATTATTAAAAGAGTTCACACGTGATTTTTTTGTTCCATATCTTTTTGGATGAAGCCATTTTCATGAATGGTGATCCACAAAAATATTAACAATTCTATTTTTGTGGCTCACGATTCATGAAAATGACTTCATCTAAAAACTCTTTCTTAATAAGACCATCAAGTGTGTAAGCATATTCACCTCCTGTTTTGTTAAATTCTTAACAAATCCGACAATGTGGACATTGGGTCATGCAAAGAGGCATGACAACTAATTTTATGATAAGACTTAAACAAAATTCACACGCGATTCTTATGTTCCATAGCTCGCTTTCTAATTGATCAGAGTCTGTCATGAAATAGAACAATATAAGACACTATATTAAGTTTCACAATAAATGCAAACATCCTCCCAACATTGATTGCATACCAAAAGACTTGTAAAACTGAAGCTATTATTCCGGAAAAACTAGTCGGGAGGATTGAAGGTTATAATATTGGAAATTACGTCTGTAGGGTATTGCTGCATGTTGGAAAATACATAAGTTAGATATTGATAAGCTTCACGTAATACAATTTACATGGGAAGCAATATGATGTCTTACATACTTGTTCATGCGAAGTGCATGGTTGCTTTTGCTTAGAGGTTGGTTGTTTCTTAGACCTTTTCTTGCCAACCAATTCTAGTGCACCCTTTGTCCTTCGACGACTGTGATCAAAGGCAGGTTTTCTTTTGATACCTTTCGCTTGGTGAATTTTTTCATCATAATCTACAACGTTCACTCCTGACTTATTGAAGATGATGTTTACGCTTCAGTGCAACTTCTCATGAGTGTCAAGGGAAGCATGATTTTCACCTCCGCTGTTCACTCCTATTTTCTTGGACTGGTCTTCATTAGCTGCAATGAACTGATGGTGAATTAACTGTACATTTTCAAGTATTTTTTTTGGCATTTTTCTCATGTATACATAGGCTTCTTCACTTTTTGATGTCAAATCTGCAACGTGCATAAATGACCTACACAGTTGTTGGTAATGGGAGGCTATGTGGCATTTCTCATCAACACCAGATTGACTGGCATTATCTTTATCTAGCAGTTCAATCTTTGCATGTCTCCTCCATCTTCACATTAAATATCACTCATGTATTGCTTATATCTTCTCTTGATTAAGTGCCTTTAATGCATGGCGACATAAGATACCTTTGAATTCATACATTTTTCACGCACATTTAACTGTTTTGTTGTCAATATTGCACGTGACATTTGCTTCTTGTCTTTTCTTATGCTCTTTGCCCTCCCATAAAATATGGTATTTGTGCATATTTCTGGTTTGCACATGTCCTTCTATGTTGTAATTCATGACTTGTATAACCACTTTCTTAATTCATTCAAATACAGTTAGTGTATACAAATCTGTAGGTTGCATCAATATTTTCATGCCCAAAGTTATATGGCGTATATTAAAGCATTTCACATCTTGTTCAAGTTAATTCTGTCTAAGACCGTATACCAATAATTCATATTGTTCTATGAAGTGAAACATTGTTAAACATGAATACAGGGTTTTCTTCACTATGTCATGCATAGATTCAGCTCTTTATGTGCTTATCATACATGCACAAAAGTATTGTCTTCCATATGTCAATGTCCACTTCTCTTTTTCTGCATATAAATTTTGTAACCATAGACAGTCTTTAAGGTCGTATATCTGAATCATTTTCTCCCAATCAGACATAAAGGTGACCTCATCTACGCTCTCAAGTACACACCTTATAAACTTTTTGTCAAACCCTGTCTTCTAATTAAATATGTGTCCTATGTTCTTTGCTGCATTTTGAAAGATATGCCATAAACATAGGTGATGATGTGCATCTGGTCATACATGAGACACTGCAGCCGCAATTGCATGATCACCATCTGTAAGTACAACTTCAGGTTGCTTTCCATTCGTTGCCTATGTAAATACTCTGAACAACCACTCAAATCTTTCCTTGGTCTGGTTATACAAAAATGTGTCGCCTAATATACAATTCTGTGAGTGATGGTTCACTCCGACAAACTGCGCAAATGGCCACTGTTAAGTATTAATCTTCACTGTTGTATAAAAAACAAGCACATCATTGAAACATTCATAATCTACTTGTGACTTTGAATCTGCCCAAAACATATTCACAACATATCCATCTTCATCCAGTTGCATTGCACTAAAGAAACCAGGGTCAATGCTTGATTTCTTCTATAAGTAATCAACCAAAGAACATATTTCTCCATTCTTCATATTATATGTCCTCTTCCTTCTCAGGTGGTTTCTTAGATCCATAGGTATGAATGACGCATTCTCGCGACCATCATCTATGTGTGCGAATAAATTATATGTCTTCCTTGGTGCAATGTCGACGCTATCAGCTATTTTAGCAATTTCAATATGCGCTTCAGTTACTTTACGGTATGACCTTAACATAGGACTCATATGTGATGCTGCTGATTCATGGTTATGATCACTGATTAAAGTATGAACTACATATTTCTTATTCGGAAGTCTTCCTAACACCATTCTCGCTGGACATCCACATCTTGATTCTGGCATGCTCCTTGTTGGATTTTCACTTGACTTCTTCCAACCTTCCTTAGAACAAATATGTCTTTCTCACCATGACACCCTATGCATTTTTTGACCAAGAATACCTTCTAACACTAAAGCCAAATTTTAAGGCATAATCATTGTAACATTTATATGCAACATCCTTATTATTAAACTGCATTCCTTCTACGAGAACATAGTCAGGTGTACTATCATGTACATTCTCAGTGTTTGCACCTTTATCAAGTGTATTGTCACAATCGTCTACCTTATTATCGAATTGCAATTCTTCTGCTGGAACATTCAAGTCAAGAGTGAATCCAATGCCTACACCCTTGTTATCATGTGCATCATTAGTGCACGTGTTTACATATGTTCACTTCTTCATATCTTTCAAATGATTGAGATAGATCATCTTTATTACAACCATATGATAAGCTCACCACTGTTATAAGCAAGATATCAATTTGTGTTAGCAAGTGCATACGTTTACTATGATTTATTCAGGATGTATATAACAACGGATACCGATAAGGTTGAGCAAGTCAAAGAAACGATTTAATGAATTGTAGTATAAAAGCAACTGCGGTTTGTTATTTGCTTATACTATGCATCGAGTTGTTACTTACCATGCCAATAAAAGAAATGATTTGTCGTATATGTGTGTTGATGATAGCAATTTAATTATATCTACGATATTGTGAAGCGATTTTAATAGAAATCGCCAAATGAGCAGCTATTTGAATACAAAAATTACCACCGCAAACGTGTAATAATGTATTTCTGCACACACACATTTTAAAAGTCTTTCTACAAATATTTTACAATTCGATACTAGAAAACACATAATATCTTACAAATTGATATACATATCATATAATATATTACAAATCAATACGGCAATTCAGCATAATAGCTTACAAATCGACACTACAAAACACATTATATCTTACAAATTGATATATATATATATATATATATATATATATATATATATATATATATATATATATATATATATATATATATATATCACAAAATATATTACAAATTGATATGAAAATTCAACATAATAACTTACAAATCCATATTAACAAATAAAACAATATCTCACAAATCGGTAGTATGTTACTACAACCACAATTTGCGATACATTGCATATACTGAGTGAATAGAGGATACCGAATGGGGTAGAGGCCCTTCCTCACATCTGTAAACAAGCATTCTTGTCAATAGGTCCCAGCGTCTTACAAATATCGTTAAGTTTTCAACCATCGAAAGGACAAGATCCACCTGCAATAACAAAACAATGCTTTAATGGCACTCACGGTGACATACGTTCTTCAACGATAGCATGATGGCATGGAAAGGTACTCACGACGCCTTAATGGCACTTGTTGAAATGTTTGTGTGTCATTGCTTTCTTCCATAATGCCTAACGACAACGAAAAAAAAGAGAAGACTATAAAAAGAGATGTCCGACAAATGCCCCTATGACACTCACCAATGATCGAACCAGTCGATCGCGAACCCGAGAATGTTTTATAACACAAGGCAAGAACGAGAAGGCGGCAGTGTATTGTAACACAAACTAAAAACCAAGGCCGAAACCTTGACTCGAGACGATGACAAAGGTTGCTACTCCGGTAGCAGCAGACGACGACAAAGTTTGCGTCGTCAAAGGGAGCTCTTGTTACAGCAGATGGTGCAAAAGTTTACTGCTTAGGGCAAAAACATAACGTTTGGACTTTGAAGAGTTAACATCATACTCGACTTTCTAGATAGAGAACATTTTTGTCCTTTTCTTGAACAGTCGTTTCCCTTTTTTTGAATGAAGAATATTTTTGCTATTTTCTCGAAACGTCGTTTCATGGCAAGAATAGCAGGAAAGGGTACTTAAGTCTTTGCAACCGCACCGGACTCTGATGCTAAGTGATGCCGACAGACACGAGAATACGAGCCCCACATGCTTATATATGTGGCGCTCATTCGAACCCCTGAACATACACTATAGCAAACATTGTGTCTTCAGGGGAGAACACGCAACACCCTCCCTATGGCTGCAGTGCAAATAGGGGCGACTCTCTCTCTCTCTCTAGGAAATTCGATGCATTTGAAAAATGATATAATCACCCATGTTGATTGAGAAGTCGTCTCTTGACACCAATAAAGTTAAAGAATATCTTAATTTCCAAAATTTCCTTCACCTCTTCTCATGTTCCCAACATGTCACTCATATAGACCTGATGGAAACCCTAGTTTTGGATCATATCCTGTTCACGCATCACTACTCTAGATTTCACTCTCTTTACCTTGTTACTATAGTTTGATGTTTCATTTTTACTTGGTGATGTGTTTGTGTTGTGCGGTCATAAACAACTCTCATCTAATCTAACCCTACGAATGAGTTAAGCATAGTTTGTTTCATAAAAAACATACCTTTAATACTGTTATTTTAAATAAAATTCTGAAAGAATTATTCTAAAAAAAAAAATTATGAAAAGAAAAACATGATTTTTAAGCCTTGAATATTTAAGAAAATCCTAGACCCTCTATTTTTAAACCTTATAAAAACCTACCTACTTATTGGAATCAGTTGATCTAATAGTTGATTCCTATAAAATCAAGCATAAAAACATGAAAACCCCTTGAAAAGACTGATTAATAAGGCTGTTAGCTAGAAAAGTGGTTAGCAGCTACCACCTTCTCTCTCTCTCTCTCTCTCTCTCTCTCTCTCTCTCTCTCTCTCTCTCTCTCTATATATATATATATATATATATATATATATATATATATATATATATATATATATATATATATATATATATATATATATAGTGAGAGTACCACATAATTTTGAAAGTACAATCATATCTATTTTTCAAAAGCAAAAGATAAACATTTGAATAGTGTTTAGCATATATTTACTATTTTGACGAGTTAAAAGGTTGACTTGTTACATGATGTTGTGGTCACTCTCTTATTTCTTGTCTATCTATAATCGCACACACAAACAAACTCAAAGTATCACCAACTTTATACTGCACAACTCTATGAAAAATGTTGCGAGATTTATAAAAAAATCTTGTCGATATATCACGAGAAATTGCCTGAAAGTTTAAAATGGCAATTTCTCGCGACATTTTAAAACCATGTCAAATATCGGATATTTACATGTTTAAACGATATTTATCATAAAAATGCTTGAGATTTTTATTTTTAAATGTATTTTATGTATTTTCTTATAAAATTTATTTTTTTATATTTTAAATTTATTTTTTATTCTCAAGATTTTGCCAAAATGCCGGATTTATAAAAAAATTCAAAATCTCTTGATTTTTTTTTCTGCCAAGATTTTGCCGATTTTAACTTTTGTCACTATGCTGCACAGTAAGCACGGTGCTCCTTTGGCTATTCTATGAAGCATTCATTCGGCCTTCTGAAAAGTTTTGGTGCAATATGGAAGAGATCGGGGGAGAACCGGTTGGGAACGAAGAGGAGGAGGAAGAAAAGAGAAGAGAGAGAAGAGGTTTGTGTTTTCTCAGAAAGGAAAAACTTGTGCTTTGGCTAAAAATTTACTATTTATAATAAGAAAATTAAGTTAACATATTTTTTTTAGAGAACTCCAATTTATTTTAAAAAAATTCAAAACAGTGCTTCTGAAAAAAATGTGTTTCACAAAACTACCTTTCTGAAACCAAATAAAATATGGCTTAAACACTTCTAAGTTAATTAAAACACTAATTAAAAAGTTCTAAACAAAATTTAGCAATGAAAAATGCAATGAAGTATTTAAAAATGTGATTTTTCTTTTATTTTTAATTTAAATGCAGTTTCTTAAAAATATCGATAAGACTGGGTTTTAACACGATTTTTCAATGGGTCCTGCATAAAATAGAATGATTAAAATGCAAAATGTATGCATGATCAGTCTATTTCAATGTCTTGAATGCCTTCTAACGCTCTCCTTGCCACACTCATTTTTTTATCATTCTTTAACAATTTAGTTAGTGGTGCCACAATAGCGGAGTATCTTACAATGAATCAATGATAGTAGTTAGCCAATCTGAAAAAAGAGCGGAGTTCAAGAACCTTGGCTAGTGTCTCCCAATCCTAAATGGCTTTCACCTTCTAGTGGTCCATCATTAGACGACCATCTTCCACTATATGGCCCAAGAAGTTGATCTCTTTTTTATGTAATAAACACTTCTTTTGCTTTATATACAAAACATTGTTCTTCAAGGTTTAGAATACCATATGCAGATATTGCACATGGTCCTCCAAGATATCACTGTAAACAATAATGTCATTCAAGTAAACCCTAGCAAAATAATCCAGATACTAGTAGAAAATCCGATTCACGAGAGTTGAGAAGGTTGCAGTAGTATTCGTTAAGCCAAAAAGCATTACCAATCATTCAAAGACACCATATCTCATGACATAAGTGGTCTTTGCCTCATCTTCCTCTACAATTCTGACTTTCCAATACCTCGACCATGTCCAATTTTGAGAACACTTGTCTTTCTCAATTGATCAAACAAATTGACACTTAAGTGCAAGGAGCACTTATTCTTTATAGTCAACTTGTTGAGTGCCCTATAATCCACACACAACCACTTGGGCTCATTGTGTTTAGTCTGAAATAATACAAAAACATTGAAAGACACTTTTGATAGTCAAATGATTCCAACTTCTATCATCTCATCAAGTTGTTTGTGAAGTTTCTCAAACTCGGGTGGGACCATTCTTTATAGGTACCATGGCAGGTGGCCTTACCACTCACACCAATTCTATTTGATAGTCAACTAATTCCCTTCGGGGTGTCAACTTTCTTGGCAATTCTAGGGGCATCACTTCCTAAAACTCCTCTAGTACAGTCGTGACTATCGACAGGGTATCTTTAGGAGGCTTTATCTTTTCTTCTTCTTGTGGTACTACTAAGAATGTTTGATCACTTTATTTGAGGCATCTCTTGATTTGTAGAGCAAAAACCATGTGGGTGTACGATCGTGGGGATGTCGATATGGGGATCATACATGGGGACTCTCAACCCATAAAAATAACAACATTCAAATATGGCATTGGCACAACTTTGTTTGGATATAAAAACTTCATGCCTACAATTACATTAAAATTGTCCAGTGGAGCAATTGAGAAATCAATTTTGCCAATCCAATTCTCGACCCTAATTGCTGCATCACGAGATACTCTTAAGATAGGTCATGTGGTAGAGTTCATTGCCTTCATGTGACTTGTCTTCTTATCCCATTGTATGTGAAAGCCTTTATGCCTCTTCTTGGGGAATGAAGTTATGCATGGCCACCGTGTCGACCATCGCTTGAGTAGCCCTCCCATTGATGATCAATTCTGAAGTACATTAACTCTTTATTGACTGTGGGCATCGTAGAGGTAGACCCATCTAATGTGTTCACTTTCTGCAAGGCTTCCATCTTGATTTCTTCCCTATGGGTTCATCCTCAACTTCGACGGCATTAGCGGCCATGTTTTCTACATTTCCCAGGTTGGTTCTGAGTACGGCGTTCTCTAGTGAAGTGGTTCCCATTGTAGTACGAACATTAAATATTATGATTTCTCTGATATTGATTATGCAGTGTCTATCTGTCTTCAATATAGAGCATCAAGGACAAATATGTTATGACGTATTCTTAAATGGTCTTCATATGCTTCAATGACAAACTTATCTCGAGCCATTTTCTTCTTAGCAATATGTAGAAGGAAATATTCTCTCACTTTCCTCTTAAAATCGTTCATCAACCTTTCCTATTCCATGTTCTTGCATTATGTTCTGCAAGCAATGAAACGTCCACTACAGGCGGATTATGCTAAGAAAAAACAAATAAAAAATTTACATTGTATTTACAAGACCCAAGGGTCCAATGAACCGTGCAAAAGGCGAGCAGGTTGTATGTTACCCCCTGAGCACGGGGCCGCGTGTTCGGCGTCCGAATGAGTGCCACATGGCACTCATTCAGCTGTTTTGGTGTGTACGAAGGAATATTGCGGATCCCAAGATCTTCCTCCGTACATAAACAGCCGAATGAGTGCCACGTGACACTCATTCGGACCCGCGAACACGCGGCCCCGTGTTCGAGGGGGAACATACACCACCCTCTCCTGCAAAAGGGTATGGGTGAAACTCTAAGTTTGCCTTTCCAAAATGGGGGAGATCATTGAATCCTTTTAGTGCTACACCTAATAGACCTTATCCTGTTTTTGAATTTACAGTGCATGCTGGAATTGATTTTGCATGTGACAACTTCACCACTTGTTTTAACAACTTTGAATTCTATGGGTGCATGTGTACTCCATGGCAGGCAAGAGATACCTAGGGTTTTTAAACCAATGAGCTCGTGAACATGTTATCTAAAAAAAACATTTATTTTGACCTCCCAATTCATTCAAAATGCAGAAAACAAGAACAATTTTTTTAGTTTGACATTGATTTCCGCTCATAGATACGGGAAACCTTTGATTTTCTTCATAGATAAGAAAAAACTACGAAAGACATTCCAATATATATATATATATATATATATATATATATATATATATATATATATATATATATATATATATATATATATATATATCTTGGTAGTTGCTATCGTTTGCCTAGTTCTAGCTTTAGATGTTGTAAGAGCAAACACAAAAACCATGACTCAGTAAAAGCTTGAGTTGCAAGTTGACAAAGTTTTTGAAACATTGGATACAAAGGGTAGGGCTGGGAAACAAGCTGAGCAGCTCGTCGCCATAAACTCATTTGGGTTTGGTTCATGATGTAGCTGGTGAGCCGCAATCATGAGCAGCTCATTAACAAAAATGAGTCGAGCACGAACCATCTCGATTCATCTAGTGGTTCCCGCTCGTTCGGATCATGTTGCTTAATCTTTTATAAATTATTTATGATGTCTTAATACATATAATTATATTTATTATTGAAAATATCATTAAGACTGTTACAAAATCTATTAAAAATAGCAAAACACTGTATATCTGTTATGCTATTTTTAAAAGACCCGCCAACCCGTTTACCCGACCCGACCCGTTTATTAAACGGGTTAACCGTTTCGGGTCGGGTTACCCGTTTAATAAATGGGTCGGGTTCGTGTTGAAGTATGCTGACCCGCCGACACGACCCGATTGCCACTCCTGCATCCAAGCATACAAGGTGTTGTCTCGATTCAAAATTGCTATTTTTTGAAACATTTCCCATGAGAAAAGGTAGTTTTGGTAAAAAAAAACTTATCAGAAACCTAAATTTTTGTGCCAAAACCTTCCCACAACCTTCCCAAATGTAGCCTCATCAATTTATCAAAACCAATTTTGTTAAGAATCTGATCAGCTCATGCTCAACATGAGCTTTTTGCTCATGCCAACATCGTGGCCGTCTGTTTGCGTTTTGGATGAATGCCACGTAGAATATAACTGTTCTGTTGACTTTTTGACATTTCAAAATACAAAATAGGCTGGCCACGATGTTGGCATGAGCAAAAAAAGCTCATCTTCAGCATGATCTGATCTGCTTCCATTTTCTTAGCACCTAAGCTAACCTATTGACCAATAGAAGCACAACACCTCATTTCTCTGGCTAATCAGATCTATGGAGCTGCATGGTAATTGGATCTGAATCTTTTGACTTAGAAACCCCTAAATCTATACTTTAACCTTGCTGAAGCCAGAACCCAACCTAGATATGGATCCCTATCTCCCCAACCTAGAGTTGGTGCCTAGCTGAGGTTCTGCATCTATCATCACGTTCACCGTTGTTGTCGTAGAAATAACTACCTAAGTTTAAAATGAGATTTGAATTATCGAAATTTTTTTCATTTATTTTTCTATTTATTTTAAAAAAGAGTAGATTTTTTCTATCGGTTTAAATACTTATCTTTTTCTAGACTTTTTTTAAGTTTTGGTGGTGTCTCTACACCATCAAGCTCATTTTTTTTTTTATAGAATCGCATTCTCAATAAGTAGGGATGTAAACGGTTTGGATTGACGTTTAATCCAGCCAAATGTTGTTCTTTGGGATTCAGATTCAGAATCAAGTTCGGACGATGAAGTGATCACACCAAATTTACTTTTTTTTTTACATGTAATCAAATTTGGATATTCATCAAAATCCAATATTTGTCAAATTTGGATATTCATCAAAATCGAATATTTGTCAAATTTGGTAGAAAAAAAAGAATAAAACCATATCTGCTTCCGATTATAATGAGATATGATTTGGACATATCAAATTTGAGTAAATGGAATCAGATTTGGTTTGGTATCGAGTAACATCCGATCCATTGACATTCCTATCAATTAAGGCTTGACCCTGCCTGACCCATTTGGCAATTGAGTTTAAAGAGCTCCACCGCACCTGCCTCGAACCCAGCCCGAAGCATTTTATTAGTTTTAATAGTATTTCAATAAAAACGTATTTTTAACTATCAAAAGATAATTTTTATTGATTTATACAGACAAAAAAAACTGTCCTTGAATCTTATTTTTGCAGAAAATTTTAAACTTGGGAATCGAACTTGCCTCACGTGTCCTCGTACCTCATGTCTTTGTGATATAAGTGTCCATTGGTTGCCCCAAGGAGGGTTGTCCTACTGAGGTGGGGCCTGGGCAGTTAGCCAGCGTGACCAGAGGTCTTATTGTTCGGTTTCTTGGGGTTATAAATTAAAAAAAAAAAGTGTTCGATTTGGACTGGTGCGGCGTCAAGCGAAGGGCGATCAAAGACAGCAAAGGGCGATCAAAGACGGCGGGGTACAAATCTGTACGCCAGAAACCCTGGATCCATCCAATCAGAAAATGCCAAGTGGAAGGCTCTGCAAAAGGGCGAACGTGTTAATGCCCGGCCGTTCGGTATTCACCAAATTTGGGATTCCTTGGGCCCCGGGTTGACCGTTGACTTTGGCTGACGTGGATACCCTTCTGCTCCCCAGGAAGTTAAAAACGGAAACGGGGCTAACTCAAAACCCTCGCTTTTTTAAGACAATTACGAAACTAACCCACACTTAGCGGTATGTTAACGCAAAATAACACCAACGCTTTTTAGTTGGTAGAAAACAAGTGAGGACGTTAAATAAGTGAATATAAGTTTCCGTGGTTTTGCAGCTTCATTTCTTTCTTGAAAAACCTACGTAACAGCCATTGATGATATTTCACAAAGATTATAATCTTATCATGATATTAATAGAAGCCAATATAATCCCCACAAAATGAGATAATATAAAAAGATCACTTGTTTTGAAATGTCATGTTGGTACAACTTTTTTACTATTTTATTTTGATCATTTCTTTACAGTGTTATATGTTTGTAATATTTTTAATTTTTCATATAATTTTGTGTCCTCAATTGCACCAAATAATAACTATATATATATTGTGAGATTTTCTTGGGTGACACTTTTCAGTAAAGAGAGATTTGTTATATTGTTTGGAGATCATGCCTTTGTTTAGGACATAATTTGGAACATAAAACGATATTAACTTTGTTATTTAATTTGAAATTAACGCCAACGTGCAATTTTTTGAATTCACGATGGTTGTTTCGGAATCTCGAGTGGTATAAAAGGTCTCCTGCTGCCGTAAAATTGTAAATTCCTCTGTTCTTATTTCCCCTCTTCGCTTTCACCAAGATATATATATATAGAAAGAGAGAGAGAGAGCTGAAAGAAGATCAACAAAATGTTGAACCCATGAACCGAACACAGAAAAAACAAAACTAAAATATAGAAAAAACAAAACTAAAGAAAAGACAACAAAGCCTATTCAACCAGGATCCGCAGGATTAGAAGAAACCATAGCTGAGTGAACGTCGTTCAGATGAGAGGAGAGGTCTCTAAGATGCATACGTAATATTGCATATACATCAACCAGGATTTTATGAACAAGATAATTAAAGATGATTGGAATTTGACGGAAAGTAACATCACTGCGTGCCATCCAAACAAACCACCAAGTAGTAAGCCATCATATCTTTCAGATTAGTCTCCATCGCTTGCCTTCTTTTGACAAACCAAAATAAATGAAAAGTAGTTTCTTCGGCAGAAAGCCCAACTTCTTTAAATAACTGTGAGTCTGAACCCTATCAAAGAGAAAGATGACTGTATTGTAACAGTTACACTGGCTGTGGTGGTGACGGTGATCAGCATGAACGCTAATACTTTCTCTCCCTTCCTATTCTTCTCCCTTTCTCTGTAGCTTCTCGTTCACGCTATCGCTATGGAATACGAAAGGATAGAAAAAATCGAGGTACGAATCTCTCTCTCTCTCTTGTTGAACTCTTTCGTGATCTCGTCTCGCCTCGATCCCCTCGAGATTTGGATCGTTTGCTTGCTTTTCACCGCTCGAGCTCTTGATCCGTCCAAATCTCGTCTCTGTGACTTCCGGCGCCTCACTGCTAATGGCGGTGAATCGACACCTCGTGCCTTGTTTTAGTGGACTCTTCCTAGCACCTCTGGTCGCCCGCGGAGATGGAGATAGGAAATGCGGTCCGGCGGTCAAAGGTGGAGAACCTGGTTTTATGTTTGTTTTCTGGAGGAATTGGGCTTCGATCTGTGATTATAGGGCTCGTGTTTGGTTGTATTGCTGAGAGATGCGCGTTCCGATCTGTTCTTGTGGTGGAAGATCGAAGATGAACCGTTCCTGAGCTAAAAAGTGGGAATTCGCTGGCATTTTTCTTGAAAAATTATTCTACTGCTTGTTTTTCGCAGTAGGAGCCGATTGACATTTTCATCATTATCGACAGTAGTAGTAGTAGCAGCGGCAGCGGCAGCAGGCAGCAGGCAGCAGCAGCAGCAGTGGTAGTGGTAGTGGTATACTTGCTTCATTTGATTTTTTTTTTTTTTTGAAAAAATAGGTCTGTCAAAAATATTAGAGGTTTTCTATTGAGAAGTTCGAGTTCCAAAGGAAAGATTATTTGAAAAAGTTGTGTTAAAATTTGTTGCTCTCATGAGCGTTTGATTTAGTTTTCTTTTCTTTTCCAGTTTTCATTGCAAATCCTAGATCCAACGCACGGGGAGCCTAATTCATAGTTTTCACTTTCAATGTGTCAAATTCTAGAATTCCTTGTGAATTAAATTATTAATTTCCTAGTAAATTGTTGCTTGCTTCTGAGTCAAAAAGGAAAAGGTAAAAAACAGAAAAAGAAAGATTGCGCAGTCAGTGACTGAAGAAGATGGAAATATGTGCCTATGTTATTTTTGGTTTTCTTTTTACGTTAATGACTACCATGATACTCTCTTGCTGTTTTGATTCAAATTAATGTTGTATCATCTTTTGGTTGTTCTAGGGTTTTTCTTGTTTTGAAATTCCACGTTTTTTTGGCTTGTGCGAAAAATATGGAATTCTGTTTACATATGCTGTTTTTTTAAATGCCATATTACTCAGGATCAGCTCTCGCTTTATTCATTTTGTATTTGTTGGTATCATCATTCCTTGCATGTTCAAGACTTGTTTAAGTGAGAACTGTATCGACGTGTTTTATTATCCTCCACATAAATTGAATTTCATGTTTAATATTTTTGTTTTGAAACCTTGTCAGGGAAGTCTCTCTCCTAGCAAACTGAGGCTTAAACTCTTGCGTGTTCAGAAAAAGAGAAAAGAAGAGGAAGAAGTTGAAACTGTGTGTTCATCATTCACTAATGAGAAAAGCGAGTTAGATGTCCAAGGTGGTTGTTTTTGTTTGCATAGGCAAGAAACTGCTGCAACTTTTAGACACTTGGTTTCTGTTGATTGATTCACTTTTCTTCTTTTCTTTTTTCTTTTTTCTTTTTTCTTTTTTCTTTTTTCTTTTTTCTTTTTCATTTTCTTCCAATGTATAGAGATGAACCTTGGTATTATAAGCCATTCCCTGTATTAAATTACTGCAGTTATTCCCTTTTTAGAGCTTCCAATTAGTTTTTTTTTTTTTTTTGCAGACTGATATTATATATTCTGAAAACCTTGAAGAATTCCTCCAAAATAAATTCTTTGCTTTAGTAGGGAATGCCCTTGTGTTTCATTGCACAAGGATCATCTAGCTCAAACCATAAGTAAGGACCATTTAGATAAAATGTTAACTTGTTGAAAGTTTTGGCTTTTTAATTATTCATGATCAAGAGTGAGAGCTGAATCATACTTCCTTACAAGGTCTCAATTTGGTCAAGTGGGGGAAAGGAATGTAATTGCTCATAAACTTGATTGATTTACTTAATTTGTTGAACATTAGGCTTACTTCATTTGTTGAATAAACAGTGGCTAGCAGTTCTTCAAATTGCAAGGACTTAGGTGTTGTACATCCTGAAACCTCCACTTTAACACCAGATGAAGTAATATGTCCTGATTCAAATCTTATGGTTCATAGTCCTTCTCCTTCAAAGGATCAAGACAATGCTAGAATTTTGAAAGGTTTAAATCAAAATAGATCTCAGGAAGATGGTTATGCTGATCATAATAGTGGGCATGAAAATGGCAGTGTGTCAAGTTTCGATTTTCAGAGATCCGGTCAACATAGACATGTCTTAGCGCCGTTTTCCAAGCCTGCGCCCTCTAAGTGGGATGATGCAGGGAAGTGGATCCCAACTGCTTCAACTGGTGACAGTCACGTCAGGAATAAACCTAAAACAGGAAATGTTCACGCACTGGGTGCCCAAGCATTGGTGACAAAAAAATCAGGATTTCCTCATGGAAGTCACCAATTGAGCATTGCAAATGGCCCTTTGACAAAGGTTGTTACAGAAGTTGCCGAGCGAAGAGCTTATGCAGCGGAGGAGGTGGATACCAAACGGATTGATCCCAGTCAATCCAAGAGGGAAACTACCATTCATAAATTCCCTTTTACTCCAGCTGTATCCTATACCCTGCAAAAATCAGGAAGTTGGGGAATTGAGCCTTATCCATCTGCAGATGAGTTTGGAGATTCATACGCCAAGCCTTCAGTCCTTGCTGAGGTTCCTGTTTCAGATTCATCATGTAAGCATGTACTTCATTTGCAATGTGTTAGATCATTACATTTTGACCAGCATATTATGATGGTGCTGGATATATATATATATATATATATATATATATATATATATATATATATCTTGCTATATTTTCTGTATATTTTTTTTGAAGCATCCAAGACATTTTTCTTTTCTTCTTTTTTTTTCATAAAAAACACTGAGCAACTGTTTTGGGTTCTGTAGTAAATCTTAGCAGACACTATTCATCTGTTTCTGTTCATAGTTCTACAACTTTCATTCCACCACCATCAACAGTAAGGTCTGTGTCCATGAGAGATATGGGCACCGAAACGACTCCTATTGCTAGTCAAGAACCTTCAAGGACTGGAACTCCTGTCAGAGTTACGACGCCAATAAGAAGCCCTGTTTCATCTCGGCCTTCAACTCCTGGACGTGTTGAACCTGCATCTTCTGCCACAAATCCAGCTAGCAGCATTTTAGATCATCAAGTGGAATTTCCAAACAATGAACCGTCTGAGAAAGAATTGCAAATGAAAACTAGGAGAGAAATTGCAGCTCTTGGTGCACAACTTGGGAAGGTCAACATTGCTGCCTGGGCTACCAAGGAAGAGGAGGAGAAATATGCATCTACATCCCTTAAGACTGATGTTGAGCAGACCCTCAAAAATGTTATTGAGACCCGTGCTGCAGCTTGGGAAGAAGCAGAAAAAGCTAAATTTATGGCCAGGTTATTTTCACTAAACCTTTTTGCATTGAAGTTTTCTTGGGATTGTCCTATTACCTTTGTATGCATAAATTAATCGTTACTTCGTTAGATAGTTACATGTATGCTGCTCAAATTTATAATACAAATATTATAGTCCTTAAGTTTGATAAATTGATGTTCCATCAGCTTGATTAAAGAATCGTTCACTTGGAGCCCAAGATGCTTGGAGCACTCTTGAACATAGTGAAGTGTACTTCACAGCATGGAATCTGAATGGCATGAAACTTGAAATTCATTGTGATTTGAATTTGTTAAAATATAAATTATTGCACATCGATTCAAATTGTCTAATGTCACTTATGTAAACTACAACTTCAGGTGTATGTATCCTCAATGTAAATTATCAGTATATTTCATGTGCACATATGCACGTTTGCACGCATGCACACACAGATGTATACACACAGAGCATAGGAAAGATGGTACAATCAAACTTTGTTTCAGTATTGCTTTCTTAAATAACAGGAAGAAATAAGGCGAATTATATTTTTTGAATCTAGCTTTCTCATGGCTCGCCTTGTTTACTTTTAGAGTCTATGGAAACATTGAAAGTAAAGAAGACTGTATCAGCAAGAACTGGACAGTTTTCCATGAAAGGAATGATTACTGAAGCTTAAATTTAAAAAGTCCAATTCTGCTCAGCTAATTCATTTTGGTCTCAGCTATGAAACAAATTGAACCACTGTTTTAACTCTGTTCAGGAAATTAGCTTGACTTATCTGCACTGTGATCTTTTGGCAATTCCTTGAGGGTTGCTCAATCTTGTCTGTGATGAATATTTTTACAAAAGACGAACACAAGCTGTATTGTTTAGAGAGTGTTTCTTGAACATCTTATTGAATGAGAATGTCCTTGACACAATTCCAGGTATAAACGTGAAGAGATCAAGATACATGCATGGGAAAACCATCAAAAAGCAAAGGTAGAGGCAGAAATGAAAAGAACAGAGGTATTTGATCTAGCCCTTTTGTCTAGAGTAAATCTTCCAATTTTAACATGATTTCTTTCTGGAATTTTTTAGGTGCTTCAAAAATCAATGGTACATAATCCACCAGAATTTTATGATTGAAAAATCATGTTTTTATGTCTAAACAACTCGATCCAATGTGTTTCCTAATAAATATACACGTTCAAGACATATGTTGATCGGATTGATCAGCCAAAGCTCACAACCATCACTTTCTGCTAGAGAGTGCAGTGTGTGTACACACACACACACACATCTATTTTCTGTTCTTTTTAGCACCACATCTTCGGGCCATATACAAAAACTCTGAATATCAATTGATCTGTTTCAATTTGTGGCATGTTTCCTGGAAGTCTACAAGGAGTACATGAAACTTCCACACAAACCTTATTTGAAAGTCTACAATTCTATAATGAGTTAGAGCTGCTCAATAGGTATCTGATGAACTGTTATGGAGCCATTTTCCTCAAGTATAACCTGTATTTCATACAACATCCATGCTTGTGTTTAATGCAGTTGTGGCCATTTTTGCAATGGACCCAAAATGAAGGAATATCTGCCTTGCTTCTGCCCTCTTTTGGTTCTTCCAAAATTTCCACTTAGAGCACTTCCTGTTGGTGGAAAAAGCCAAAATTAAGGGCCCAGGCCATGGTGTGCTGTGGGCCAGGCTGCCCGGCCCACTGCCCACCTCTCTCTCTCTCTCTCTCTCTCTCTCTCTCTCTCTCTCTCTCTCTCTCTCTATATATATATATATATATATATATATATATATATATATATATATATATATCACACACACACTTGTTCCCATTGTCGTAAACTTCACAATAAGCATGTCGACATCTCCTGTCTCTGTCTATGCAGCATCAATCATAGATCTCATCAATGATTGGAGAGGCAGGGGCAAATTCTTCGATAGTAATGTGGTATATTACTGGATTCTGTGTATCATGGGTGGAACTTCAATGATTGGAGAGGCAGGGTTCAAATTCTTCGATAGCCATATGGAGAGGCAGAAGTTTCTTAGTGGAACTTCAAGGGTGTGTTTGGATAAAAATTAAATTGGTGATAAAAGGAATTTTCAATAGTGAGGGTTTCTAGAAATCTAGATCATCTTAAATGTCTGGCACTATGTGCCCTGCAGTTCTCAAGAAATCAAATTACTACCTTGATGGGCGGTAACTCTAAATGCCATTGAGAAGCCTAAATCTATTCAGCTTTTGTGAACTCAATGGAACTCTAGCACCATTCTACACCTTTTTATGCTTCACCGAAAAAACTGAAATGTGCGCCCTTGTGAATTCTCGCTACACACCTTCCCGAGTATAAGTCCCACAATAGTGATGATGTATTGACAACTTCAGGAGTATCGGTGCCATAGTGCATGAAGTTCCACTAAGAAACTTCTCAAGCTGAGTCTTTGTGGCTGAATCGTTGATGGACTATAAGCTTATAGAACCGATGTAGGTAGTTGAACCTGCTAGGGATATACTAGTTATGAGTTTCTTTTCTGGGTGAGTCAACCAAGTTTCTTGGAATTATAGTTGTAATCCCGGAATGAAGTAGCGAAAGTGAAACTAGTGTATAGAAAGCAGCATCTTCTAACCTCAAACTTTAATCAGGACCCAGGAATATCTGCATAATCAGTGGATAGCCAGATGATAAATTATCTCTGTTGACTCTCCTCAAAAAAGGAGCCTCACTATGACCTCAGAGAAGGATGAAAGCAAAGATTTTTGGAAGATCATTTCTAACACGTGCAAACTCAGCAGGAATGCTGCAGGGAACTGAAGGACTCTTCTATGCTGCATTGAATGATGGGCACCAGTTGTGATCCTGTTTGATACGCCCATTGGTAGTTTGACTCAAACCAAATATATCAGCATATTCATTTTTATTGTTGGCCAGTAGTTTTACTTGGAGCCTGCTGTTTGATTTGGTGGTTGGTCTGGTTACAAAAGTGATTCTTATTAGTGGACATTAAATGTGAACTGCTATAGGTTAATTTACTTGAGAGGACTCTGGAGATGCAACCTCCATTTTAAAGTTTGGATGAATTTGCAAAACTTTTGCAGTAGGGAGTTTACAAAATGTATGTACTGTGAATTTTTCTAGGAGCAACAGATTCAGTGGCTAACATTGTACGAAATATTTATATGTTGCATATGACAACCTTTATAAGAGGCATTTAATAAGATTTATGTTGCTTTTTCTGTCTGATGCTCCAATACATATGTAAGTGCTGCTGCAGTTAGTGTTGCATCTTGGAGTTTCTTGGAAATCCTAATATATTCTGTGATATTCGACACTGCTGTTTGAAGATTATTTCAATTCCAAAAAAGTCTGGGACTCGCTTCTCATGTTGCACCACATTGTAATATGATACAATATGAATTAATAATCCATGTAATTCCAAATAACATCCCAGCAGATATGTGACTGATGCCATATTTCTATCTTATGGTAACTGACATACAATGAGTTGGCCCCAAGAGGGTTGGTGCAGTTGGCAGGGCCTTGGCCACTAGACGGGTGGTCAAGGTTCCATTCTCATGGGTGTTGCCGAAGCATGGCCACCCCCTTGGGGTGAGGGGCACGCTCCGGTTTTACACTGCCGGAGAAGTCACCCTAGGCTAGCAAGGTTGACCAGCACAGCTAGGTCTCTTACTCCGGGGGTGTTTTTCTCCGGTTCTCATTAAAAAAAAACTGACATACAATGAGTTGTTGTTGTGGAAAATTAATTTGGAAAGTTTGTATATGGATGCTGTTGGTGATCTCTCTACTTTTCTGCTAATTCTAAACCTGGTCTCTGGTTATCTATTTTTACAGGTTGAAATTGAAAGGATGAGGGGGCGTGCTCATGAGAAGCTAATGAACAAGCAGGCTGCAGCAAGGCACAAGGCCGAAGAAAGGCGTGCAGCAGCAGAGGCCAAAAGAAACCAGCAAGCTGCAAAGACAGCCCAGCAAGCCGAGTACATCCAGAGGACCGGTCGGATCCCGACCTCTTTTTCCTGCTGTGGCTGGTGCTGTTGAGGCTCAATCATGTCTCTTGTAACTGCAAATGCACTAAATGCAATTTTAGTGCATTTGGAAAGGCATCTTCCTGCTTAATTTTTTTTGTTTTCATGGATCACTGGTTGCTTCTTCATCTCCTTGTCTTTTTTTTTTAATGGGTAAGCCAGGGTGTCTCAGGCCCCGTAGCAGGAATTAAATCACTTGGGAAAATTATACGTCATGAGCCAGTGGAAACCAGTCTGGAGGGTTTTCTTTCCAGGATTCAGCAGGTGCTATGACAGCCAATTTTGCTAGTTGCCTGACTACATACAAGGTTGCAAAGTTTAAGAGCATAGCAAATGCAAATCTACTGAAATCGATTGATGGACTCCACAGTAAGACGATTGACTATTCTTGACTGGCTTATGCCTTACAAATAGTTGCTAATCAGCCTCACTAAATCATGTCTGAATGACTCGAGCATAACAAACTGATGAGTGTTAAAATTCCTGCAGAATAGATGGCCAGCAATCCCATTCCCAATTAGCCCCACTTTTAGGGCCTGTTTGCTCCATAGACATGAAAGGGAAGGCTCTTTCATGGGAATGGTCACGTGTTTCTAAGGACTGTCAGTCAGCTTTCTCATGAAACTCCTTTCATGTGGGGGAAGCGTAAAGGTATTTTCACATGAAAAGGAAAGTGGAGGAAAAAATCAGGGCCTACTTGTGTCATTGTAAAAGTCGGAAAAAAATTTGTTTGGATCCGGGCCGGATCTGGAGCCGGATCCGACCCGGGTAAATAAGTTGGCTGCTTGCTTTTAAAAGCATGCAGTGACAAAGGGGGGAGGTTCTAGAAACCTCCTTCCCCCTCTCGTCTCTTCCCGACTCTCCCTCGCTCGTCTGTTGCTGCCGCCGGCGACCTTCAGGTACGCTCTCCCTTTTCTTCTCTTCTTCGTTTTCCCCCCTTTGCGCTCTCATCTCTTCCTCGATTCCCTCTCTTTCTCCCTCATTTTTCTGTTACGCATGGAGGGGTTCGAGCCGCCTCCCTGCTGCCCTAAATCACAGGGGAGGGGCAAAGCCCCCTCCCTGCTACTCGTTTCAGCGATGGAGGGGCTGAGCCCCTCCCTGTGCTGTGTTTGGTAAGGGAGGGGCCAAGCTCCCCTCCCTGTGCCACTATTAGCAGGGGAGGGGTCGAGCCCCCCTCCCTACTCCTTACTCCCCGTGGGGTCACGGGAGGGGTCGAACCCCCTCTCTGTGCCCACTCTTAGCAGGGGAGGGGCTGAGCCCCTCCTTGCTCCCTATATCGGTAGAGGAGGCGCTCCCCCCCCCCCCTTCTCTGTTCTTCTGTTACGGCAGGGGAGGGCCTGAGCCCCCTCCTTGCCTCCTGTTATGGCAAGGGAGGGGCCGAGCCCCTCCATGCTCCCTATTACAGCAGGGGAGGGGGTCGAGCCCTCCCTGTGTCTTTTTTCTCGTTAGGCAGGGGCATCGCCCCTGCCTTCGTTGTTTTTCGGCAGGCCAGGGCAAGCCCCCTCGCCTCGCTTTCCTCTGGCATCAGGCGGGCTTTTGTTCGTTGTTGACAGGTAGGGGCTTTGACCCTGCCTCTCTTCCACTTTGTCAGGCAAGGGCGCAACCCTGCCTGCCCTCGCTTTATGAGGGCAGGGGTGCAACCCCCTGCCTCCTCGGAGTCCACTGACAGCAAGTCAGCAGGGGCTCGCAACCCTTGCCCCTGCTTCTTGCGCTTATAGCAGGTGCGCATGATCACGATGTCCCTGCCTCTGCTCCCTTTACGTCAGGACAACGACAGTGCCCCTGACCTTCTATTTTTGGTGGTAGCTTGCTAAGATTGTTACTTTTGCAGCTCGTGCGACGGATCTTGCTCACGCTCTACGACCCAAGTCGTCTACCGCTTACACTTGCAGACTCCAGTAAGCTTGCAACTCTCAAAGGTAGGGAAAGATTGCACAGAAGACTTGGACAATTGAATTGAGTTCAATTAACTAAAAAGGACAATTAAATATATATATATATATATCATATATATTTATACGAGTACGCATTTAACTCAAGGACGCGGTTTCGCGATCCTTGTCCTTTACTTTGTCGTTGCGCATCGCGCAAAGGTTCTGCGTTGCACTTCTGCTTACAGTCTTTACTTTGCCATTGCGCATCGCGCAAAGGTTTGGTGTTGCACTCCTGTTTACAGTCTTTACTTGTCGTTGCACGTTGTGCCGAGGGTTTGTGTTGCACTTCTGCTTACTGCCTTTACTTTGTCGTCGCGCTTTGCGCCTAGGCTCTTGCTTTTGCATATGTGTTGGTATTGCCTTGCTATTGCAGATGACGTGCAGATTCTTGCACTTTGTGTATCCCTTAAAGGCATCCTCGTGGAGGATGCAAGGGGCATTTACCACTCTCCCTCTTGCGACAAGAGTTCAGTCGAGAGCGAGCGACACATCCTCATCTAAGGAGAGAGATACATCGCAAGGATCATGGCTCTTCATGTGTGCAGTCCTACAGAGTCGACTTGAGATTTTGGGGAACTGCGCAAAAGCATCTAAGATTGCTCCAAATCGAAGCATTTGGAAGGATGTGATTCGTTGGTTCTGCTCGCCTTTTTGGCATATCTCGGGTGATCCCGAATTGGGGGTTCGAGCGAACTTCTTAGCGAGTGTTCTGTTGAAAAACTCGTATCCCGTTTATCGAGGTCGGTATCGAGTCATGCGAGGCATATAGATAACTCGATAGCGGATGTGATTCGAGATAATCACATGCATAATGTTGGCACAAGGTACTATTGTTTCAAAAGATAAAGTAAAGTTGATAAACTTTATATCTTTGTGAAACACTCCTGTTGAGGCTTCTATTGAGGAGTTATACCCCCTTCATCCTAGAGTACTTGTAGTCGTACACGACACGTCTAGTACTGCGATGATCGGATGAGACGATCGTGCGACCTCGAACAGCGGTAAATTCAAAATGTTGTAATCACATAAATGACCTCACATTCACCTTCACAGGCAAGATGCTCGAGTGGTTTAAAGACCACAGCATAGAATGGGTCGTTAGTTAAGCAACCCCTAACGTACCTATTCGCTTCTATGTGTCTGTCAAGGGAGTGGACAGAGCGGTACAAACTCCAATGGACAGGTTGTTAACAACAACCCTACGGGCAACGATCCGGCCTCCCCAGTCATTGGAGTTAGGGGAAAGGGGCTACATTAGTTAGCTCAACACTTTTGCAGAAGTTGGATGCGTCTGTAGCACTGCCTCCTTTGGAGAATCCTCTCTCGGCTAAAGTCATCACTTTGGAGCGAACTCAACTAGTTATTCGAGTTATTGAAAATACATAGAATAACAGATGCCCAAACTAGTCTCAGTTGGTTCTACGTTTTGCCTGCGCGTACCCGCAGGTTCCTAATTATCGAAACATAAGGTATGTTCACACTGGTCGTTGGGTCGTGAGTTTCGCTTGCACTATTGATTCGCTTACACTACTGAATCGCTTGCTCGGTAGTTCAGTATGCTTCTCATTGAGTTGTGCACGTCTGTCAAGGCGTTACTCTAGTTGGTTAAACTGCTTACGCAGTTCTTTACGGAGTAATAAGGAGCTTCTCATACTAGTTAAATGCTTATAATAATAGTATTATGCCAGTTGCTACATATTAGCATGTGACTTGCTTTATCCCTTGGTCGAACTGTTTGGTGCTTATTGTAGTGTAGCACTTGTTGACTTGCATCTCTTATGATTGATGTGATTGCATACAACTCATAATCTATGAACTGGTGGCAACTAGGATTGATGTGGTCGCTTGTCTTATAAGTTGCTTATATGTTGTGATATAACTGTTGTCGTACGATTGCTTATGAATGACTTGTGATGCAATGGTTTATGCCTTACGATTAATTTAATTACTTGTTGATGGACTGGGCCATTTTATGGTAATTATATGTTTTACGAGCATTGTTATGAGTGCTTGTCTTATTCAGTTATTTTGTTTGGCTGACGGGTAGAGTTAATTACTCTTCGCCCATAGTATCAACTGGATTGTCATATCTGTGTGTTCTCATGTGTCGTTTACACATGCTTTGAAGGCCTATTTGAGGATTGCAATATTTCTTGTGGCAATAACACGATGCGTAGGATTTTATGCTTCTATGTGAAGTGATACGATGCATATTACTGATATGCATGCTTGTGCCCATATTGTGGCTACCAACCCCGAGGCAGTCAATGGTTCAAAGCAATCGATTATTGATGCATGTATCACTGAGTGGGGTGTCTGTCGAGCACCTGATCTCCAAAGGATTATCTGCGAGGGCGTGTATGATCAAGACCAGGTACCCGACTAGAGTGGTAGATTCTCTGTGAGGATGTACACTGTCCACGAACGGGTAGCCGCAAAGACGGTGAACTCCTGTGAGAAAGTGTAGGGTCCAAGATCAGGTATACCATCTAGGGCGGAATTCCATGTGAGATTATACATTTCCCAGACCAGGTAATCCGGCGTTGATCTTGTTGTTTGTATTAGTGGCTATCGACCCTGAGAGCGGTCATTTGTGTTGATGCGTGTATCGCAATGATTTTCATTGGATATGGCATATGTTGGAGACCAGGTTCCCCAAAGGTTTCGCTGTGAGGTTATACATTTCCCAGATCGGGTGACCCGGCTAGAGTGGGAAATCTCTGTGAGAATGTACATTGTCCACGAACGGGTAGCCGCAAAGACGGTGAACTCCTGTGAGGAAGTGTAGGGTCCAAGATCAGGTATACCCTCTAGGGCGGTAATTCCTTATCCGATCGTATATCTCTCAGACCGAGCGATCCGACGTGGATCTTGTGTTTTTGCTTACCATAAAAAGTTATGGTGAGCTGTGACGATCTCCTGAGATTGTTTGTGATAGCTAACTATGAATTCATAGTTTCGACTTTCTGTTTTAGCATGATTACATGTAGGACTCATATGTGAAAATCAGATCGTTAGCGATTTGAGTTAGTGATCATGTTTTGGACCTTCTACGGAAGGGTGAGTTTTTCTAAGAGAGTATGACGCCTTAGTGAGTCATAACCGGTGATAGTTAGCCGCGTAAGACTTTGAGAGATGAGAATAGATTAAGGTTGTTCAGGACAAGCGTTTGTTAGAAGTAGTGGGCGACAATCAATGTCCTGATGGTGATTAGATGCAGAGATCTTGTTCTAGGAACGAGAACAAGCTAGTTGCGTGGTGGTTCACAGCCTACGATCAATTGAATCGTATGTTGCGTTTGTCATTTGCACTGATTACTTGCGTTGAACTACTTATTGTTTGCATTACTTACGCGTTTGCACTATTTACCTGCTTGCATTGCTTACCTGTTTAACTGCATATCTGATTTAAACTGTGTAACCTACTGAATTAAATGTACTTAATTCAGTTTCTTGTAGTCTCTCTTATGCACCTACTAGTTTTTCGTGAAACTAACTCATTCTATGGGTACAGGTGATGATTAGGTAGTCTACGGGCGATGACGCGATTGCAAGATGGCTTCAAGACTTCTTCTTCCTGCTCTTAGCTCGCATCCTGGATGCTATGGGTTTGTATCGGATTTTCCTTGCGATATCTGAATCTTGTGAGTTTTGGTTCTTTTAGCTAACATGCCCAAAGTTGTCAGCTTTCCTTATGATTTATCAAAAAATAAATCTTTCGTTGATTTCATAAACAAACTCTGAAGGAAAGGGATATTTCTAGTCTCTTGCCTATTTTTCTGAAAATGTTCGCAAGTTTGAAATTTGGGGCGTTATAGTCATAGTTGGCGAAACTCTATTTGTTTATATATATATATATATATATATATATATATATATATATATATATATATATATATATATATATATATATATATATATATATTACACGGAGAAACTGCCCTCAGGATAAGAGACCTAGCTGCTCTGGCTTTGCGTACTTACTAGCATTGTCCTAGCAACGTAAAACTCAGTGGACCGGCCCCTTGCCTCTAGGGAGCTGCTAACAAAACTTTGTTTAAAACATGCCTTTTTTCAATAAAATTTTGAAAATGAAAGAGACAAACTCCATATTTTGCAAAAAAATGTGTTCCTTGGAAAGAAACATTTAGAACACAAAAATTTATATTTAAAGAAAAATGTTTTTCAAATAACTCAATTGTGGATCCAATTGAGTGAGATCTTGGGCTCATAGATAAGATTCTTGAATCTGAATCTCATAGCTCCTATAAAGTACAAACTAACTTGTTTTCAATGAGAAATCTCACATATATGCCCGTTCTTTGGACCCCAATCTATAAATTAAAACCGAAATAAACATATATCCTTGGTGTTAGCATTTAACAAATTTTCGCCGTTTCACGTTTTGCTAGCCTTCAGAGTTTTACGCTGCCAGGATAGTGACCATAAGTATGGCATTCAGAGCCAGCACGACTAGGTCTCTGTTCCTGGGGCGGTTTCTCCAAGCAACAAAAACTATGGTGTCTGCATAGCATTTTCTTGCCATGATGCTGCTTGAATGTTTGTTTCATGGTGAAGAAGGGAGAGACGGGAATGGCAACTTAACACTTCTCCATGAGAAAACTACACAAAACAAGTGCGCCCTAGTCAAACCCCCATCATCTCACGCTGCCATCTCGCAACTTTTCTCCCTCTCAGAAAAACTTTGCTAGATTTGTGACACTTCCATATAAAAGATGGACTTGAGTTTCCAAAAGAAAATAAATGTAGGTTTGGAACTTGCACTTATCAAGGATTTTGATAACTTGCTGCTAAGAGAACCGATATATCTGGATGATATGCTGTCCAAAAATTGAAGGGGTATCACTCCTCTTTGTTGGTAAGCAATTGGCTTAAATCCATCACATTTTGGCCAATTGATTTATTGGATTACCACAAGACTTAATTTTTTGAAGCATGCTTTGTAGAGTAAGAAATTGTGACAGCTATAGAAATTGAACACTTTGAAGAGAATTGCTTTTCACAACTGGAAAGTTGCCAGTCTTAAGTAGTTAGGATGATCTTCCAATAAAACGATATGATTGTATTTATAGAAAAAAAAAAGAGGATAAGAAAGAAAGGAAACTGCTCCACAATCTCCACATGTTTTTTTTATGACGTGGAACCCTTGCCGAAGGAAAACCCTGGGTGGAGACCCACGACCACCACCTCTAAAACAGACACACATGTGCACCAGTGGGGTTTGATCTGGTGCATTCTTCTCAGCACCCTCACAACCACCCCACTGGCAATACAGCCAACCCCTGCGGTGGTCAAAGGCCACATGCTTCACTAAGTTGTCTTGGCTTTGATAGTGGCTTGAATGAGTCTCTATTAAATTATGCCTCACCTTGTTACATAAAAAAGTTCTTTTCTAACTCTTGTTTAAAATCTCATATGGTTTAAAAAATATAAATCATATGAGGTTTTTTTATGGATAAGGACTCTACCTTTGAGATTTATAAATAGAGGGTGTTTCATCTTTTAAAAAGGTGGATAGGTATTTCTTGGCATGAGAGAGAAAAATGAGAGAGTATATGAAGGATGATGGTTTTGATCTTTTGGGTAATTCATTGGATTTTTCTTAGATTTTAAAAGTGTGAGAGAGAATATAACAAACAAATGTGGTTGCTCCTGTTATGGTTATTTATTTATTTTTTCTTGTATCAATGATTGATTATATTAATAAAGGCTTTCGATACTATCCTTGTGAATATAAGCAATTTTACCGAATCACGTAAAATCTTTTTGTTATATGATTATTTGTTTCTTTACTAATTTTATTATAATTATTTGTGTTTCAATCACATCAATATCAGATTTGACCAGTGTGATCTTGGGCCATTTGATAGACATTGGTGAACAAGGTGGATAGGGGTCCCAACTCCCAACATTATGTCTACTTGATAATTGTAAAGTAGAAGTTAAAAGTGCCCTCCATAAGGTCTAGCAGCCCAAAACTTTTGGGGCATCCTACAGGTAGGGGTATCAACGGGTCAGGTTTACCCCAACCTGACCTGTGCCAAACCTTATAGGGTCAAGGTATGGTAAATAAGAAGACTTGATTAAGACCCAAGTCCAGACTCAAAGGTTCAATTAAAACATGAAGCCAAGAATAGTTTGTAAAATTTTATACTTGACCAAAGTTCTGATTAAGACCCACAAATTTTCAATGTAACAGTCATAAAAAAATATTATTTTACCGGTTATGAGCCGGGTCTGATTGATATAGTTCTTATTAGATCTGGATATGGTTTCTCATATACTGTGTCTGATTAGACCCGAATATGGAGTCGATACCATACCTGAAAATCGGAGCCAGGTCTGGTTTTGGTCCGGACCAAGGTGGAACCAAACTTGGACCAGATTTCGGGTATGGTATTGGGTCTGTACCTGGGTCTAATCGGGTGTACTATAAGACAAACCATACCTGGACCCAGACCATACCCAATAAAATAATATTTGTTGTCATTTTTACATTGAAAATTTGTGGGTCTTAATCGGAACTCAGATCAGGCCCAGGTCTGGTATAAAATTTCATAAACTATACCCAGGTCCAAGTATTAATCGGACCTTCGGGTCCAAACCCGGGTCTTAATCGGGTCTTCTTATTTGTCACCATACCCAGACCCTATAGGGTTTGGTCCGGGTAAACCTACAGGTATGTGTGGTCTCCTCCACTGCTTCAAACGAGTCTAATTCAGTATATTTGTTATTTCTAAGATTGTGCTTTATGCATTAGTGCTTCGTAAAAAATAATCATAGGTTTTGTAAGCAGATTTTTAATTGGAATATTACACATTAGATCCACTCCTTAGTGGTTAATGGGCATCATTACAAAGAAGTTGCTCTTTATAAATCTGAACTTGGAGTCCAGATTATATTCTTCAAACTTTATATGCGGAACTGACAAATCTATTTTAGTCATTCCTTGGATTGAAACCTGTACCACCATGGTATTTCTAGATCTTTAGGGTTAAAATAATTGGTTATTTATTTTATAACATCTGTTAGGAATGATGTTTTGTTACTGGGATGTACATGTTTTGCATGGATGGCTTTGCACATACTGCACTGACTTAAGGCATACATGTTAGGAGGCTAGGCTCTTTTTTTCTGAAGGTTTACGAGGGCAATCTAGATCATCATTCATCAACTTTTCTGTGCCATAAAAAGTGATCTGGCTGTTTGGACTGTTTGATAGAGAACATGTCCAATCCTAATAGAACGAGAGTCAACATCCTGGGAGACTTAAATGTTTCTTGGTAGTGAAATTGATGTCAAATTATCGACACATTAATTGTGTATGTATAGAGAGAGAGAGAGAGAGAGAGAGAGAGAGTGTGGAACGCATGTACCATCCAACATCATTGTCTCACTTGACAATCGGACAAGCAAATCGTGAGAAAATATTTAACAAAGGCAAAAGCTGCCAAAGGCTGAACTTTTTTTTAATTAACAAAAAAAAGTTTGTGGCCTGACTCGTGAGCACAGTATCCCTTTATCTTAATGAATACGATGCGCCCCATCAATTCCGACTCATACCCCATTTATTGTTCACAGGAAACCAAACTAGTGCAGTGCAGTGCAGGATTTTTGTGATTTCTGAGTAATATCACCTTTTATGATCCGGTGCCTATTGATTTGGAATTTTGGATGATGTTTGGATCTCAAATCTAAATAACTCAATCAACCAAAACTTGCAAACTTTGCAACTCACACATTTAAACCAGTTTGACTTCAACAGATGTAGCCAAGCCAAAATCCCCATGCAAACTGTAGAAGCTGGGACCGTGGTGTGCGCTGAGGAGGAGGAACAATGAAGACGATGAAAAATGGGGTTTTCAGTAAACGGTCTGCATCAAAGGAGATAACTCAAATCAATCTTATTTCACTGGCTTGTGTGTAAGTGTTGGGCTTTTATAGCTTCTCTTTGAGTAGCCATTATCTCATAACAAACCCCAAGTTATGGGCCCTCCACATTATGTAACTGACTACAGAATGTGAAGTTGTAACTTTCCATAACCCACTAATTAAGCCCTTAAAAAGTTCATTTAGTTCATGCGTGAGACTCTATGGCCACAAGAGAACTGAATCCTATACTAGATTCAGTTCTCATACTAAATCCAAATTCTGGATCCAACATCTCTCACTTGGCCATACGGGTCGAACACCCACATTGTATCATGATTGGTGCATTATGTAATGCACTCATAACTATATGACAATATGAAATTTTATATACGCTGGTTGAATTTTTTCTTCATGATATATCTCTATCATGAGGCTATTCACAAACTAGGTTATTTTTCTATTATGTTATAAATTTTATCATAACCATTAATGTGTAATAGTTTATTTCAAGTATTTATCATTCATTGCATACTGAGTCATGCAGTCCATAGTTTTAAAAAAAGTGAATATAATGTAATGTGGGTTTCACATAGTCATGGGGTTATTGTGACTCTTTTATAACCATGCCATAATCATGCATTATAGTGAAATACTATGGAATTCATAAATCCATGAGTTGCCAATACATAGCAATTACTTCTACTTTCAAAAACTTTGCCCATAGTTTATACTCCCGCTATCACATGTTGGTCAACACCCGATCATTTTAGATCACATTCAAATAGTCATATATGTGATTGATCATGTTGTATTTTATTAAAAAAACTTTAAAAATATGAAAAATATCATTTCATGTATTCATATTATAGGGAGCATCATATACAAATAAATATCCTTATATGCATGTGTAAAATTTTAATTTAGTTCTCACTTTTTCAATGTATTACATTTAAGCAATATTTGCGTTAAGCCATGACATCATGAGGTTTTGTATACACTAGCTGAACTTTTTCTTCATATATATCATTATCATGAGGATATTTATAGACTAGGTTGATTTATAAAGCATAAATCTCTATATTCAAAACCAATTTTGGATATACACCAGATCTATATCCAATGAGACATGTCTTATTATGATTTGGATATGACAAATATGATAAGTCAATTCTAAGGGTTTAATCAAACCACAAGTTTGAACATTTAAGTTAAAATCCTTTATTGGATCCACAAATATATATATATATATATATACATCCAAATTTATTGGATTTATAGGAGTCCATATCCAAATCTGACTTGAGATGTTATTTATCAAATCTAACAAGATTCATAATAAAATAGATCTTTATACAAGATTGAATAAAACTATGGATCATATAGGATTTGACCAAAAACCAAATCCATATCCAAAATCATATATTTTAAATGCAAATGGATCTATATCATACATCCAACATTATGTTTATCTGGATCTAACTGATTCAAACCCGAACTCATAAAAAAATATATATCATTATTAGGTCTAAATATCTGGCCTGATACTATCCAGATTCAACATAAAACTTGGATCAAATCTAGATCCATACAATATATCTAACAATATATATATATATGTATATATTTGTCTATAAATCAAATATGGATTTATATCCCATATTCAGGTATAACACTTATCTGGATCCAATCACAAAACTGGATCATACTAGATCCATATCCCATATCCGAGTATTCAGAGCCAACACTAAATCCGTTCAATAAGAGAATCCAATAGCATAGCCTGGATCTAAACTCATTCAATTTGATCTATACTTAAACAGTTTGATCTTATTCTCGTTTTGATATATCCAGATCCATACAGATTTAACCATATTCATAATATTTTATTGGATCAAATCAAGGTCTGTGTCACCTAATCCAAACATCTAATCTAATATCGATCAAATCCAATCTTGACTCAAACATTGTATTTAATAGATCTTACAATTAAACTTGATTTATATAAAAAATTGAATCAATACAAACCATACTGGATCCAGATATTAACATGAATAAAATATTAATGCATATATAGACATAATATTTTTGGATAAAAAAATATGAAGGTAGAGATATAAAACAAATCATAACTGAGTCCAAAAGAGTTTTACCGGATCCAACCAAGTTTATAAGAAGCTACTTGAACAGCTTGACCTAATCCAGATCCAAACTTGTCTGAAGTATTATGCTAACCAAAAGCATTTTTCTGCAAAATAAAAAAAGTAAAAAAATTCTGGGTAAAATCAACAAACCAGATCATTAGAAAGATTTTTAGAGCCTTCTGAGTTAAACAAAAAACTTTAGGTGATTTTCTATAATTTAAAAAAAAATCAAGAGCAGTTCTGAGAAAAATCTCAAACTGCATCCCTGTCTCTGATATTTTATAGAGAACATGCCTAATTTTTTTTTTAGAAAACAATCGCTGTTCTGAAAATAATAGAGGTCTCACAACACAATATCACAGAAAATAAGGACTAAATATGAAAGAAAAAATCAATGGAAACAAAATAAATAAATAAATAAAAGATAAAGGGTTCTCGAGTTTTTAAGAAACCCCAACCCTTTTCGTTTTCACCATTATTTTTCTTTTTTACGGGTTTCTCTGCGGCCTTCACTGCGATTGAGGTTTTCGATGAGCGTTCGATGGAAAAAAAAGTCCTCGACCTCCCCTGCTTCACCAGCTACCTGCAAAGTTCCTCTGTCACCCTCACCAAGGAGGCCTCAGGGTTGCCCTCTTTTACAAAAGAGGGGAAAACAGTGAGAGAGGAACTAGAATGGTGGGGCAGTTGTTGCCACTGCCTTCACTGTGAATTTCGGTTATCGTCACCTGGTGGGACGGAAAGTTCGTTCGCTTGGTGAAGTGACCCCCCCCCCACCCCACCACCACCCACCACCACCACCATCTCCACCTCTGCTCTTCACCCTTTGGTAGCTTTTCTAACTCTCACGATGAGCCCCTCTGACGCTTCTCCTCTTCCGACATCAACTTTGGCGAGGCTCCATGCATTGTCGATCAGCGGGGGCGAATTCCTCAGCTATTGCCTCTCACAGCAGCAATTCCCTCACATGGCAGCAAGGGAAGGAGTATCCTCCGCCACACGCTGCTCTAGAAGATCACTTGCTTTGCATCTTCTGCAGCTGCTATTCCCAGCCTTCCTCACCACATCAACGAAGGGGGGGAATCACCACCACCTCTCGGCGGTCAGCCGGCCAGAGCCCCGCTGCTTGTCAGCAACTTCGACGCCCTGACATTGCATCTGAGGATTCCCATTTGCCCCTCTCACCTGAGCGCAAATGAGCAGAGGTGTTGAGGGCGCGAGTGGATGAAGATGAAGCTGAGAAGGCCCTCGTTAGTGAAGTTCCCCTTCTTCAATGACAGCCATTTTTAAACGAGATGGTATTAAAGAAAGGAAGGATGCAGTTGCAGAGGGTGAATGTGCTAGGCGATGACGCCGACGAAGGGCTTTCTCTGCAGTAGCTCGAACTTCACCATCTACGGCATCGTGATTCTTCAACCCGTCATTGCCGACATGCCAGTCATTACTAGCCCACTGCTAAAGTATTTTTGGGCGTCCTATGGAGTTCCTAGCCTCATGGGGGTTCGAGATCTTCATCTCTCTTCTAGATTTACAAATCTAATGGAGGTCACTAGCGAGTTATAGAGACACGTTGTGTCGTGGACTAAAGTTGCAGGGTTGTTCTCACTCCACTCCATCATCGCAATCATCACAGGTGAGCCAAACTGTAAAAAAAAACTCGATTTGAGTATCTTTCTCTTCGGTTTCTTTCTTTGGCTAAGGAGTTCATCTCTGGATCAAGATCTATATCTGGGATCAGTGGAGAGACGGCTTGTCCTCCTGACTCGAAACAAAAAACAATGGGTACGACATGAGGTTGATCCCCACTAGACGATGTTTTCTTTGTCGGGGCATGAACAAGTGCGACAGGCAACTCGGCTTGAGGGTCAAGTTCCTAGTGGGGTTGGTTTCTCCTTTGTCACCTGTGTTGCACCTTGTCAATGAGGCAACCATTGATCCCCTATTTTTTTTGGCGTGTTGCACACCTCCAGCATGAACTTTCGATTCTGGCCCAACCTCTTCAACGAGTCTTTTCACAAAGTGAAACTATAGCTTTGATGCCACTGTAGAAACTGGGGTCGTGGTGTGCGCAGAGAAAGAGGAACAATGAAGAGGATGCAAAAGGGGTTTTCAGTAAATGACCGACATCAAGGGGGATAATACACATCAATCTTCTCGCACTGGCTTGTGCGCAAGTGTTGGGCTCTTATAACCTCCCTTGAAGTAGCTGGTACCTTCCTAGCATATCAAACCCCAAGTTATGGGCCTTCCAAATTCTGTAACTGACCACAGAACGTGGAGTTGTAACTCTCCATAATCCACTAATTAAGCCTTAAAAAAGATGCCCACTTAATTCATGCGTGAGACCCTATGGCCACAGAAGAATTGGATCCTATATTTAATCTGGTTCTCATCCTGGATCCAATTTCTGGATGCAACAACTTATATTTAACAAGTCCACTGATTTTTCTGATCATGAATTGAAAGCAATCTTATGTTTCCAAGATATCACATTCCAAATTTTCAACATGATGGTTTCATGTCCCTGTGTAGGCTTAGCAAGCGAGTCAAGATTGTGAGTTAGCCAGCTAGTTACTGAGGTTGGTGATGTTGACATGACTAAGAGATTCAAGAGTTGGTCTAACCAGTGTTACGTCATTCTCTAGTGCCTTGCCAAGACACAAAATTGACTTGACTGAACAAATATGTGGCTTAATTTGCACTATCAGCCACTTCAGCCAATGGCACTGTTGCTTTCATGCTAATCTGTTTGGCCTAGGTCCATTTCTATCCCCATCTTGCAATCAACCTCTTCTGGATCGCTTTGGATACCATGTAAGATACTTTGGCATCTGGGATTTTCGGGGTTCCTACTTGTTTATAAAGAAGTTTGAAAAGCTAGGAACTCGGTAGTTTTTGGTAGCATTCCAACATGGAGCACTAATTGAAGGTGAAAGCAATCTGATCCTGTTGAATTGGATGCTCCTGCATTGAATAAAAGTGGCATCTTCTGATACACTTAGCAGAGTCTTGAAGTGGATTGGATCTCAAATTGAAGGATCTGAGGTGGCATGGGACATGCCGATGTGGCATGGGCCCCATGCCAAAATTCAATGCTTTCAAACTAGCATAAAGGGATTAAGGGTTAGGTCCTTAGATTTGAGAACATAGAGGAAGCCATTCTCAAATCCGAGGATCGCTCTTTGGATTTGAGACTTTCAAACACAACCTAAGTAGGGATGTCAACAGATAGGATTGGATTTGGTATTAGCTACATCTGACCCAAAACCAAACCGTTTACATCCCTATGCGTAAGTGAGCTTGCTCTAAAGTCTGACATGAACTCCACGCAGTAAATTGAATGAGCTGATACAACTGAATGCCAGTTGAAGAAATTGAGAGTATGATCAAAGTCAGTGCTAGAGCAAGCCCTTAGTGGTATATTAGTACACTTTGATGATTTGCAATGGTTGACTAGCTAATAAGGATGGCAGTGGACGGGGGCTGAGGTGGGAGACAAGGTATCCACCTCAGCCCCCATCTCAAAATTCTACCCTTCATCCCCACTTTCATTCTTCCACGGGTTTTGATTTTAACTTTCATCCTCGCATCCATCCCCATTTCATGTCCTCCATCCCCGTTTCAAACAGGGCGGGACCCCATTTCTCCTCGGTCCACTGCCATCACTAAAGGTATTTTAGTTATTTTACTAATAAAAATTGTGAGTGGGGTGGGGCAGGGAAAGTATAAGTCCATCCCCGTCCCTGCACGGGTTTTGATTTTAATCTTCGTCCCTGGTTCCATCCCCGGTCCAAATGGAACAAGGGGGGGTCGGGGCCCTGTTTTTCCCCTGATCCACTGCCAACCTTACTAGCAAATCACCTCCCATTAGATAAGTTTTACTCATCTTTGCTGGGAGCGATCTAAGCAGATTGTGTGCATCAATATGCATATTTTTGTCATCCTCCAAAGTGGCATCAAAACACAGGAATCCTTTTCTGGCCCATAGTGAGATTGGACTAATTTTAATTTGATCAATTGGTATCTTTTAAAAGTTCCCAATACATTTCTCAAAGACTTGTTTCACACAAAACTGCCATAAGAAAACCAAAATACTTTTTGGACATTCCAACCCTATGGGTCCCACTGTGCTGTTCTCTGGCCCTAAAGGGTTTGCTACACAACAGTTGAAAGCCTTGTATTCTATGGATCCCACTGCATGCTGGTTGAGATATTTAATAGCTTTGCCGTGTATCTCCTAGGCAATGTATCTTTTATATGTGGCCACACCTTTTGTTTTGTTTCCAAGAGGATGGACTCTTAGTGGAAATCATGAAAGAATGATGAAAAGTGAGCCTTATGACGGTTATATACTTACATGCATAGTGACAAATATTGCGAGATTTATGAAGATAATATTGTGATAAATCACTTAAACTTTTAAACGGTGATATATTCAAAATATTGGGATTTAAATGCGATGGTTACTTTTTTATTTTTAAATTCTTAGTTTGGTTTTAGGTGACTCTCCAAGAGTTACCTACAACACTTAAACCAAACTTGACTTGCGACCCACTGTTCAACCTAGAGGAACACCTAATGTTGTTAGGCCTGTCACTTCTAAATATTGAGTATCTAGGTTCGAGCCTAGACTATGTCCAACTAGGCATGGCCTAGTTCTTTTTCAAAAATGAGTTCGACATGGGTCGAGTCCACATTAAGGTTGATGGTCTAGGCAGATCCAATAAGGATCCATGTCTATTTGTAAAGCAAAATCAACATATGTGACTTACCGTGGTTGGTAGGAGCTGTTAGTGCACTTCTCTTTGTGGTGGACGTTGCAGGTTCAAACCCTAATGGTACTTTGAATAATAACTGGTGGGCCAGCTTGGCCTTTCAAAAGAAAACATATGTGACTTAACAAGGCATAATTATAAGAGCAAGCCATTCATAAGGTAAAATCTTGTAAAACTATCTTGGTAGTTATGTTTGGAATCTCAGAATTAGGACGGGCGTTTATAGATTTGGGATGGAATTTCCTTTGTATATTTACACTAAATCATGGGATTTGACAGCTACCACCAAATCAGGATTTAGCAGCTGCAGATTCCAAACAGGCCCAAACGGAAAAAAGAAAAATAGTGATATTCGGGATGCGGTGAACGGCATCAGAACGAGCTCCGACGGATTGCCGTATGCACCTGCACCTTCTCCCGGCCCCTTTCTTGGCGGGCCCCACCGCAAGCTTCCCCCAAATTCGAATACACGCGGCGTCCGTACTGATGCTGCTGACTACTGACCGTGAACGCGACCGCGGCGGGTCGGGGCCCACCTTCATCGCATGCCCCGTCACATCCCGGCTCCACCACCCGTCGATGGAGGGCTGTCGCCTTTGCCGTACTGTACCAATCGGACGGCTACTGAGAACGCTGCTGACACTCTTCCCTCTCACTACTGTCCCTACCCTCCTCCGTACGAAACTAATCTCTCTCTCTCTCTCTGGTTAGAGCGGTCAGTGTAAAAGAAGGAAGAGTGCAGAAGACCGAAGAGAGAAGAAGGGGAGGGAGGGGAAAGAGTTTTGTTCTCATTATTAATATTTTTTCAAAAAGATCGTGGCTCGAACTCTCGGAGAGATATGAGGAAGAAAGGGTGAGTTTTTTTCATCTTGAATCTTCCTACTCTTGTAATTTAATAATGAGAGAGAGCGAGCGAGAGCACTGTGCTCCGTTTTCTTGGCGCTTTTTGTTGTCCTTGTTTTTGTGTTCTTTGGATTTTTACAGTGAATCTGAGTCTCAGTGGTTTCTTGGAGCTTCGGAAACGATCAGGGAGGGGCATTTCGTCGAAGGAATGCTGAAGTGTTTGTGTTTTTGGACGAGTTCTCGTTTGGATCTCTCCTGAGGAGGCGTTTGCTTCCTTCCGGGGGATTCTTCCTTCTGCACAGTTGATCGTTTCGGTGTTTCATCATCATTATCATCGTCATCGCTTCTCTTTGAATTCTGGAAGTGATGTTTGGAGGAGGAAACAATGGGCGGGGAATCGGCGCCAGGAGCGTTGAGGAGTCTTCTTTTTCTACGCGTCGCTTCTTTTCCTGCTCGCTTTCTGATGTTTTGATGCCGATTTCTGGTTAGGGTTTTGAGTTTAGAGATACGGCGCAGGAAATCGTGATCTCCGACGAGAGCGCTCTTCCTTATTGTTCATTGTTGATTCTTCGTGGCCAAAGCGCTAGAACACCGGACCTCGAGAATCAAGGGCTGGATTTTCGTTGATTTCGACGGATTGATTTTACAGTTTTGTCCGAGGACCTTATTTGCAATTCGACCGAGTGCAAAAGGGTAAGCGGGAGCGGCCGGAGCGAAGCGCCAGGAGTTTCATGAGCTTTTCTTGAAAAAATGAGGCTTTCAACATCTGGCTCGGGTCATCCGTCACCTGAAGGTATTTTTTGTTGCGATTCTGATAAAAAAAGTGTTCTCTCTTCTTCCGTTTGTTTTTTCATGCTATTGTTTTCGCTTTCCTTTTCCTTCCCCCCAAAATATTGCTATTTTTGTTCCTTAGATTTCGTTTTTCTCCACGAGTGGATGCCTTTTCTGAAAAAGACTGGAATTCGTTGGTGTACAGTAGGCTAAAGCACGGAGAAAAGAACTGGGTGAGGGTATTGCGTAACAAATGCTTTGTAATCTACTAACATGATAGCTTGATGCGAAACACATGGTCTTGAATCTTGATTCCCGGCGTCGGTTGTCTGATCACGCCCTTCATTGGACCCCACTGAGCTGACCATCTAGGTCGCTGGCTTTCTCGATGAGTTGTGGCAGTGTCAACGCTTTTTATTGTTATTTTGATTCATCTTGAGATTCCTGAGAAGAGGGTGCTATATATCATGGTTGGTGGTTTAGGGTTTGAGAATAGAGTTGGTGGGAATTCAGTGATTAGTGTTACACTTATTTTATTCATTTTCCTTGCCCTGCTTTCTCCCAGGGTGTCCTACCCACGACAAGGAAACACTGCAGTGTGAGCCATGGTATCATTTATTCCATGCCTGACTAGGACCAGAAAATTACGTAATGGACAAGACGAGGATCTTTTCATAAGATTATGATAGAATACTGCTGGGGCCTGCGTGCCAATGGAAATAACTCTTCCTTCTCAACTAACATTCAGGAAGTACTCGAAGTAGTCAATTCACTGTGTCATATAGGGCCCAATGTGCAGTGTATATAAAAAAAATATATCCATGTGCGTAGCAGATCATAGAGGACACACACACACACACCACCACCACCACCACTGCCAAATATGCAAACTGTGTACAATCTGGGCATTTCTGGCACTATTTCTTTGCAAATCTGACCCTGCAGATGTGTTCCACATGGTCCATTTGCTAGAAATCAACACTTGGATCATGTTCTTTTGACAAAAAATATGACTTTTTGAAGTTTGAATATTTACAAAATCTCTGAGCCATTGTTTTTCAATCCATAGAAAAGATGCTCACATGTCGTAATTGGAAGATCCAAAAGCCTATTCCTACAAAATCAATCATATAGAACATCTGTATGGTCAGATTAAGAAAAAAGGAAACACCCCCCCACTAAAAAAAAATGCCAGTTAGTATGGCAGTTCTTAGGATTCTGGAGAGAGAGAGAGAGAGAGAGAGAGAGAGAGAGAGAGAGAGAGAGAGAGAGAGAGCAGGTCCTAAACTGTCCTAAATGGCTTACAAAAGCATATGCCTGGGTTTTGTTTAATCTGAAGCTATAGATGTATTCATTATAATTTACATGGTATAAAACATACTTTAAAATTTAAGTGAGGTACCTTTCATGTTTAGATGCATTTTTAGAGCAATAAAAAATCAATGTCGCATATCACACTAAAATTTAGTTAAGTCTTAATGATGAAAAAGTAAAATATTTCTGGGTAAATTGATTCGATTCAAAACACTATTTATAGTAAATAAACAATGATAAACACACTTACTGGTTTGGATTAAGCAGAAAATACCTGCAACTATGTCTTTTAGAAGTGTTTAGGATGTTTACGACATAAAACTGTCTTGTAGGTCCTAACCCGTTTGTCCTCATAACCATCCTAACCACTTCCAAAAAAAAGTCATAGCTGCAGTGTTTTTTGGCTTAATTTGAATCGATAATGTGTTTATCAATGCTTATTTACTCAATGCCATGATTTGGGTCGAATTAATTTGAAGAAACTTTTGAACTTCCCAGACTGACATCCAGTGTTTTTTTTTGTTCCATTTGCAAATGATATATTGGTTATTGACACCGGAGACTGCAGGTTCTGTATTCCTGGTTTTCTCTGATTCTTGTGAGTTGTTTACTTTCAGCTATCTTTAAATGTTGATATTGCCACTCACCGTCAAGCTTAGATACATACATGGTGGTTGCATTACTTAACAGCTTGGATAACAATGACACCCTCTCTTTTTGCGCTGGAAAATATTCATTTTGCTGTTAATGAGGTTTTGTACAAATGTAGTTTCCAAACTACCTCAAACATACACCTTCCTTTGTAACTCTGCAGTTATGTTTTAATATTGTTACAGCATTAATCAGGAGTTTATGAAGTGTCACTGATTTTATTTGAAATGAACTGTTGCTTTTCATGCCGGATTTTTGGATGCTAATCTCAGTGAAACTTTATGTGTTATATTCTCATTCCTCATCACAAGCACTGGAAAGAGGTGACATTAGTAATCGCCATGCACCATAATGATAAACTCCTTCTGATCCCTTACCTCCCTTTACTAATCAAAAAAGGGAAAAAAGGGGAGAAAAACCACCAACAGTACGTGTTCATCTTACAATCAACTAAATAAAATGGAATCCTTTATTGAGATCATCTTTTGTTGGAGACAGTGTATGTGGGATGACAGGTAAACTGCGTTTGGTTTACAACAATTACTTTTTTCATCTGTATCTATTTTGTTCTTAACTTTTCTGTGCAACCAATTGTACGGTACAGAGCTGTCTGTCTATTTGCTGTTTTCCACTGTGACAATCTTTGTTTGAATATGCAGGTGTAAAGAGATGTTTGAATTCAGAGCTTTGGCATGCATGTGCTGGAGCTCTTGTCTGCTTACCAGAAATAGGGAGCCGAGTTGTGTACTTCCCTCAGGGTCATAGTGAGCAGGTAATGGTTAGCTGTTTGATGTTGTTTTATTCATTTGCTGGTTATTTAGCATTAGCATAGCCCGAGTTACTGTCAGGATGAAGAGTAGGCATTTTATCTTCTTTATATGGAATGGAAAATTTGATTTCCTTATCGCTGTTGGTGTTATCATATTTTTTTGGTATTCAGGTTGTTGCAACAACTAACGAGGAATGTACAACTCATATTCCTAATTATCCCAGCCTGCCTCCGCAGCTGCTTTGTCGGCTTCACGATGTCACCATTCATGTGAGTCCTACCATCTTTGACTGGTTTCAAGTTATCTCAAGAATCACTACAGCTGATTGGCTTTGAAACTTCAGGCAGATGTAGAAACAGATGAAGTCTATGCACAAATTACCTTGCAACCTCTAAGTCCGGTGATGCTTATGCACTTTTTTGCAATATTTGCTTACGTCTTGTACATGTGTCTCATCTATGTTGGGATTGTATCAAATCTCGTTACATGCTCTTCTCCTTTTTGCAGCAAGAGCAGAAGGTTCCATATCTACCTGCAGAGCTGGGTGTTCAAAGCAAACAGCCAACTAATTATTTCTGCAAGACTTTGACAGCCAGTGACACTAGCACACATGGAGGATTTTCAGTTCCTCGCCGTGCAGCTGAGAAGGTTTTTCCTCCGCTGGTATGTTTTTGTTGCCCTGGTTCTAATGTATGGAATAATTTATCTGATGAGGCTGTTGCTCTTTTGATTTATTGAGTTACTGTTTACTTTCATTTTGTTCGGTTTTGCCTTCAGGATTTTTCTCAGCAACCACCTGCCCAAGAGCTTATTGCAAGGGATCTTCATGATGTTGAATGGAAATTCAAGCACATTTTCCGAGGTATTTTGTGGCCATTTCTTAAAGTGTATATGAGTTGCAACTGCCTTCGATTTTGTCTGGATACTGCACTGCCTGTTCCTGCCATTTTTTTGGTTGTTCTTCAACATGCTGTTCATTTTAATAGAGACTACTGGTGTCAAATGGATGTATGCCACCACTGCATTTGTATGCATTAACAATAGTATAAGGAATTAAAAAAGAAAAAATTCCGGTTTGATGGAGATTTTGATGCATTATTTGTTTTCAGTTGTTTGTTTTCTCAAAGGTTAAATTCTTTTTCCATCATCTAATCATGTTTAAGAGAACATTGAGAGAAAATATAGTTTAAGAGAACTAGGAATAAACACATCTAAAGCAGTAAATATAACAACAACAACAACAACAACTACGCCTTCATCCCAAAACAATTGGGGTCAGCGATATGAACCAAAAAAGAAAATCATTTTGGGTCTTCCACATGAATCCTTTTCCTCCAATCATTTCTATCCAATGCCATGTCCTCGGTGAGGTTCAAAGCATTCATATCCTTTCCTATCATCTCCATCCAAGTCTTCCTAGGCCTACCCCGATCTCTTTTAACTAATATATTTTCCCATTTCTCCAACCTTCTAACTGGAGCATCATTAGGCATTCGCCGAATATGTCCAAACCACCCTAAACGATTCTCTCGCATCTTATTTTCAATGGGTGCAACACCTACCTTCTTACGTATCTCCTCGTTCCGAATCTTATCTTTTATTGTATTTCCACACATCCCTCTAAGCATCCGCATCTCAGCTACACTCATTTTTTGAATATGATGTCTCTTGGCAGCCCAACATTCTGTGCCATATAGTAAAGCGGGTCTAATAGTCGTCCTATAAAACTTTCCCTTCAACCGCAATGGCATTCTATGATCGCACAGCACTCCAGTTGCACTTTTCCATTTCATCCACCCAACCTTTATCCTATGATTTACATCTCTATCAATTTCTCCATACTTTTGAATGATGGATCCCAAATATTTGAAATAATCATTCACCGGTCTTGCTCACCAAGCTTCACTACACTCTCATCACTACTTCGTTGCTTACTAAACCGACATTCCATATATTCAGTCTTACTCTTACTCAACTTAAAACCTCTAGCTTCCAATGTCTGTCTCCATAATTCTAACTTAGCATTAACCCCATCTCTAGACTCATCAATCAAAACAATATCATCAGCAAACAACATACACCACGGTACATTTTCTTGAATTGATCTCGTAAGCTCATCCATCACTATCGCAAATAGGAAAGGGCTTAAAGCAGATCCTTGATGTAACCCAACCGTTATCGGAAAATTGGTTGTCACCCCTCCACAAGTGCGGACATTGGTTACTACTCCTTCGTACATATCTTTAATTATACTAATGTACTTGAGAGAAACACCTTTCTTCATCATTGTCCACCAGAGAACGTCCCTAGGTACTCTATCGTATGCCTTCTCTAAATCAATAAAAACCATATGCAAATCTTTGTTTATCTCTCTATATCTTTCAATAAGTTGTCTAAGAAGATGTATAGCTTCCATAGTTGATCTTCCAGGCATAAAACCGAATTGATTCTCCGATATCATGACAACTTTCCTCAACCTAGACTCAATCACCCTCTCCCAAAGTTTCATAGTATGACTCATGAGTTTTATACCACGATAGTTTGTGCAATCTTGTATATCACCCTTATTCTTATATAAAAGCACCAAAGTACTCTTCCTCCACTCATTAGGCATCTTATTTGTTCGCCAAATCAAGTTAAAAAGATTTGTCAACCATTCTAAACCTTTTTCTCCCAAGCATTTCCAAGCCTCGATAGGTATACCATCTGGGCCAACTGCCCTTCTTGATTTCATTTTCTTCAAAGCCTCTGTAATTTCTTTCTTTTGAATCTTGCGCATGAAGTCACGATTTATCTCACGAAAAGGAATGGAGAAGTCTCCAAGATCCTGAGCATGACTATCATTAAATAGCTTATCAAAATAATCTTTCCATCTCTCCTTAATCTCCTCATCTTTGACTAAAACCCTTTGCGTTTCATCTTTGATACATCTAACCATACCCAAATCCTTCGATTTCCTATCTCTCATCATTGCAAGCCTATAAATATCCTTCTCGCCTTCTTTGGTATCCAACTTGTCATAAACCTCCTTAAAGCAGTAAATATATGGAACAAAAAAAATGGACTATCAAAGATTGAGAACACATTATGAAGGTTTTGGATTTGAAGAAAGATAATAAGCCGAAGATTTGATCAAGGATAATAAAATGTAGAAAAAAAAGGAAAAGGAGAACATGTATCCATTTGGAGGGGGACAGAATCCTAGTTTCTGGCATTCCTATAGAGGTGCATGGGACAATATTTTGTTTTGTACCGTCCAAATCATGCTCCAATTTTGGATGTTCCCCCATGAATCTCCTTTTAACAATACTTTCAGTGATTAACTAATGGATTATTCCCATACATCAGAATGCAATGCTCTCAAGCCGGCCCTCTTGAAGAAGTTGTTTTTTGAAAACAAGTTGTTTATGAAAAACCTCCTTAAAATAGTGTTGATCCAACTGTTTATGAAAAACTCCTTGAAATAGCATAGATCAGACTTTTTACCTCAGTTTTGAGCCTTAGGACCCTATGTTTGCCTTAAAAAACGATGAATTTGCCTCTACTTGTACTGATTTCACATTTCTTAGGTTAGATGAGGCACCTAAGAGTAGGTTTAGGGATAATCTTTCATGAAAATATATCTCTAGGTGGGTGAAGGTAGATCTTGGGGAAAAACCAACTTCCAGGGCTCATATTTGGACGAAATAGTAAAAAACTCCAAATTTTTAATGTGAAATGATGCAAAATTGGTGGAAAGGAGGCATGTTTTGAGTTATGGGTGTGAAAATGGGGTTAAAATGAGCTCTTTTGTGCTTAAAAACTGGTCAAAGACACCCTTTTTTTTCCAACCACTGAAAACTTTTAAGTTTCCCGCCATTGACTCATACAGGTCTTATCGTTTGATACAGTGAACTACAATCATGCATTGTATGATGCAGGCCTATATGGCCTGATACACGATTGTCTATTGTGTTACTTGGGGGGGGGCGATACTATGATACAATGTATCATATTGTATGACACAATATGATTTTTTGAACATTGGAGGAAGGGATGAGGGGATTGTCTTTATGGTTTGTGGAGTTGAAGACAATTATGAAAATGCCAAACTTTATAAAATTTGCATTTGTAAATTATGTTATGACTTCTGGGTAGATCTCCAAGCAGTGGACTTGACACATTTGTGTGTCATGAAGTGGCACAAAACCCGAGACACAACCAAATTGAAAAACAAAAAAGGACTAAATGCATAAACATAATTTATTTAGTTAAGAGTAATGAACATCATACTTGAATATTTATAAGAACACCAAGAAATGGAATAAAATATATAATTTTATTAATAACAAAAATATACAAAAATTGAAAATACAACCTCACTACAAAAAAACTCAAAACACACTCATCGTCTCTCAAATCACACAATGAGGCATATGCCTCATATAAATAACCATTGGCTAGTTGGACTAGCAACCAATAATACAAAATATGATAAAATAAAACTAAAAATCCAAAAAACAAGCTTACAAGTATACATAAATATACTTATCCTAAAATACATAAAAAAGGTATACCTAAAGTATACCGTAAATACAACTCAATTTAAATGTACAAGAATACACATCAAAAGGAAGAAATTACCTAAAGTACACCTTAGGTGTACTTTGGTATATTCAAGACAAATACAATTACATAAGAAAAGGCTACATAGATCTTAACATTGTGAGCTTGTTTATACTCATTATTCTTACTTTTGGTTAACATTGTCATGTAGCTTTGTCTTTATCTTGGACTTTTATATACCATTTATTTTTATTTTTGTTAGAAACTTTTCCCTACTTTGGCATGTCTTGGAATCATGAAAGGACTTTGAATTCTTTGTTTCTTTGGGCCTTGAGAAGCCCGTGTAGGCTTTCAATGGGCATTTCTTTTATAAAAGCAAAACATTTAATTAAAAACACATCTAAAAGAAAAATAAGATAAAGGGTTGTACTCCATGTGAGGTCTGGGCGCATGTGAGAGAGAAATGTGGGTCCATAGCCTTTGGAGTTTTGGTTTTATTTTGTTAAGTTGTCTCTTAAATGATAAGGGATGAAGGCTAGCCTTTTGGCCAGTCCACCAGCTTCAGCCGAACCCTAAGAATCTTGTTTGCCTCGTGGTTTTGCTTCCTTTTATGACTTGATGACATGCAACCCTGGTGATCTTGATTTGGACAATCTTGGTTTTTCAATTTTGACTTTCCATGATATTAGGATTACGGGTATGATGGGCAAAAAAATCCCTTATGTTATATTACATCATGGAGATACTGACTCAAAAAATTATTGAAAAGTTTTACGTACAACTTGAAGATGTTACAATTTAGAAATGTCCTGTATATGGGCATTTCTGACACATGCTATTGCTATGATAATAAAAACAAATCTTATCAAGACAGATCTGCTCACCAAACTTTCAGTCTTGATAATTCTATCTTGTTCTTTATCATACATCAAGATCTCTTGGACTTGTTTTGAGATCTGAACTGAAGCTCACCTTTCAAGCATCACACAGGACAGCCTAAGAGGCATCTTCTGACTACAGGCTGGAGTGTGTTCGTGAGTGCTAAAAGACTAGTTGCTGGTGATTCTGTTATTTTCATATGGTATGCTTGTTGTTTGTGCTATTCATTTAGTAGTCTTGCCCAGGTTAAGCCTTAACGGTTTTTCAGGAATGAAAAAAATCAGCTTCTATTGGGAATCCGAAGAGCTGTACGACCACAGACTATAATGCCTTCTTCTGTCTTATCAAGCGACAGCATGCATATAGGGATTCTTGCTGCTGCTGCCCATGCAGCTGCATCGAACAGCCGTTTCACTATTTTTTACAACCCAAGGTTGCACTGTTTTCTTGAATGTATCGTGTAAATTGTTTCATGTGAGTTTCATCTATCACAGCTTAGTATGAATTCTACAGGGCAAGCCCATCTGAATTTGTCATACCTCTAGGGACGTATATAAAAGCAGTCTTTCACACTCGTGTATCAGTGGGAATACGCTTCCGAATGCTATTTGAGACACAGGAATCAACTGTGCGGAGGTACAACGGTAGTCTACGAGCAATTTAAACTCATATGCTTTCAATGTTTCTTCTGACAAAATGTCTGGTGGTGAAATTTATTCCTTATCAGTGGGCATCTTTTATTTTTTACACTGCTAAATTCTTATTGATATTCTGATTGTATGACCTTTTTTCCAGATATTTTGTGTTCTCTGCTAAACTGACTCATTGTGTGTCATGCTTTATCCAGGTACATGGGTACAGTCACTGGCATTTGTGATTTAGATCCAGTTCATTGGCCAAATTCACATTGGCGATCTGTCAAGGTACGTGATCCTAAGAACAGTTAGGTTTTCTTGAAGATATATACAGTGGTACACTCTTTTTTGAATGAAGTTTGCCACAAAATGTTAGACCTTATTGTACTAGTGTTTAACATTGTTTATTCATTATGTTCGTAGGTTTAGTCATATCCAATATTGCATAAGATTCAAGTTTCAAGATGGTGAAAAATTGATGGTTCACAAATCATGAAGGATAGTTTAAAAATGGCCCAAAACATTATATTGGAGTAAACCTTAATATGTAAAAATTGTAAATAGAACATGCTAAACATGATCCAAGGGTTAGTTATTACTTTTGGAGCTTAGATCTGTATAATCAAGGGTGCACCTCTGAAAGTTTTGGTGGTTCAGTACCACAATAGACACACCACATACATGTGTATACCTATGTCAAATAGGTGCGGGTGCGGCACTTTAAAAAAAACTTGGGTGCGGGGGGTGAGGGAGAGTATATATATAGTTATATATATAAATTTTAACAGATATACACTCGTATCACCACCTTTCATATACATATTTTTTATATTGGGTCCAAAATGTACAGTTATGACCCTGGGTGTGTTGACCGCACCCAGGGTTGGCTTGACCACACCCGCACCCGCACCCGCACCTGAGTTGAGTCGCGTCGACGAGGGTGCTGCACCCTCTGACATAGATGTATACATATATATTGAATTTGTTGGAGTCTTCAAAATTGGACTTATGTGGTCTGTATTTGTCTACCCTCTTTAAACATGTTTTCCCAATCCAATTGTTATATTTATCCCTTATCTCATTCTTTAACCCTCTAAAACTTCTTCCAGTGCTCATGAAGTGATTTTTCTAAACCTTTATTTTTATTTTGCACTATATTACTTGGACACTCACATGGGTGTTGGTGTTAGACACAAGTAGCAAATGTCAGAGAGGCAGGTCTTTAAAAACCAGACTTGGACATGACTATATAAATATAAATGTATATATAAGGGTGTGTGCTATGTCACATAGGTGCGGGTGCGGCCATGCGGCACTTTAAAAAAACTTGGGTGCAGGGGTGTGAACGTGTGTGTGTGTGTGTGTGTGTGTGTGTGTGTATATATATATATATATAAAGATAGAAAGAGAGTTTGGGTCTAGATCAAATATGGATCTAGATTCAGACCCAAACCCCTCTTTTCTCTCTTATTAACTCCACCCCACTGCCTCTCTCTCCCTCTCTTCTTAACCCCACTCCCACATCCATCTCTCTCTCTCTCTCTCTCTCTTTCTCTCTGACCCCACCCCACCCCACCGCCTCTCTCCCTCTCTCCGTAACCCCCACCCCCATGCCTCTCTCTCACACTCTTGGTAACCTCACCCCACCACCTCTCTCTTCTTCTCTTCGTAACCCCCATCTCCGCATCTCTCTCTCTCTCTCTCTCTTCGTGACCCTCACCCACTGCTCCTCTCTCCCTCTCTTTGTAACCATCACCCCACCACCGTCTCTCTCTCTCTCTCTCACACACACACACACACACAGAAAGAGAAGAAGCAGAAGCATGTACCTCTCTCTCTCTCTCTCTCTTCGTTCCTCCTTTTTTTCTTCTCTGTTTGTCTCTCTTCTTCTTCTCCTCCTCCCTACCTTTCACTGACATAAAAAAGAAAGAAAAAACGGGTTGGATTTTTTTTAAAATTTTGAACAAAAATGACCCTGACTGCACCCAAGGTTTTTTACCGCACCTGGTGCAGCACTCGCACCCGCAACCGTGTTGCATGGCGTTGATGCAGGTGCGGTGGCCTATTAGCCGAGTCCCTGTGACATTTTGTGTGTGTGTGTGTGTGTGTGTGTTGTGAAGAGGAAATTAAAAAACTATGCGAAAAATGAGTGTTAAAATCAATCATAAAGTCCATCTATTCTGATTAGATTTTGCTTATTGATGATTTACATCAAATATGAACATGTAAGCATAGTACAAAGCAGTTAAAACAGCAAGCCTTGACAGCCAAAATATCATGAGAAATTGAAAACTCTTATATTTATCATGTTTTTTAAAAAGAATACCAGGAATAATAAAATAAATAAATTAATTAAAAAAATTCTTATGAATTAAAAAGACAAAATATGTAAAAATTTAAAATTAACATGTTTTTTTCTCACAAAATTATCCATTAAAAATGTAAATATCGTGATATAAATGCAATATTTACATTTTAATGAATTTCTCACAATATTGTGAAAATCTCATGAGAAGTTAATGTTAAGAATCAATGTTTACTCAATTTTTCATGTTTTTTTCTCACACTTTTTTTTTTCTTTCGAAAAATCAGTGATATTTGTTACACTGCATGAAACTACAAAAATTGGATACCTTGTCCAACACACTGGACACTTGATATCAATGACACCTAAATTAACTTCATGTCCTAAGCTGGATATTTCATGTACAAGACACCTAAATGTGTCATACATTTGAACTTTTTGTGTACAAGACAGTTGACACTTTGTCTCCAATATTAAACACTTTGTGTCTTGAACTAGACACTTCTGTCAAAGATTGGGCACTTCATTTACTAAACTGGACAAGTCGCAAGTCCAAGACACTCTACACTTTGTATCGAAAACTGGACACATGTATCCAAGTCATCTAAAAGTGTCAAAAAATGTTTCCTGACATTTCCACCTCAAAAACCCGTGTGTCAGTGGTGTGTAGAGCCGTGTCTGACATTGACAACTTTGGCATCTAGAGGTGTCCAAGTAACATATCATTTTCCAGTATTTTGTCAGTTGGTTATTCAAGTTATGGAACATAGGAGATATAGGTGGTTTGGATACATTTATAAATAAGACATTTCTGTTTATATTTATTTTCAGCAACTTTTATCTTGTTTGGATATCTTATTTATATTTATTCATTGTTGCATTAGATTGGCATGGAATACATTCCCTGTACAGTAATAAGATGAAGTATTGGATGATCCATTCCTTTCCTCTTCTGATGCGCAGCAGCATAACTAATGGTGTCTGTCAGAAGGAAATGTATAGATTATTTGTTTTCCATTCTAAATGTGGATGACACTGTCTTTGTCCCTCAATCTGACTTGCAGCAGCTTTGGGTTGCTATATTTCAGAAAGGAGGGTAAAGTACATCTGTGGCCCCATCTCTCCTTTTCTATAATTATATTAAGGATAGAATAACCAAAGCTGATACTGTGAATTTGGAAAAGAGAAAAGGAGAACTTAGGTTTCCAATCCATTCTAAGATCTATTTGGGATTACTTATCCAATCAGTGAGTGTGAACTTGGTCAGGCTGAAACTGAGCTTGAACAGCTGTGTGTCAACTTACCAAAGCCTGAGAAGCTCGGTTCTCTGCCAGGCCCTTATTTTTTCTCCCTCCACTTTGAATTGTTCATGATTTCTATTTGTTTATGTTTCAATTGGCAGGTTGGATGGGATGAGTCTACTGCTGTGGAGAGGAAGCCTAGAGTTTCATTATGGGAAATTGAACCCTTGACAACATTTCCCATGTATCCATCATTGTTTTCCCTCAGACTTAAGCGCCCTTGGCTTCCTGAAATGCCATCTCTCAATGGTTAGTGAATCTTGTGCGTTCTTGAATCTAGAACGCCTGTCCGCCCAATCTGTATTGGAAATTTGGAATATCCAATCTGTGTTTTCTGCTCCAGCTATTTCATTCAACTCCTTGGAGAGTTATGCCAATAAAATCGCTTGTTAATTCCCCTCTTATCTATCCTTTTTGTTTCAGCAAATAACATAATGTATGCTTGCTGTTCAAGGAACCAGATTTTACATATATGCATAAATTATTAGTGGCTTATTGAGAAAAAAAGGAAGGCATTTTTATGCACTAAAGTCACATTGTCATAAACACTCACAAACATTAGAAAATGTTATTGAAGGTTTCACATCTTTGAATATGTTGATGTGCATGTTAATGCAGCTTTATGTCATGAAACTGTATGCGTAGATACAGACTAAAGTATGTTCCTTTAAATAAAGTGCAAACCTTGTCATTCTAAAGCATGATGTATAGTTGGGTACAAATTAGTACTGGATGGACCCATGATTCAACAACCATGCCCAAGTAAGTTTGACTCCAGGCCTATTAGCCTTCTATAGAATGGGAAGAAAAATGTTGATATAAAATTATTATGTTTGAGTAAGAAGGTTATTTCATTGCTTGCAGACCACAGAGCGGTTGATGGGAATGCTCTTGTGTGGCCAAAAGCTGATAGTGTTGTGCAAGGTTCTCAGTCCCTGAATTTTAGGGGTGCTGGTGTTAACCCATGGATGCAACAAAGGCTTGACCTATCAACACTTGAGGCTGAGCAGAATCAGTTTCAATCTATGTCAAGTGTGGCATGGCCGGAAACAAGAAGTGGAAATCCCATTAATCAATCATTGCTGAAGTTTCCAAATTCCAGCCAATTCCAGCAGCAGCAGTTTTCAAGCAGACTCGGCCCTCTAACACCGAGGCATATCATTCAACAAACACAACCTATGCAGAACTACCTCAATCTGAAATCCCATGCAAAGTTTGATCACCAGACTCAGGGTTGCCTTTTGCATCAGCAATTGTTTCAACCATTCAGTGAACAGCAGCAGCAACACTTGCAAAACGAAAATGAGCCATTTCAGCCTGCAAGTAATCATCAGCCGCAATTGTCCTTCTTGACTGCCCTATGTCAAAAGCCTCTGTTTTCAGATTCAAGCGGTGCCTTCTTATCTTCTTTAACTCCATGCACACAAAGTTTGTTGGGCCCTCTGTCTGTTGAAGAAAATACATGCCTTTTGAACAATACGAGCGACAATCAGGTTGACATTGTTAGGCCACAGAGGGAATCCTGGGTATCCAAGATTCCATTTCCTCAAATTCAATCTTTTGGAAATTCAGTTTTGCTCCCACCGTTTCCTGGCAGAGAAACTGGAGTGGAGCCAGAAAATTGCACCCCTGACTCCCAGAACCAGAATGCCTTGTTTGGTGTGAACATTGATTCCCAGCCACTAATACTTCCTAATGCAGTTTCAAATCTTGCAGCAGCTGGAGGCCATGCTGACATGGCAGCCGTGCAATTTACTACTTCTGGTTTCCAGAATATGCTAACTGGTTATGGTTGTCTTGTGGATTCGCCAGGAATTCTCCAAAATTCGGGACAATTTGATGCACCTGACCAAACATTTGTGAAGGTGAGAATATGAAAGTTCATATTTTGTAAAATGGCACAGTTAACTCTGAAACAGTGGTAATTAATTTACTTGACGACTGTTGCAGGTTTACAAATCTGGCTGTGTTGGGCGATCTCTGGACATTGCTCGGTTTAGCAGCTATCATGAGCTACGCAGTGAACTCTGTCAAATGTTTGGGCTAGAGGGTCTGCTGGAAGACCCATTGAGATCAGGCTGGCAGCTTGTATTTGTTGACCGTGAGAACGATGTGCTTCTCATGGGAGACGACCCTTGGGAGTATGTCTCTTCTTTCCTTAATGCCTTACTGCCCTCTCTCTCTCTCTCTCACACACACACACACACACAGGACTTGGGAAGTCAACATGATCTAGTTGGGTTGTTCTTGGTTACCAACTTACCATTAAAGCGATGTGCACAATCAATCAACTTGACCCTAGTTCATGGTTGATTGCTAAGTTATACTTGGTTGATATGGACCATCGAACTCCTGAGTCATAAATTTCCCCTGCTTTCTCTTTTGTTTTTTAGACTTTGTATGGTATTCACCTTGCTCAGAAATAACCAGAAAAAAGTAGTTGGCTTATGTGGCTGCTTGATCTTCTGTAGGGAGTTTGTAAATAATGTGTGGTATATCAAGATTCTGTCACCTCAGGACGTGCAAAAGATGGGTACTCAGAGGCGTGGCAGTGAGTACTATGAAGAATATAGCAATAGCGGGCCTCTTGGGATCTGAATCTACTGGCCCATCAGAGTGCTCAACTTGGTGTGAGAAATGGTATGTACACATCCACGAGTAAATACTTAAAAAGTTCTCTTTAGCACACACACCTATTAGCAAGCCAACTGAGTTCTACCACAGTTTCATAGGAGTTCAATCAGTGTGGTGGTTGATCCTCCCAGATTGTTGCTTTCACTTGTTTCTGAGATCGACCTTGAATCATAGAATATCCAAGTTCTAGGTCAATTGACAGGATTATATATAATTACAGCATGCCCTTGTAATCATTGGATAAATGGCTGAAAACAGGTTGGATACTGGTGAATCTCCCAAGGAACCATATGTGGTTCTCAAGGATATGTATCCTTATGTTAGTACATAGTACCATAAGTAAAAGGGGAAAGATGGATTGTTGCTATTCGGTACCTGAACCGGCAAGATCTATGTCACCTGGGTATGGGTGCAGCTATGGGTACGGAGTGGGTAGGACACGGTAATTCCAAAAAATGTGGGTATGGGGGCACGGCTATATATATATATATATTAAATATCATATAAATACAAAATAAACTGAATAGAATTTAAATATATATGCTATATCTAAAATATATATTATATACTGAAAATATAATAACAAATTATAAATTGAATACAAATTTGTATGTACTGAGGGTGAAATGGTGTGTCCCAGTATTGACACGGGGACACTCATGTCGACACGGGTCCAGAGGGTAAAATGCAGTGTCCAGCAGTCCAGGTACCATAGATCAAGATTGAAATTTAGATAATGTAAATGTTATGTGGATACAGTCCATTTTCAATTTCTATTTACTCTCACGCGCTGATTGTTTCCAAATAGCACCATGCGTTATTGTCTAACACGCATGGCTTGTGTAAGGATCGGATCCAGTTGGTCGGGAACATAGATGTTGGTCCAGCCAGATTGACCTGCACTCAACCTGTCACAGTGTAGTTTGTATATCATAAAAGATAATTTCATTCTGAGGATTTCTTTTTTTTTTTTTTTGGCAGGATCGCTGATGTACCTACTTTTTCTGGGAATAATACTGTTTATCCGTAATATTTTTTAAGGTGAAAACCCAGGTCTTGGATGATAACATGGATGGTTATCCTTGTGCAGTGTATGGTATACTGTATGTTGCTGCAACTCCTGATTAACTTGGTGGTTGGCTAGAGCTTGATCGTCTATTGATCCTATGTTATTTGAGCATATCATATCAATGACATTTTATGAATCTAACAACCCTTCTTTTATATGTGCATGCATGTGCGTGTGCGTGTCTGGTCTGAGGATCTGTCAGGAATTTAATAAAAAGTTGATAACCTTTTTGAAAAGTACCTTTCAAATTTTACAGGTGGTAATGCATTGTTACATTTTTTTTTATCAACTCAGGCTTTGGAGTCTGACCATTTCACTCATCCAAGCCGTTCCCTTGTTTAGATCAAACAAGCCCAAATGATTAGAAAAAAAATACAAAGGCCTATGTTTCCTGGAAAGAATTTCAAGATCTAGACAAATGGTTTTGAACAGGGTCTGAATAATCTTCAGCATTTGCTTTAACTCTTGTAGGTCGGCCATAGATCTTTTCTTCCCCTCCAATCAAATTCATTCCAAAAACCCATTTTTTCACTCGTTTCATTAACCCAATCTCAACATAAATAAGACCCGTCCTCATCCAACTTGTATGATCCAAAACCCAATTTTCTTATTCCGGCTCATCCAATCAAACCCATTCGTTTGACCTATTTCTACCCATCTACGTCATGTGGATCTTTTCAAAATCATCTCATTGGTGGATCTACGTAATCCTAATCTTATTTTTATGATCGAAAATCGACAAATCTGATTTCAGCGTTAAGCCAAACCATCTTGTTCAAACAGATCTACTCATGTTCTACCTAATAGTTGGATCCCAAGACAAACTTATAACAATCTTATCTTACCAAATCTTAAATTGAATGATGTGAAATGCTGAGGTTCAAATTGCTGTTTCCAAAGCTTGTATGAATTGGATCTCACTATTCTCATTTTGATTCAAAGCTGTCATTCAATTTAACGAGAATCTAGGCAGGGGGGGACGTCAAGGGTGATGGCTTTTTTTTACCAACCAGAGGCCAGACTGTGCTTGGTGATGGGTTTTTTTTTTCGACAGAGAAAACTGGGGTTAGTCTGACACCTACCAGTTATACAATCATACCATTGGGATTTAAACTTGCAACGTCCCAACATAAGGTGACGTGCACTAACTGCTCTTGCCAGACAAGCCGAGCCCCGGGTTGGTGATAGTTTTTTTTTTCCTTGGACTATCCAAAAAAAAATGAAACTTCTTGAAGTGGACCATGCATATCTTTAGATTGCAGAGCACCTCAAAGTTGTTATAACATATTATGGGCTCATGACACACTGGATTGAGCACAATTGAATTCAGATTTTTTTTTTGAAGGAAGCAATAGATGCAGATTAGAGAGACTAGTCTCTCTTCAAAGTGATGCAGATCACGGGCATGATGTCCAAACCTTGTCAATATTTTAGTATAAAGATCCAGATCCATTTGATGATGGAAAAAATAATTTATAGGTAGATCAGATGTAACATATAGTAGGACCCACAAGGGCTCTATCTCATTTGGTAGCGGCAGGGGCGTAGCTAGGATTCATGTTAGGGGGGAGGGGGGGCAAAGAGGGGTGTAGCAAAAAAAAAATTATTTGTGTGATAGTCGGGGGTTCAGGGGCAGTGCCCCGATTTTTTTTTTTGAGATAAAATAAAAAAATGGCTAAAATTATTAATAAAAATCTATTTCATATCGACAAATCAAATAGGGCTAGGCTAGGACTGGGCTGGGCAACAAAAATGGATAAAAATCTATTTCATATGGAATCAGGGCTGGGCTAGGAATGAACTTTTAGCCAGTTATATGGGTTGAAGAGCCATGATTGTCATATCTTTATGCAACGATTGATACCCCTAGCATTCCATGATATGTTAGACAAACCTATATGAGGTATATTGTCTCAGTTGAGTAGATTTTTTAGAACATTGTGTGCATCAGAAGTCATAGTATCTGATGTAAAGAATCTTGAGGACTCTGTCATCACTATTGTTTATCTACTAGAAAAGATTTTTTCGTTAGTATTTTTCGATGTTATGGAACATTTGATCATACATTTGCCATATGAACTAAGGGTTGGTGGTCCTATGCAATATCGATGGATGTACCCATTTGAAAGGTATATGTTTTCTTATATTTGTCTATTTAATGACAGATATTTCAAATTTGAAATGTATATTTTTGACAGATGCATGTTTGACCTAAAAAAAAGGCCCGTAATAAAGCAAGAGTAGAAGGCTCTATTTATGAGGCGTACACTTTAGAAGAGATTTCAAATTTCTCATATATGTAGTTTTAACCTCACATTCCAACACGTTACACATGCTCGCCTCGTAAAGATGATGGAGAACAAGTAATAGTAGCTGACAAGTTGTCGATATTTCAACTACTTGGGCATGTATTTGGTAGTTGTCGATCAAGACTCTTGACAGATCGAGAGCAAGACACAACACACATTTATATTCTTTTTAATTGCTCAACGATCGACCCATACATCGAGTAAGTATATGTAAATGCAACACAATTCTAAATCCTTTTATGTTCTATACGTGCATACATGGTTCAATAATATAAGTATTTGTGGTTTGCAGACGATTTGATCTGGAGTTGCGAAGAAAAGTTTTACATCTCACTGATGCAAAAGTACAAAAAGAACGTGAAACTAAGTTTATGGAGTGGTTGAAACAATTGGTAAGAACGCTCACATAAATTATATACTTGTAAACACCAATAAGTTACTTAATTGGTCGTGTTCATTATCATTGTTTATGTTTGTGTGTAGGTCCGCCATGGTGATGTTAAAGATAAAGGAATATGTGATTTACAAAATGGTCCGACCAAAGTTGTGCAATGTTATAACGGGTATATCATAAATGGTTATCGATTCCATACAAAAGATTACGGTATAAACAAATCAATGATGAATAGTGGCGTGTGTGTCAAGGGTAGTAGCTACGGTGAAAATGAACATGATTACTACAGTGTTATAAAGGAAATAATGGAGTTGACTTAGGCATAAATAATAGAGTAACTTTATTCAAGTGTCATTGGTTTGATCTAACTGCAACAAGAGTCGACAAAGCTTCAGGCATTGTGGAGGTGAATCATAAATCAATGTTTGGAACATATGAACCATTCATATTAGCCTCACAAGCTCAACAAGTTTATTATACTTCATATTCGAGTACAAAAAAGTCAGATATAAATGAATGGTGGGCAGTTTGCAAGGTGAAGTCCAAACTATACCCTGAGTATGATCAGTTACAGAAAGACAAGTTAACTGAAGAGACTGATTACTATCAATCAAATGATATCTATGACTTCTCTTATGGTCACGATGTTGCACATGATATACATGTCATATCTCTATTGGTCGATGAAACATTCATAGAAGAATGTGATCCAAATGATATACCAAGTGGATGGGCAAACAATGAAGAAGATGATGAAGAAGAAGATGATGAAGAAGATGAAGAAGAAAAAGAATATGAAAGTCAAACAAGTGATGAGGAAAAATCCTTAAGCTAGTGAGCAAAATCTTGTAATACAAACCTCTATTTGAATATATTGCAATACTTGATGTGAATGATTTGAATGTATTGCAATACTTGATGTGAATTATTTGAATGTATTGCAATGATGTGAATGATTTGCAGGTATTTCAATGATTTGAATATATTGCAATACCTGATGTGAATGATTTGAATGTATTGCAATACTTGATGTGAATTATTTCAATGTATTGCAATGATGTGAATGATTTGCAGGTATTCCAATGATTTGAATTATTTAAATGTATTGCAATACTTGATGTGAATGATTTGAATGTATTGCAATACTTGATGAGAATGATTTGAATGTATTGCAATGATGTGAATGATTTGCAGGTATTCCAATGATTTGAATAATTTGAATGTATTGCAAAACTTGATTTGAATTATTTGAATGTATTGAAATGTATTGCATTGATGTGAATGATTTGAAACAATTTGAATGTATTGCATGACATTTTTTATTTATTAGAATATGGTTCGTGGAGCTTACAATGGTCGTCCATCCAGTAGTAGTCAGGCTCAACCTTCATCTTCACGGGCTCATTTGATAGATATATCATTTAACTAATTGGATGCTTGATTAGTTGAAATACGCATTCTAAGAATTTCTAACATATTTTTTTACAGATGATGTTTTGCCTGTACATGACCCACCTACACCAGTTGATCATACTAGTCAGGAGCCAACACAGGATGCATAGTCTTCTCAGACTGGCACAAGAAGACTCATTCAAATAGTGTATATCGATAATCGACTGTAAGTATTTCATTTTCACTTATTGCATATTTTATAAATAATGTATATTGATATTTACTGTGTACCAATTCATGTGTAGCACGAGGTTTGAGCACAAGAAGTAGTATGTGATATTAAGAATTCACTTCTTCAACATCTACCAGGATCGATCCCTCAATGAAAAGAGTATCCAAAAGAGGTGATAGACAAATTGTGATTCTCATTCACGGTATACAGTTATCCATCATAGTTAATGTGTTTCATATTTAATTTTTTGTTATAGTCGTGCCTACTAACTTTTTGAAAATATATATAGGTTTCGAATCGCTTTGCGACTACGATGGAGGAACATGATGCAAGAAAGGTGTGGCAGAAGGTGACTGCCAATCGATTTGCAGACATGCTGCACAATATGAAGACTGCAGCAAAAAAAATATTTGGCGGAATAGATGATCCACTACAGTGGAAGGGCCATGACCCTATTACTGTCATGAGAGATTATTGAGAGGGAATATGCGACAAGTGGGCGATGAATGCATTTCAAAATCGCTCAGCGAAGGCTGCACAAAATCGAGCGAAAATGCCCGAAGCCCATCTACACACTGATAGATCTAGGACTTTTGTGAGCCACCTGAAGAAAATGGTAACTCATCAATATATGTATTGTCAATTTTAGAAGTATTGTTGCAAACCTGTTAACTCAATCTTTTATCATTTCACTTCGCAGGAAACAAAAAAAGGAGGCATTGTACCATACAACGATGTGTTTGTTAAAACACATAAACGTAAGACCATGGGAGAGTTTGTTTCAGAGAAGGCGAGAACGACAACAATATGTATTTATTGTATTAATAATCATTGTAATATAGAAGTTATTATAAACATTGTAATTCTTAATTATTAATGCATACTGTAAACATTATTTTGTAGGAGGCATATGAGCAACAGATGGAAGAGCGATATGACAATGACTCTACTCAACATCCATCATTTGATCCTGCAACATGAGTGACTGCAGCAGGTATACCCAATAAGGGTCGTGTGTTCGGGTTTGGGAGTAATATGAACACCTCACCAGTCGTTGCTTCCTCCAGTCACGTCTCACAGACTTCTCCTATCGACATCAGCTCCAAGCATCCTATTTTTTTCGGTGGTGATGTACGTCAGATCATTAAGGACACAATGCGTGACTACTTTCATGAAACAATTGCCGACGTTCTCTGAGATGAGTTCAACAATTTTTTTCAGAACATGAGAACTTCGATTGCAGGTGCCTCTTAGGTATGAAAGTTTCATGTGATATATTGCATGTTGTTAGATTTCATATCACTTTGATTGCCTTAACTTGGGTGTATTGGATATAATTTATTTCAGTATATTTTGTTTATCAATACTGACCTTTTATATAATATTTCAGTATAATATTTTTACTGCCTTTGAACACATATAAGCATGATAGAATCACATATACAGTTTTTTTACTGCCTTAGAACACATATGAGCATGATAGAATCACATATACAATTTTTTTACTGCCTTTGAATACATATGGGCATGATGAAATCACAAAAAAAGTTTTTTTACTGCCTTTAGAATACATATAAGCATGATTGAATCAATATAAAGTTTTTTAACTGCCTTAGAACACATATGAGCATGGTAGAATCACATATACATTTTTTTGCCTGCCTTAGAACACATATGAGCACAATAGAATCACATATACATTTTTTTTACTGCCTTAGAGCACATATGAGCATGATAAAATCACATATACAGTTTTTTGTCTGCCTTAGAACACATATGAGCATGATAGAATCATATATAAAGTTTTTTGATTGCCTTAGAGCACAAATGAACATGATAGAATCATATATACAGTTTTTTTGACTGCCTTAGAACACATATGAGCATGATATAATCACATATAGAGTGTTTTGCCTGCCTTAGAACACATATGAGTATGACAGAATCACATATAAAGTTTTTTGACTGCCTTAGAACACATATGAGCATGGTAGAATCACATATAGAGTTTTTTTGACTGCCTTAGAACACATATGAGCATGATATAATCACATATATAGTTTTTTGTCTACCTTAGAACACATATGAGCATGATAGAATCACATATAAAGTTTTTTGACTGCCTTAGAGCACATATGAGTATGATAGAATCACATATACAGTTTTTTTGACTGCCTTACAAAACATATGCGCATGATATAATCACATATACACTTTTTTGCCTGCCTTACAACACATATGAGCATGATAGAATCCCATATAAAGTTTTTTTATTGCCTTAGAACACATATGAACATGGTAGAATCACATATAAAGTTTTTTTGACTGCCTTAGAACACATATGAGCATGATATAACCACATATATAGTTTTTTGTCTGCCTTAGAACACATATGAGCATGATAGAATCACATATAAAGTTTTTTGACTGCCTTGGAGCACATATGAGTATGATAGAATCACATATACAGTTTTTTTTACTGCCTTAGAGCACATATGAGCATGATTGAATCACATATAAGTTTTTTTTACTGCCTTAAGAGCACATATGAGCATGATAGAATCATATATACAGTTTTTTTACTGCCTTAAAACACATATGACCATGATAGAATCACATATACAGTTTTTGTACTGCCTTAGAACACATATGAGGATGATAGAATCACATATATAGTATAATTTATTTCAATATATTTTGTTTATCAATATTGACCTTTCTTTTCTTGCGTAAGTTGCTGGCGATAATCAGCGTAGTGGAGCTGAAGGGACAGATCAAGACAATGAACAAGAGGATGCATAAAATCTTGGCGATGATTAGATTAATGTGTTGAATTTGTTCTACCTTCTTTTTGTTTCAAAAATGTAAATGTTGAATTGTAAATAATTAGAACTTGCAAATTTTAAAGTGGATTGATTAATTGTTTTAGTTTCCTTTTATATGTATTTTGATGTGTACTTTATTTTTTATTCACAGGAAATATAAATTGTACAGGAAATATAAATTGTATCACGAGAAATTTTTCTTGATTTTTAATTTTCAAATATTTATTTTTATTTTTTTTCCTTGTTTGCGACGGATTAGCGACATATATATCTGTCGCTATTTAATATTAGCGTTGAAGGTAGCGACGGATTAGCGATGACTATAAATACGTCGCCAAATCAAAGTCGCCGTATAGTAACGACGACCTTACGACGGATGTTGACATTCGTTATTCCGTCGCAACTTTGCGACGGACCGGGCAACAGATACAGTCTGTCGCTACTTAGCGACAGAATGGGCGACATATATATTCCGTCGCTATTTAGCGTCGAAAAAATTCATGATGGAAGATATCCGCCGCTAAGCTGTTTAGCGACGGCTTAAAGGCGGATTAGCGACGGATTTAGGTCGTCGCTAATCCACAGGTTTCTTGTAGTGCGATGGATATTAGAATATGATTGCCTGTATTTAATCAGATTTTATATTAGCTTTTTCCCATCCGAATCTAAATCTGAATCTGACTTCGACTGGCCAATATCCAATTAGTTGGATCTAGTATTGGCCACATCCAACCTGAACCCGAACGACTTACATCCCTAATCAAGTTACTCGGGTCAGATTAGTGGCGTGTTTAGCATTCAGTGGAATGTGTCATACAGTTTGTGTACCGAGATATAGTGTACCCTGCTAAATAAAAAAGGGATATAGTATGCCCTAGTCCTATAGCACATGATCCACCATGATGCTCAATGTGAATTGACTCCGTAGAACCTGATGGCAATAGGCCATATAGAAGCTAACCTCCTTCCGAGCGAGTGGTGATCTCCATTCTTGACAAAACCCATGTTAAGTAATTCATGTTAATCATGTCAGGTAATGAATTATTACAGTTACAGTCCCATGGGTCCAATCTACTAGTTTACATGTTTGCAGTACCTTGTGAGTTTTGAATTTTCTCAGGATTTGTGATTGTAAATCATAATTACAACACTTTCTCAAGGTTCATGAGAAAAATAAAAGTCGTGATTGTTTTTACCAATTGTTTTTGCCTTGAATCTTATGAAAGTCAATAAAAAGATTGACCAACAATCACATCTTCTACTATCCCAGCTGTGATGGTGTATCCCTACCTGTAACCAAAGCAAACGTGCCCTAAAGTGTATCAACATGCTGTTACACCAATCACAAGATTCACAATCAATATAGATAAAAGGAAGGGAAATTATGGCCTCAGCAGGTGTCACTTTGACAAAAAGTTGGCATTAGGCTCATGATTTTGTGCAGTTATTGAAAGTTTGTATCCAGAAGTTACCCAATTGAGCTCAGGCATAATGTCCATCAATTCTTGGTACCTAACTGCACTATACCTTATTCCTTAAATTTAATTTTGAAATGTTTTAAGTTCCTTAACATTTTTTTTTTGTTCCAGGTTACTCAAGCAGCCCCACTCCTAAAGGGAGTTGTTGTTGTCGTGGTTTATCTTTTTTTTTTTTGTAAGGCAAGCCAGGGTTGGCAGACCCCCACCAGCTATTATTCAGCGTACCACTGGGTTTTGAACCTGCAATGTCCTACCACAAGGAGACGTGCACTGACAGCTCCTACCAACCACCAAGCACCCATTGGTATATCGTGGTTTATCTTTCCAAGATATCTGTCAATGGGTCGGGTTCGGTTCAGACCCAAGTGAAACCAGACTTGGACCAGATTTTCGGGTATGGTATCATGTCCGAACTCAGGTTTAGTCGGGTCTACTATAAGACAAACCATACTCAGACACGATAAGAACTACATGAACCGGACCCCGACTATACCCATTAAAATATTATTTTTATCATTTTTACATTGAAAAAAAAATTGAGGGTCTTAATCGAAACTTGGGTCAGGCCCGGGTCTAGTATAAAATTTCACAAACTAACCCCGGGTCCATGTATTAATCGGACCTTCAGGTATGAACCTGGGTCTTTTTATTTGTCACCATACCCGAACCCTATAGCGATTGGTTTGGGTCGAGTCTGGGTAAACCCGACCCGTTGACAGCCCTATTCTAACACGATAGAAAAAAACATTCATACTGTTAGGAAAGTTTTAAAATATTAATGATTACTACCAAAAGAGTTTTGAAAAAGTTTAGTCCCATATCTAAGAGAGAAAAGTTTTTCAAGAAGTTTAAATAAAGAGTTTGTTATCTATTCTTTACTTTGGTAAACCTTGATTCTTTAGGTGGATTGCGGACGTTGTTGTGCATCGTGCAGTAACGGACGCGCCGTTCACGCACACACGCGTGCGCGTGCGTGCGCAAGGGCGCTTGGGGCGCAATGTGATGTTTTGATGGCGCACTTTGCACTTCGCACACTCGCAGTGATGCAAGGTGCTTATGAGGTGAAAATATCTGTTTTGCTTTTTAGTTTGAGTTATTTGGTCGTTTGAAAAGCTTTAAGTTGCATGCATATCGAGTTAATGTTGCATTGTGACTGTTGGGCGGTTTTGGAGGCCTTTGATTGACAATCAAAGGTGGGTGACCGTTCAGGTACTTTTTCATCCTATTTTCAAACCGTCAGATTTATGGCCATTAATCTCATTTATCGCAAATCGTTTTGGCATCTCTAAAAGTTTATAAATATCTTCTATTTTCGTCTTTTGAAAATACAAGAATTTTCCGACTCTCCAAAATCTTCTTCTTCCTTCTTCTCGATTTGGCTTGCAGAGTACAAGTGTGGTAGAGATCATCTGTCCTTGCGAAGCATTGACTCTCTGGAGGTTCAAGCCTAGTTGTATCCTGGGAACTCAGTCGCATCAAACCCCTTTTTGCATCTTCGGACTTCCCGGAGTGGGGCGATTGAAGTTCTAAAGATAGCGATCTTAAGAACGTGCCTCTAGGCTTGACATCTCTTTTCTAAAATACATTTTCACAAGGTTGGAATAACAATTTTAGAACTTCAATATAGCCTCTGGTTCGACATCCAACTCCATCAATCTGCTTAGCCGTGACCTTGAAAAACTCGATCAATTTGATGGGTCAAACTTCAAGCGGTGGCAATCAAAGGTCTCTTTCTTGCTATCCGAGCTGCATATTGACTATGTTTTCAAAAAACCCTGTCCCACTGTCCCTGCTGGAGAAGTTGAGACAGAAGAACAGAAGAAAGAGCGAAAGAAGTGGTTTACTGACAACTACCGATGCAAAGGGCATATTCTGAACACTTTAGCCGATTCTCTCTTTGACTTGTATTCACCATTGGAGTCGGCTGGAGAGTTGTGGAATGCTGTCGAGATCAAGTACAATGCAGAAGATGCTGGTAACAAAAGGTTTATCGTAGATCAGTATGTTAATTTTTCTATTATTGATGATAAGCCTATACTTGCTCAAATTCATAAGATGCAAATACTGGCCTATAAGATCAAAGAAGAAGGTATGTATCTTGATGATGACTTCCAAGTTGTTGTGATCATTGGGAAGCTGCCGGATTCCTAGAAAGAATATAGGAATCACCTAAAACATAAAAATGAGAAAATCACTTTAGATGGTCTTCTTAAGGACATCCGAATTGAGGAAGAGACTCGTCTTTGTGACAAAAAGAATTCGAGCCCTAAAGAAGGTTATCCTAAAGTGAATTTTGTTAGTAACAAGGATGGCAAAATCATGAAAACCCAGAAAATCAAAAAGAATTTTGTGAAAGGGAAAAAGCCAACTGATAACAAGAAAATTAGTTGCTATGTTTGTGGCAATGGCCATTTTGCTAGAGAATGCAGAGAACGGAAGAGGACTGGTTCTAAGCCAAATGAGTCAGAGGAGAGACTTGTTGATGTAATCTCTGAAACCTCTATGGTGGCTGCAAATAAGGATTGATACCTGGATATTGGAAGCACTGTTCATGTGGCAAACGACATGAACTTATTCAAGTCGTATGAAGCAGTGGGGGAGGGATGCAATCTCTTTATAGAAAACTCTTCCTCAACTAAAGTGCTGGGAAAAGGGAGTGTGAAAATTAAGTTTACCTCCGGGAAAGTCCTAACACTTGAGAATGCCCACTATGCTCCAGAAGTTCGAAAAAATTTAATCTCTGCAGATCTCCTGTCATGAAATGGTTTTAAGATTGTTATTGAGTCTGGGATTGTAATTGTGACCAAAGGAAAAATCTTTGTAGGAAAAGGGTTTGCCACTGGTGGTATGTTCAAGATGAGCATAAATGACGCTACTACTTCTGTTTATATGGTTGACTCCTATTTTCTTTGGCATTCACGATTAGGACATATAAATTCTCGTTGCATTCATAATATGAATAACTTTGGTCTTCTTCCGTGTCATGTGAGAATATAACATAGACATAAGTGTGAGACATGCATTCGAACTAAGCTAACTAGACTCCCGTTTCCTAGTGTAGAAAATAATTATAAATTGCTTGAATTAGTGCATTCTGATGTGTGTACGATGAATAATGTTTTGAGTCGTGGTGACAATAAGTACTTTATTACCTTTATAGATGATTACTCAAAATTTTGTTATGTTTATTTGTTGAAACATAAATCTGAAGCATTTTTTCAAATTTCTTCTTTATCTAGCTGAAGTACAAAATAGGTTTAAAACAAATATTGTACATTTAAGAACAGATAGAGGAGGTGAATACTTAGGTGGAGAATTTGATAAATTCTGTGAAGATAATGGTATTATCCATCAAACGTCAGCTCCTAGAACTCCTGAACATAATGGAGTAGTAGAAAGGAAAAACAGAACACTTGTAGAAATGATGAATGCTATGCTGCTTAATACGAGTTTGCATTCCAACTTATAGGGAGAGGCTATACTTTCTGCTTGTTATATTCTTAATCGAGTTCCTTATTCCAAATCTGATAAATCACCTTATGAATTGTGTTTTGGTAAGAAACCTAATCTTAGTTATTTTCGTGTTTGGGGTTGTTTAGCATATGTTAAAATTCCAGAAAATAAAAGAAAGAAGGTTGGACCTAAAGCATTTAAATGTGCATTTGTTGGGTATGCTGAACATAGTAAAGCATATAGATTTTTGGACATTGTTAATGATGTTATTGTAGAATCTAGAGATGCATCTTTCATAGAACATAAAAATGCATTTGATTCTCTTCTTGATGGCAGCCGGATTATAGTAGATGGACTTCTTGTAAATGACATGATTGAATATTCTAATGATTGTGTTGATGAACCGGAAACTGAAGTTAGACTCAGTAAACGCATTAGAAAACCAACTAATTTTGGTTCTGACTTTTATACATTTCTAATTGAGAATGATCTTGTGTCTTTTCAAGAGGCTATGTCTTCTCAAGATGATGCCTTTTGGAGAGAAGCTATTAATGATGAAATATAATCAATTATGTCTAATATTGTTTGGAAATTAGTGGATTTACCTATTGGTTGCAAAACTATTGGCTGCAAATGGATTTTCAAAAAGAAATTAAAAGCTGATGGTACAATCGATAAATTTAAAGCACGTTTGGTTGCAAAAGGCTTTAAACAAAAAGAAGGTATTGATTATTTTGATACTTTTTCTCCTGTAACAATAATATCTACTATTAGAATTCTGATTGCCATGGTTGCCATATATAAGCTTCAAATCCATCAAATGGACGTGAAGACGACCTTTTTGAATGGAGAATTAGATGAAGAGATATATATGGAGCAACCTGAAGGTTTTGTAGTGCTAGGGCAAAAGCGCAAAGTTTGCAAACTTGAGAAATCCTTATATGAATTAAAGCAAGCCCCTAAGCAATGACATGAAAAATTTGATAGTTCTCTGGTGCATAATGGTTTTAAAATTCATGATGCGGACAAATGTGTCTACAGTAAAGTAGATAGTAGCTAAATTATTATTATTTGTTTATATGTTGATGATATGCTTATTTTGGGTAACAATAGTGAATGCATAAATCAAACAAAAAGATTTTTATGTTCCTTGTTTTGTATGAAAGACTTGGGTGTTGCAAATGTTATTTTAGGAATCAAAATTATAAGAAATAAAGATGGCATTGTATTATGTCAATCACATTATATTGAGAAAATTCTTACAAAGTATGGATATCTTAATAGTTCACCAGCATGCACCCCATATAATCCAAATATGAAATTGACTCCTAATGATGGTGCTAGTGTTAAACAATTAAAATATGTCAGTGTTGTAGGTAGCCTTATGTATGCAATGAACTGCACAAGGCCTGACATTGCCTATGCAATGAGTAAAGTGTGTAGATACACTAATAATCCTGGTCATCAACACTGGAATGTAGTGAACAAGATTCTTAGATATCTAAAGCATACTTTAGACTATGGAATTCACTATACCGAGTTTCCTGCTGTTATTGAAGGGTATAGTGATGCAAGTTGGAATACTGACTTTGAAGATTCCAAGTCTACGAGTGGTTGGGTTTTTACCCTTGGAGGAGGAGCAGTTGCATGGGGGTCTAAGAAACAGACCTGTATAACTCATTCTACAATGGAATCTGAGTTTATTGCTTTGGCATCTGCTTGTAGAGAAGCTGAATGACTTAAGAATATGCTAGTGGATATTCCACTAGGTGATAAGCCTATACCTGTTATTTCAATGTTTTGTGATAGCCAATCAGCTATATGTAAAGCAGGTAATATGAAATACAATAGGAAGTCTAGACATATTAGTCTAAGACACAGTTTTATAAGACAAATGATTGATGACAATATTATTTCATTGAAATATGTGAAGTCATGTCAAAATTTGGCAGACCCATTTAAAAAGGCCTTTCGAGAGATGTCATCAATAAAACATCGAGGGAAATGAGAATTAAGCCAATTAAGTCATCACCTAAGGATACCCAACCTAGAGCGCTGGAGATCCCACATGCATAGGTTCAATGGGAAACAAATTGGTGAATGACAGATATTGAGCATATTTATGTAAGCCCATTACTGATGTGTGCTCATGAGCTGTAACTAATATGAGGGTTGAGCTAATAGCTCTTAATGAGTTTGTAGGCCTTAAGGCTAAGGTGTGTGTTACAGTACACCTAGACAAACTCACCTATATGAGTGTAGAAATGTGAGTCGTTTCTTATGAGAATTGGCAATTCTCTAGAGCACTCATGAATCCAGGAAAACACAAGGCTCTAAATGTGCCAACATGAAATCCACACAATCGTACTTTTGGAAACCTATGTATGATTGAAAACTCTGTTAACAATATAAGGAGCTAAGTTCAAGGTAAGTCCACTTAGCACCTTGGTTAATTTAGGTTTTCTTTCAAGTAGTGGGGGTTCAAGTCATGCAGACACTCTCACTAATGCATAAGTTTCTATGCAAGCCAAATATATTTTAAAACTAGTGGGGAATTGTTAGGAAAGTTTTAAAATATTAATGATTACTACCAAAAGAGTTTTGAAAAAGTTTAGTCCCATATCTAAGAGAGAAAAGTTTTTCAAGAAGTTTAAATAGAGAGTTTGTTATCTATTCTTTACTTTGGTAAGCCTTGATTCTTTAGGTGGATTGCAGACGTTGCTGCACATCGTGCAGCAACAGACACGCCGTTCGCGCACACGCGCGTGCGTGCGCAAGGGCGCTTGGGGCGCAATGTGGCGTTTTGATGGCGCACTTTGCACTTCGCACGCTCGCAGCGGTGCGAGGTGCTTATGAGGTGAAAATATCCGTTTTGCTTTTCGGTTTGAGTTATCTGGCCGTTTGAAAAGCTTTAAGTTGCATGCATATCGAGTTAATTTGCTTTGTGACTATTGGGCGGTTTTGGAGGCCTTTGATTGACAGTAAAATGTGGGTGACCGTTTAGGTACTTTTTTGTCCTATTTTCAAACCGTCAGATTTATGGCCATTAATCTCATTTATCGCAAATCGTTTTGGCATCTCTAAAAGTTTATAAATATCTTCTATTTTCGTCTTTTGAAAATACAAGAATTTTCCGACTCTCCAAAATCTTCTTCTTCCTTCTTCTCGATTTGGCTTGCAGAGTACAAGTGTGGTAGAGATCATATGTCCTTGCGAAGCAGTGACTCTCTGGAGGTTCAAGCCTAGTTGTATCCTGGGAACTCAGTCGCATCAAACCCCTTTTCGCATCTTCGAACTTCCCGGAGTGGGACGATTGAAGTTCTAAAGATAGCGATCTTAAGAACGTGCCTCTAGGCTTGACATCTCTTTTTTGAAATACATTTTCACAAGGTTGGAATAACACATACATACATGCATGCCTAAATACATAGAGATCTAAAAGCAGATTTGAATATGTCCCTAGTGGAGATTCGGCCAACTCACGATCAAATCTGTTAAAAAAAACAGAGAAAGTTAAACTCATGATTTACTACCGGTATTGTCATCTAAGAGACCCATCCACAATTAGATAATACATATCAGATTTGGGTATTGATCCACTTAAGCTTGACATCAAAACCCGGATCCATATCGAATCATGTACATAATGCAGCCAGCTATACCAGCTGCATCAACGGATGGCATAGGTGAATCTCATCCTGGTATTGGGACGTAAATGGGTTAGGCTTGGATCCCATCTACGCATTACTGAATCTGACTTGATCAGATCTAGATTCTAGCCTAATCAAATTTGTATGGGAAAAAAAAATGATCCGATTAGCTAATTGGATATATGTTATATGTAATCAGAATGGATTATCTGTTGGATTCAGATTCCGATGAAAAACTGTATATTGAATCTGAATCTGATTTTTAATCAAACCCTACCAAACCTAGCCAATCAGATTAGGATCCAAACACGATCCTTTGACAACCCTAGCTAGTATAAGTTATGATGCCTACTAGCAGAATATCCAGTGCGTTCCCATCTGAATATATCTTTCTAAGTTACTTGTTGCAAGAGCTAAACAAAATTCAAGAAAGAAAAATATGAATATGAATCAATTAATTTGGATAGATCATAACAACACTAACGGGTGTCATTTGGTGATAAGAAGGCCCATTAAAATCGGGGTTGGACACAAAGGGTCTAATTAGTATATAAAATCGAGAATGGTTTGTGAAATTTCAAACCAAAACCAGTGACTTGGGTTCCGATTAAGATCTGCAATTTTTCAATGTAAAAAGTATAAACAAGTACAGTTTTTATCGAGTACTGACTGGGTCTGGTTCATGTAATTCTTATAAGACCCAGATATGGTTTTCTTTACAGTGGGTTCAATCAGACTCTGGTTCATGTAATTCTTATAAGACCAGCACCTCGAAGTTGTATATAGGTCTGAATCCACCGAGTATGAACCAAGTCCGACCCGTGGCCACCCCTAGTAGTGGGGCATGATGTGACCAACATTCCAACAGAAAGAAATTTCTGAAAAGGAAGATAGTGCTGTAGGTTAAGCTGCATCTTTGTAAAAGGTGAGAAAAGTAACAAAGAGATTGTAATGCGAGTTGAATGGGATTCCATGTGATCATTGGATGATGATGCCAGTCCATCTCACATGATGGCAATGGAGTTTGGATTATGGGAGCCTGGAGGGTTGTAACTTGTAATATGAGGAGCACCTTAAAAAATACCTGAACATCCTATGATCATGATTTCAGGTAGGGCTAGGATTCGCAGGTTCCAAGTTCCAACCCTATGGGTCTATCTTCAAACTTGGTTATTACCAAACAAAGTGGAGAGAGAGAGAGAGAGAGAGAGAGAGAGAGAGAGAGAGAGAGAGATTTATAAAATACAAATACAGATAAATTGAAATACACAGGCAAGTCAGTATACACAGTATGTAACGTACAGAATCCAGAGAGAGAGGTACAGTATTCTAAATAAAAATATAAAATACAGATAAGTTGAATACACATGGAGGTCAGTATATACGTACATAATCCCAGAGAGAGAGAGAGAGAGAGTGTGGTAATTTGAGCTTTGAGTTTGCTCCTGAAAGGTATAAAAAACCTGCGAGCCTTTTAGGTCGATGAGCTCTCTCTCCTTCCCATCCCTCCCGGGTTTGAGCGTCCCATCCTCACCTCGCCACCGCCGTCCGATCTGCCCTACATGCACGCGGATCCATATCAGATGACCCGTTTGCCCTAATACCCATCTCCCCTCTCCCCCCCCGAGTTCCTCCTACTTATCTGAATTTCTCTCTGTAAATCCCCCAGAAGATAGAGGTAGAGAGGGAGAGAGCTCAATCCGATCATGGAGCTCAATTCGATCATGGATGGGGGTTCTCTCGAATCGAACCCGCAATCCACCTTGGAGGAGGAGGCCAAGAAGAGGAGTACGGATTGCGTCTACTTCCTTGCATCTCCTCTAACATGCATCAAGGTCGCAATTTCGATTATTTTTGCTTTTTACCCTATCTTTTTCTGGTTTCACCGATGCCCTTTTGCTTACATGCTCTGTTGGTGCTGAAATCTGTCCCATTTTGGTTATTGGAGATCCTCTTTGGATTGTTTGTTGCATCGATGTGGGTGTTGCTAGAGATCTGTTTTTTTGTTGCCTTCTTGTTAAATCTTTCAGTAGGCAGTGTGGTTGTCTCTTAGCTTCTCGTCCGGAAGCTTTTATTAGTTTTTTGCTTAGAAAATCTGAGTTACAATGGTAATGTAAAAGGACCCTTCTTCATGAGATGGGCTGTTCTTGTTGTTTCGGTGAAATTTCGAGTTCATTGGCGCTGTTGGTGTGCGAGATGTTTTTGACCCATGTCGTCCCTTGCTATGATATTTGGTTGCAGTTGAAGGTTTTGAAGCATCACTATCACCATCCATTGTCCCATTTGTGATTCTGTTTTGGTTGAGGTTTCTGAACGAGAAAAAAATAATCTTGATATGTTACATATGCCCAAGGCCGTCCTTATGTTTTATGAGTAGTCTTTCTGATAGGATGGTGGTAGCTTTACTGTTAGAGGCCGAGCATGAGGTATCTTGAATTCACTTTTTTGTTATTGTCACACATTTTGGGCAGATGAGTTGGTATCGTTCCTGGCTATTCATATAACTTGTGGATAGCCAAGAACCCAAGGAAACTAAGTTCATCGGAAGTTATTACAAATTAAGGTCAAGTCGATGTAGAATGTATACATCTTGGATATCTGAGCTGATTCTGCACTTGATATGTATGTAAACTGTAACTCTACATGAGCTAGTTTCTTGCAGAGATTTCAGTTGATTTCCCCTTTAAGTATTGAGGAATATATTAACAGAGAAATTATTTTTAAACTTCTGAGTGCATTGATTGATGTATTTGAATGAGAGAGACCTTTGTGGGGATTTATTACATCCAGAGAGTTTTCCATTATTATGATTTTTTATGGTGATGGTAGCCATCAAAGTGGGTCCATACATTGATTATGGCAAGCTTAGTTACAGGTGCAGAATGAGGGATGTCTGGATTTCTTCTTCATTATTTTCATGTAGCGAAGAGTACTTTATGTTAAGATGTGCACATAGTGCTTGCATGATTGTACATTTTATAGCTGTGATATTAATCTTGATTTCTATTTAATCTATAAGAAAGCTGGTGTTTTTTTCATATCTTGCAGTTTGTGTGACATCTAATTGTATGTATAGAGCACATAAAGACCACTTTTCTTTAAGAAGTCCACCAAAAATGCAGTCTCATTTTGTCTTGCCATTGGCTAATTTACTGACTTGAACTTGTTATGTTGCATATTAGGGGTGTAACTGGGTTGGGTACACCCGACCCGACCTGAAGCCCCGAACCGATTATACCCTACTCGAACCGATATTGGTGAACCTGTGGGTTTGGGTCGGGTCCAAAATATAGACCCGTAGAGAAAACAGGTCGGGTCTTGGGTATTGTAAATGAAGACCCAAACCAAACAAACCTGACCCGATTATGTACCCAAACCCAAACCGACCCGTACCTGACCTGACTATATACCTGAACCGACCCTTACCCAAACCCTCTTCATACCCAATCCATTTGAAAGTTTCGAATCGGTAAATATTATATATTCAATTAAACATTTAAAGATGTTGATAAACTTAGAATTAATATGCATTGCATTTTAGTAATCTAAACTTTAATTCATTTTTGCATATACTTCCTATTGCCCTTTTTTCCTGAAAATTGTTGGATTGAAGTGAATCCCAGAATATTACTCTAGAACTCATTGAATTTGATACATTTTGAATATGATATATCATTGGTTTTTTTGTTTCACCATAAAATGTTCGGTTGGAGTAGATATATTCTTTTTATATTCAGATTTTAACATTATTTAGAATAGATATTAAGCTTCTATTTTGTTGGCATATAATCTTTTTAATAAACGTTGATTCCATTAATTTACATATTTTTTATTGGCAAATATTTAGGTCTAGAATACCCATCATATCAAGATCCGAGCTGAAACTTGAACCCATTAAGACCCGAACCCGTTAATCTATATGGGTATGTTTTTTTCAGTCATACCCAAATCCGAACCCGACCCGAATCAAAACGGGTCTACTAAAACCTGATACAGTCATACCAGACCCAATGTATACCCGAACCTAGGGATGCACAACGATCGGGCTCGGCTCGGTTCGAACTCATTCGGGTAGATAAACGAGCCGAGCTCGGTATGCATAAACAAACCGAACTTGATCAGGCAATCAAGTTCGGTTAAGCTTGATTAGACCGATTAAGCTCAGTTTGCGTAGTTATATAATGCACATAGAATAGTATATTTACAATTTATGTTTGCAAATTTAACACATCAAGTGGCCTTGTTTGGACGGGTGAGGTGTTGGGTAGTTCCAAACCCACTGTTTTCAGTGCAGTTCAAATTTTTTTAATAAAAAATGCTCAGCTCGAGCCGAGACGAGCCAAGCTTGAGTTTGACTTGAGCCAATTTTGGACAGAAGCTGTTCAAGCTCTGCTCGAGCTTGAGCCAAGTTTGAACAGATAGTTTTTTTTATTCGAGCTGAGCTGAGCCAGCCTAAGCTCGTCTCAAACTCGGCTCGTGTGCATCCCTATCCGAACCCGTTAACCCATATGGGTCTACAGTTTCTAATTGTACCTGAATTAGATTGGGTCGGGTTTAGGTCTTACTTTTAGACTCGATTCAGAATTGGGTCTTATCAGTCCCAAACCGAACCCGACCCGGTTACACCCCTATTGCATATGTATTCCCTGTTATCCTTAATATCATTTTTTGTCATGGATCTCTTTATATTTTCATGTTGAGGTTGTTTCCTTTTATGTTGTAATTGATGGGCATAACTCTCTTGTAATGCCAATTACCATTTAAGACAATGGATGGATATTTTATAAGGGTTATAGGGATTTTAATCAATATGTGGATAAAAATTAGCTTCTGTATTTTTCCTTTTTTTGTTTGGGAATTTTAAAAGAAAAATAAACTTATGATAGGTGGGGTGTGAAAAGTATCTTGCATTGAGATACAAATACAGATGTGGAGGGAAAACTGCCCCCCCCCCCCGATACATGAACCTGGCTGCGTAAAGTTGACCCCAATCACAATTTTTTGAGTGATATACTTTGTTATTATGCAACCATGTACTTGGATTGTTCATGTCAGAAGAGCTGGACTGTCTTGCCTGGTGATACAACATTTACAAAAAAACAGTGTATAAAGAGTCTTGGTCTAAGGACCTCTATGATCACATATAGCTGGAGACCTTTCTGTTGGCATTATCAGCCTAAGCAATGAGATTATCCAGTGTCAATGAATGCTTGTGCAGTATTCTGGTTTGTAACAATCAACTCTGTTGTTTTGATTGACGGAACACACAGAAAGAGTGCATAGTTCCTGAGTGAATGGAAGGATAAATTGTTTTCGATTGAAATATGAAAGAGTAATGCTGACAACTGATTGATAATCAGTACAACATGCATTAGCAGAACCTCAAGGGAGAAGATTAAGACTCATCATCTTGTTAATGCCTACCATCTTTTCTGCTACTAGCTGCTACTCCCAAATTCATCATCCTTTTGATTATCGGAGAAAGTACAATACTGAAAAATGTGTTTTGTTGTAGAAAATTTGGGGTTTGAATTTTTCACACAAGGACTATTTAATCTGGGGACCATTTATCTGTAACTAGTCTAATGATTGACATCAGAAATTAATATGATTAAGGATGCTTAATGTTGAATCTGTATTGTGATATACACTTAGTTGTCCAAGGTGGTAGGCAGTGAGCCCCTAAAAAGACTAGTCATGGACTAGGCATACTAGTCGGGACTAGGCGTACTAGTCGGTACCTCAACTAAAAAAATAAAATATGTAAACAAACTGCTAAAATGAATAACAAACATGTATACAACATAAAATCAATAAAAAATAAGCAATGGGCAAAACATGTAAAACAATTATATTAAATAACCTGCTCCAAAAAATTAAGAATAAATGAACAATGGAATAAACAAGCTATACAACTAACAATGTGAATAAATAATATATAAAAAATAAAATAATGTATACAAAAATATTAACAACAATAGACATAAAATAAGCAATAGACACAATTGAATAAACAAACCATGCAATCGACAATGTAAATAAAAGGCAACTAAATGATTTAAATACAATTAAAGCCTTAACAATATTAAATTCACATCGAAGTGATAGTTTATGATAACTAAAAAAATCACATTTAACCGTTTCATATGCTAATCTTTATCTCTAAACTATGAAGATCATAAAACTAAACTATATAGGCAAAAAATTAGGACAAAATCTTCATTGTTTCATCCAACTGTCGCACCACCATCTCTTCATATTGATGTCTTTTTTTGGCAAGTGAAGTTAATCGAGTTTGCCGCGGTGGGTCATCATCATCTTCAGAATCTGGAACAATGACTGGAATTCCTTCTTTGCATTGTTGCAATCTTTTTCTTTCAATTCCTTCTAGTTCAACAACAACATCAACACAAAAAGTGACAGGAATAGATAAAAAATGACATGGATGTACAAATTGACAATGATCTGCAATATGTTGCTTATATCTATGGAGTGCACCTCTAATAATAGCACCACAAAACACACATCTCAATGACCTTGATTCATTATAAATGCTTCTATAGTATTTTCATGCATGATCATCTCTACGACATGAACGTGAAGGTGACATCAACAAATGTATAATAAAACATAACCAATTAATCACCAAATAAAAATATATGCATACACATATTCAACAATAAATCTACACACATGTAACAAACTTAACTAATAAAAAAAGAAAAAAAAAACTTAGTTGTCAAAGGCGGTGGGGTTGCACATTCAACATACAAAACATGATGATGACTCACCACGGCAAATATGCAACACATTCAAATATATATTTGCAAATATATAGAACATCAATACAGAAAACATGCATTATTCAATATAAATATTTAGCAATACCTACACATGTCAAATCCAAACTGATATATGTCTAAAGGGTCAGGGTCAAAGAACCCCAATAAGTTTACAATAACAAGTCTAAAATAGTCAAATCCAAAATGATATGTCTAAAAGCTAAGGGTCAAAGAACTCCAATAAGTTTATAATATGAATCAACAAACAAGCTAGTTCAAAACTCTCCACTCTAATGAATCTAATCCTTAGATGATGAACGTGAAAGTCAATCATAATCATCCGAATCATTTCATCAATATATCGGTCTTCTTCTTTAATTACTTTAGAACTAGCTTCTTCCTCTTCTTCTTCCATCCTCACCATTTTCTTTTCGTTTTTGGATCTTTTCTTATGCATTGTGTAGTACGGGTTTTTGGGCCTCCTATGCCTCGACGCTCCTGATGCCTTATCAACAAAATTGTCATATTCAAAACCGCCTCATCTTCACTTGGTCCCTCATCTTCTTCTCTTAAGATGATGGGGTCGATGAGATCTTCTTTGCTCATTCGCTCTTCATATCTTCGATTCAATCTCTGATTATATTGCACAAAAACTAAATCATTCGATTTCTTGTGCAAAAGTCAGTTTCTTTTCTTTGTATGAATCTACATATATATATGTATGTATATAATTAAAATATATAAAAATTAACAAATATTGTTTAGTAGTAAATAATAATTTACCACTTCAAAAGTACTCTAGTTACATTCACAACTGGGTGCACTACATGTGAGGCCTAAGATCCGAACAACAAAAGTCTGGAGCTGGGGACAACCAATGCCTAAGGAAATCCACCAATCCACTATAAACAAAAAATATCAAATTAGATGTAATTAAAGTAGATAAGTTATAAAAATAATACAAAGCTAAAGTTATATGAAGTTTAGTCAACTTGGCAAATACATTTTTCTCTTCTTCTTTGCTAACTTCATGCCAAAAGGCCCACTAGAAGTTATAATATTTTATCAATTGGTCTACTAGTTCACTTTGATCTTCTTCACTTCGAACAAGACGATTAATACAATCATACAAACTATTTTTTATCTCCTCATTTGATTTGATATTTGCATAATCATAATATATAGTTGAATTTAGATATAAGCCTGCCACATGCAAACTATATAATATATACATATACATAATAACATATGCTTATAAGTTATAATATATTAATATATATTTACATACAGAAAACAAATATATACATATATATATATATATATATATTTGGTATACAGGAATAAATAGGAATAGGAATGGCGTAGGGATTGTTATGAGTCATTAGTTTATAGATAATGTAGTTGAGGTCCGTAGGAAGGGTGATAGAATTTTACTTATTAAATTAGTATTAGGTACGGATATTATTAATATTATTAGTGTTTATGCACCTCAATGGAAAAGTGCTATTGGAGTGCTGTGCGATCGTAGAATGCCATTGCGGTTGAAGGGAAAGTTTTATAGGACGACTATTAGACCCGCTTTACTATATGGTACGGAATGTTGGGCTGCCAAGCGACATCATATTCAAAAAATGAGTGTAGCTGAGATGCGGATGCTTAGATGGATGTGTGGAAATACAATAAAAGATAAGATTCGGAACGAAGAGATACGTAAGAAGGTAGGTGTTGCACCCATTGAAAATAAGATGCGAGAGAATCGTTTACGGTGGTTTGGACATATTCGGCGAAGGCCTAATGATGCTCCAGTTAGAAGGTTGGAGAAATGGGAAAATATATTAGTTAAAAGAGGTCGGGGTAGGCCTAGGAAGACTTAGATGGAGATGATAGGAAAGGATATGAATGCTTTGAACCTCACCGAGGACATGGCGTTGGATAGAAATGATTGGAGGAAAAGGATTCATGTGGAAGACCCAAAATGAATTTCTTTTTTGGTTCATATCGCTGACCCCAATTGTTTTGGGATGAAGGCGTAGTTGTTGTTGTTGTTGTTGTTGTAGTGTTTATGCACCTCAAGTAGGTTTAGATGATTCCATTAAGCATCAATTTTGGGAAGATTTAGATGGAGTAGTACAAGGGATATCTTATGGAGAAAAGCTTTTCATCGGCGGTGACCTTAATGGACATGTAGGCATTAGTAGGGATGGATTTGAGAGTATCTATGGAGGCTATGGTATAGGAGAAAGAAATGAAAGTGGAGAAATGATTTTAGATTTTTGTTTGTCCTATGATATGATCTTAGCAAACACTTGGTTTAGGAAGAGGGAGTCTCACCTAGTAACATTTAAAAGTGGGGTTAATACGAGTCAGATAGATTTTTTCCTACTTAGAAAGAGAGATAGGGGTTGTTGCATCGATTGTAAGGTTATACCGGGAGAAAGTGTAGCTACACAACATAGAGTCTTAATTTTAGATCTTAGAATTAGACAATGCTGCAAAAGGGATAGACATAGGATAGATCCTAGAATTAAGTGGTGGGCACTGAAAGGAGCTAAACAAGAAATGTTTGTAGAGCAGGTAGTTAAGGAAGCTGATTGGTGTCTCGAGGAGGATTCATAATCAATGTGGAATAAGATAGCGGGTGATATGAGAAAAGTGGCTAAGGAGGTATTGGGTGAGTCTAAATGCCACCACTAGGTAATGATACATCATGGTGGAACGAGGATGTCAAATTAGCTATTAAGGTTAAAAGAGAGTGTTATAGAAATCTAAGTAAGAGTCGTGATAATGAGAATTTGGAGAAGTATATGATAGCAAAGAAGGAAGCTAAAAAAGTTGTTCGAAACGCGAGGGCTACGGTATATAAGGAGGTTTATGACAAGTTGGATACCAAAGAAGGCGAGAAGGATATTTATAGGCTTGCAAAGATGAGAGATAGGAAATCGAAGGATTTGGGTATGGTTAGATGTATCAAAGATGAAACGCAAAGGGTTTTAGTCAAAAATGAGGAGATTAAGGAGAGATGAAAAGATTATTTTGATAAGCTATTTAATGATAGTCATGCTCAAGATCTTGGAGACTTCTCCATTCCTTTTCATGAGATTAATCGTGACTTCATGCGCAAGATTCAAAAGAAAGAAATTGCAGAGGCTTTGAATAAAATGAAATCAAGAAGGGCAGTTGGCCCAGATGGTATACCTATCGAGGCTTGGAAATGCTTGGGAGAGAAAGGTTTAGAATGGTTGACAAATCTTTTTAACTTGATTTGGCGAACAAATAAGATGCCTAATGAGTGGAGGAAGAGTACTTTGGTGCCTTTATATAAGAATAAGGGTGATATACAAGATTGCACAAACTATCGTGGTATAAAACTCATGAGTCATACTATGAAACTTTGGGAGAGGGTGATTGAGTCTAGGTTGAGGAAGGTTGTCATGATATCGGAGAATCAATTTGGTTTTATGCCTGGAAGATCAACTATGGAAGCTATACATCTTCTTAGACAACTTATTGAAAGATACAGAGAGAGGAACAAAGATTTGCATATGGTTTTTATTGATTTAGAGAAGGCATACGATAGAGTACCTAGGGACGTTCTCTGGTGGACAATGATGAAGAAAGGTGTTTCCCTAAAGTACATTAGTATAATTAAAGATATGTATGAAGGAGTAGTAACCAATGTCCGCACTTGTGGAGGGGTGACGACCAATCTTTCGATAACGGTTGGGTTACATCAAGGATCTGCTTTAAGCCCTTTCCTATTTGCGATAGTGATGGATGAGCTTACGATATCAATTCAAGAAAATGTACCGTGGTGTATGTTGTTTGCTGATGATATTGTTTTGATTGATGAGTCTAGAGCTGGGGTTAATGCTAAGTTAGAATTATGGAGACAGACATTGGAAGCTAGAGGTTTTAAGTTGAGTAAGAGTAAGACTGAATATATGGAATGTCGGTTTAGTAAGCAACGAAGTAGTGATGGGAGTGTAGTGAAGCTTGGTGAGCAAGAAATACCGGTGAATGATTATTTCAAATATTTGGGATCCATCATTCAAAAGTATGGAGAAATTGATGGAGATGTAAATCATAGGATAAAGGTTGGGTGGATGAAATGAAAAAGTGCAACTGGAGTGCTGTGCGATCGTAGAATGCCATTGCGGTTGAAGGGAAAGTTTTATAGGACGACTATTAGACCCGCTTTACTATATGGTACGGAATGTTGGGCTGCCAAGAGACATCATATTCAAAAAATGAGTGTAGCTGAGATGCGGATGCTTAGATGGATGTGTGGAAATACAATAAAAGATAAGATTCGGAACGAGGAGATACGTAAGAAGGTAGGTGTTGCACCCATTGAAAATAAGATGCGAGAGAATCGTTTACGGTGGTTTGGACATATTCGGCGAAGGCCTAATGATGCTCCAGTTAGAAGGTTGGAGAAATGGGAAAATATATTAGTTAAAAGAGGTCGGGGTAGGCCTAGGAAGACTTGGATGGAGATGATAGGAAAGGATATGAATGCTTTGAACCTCACCGAGGACATGACATTGGATAGAAATGATTGGAGGAAAAGGATTCATGTGGAAGACCCAAAATGAATTTCTTTTTTGGTTCATATCGCTGACCCCAATTGTTTTGGGATGAAGGCGTAGTTGTTGTTGTTGTTGTATATATATATATATATATATATATATATATATATATATATATATATATATATATATATATATATATATATATATATATATATATATATATATACAACATTTGTGTGTGTGAGTGTGAAGAAAGATACTGAGAACAAATATACATACATGATATATATACGTGTGTGTGAAGTATGAAGTGTGAAAAAGGTAAGAAAACAGATAATAACTGAGACAAAAAAATATAAAGCAGAAACAATATGCACAAAAACTAAACAATATATACATATACATAATTACATATAGTCATATATAATATATGCTTATAATATGTTAATATATATAATTATGTGTGTGTATGTGATGTGTGAACTGTGAAAAAGATAAGAAAACAGATTATATATAAATTACACACACACACACACGCACACACACACACACACACATATATATATATATATATATATATATATATATATATATATATATATATATATATATATATAACTGAAAAACATAAACTATAAAAAAAAGAAAAAGGAAGGAAAAACAGGAAGAAGAAGAAAAAAGGAAGGCAAAACAGAGGAAGAAAAACAAAAAGAAAAAAAAAAGGAAGAAAAAAAAGGGGAGGGGGGGGGGGATAGATAAGAATAAAAAGAAAACTGAGAGAGAGAGAGAGAGAGAGAGAGAGAGAGAGAGAGAGAGAGAGAGAGCTACACCCTTCCCCTTTTACACTAGCCCCTTGGCACAGTTGACCAGGTTTGGACAAGTCCAAACCTGGTCAATGAAGTTAAGAAAAAAGGACATAACTATCCCCACGCCTAGTCGGCAACAGCCTAGATGGTAAAAAAAGGGCCCCAAAAGCCCAGGCGGTGGAGCTGCCCGCTGCCTTTGACAACTAAGGATATGCAACAACATTTAGTGATGTTATTTCATTTTTTCTCTGCATACTACATCACATTTCTGCTAAATATTTTCATATCTTTCTACTCTGTCCTTTTCCTATATTTTGCATTGCACTGACTTGCACTTCTCCTCGTAGTTGTATGTCACATAAAGCAAATGTATTTTTCCTTGTTTAAAATATAGGAGCATGTTGGTCATTTACTAATTCATTAGATGCAATTCTTATACAAAATTTTCATGCATATAAATCTTATGTTAGACTTCCTACATTTGAATGAAAATATAATGACCTTTCTGTGAGTGTTATGCATTCTTTTCTGTCTTGCTGATAGAGATGTTTTCTCTGTGGTGGATTGTTTTCTTGTGTTCACCCATCCAAAACAAAATCCACCACCTGCCACTACCAGAACTGGTTTTAACAAAATTTAGTTCATTAGAGTGTTCTCTTGTTTGGTTTTCTATTTTTTCCCTAATTTGATTGAATTAATTTGATTTGTTCACTGTATTCTTTCAGGCTGCAAGTGTGTGTGTGTGTGGCCCTTCCCACATCAATGTTCTAGAACTAAATGGCATGCTCAGCTTGGTCATCCTATTTAACTGGGGAATATATGTCCAATAATGTTATAGAACTAAATGATGTGCTCATCCTCATCATCCTGTTTCACTGAGGAATATATGTCCAATACTATTATTACCAGTTTCTTGAAGATTTGATGATCCAAATGCCTAATAACTTCCAAGTATCTTTAAGAATTGATCTTATACACCATCTCCATGCCAGCCTTAGCCTGTGTTCTCTACTAGTGTGTGAAACTCTGTTAGTAAACTTTCCTTGGGATCTTTTCATCATTGGTTTTTGTAGTTCTGTTTTGTTTTCATTTTTCTCCTTTGCTTTCGATTTCATCAATAGCTTTATGCTTGTAGTTCAGTCTTATGTTCCTTTTTTCTCTTTTGCTGTTTGATTCTCTAATAATAACGATTTTGTGATTTGCATGATTCATTGGAAGCATATCTAAGATGACCTTTTTTCCTTCTTTTTTTCAGGGGGCTGAATGTGAGTATCGCCACAGTGAAAGTGCAAGAATTAACCCCAGGGATTGCTGGTTCTGGCTGAACGGTAACTGTTTGAATCCAAAATGTGCTTTTAGGCATCCAGTAAGTTCAATTTCCACCTTCTTCTGGTATGTGGATTGTTATTTGATAATCTATTCATGCATTGTGGCATTTGTCTTGCACACTTGCATGAGAAGGAAAATGAGCTGTGTGTTATCATTATTCATGAAAAATTTATTGCTGTTCTTGTGCCAATGCATCTCCACGACCTTGGATAGTGGAGGTTGCATGTACATCTGTGTCAAAATCCAATATATTCAGACTCAGCCGAGGCACTTTGCATATTGGCCATCCTCTTTCCCAAGTTGGTTTAACTAAACTTTTAAGTAATGAATGCTTGCATGTACAATATATTCAGACTTAGCTGAATCACTTTGCCCTGTTGGCCATCATCTTGCCTGAGTTGGTTTAGCTAGACTTTATGTCATGAATGCTTGCATAGTTCAGGCAGGTAAACTGAAACTGTTTGACCTCAGACTTGTACTCAAGCGGGTCAGGTTACCACATTTTTAAACTGCATGTCAGAATGCTCTGGTTGTCTTTTGATAACCAGATGCTTGAATTATGGTTGTATTGTATAAGGCGTTCTCCCGTTTGAATGTGTATCTACTTGCCTTGCTGTTACTTTCTGTACCCACTTCAGAAAAATTGTGTTTTAAGTGCTTGGCTCATCTTCTTTTGTCCAGCCACTTGATGGATTTCGAGGAATTTCAGCAACAGCGCCTGCTGGTGCATCTCAGCCCTCTTTACAACCTGCAGTGCCACCACAACTCCCTCAACATGCAACTGGTCCTTATCACCCTGTTTCTTACACTTCTAACAGGCAAAAGGTTCCTTGCTATTATTTCCAGAAAGGCCTTTGTTTAAAGGGCGATAAGTGTTCTTTCATGCATGGTTCACAGCCTACGGGTGATTCTGCTTTGCCTCAGACTGCAAAAACTGCTCCTGTATCAAATCCTTATACCGTTAAGAAGACAGTGAATGGAACTGAAAATCTAACTTTGCAACAAAAGAATTCTCAAGCAAAATCTGTGCAGCCACTGGAGGTACCTCCAGTAGTAAAAGCTGATGCAAAGCCTGTACCCTTGCCTTCTATTGGAAACACAGTTCACAAAAATAAGGCACCCATAAATTGGGATGATGAGCCTACTAGGTTCACACAAACTGCTATACCGGTCCCTAGTGGAAGTAACATAATTAGGCCCCGACTCCACCAATCCCAGCTACAAGATGAACGAATTCAAAATGGTAAAGATGTCGATGAATGCTTAGGTGAGTCTTCACCTGGCTTTGATGTTCTTGTTGATGATGATCTGGAGGAAGAAGAGTATTTTGATCCAGATATGGAAAGAGCCTTAGGACATGGTGGCAGACGTTTGAATTCCCTGAGGGAGTTTGATTGCATGGGTTCTGGCACTGATGCTGTTGGTGAGTTTGATGGTGAGCGTGGGGAATTAGGTGCTTATGATGTATATGGGCGAAGACAGGATCAATTGGGATGGGAGCAAAGCCATGCTTCCATGGCGAGGATTTTAGAGAGACCATCTATGGGAGAAAGAAGTCTGATGCTGAGAGAGGAAAGCCCTGGTCGGATAGAGGGGCAGGATTTGCGCCGTCAGCTCTCAAAGCGAAGAAGGGATAATGGATCAGGAGTGTTTGGCAGTCCTAACCCTCATGGAGATTCATACTGGAGGGATGATCAGTTGGTTGAGGATCGGTATCATAGGCATTCTCGTCGGGAACAGTTGCAGCATCCGAACACTGAAAGCTCCTTAAGTAAGCGTCTTCGTGGCAGAATAAAATTCCCAGGAAGGCGTTCTCCAGATTCGTCCTCTGAACCATACTCAGATATGGAAGGTGAGCGAAGAAGAATGAGGGCAAGATCATCTCCAAGCAGGCCTGCAGTGCATCAGGGAAGACACCTTGAAAAGGTGAAAGGGAGGACGAATGAAGATAGCACTTTTGAGGGGAAAAGTTTGAGAGGTCAAATTGTTAGAACCGAAGAGAGAAAATCTGAGTCTCTGGATTTCGCTGGACCTAAAAGCCTTGCAGAGCTCAAGAGTGCAAAGGTTTCTGGGATCCATGAAGAGCAGAATTCTGCTTCAGCAAACAGACAGGCGTTAAGGAGTCAAGTTGTCCATGGGGAAGCTGAGAAGAATATGAGGCTGAAAAAGTCTTCAAGCCAAGACCCCAATGCTTTGTTTTTATTTGAGGGCCCAAAATCTCTCAGTGAGATCCTCGATATAAAGCGAGAACCGGGTTCTGGGAACATGAGTGATTCAAAGAAAGAAGATGAAGTGAGCCAGATGGAAGGACATGGAAACTCTGATGTTACAGATTTACAGACCTCAATGGCTCAACCTTTAGAGCTCAAGAAAGAGTCTAACCAGGGCAGCGATAATCCTGCCAGTGCTGGAAAGATTGAAGATAAATTGGATTCAACAGATGAAGCCCACCCATTTCAAAATGATGAATCACCAACAGAAGTGGATTATAATGCCCAGGAAGAAGATGCATTGATGTTGGATTCTGAAGTCCAAGTTGTGGAAAATCTGGACAGGGACAGAGAATCAGAAGATGCAGAAAACCCAGATGCAGAGGATGAATACTTGGATGATGAGGATGGGGATGACTTTGCAAGAAAGTTGGGTGTTATGTTCTCTTAAGTTAACTGTTTTGGCAAAGTTGCCGGAGCTAGAGCTACTCTTCATATTTGTTGTTGGAATGTCACCAGAATGTTTCTGCATCTGTTATAGAAAAGAAGGGTCTGTAGGATCTATGTATCGCAGAAGAGGTGTTTTCTGGTATTTTAACTGCTTGGGAGCTTGCAGGCATCTGAGGCAAGGTGCTTCAATTGCATAACCGTCTTAGCCTGCTTCCTTGGAAATTTTAATTGTATTACAGAGCAGAAGAATTATTTCTGACCATATATGCATCATAAAGCAAAATCTTGGTCATTGCTTGGGTTATATGATGTGTTCTGCTGTCTTTGTATTTTGAGTACTGATCTCTCTTGATTAGTTGGCTGCTTAACTATGAGTAGTTGATGATTTGATTCAAAGTCCAATTTCTTCATATTAAGGGAGGCCCTTCCCTGCCCCAAGGGGGTTGACATAGTGGGGTGGGGCCTTGGTTGCTAGATGGGCAGTCAAGGTTCGATTCCCATGGGTGTTGCCCCCTCTGCGCAAGGCAATGCGGAACATAGGCCCTAGGGGCAGGGGTCCTAGTCTCAGAGTTTTACACTGCTGGCACGACGACCGTAGGTATGTCCAGGGTTTCGTGCTGTGCGGTTTTTTTGGGTTATAAATCCAAAAAAAAGGAGACCCTTCCCTGGTATGGCTTACTATTTTTTGATGGGCAAGCTGGAGGATAACCCACATAGGGGACGAACCCAAGACATCTCGTTACCATGGCGAGACCTACCCCCACCCCCTAATTGTAGACGAAAGATTGTGGTCTGTAGGGTGATCAAGTTATTTTTCTGATAGGCAGGATTTTCCTCCCCACTCCCCCTTCCCCTTCCCTCCCCTTGTCCTGCTTAGTGTTTATTGGAAGTTTTGGAAGCATGAGGCACAGTGTTTTGTGAGAATTGATGGTGTATACGCATTCATTTTGTTGTCCTTTTTTTTGTCATTATGGTCATTGCTGAGCATGGTTACTATGTTATGATCAATGAGTCCAGATCATATTAAAAATTGAAGGCATAATTTTTGTTCTTTTAATCTTGTTAAGAAAAAAAATCTATTCACTTGTTGGCAAGTTTGGTCAATATGTCGAAGTGGATTTGTTTGTAATCTCACCAGCCTAAGCAGAGCAAGTTGTCCTGAAAGATCCGTCTTTGATTCCAAAATTTGACACTTTCACCAATGGAGCACTGAAACCTTTTTTCGATGAAAGAGCACTAAAATCTTACTTTCTCAAGAATGAAAATGATCTTGAGACATAACAATGCTGTTTAAAATAGTCATCAAGTGTTTGGATCTCACATGACAAGTTTATAAACCTGAGAGTGTGTTTGAATGACGAGACACACTCGCAGATAGTGAGCCCCCTCACATCCTACATCAAATGCTGGACGCATTTGTAACTCTTTTAAATGGTGAGACACTCATCCACCGATAGTGAGCCCCACATCCTGCATCAAACAGGGGACACATTTGTGACTTATGTCCTGCTTTGGCAGGACACCATTGCGACAATGGTGTTCTGGGCACACTCGTGTGAATGAGCACGCCCAGAACGGAATGGGCATATCAATCAAACGGGCCCTGAATGATGCAATTCCAACTCATGAAATATCAGGGAATGACCAGTTTAATTTAGGTTTCACACCAATGTACCCTTTTTTGCAAGTCCCACACCACCATGTTTCAAGTTACGTGCCAGCAAGTGGACCCTTTACCATTGATGAGGCAATTGGCCTTTAAAGAACTCAAGATAAGCAAAGGGTGTTAACACTTGTGATTTTCCAATAGGGTGTATAGACATCAGGTGAAGCTAGGGTTGCACATGAATCAAGTGGAGCCTGAGCCTCGGCTGTTCAAGCTCGGCTCGAAGCTTAAACACCCAGGCTTGAGCCCAGCTTGAACACTGTTTGAGCTCCCTAAGCTGTTACTGACACAGTGTTGTGAGAGGCGTACGTCTCAGTACTTGAAGTGTACGCCTCACAGGCCAGGCGCACGCTCAAGGTATTGAGGCGCACACTCAGTACCTGAAGCACTGCCTCCTCAACGGTGATTTTGAGATTTTCTTTTTTTAACAGTCCTGGTCAGGTAAAAAATGATGAAGATATTGAGCAATTTACAACATTATGCCTAACTTATCATCTATTTACAAAAGGCCGTTTGATTTCAGGGCTATTACATTCAGTGTTGTGAGAGGCGTACGCCTCAGTACTTGAAGTGTACGCCTCACAGGCGAGGCGCACGCTCAAGGTACTGAGGCGCACACTCAGTACCTGAAGCGCTGCCTCCTCAACGGTGATTTTGAGATTTTCTTTTTTTAACAGTCCTGGTCAGGTAAAAAATGATGAAGATATCGAGCAATTTACAACATTATGCCTAACTTATCATCTATTTACAAAAGGCCGTTTGATTTCAGGGCTATTACATTAAACAACCTGTTTATTTATTTTTGTTAAGGTACTTTATCTGAATGCATTTTAATGGCAGCCTGAAGTATAAAATGGTGTTTTTTTTTCAGTTTTTGTAGGACTTTCAGGCTTACATGTATAAGTTTTAATTAAACAAAAAAACTTCTGAGGGGCAGGGTGGGTCTGTCGGCGACCTCATGGATCTGTCGGCGGCCTTTTTTTATATATACATGGAAAAACCGCTCTCAAGATCAGATGTAGCCAGTGAGGATCTGTCGGCGGCCTCATGGTACAGACTACATATCGTCGTCCTCCAATGCATAATTTGGTACACTCTCCTCCTCTTCCTCTTTGAGTACCGCAGTGCACGGTTTCTCATCAGCGAGCAGTTCTTGGAAAACGCTGCAAGCATCGTCTCATTCAAGGTCGATTCTTACGTCGCCTCCCTGTTCGGCCCCGATCAGTTAATGGCGGACGCAGAGATCGGTGATGAATCTTTATTTTATTTTCTTATGATTTTGTACTAAAATAACTAAAAGCAAATTAGTAGTTCTTATTTAAAATTTTCAATATTTTATTAATATTATATATTTTATTATCCTGATCATGAAGCTTACGCTTCAACGCCTCGCTTCATAACATGCTCAACGCCTCGCTTCGCCTCATCGCATTTAACAACCTTGATTGGACATGCATATGTTACGTATCCATATAATTAAACGAGCTATATTGTGCTCCAACAATATGTTTGAGAGCGATTATCATTCCAAGCTGACCCGAATCCAACCCCAATAATCTCTGGACTCGAGTTTGAACTATGATTTCTATCGGATATCCATGTACATTTAAACACTTTTAGATAATGCAGTTTTCAGGTTTAAGCTCCTGCTTTCTCAACATGACATGGCCTGAACCTGGACCTAATTTACTTGTTACTTGGGTGGACTCAGGTTTACCTTAGTGAGTCAGACATTGGTCCTGTTGACAGCCTTACATGGGTGTCATGAACTAGTCAACCCCATTGGTTGTTGAATCATGCAAGAGGCGCCACAGAGTTGAGTTGCTAATGTCCTAATCTCACTGCTTCTAGTGCACACCCTTATCTCAAAATTAAATTTATGCCACCAGGTTGCTTCACTTTTTTCCTTTCTAAGCTCATCGAAGATATTGCACCAGATGCCTGGCACTCGTCTTTGTTGCTTTCACACACACACACACACACAATGCAATGGTTGCTTGTCATTACATATAAAATACATACATCTAACATGTAAAATACCCAAAAATTTATTCAAAGATATAAATGATACAGATTCTCAACACAGCAGTTAACTAGACCGGAGAAACAGCATCTGAACAATAAACAGCCCAAACATTGTCAATTCGTCCACCTATTGATTGTTAAGAGGACCCTGACCTTGCCCCTCCCTCCTGTGCACCACAGTTACAAGTATTTCTGTTTAGGTTTGTGCCGCACTTGAGGCACAAACCTTTACAAGTGGGACTGCACAAGGCAGTTATTTTGATCTCCACATGAATTGTATCTCTAATATGTTTGGAGATATCAATTTCTTTATCTTCAGCAGGAAAATGGAGCTGGTCATCCAAGTCAAAGGCATCGTCGTCATCGTTTTCTCTGTCTCCTTCGCCGTCAAATGTTTTGAAGTTTCCTTGTCCAATAATAACCCAATTGTTCACCTCATTGGTTTCTTGTATAGGCTCTTCTGTTAGCAGAAGTGTGAAGTTTGAAAATATGCACTCAGCAGCGGGTTCAGCACACCTTTCATTCGAAACAAAAGAAATGCAAAAGTATTAGTCCATTGCCTGTGAATAAAAAAAAAATTGTACTGCTCAAGTGATAGCCAGTAAATTCAAGGACAGCAAGTCCTTTGAGATTTTTTAGAAGGCAAGTTTGTGTTATAGAGTCATCCCCACAACATCATCATCTGCAGAGGATGACTGTGGAAAGCAAGACAAATCTAACATGTTCAGAAGCCTCCATGTGCTCAACATGTCAACCTATTTAGATAATTGAACTGACTCCCTGACCAACCTATTTAGATCAAGTTAATTGCCACAAGGTTACCAAGTAACGCTGATATTTAAAATACTAAAATGTCTATTTGCCAAGTTTGTAATATCTGGACAAGATAAAGAAGCAACCACTGAAAGTAAAACATAGAGGACCTCTAAGATCAAACAATTCTGTATATTTAGTTCCTCAATATGAGTGAAGACGATTATGAACTTATCTTACATGTTTTTCCTTTCCTTTTTTAAGAAAAATAAACTTATCTTTTCAAAGAGATAACACTCTACATGTTTTGATAACTATGTTGTGTTTGTCAAATATTGTCTGCATCTTCTTTTGAATTACTTTCGGCTGTACTGGTAATTTCTCATTGAAATAACACAAATTTTCCAAATTGATTACAAGGTGGATTATGAACTTTGGGTGCCATTAGAAAGTTTTCCAAGTAACTACTCACTCTTTAGTTCCTGATTCATCTTGCCTAATGAGAAGATAGAAACATAGATTTCTATAGTTACATGGATACACCATTTTAGTAATTGAAAACTAATCAAACTTGTGTCGCATGGATACTTCATTTTACTTTCAAATTCTACATAACATTCATAGAAAAATCCAGAACTATAGTAACATCTGATATCCTGGAGCCATATCCCTGTGACACAGAAACAAACCATCATACTTCTCTTTGTTTTTCCCCCATATTTACTCTATGGTAGCAATTAGCCAATTCATAAACAACATGATTATTCAGATTTTTCATCAAAGAGTTTGGAGGCATCATTCAGATGCCGCACAATCAAGTACTTGGTGATCATAAGACTCCACGAAATAACAATTTTATGACTGACTCGAATAATGATAGGACACGTCTCCTAGTCACCAAGCAAAGGCACCCATCAATCATCATGATCTACAGAAAAGCATCTCGGGGTGCCACTAGCCCCTCTTCCTAATCTATCAAATTCAATTATTCCATCTCAAAACTTTACCAATATCTATAGACTCCCCAAAGCCCAAAGTCACAATTTGGAATCTAATGGTTATTTGTAAATAAAAAAATAGCCGTTAATGAAAAATAACCGAAGCTAAATCTAGATGTTATTCAGAACTATAGAAAGTGATGAAGTAATATCAAAAGCTTGTAAGAATGATCCAGACTATCAAACTTGAAAAATCCAAGAATACAAACAATCCACAGATGTCAAACTCTTTCACTTCGAAATTGGTGCCATTCTAAACTAGAAGATCACAAATGAAAAAGGAAAAAAAGAAGCAGCCAAAAAGGGCATTGAACTCATGTATCAAGCCCGAGCTCATAATAAAAACCATTTAACTCAGGAAACACAATGGTGGATGGAAATGCAATCAATATGAAGAGTATCTTCTATCTCTGTGCAATTCAGACTTCAAAAACACAAATACAATCCAAATAAAAAAATTAAATTTCACATAGAGAAGAGAGAGGTTGGCGAAGGGAGGAGGGAACCATAGAACCTGTTGCAGGGGAGGCTGATGACGGTGCGGACGATGCCGTCGAGCCGGAGCTTGCCCTTCTGCCGCCTGGAAATGTCGACGGAGACCTGGACAGGCGTCCCGTTGGCGAACTCCTTCACTGCCCTCGTGACCCTGATGCCCATCAACGATGCCCTGGACCGAGAAGCCTCTGTCGAGTACCTCCCCAGCCCCAGCCTCTCCATCGTGGTGCAGTACTCCAGGTGGGTGACGGAAAGGTCCCTCCGGTACACCACCGCCCCTTCCCACGGCGAGCTCCGGTCGTCGTCCTCGCCGTCCGACCGTTCCGCTTCGGGGTCGGATTCGAAGTCGAATTCCTCCACCAACAAAGAAGAAGAAGAAGATGGTGATGAGCAAGGAGGGTTTTGCGAGGGGACTCTGAGTGGCATTAGCGGAAAAGACTGGGGTTTCGGAGGGAAGCGGGAGAACGGGGAAGACGGAGGAAGGGGGTTCTTGCAAACAATGGATGTGCAGGAGAAGGGGATTTTAGGAAATTTTGGAAAAATTTTCCTGCAGCTGGAATTAGGCAGAGTTTGGGTTGGAAGGATGAGAGGTAGCATGGCTGGAAGGAAGAGAGCCATTTCTTGGTGCAGAGAGAGAGAGAGAGAGAGAGAGAGAGAGAGAAAGGGAAGAGGGGGGGGGGGTCGAAGATTATGAATGGATCGGGAACAAGGAACCGGATCCGAACTGAATTTGGCCAGATATGATAAAACCTTTCAGATATGGGTTGGGTCATGATTGACCCGAAATTGTATCCATTTTATGAAAAGGTGGATCGGGTATGCATCCCTCAGGTGGGAGGGATCTCGATTCAGGTTTGGATAACAAGATCCAATCCTGGTAAAATCTCTATATTTAAAACATTTTACATGTAAAAATTCCGGCGCTTAATTGTTTCTCAAGTACCTTTTCATAAGTTGAAAGTGGATCGAGTTTGGTAAGGCCTGGATCAAACACCTTATTCTCAGATATTAGATCCTAAAATACGATCTGTGGATTCGGATATGGTTTCAAATAAATGTTTTCTGTGAAATCTGTGTTTGAATCTTGACTAGATCCAACCAAAACTTTTATATGCAAAGCCCTTGTTTCCAACTTTTTTTTACCTGATTTATTATTACTACATAAAATTTGAATTTATCTCTATTTCATGGGAATTAGATCTTATTCAGATTCAGATTTGGACCTACTGCTTAACATTTGGATCTAGTTCAGATCAAGCATGAATCAGATCCACTTGGACCACTACCTCCTCTGAAAAACACTGTAGTCATTATCTAGATTTGAAGGAACGGACGGGGCTTCAGCGTCGATCGCGTCCGCTCAAATTGCCTTTAGCAACAGTCTTTACTGCGGTTTTGCTCAGGCACCGCTGATTGTGTGATCAACGGCCAGTGTGTGTCCGACGTGGGCATCAACTATTACCGCCACTGTTATATTGTAACATCACGGTAAGGCCTTTAGCGGTGGTACAGTTTTTGCGCACGCGCCGTTGATCGCGTGAGCGTCTTACTCTCTTTCCGGGATAAAAAATAACTATTTTCTTCCTCAAATTAACATTCAAAAATATAAAGGTTGATTGCCCATATTGGACCATGGGTTAATAACCAAGAAAAGTTGCATCTCTAATTAGAGTTAATCTTTTTCGATATTCCAGACCAGAGAAGTGACTGAGGTCTGTTACAAAAATCAAGCAAATTATTCTTGAGTGCTTGAAATTCTCCCAAAAGGACTCGGCTCATCTGGTACGGGCAACCTGTGAACATCACCAAATTGACGAGACATCCTGAGTTTGAATCCCATGGTGGGTATCCCTTGACCGAAGGCTCGATGTTACTCCCTGGCAGGCAGGGAGGGATTTCTAGGGTTTTACCAACTGAAAGTCTGCCAATGTGTGGGTGGTGATTGAGGGTTTTCTTTTGGCTAGCCAAAAAGAAAAAAAAAGTATTCACTTATACACTGATTTTGTAGTATTTTCAAAACACAAAGTTTCAGTTTGAAAATCCTCATACAAGGACATAGCATTTTCAGTACATCTATTGCACCACCAGCAACCATGCATCCATGACCATGTACATGAAAGGAAACTTCAAAGTTAGGGCACAACAAGCAACTACAATAGTGAACAGAACAAAGCATTCCAAGAACAATAACAGCTGCACATCGAATAATTGTCTTACCCGGCTCCGTCCTTATCTGGTAACATATAATGTCCTTTGTCCAAGGAGACAGAGAACCGGCATTTTCATTTATAGTAAAAGGGTACCATTTGGAAGAACATGAACAGAAATATCCTGCCCTCAGACCATATAACTTGGATTTCCACATACTGCCCACACACAGCCAGCGATCATTCAAATTTCTTGATCAAAGCAAGATCATTCAACATCTTCTCAATAGCATCATCATCGTGAGTTCGACCCTTTGTCTGCAATGCAACATGCAAAACAAAAAATAACAGAGTTGATTGCAGTGAATTTTATCATGAATATGGCATGTAGAGTACCACCACGAGTTCCAAATCCTTGGACAATCTAGGTTTAGTTCATTGAGCGTTCAAAAGATTATGGAGATACGTGTCTGTCAACTATGTGTGTGTGTGTGTGTGTGTGCATGCATGTGGCTTTTCAAGCCTTACCATCTATTCTCATGGAATTCTCCACTTGATAAAAATGACAATCAAATAAAAACTTCATAAGAGAACAAAAACAACTGCAGCAATTAACTGCTAATTCAGAACAAACTCTGCAGAGAAAAAATCAAGAATATGCTATTCTTTTCAAAATTTCAGCAGAAACTCAAAGTAGCATATAGAAGATTGTAATGGCCCTTTTGGATGAATTTTCAAGACTTAGAAAATCCATAATTTACTGGGTTTTCCAAATTTCTATGTACTAGTAGGAATGCCGAAGGATATTTTGGATTTTCAGCCACATCCAAGACTATGCACAGATGTCAACAATAATTCAGAATTTCCTCATTTTTGTGATATTAGCAGTAGTAGCAGCGGCAGCAGCTGTAGTAACTGTTATATATATATATAATGTAATTCATTTGTAATACCCAAAAGGGGTATTTTTGTCATTTTACATAGTTGTTTATAGAAACAACTATTTATTAAATTAGGTTATTTTATCTTTTTATTTTTTGTAAATTTCCTTTTTTAATCCCCTTTTTGTACACGCATTGAGGGTCCCACATAGAGTCGTTGGGACCCCCAACGTCTCTATGGGGAGCCCCAATGGCTCTCCTTTTTGCTCAATTTTTTGTATAAATAGGGGTCATTCCCCCTTGTATTTGTAGGTCTTTTAAAGGCTCAACCCAATAAACATCCCATTATATTTTCATGCTTGTATAGCCTTTTAGGCTTTCATATTGTCCCTTTTTGGACTTTTTGTTTGAATGTCGTAGTGCTTGTCATTATTGGACTTTGTGAATGCCTGTGCATTCTTGGGTTACACTTCCGCCTATTTCCTTACATGGTATCAGAGCTTGGTCTCTAGGAGAATAGATCGTGTATTGCGATGGTAGTCTTGAAAAACGTGCCACTCAAAATTATGTGGCTTGGATTCAAGAAAAGTTCTTATCCGGTATGTATCCCATATTTTCTTAAAATGTCTTTTGTATTATTTATCTTATGTATTGTGTCTTTATGTATCTCATTTACGTATATGTATCTCTATTTTAAATAGTAGCCTCTTGTTAAATATGTTAAAAATGAATAGGTTTTTTAAAGTAATTATTAAATCTCATATGTAAGCATATCATCATAAAAATTATATTTTATAAAGATAGATGACTTTCCTTTAAAAATCTTAAATATTGTGCTTTTCATATGGCTAATTCCTTTGTTGTATGCATTTGATTTTTATCGAAATTGATAGTTCTAGGCATATGTTAAAATATGATTTTTAGGTATATTATATGAATTTTATGAAAATTTTAGAAACTTGTATGATGTACACCTTATGTCATCATTCACTCTTTGGTAATATCGTGGATATTTTTGCATACTCATGATTTCAACGGCTCTCTCACTTTTTCACTTCAATAATATTCTTATGTTTCTTTTTGGCATTTAACCCTTAGTGGGTTTTTGTGTATTTTGCACTTTATGTGCTTGTGATATTTGGTTCTTTATTGAATACTCTTGTGTTATCCCTTGTAATTTGTATTTTCGCATATCTCATTACAAACTAATTCTTTGAAAAACATTCTCGATTGATTATGCTTGAGAATGGCCTTTGATATTTCTGTTTATCTCTATTCGACTTTTATATAGAAAATAAATCTTGCATTGGATGCTTTGAATACATTTTATAATGTTAACTCATTTTTTTTCTCTAAAAATGTCATAGTCATACAAAAATAGATTGCATTATGAACAATGTTTGGTATAATTTCGTTATTAGATTATTTGCATGATTGGTAGTAATTATGCTTATTTTTGGGATTGTAAAAAGTTCTTCTAAAAGCTTTATATATATTATTTCCTTAATATTACATGTTTGTTTGTCTCATAGTAGACTTTTGTTTTTAAAAGACTTCTTTCTAAGACAATATGTCCTTGTCTTCTCTTTAAAAATTATTAAATCTTTTGTATATAACGTGCCCTAGTACATCTATTCATTGATTGGTGAATTTATGACTTCATCTTTAAGAATCGATTATGTTAAGCATGATTCTTGTTTATTCAAAAGGTTGTCACGAGACATATTGTTATGCATATGATTGCACTTTTTCTAAGATTGGTCATCTACCATTATTGGTTTTTTCGATTTGAAACTATCTTTTCATATCGGTTCCTTTTATGAACTCACCTATTTGGAAAATGATTTTCGTGAGTATTTATTGTCTTTTTATGGCATTTGTGTTGTCTATCACAGACTTTTATATGATGCATCAATCTTCATAGCCTTATTTTTTATTGAATCAGAGATGTTTGTTGGGGTGAGTGGTGTGCACCTCGTTTTATGTTATTTTAGATTGTCAACTTTTAGTTTGACTCTAATTGACAGTTATGTAATCTCTGATTGCGAGTGTATTTGATCATCATTTATTTTTTGGCCATCATTTTTATTATGAATGCTTTTAATTATGTGTAACTGTGATGAATATCTATTTTTTTGAAACCATGGTGTTTCGAAATATGGTCAAAATTGATATTTTTTAATTGCATTAGTGTTTCCATTATAAGCTTTCTTACCTCGGTTGTTTTTTCCTTTTTATGCCTCTTATCTAAGTGTCATTATATCTAAACAAGAGATGTTGATTCACACCTTCGTGTGTGATTTTTAGCCCATTGATGGCTTTGTACTCTTATTCTAGTTGTTGATACATTTGATTTTGAGTGTCCCTATATGTAGACAAGAGATATTTATTCACACTTTCGTGTGTGATTTTTAGCCCATTGTTGACTTTATGCTCTTGTTCTAGTTGCCGATACACTCATTTCAAGTATCATTATATGTAGACAAGAGGTGTTTTTACACACCGTGTGTGTCTTTGGCCCTGCTCATGGTCTAGTCGCTGATACACTTGATATTTGAGGTTTGGAAGACTAGAAGGTGATTGCTTGTGATGGTTAAACCGATACTCTAATTTAGTCATTCAAATGTTTGAGAATTTTTAATCTTTTTCAAAAGTTGCCTAAAATAATTTGCATCTTGCATTGCATTGTTGAGGTTTGCAATATATCACTTCTCGATATTTGTGAGAATGTAATTTTTCACAAATTGGTATTGATTTACAAATTCCATTTCCCCTTGTATGAAAAAATATTTATCAATAAAATTCATGCATTTCATTAATAACATATATATATATATATATATATATATATATATATAGGTCTTCTATACTTAAAATCACTCTAGGATGGGTGAGTGAATTATGTTTTTAATTAATTATCGTGTCCACATTGTGGTATGCATAAATTTAATTAACTCATCTTTTATTGATAAAAGTTGTTATCTTTTCATTGTTGTTTCATGTGCATGGTTCACATAATTGCATGCATAAAGTTGATTAGCTCTTTCTAAAAGATTTTTAAAAGATTTTTTTTTATGCCTTTGTGCATTTGTACTTCTTTGTGAGTATTTCATTGTGCCTTTGTGCACTTAGCCTCTTTGTGATTCTTGTGGGTTAATCAAGTTATCTTTGGACTTGATCTTATTGAAGATATTTTCACATTAAAGTCATTTTTCGAACTTGATTTAATTTTAATCTTGAAGACATTTTCATATGGTGCATACTCCATGCTTCTTAAACATTTTGTATATGAATACATCATTATTTATTTTTCAAGTGTTCTTCCATTTATACCATTTCAAGGGTCATGCTTGTGTCATGCTTGTAGTGTCTCCAATAGACACATGTTTGTGAGTTGTTCTCCAATAGACACATGTTCTTCCATTTTATACCCTTTTGTGGGTCTTGTTTGAAGTCTCTTATAGACACAATTTTGAGTGATTCAAGTAATTTCGTGGAAGACCACCATTTCATTTAAGATAATTTTTATGCATAATTGTGTATCTCTTCTTAATGAATCATATGTCCTTTAAATAATCAAATCTTCATATGATCAATGTTATGGTTTCTTAAAAAATAAGTTTATTATGATTTAATTCAGAGTTGCCAGTCGAGGAAGCGGGAGCGGGAAGCGATACGGGAAGCGGAAGCGGGAAGCGAGGCACTTTCAAAAATTTAGGAAGCGGGAAGTGTGGGACCACTTAGGAGCGAACCGGGAAGCGACATAGGAAGCGTCTCAGAAGCGACATAGGAAGCGAACCGGAAGCGACCTAAGAAGCTATAAATTTCTAAATTGTAAATTATAAGCTACAAAGTTCTAAACTCTAAGTCTAACCTTAAAATTAACATAATCCACTACTTCACTTCATCATGCAAGATTCAAAATAAAAGTATACCAAAAAAATATTATAAGACCATGACAAAAAAGTAACATAAAAGTTTTTAAGTTGGACAACTCCAACTACATCATAAAAAAAATAATAATTCAAGAGTTCATTAATCTGTCATCTTTCTCTTCCCCTTCAAGTCAGCAATAGATCGCGAACTTTCTGCATCATCACGTGCATCTTGTCCTCCACGACCATGTCTTCTGCTCCTTCCTTCATTTCCTATAATGAATACGTTAAAAAGTTAAAATGTTCAAAAACCATAATTTAAAATATAAAAAACACAATATCAACATACCTTGCCTAGGTCTCCGGCTAAAGAAACGATCAATCCGACCATGAGGAACTGATGGTTGCTCTTGTATATCTACAGTTCTACTAGCTCTGATGGATTGATTTGTATCCTCTTGAACTTCATTTGTACGTATAATTATTGGAGGTAATGGAGCTCTTGGTTGTGCATCTTTATGTTTGGATTTGGAAATAGTGCTTGATTGTTGTGCACTATCATCCAAATCTCTCCATCGCATATCCTCTAATCTCAACGTATTTTCTTCTACAATAGGAAGTTCTGGATTGATATCCCATTTTCGACTAGGCCCTTCTTTATAGCGATTGTTGCACCTTTTATAACAAGAATATAAAATATGAATGCTAATAAACAATCAATGATAAAAAAAGAGAAAAAAAAATACCAAAACAAAAGTACAACACAGTTTAATTATACCTGTCAATCAATCGAAGATTGAAATGAATATACACTAAGGTATCAGCACGATCTTCATTGAGCTTATTTCTTTTAACATTGTGAATGTAACTATAGGTGCTCCACACTCTTTCTGCAGAAGATGTGCTAATAGGTTGAGATAAAACCTTAATGGCTAATGCTCTCAACTCCGGTGTATCACCACCATAAAAACACCACCAATTAAGCACTGATATTGTAGGATTCAGTGCATCTATTCGTGCTGCATTTCGGCTAAATCTTTCACTTCTTGATGCAAAAGCCACAAGTTGTGACCTATAAAGTGTAGATAACTCTTCATTTCCAGAAGATATGACTTCAAGCGCAAGCATTGCACCGTCTAAGATATCATTATCCTTTTCTGCAAAAAAAAATGTTTAGTAACTATAACAAGAGAAATGCAAATGAAATAATAAAACTAATTAAATCATTTAACTTTAAACTTTATTAAATAGATAGAATTAAATTTTTACCAGGAGAAACTCGTTTGACCCTTCCTGCTGCTGGGATTTTGAGATACTCCGACTCGTAATATTTTGGAGTAAGCATGTGGGCTAGACTATGGAGAGGCACATTCATTCTATCCCATCTATTTGAGACAATCTTATGAATCTTTTCATATAAATCTGGTTGTCCTTTTAGATTGTCTTTGATTTCCCCCAACATGTTGTCCATGCCTTCATACACTTCACCAATTATAGGGCCTTCCTGATCACAAAATTTAATCATCTTATAGATGGGTTTTGTAATCAATAATGCTAAACGTACAGAATCCCAATATTCTTCATCAAGAACAGTTGTTTCTGTTGTAAGAGCCTTTTTTTTCATAATTTCATCCGTGCATGATTGCTTCCAATCGCTCCATCTATCTGAAATTACTGTGAGCCTTAAGCTCTCTCTCCCTCACATCAAGCAAGCGTTTCAAAGTAGTATAATGTGAAGCAAACCTTGTTTTTGCAATCTTTATTAATTCTAATTTTTCATTGCTTCTAAAGATTGCTAGTGCTTTTGAATGATTTGTGATATACTTCACAATTTCTTTACTCTGCAAATATGTTTCTCCCAACCAATGAAACTCATGTGCCAAATCCTTGAAGATCAAATTAAGTGTGTGCACAACACAAGGTGACCAAAAAATATACTTGTACGTTTGTTTTAATTCTTCACCTGCTAACTTGCAATTTGCTGCATTGTCTGTAATCACTTGCACTACATTAGAAGGCCCCACAAGTTTAAATCCCGTCTTCAAAAACTCGGCAATGTTTGCAGTTGACTGTTGCACATTAGAAAAATCGCTTGCATATAAGAACATCGAGCCAAAACAGTTTGAGGCAAGTATATTTATCAAGTGTTTGTTCTTGATATTTGTCCAACCGTCTGAGACAATGGAAACTCCAAACTCCTCAAACTTTTCTCGAAATTCATTTAACTCCCTGTGAACACACTCTCACTGTCAAGCAACGTTGTTCGCGCTTTTTCATATGATGGGGGTTTATATCCGGGCACTTTACTAACTGCAGATATCATCTCTTCCCAATATGGTGATCGAAGCACATTGAAAGGTATGCCATTTGCACACAAAAATCTGATAATTTTATGATCTACATCATCTCTTTCTACCTTTTTAAAGGTATCACGAATATCAACTGTTTTTCGGCTTCCACTAGATGATGTAGTCATACTAATAGGCTTCTTCGGAGTATCAATTCTTGATCTCCTCAACTCAAATGCACTTGATGAAACCTCCACTCGACGAACTTGCCTCTTAATTTTTTTTGCCAATTCTGCATTTTTTGCAACTTCAGGGCAAAAGGCAATCCCAACACTTTGTCCCTTTGGAGATCCCATGAGATGTGCAAAAACTCGAGTATATGACCCATGATAAATATTTTGGCAGTGCCTGCACATAAAAACTTGGGTTCCACCTTGCTTTCCTTGCCCACTCTTCTTTTGTTTCAATACATGGCGCCATAGCACTGTTGTTTTATGCATGCTAGGTGGTTCATCATCTTGGTCATTTTCAGAATAGTAGTCATCCAAGTCATATTCTTCTTCATCTTCCTCATCAAAACAATTTTCGTTTCGGTCCTCAAACTGATATGGACAAGCAGAAGACCTCTTCTTGCCCTTCCCAACACCACTAGATGATTCATGCTCCAAATTGTACAAAGAATCGTCATCGTCATCAGAATTATCGTGATCATAGCTTGAGATGGTCATTAATGAAGCAAAAAACATGCAAATATATCTGCATCATAAAAGTATCAGAATCAACCTAAAACACTTAAAAAAAAGCTATTATTAACAGTAAATAATGGAGAGTGAAGAACACAAATCATTACTCATAATTTACCAATTACTAAAACAAATAAATAAACATCATTTAAGGAGGTGAAAGATCTATGATTCTATAATATACTATGATAAAGCAAACAAAATTTTAAAAAAAAAAGTTCTTTCAAAATTTGCATTTATGAAAAAATGCCAAAATAAGATAACATAACAACGAAGAAAAACAAAATTCATATTGGTCGACTGTTACTAGCAATAATGATATTTATTTAAAATTTTAAACAACTAGCTGCAGCATACTAGTTGCCCCACTCTTCTGATAGAGTAAATGAGCCGAGCCTGGGTGTGCCCACGCTCAGTATATCAAAGAATTCATACTTAATAGGGATGATAAGCTCAATCATGCTTGGTATACATTTTGTATAATATGTTTTTATAATATGAATTCAAGAATTTTCCTATAATATATGTTTTATATATTATAGGATACTTATAAGTATCTCTTTTGTTTTGTTTCTTTTATCATGCTTGGTTCACTTGATCAACATGTAAGTTCAGAATTCACATAAAGCAAAATCACTTCAAGAGATCAAGGAGAGAATAGATTCTAAAAGTCTGCAAGATCAAACACCATAATGAAACCATAAGACAACTTGTGGAGGCAGAACATGTTTTTCATTGACTTTGAAATTGAAAACAATAAATCAATAATCCATATATATCCAACAGTAAAAGAATAATAAAAGTGATCCAGTCAATCTGATCAGGAATCAGGATTCAAGCAATCGTCAAAATGACTTAAAAGTTAAAACCTACAAGAATGATAAAAAAATACTGCATTAACCCTTATTTCTAAAAAAGACGACCAAATAAACTCAGTTAAACAACCACAAAATGTTAAATGTTTCTCAACCAATATAATGTCCATTCATGGGTCTCAAATAAGAATATAAATGATCATCATATGATAACACAAAACAAAAGATAAATACCATCATGTTATTGCAACGGAAAAATGAAACAAATAGTCTCTAACAATCCCCTGTTCCTTAAATGTACTTTCTAGATAGAATGAAGGAATCAAACCTCTGCTCACGAGCTGAACCTCACACCACACAAGTCAGACACCAACCCTATATCACTCGAAAACTCTTCATCAAAGCAAAATATGGGCCTCCCAGTCCAGTTTAAAAAAAAAAATTTAAAGCTCAGTATTAGCCCAACTCCGATTCCATATGAAATAGATTTTTATCCATTTTTGTAGCCCAACCCTGACTGCAGCAAATAGTTTGATTTGTCCATATGAAATAGATTTTTATTAATAATTGTAGCCATTTTTATTTTATCTCAAAAAAAAAGGAGGATGCTGCCCCTGAACCCCTATCACACCAATTTTTTTTTCTTGCTACACCCCTATTTGCGCCCCCGAACCCCTATCAACAAAGTTTTGTTCATTTCTGGGTTGACCCAGTAAATGCCTGAGTGAAATCGACTCACTAGGTTGACTCGGTCAGTTTTTAAACCATCATTAGATTGCGTATTATGGAGACAATAAAAAACAACCCACTGCTTCATGCAGAATGAATAAAAAAAACGGCTGCGATAATGAATCAGAAACTAAAAAAACTACAAACAAACCCTTGATCTACAGGAACAAAAAAACCCTTGATATACACCCAGAAAAAAAAAACCTGCGATAGATCTACACCGAGAAAGAAAAAACCCTTGATCACTTTCCCCAAAACTACCCTATTGGATCCCACTGGTGTTGCTGACTGGAGGGGAGCTCGCACGACAGAGAGATAGAGAGAGTGACAGAGCGTGAGAGAGGGGGGTAAGAGAAGATAGCGTACCTGAAGGTGAACATCTTCATCTTCGGAAGTCGGTGGAGGCCACCGGAATTTTTTGAGGTCGCCGGAACTCGGAGCTCGCCGAAAACTCGAGAGAGAGAGAGAGAGAGGAATCAGAACGCGTGAAAAAACAAAACCCTAAGCCCCTTTCGATTTTATTTTTTCACGGGTTTTATAAAATACCCATTTTAACCTCGGTAAAAAATATATTCATGTGTAAAAAAAAAAATTTAAGGGCAAATTCGACCTTTCCATAATAGCGTCCCCCCTTTAAAGGGGTACGCGTACCTCTTTAAAGGGGTACGCGTCCCCCTTTAAAGGGGTACGCGTACCCCTTTAAAGAGGTACGCACTTCCCTTTAAAGGGGGGCGCGCTTCCCTTTAAAGGGGGACGCGCTTCCTCAATTGAACCTGCGCTTCCCCTCGCATTTCGGAAGCGCTGCGTTTCGCGCTTCTGAAGCGCGTCCCGGGGAAGCGCGCTTCCCCTATTCTATAGGCGTTTCCGGTAACTCTGATTTAATTTCATCTTTGAGGGATGATCCTCTTGTCTTTCTTAATATCTAATGATTCAAAAAGTTATTACTATTTTGTTTAAACCATTTTATTCTTGCTTTACAATATATTGTTGTTAAAAATTTTGCAACTCTTGGGCTAAAATATTTGTCTTGTGTACTTGGAGTCTTCTTTTGGTTTGTTCTTTCTATGCAGGATCTTTAAGATATGATACATTCGATACATCATGGAGATAACCAATGAAGGTGCTTGGGGATGATCACCAATAAAGGAGTTTTGAAGACTTATATTTGCAAGAATTTTATGAGATGTCATAAAGATGGAGATTTCTCTTGAAGACTTAGACTGCTTTCCAAGATTCTTTTTGTATTTCCAAACTTTCGGGATAACTTTCCCCGTTAAGTTTGAGAGAGTGTTAAAAATATATATACATGTCTATATATATAAAAATTATGTAATTCATTTGTAATACCCGGTAGGGGTATTTTTGTTATTTTACATAGTTGTTTTATAGAAACAACTATTTATTAAATTAGGTTATTTTATCTCTTTATTTTTGTAAATTTTCTTTTTTAATTCCCTTTTTGTACACGCATTAGGGATCCCACGTAGAGTCGTTGGGACCCCTAACGGTCACAAATCCCAACGTCTCTATGGGGAGCCCCCAATGGCTCTCCTTTTTGCTCCATTTTTTGTATAAATAGGGGTCATCTCCCCTTGTATTTGTAGGTCCTTTAAAGGCTCAACCCAATAAACATTCCCTTATATTTTCATGCTTGTACAGCCTTTTGGGCTTTCATATTGTCTCTTTGTGGACTTCTTGTTTGAATGCCGTAGTGCTTTGTGCATTCTTGGGTTACACTTTCGCCTATTTCCTTACAGTAACAATTTCAATCGAAAACAATGACTAAGAAGAAGATTTAAGAACCAAAGAAATTGTCATTTTTTTTGGGTGCTATCCAAGCTTATCCATAAGGAGACATCAAGCAAGAGGGGTTAGTTGCCTCACCTCCCAATCTTGACTCAGTAAGCGCTATAGAAACAAAGTAACACATACTTCTCAACTGAGAAGAAAGGGAAAAAATTTCACCTTGATGGAAGGGACCATTGCTATAGCTTCCTCCACCGTCTCAGGACAAAGGTTGCCAAGGACACAAAGCTGCAAAATCAGAACAAATGATTAGGTAAATACATTTTGGAAAGGGTGATTTCAAGTATTGTGGAGGGATTAAAAAAGATACCTCAAACTCAGCCAACTGGTACCTGCTGAGGATTCTGATTCTCCAGTCAAGAAATCAAAACTCGATGCTAGGACCAATAACATCTCATTTCAATGATGTATGAACTATCACAACCATGACCGTAGCTTCAATTCCACTTGTTCAGGAATTGATTCAAGCATGCAGTGAGAGAGAACTCTCATCACCACACACACACACACACACACACACACAGAGGACACAAACAGGATTTGATTGAGTCAGATGAGGCAACCGATTCCCAAGTCAGGTTATCTAAACTGATTAAATGCGGGAAAGGATGAAACAGAAAATAATTCCAATCTACCTATATAAAATTTTAAGAAGAAAATACCATTAATTAAACTCTTATGAAAGCCGCAAACAACTGACCAGCATGAATACAAAAAGCTTGCTATGAGTCTATGACAAAAAACAAATCAATGTACTAAATAACACCATAAGCAACCAAAGAATGAAAAATTTCCATCTATGTTTCATAGGTAAGAGTGTGGGTATGGGGTAATAATCAAGAAATAGATAGTTAATATTGGACACTTTTTATGTTTCAAGTTAACCACAAGTTGACCAGATCATAAAATGGATAAAAAAGATTGGTTGAAGTCTGAAAACAAGTTGACCCATGTCTTGGAGTACCAACACTAGTACCCATGTTGACACGGTCACACCATGTTCACACGGCACACCATGGGCACAGGGGCCGCGTAAAAGTACCATGTTACATAGATTGCTCCATTTCAAAGTATTATATCGCCTGATAGGAACAAAGGATTTTGATAAAATATGAATGCACAAAAATAATCCATTTTTCACAAGAGGGAGAAAATAAAAAAAAAAGAAAAATAAAAAGAAAAAGAAAAAGGTGTTCCGTTCATTTTACATAAATGCCAAATGGCTTGATCAAACTACATGTATGGAAAGGTAATGGCTTATGCTCACTTGGCAAGAAATTTACAGTTCATCAGACCAACGATAACTAAAAAAAAGAAGTTGGTCCACATTATGTACTTGAAATAGATAGAGACAGAGAGATATCAATCATCCCAAACAAAATATTACAGACAATGGAGAACGAAGCAGACATGCTATGATGCGACAAACCTGGGTTACTAAACCCCATGTGAATGAGGCTACACTCAACCAGTGATCAGGTATACATGTATAAGGTGTCTAATGATTTGAAACCAGGCAATTCAGGCAACACATAGAGACAATGTGGTCTAGCAACCCAAAGCAACTTCAAGGTAAGATAATAGTTTTTTTCCATATTATGCACATTTGTTTTCCATAATAAACTGGAGATGCACAATTGTTTTCTCCATATTATGCACTTATTGAAATATTATTTTACAGTTAATCAGAACAAAAAATAATTAGCATTTGAAGTTTTTCCATATTATGCATTTAATTGAAATAGTTAGAACCATATCAATATCACCAAATGAAATCTTACAGACAATGGAAAATGAAGCAGACATGCTACAGTGTGACAAACCTGGGTTACCAAACTCTATATGAACAAGGCCACACACAATCAACCATCAGGTATGAATGTATAAAGTGTCTAATGATTTGAAACCAGGCAATTCAGGCAACACATAGAGACATGTGGCCTAGCAACCCAAAGCAACTTGTTCAAGATTAGTTAATAGGTTTAAACTGAGGATGCACAAATGATTTTAGGAGAGATTCATGTATTTCAAAATCCAGCTACTACCATAGAACAAAAAAGAGTGCCATAATGCTTAGCAGAACCAAATTCAAGGATACTCTCTAACTTGCCTCACTGCATCAGGATTCTTATAACGACTGAAGCGTTTAACATACTGCAGTGACTTCTCAAATACCCTGGAAACAAAAATAGATTTGAAGATATACTTAAGAAAGGAGGAGCTGAAGCAATGTTAAGAAAACGGAATACATCTAATAGACTCACTGAGAAATTTGAGTTGTAGGATCATCAGACATTTGTTGTAGCTGCTCATATTTATGATCCAAAATCAATGCAACTTCACAGTTCATCAAACATTTGGCCTTCAGAAACTCTGCCAGATGAAAAAAAATGTATCAAGGGAAAAAACCAAGGCAAGTTATACTATCACATGAAAAGACTGCTGCTATGTTGAAAGAAACTAACTCAATGAGCCCACAGCCGTTGCCACAAAGAATCAAGGCTAATTTCTGTTAGTATTTTAACCCCACGTTATACTCTGTATATGTTTTACTTTGAACAGATTGAACTTAAACCCACATCACTTATCATTCAACAAAAGACAAACAAATCCACTATGTTTTACGTAAAGCAATACGCGAAGTAGCTCCCCATATAGCAGTAAAAGCAAGACGTCTAGGTGGATCGAATCATCAAGTTCCCATTGAAATAGGATCTACACAAAGGAAAACACTTGCCATTTGTTGGTTATTAGGGCATCCCTAAAATGTCCGGGCTGAAATATGGCTTTCAAATAAAGTTCCGAATTAATTGATGTTGCCAAGGGGAGTGGCGGTGCTATACGCAAAAAGGAAGAGACTCATAGAATGACAGAGGCCAAAACAGCCTTTGCACATTTTTGTTGGGAACTGTTATTTCCCTAATTTTAGTTTAATGAGAACAGAACATGGGTCATCAATTTTTCTGTTCATATGAAATCAACATCATCCACATTCATCCAGAAGTTATCTCTTACTTCGTTTTCTCTTTGGGGTGCAAAAATCAGCGATCACATATGTTACATGAATGCTGATATAAGTATTGGCATCAGCAGTGGGTGTGAGCTTTGAAAAACTATATATATATATATATATATATATATATATATATATATATATATATATATATATATATATATAGAGAGAGAGAGAGAGAGAGAGAGAGAGAGAGAGAGAGAGAGAGAGAGAGAGATGCTCCACCCTAGAGTTACCGGAAGCTTCTTATATAAAAAACAAGACATTAATGTATATCAAAAACAAAAATGCAAAATGGACAAATATATTTGCAAACAACAAATAAAAGGATCATTGAGATAGGTATTGAAAAATGGAATTCAAAAGAAAAATTCAAAAATCTAATCAAGAAATCACCGACCTTCACCAATCTTCAGCTCTGCAGCATTCTCTTCTTCCTCTCCTGACATCTTCAAATGCAAACAAATAAGAACGACAGTAAAAAAATCACACATTTAAGGATTTAATACGGCAGAAAGTGACTAAATAATTAAGGAAAAAATGGGGTTTTACAGGAAAACTATCTTATGAAATTTCTATAGTGATATTTTCATAAAAAAATGCTGAAGATAGTCCTTGCATGTCATGGGGGGAATGGACCTACTGGACGTCAAGACTCAAAACAAACCCTGGATCTCCAAAAAGCTTTTGGTGGTGATGATGCTGATAGTGATCGGTTATGGAGGTTAATGCTGTATAATAGTTCATATTTTCTTGATCAGATCTATAAAAAATTGTACCAAAAGTATATATTCAAGGCTCATAGGCCTGGTTTCCCTCATGCTAAACCACCCTTTTTGTTCTAGTTACTATTTTGTGCAGGCAAGTTGCCAACATCATCATTGTATGTGCGCACACATGTAACTTAGAATGTGCAAAAAAGAAATCCAGATTTTGGTTTTCTGCACGTTTGGCACAGGATGCCAGTAATGCATGGGACTCAAACACAAAGTACAGTGTACATCGAAATCATTCTATCAAGATCATAGTTCAACTATATTGCAACACAAAACAGTTTATATAATTATGTGAGGAGTCTAACAATTTGAATCAGGTTCTAGCCTGCCCAATCGGACGAACCTTTTTTATTTGAACTGGAAACCAGATTTTAAACAAGGTCATGGCCTCTCTTGTAAACCCAAATCCTCAAATCAAGAAACTTGCCTATTTACAAATTAATACTAGCGGAAATATGAAACGGCATTAGCATAACTAACAATATATGAAACGGCAAGAATCGTTAAAGAATGAATAGATGATTAAAAATATTTTGCATTCAAACAGATGAAGAAACATCATAGAATGAATTAAAAAAATCAGTAAATAATGCTATAGGCTTCATTCGGTCTTGAATTTTACAAACCAAGGTAGGAAAAAAAAGGATGTATATATATCAGAAATTTCATTCATAATCAAGTTAGGAACTACGGGATTTTAATCCAATCTCAACATGATTACCGCCAAACATTGATAAAAATCGCACCCAGGTTAGAGTTTTTCCGAGAATTCGTGTTGTAAACCTTCCTCGCAAAAGAACGAGTTTTTCCAGCGTTCCGAAAAGACAGTTTTCATTTGTTCTCTTCAGTTTTCAAAGTTTTATTGGAGAAAGGGGTGTTCTAAACGGAGTTACGATAACCATGGGCATTACATGGGATGCCATCACTTTTTGGGTTAAACCACCACGTTGGTGGTGGATGTGGGTAACTTCCCCACATAAATATTGTTCCTTCCGTTAAACTCATTACCGAATAAAAGGATGGTTGTTCAACAGTTTCCATTAGGTGATTATAAGAGGGTTTCATAAGCAACCCATGAAGTATGCTAAATACAAAGATTAGGAGGGAAGAGGTCGACTCATCGTCTGCATACGGAGGCCTGCGCTTGTGGTGGTTGCAGATCGGCTGAGTTGAAGAGAGCCCTTTTCCGGCAACGTCCTCCGCCCTCCGATAATGGTCGCCTCAGGTACGCTCTGCTTTTCTGTTTTGTTTTATGCAGGGCCACCACCACACATGGATGCCGATTGTGGCTTCGCCGGAAACCCCCATCCGACCCAACATTGGGTTATGGGCCCACACTCCGCTTCCGCTGCGGGGTGTGCTCTCGGTCGACCAGCAAAGCAGGTCACCATAGGGTGACACTACTGCTGGTCACCGGCGACTGTCGCCGTTGGGCGACAGACTGATTAAAAAAAAACTGTTTTGGGGGGTTTTCTGTCGGTGAGGACACCGCCGGCGTTTCACTCCTCATCCGTCATTAAAAAGCGTTGCTGGAACCGTCGCCGACGACTATTGAGTCACCGGATTTCTGAAAAAGGCTCCTGCAGTTTCCAGTTTTTTGTCGGCGGATGGATGGCTGCTTTTGTCGGAGAAGAGACGCCATCAGCGGCGACATTGGTCGCCGGCTGACAGGTGGCATAAGTCGGCGGCGTTGATCGCCGGCAGGCGGCGGCGGCCATCGCCCTCTGCATATGCGGTGAGTGAAACTGCGAAATAGGGTTTTGAAAACCCTATTTCGTATTTCACGTTTTTAACGGGATCCATTTTTTGGATCCGGTATGTACCGGATCCGACCCGGATAAAGGAACCCCGGGTTAGACCCGGATCCGGTAAGTACCGGGTCCGACCCGGATAAGGTAAATACCGGGTCTGACCCGGATCCGGTTAATACCGGGTCCGACTCAGATCCGGTTAATACTGGGTCTGACCCGGATCCAGTTTGTACCGGGTCTGACCCAGATCCAGGTCTTTACCGGGTTTGACCCGTATCCATATAACCTCGGGTCTGACCCAGATCCAGATAACCTCGGGTCTGACCCGGATTCAGATAAGTATCGGGTCCGACCCGGATCCGGCCAATACCAGGTCCGACCAGGATCCGTCCTGTACCGGGTCCAACCCAGATCCAGATAATTCCGGTTCTGACCCGGATTCGGTTACAATTGGGTATGACCCGGATCCAGAAGGGTCCAGGCACTATTTGGCCTGAACCGGATCATGGACTGACTCAGCCCTTTTCCGGGACCGGTTCAGAGCCGTTTTTGGCTGGTTCCTTCCAGTTTCTCACCGGTTCCGAGATGCTAAGACTCTGTTTTCTTAAATATAAGAAAATACGGGGATTTTGGCATACGGTTATAGGATTTTTATGAACTTTTGTTCATACTTGACCCGGTTCATAAGGTTCAGAACCGGTTCGGACCCTTGGATGACCGGTTCAGGGCTGTTTCAGACCGGTTCAGAGTACTTTAAGACCGATTCGTGAAACATATTACAAGTTCATTTAGTTTTAGAACCATTTCAAAGGTCATATGTCTGGTCTATTCGGTTTACGGACTATTTTAAGATATTATTTTGTATATAATATTGGCATTAAGGATAGTCAGATAACTTAGTGTATTCATGTCACCAAAGTGACTGAATACATGTATGTTGTCAAAATATTGTACTATCATATGGTTTTAGTCAATATTACTGTTGTACTTATATTCATGAAACGATAAATGACCCAAAGGTAGTTTTATCGTGTTTGGAATTTCAGTAGGGTAGAATAAGGTAAATGTGTCGAGATACATCACACATGAGTATCCAAAGGTACCTTGTGTTGATGGTCTAACTTCACAAGAACCTTAGTTTTACCGAATATGGTCGGTAGGCGAAGTGGTTTCACGTGTCAGAGCTCTTACCAAAGTAGGACTCTGATGACCCCCTTCACTCGTCTGGAAAGAAGCATATCAAGGGCCTTTATTATTTTGCTTTTTCCACTAAAGTTTTAGTCTCGTATGAATGCTTCCTGATACGTGTATTTTGTCATGCAGTTTCTAGTTCTGTGATTTTAGATGGCGCTTGCTCTATACCTTTTCTAGATGGATCTAATTTTAGTGATTGGAAAGAAACTGTTCTTTTTGCATTAGGGTATATGGATCTAGATCTGGCCCTAAGGATAGATGAACCTGCTGCCCTCACTGATCAGAGCATTGCTGATCAAAAGATTGCTTTTGAGAAGTGGGAGCGCTCGAATAGGCTTAGCCTATTGCTTTTGCAATATAAAGTGGCTAAGAACATTCACAGTGTCATCCCACAATGCAGAACAGTGAGAGAATTCATGAATGCCATTGAGGTACGGTTTGTGAGTTCAAACAAGGTCAGAGCCAGTACCCAGATGTCAAAACTTATATCTATGAAATATACTAGAGGGGGAAACATTCGCCAGCACATTTTGGAGATGAGAAACATAACGTCTCAACTGAATGACATGAAGCTCACCATCTTTGATTCTTTCCTAGTGCATTTAGTCCTAACATCCTTACCCTTGGAATACAGACCTTTCAAAATCTCGTACAATACACATAATGATGAATGGACATTTAATGAACTTATGTCCAAGTGTGTTGAAAAAGAAGAGAGGATGAAATGTGAGAAGGTGCAGAGTACACATATGGCTTCTCATATATTCAAGGTAGGACCAAGGAAGAATGCATTTAAGAGAAATGCTAGGAAGAAGCCAACTGGGGATAAGTCATCCCAAGATAAGCAATCCAACTCTGCTCCCATAAAGTGCTTCTTTTGCAAGAAGAAGGGACACATGAAGGCAAATTGCATAAAGTATAAGAAGTGGTTGGCACTACAACAAAGCAGTAGATTAGCGACGACCACATTCTGTCGCTAATCCGTCGCTAACATGGTTAGTGACGGATTAGCGACAACGAGGCGACAGTATGCTTACGTCGCGAATATTTCGACGCTAACTGGCGACAGAATTATTCCGTCGCCAGGTCCGTCGCTAATTGCGACGGAATAACGAGCGCTATATTCCGTCGGTACTAAACGGCGACCACGGCTTGGCGACGGATTTACTTTCGTCGCTATGCCGTCGCTAGATTACTATGAATAGCGACAGATGGTTCCGTCGCTAATCCGTCGCAAACACGAAAAAAAATTAAAAAAATTATTTAAAAATTAAATACCGAGAACTGTACAATTTCTATTTCCTGTACAATTTATATTTCCTGTAAATAAAAAACAAACCACACAAAAAAATTCATATAACAAGAATCTACAACAATTAATCATTCCACCTTAAAATTAAGAAGTTTAATTATTTACAATTCAACAATTACAATTAGGAAAAATAAAAAAAATAAAACTTCTTCAACACAGTCCTCTAATCATCGCCAAGATTTTGTGCGTCTTCTTGTTCATTGTCTTTATCTGTCCCTTCAGCTCCACTACGCTGATTATCGCTAGCAGCCTACACAAGAAAAGAACAGTTAGTATTGATAAACAAAATATAATGAAATAAATTACACACTATATGTGATTCTATCATGTGCTCATGTCTGATCTAAGGCAATAAAAAAACTCTATATGTGATTCTATCATGCTCATATATGCTCTAAGGCAGACAAAAAGTTATATATATATATATATATATATATATATATATATATATATATATATATATATATATATATATATATATATATATATATATATGATTCTATCATGCTCATATGTGTGCTAAGGCAGTCAAAAAATTGAATATGTAATTATAGCATGTTCATATGTGTTCTAAGGCATCTAGAAAAACTCTATATGTGATTCTACCATGCTCAGATGTGCTTTAAGGCAGGCAAAAAACTATATATGTGATTCGATCATGCTCGTATGTGTGCTAAGGCAGTAAAAAAATTGAATATGTGAATATAGCATGCTCATATGTGCTCTAAGGCAGGCAAAGCAAAAATTTTTATATGTGATTCTATCATAAATGATATATAACATGTTCATATGTGTTATAAGGCAGTAAAAAAACTCTATATGTTATTATAGCATGCTCATATGTGTACTAAGGCAGTCAAAAAACTGAATATGTGATTATAATATGCTCATATGTGTTCTTAGGCAGTCAAAAAACTGAATATGTGATTATAGCATGCTCATATGTGTTCTAATGCAGTCAAAAAAACTTTATATGTGATTCTATCATGCTCATATGTGTTCTTAGGCAGACAAAAAAACTTTATATGTGATTATAGCATGCTCATATGTGCTCTAATGCAATAAAAAAACTCTATATGTTATTATAGCATGCTCATATGTGCTCTAAGGCAGGCAAAAAACTCTATATGTGATTCTATCATGCTCATATGTGTGCTAAGGCAGGCAAAAAACTGAATATGTGATTATAGCATGCTCATATGTGTTCTAATGCAGTCAAAAAAACTTTATATGTGATTCTATCATGCTCATATGTGCTCTAAGGCAGACAAAAAGTTATATATATATATATATATATATATATATATATATATATATATATATATGATTCTATCATGCTCATATGTGTGCTAAGGCAGTCAAAAAATTGAATATGTGATTATAGCAAGTTCATATGTGTTCTAAGGCATCTAGAAAAACTCTATATGTGATTCTACCATGCTCAAATGTGCTTTAAGGCAGGCAAAAAACTATATATGTGATTCGATCATGCTCGTATGTGTGCTAAGGCAGTCAAAAAATTGAATATGTGAATATAACATGCTCATATGTGCTCTAAGGCAGGCAAAACAAAAAATTTTATATGTGATTCTATCATAAATGATATATAGCATGTTCATATGTGTTCTAAGGCAGTAAAAAAACTCTATATGTTATTATAGCATGCTCATATGTGTGCTAAGGCAGTCAAAAAACTGAATATGTGATTATAATATGCTCATATGTGTTCTTAGGCAGTCAAAAAACTGAATATGTGATTAGAGCATGCTCATATGTGTTCTAATGCAGTCAAAAAAACTTTATATGTGATTCCATCATGCTCATATGTGCTCGAATGCAGTAAAAAAAACTTTATATGTGATTCTATCATGCTCATATGTGCTCTAAGGCAGACAAAAAAACTTTATATGTGATTATAGCATGCTCATATGTGCTCTAATGCAATAAAAAAACTCTATATGTTATTATAGCATGCTCATATGTGCTCTAAGGCAGTCAAAAAACTGAATATGTGATTATACTTGAGAGGGACCTGGAATCGAAGATCCCCTATTCTGAACAGCGGCCTTGATCTCATTTCGGAGAAAGGGGGCGACAGTGTATTGGAAGTAGTTATTCAGTGATTCATTAATGATCTCGCGTACATCATCACCGAAAAGAATAGTCGGCTGCTTGGAGCTTATGTCGGCGCAAGAAGTCAGTGAGCCGTAACTGGAAGAACCAATAACTGGTGAAGTGTTCATATTACTCTCAAACCCGAACACGCGACATTTTTTGGGTTCACCTGCTGCAGTCACCCATGCTGTAGGATCAAATGATGGATGCTGAGTAGCGTCATCGCCATATCGCTCTACCATCTGTTGCTCATATGCCTCCTACAAAATAATGTTTAAAGTATTCATTAATAATTAATGATAACATTATGATAACTTGCATATATATTGCAATGATTATTAATAGAATTAATATATACCGTTGTCGTTCTCGCCTTCTCTGATACGAAGACTCCCGTGGTCTTCCGTTTATGTGTTTCTACAAACACATCCTTATATGGTACACTGCCTCCTTTTTCTGCTTCCTGCGAAGTTAAAGGACAAAAGATTTAGTACACAAGTTTGCAACAATACTTATAAAATTAATATTATATATTGATGAGTTACCATTTTCTTTAGGTGGCTCCCAAATGTCTTAGATCCACCTGTGTGTAGATGGGCTTCGGGCATCTTCGATCGATTTTGTGCAGCCTTCGCAGAGCGATTTCTAAATGCATCTCCCGCCCACTTATCGCACATTTCATCCCAGTAATCTCTCCTGATAGTAATAGAACCATGGCCCTTCCACAGTAATGGATCATCTACTACGCCAGATGCTTTTTTTGCTGCAGTCTTCATAGTGTGCAGCATGTCTGCAAATCGATTGGCAGCCACCTTCTGCCACACCTTCCTTGCATCATTTTCTTCCACCGTAGTTGCAAAGCGATTCGAAGCCTACAAATATTTTCAGAAAGTTAGTAGACATTGCTTAAATAAATTAAATATGAAACACATTAACTATGAGGAACAACTGTATACCATGAATGATGATCACAATCTGTCTAACACCTCCTTTGGGTACTCTTTCCATTGAGCAACTGGTCCTGGTAGATGTTGAAGAAGTGAATTCCTAATCTCCCGTACTACTTCTTGTGGCTCAAACCTCGTGCTGCACATGAATTGTTACACAGTAAATATCAATATAAAATATTTAAAAGATATGCAATAATTGAAAACAAAATACTTACGGTCGATTATTGATATATACTATTCGAATGAGTCTTCTTGTGCCAGCCTGAGAAGACCCTGTTTCCTGTGTTGGCTGTTGACTTGTGTGATCAACTGGTGTAGGTGGGTCATGTACAGGCGCAACATCATCTGTAAAAAAATACATTAGAAATTCTCAAAATGCGCATTTGAACTAATCAAGCATCCAATTAGTTATATGATATACCTATCACAGGAGCCCGTGAAGATGAAGGCTGAGCCTGGCTACTACTGGATGAGCGACCACTATAACCTCCACGAACCATATTCTAACAAATAACATATGTCATACAATACATTCAAATAATTCACATCAAGTATTACAATGCATTCAAGTCATTCACATCAAGCATTGTAATGCATTCAAATAATTCAAATCATTCACATCAAATCATTCGTTAATTGCATAATTTATAATACATTCAGATAATTGAAATGATTCACATCAAGTATTACAATGCATTCAAATCATTCGTATCAAGTATTAATATACATTCAAATAAAATTTTTAATCATTCACACCAAGTATTGCAATATAACTCACATCAAGTATTACAATGCATTTAAATAGAGGTTTGTAGTATAAGATTTTGCTCACTAGCTTGAGAATTCTTCCTCGTCACTAGTTTGACTTTCTTCTTCTTCTTCATTGTTTGCCCATCCACTTGATACATCATTTGGATCACATTCCTCTATGAATGTTTCATCGGCCAATGAAGATATGACATGCATATCATGCGCAACATCGTGACCATAATCGAAGTCATAGACATCATCTGATTGATAGTAATCACTGTCTTCAGCTAACTCATCTTCCTGTAACTGATCATACTCGGGGTATAGTTTGGATTTCACCTTGCAAACTGCCCACCATTCATTTCTATCTGACTTTTTTATACTTGGATATGAAGTATAATAAACTTGTTGAGCTTGCGAGGCTAATATGAATGGTTCATATGTTCCAAACCTGGATTTATGATTCACCTCCACAATGCCTCAAGCTTTGTCGAGTCTTGTTGCAGTTGGATCAAACCAATGACACTTGAATATCATAACCCTGTTATTCATGCCTAAGTAAGTCAACTCCATTATTTCCTCTATAACACCGTAGTAATCATGTTCATTTTCACCGTAGTTGCTACCCTTGATACACACGCCACTATTTATCGTTGATTTGTTTATACCGTAGTCTTTTGTATGGAATCGATAACCATTTACGATATACCCGTTGTAGCATTGCACAACTTTGGTCAGACCATTTTCTAAATCACATATTCCTTGATCTTTAACATCACCATGGCGAACCTACGCACAGACATAAACAATTATTGTGATCACGATCAATTAAGTAACTTAGTGTTGTTTATGAGTACAAAATTTATGTTAGCTTCTTTACCAACTGTTTCAACCACTCCATAAACTTAGTTTCACGTTCTTTTTGTACTTCTGCATCAGTGAGATGTGAAACTTCGCTTTGCAACTCCAGATCAAATCGTCTGCAAACCACAAATACTTATATTACCGAGCCATGTATCCACATATAGAACATAAAAGGATTTATAATTGAGTTGCATATACATATACTTACTCGATGTATGGGTCGATCACTGAGCAATTAAAAAGAATATAGATGTGTGTTGCATCTTGCTCTCGATCTGTCAATAGCCTTGATCGGCAACTACCAAATGCATGCCCAAGTGGTTGAAATATCGACAGCTTGTCAGCTACAGTTACTTGTTCTTCATCATCGTTACGGGGTGGGCATGTGTAACGTGTTGGAATATGAGGTTCGAAGTACATAGATGAAAAATTTGAAATCTCTTCTAAAGTGTACGCCTTACAAATAGATCCTTCTACTCTTGCTTTATTACGAACCTTTTTTTTTAGGTCGAACATGCATCTGACAAGAATATACATTTCAAATTTTAAATATCTGTCATTAAAGAGACAAATATAAAAAAACATATACCTTTCAAATGGGTACATCCATCGATATTGCACAGGGCCACCAACCCTTAGTTTATATGGCAGATGTATGATCAAATGTTCCATAACATCAAAAAATGCTGGCGGAAATATCTTTTCTAACAGACAAACAGTGGTGATGACAGAGTCCTCGAGATTCTTTACATCTGATACAACGACCACCGATGCGCACAATGTTCTGAAAAATCCGCTCAACTCAGACAATACCCCCCATATAGGATTGTCTAACATATCATGGAATGCTAGGGGTATCAATCGTTGCATAAAGATATGACAATCATGGCTCTTCAACCCATATAACTGTCCATCGTCAATCTTCACAGCCCGAGCAATGTTAGAGACATATCCATCTGGAAATCTCAGTTGTCTCAACCATTGACATACATGTTTTATTTGATCAGGTCCGAGCATGTACTTCGCCTTTGGTTTCAGTACTTTGCCATTATACTCTTTGAGTTCCAATTCTGGTCTTTTACATATTAATTTTAAATCCATACGGGCCTTCGGATTATCCTTCGTTTTTCCTTTAATATTCATTACTGTATTGAACACATTATCAAACACATTTTTCTCTACATGCATCACATCCAAATTATGTCGTATCAATAGGGTCGGCCAATACGATAGTTCCAAAAAAATAGATTTTTTCGTCCAATTGTGATCCTTCCCAAATCCACGGAAGGGTGTAGGACTGCGGGCATCTGTTAATACATCTGGAAAGTATCGCAATCTTCTTAGAATCTCTATGCCGGACAATCTTGAGGATGGACCTTCCGTTTCAGTTGTGCCTGCTTTAAATGCATTCTTTTGACGTCGGAACAGATGATCGCTGGGTAGAAATCGACAATGACACTCAAACCAGCAAGGCTTCCTTCCATGCCTCAATCTAAAAGCTTTGGAATCCTCCATGCAGTACGGACAAGCCAACCTCCCATGTGTGCTCCAACCAGATAACATACCATATGCAAGGAAGTCACTGATTGTCCATAGAACAACGACCTTCATGTTGAAAATTTGTTTTTTGTGGGCATCATACGTGGTAACACCGTCATCCCACACTACTTTTAATTCATCAATCAATGGCCTTAGATATACATCAAGATTTTGGCCAGGTGAGGTCGGACCAGGGATCAACAGAGACAAGAAAAGATTTGGACGTTTCATACACAAGCTTGGTGGAAGGTTGTATGGAGTTACAAATACTGGCCAGCATGAGTATGAAGTTGATCTACCCCCAAATGGATTAAATCCATCTGTACATAGACCGAGTCTAACATTTCGCACTTCTATTGCGAAGTTCTGATGAGTACGATCAAAGTGCTTCCAAGCTTCAGCGTCAACAGGATGCGTGATCTTGTTTTCATCGTGTCGAACTTTATTTGCATGCCATCTCATGTGTTTAGCTGTCCTTGAAGACATATACAATCGCTGCAATCTAGGAGTGATAGGAAAGTAGCAGAGCGACTTGTATGAAACTTCATTTGATCTCGTGCTACCATTGCCTCTTGTCTTTGGCTTGAACCGAGGATGCCCACATGACGAGCATGATATGTCGTTTTCCTGCTCCTTGAAATACAACATGCAGTGATTTGGACAAACATCAATCTTTTTGTAACCCATACCTAGAGCGTTGACCATAACTTTCGCACGATAGAAATTTTGTGGCAATTTTTCATCTTTAGGCAACATACTCTTCACAATCATGCACAAATGGTCAAAACATGATTGACTCAAATTATACTCGGACTTCAAATTCATTAGTTGAAGAACTGCAGACAAGATAGTGTGACTCTCACAACCGTTCCAAAGTGGCTCATCAGCATCTCTAAGTAAATCATAAAATCTACTAGCTGCATCGTTTGGTGATTCTTCATCTACGGCAGTTCTTACATCACTAGAACTCATAGCAGAACCCAGTTCTGTTCCTGCGGCATCAAATATCAAATTCGTATGTGGATTATCGTGCACCACATTCACCCGTGCATTAAAATCGTTTCTAAATTCTTCTCCATGAAACATCCAGTTCTGATAATCACTCACAAAACCCTTCCTGTATAGGTGATGTCTAACGCCATGAGGTTCTACAAATCGATTATTCTTATAAATCTTGCAGGGACACCTAATCCGACCTGTGGGATCTACTGTACTGACACTTGCCGTTGCAAATTCAATAAAACTGTCAATACCATCCATATATTCATGCGATAACTCATTGTCCACTATCCTACGGTACATCCATTCACGGTTTGGAGTCATTCTGTCGTATGATGTTACGAATAGTATCCTAACCAGTTAAAAGAGAACCATCAGAATGCTATGATGAAGAAAATATCAAATTTATCATGCAATATATGATGTCATACAATCACAAGAATTATGATGCATGCATTGATAACTTAATATTTTATGTGCAAACTATTCATGACACGATACATTCATTTGAAGCATGCTTTCAGTATACAATTTCACATGGAAGACATAATCAAATTGAAAGTAACTACATGTAAGCATGGATACAATCACATCAAACATTGCAATACATCGAAATAATTCATATCAAACAAATATCAAACATGTACCTGCAGCAAACACACTTCAATATCCCACTAACTACTACCATGCCTAGCATGGACCCCGTACTCCAAAAATAAGAACAGTTCCATATTCATACATTAAAATCATGCTCAGCATGATCTCCGAACTCCAACAAAGCAGTCCTAGATATTAACAACTAAGTGAGTGTGTGAACAATAAAGTGTTACATTCAATAAATTAAATAACATGTGATGCACTTGCATCACTTACTCACTATGGGTATTTACCCGATTTGCATTGTTTTTGTCACTTACTTACCACGGGTGGCGGGGCACAAGCGAGTTCCGTTGAGAAATCTGCAAAAAACACTGTGTTAAAATGAATATTGAAGCTAATTAGGGAAACGCAAACACTTATGCAATGCAAAAAACAACTAAACTGATGATGATATATCTAATGATGAAATGCGATGAAATAAAGTGTGCAAGTAATGTACTGCAATGAATATTGAAGCTAATTAGGGAAACACAAACACTTATGCAAAGGAAGCAAAAAGACTAAACAGAACTTTTACAAGAATGAAAAACTAAAAGATTAACAAAAATTAGCAGAACAAGAAATGCAGACAAGGAATTATCTAAACATGAAATGCAATGATGAAAAGCAAACACAGAAAAATGAAACAAGAAAATAACGAGAAAAACACAATTGGTAATTGAAATACAGAAAACAGAAAAATGAACTTGTAAAAAAATCCAGGAAAATAAAATTTGAATGAAATAAACATAAAAAAATCAAATAAAAGCATGAAACATAAAATTGGACAAACAAAATTTTGAATGAAAGAAAAGAAAACAGGTAAAAATTAAAAACAGGAAATTAGAACCAGAAATTAAAAACAGGAACAATTAACAACAGAAAAAAAAAACTAAAAACTATACCTAATGTAAACAGTAAAGCAAACAGAAAATTACTGAAAATTCAGAAAAGAAAAACAGGTAATGCAATGCTGAAAAAGAAAGCAAACAGGAACCGACTCAATTGAAAAGCAAGAAATTCAACAATGATAAAAAAATAAAAAATTGACATCAAACAAGACATAAAATGAAAATCAGATTTATGCTAAAGATGAAAACAGGAATTGGAATAGTTCGAGAATTAGGAAACACAAATCTATTACGATGACTGAATCATAATGCAGAAACACTGAATTAAAAACAAATAGAGACAATTGAATGTAAACTGAAAGTGTAATGCAGAAAAAAAACACAAGAAATAAAAAAAAACATGAAATTGACGACTGTAAAACAAGAAAAATTAACAATGAACAACAACAATCGACAAACAATGAAAATAAAAACTCAGATTTATGAACCGATTAAAAAAATTTGCAGATGCTTAAGATGGGAAACAGAGAAACAAATGCTAATTCGATCTATTGTTTTTTTCTTTTCTTTTTTATTTCTCTTGTTTTTTTTTTATTCTCTTTTATACAGAATTAATGGAAGAAGAAGAAAATGCAGATGAGGAATCGGAAGAAGAAGAAGAAGAAGAAGAAGAAGAAGAAGAAGAATGAAGATGACTTACCGTACCGGAAATGATTACCTGCGCGTCGCCGGGCGGTGGTGGGAGGCTGACGGGGAGCGGGAGCTGGCGAGCGGTGGACGGCTGGCGAGCGGTGGACGGCTGGCGAGCGGTGGACGGCTGGCGAGCGGTGGCTGGCGAGCGGTGGATGAGGAGCGGCGGCTGGCGAGCGGCGGCGGCCGGGCGGTGGCGAGAGCCGACATGCGGCGGGAGGGAGAGGGCGACGAGCGGGAGCAAGACAGCGAAACAGGAAAAAGAGAAAGAGGGATGGGATTAGGGATTTACGTGACATTTAGCGACGGAATAATTCCGTCGCTAAGCCGTCGTAAATCAAAATACCAAAAAAGCGACGGAATATATTCTGTCGCTACGCCGTCGCTAATTAGCGATGGATTAACGACGACAGAGTTCCCTCTCTAAATCCATCGCTAAAATGGTGTTCTTGTACTAAGAATTAGCGACAAAAAATTGCAGTCGCTAATCCGTCGCTAAGTAGCGACAGATTCGCGATAAAAGTTGTTTCCTCGCTAATCCGTCGTGAATTAGCGACAGATTGTATCTCTAGCTAATTTGTCGCTAATTAGCGACGGAAAAAATCCGTCGCAAATTTCCGTCGCTAATTAACAATTTTCTTGTAGTGTGGAAAAGAGAGGTAATTTGTCATTAGTTTCTCATAAATGTAATTTATTACATATTCTTGAAAATAGCTGGTGGATTGATTCTGGTGCTACTGTTCATATTTCCAACTGTCTACAGTTGTTCCTGAGCAGAAGGGAACCAACAATGCATGAAAAAACATCTATTCGGAAAACAAGATGCGTTCACATGTGAAGGGTGTTGGAACCTACAAGATTACTCTGGATACGGGCGTAGTTTTAGATCTTCATGATGTCTTTTATATCCCATCGTATAGTAGAAACTTAATTTCAATTTCAAAGTTGGATAAATTTGGATATTGTTTTAAGTTTGAAAATTTCAAATTGTTCATATTCAGAAATTCAATTGAAATTGGTTCTGCATCTGATTATGATAGTTTATATAGATTGAATGTGAAGATCCAAACTTAGGAGTCTCTGACTTCTGAATATGCATTGATTGGAAATAAACGTAGCATGACAGATGATAAATCTTATATGCTTTGGCATCGAAGGTTGGGTCATATCTCTGAAAAGAGAATAAAGAGACTTGTAAATAAAGGGATCTTGCAATCTCTAGATTTTACTGACAATGACCTATGTGTTGATTACATAAAGGCTAAGCATACAAACACATATAAAGAGGATGTCAAATGCTGTAGTGAGATATTAGAAATAGTCCATACGAATGTATGTGGATCGTTTTCTCCTTGTTACACAGGCAAAAAATATTTTATCACCTTTATTTATGACTATTCTCGGTATATGTATCTCTACTTGATTTTCGAAAAATCTGATGTTTTTCAGATGTTTAAAGAATTTAAGAAAGAAGTAAAGAAACAAACCGATAAAGTTATTAAGATAGTCAGGTCTGATAGAGGTGGCAAATATTATGGTAGATTTACTGAGATGGGGCAAAGGGAAGGACCATTAGCGCGATTTCTTAAAGAGGAAGGCATTGTGCCTCAATATACCATGTCTGGTAGTGCCTATTAGAATGGTGTAGCTGAAAGGAGAAATCATACGCTTAAGAAAATGGTCAGGGCCATGTTGAATTATTCAACACTTCCCAAAAAGTTTTGGGGCGAAGCCTTAAGGACTGTTGTGCATATTTTGAATAAGGGTCCTACGAAATCTGTGCCTAAAACTCCTTACGAGTTGTAGACAGGTAGGAAACCATCACTGTCTTATATACACATATGGGGATGTCCTGCAGAGGCTAAACTGTATAACCCCCACATTAAAGCCTTTGATCCAAGAACAACCAGTGAATATTTCATTGGTTATGCAGAAAGATTAAAAGGATACAAGTTTTATTGCCCATCTCACTCACCACAGATTGTTGAAACGGATAAGGCTAAATTCCTAGAAGATGGTTCAGTAGGATTGAGTGCACTTCAAAGCCTTGGTTTTGAGGAAGTACAAGATCCAGTTTCGTCATCTGTTAAGGAAAACATCGAAAGATACCACATTGTTATTCCTAATGATGGTGTGGTTGATCATTCGATTGTTAATGCACAAATCCAAAGTGAACCTATTGTGGACAATGCGGAAGAGCACGAACGGGATGATCAAGTTCAATCTGAGCCTAAGGAACGACCTGTTTGGAGATCCACAAGGATTAGGAGATCTGCCATACATCCTGATTATGTGGTGTACTTTCAGAAGCCTGGTGATTTCATAGATATGGATAATGACCCGTTGACTTTTATGGAAGCTGTTGAAAGCAAACAATCTTCCCACTAGATAGAAGTCATGAAAAAAGAGTTAGACTCTATGGCTAAAAATCAAGTGTGGGATCTTGTCACGTTACCTAAAGGAGTAAAACCCGTAGGGTGTAAATGGGTCTTTAAGACCAAGAAGGACTCCAAAGGTAACATAGAGAGACATAAAGCAAGATTGGTTGCTAAAGGATTCACCCAGATGGAGGGCATTGACTATAATGAGACATTCTCTCCTGTCTCAACTAAAGAGTCAATGAGGATTATTCTAGTCCTTATAGCTCATTATGACTTAGAGCTACATCAGATGGATGTGAAAACAACGTTCCTCAACGAGGATCTGAATGAAGAGGTATACATGGAACAACCTCTTGGTTTCTCTGAAAATGATCGTTTGGTTTGCAAGCTTAACAAATCAATATATGGACTTAAACAGGCCTCCCGACAGTAGTATATTAAATTTTTTCAAGTCATTGTGACTTTCGGGTTTACAGAAAATATTATTGATCAATGTATATACCTTAAAGAAAGTGGGAGTAAGTTCATTATATTGATGTTGTATGTGGATGACATCTTACTTGCAACCAACGATATAAAGTTACTTTCAGAGACAAAACAGTTTCTTGCATCACATTTTGATATGAAAGATATGGGTGAGGCTGCTTACGTTCTTGGCATTGAGATCCGTCGAGACCGAGCAAAAGGTTTTCTAGGCCTCTCTCAAAGATCCTATATAGAAAAGGTGTTAAAGCGATATGGAATGGAGAATTGCTCTCCTAGTTCAACACCCATATCAAAAGGTGATAAGCTGAGCCTAAAGGATTGTCCACAGAACGATATTGACAAAGCACAGATATGTGCTTATCTATATGCATCAGTTGTTGACAGCTTTCAGTACGCAAAGACATGTTCTCGACCAAATATTTCTTTTGCAGTAGGGGTACTTGGCAGATTTCAGTCTAACCCAGGTTTACCCCATTGGAAGGCTACCAAGAAAGTCTTGCGGTACTTGCAAGGGACAAAAGACTATATGTTAATGTATCATAAAGTTGATCACCTCGAGGTCATTAGCTACTCAGATGCGAATTTAGGAGAATGCCTTGATAGTAAAAAGTCTACTACTGGGTACGTCTTCTTACTTGCTGGGGGAACGATCTCTTGGAGGAGTGGAAAGCAGACGACCACTGCTGCCCACACCATGGAGGCAGAATTCATAGCATTGTACGAGACTACATCGTAGGCTATATGGTTAAAGAACTTAATATCACAGTTAATGGTGGTCGATTCCATTGGAAAGCCACTGAAGGTCTACTGTGATAATGAAGTTGCGGTGTCCTTTTCAAACAACAACAAAAGTACGACATCATGAAGCATATGGAATTGAAGTATTTTGTTGTTAAAGAAAAGACGGAGAATCATTTAGTGCATATTGTCAATATTGGTATCAAAGAGATGATCGTTGATCCTCTTACTAAAGGGCTAGCACCAAGATCATATTCCGAACATGTAATGATGATGAGATTGTTAAACTCTTTTTGACATATGCATATAAATAAAGTGATCACTTTCAGTTTTTTTATTCTCATTATGGTTGTTGTCAATCTCCTAAGGATTAGAGATTTAACTAAGGACCTTTAGAATAGAATAAAAAGGCAATTCTATTCATCAAGTTATTCCCATAAGGTTTTCTGGTTAAAGGGTTTATCGTCGGAACAAGTGGGAGAATGTTGGGTTAAACCACCACATTGGTGGTGGTTACCCACGAAGTGGGTAACGCTTCCCCACATAAATTTTGCTCCTTCTGTTAAACCCATTACCGAATAAAAGGGAAACGGTTGTTCAACCGTTTACATTCGGTGATTATAAAAGGGTTTCATAAGCAACCCATGAAGTATGCTAAATACAAAGATTAGGAGGGAAGAAGTCGACTCACCGTCTGCATACGAAGGCCTGCGCTTGTGGTGGCTGCAGACCGACTGAGTTGAAGAGAGCCCTTCTCCGACAACGTCCTCCGCCCTCCGATAATGGCCGCCTCAGGTACGCTTTGCTTTTCTGTTTTGTTTTATGCAGGGCCACCGCCACACAGGGATGTCGATTGTGGCTTCGCCGGAAACCCCCATCCGACCCTACAATTACATCAAACAATTAAAGTGCAACTTCACATCCCCCGAAACTCGACCACAAAACACAAAGAAAAAACTTCTCATTAGCTCATTCATCAACAACGGCAGCACAGAGCATGACATCATATCGTTCAAACCTCTCAGATTTAGGTTGATGGTGATTCCTACAATCATGAATTGCTACCTTTCTCTGCTGAATCAACCATCTTGGCCCAAACTCGACCACAACCATCTTAAGAACTCAACCAAGAAACGCACAGAGAGAGAGAGAGAGAGCCGAAAGAAGATCAACATTATCACTCATGAAGATCAACAAAATGTTGAACCCATGAACTGAACAAAATAGAAAACAAAACTAAAAAATAGAAAAACAAAAGCTAAAGAAAAAGAAACTACAGACAGCTAGCAACAAACAAAGCCAAGCTCAACCAGGATCCGCTGGATTAGAAGAAACCACCGATGAGTGAACGTTGTTCAGAGAGAGAGAGAGAGAGAGAGAGAGAGAGAGAGAGGATTACCGTGGCGAATCTGGCGGCGGGTGCGAAAGGGCACGCGTCCTGAGGAACGATGAGGTAGGGGAAGGCAACGCTCGTTTTTGTCCGACTCTGTCGTCCACGGTTCGGGTTACTTATAACCGACCCGATTCAAGCCCAATTGGATACGGGACTTGATCGACCCGCTAGATTGGGACCTACAAGTACTGGGTCCCATCGGATCTACCATATAAGAAAAAAAATAACCGGGTCCTATGATGATAACATAAGCCACACACGATGAAGGCATAATGATATGTTTTATGTTCTTCACATTAAAAAGTTGTGGATCGTAATCTCAAGTCAGAGCGAGGTCTGTTATAAAAGTTCACAAACCATACTATGCTTCATTTACTATCAGAGTTTAACGAGACGAGCTTGAAATGTTCAAGCTTGGCTCATTCTTTTGGCGAGCCAAACAGAGTTCAAGCCAGCTTATTTGTAAAAAAAATACATTGTTTTATAGCCAGAAGAAATGATTACAAAAAGATATATCTAAAATATATTTCTTACTACCGGGTCGAGTCAAGCTTAGCGGAGTACCTATTGTTCATATTCATCTTGGCGACCTTATTTTATGAGTTTGAACGAGCTCTTTATGAGCTAAGCCATGATAATTGTTTTCCACACCTACCTATTGTTGGGGTTTTAGATCAAAACTACGTTTCTTGTACATTATCCTACGTTTACTTAAGTTAGTGGGTATTCATTTTCTTCTACATGTTCAGTCTCCTATTGAAAGTTGAACCCCCCACCGGTTATAATTCAATGTACTAAGGTTTTGACCTTGCAACGTTCTACCAAAGGGAGACATACCAACCACACGTCCCACCAAAGGTAAACATGCATTGAAGGATATCAGAACTCCACTAACATTTATATTCAGGAGCTTAAATCTTGAACATTAATTAAACTTTAAACTTTGAATTTGGATCATTGGTTTAGGTTTGACTTGTCTTGGATGGGTCTAATTTAGTCTTTGACCAATCTTTTTAGAACTTGGGACAATTTTAATTATAAAGTCTAAGATCGACTTTGACCTAGATCAGACTAGCCCAATGTCTTTGAGTGTCAGAAATGGTCAAGCAATTCTTAATTCGCCTCTTCCTGTTGACCGTTGACCTCAACCTTGATTTTAGAAAGTCTTAACCTTAAGAGGGTTGTTTGGAACCAGTGTTATATTATTTTCATCCTTTGATTGCACCCATCCTTGGCCAGTTGTTTGGGCTATTATGGTTGACCGTTTGGCCAGTTTAGACCCATTATATGTTTGGGTTGATGGGATGTCCTTTATGAAGTTTTATTGGTAGGTTTTGGGCTGAGGCATAAACCACAATCACTTTTAATTCACATTCTCTCTCTTTATATCTCTTGAGCTAGCTCTCTTGTGGTTCCTAACTTAGTTCTTGGCTTAGTCAAGATTTTGTCTGAATTGAGTTTAGGGTTGAGTTTAGGTCAACCTTACATTTTCATTAGACTATTGAAGGTGGTTTGTGTCAAGATACTCGTTTTCTCCTTGTGTATAGCGAAAGCTTGGTTGTATCCTGGAACAAAAGTTGCATGAACACCTATTGTACCAAAGACTGTGGAGTCAAAGGCAGCAAGAGCAGATGACTCGCGAACCCCCCACCCCCCAGCGTAAACTAAGAAAAAATCATGATCCTAATTAAAACAATTATCGCTTGAAAGATAACTCTTGAGTGCACCTGGTTCAAGCTTAGTTGCCCTACCCACACTTAACACTTCCACCTTAATTGTTAATTGGGCTTCTTTTTTGTTTTGTTTTTCTAATTACCAAAGGTAAATCCTACCTTATGCGTCGGAAGAGTCATGACTGTCCCTTACCTAAAAATGGTAACACATTGGATACCGTCTCATTCATGATTTATCCAAATCTTTAATCATAATATATATATATATATTTAAGGGCACATTTGCCAATACTTTGCAAAAGTGATTTGAAATTACCCTAACTCCCATTCTCTAAAAAATGGGGAACCTTTCTTTTTTCTTTTATGCATGCAGGATTTCTTTTGTTTAAGTGAAACCAAGGTGCATATACTACTTGGATCTGAACCAATCAGAAAATTGGGTCTACTTTTAATAAGGGGACATGGGCACACTTATTGTTGGGCAAAAACTTTATGGATACACAAGTAAACTTCTAAACATTAAATCTCATACAAACATCTCCATCATTACAAATACACAATCCTAATAATGCAACAGAGGTAGAGAAATGCAAAAAGGAATCGAGAAAAGTGAATAACATTGATTTACATAGAAACCCCTCTCCAAACGAAAAGGAAAAATCCATGGAGCTGCTGAAAGAAATCTAAAAATATGAGTTATGTTGTTCCTTCCTAAGCTCTCAAATGAGCCACTCTCATTACTTAAAAAAATGATGGAAGCGGATCTAATGTTGGAGGCAGAACACGATCACTTTATGCCCCCTATAAAAAAAAGGTGAAACCTCTCTCTCTCTCTCTCTCTCTCTCTGAAAGACCAGCAGGGTTAGGCAGACCCCTACCAGTTATACAACTATGCCAGTGGGTTTTGAACCTTCAATGTCCCAACACACGGTGACATGCAATAGCTGCAACCACCAAACAAGCGGCCCCCTCTCTCTCTCTCGTGGCCCGTGCTCATGCACACAGACACATTTAATAGGCCGCCTGACTTTTAATCTATTACATTTAAGTACCTGCATTTTTCATCTTTGTTTGAAAGATAAGTTTTAGACCCAAAGGGGTTTGGCTTAGTGGGATGGGGGCCAAGGCCGTTTGATGGGCAGTTAGGTTCAAATCCCATGAGTGTCACCCACTTGCACAAGCCGAAGCTTGGCGACTCCCTGGGGTGGAGGGGTAAGCCCTCAGAGTTTTACGCTGACATGTTACGGGCAGCCTGAGCCAGCGCGGCTACGTCTCTGCACTTGGAGAGGTTTCTCGGAGTAAAAAAACAACCTAAACGATCAGGGCTTGAGGTGATAAAGCTTGGCACTTTTTTGTAGCGAGTCAAGCAGAGCCCAAGCACATAGCAGGCTCGAGTCAGCTTGTTTTCAAAAAAAAAAGTTTCAAAGCTGGAAATAAAAGGATTTAAACTCTAAACCTATTGATCAATGAAGTTCATGATAACTAGTTTACACAAGAAATACATTGTTAATTAAAAGCTGAAAGCAATAGGATTCAAAATCTAAACTTACTGTTTTCAAGTTGACCACTATTAGCTATTTATTTTATACTACATTATGTGATATAAATATATCTAAATGTAATTTATTTTTACTTGACAAGCCTTCCGAAATCAACCGAGCCAAACACCTATTGCAAATGTTTGGAATGCCAAGCCTATTTTGTAAGTCCGAATGAGCTTTTTATGAGAGACTCGTCTCGTTTCCTAAACCCAATTGAAACACCCCCCGCTCTCATTCTCGTCTTTACCAAGAATTGATAACTAAAGATTATTTGGTCTACAATCTAAATCTAAAACGCAGTAAAAAAATATACTTTTTTTGACAGAGAAAGCTGGGGTTAGGCAGACACCAACCAGCTATACAACCATACCATTGGGATTCGAACTTGCAACATCCCAACAACACAAGGTGATGTGCACTAACTGCTCCCGCGAGATAAGCGGAGACCCCTATTGGTTTTTTAAATATTTTTATCAGCAAAAATTTAAAAAATATACTTTCATAATTCATACCAAAAAATTGATTAAAAACAAACTATAAAAAAAAACTAAGAAAGTGATTATATAACTTAGAAACTAATTATATAATTTAAAAACTAATTATATAACTTAGAAACAAATTATATAGCTTTGAAAAAAACTACATAGCATAATAGGATTAGATATAATTGAGAAACTGATTATATAATTAAAAAAATAATTCTTCTTCTTCACGCCTTAGGCTGGTGCCTTGAGGTGCATAGGGCTTCCCCTCAAGGCGCACTTTAACAATACTAAGAGAAGGTGAGGCACGCCTTTTGCTCCTCAAGGCACACTTTTAACAACACTAGCAGAGCCCTACCAGATAACTCTTAAGCCCCAAGTGGTAGAGGTATTCGAACCTGGGCCTTCAGCTTGGCACAGGACCCGGCTTACCACATGAGTCACTCAAGTCTGCCACTGACATTGACACCAACTGAAAAAGGATCTTCCTGTAATTCCAAGTCCACCCTGGACCCTTGTTTCTACAGTCTACACTCCAGTGTCCTTTGGGTTGGTGCAGAGTGTCCAGTCACAAATGTTTGGCCTACTTTCAATACACGAGTCGGATTGAGGTGATATCTTGGTGATTTGTTAGCTTCATTGAATTACTCAATATGGGCTCAAAAGAAAAGAACCTCTCTCTCTATGTGAGCTCACATGGGTTCACATGGATTGGTTGTTGATACATGGAACCTTGCATCATTGCATTTATTTGGTGATGATGCGTACCTACTTCTACCTTTGTTTCTTGCTGCGCAGTAATAAGCATGATAGTGATAAATGTGAAACATTGCAGGTACATGTTAGGGTCCCAATTAGGTCCACAGCTTTCCTTTTTCTTTTTCTTTGTTTTTTTTAAAATAAAAGAAGAAACCTCGCTTGAGGACAAGGGTGCACCACACAAGTACAGCAGGAGCCAGTGTGGCTAGTAGGTCTTTGATCTTGATTTTCCCCATCCTTCATGGAAAAAAAATAACAACAAACTGTCATTATGGTTCAGGACCTTCAGGTGTCCCATTACAGGTTGAAAGGTACTACATTGAACATGGCTCTATTTCGGTGTACAGAGTGTAGAACTCTGCAAAAACTCCCCATTGCTCACCAGGGATAGTTGTCCGTTGGCATCAACCTTTTTTCTTTTTCGACAGAGAAAGCTGGGGTCAGGCAGACCCCTACCAGTTATACAACTATATACCATTGGGATTCGAACTTGCAACATCCCAACACAAGGTGCCACGCACGAACCACTCCTGCCAGACAAGCGGAGCCTCCGTTGGTAAAAGTTACTGTTGGCTTCAACCTTACCACAAGGGACACATACCCTGGGCAAGCATCGATCGAGCTCATAATGTCTTTCAACTTGAATGCTTTGAGCCGACCCGCCTAGTCAAGTGTGAAGCTTTATGGTCAAGGCTCATACTAATTAGTGTTGGGTGTAAGAAGAGGAGGTGAGAGAATTCAAATGTAAAAAACGTGGGCTGTTTTCCTTTTGAAAAAAGGTTTGGGCTTGATGATGTGGAATAGTCCCATATTGAAAAGGTTTGAGTTTGTTGTGGGTTTTATAACCTACATGTAAACTCTTACACTTGTTCCTAAGAACAAGAGGATGGGATGACTACCACACACACGCGTGTGTGCCTGCTTGCCGTGCCGGGCGGGTTCGGGTTTGGGTAATTGGCCCTTTAGGGCCATATCCAATCAAGACCAAAGTACTTTTTTGCTCAAAGTTTCTGTGATTTGCCATATCCAATCAAGACCAAAGTACTTTTTTGCTCAAAGTTTCTATGATTATTTGAATTCATTAATGGGTTATGAGAAATGATAACGGGTCACGACTCCTCGTAGTCCATGTCCGTTAACGGGTCTTGTCTTCGGATTCCGTAACGGATTTTGACTCTTCGAATTCCGTTAACGGGTCTCGGCTCCTCGGATTCTATAACGGATCCCTTCCACATTTTGTAACCGCTCGTAGGTTATAAAACATGGTAAAGGATGAGGTTACGAGTGTGTTGTACGCATAATTCTGAGGAAGGGACACACACCCTGGGCAAGCATCTATCGAGCTCACAATGTCTTTCAACTTGAATGCCTTGAGCTGACCCGCCTAGTCAAGTGTGAGAAGCTTTATGGTCAAGGCTCATACTAATTAGCACAAACAGTAAAGCAAATTTATGGAGTTTGAGCAAAATCGACTTTCTGCTTATATTATTTCAAACCCTTTTCTTTGGTAGTCATATTATTTCATAGGCTTAGGTAGCATTTGAATGCAGATAAATAACTTCTGCTTATATTTATTTTAACACAAAATCATTTAGGCTAAACCCCATAACCATTATGATCTTTTGGGTTTAATGTGAATCATACACGAATCAGTATAGCTTTTGTTGCAACTTCTACACATTGTTTCTTACATGGAATAAGTGTTGTCGATGCGATGTGTGGGTGCTCAGTGTTCTCCTCAGCCTATCGACGCCCACGATGAACCCAGGCCTCAAAGTCGATGGTGAGCAGGACCCTAAATCCAATGACAATCATGGGCAATAGGCTAGAGGCTATAGTTTATGACTATTCTCATCATACAGTCAAGCTCTCTATTTATAATAGAAGATAGGGGGTGGTTACAAATGTGAACTCTTCACATTCACGCAACCTCCACCTCACTAACATCCATTAAGTACCTACTAACAACCCCACTAACCCTCTCATTAGTGTCAAATTGGGTCACATTATGGGTTGGACTCAAACCCAAATGTCCAACATTCTCTCACTTGATCCATTGAAACTAAAAAGGTACTAAATCGAGGTTTATACCATTATCTCGACTTAATTCTTTATGTGGGTTCACATGCTATCCTGTATCACAAGAATGGATCATATGAGTCATAGAAATGATCATCTTTTTATGAAATGCATATTTTTATGTATTATAACACAACTCATTTTCAGTGCTTTAGCATGTTAAGATTATCTTTATGAATATGTTGGTCTCTAACCTATTCTATTGGTCATTTAATATTGTTATTCTACTATTTTCTCTAACAAAAATGAAAGATCCTTTATGCAAAATCAACAATACATAAAGCCATAGAGAATCAATTCATTTTCATAAATGTGATCACATAATGTATTGTCATACATCAGAAAGAATAAAAAAGACCCATCCCCTTTATATGTTGGGAATACAATCTCGATGATAGCCCCTTAGTAAGGAGATCCGGAATCATTTCCTTCGTATCAATACATACCAGATGATTCTCAGTCATTTCTTTAACAACAAAGTATTTTAACTCCATGTGTCGACACGAGGTTGAACTCTTGTTATTATTTGAGGACACAACTACTTCATTATCACAAAAGATCTTTAGTGGTTTCTCAATAGAATCCACAATTTCAAGACTCATAATGAAGTTTCTTATTCAAATGGCCTGAGATGAAGTCTCGTATAGAGTAATAAATTCTGCCTCCATGGTATGAGTATCAGTTGTAGACTGTTTTCTACTTCTCTATGAGACAACACCACCTGATAGTAGGAAAAGTTATCCAGTAGTAGACATTCTACTGTCAAGACATCCTTTTAAGTTCGCATCAGAGTATCCAATGACCTCTAAATGGTCAACCTTTCTGTAGGTCAATATGTAGTCATTCGTTCCTTGCAAATAGCGCATGACCTTCTTTGCTGCCTTTTAGTGCATAATGTCTGGATTTAACTGATATCTACCAAGCATTTCTACAGCAAATGCGATATCAGGTCGTGTGTAGGTCTGCGCATATTGCAAACTCCCAACCACTGAAGCATATGGGATAATTGTTATCTGAGTCTTTTCATTATCATCTCGAGGACAATCCTTTAGGCTCAATTTATTCCCTTTTACTATAGGTGCCAAACCAGGAGAACAATTCTCCATCTCATATCTTTTAAGAACCATAAAGATATAGGATTTCTGAGAGAGGCCAATGACAATCTTAGTTCTATCATGACAGATCTCGATTCCAAGGACAAATATGGCTTCTCTCATGTCCTTTATATCGAAATGAGGGGAAAGAAAATCTTTTATCTCGTGTAGTAGACTCAAATAATTGTTGTGAAAAGAATGTTATCACCATATAAAAACAAAATTATGAACTTACTTCCACTAGTCTCAATGTATATGCATTGATCAATAATGTTTTTAGTGAATCCAAAGTTAATAATTACTTGATTGAACTTTTTATATCACTAGCGGGAGGCTTGTTTAAGTCTATAAATTGACTTCTTTAATTTGCAAACTAAATGATTCGAGTCATTTACACTAAAACTATGAGGTTGTTGCATGTATACCTCCTCTTCCAGATCCCCATTCAGGAAGGTAGTTTTCACATCCATTTGATGTAGCCTAAATCAAAATAATCTACGAGGGCCATGATTATCCCCAACGATTCTTTAGTTGAGATTGGAGAAAAAGTCTCATTATAATCAATGCCCTCTATCTGTGTGAAGCCTTTTGCAACAAACCTAGCCTTTTACCTCTCCACTTGACCTTTAGAGTCTGTTTTGGTCTTAAAGACCTATTTACAACCAACATGTCTAACTTCATCAAATCGAGGTACAAGATTTCATGTTCTTTGCTATAGAGTTAAGTTCTTCTATCATGGCATTGATCCAATGTATTGATCTTTTACTTTCAATGGCTTCTACAAATGTGAATTGATCATCAATATTTATAAAATTATTAGACTCTTACAAATACACTACATCAATAACATGCTATAGGTGGTTCAAAATAAACTTCTGTATCCTGTTGTTGTTGTACATCCTCATCAATAACTTGCTTTATTTGGAATTGATGTTCATTGACCAAAATTTCCCTGACATTATCTAGAAGAACAATGACAAAAAAAACTGAGTCTTTATCCTTTGCATGTGTGGAACTTGAATCCCGCATTTTTTTAAATTCAATAAATTGAGATGCATCTGTCCTAATGGAATTGTTTCCAAAAAATCTCGCTTTATCTGTTTTTACTATATGTGATGCATGAGATGGAAAATAAAACTTAAAGCCCTTTGATCTTTTTGGATAACCAATAAAAAATCCACTAGTCATCCTATGATCAAAGACTTTTATATATGAGTTATACAATTCAGCTTCAGCTGAATATCCCTCCCTATATGTGCATATATGACAAAGAAGGTTTTCTACCAGTCTATAACTTGTAAGGAGTCTTTTGAGCAGTCTTCGTAGAAACCTTATTCAAAATATACACTACTATCCTAAGAGCTTTACCCTACAAGGTCAAGAAAAAGTTTGAGTGATTCAACATCGCTCAAGCCATTTCTTTAAGCATACGATTTTTTCTTTCAGCTACATCATTCTAGTAAGCACTATCAAGCATAATATACTAAGGTACAATGCCTTTCACTTTTAGAAACTGCGCTAATGGCCCTTTCTTTTGTCATATTTCAGTAAAACGATTATAATATTCACCACCTCTATCAGATCTGACAACCTTAATAACTTTTTCAGTTTGTTTCAATACTTATTTCTTGAAGTCCTTAAAAATCTCAAAGACTTCTGATTTTTTAAATAATAAGTAGAGATACATATACTGTGAGCAATCGTCTATAAAGGTGACAAAATACTTTTCACCCGTATGACATGGTGAAAAAGGATCATAAACATTCGTATGCACTATCTCCAACTTTTTATTGCTGCATTTGACATCTTTCTTATACATGTTAGACTATTTAGCCTTTATGCAGTCAATACATGGCTCTATATCTATGAAATCAAGGGATCTAAGAATTCCTTCTTTCACAAGTCTTTGGACTCTCTCTTTTGAGATGTGTCCTAACCTTCGATGCCAAAGCAAATAGGATTGATCTTCATTTAGACCATGTTTATTGCTAATCATTGTGTTCTCAATAAAATGACATTCCTAAATTTAGAATTCTATTTTTAACTGATACAAACCATTACACACATATGCAAAACCTATATTAATAAAATTTTGATAATAACAAGCTTGGAGTTTTCAAATTTAAAACTAAAACCAAACTTATCAAGTTTCAAAATAAAAATGAAGTTCCGACTAGAAGATGAAACATAAAATGTATCACCTAAATAAAAAATGAATCCTGATTCCAACACAACTTTGCAGGTCTCAACGTTCTTGACATACAAACACATCTTATTTCCTAAGAAGATGCATCTTTTATTCTCTATTAGTTCCCTTTTGTTCAGAAATGCCAGCAAGGAGTTGGCAATATGCACCGCCAGAATCAATCCACAACCTATGCAATGGAACATGAATCAAATTGCACTTATGAGAAATGAATAATTTATTACATTTATTTTCGAGTCATTTTTTATGGTTCAAGCAGTCCACCTTCTTATGTCCATTCTTCTTGCAGAAAAAACACTTTATAGAAAATCCTTTTTGCCTGGGATTTGGCTTTCGCCCTGAGAGTTTAAACTCTCTCTAGAGATTTTTTTCTAGTTCTTCTTTTTGAAGGAACCTTTCTTTAGCCCCAGCCTATGTTTTTTTATGAGAGGCCATATGTGCACTTGACACTCTCTCACTCTTCAGTCTTTCTTCCTCTTCAACACACTTGGTCAATAGGTTATTAAAAGATCACTCATTGTTATATGTGTTGTAGAAGATTTTGAAGATCCCATATTCAGTAGGCAATGAAATGGTCCAAAAAAGAATTGAAAATGGAAAACTTCATGTCATTCAGCTGAGATGCAATATTTCTCATTTTCAAAATGTGTTATCGGATATGACTATCAACAATATATTTCATAAATACTAGTTTAAACATTAGTGTACTAGCTATTGCCTTATTAAAATTGACAAATTGAGCTTCAATGGCTCCCAAAAATTTCTTCACTGTTTTGCAGTGAAGAATAATGCCTTGAATGTTCTTAGCCACTCGAGATTGTAAAAGCAACAAGCTAAGTTTGTTCGAGCGCTCTCACATATCAGAGATAGCCTTCTTTTCGGTTGTACTCTACTCTGTAAGAGCGGGAGGTTCGTCAGTCCTAAGGGCCAAATCTAAGTCCATGTATCCGAGAGTGAACAATACCATTTATTTTCAATATACGAAATTAGATCCGTCTAATAGGAGAATATTACTAGAACCGTCAATGAGGAAATGACCTTATACAATAAAGAACGAAAGAGAAAACTTTATTATTGCTCAGACAAGACTTGTGATGAAAAGGTAAACACTGAGACCCTTAATTATTCACCTTTTCTGAGACAAGCTAATTGAGCCATTATCGTTCCACTTTTGTGAAAAGGACAATACTCATAGTTGCTATGTCTCCTCAATTCATAAGGAATTGACTTTAGCTGGTGAAACTAGTAGATCATGTAACCAAAGGCAATTCAGCACTGTACCTTTGGGTATGAACATGCTTCATGGGATGGAATACATATCTACTATTATACCCTCTGTGAATTTGGAACACAATGACCTACCTTTGGGTAGAATCGTTGTTTTATAAAGTTACACACAATCATAATATCAAATCTTAATACGGTCCAAAGAATCCTCAATCAACGCAACTCAAATTACTTTGGTGATTGCATGAGTCTGTCATTCAAGATATTTTACCAAAATCATATTCGTATTATGGAGCATGCCCATGTACATATGTTAATGCATGTATATTCATGACAAAATATGCATTATATCGTAAAAATACAAGTTCATGCTTCAACATATATGCATAAACTAATTTTTTATGGTAACACAAAAAAATATCATAAATTTAGTTATGATTATGCTTAAAAACTTTATGCATAACTTAAATAACATAAAAGACATGTTTTAGATATGCATAAGTCATGCTTCTTTAATAATAAACACTTATCAAGCATGAAAAATAACAAAAATATACTAATATGGGTAAAACCCAGAGTCCTAAAGTTGAAACCAGTCTAAAAATACCATGAACCGGTCTGAAACATCTCTGAATCGATCATCTAAGGGTCTGAACCGGTTCTGGACCTAATAAACTGGTGCAAAACATGAACAAAAGCTCATAAAACCCTATATCTGAATGAGAAAATCCTTGTCTTTTAATGGATTCATGAAAACAGAGTCTCTACTTCTCAAAACCGATGAAAAATTGATAGGAAACGATAAAATATAGCTCTGAACCGGTCCCAAAAGGTGCCATATCGGTCACAAAACCGATTTCAGTGTAAATAGTAAACATACCTATTTTGGATCTGATATGATCTAATTCAACCCAAATCCAGTTAAAATGGATCCCGTGTCAAAAACCCCTAGTCCAGATCTAATATGGATCCAGACCCATAATGATCGGGTCTCGGGTTGGATCTAATGATCCAAAACTCGATTCAGACCTAGATTTGGTCTGGAATAGGACCTGGGTCGGGTCCAGAAGCCGTATCCGATCCAGGCCTGGATCTAGTTGGGTCTAAATCTTGACTCGATCTAACCGAATCAAAACAGATCCATACTCGGATCGAGATCCGAACCTTACCCGGTCTGGTTGGTTTCAGATCATGACATGTTATATCCAGATCAGACCAGACCTAGAACCCAAATGGGTTCAGTTCCTATCCAACCGAGTCGTAGCCGACCCGATATTCGGATCAGACCCATACCCTGAACCAGGATGGGTTCGGGTTTGGTTCGAACCCTTACAACAGATCCGGTCCGTCTGGCAGATTGGGTCTCGATATAGATTCGGGTTCTCTATATTAGACCTAGACCCAGAACCCAAATGGGTCTGGATCTGAGCTTGGGTCAGGACCAACCCAATAAGATTCGGGCAGACCCTATCCACCCAAAATGGGTCTGGATCTGGCCCGCCACTGGATCAACTAGAACACTTTAAAACCTATTCAGTTTCTAAGATCGATTTCTCAGAAACTGAAGGTCACCAAAAAGGAAGAAAACCCCTTCGACTTCCCGGTTCAGAGAATGTCATCGGCGAGGCTATCAGTGACTTGGTGACCCATCGACGAAAGTCACCCCCTGTTCCCCAGCAATAATGATTTTATGAGAAATCAGAAAACCAAAAGGACTTTCAGTTTTTTTAAAAACCAAAAGCCACAATTGGCCACTAAGGTTGCCCCTTGTACAGTGGTCGACCGGTGAGGCCGTTGGTGCGGCTGACGGTGAATCTTCAACCATCAGCAAATGACAACCCCCCTATTTTGGCGATGACCCATGGTAGAAACCCCGTTAAAAAAACCATCCAACGAAGGGATTTGGGATTTCAACCAGCACGGCGGTCCAACGATGGTGACACTCCGGCGAACCTTCTCAGTAGCCAGCGACGGCGACGATCGTCGCCTCCCTCACCTCCCCGACGAATGCCACGAAGGTAAAGGGTTTCATTTTTTTTTAGTTATTCATTCTATTGGCAGCCAATCTTGGCTGCTGGCGCCAACCCAGGCAGCTGACTGTGAAGATCGATCGATGGCAACGGTGACCGGCGTCAGCCATCACCGATCTATCGGTGGAGACTCATTTCGGTTTTTGATTTCTCAGAAATCGAAAATCTGTAAAACTGAGCCACTACCCTCCTAGTAGCAGAGGAAAGCTCCAGCGAAGGCCGGTGGTCGCATGCTTCTCCCGGTTCCCCTTCCTTCCTAGTGAAAGTCATTTTCGTGAAGGAGTATATGCACCACAAGAAAAATGTCAATTAGCGACGAATCTTAGCGACGAATTTTTTTCGTTGCAACTTTGTGACGGATGTAGCGACGAAAACTTATCTGTCGCTAAGATTTAAAATATTGACGAATGTAGCGACAGAAAACCTTTAGTCGCTAAATCTGTCGCTACGTAGCGACGGCTTAGTGGCGACCCATTTTTGTTGCAACACACGCGATGATTAGCGACAGATAGGGCGGCAGATGGTTTTTCGTCGCTACTTAGCAATGACATCAGCGACAGAAATCTTTCGTCGCTAACTGGTCATGTAAATTTATGATGGAGTTGCGACGAAATTAAGACATCGCCAAATTTGTCGCTAATTTTTACGTAAATACCTAATCAGAGCCCCTTTTCCTCTTTTCTGTTTCATCTCTCTCGCCCGGCCGATGCAACCCTCTGCCGCTCGACGCCATCCTCCGCAGCCCGGTGCACTCCCCGGCCCGTCGGCCGTCGCCCGTCGCTCCCCGGTCCACCGCCCGGCCTGTCGCCCCCCGGTCTGCCGCCTGTCTCCCCCAGGTCCGCCTGGCCCGTCACCCCTTGGTCCGCCGCCCGTCGCCCCCCGTTTCGCCCGGCCCGTCTTCCCCCGTTCCACCGCCCGACGCACTCCCCGGCCTACCAGCCACTGCCTGTCGCTCCCCGGTCCATCGCCTGGCCTGTCGCCCCCCGGTCCGCCGCCCGTCACAGGTAATTCCCAGTTTTTTTTTACTTGCGGCAGGGGGAGCGCCTGCCTTGCATTTTGCTTTTTCCAACAGGGGGTCGTCGATCCCCCTGCCTAGTTTGTTTTTTCCGGCAGGAGGTCGACCCCCTACCTAGTTTATTTTTACCGGCAGGGGGGGTCGACCCTCTGCCTGCGTTTTGTTTTTTCTGGCAGGGGTCGACCCCCCTGCCTCATTGTTTAATTATTCGGGCAGGGGGTCGGCCCCCCTGCTTCGTTGTTTTATTTGGGCAAGGGGTCACCCCCCTGCTTTTTTGGCAGAGGGTCACCCTCCTGCATGCCACTTTTTTTTTCGGCAGGGGGGCGACCCCTTTATGGTTTTTTTTTTCGGCAGGGGGTCGCCCCCGTGCCTCATATTTTTATTTGGGTAGGGGGTCGCCCCCTGCCTCTTTTTTTTTGGCAAGGGGGGTGACCCCTGCCTCGTTTGTTTTTTTCGGTAGAGGTCGCCCCCATGCCTCATTTTTTTATTCCGGTAGGGGGTCGCCCCCCCTATCATTTTTTTATTCGGGCAAGGGGGCGACCTTGCCTCAGTTTTTTTTTTTCGGCAGGGAGTGACTTCATTTTAACACAATGTCTATTGCAGATTTCTCAACGGAACTGGCTTGTGCCACGCCACCCGTATTAAGTAAGTGACAAAAATAATGCAAATCGGGTAAATACTCGTGGTGAGTAAGTGATGCAAGCGCATCACATGTTATTTAATTTATTGGATGCAACACTTTACTGTTCACACACTCACTTAGTTGTTGATATCTAGGACTGCTTTGTTAGAGTTTGAAGATCATGCTGAGCATGATTTTAATGTATGAGAATAGAAGTGTTCTTATTTTTGGAGTACGGATTTCATGCTAGGCATGGTAGTAGTTAGCGAGATATTAAAGTGTGTTTGCAGCAGGTACATGTTTGACATTTTTTTGATATGAATGATTTCCATGTATTGTAATGTTTGATGTGATTGTATCCATGCTTGCATGTAGTTACTTTCAATTTAATTATTAATTCCATGTGAAATTGTATAATGAAAGTATGCTTTAAATTAATGTATCGTGTTATGAATAGTTTGCACATGAAAATATTAAGTTATCAATGCATGCATCATAATTCTTGTGATTGTATGACATCATATATTGCATGATAAATTTGATATTTTCTTTATCATAACATTCTGATAGTTCTCTTTTAATTGGTTAGGATACTATTCGTAACATCATACGACAAAATGACTGCAAACCGTGAATGGATATACCGTAGGATAGTTGACAATGAGTTATCGTATGAATATATGGATGGTGTTGAAAGTTTTATTGAATTTGCAACGGCAAATGTCAGTACAGTGGATCCCATAAGTCGGATTAGGTGTCCTTGCAAGATTTATAAGAATAATCGATTTGTAGAACCTCATGGCGTTAGACATCACATATACAGGAAGAGTTTTGTAAGTGATTATCAGAATTGAACGTTTCATGGAGAAGAATTTAGAAACAATTTTGATGCAAGAGTGAATGTGGTGCACGATAATCCATATATAGATTTGATATTTGATGTCACAGGAACAAAACTTGGTTCTGAATGGTGGGCAGTTTACAAGGTGAAGTCCAAACTATACCCTGAGTATGATCAGTTATAAGAAAACAAGTTAACTGAAGAGAGTGATTACTATCAATCAGATGATATCTATGACTTATCTTATGGTCACGATGTTGCGCATGATATGCATGTCATATCGCCATTGGTCGATGAAACATTCATAGAAGAATGTGATCCAAATGATATACCAAGTGGATGGGCAAACAATGAAGAAGAAAAATATGAAAGTCAAACAAGTGATGAGGAAAAATTCTCGAGCTAGTGAGCAAAATCTTTTAATATAAACCTCTATTTGAATGTATTATTGCAATACTTGATTTGAATGATTTGAATGTTTTGAATATATTATTGCAATACTTGATGTGAATGATTTGAATGTTTTGAATATATAGAAATGTATTGCAATGATTTGAATGTTTTGAATGTATTATTGCAATACTTGATTTGAATGATTTGAATATTTTGAATATATTATTGCAATACATGATGTGAATGATTTGAATATTTTGAATGTATTATTGCAATACTTGATGTGAATGATTTGAATGTATTATTGTAATACTTGATTATAAACACCCCAAATTTTCACTCACCTCCCCGACATTTCCACCAAGCATCATCATCCAGTTCCTGAGATTGCCAGAGGGCAAAATGGTCATTTTCTGATATCAGAACTTGCAAAAGTCCAAATTTCATCTGCAACTCTCAAAATTTCTCTATTTTCAAAATTTTATTCCTGACAGGAGACAGGAATCTTCAAGTCCTGGTTCAAGATTATATTTCATAAATGTCATTGCATAGCATTGCATGAGCATCTCATATCATTGCACTGCACAACATGTCATTTCGAGGTCCAAAACTCTTGATTTCAAAATTTTCAATCCAGATTAGAATTTCAACTCTTTTCAAAATTGATTTCAAAACCCTGGGTCTTCAAAATTATCAATTCTTCCCATTTTACCCCCAGGGCTCCGAATTTCAAAATATTTCCTCAGAAAACGATCTGGATAGTTTTCAATATGGATTTCAGCCACTTCACCTCAGATTTTGCCCTTTTGTCAGCTATTTCAACTATCATTCTTTTACAAAATCACCCTACAGGAACCAACTCTTTTCAAAAAATTTTGTTTTGCCAATTAGTCCAGATTTTATGAAAATTCCAAAAAGAGGTTTTGTTGTCTTGTCCTTATTTCAATAAAGAAGCAATGTGGGACCCACACTGAGGTGGTGTCACACAGGCTTTTCTTTTGAAAATTCTGAACTTTGAAAAACCCGAAAATATAGGAGCTTTGTCCCCTGGATTGGCGCCACTTGTCTTTTCTCTCTCCTCCCATTTATCTGCCAAGTGTTAGTGTGGGGCTACCTTAAGAAGCCGCCACATGTCATTAGACATCCTCTTCATTCCATGCCACGTGTCAGTGTCCACCATCTTCGCCGTGTGCCATGTGTCATTCCAAAGTCACCATGAGATGCCAAGTGTCATATGTTGTCCTGTTCAGAAAAAGTAAAGTTTGTCTCCCCTGAGGTGGCACTAATGGAAGTGTGTCTCCTGCAGAGGACACGTGTCATTCTCTGCTTTTCTCAGAAAAAGCAAATGACACATGTCATTCTCTGCTCTTCTTAGAAAAAGCAAATGACACATGTCATTCTCTACTCTTCTTAGAAAAAGCAAATGACACATGTCATTCTCTGCTCTTCTTAGAAAAAGCAAATGACACATGTCATTCTCTGCTCTTCTCAGAAAAAGCAAATGACACATGTCATTCTCTGCTCTCTCAGAAAAAGCAAATGCCACGTGTCATTCCCTACTTTCCTAAAAAAAAGCAAGTGACACGTGTCATTCTCTGCTCTTCTCAGAAAAAGCAAATGCCACATGTCATTTCCTTCTCTCTTCAGGAAAAGCTAGAATTCAAACATTCAAATCCTTCCAGAGGTGGCGCAAATCCTGAACTTCACCTTTTCTATTTTGTCTGAGATGGCGCCACATGTACTTGACCTTCCTTCTCTTCCCTCTGCCACGTGTCAATCTCTGCTTCCTTCAGAAAAAGCAGGATGACACATGTCTCTCCCTACTTTTCTCAGAAAAGTAGGTGACACATGTCATTCCTAGCTTCCTTCAGAAAAAGTAAAGGACACGTGTTACCCCTGGCATTCTTCAGAAAAAGCAACCATTCAAAAAAATTCAAACAAGGCCTAGGTGGCGCAAATCCTGAACTCTACTTTTTTCATCTGGTCTGAGATGGCGTCACATGTTCCTTGTTCCTCTCTCCTACCACATGGCATTGTAGGAGCCACCCTGAGGTGGCGCCACAATGAAAATATTTGTAGGCTTCAAATCATTTCGCGAATACAGTGGAGGAACATGATGCAAGGAAGGTATGACAGTAAGTGGCTGCCAATCGATTTGCAGACATGCTGCACAATATGAAGACTGCAACAAGAAAAGCATCTGGCAGGATAGATGATTCACTGCAGTGGAATGACCATGGACCTCCTACTATCAGGTCAGATGTTTGGGATACAATGTGCGACAAGTGCGCTGGGGATGCATTTCGAAACCACTCAGTGAAGGCTGCACAAAATTGAGCAAAAATGCCCGAAGCCCATCTACACACGGATGAATCTAGGACTCTTGGGAGCCACCAGAAGAAAATGGTAACTCATCAATATATATTGTCAATTTTATAAGTATTATTGCAAACTTATTAACTAAATCTTTTATCATTTCACTTTGCAGAAAGCAGAAAAAAGAGGCATTGTGCCATACAAGGTTGTGTTTGTTGAAACACATAAACATAAGACCATGGGAGAGTTCGTATCAGAGAAGGCGAGAGCGACAACGATATGCATTTATTTTATTAATAAACATTGTAATAGACAAGTTACTATGAATTAAGTTATCATAAACATTGTAATTCTTAATTCTTAATTCTTAATTCTTAATTCTTAATTCTTAATTCATATTCTAATCATTACATTGTAGAAGTCATACGAGCAGCAAATGGTACAACAATATGACGATGACTCCACTCAGCATCCGCCTTTTGATCCTGTAGCATGGGTAACTGCAACCGGTGAACCCAAAAAGGGTCGTGTGTTCGGGTTTGGGAGTAACATGAACACCACACCAGTCGTTGCCTCCTGCAGCCTGGGCCCACAGAGTTCTCCCGCCAGCATCAACTCTTAACGTCCTAATGACCCTGCTATGTCTTGGGATAATGTCTGTCAGCATCTTGAAGACAAAATACAGTACTTTTTAAATGAAGTCATTCCCAACATTGTCCGTAATGAGTTGTGCAACTTTTTTCAGGATAAAGGAACTTCGTCTGCATTCAACATGAGCTTCGGTGCCCGTCAGGTATAAAGTTTTTTTACTGCCTTATAACACATAGGAGCACGATAGAATCACATATAAAGTTTTTTTTACTACTTTATAACATATATGAGCATTATAGAATCATGTATAAAGTTTTTTTACTGCCTTAGGACACATATGAGCATGATAAAATCACGTATGAAGTTTTTTTACTATTTTATAACACATATGAGCATGATAGAATCACATATAAAGTTTTTTTACTGCCTTAGAACACATATGAGCATGATAGAAACACGTATGAAGTTTTTTTATTGTTTTATAACATATATGAGCATGATAGAATCACGTATAAAGTTTTTTACTGCCTTAGAACACATATGAGCATGATAAAATCACATATAAAGTTTTTTTACTGCCTTAGAGCACATATGAGCATGATAGAAACACGTGTAAGGTTTTTTTACTGCCTTATAACACATATGAGCACGATAGAATCACATATAAAGTTTTTTTACTGCTTTATAACACATATGAGCATGATAGAATCATGTATAAAGTTTTTTTACTGCCTTAGAACACATATGAGCATGATAGAATCACATATAAAGTTTTTTTATTGCCTTATAACACATATAAGCATGATAAAATCACATATACAATTTTTTTACTGCCTTAGAGCACATATGAGCATAGTAGAATCACATATACAATTTTTTTACTACCTTAGAGCACATATTAGCATGGTAGAATCACATATACAATTTTTTTACTGCCTTAGAACATATATGAGCATGATAGAATCACATATAAAGTTTTTTTGCTACCTTAGAATACATATGAGCATGGTAGAATCACATTTACAACTTTTTGACTGTTTTAGAGCACATATGAGCATGATAGAATCACATATATAGTTTTTTTATTGCCTTTGAACACATATAAGCACGATAGAATCACATATAAAGTTTTTTTTATTGCTTTATAACACATATGAGCATGATAGAATCATGTATAAAGTTTTTTTACTGCCTTAGAACACATATGAGCATGATAGAATCACATATAGAGTATAATTTATTTTAGTATATTTTGTTTATCACTATTGACATTTCTTTTCTCGTGTAGATTGTTGACGATAATCAGCATAGTGGAGTTGAAGTGGCAGATCCAGACACTGAACAAGAGGACACACAAAATCTTGGCGATGATTAGATTTATGTGTTGAATTTGTTCTACCTTCTTTTTGTTTAAAAATTGTAAATGTTGAATTGTAAATAATTAGAACTTGCGAATTTTATAGTGGATCAATTAATTGTTTCAGTTTCTTTTTATATGTATTTTGATGTGTACTTTGTTTTTTATTCACAGGAAATATAAATTGTATCACGAGAAATTTTTTCTCGATATTTAATTTTCAATTACTTTTTTTTTTATTTTTTTTCTTTTTTTGCGATGGATTAGCGATGGATATATCCATCACTACAGGCATTGAATTTAGCGACGACTAGAAATCTGTCGCCAAACGAGACCTCTGCAGAGTAACGGTGACCTTGCGATGGATTTTGGCATTCGTTAATCCATCGCAAGTTCAGGACGGAACATGCAACAAATATATTCTGTCGCTAATTAGCGTCAAAAAATTTGTGATGGACATTTCGTCGCTAATCCGACGGTAATCCGTCGCTAAACTGTTTAGCTATGGATTAGCGATGGATTTAGGCCGTCGCTAATCCACAAATTTCTTGTAGTGATGGATCCCCTTCTGCTTTTCTAGAAAAACTTTAGCAGAGGTAGCAGCATCCATATCGCCAGCAACCCACGACCGGCAAGGCCGCAAGTCACCGGTAAAAGACGGGCTCACTCGAATGCCAACCCCGAACCTGCTACTCGGTGACAGTTACCGGTCCACTGCGATCGCCGACATAGGAAAGAGACAGCAGGCCGAAGTCTGCACTCCGCCAACGAATATGCAAAGAAAAAATATGCCAACATTGGCCAGCATAAACAAAACACTTCCGATGCACCCACATATGCAGCAGAATGCACGATGTGTGAGCCCATAACCCAATGTTGGCGTATTCTCAAAATTAAAACAGGAATACAAAATAAGCATGTACCAGTAGATGCCATGTTCGATGCGATGTGTGGGTGCTCGACATTCTCCTCAGCCTATCGACGCCCATGATGAGTCTAGGCCTTTAAGTCGATGGTGAGTAATACCCTAAACCCAATGACAATGATGGGTAATAGGCTAGACGCTATAGTTTTTGACTATTCTCATCATACAGTCAAACCCTCTATTTATAATGGAAGATAGGGGGTGGTTACAGAATGTGAACTCTTCAACCTCCACCCCCACTGACACCCATTAAAAGTGCACTAGCAGCCCCATTAAACCTCTCATTAGTGTCAAACAGGGTCACTCTATGAGTTGAACCCAAACCCAAATGTCCAACAATAAGATCCAACAAAGTCTCATAAAAGAGGTTTGAAGCAAATGTTGTTAAAATCAGTTCACAGGTGAATCCAGTTTCTTAAAAAAAATGAAAAAATCTAATTGAATCGAATTGAGATGAATGGTTAACTGTTCACCATAAAATGGCACGTCATTTGAAAATAAAAATATTAAAAGGCATTAATTTTTCCAACCCCCTTAAAAATATTAAAAAAATGAATTGAGTCGGACCTTTTAGAATCGCTGTTGAGCCGATTCGATTTGGATTTTAACATTGGTTTGAAGTGAGTTTTGGCTAGCCAAAATCAAATAATGCGCAAGCCTATCAACTTTCAACTTGGATATCAATGGTTGGAATCTACACTAGGCTCATGGTGTTACTTTTAGATGCCTTAAGCTCATTTGACCTAATTGGGATCCAACTGCAAACCTTATACGTATTAGTACATACATAAATAATTTTAAACAAGTTTGTCATCTATACAACTATTTGTTTTTAATTTTTTGACTATTATTATTTTTCATATGGTTAGAGGTATCCCTGGAGCTGCTGTCTAGTGGATTTTTAGAAAGAAATGCTATGGCCATCGATTTGAAAGCCACACTTGTGAGGCGCTGGAAACCTCTACCGACAAAACCGGCGGAGGCTGATTCTATTAAGGGTAAGTTTGAAAGCAAGAAAAATTCTCATACAAGTTTTTTTTTTTTTGACTATGAGAAGTTTTGATATGATAATTTTTCAAAAATATGAAAAAATGAGAGAGAGAGAGGGTTGATGAGAGATGGTGGTGGGTAGGAGGATGAAGACGAGGAAGCTTTTATTGTGGTAGCTCATGTGATGGGATGTGTTGTGGGTGAATGGTTGCCCTAATCAAACAGAATTTTTGATAGAAAAAATTCTTTCACCTTAGGATGGAGAAATTTTTCTTATTAAAAAAATCATACTTTTTAGAAAAAAATTCCTTTAAATTTTTTTTTCTCGTTTGGAACGAATGGAAATGTTATTGTTTTTTTTCCTAACATTTTTTCTAACATTTTCTTGCTTTCAAAACAGAAATCAATATCTCTCTCTCTACATAATGGAAAAATTAATGTACAAAAAGACTGAAGTTAATCCATAAAACTTTGCACGTCATATTTGTGCCAAACGACAGTACGAGCGAAATTTGGCCGGGTAGACCTGAGCCAACCCGAACTGACCAAATGGATCCATTGGTTGGTCATGCACATGCAGGTTGTCAATGAGTCAGGCATGGGACTCATCATGGTGCATCCAAATCCATCCAAGGAACAAGTACCCAGTTTTGGGTCAGGTGGAGTCAGAAATTTGAATCCCACACATGACCAACATAATTAAGAGGGTATCTTTTATTTATTTTTAACTATTACGCTTCAGTCAGTTGGGTCAGATTGGATATATGACAAAAATCATAGTGCAAACTTGACCCACATGTTACTTGGGTCCTGTTTGGGTCAACCCAAATAACATTTTGATCATCATTTTTTCCTCCTACTGGATGTCCAGGAGCAGCTAGTGCACGTCACCTTGTGTTGGACGTTGCAGGTTCAAAACCCAATGGTTTACTTGTATAACTGGTGGGGGTCTGCTTAACCCCGACTTGCCTTTCAAAAAAAAAAAAATTACTTGAGACAATCCCATGGGCGTCACTCTTGCCTAAACCAAAGTTTGGTGATTCCGTGGGGTCGAGGGGTAACACCTCAAAAGTTTACGCCGACATGGACATGTTGGATTTGGAATCCACCAAAAAAATTAAAAGAATCGATATTCATGTTCATGCTAAATCGTTGAAAATAAAACATAAAACGAATCTTAATGCAGAAGCGTACCTGAATCCATTGGTGCTTCGATAGATCGTTGACGGGTATGATCTTCTAGAACCTATATACGTGGCTATTTTCTCTTCCCTAAACTTTATGAGAGAGTCTGATTTCTCTTGTTCTAGATGAGGAATCTAAAAAGAGAAAGACACTATATAAGGTTTGGGGATTACACTACAAGAAAATTGTTAATTAGCGACGGAAATTTGCGACGGATTTTTTCTGTCGCTAATTAGCGACAGATTAGCTAGAGATACAATCTGTCGCTAACTCGCGACGGATTAGCGAGGAAACATCTTTTATCGCTAATCTATTGCTACTTAGCGACGACAATTTTTTGTCGCTAATTCTTATTACAAGAACACCATTTTAGCGATGGATTTAGAGAGGGAACTCTGTCGTCGCTAATCCGTCGCTAATTAGAGACGGCGTAGCGACGGAATATATTCTGTCGCTTTTTTGGTATTTTGATTTACGACGGCTTAGCGACGGAATTATTCCGTCGCTAAATGTCGCGTAAATCCCTAATCCCATCCCTCTTTCTCTTTTTCCTGTTTCGCTGTCTTGCTCCCGCCCACCGCCCTCTCCCTCCCGCCCGGCCGCCGCCGCTCGCCGCCGCCGCCAGCCGCCGCTCCCCGTCCACCGCTCGCCAGCCGCCGCTCGCCAGCTGTCCACCGCTCGCCAGCTGCCGCTCCCCGTCAGCCTCCCGCCACCGCCCGACGACGCGCAGGTAATCATTTGCACCTGCATTTTCTTCTTCTTCTTCTTCTTCTTCCTCTGATTCCTCATCTGCATTTTTGCTTCCTTCGAAACTATCTTTTTATGATTATGTCTTCTTTTTCATTTTTTCCATGATGTTCAATGCTTCTTTTGACACCTCTTGTACGAGAACAACTTTCAAAGCTTGTTCTTTGAGCAGAGATAAGCAAACTGTTCTGAGCGATTTCCTCCATTTCTGTTATTTTTTGCATTTTGTTTTATGGTTTTCATGTGACATCTTTCTTACATTATCTCCCGCTATTTTTCTATATTTTTTTATTTATTTATGTTATGTCCATGATGATTATTTCTTCTTCTGACACCTCTTGTATGAAAACTATCTCTTGAAGTTGTTCCTTGAGCACATGCAAGCGACTATCTGACCTATTTTCTATAATCTTTTTGAGGTTTTAACCGAATTACCAGTTTGTTTTCCAAGTGTTATTATTTGGAATATTTGTTTGGGCTAATGTTTGTTGGATGGGAAGATGTAACATCTTGTGCCATGTTTGTGTTAAGAAAAGGATTTTTGTCATTATTTTCCTTCTATTTAGTTTAATTTTCCTTTCCCTTTATTTCTTTTAATGATTGGGGAAACAAAGGGCATGATAGAAAAATATGAGTTTTAAAAGATTTTGATTGAGAAAATGGGAACAGAGAAATCCTAAAGAGAGTATATCATTATCCCATTTTTAATTGGTTGTGGTTTAGTTTATTGTATATTTTGCAAATGGTTTCTTAGTGTGTCTCTCTTTTTTATAATCTGTTAGGCAAGTGGTTGTTTAGTATTTCTCTGTACTGGTTTATGAAATTTTTGTTTTGTCACCTCTTGTATAAGAATGATCTTCTATAGATCGTCCGTTGAGCAGAGATAAACAATTTATGATCCATTTCCTATTTTTTCTTTGTTCTATTTTTCTTTGTTTAGTCTTTTTGCTTCCTTTGCATAAGTGTTTGTGTTTCCCTAATTAGCTTCAATATTCATTGCAGTACATTACTTGCACACTTTATTTCATCGCATTTCATCATTAGATATATCATCAACAGTTTAGTTGTTTTTTGCATTGCATAAGTGTTTGTGTTTCCCTAATTAGCTTCAATATTCATTTTAACACAGTGTTTTTTGCAGATTTCTCAACGGAACTCGCTTGTGCCCTGCCACCCGTGGTAAGTAAGTAACAAAAATAATGCAAATCGGGTAAATACCCGTGGTGAGTAAGTGATGCAAGCGCATCACATGTTATTTAATTTATTGAATGTAACACTTTATTGTTCGCACACTCACTTAGTTGTTGATATCTAGGACTGCTTTGTTGGAGTTCGGAGATCATGCTGAGCATGATTTTAATGTATGAATATGGAAGTGTTTTTATTTTTGGAGTACGGAGTCCATGCTATGCATGGTAGTAGTTAGTGGGATATTGAAGTGTGTTTGCTGCAGGTACATGTTTGACATTTGTTTGATATGAATTATTTCGATGTATTGCAATGTTTGATGTAATTGTATCCATGCTTACATGTAGTTACTTTCAATTTGATTATGTCTTCTATGTGAAATTGTATACTGAAAGCATGCTTCAAATGAATGTATTGTGTCATGAATAGTTTGCACATGAAAATATTAAGTTATCAATGCATGCATCATAATTCTTATGATTGTATGACATTATATATTGCATGATAAATTTGATATTTTCTTCATCATAGCATCCTGATGGTTCTCTTTTAACTCGTTAGGATACTATTCGTAACATCATACGACAGAATGACTGCAAACCGTGAATGGATGTACCGTAGGATAGTGGACAATGAGTTATCGCATGAATATATGGATGGTGTTGACAGTTTTATTGAATTTGCAACGACAAGTGTCAGTACGGTAGATCCCACAGGTCGGATTAGGTGTCCCTACAAGATTTGTAAGAATAATCGATTTGTAGAACCTCATGGCGTTAGACATCACCTATACAGGAAGGGTTTTGTGAGTGATTATCATAACTGGATGTTTCATGGAGAAGAATTTAGAAACGATTTTGATGCACGGGTGAATGTGGTGCACAATAATCTATATACGAATTTGATATTTGATGCCGCAGGAACAAAACTGGGTTCTGCTATGAGTTCTAGTGATGTAAGAACTGCCGTAGATGAAGAATCACCAAACGATGCAGCTAGTAGATTTTATGATTTACTTAGAGATGCTGATGAGCCACTTTGGAACGGTTGTGAGAGTCACACTATCTTGTCTGCAGTTCTTCAACTAATGAATTTGAAGTCCGAGTATAATTTGAGTCAATCATGTTTTGACCGTTTGTGCATGATTGTGAAGAGTATGTTGCCTAAAGATGAGAAATTGCCACAAAATTTCTATCGTGCGAAAGTTATGGTCAACGCTCTAGGTATGTGTTACAAAAAGATTGATGTTTGTCCAAATCACTGCATGTTGTATTTCAAGGAGCAGAAAAATGACATATCATGCCCGTCATGTGGGCATCCTCGGTTCAAGCCAAAGACAAGAGGCAATGGTAGCACGAGATCAAAGGAAGTTTCATACAAGTCGCTTCGCTACTTTCCTATCACTCCTAGATTGCAGCGATTGTATATGTCTTCAAGGACAGCTAAACACATGAGATGGCATGCAAATAAAGTTCAACACGATGAAAACTAGATCACACATCCTGTTGACGCTGAAGCTTGGAAGCACTTTGATCGTACTCATCAGAACTTCGCAATGGAAGTGCGAAATGTTAGACTCGGTCTATGTACAGATGGATTTAATCCATTTGGGGGTAGATCAACTCCATACTCATGCTGGCCAGTATTTGTAACTTCATACAACCTTCCACCAAGCTTGTGTATGAAACGTCCAAATATTTTCTTGTCTCTGTTGATCCCTGGCCCGACCTCACCTGGCCAAAATCTTGATGTATATCTAAGGCCATTGATTGATGAATTAAAAGTAGTGTGGGATGACGGTGTTACCACGTATGATGCCCACAAAAAACAAAATTTCAACATGAAGGCCGCTGTTCTATGGACAATCAGTGACTTCCCTGCATATGGTATGTTATCTGGTTGGAGCACACTTGGGAGGTTGGCTTGTCCATACTGCATGGAGGATTCCAAAACTTTTTAGATTGAGGCATGGAAGGAAGCCTTGCTGGTTTGATTGCCATCGTCGATTTCTACCCAGCGATCATCCGTTCTGACGTCAAAAGAATGCATTTAAAGCAGGCACAACTGAAACAGAAGGTCCATCCTCAAGATTGTCCGGCATAGAGATTCTAAGAAGATTGCGATACTTTCCAGATGTATTAACAGATGCCCGCAGTCCTACACCCTTCCGTGGATTTGAGAAGGATCACAATTGGACGAAAAAATCTATTTTTTGGGAACTACCGTATTGGTCGACCCTATTAATACGACATAATTTGGATGTGATGCATGTAGAGAAAAATGTGTTTGATAATGTGTTCAATACAGTAATGAATATTAAAGGAAAAATGAAGGATAATCCGAAGGCCCGTATGGATTTAAAATTAATATGTAAAAGACCAGAATTGGAACTCAAAGAGTATAATGGCAAAGTACTGAAACCAAAGGTGAAGTACGTGCTCGAACCTGATCAAATAAAACATGTATGTCAATGGTTGAGACAACTGAGATTTTCAGATGGATATGTCTCTAACATTGCTCGGGCTGTGAAGATTGACGATGGACAGTTATATGGGTTGAAGAGCCATGATTGTCATATCTTTATGCAGCGGTTGATACCCCTAGCATTCCATGATATGTTAGACAAACCTATATGGGGGATATTGTCTGAGTTGAGCGGATTTTTTAAAACATTGTGCGCATCGGAGGTCGTTGTATCAGATGTAAAGAATCTCGAGGACTCTGTCATCACCATTGTTTGTCTGTTAGAAAAGATATTTCCACCAGCATTTTTCGATGTTATGGAACATTTGATCATACATCTGCCATATGAACTAAGGGTTGGTGGCCCTGTGCAATATCGATGGATGTACCCATTTGAAAGGTATATGTTTTTTTATATTTGTCTCTTTAATGACAAATATTTAAAATTTGAAATGTATATTCTTGTCAGATGCATGTTCGACCTAAAAAAAAAGGTTGGTAATAAAGCAAGAGTAGAAGGCTCTATTTGTGAGGCGTACACTTTAGAAGAGATTTCAAATTTCTCATCTATGTACTTCGAACCTCATATTCCAACACGTTACACATGCCCGCCCCGTAACGATGATGGAGAACAAGTAACTGTAGCTGACAAGCTGTCGATATTTCAACCACTTGGGCATGCATTTGGTAGTTGCCGATCAAGGCTATTGACAGATCGAGAGCAAGATGCAGCACACATCTATATTCTTTTTAATTGCTCAGCGATCGACCCATACATCGAGTAAGTATATGTATATGTAACTCAATTATAAATCCTTTTATGTTCTATATGTGGATACATGGCTCGGTAATATAAGTATTTGTGGTTTGCAGACGATTTGATCTGGAGTTGCAAAGCGAAGTTTCACATCTCACTGATGCAGAAGTACAAAAAGAACGTGAAACTAAGTTTGTGGAGTGGTTGAAACAGTTGGTAAAGAAGCTAACATAAATTTTGTACTTATAAACAACACTAAGTTACTTAATTGATCGTGATCACAATAATTGTTTATGTCTGTGCGTAGGTTCGCCATGGTGATGTTAAAGATCAAGGAATATGTGATTTAGAAAATGGTCCGACCAAAGTTGTGCAATGCTACAACGGGTATATCGTAAATGGTTATCGATTCCATACAAAAGACTACGGTATAAACAAATCAACGATAAATAGTGGCGTGTGTATCAAGGGTAGCAACTACGGTGAAAATGAACATGATTACTACGGTGTTATAGAGGAAATAATGGAGTTGACTTACTTAGGCATGAATAACAGGGTTACGATATTCAAGTGCCATTGGTTTGATCCAACTGCAACAAGACTCGACAAAGCTTCAGGCATTGTGGAGGTGAATCATAAATCCAGGTTTGGAACATATGAACCATTCATATTTGCCTCGCAAGCTCAACAAGTTTATTATACTTAATATCCGAGTATAAAAAAGTCAGATAGAAATGAATGGTGGGCAGTTTGCAAGGTGAAATCCAAACTATACCCCGAGTATGATCAGTTACAGGAAGATGAGTTAGCTGAAGACAGTGATTACTATCAATCAGATGATGTCTATGACTTCGCTTATGGTCACGATGTTGCGCATGATATGCATGTCATATCTCCATTGGCCGATGAAACATTCATAGAGGAATGTGATCCAAATGATGTACCAAGTGGATGGGCAAACAATGAAGAAGAAGAAGAAGAAGAAGAAGAAGAAGAAAGTCAAACTAGTGACGAGGAAGAATTCTCAAGCTAGTGAGCAAAATCTTATACTACAAACCTCTATTTAAATGCATTGTAATACTTGATGTGAGTTGTATTGCAATACTTGGTGTGAATGATTAAAAATTTTATTTGAATGTATATTAATACTTGATACGAATGATTCGAATGCATTGTAATACTTGATGTGAATGATTTCAATTATGTGAATGTATTATAATTTATGCAATTAACGAATGATTTGAATTAGTGCAATACTTGATGTCAATGATTTGAATTATTTGAATGCATTGCAATGCTTGATGTGAATGACTTGAATGCATTGTAATACTTGATGTGAATTATTTGAATGTATTGTATGACATATGTTATTTGTTAGAATATCGTTCGTGGAGGTTATAGTGGTCGCTCATCCAGTAGTAGCCAGGCTCAGCCTTCATCTTCACGGGCTCCTGTGATAGGTATATCATATAACTAATTAGATGCTTGATTAGTTCAAATGCACATTCTGAGAATTTCTAATGTATTTTTTTACAAATGATGTTGCGCCTGTACACGACCCACCTACACCAGTTTATCACACAAGTCAACAGCCAACACAGGAAACAGGGTCTTCTCAGGCTGGCACAAGAAGACTCATTCGAATAGTGTATATCGATAATCGACCGTAAGTATTTTGTTTTCAATTATTGCATATCTTTTAAATAATTTATATTGATATTTACTGTGTAATAATTCATGTGCAGCACGAGGTTTGAGCCACAAGAAGTAGTACGGGAGATTAGGAATTCACTTCTTCAACATCTACCAGGACCAGTTGCTCAATGGAAAGAGTACCCAAAGGAGGTGTTAGACAGATTGTGGTCATCATTCATGGTATATAGTTGTTCCTCATAGTTAATGTGTTTCATATTTAATTTATTTAAGCAATGTCTACTAACTTTCTGAAAATATTTGTAGGCTTCGAATCGCTTCACAACTACGGTGGAAGAAAATGATGCAAGGAAGGTGTGGCAGAAGGTGGCTGCCAATCGATTTGCAGACATGCTGCACACTATGAAGATTGCAGCAAAAAAAGCATCTGGCGTAGTAGATGATCCATTACTGTGGAAGGGCCATGGTCCTATTACTATCAGGAGAGATTACTGGGATGAAATGTGCGATAAGTGGGCGGGAGATGCATTTAGAAATCGCTCTGCGAAGGCTGCACAAAATCGATCGAAGATGCCCGAAGCCCATCTAACACAGGTGGATCTAAGACATTTGGGAGCCACCTAAAGAAAATGGTAACTCATCAATATATAATATTAATTTTATAAGTATTGTTGCAAACTTGTGTACTAAATCTTTTGTCATTTAACTTCGCAGGAAGCAGAAAAAGGAGACAGTGTACCATATAAGGATGTGTTTGTAGAAACACATAAACGGAAGACTACGAGAGTCTTTGTATCAGAGAAGGCGAGAACGACAACGGTATGTATTAATTCTATTAATAATCATTGCAATATATATGCAAGTTATCATAATGTTATCATTAATTATTAATGAATACTTTAAACATTATTTTGTAGGAGGCATATGAGCAACAGATGGTAGAGCGATATGGCGATGACGCTACTCAGCATCCATCATTTGATCCTACAGCATGGGTGACTGCAGCAGGTGAACCCAAAAAAGGTCGCGTGTTCGGGTTTGGGAGTAATATGAACACTTCACCAGTTATTGGTTCTTCCAGTTACGGCTCACCGACTTCTTGCGCCGACATAAGCTCCAAGCAGCCGACTATTCTTTCCGGTGATGATGTACGCCAGATCATTAATGAATCACTGAATAACTACTTTCAATATACCGTCGCCCCCTTTCTCCGAAATGAGATCAAGGCCGCTGTTAAGGATAGGGGATCTTCGATTCCAGGTCCCTCTCAGGTATAATCACATATTCAGTTTTTTGACTGCCTTAGAGCACATATGAGCATGTTATAATAACATATAGAGTTTTTTTATTGCATTAGAGCACATATGAGCATGCTATAATCACATATAAAGTTTTTTTGTCTGCCTTAGAGCACATATGAGCATGATAGAATCACATATAAAGTTTTTTTTACTGCATTAGAGCACATATGAGCATGATGGAAACACATATAAAGTTTTTTTGACTGCATTAGAACACATATGAGCATGCTCTAATCACATATTCAGTTTTTTGACTGCCTAAGAACACATATGAGCATATTATAATCACATATTCAGTTTTTTGACTGCCTTAGCACACATATGAGCATGCTATAATAACATATAAAGTTTTTTTACTGCCTTAGAACACATATGAACATGCTATATATCATTTATGATAGAATCACATATAAAATTTTTTGCTTTGCCTGCCTTAGAGCACATATGAGCATGCTATATTCACATATTCAATTTTTTGACTGCCTTAGCACACATACGAGCATGATCGAATCACATATATAGTTTTTTGTGCCTTAAAGCACATCTGAGCATGGTAGAATCACATATAGAGTTTTTCTAGATGCCTTAGAACACATATGAACATGCTATAATCACATATTCAATTTTTTGACTGCCTTAGCACACATATGAGCATGATAGAATCACATATATATATATATATAACTTTTTGTCTGCCTTAGAGCACATATGAGCATGATAGAATCACATATAAAGTTTTTTTGACTGCATTAGAACACATATGAGCATGCTATAATCACATATTCAATTTTTTGACTGCCTAAGAACACATATGAGCATATTATAATCACATATTCAGTTTTTTGACTGCCTTAGCACACATATGAGCATGCTATAATAACATATAGAGTTTTTTTACTGCCTTAGAACACATATGAACATGTTATATATCATTTATGATAGAATCACATATAAATTTTTTTGCTTTGCCTGCCTTAGAGCACATATGAGCATGCTATATTCACATATTTAATTTTTTTACTGCCTTAGCACACATACGAGCATGATCGAATCACATATATAGTTTTTTGCCTGTCTTAAAGCACATCTGAGCATGGTAGAATCACATATAGAGTTTTTTTAGATGCCTTAGAACACATATGAACATGCTATAATCACATATTCAATTTTTTGACTGCCTTAGCACACATATGAGCATGATAGAATCACATATATATATATAACTTTTTGTCTGCCTTAGAGCACATATGAGCATGATAGAATAACATATAGAGTTTTTTTATTGCCTTAGATCACACATGAGCACATGATAGAATCACATATAGTGTGTAATTTATTTCATTATATTTTGTTTATCAATACTGACTGTTCTTTTCTTGTGTAGGCTGCTAGCGATAATCAGGGTAGTGGAGCTGAAGGGACAGATAAAGACAATGAACAAGAAGACGCACAAAATCTTGGCGATGATTAGAGGACTGTGTTGAAGAAGTTCTATTTTTTTTATTTTTCCTAATTGTAATTGTTGAATTGTAAATAATTAAACTTCTTAACTTTAAGGTGGAACGATTAATTGTTGTAGATTCTTGTTATATGATTTTTTTGTGTGGTTTGTTTTTTATTTACAGGAAATAGAAATTGTACAGTTCTCGGTATTTAATTTTCAAATAATTTTTTTTTAATTTTTTTTCGTGTTTGCGACGGATTAGCGACGGAACCATCCGTCGCTATTCATATTAATCTAGCGACGGCATAGCGACGGAAGTAAATCCGTCGCCAAGCCGTGGTCGCCGTTTAGTACCGGCGGATTGGCGACGAAATATAGCGCTCGTTATTCCGTCGCAATTAGCGACGGACCTGGCGCCGGAATAATTCCGTCGCCAGTTAGCGTCGAAATATTCGCGACGTAAGCATACTGTCGCCTCGTTGTCGCTAATCCGTCGCTAACCATGTTAGCGACGGATTAGCGACGGAATGTGGTCGTCGCTAATCTACTGCTTTGTTGTAGTGTTATAACCTAATTGTAACCAAGAGTCTCTTTCAAATTCAGCTCATCATAGAATAAAAAAATGACAGATGAAAGCATAATAGGTCTCTTCACATAATAAGACCATACCATATGAGATATTACATGACCCAACTAAATTAGATCACATAAAGAGAGCCTAAACTATAGACAACCTATAATGTGCGGTTTGTCATATGTAGGCCCACATAATTTTTCCCAACAATTTCTCACTTGGGCCACACATGTAACCTTATAATCACACATTATAACTATATGAGCTCAAAAACACGGTCTTATCAATTGATATCTCTACCAATTTAGTCTATTGATCATGTCAACATAAAACCAAAGTGATCTTCATTACAAATAACGTAATTGGACCCATCAATGATCACGTATATTGACATAACCAAATAACATGGATCAAGTATGGATGCGAAGCATAAAAATTACATGTAATACGATCAAACATGCCTATTTTCAACTAGTCCTTTCTTAAAATTTAGTGAGATCACAACATATGAGTATAAAATGAAACCGAAACTTTATTATATCATAGAACATATAAATGCAAACCCCCACTAAACCTGCATATCATAAAATAATTCTTAGTCTTCAAAAGTAACCTAAATGTCCCTATTGCCTCAACTTGAACTGATTTGCCATCACCTATATAGATGAATCTTTCAGCATCAATTGACGGTTGACCACTTAAGCAACCCTGCATAGATACACTTATATGAGTGATAACACTAGAATGCATCCACCAAGTGTGTTTGAGCACAAAAGTTAAATTAACTTCAGAACAAACCAAATTAAAGAGTGTACCTTTCTCACGCCAAACATGATACTTGATACAATCCTTCTTCATGCGACCCTCTCCTTTGCAAAAAAAATAACTAGACTTTAGGTTCTGATGCCTTTTATATTTCTTCTGCAATTAAGAATCCACTGTAACATTCTTAGTCATTTTCTTTTTCTTAAACTTGTCCTTAAAGGCTACTGCCAAATGAGTAGTTTTTGTCTTATCTTGTTTCATCCTATCCTCTTCTTGCATACAATGTGAAATGAGCTCATTAAGAGTTAATTTCTCTTTCAAGCAATTATAACTAACCTTAAACTGACTATATTATGTAGAAAGGAATATCAAAACTAAGTACTCGAGCAAGTCCTCAGACAATTCTAACTTTAGTGCCTTTAGTTTCAGAGCAAGATGAGACATTTTCATAATGTACTCCCTAATATTTCTTTTTCCTTTATACCTCATAGAGACAAGACTCGAAAGGAGAGTGTTTGTCTTAGCCTTTTCATTTTTAGTAAAATATTTTTTTATTTTTTCAATAAACTTTTTGGCATTTACCGCTTCAAACACAATGTCCCTGAAGGATTCAAGAATTATACGTTTCATCATCACGAGACTCATGCGATTGGATCAATCCCACCACTTGAAGTTTTTTTTATTCTTAGCGAAACTCATGTCCGTAAGAGCACGTGGTTGATCCTCTCGAAGTGTAAGATCCAAATCTATATATCCGTGAACAATCATAATATTTTTTTTTTTTAGTTTTTGAAATTAGAACCGCTCAAAACGGGGATAAAATTAATGTTTGCAGATATAAAAGAAGTAATAGTATTAACTGAATCAAGAACAAACAAGCTCACAATTAACATACATATTTTCACATGTATTAACAAAAATAACATATTCAAACAATGGTGAACCCCATCACAAGATACCCAACACAACATTGATATTTAGTCTTTGTATAGAAATATCAACTTGTAAGTGATACTCTCAAAACAGTAATCATACATGGACAATTATTCCTGTCAAACAACGAGCCTTTCTTTGGACCGACTCGGTATTCACATAAAAAACTATACAATTGTCTCATATTTATTACTGAAAAATTATATATTTAGGTTCGGCCAAATAGTAATCTTCCTTTGGGCCAATCACTATTTCATAAACCACAAACATATAAACATCAATATATTCCAAAATGAGCTAATCTACACAATAGCGATTACTTTGGCAACATATTGATTCAATCAATTCAATTTAGAATATCAGACCCATAATCAAAAGAATACCAACATTCAAACATGCTAATTAATGCACATGAATCTAAAAAAAATTGCAATATTCATGGGGCCCAAAGATAACCAAAAAACTGCCCACCAAAATGACCCACGAAGGACGCCAAATACCCTTAAAAAGATCCTCATATTTTTTTATTAATTTTTTTTATGGCTAGTGCACTGGTTTGGCCAATTGGACCTGACCAGTCCCAACAGCGGGTCCAAAAATTGGTTAGACTCAAATCAAGTCAGACCCTAAAATCCACAGCCGGGTGCTGACCCATGCAGTGGATTGGGTCTACACCAAGCCTAACCCGCAGAGTACCCCATCTGACTCGGTTCAGCCCCACAACCGAATGGGGCTGAACCGGGTCATCAGACCCTGTCACCTTTCGAATGCAACCTCAACCGGTCCGACCCTTGACTGGGCACCGAACCGGATCGAGTCGCTGGTGAGGCCAGCACCCTGCATAACAAAGGGTCGAACCGACCATGTGCACCAAGGCGAAACCAGATAGCTGAACCGGTCCTGTACAGAAAGGCCCATCCTAGCAAAATGAAGGACCAAACTGACCCTATGCACAGAGGCCTAATCGGCCAGAACCATATTGCCGAACTAGCCCTAAAACGAAAGTCCAATCTTGAATGAATCGGTAGGTGGGGGCTGAACCGATCTGGACTCGGTTGGATGGCGACCAAACCGGCTTGGTTTCTGTCAACTGAAGGCTGAGCCGGCTTGGACAAGATGCCCGAATCGGCTTGGATGACAAAATAGGCTGCACGTCAAAACGTCCTGGGTAAGGTGGTTTGATTCAAGGCTGAATTGGCTTTGGCCAAAGCCGAGTCGTTGAATCATCCCACAATGAATGACCGAATCGGCCTGGGACGATGAATCAAATGACTCCTGAATCATCCCTGGGTCAGCACAAAGCACGAACTGGCCCTACAAAAACTACAGTGGCCGGATCTGAAAATTGTCATTGGTTGCCGCTGATCGATGGCTAAACTGGATGCTGTCAGGCACCGACAAAAGGTCAAACTTAACGCCTACTACTGCCGACCCTCGAAAGTGGTTGGCGATGGTCGAAAAAGGTGTTGGATTGCCTCCAAAACCTAGGAACATTCGATCAAAAAAAAAGAAGGCATCTGCACTTCCACCGTCTGATGACCTGAGGGAGGAGGGCCCTCTGTCATCCACTATTCAGAAAATGGGGCGACAAGAACTCTATCCCGTCAGATGGCCTGAGTGAGCGACATCCCTCTTGTCCGGAATTCTAAGATCTGATCAGTGACAACCCCGTCCAGCGATTGAAGGGCTGAATGACAATATATCCCTCTGTCTGGCATCTAGAGGAACAAAACAATGGTAATCCACCGTCAGACATTCAGTTAAAACCAAAGGGGCAAGGAGGCGATCGGCCCTCCCGCCTGTGTAGTCCAGTGTTCCAAAGAGAAAAAGGGTTGAACGACCCTTTCCATCCAACCGGGTACCATTGAAACACTTAACCACCGATCGCACCGAATCAGCACCGCCAAATATAAAAAAAAATTATGCAATAAAAATCAAATTTTCAACGATTTCTAAAGAACATGTTGCTGTGATACCAATTGTTAGATTTGAAAAAAACTAAAATGATCGATATTCATGTTCACGCTAAATCATTGAAAATAAAATATAAACCGAATCTTAATGTGAAAGCGTATCTAAATCCAATGGCGCTCCTGTAGATCGTTGACAGGTATGATCTTTCAGAACCTGTCATTTTTCTTTCTCTAAACCTTATGAGAGAGACTAATTTCTCTTGTTGTAGATGAGGAGTTTAAGAAGAGAAAACCATTATATAAGGTTTGGGGACCATAACCTAATTGTAACCACCTGAGAGTCTCTTTAAAATTCAGCCCATCATAAAATAAAAAAAGGACAAATAAAAGCATAAGAGGTCTCTTCACATAATAAGACCATACCATATAAGATATCATATGACCCATATCTCATATGGCCCAACCAAATCAAATCATATAAAGTGGGCCTAAACCATAAACAACATATAACATGTGACTTATCATATGTAGGTCGACACATTTTTTTCCAACATGACAAACACTGTAAGTATGGTAGATTGAGCTAAAGTGGCTCGGTCTCTCCACCTGCAACAGTTTCTCTAAGTAAAAATCTAAAAAAAAATACTTGAGACAAACTCAACCCATTGACAGCCCTACAAATCATATTAGGTCCACTGACCCATGTTAAGCACAAGTTTGATACTTCAACTAATTTGAATAAAGTCTGGCTAGGCCTTGGTCCGATTCAAATTAGGTATGCACTCATTGAATCCAAATGGTCCCCCTTGGAATGTGACATACGGCTGGTTTGGGCCCTCAACAAGTCTCACTCAAAAATACAATGGTTAACCTATTAAAATGTGGAGAGAGATATAGATTTAATGGAGAAAGAGAGAGAGATTAAATAGCCACCTCCAACGGGTAGCTATAACACTTATCTTTGGTAGATCCGAGTTACCATAAAGCTGATTGGCCCCATTAATTGGAATCTGACTCAGTTTTGATCAGGTGCATGTGACTTGGACTTGGATATGCAGAAATCTCACTTCAAAATAAGTACAAATAACATTATTGTGGGTTGAATGAGATATCTCGATGGTTAGGTCTAACTACCATAACCAAGGGGTCCCGGGTTCGAAGCCCACAAGGTTACCCCAGCTTGCCTATAAAAAAATAAAAAAGAAAGAAAAAAAAGCATGTTGCACATCCAAAAGAAACTGCAACTTATTTTCCAATAAATGCATATATTTCATTTCAATTTAGCTCATAATAAGTCTGGTCACAACCAGCTGGGTCGGGACCAATGTCATGAATCACTTTGTCAGGGCTTTTTCAGCAACGAATTGCCATAATAATTTAAAAACTGTGGTTTTTGAAATTTTATCATATATAAAGTTTTGTATAATATAAGTATAAAAATTAAAAATGCTTATAATTGTCGTTACATATATATATATATATATATATATATATATATATATATATATATATATATATATATATATATATATATATATAGAGTGATTGGTAGCTTCTCACACTTTAGGTGCAAAATAAAATTTTCAGCCCTTTATCATTTTATTTTTAAATTCTGACCGTACATATGTGATCTATGTATTTGATTTTATAGGGATTAGCTCTTGAAGCGTTCTATTCTCACATAAGGGTGGTTTTTATATAGTTCAAAAACTCATCGGTCCAAAATCTTTGTAAATTTTTTAAGCTCCAAATATCATTTTTTTCATAAAAAAATGCATGATCCATCTGTGGATTGCTCCTAAATAGACCATGCCTGACACATTTATGAGGACAAAACTATGAAAAAAAAAATACTAAAACGGCAGAAAAACACATTTAGCCCATATCATTTAGCACCTAACATGTGAGCAACTACCAATTTCTCTCTCTCTCTCTATACATACATATATATATATATATATATATATATATATATATATATATATATAAAGAGAGAGAAATGTGTAGCTTCGTGACCAATTATCTGTTATTCCAACCTTGTGACAAAACAGGATTTAAGAAAAGAGATATCAAGCCTAGAGGCACGTTCTTAAGATAACTATCTTTAGAACTTCAATCGCCCCACTCCGGGAAGTCCGAAGAAGCGAAAAGGGGTTTGTTGCGACTGAGTTCCCAGGATACAACTAGGCTTGAACCTCAAGAGAGTCATTGCTTCTCAAGGACAAATGATCTCTACCACACTTGTACTCTGCAAGCTAAATCGAGAAGAAGGAATAAGAAGATTGGAGAGTAAGAAAATTCTCTTGTTTTACAAAAGACGAAAATAAAAGATATTTATAGACTTTTAGAGATGCCAAAACGTTTTGCGATAAATGAGATTAATGGCCATAAATCTGACAGTTTGAAAATAGGACGAAAAGGTACCTGAACGGTCACCCACATTTGACTGTCAATCAAAGGCCTTCAAAACCGTCCAACAGTCACAATGCAACATTAACTCAATATACATGCAACTTAAAGTCTTTCAAACGGCCAGATAACTCAAAACCGAAAAGGCAAAATGAACATTTGCACCTCGCACCGCTGCGAGCGTGCGAAGTGCGCCATCAAAACGCCACATTGCGCCTCAAGCGCCCTTGCGCACACACGTGCGTGCGCACGAACAGTGCATCCGTTGTTGCACGATGCACAACAACGTCCGCAAGCCACTCAAAGACACAAGGCTTACCAAAGTAAAGAATAGAGAGCAAAGCTTGTATTTAAACCACTAGAAAAACTGAATTTTCTTAGATATGAGACTAAACTTTTTAAAGCACTTTTGTGGAAAACAATCACCAATTTTAAAACTTTTATAACAATCCCCCACTAGTTTTAAAATATATTTGGCTTGCATAGAAACTTATGCATCAGTGAGAGTGTCTGGATGACTTGAACCCCCACTTATTGAAAGAAAACCTAAATTAACCAAGGTGCTAAGTGGACTTACCTTGAACTTAGCTCCTTATATTGTTAACGGAGTTTTCAATCATATATAGGTTTTCAAAAGTTCAATTGTGTGGATTTCATGTTGGCACATTTAGAGCCTTGTGCTTCCCTGAATTCATGAGTGCTCTAGAGAATTGCCAATTCTCATAAGAAATGGCTCACATTTCTACACTCATATAGGTGAGTTTGTCTAGGTGTACTGTAACACACACCCTAGCCTTAAAGCCTACAAACTCATTAAGAGCTATTGGCTCAACCCTCACATTAGTTACAGCTCATGAGCACACATCAGTAATGAGCTTACATAAATATGCTCAATATATGTCATTCACCAATTCATTTTTCATTGAACCTAGGCATGTGAGATCTCCAGCGCTCTAGGTTGGGTATCCTTAAGTGATGACTTAATTGGCTTAATTCTCATTCCCCTCAATGTTTTATTGATGACATCTCTCGAAAGGCCTTTCGTAAATGGGTCTGCCAAATTTTGACATGACCTCACATATTTCAATGATATAATATTGACATTAATCATTTGTCTTATAAAACTATGTCTTAGACTAATATGTTTAGACTTCCCATTGTATTTCATATTACCTGCTTTACATATAGCTGATTGGCTATCACAAAACATTGATATAGCAGGTATAGGCTTCTCACCTAGTGGAATATCCACTAGCATATTCTTAAGTCATTCAACTTCTCTACACGCAGATGCCAAAGCAATAAACTCAGATTCCATTGTAGAATGAGTTATACAGGTCTGTTTCTTAGACCCCAATGCAACTGCTTCTCCACAAAGGGTAAAAACTCAACCACTCATAGACTTGAAATCTTCAAAATCGATATTCCAACTTGCATCACTATACCCTTTAATAATAACAGAAAACTCGTTATAGTGGATTCCATAGTCTAAAGTATGCTTAAGATATCTAAGAATCCTGTTCATTGCATTCCAATGTTGATGACCGGAATTATTAGTATATCTACACACTTTACTCATTGCATAGGCAATATCAGGCCTTGTGCAATTCATTGCATACATAAGACTACTGTAAACACCCCAAATTTTCACTCACCTCTCCGACATTTCCACCAAGCATCATCATTCAGCCTTTGAAATCGTTAGGAGGGCAAAATGGTCATTTTCTGAGCCCGGACCTTGCAAAAGTCTAAGTTTCATCTGCAACTCTCAAAATTCCTCTATTTTTAGCTCAGATGTTCAAAATTTTGTTCCTGACAGAAGATAGGAATCTCCAAGTCTTGGTTCAAGATTATATTGCATAAGACATGGCATTGCATATCATTGCATGAGCATTTCATATCACTGCACTGCACAGCATGTCATTTTGAGGTCCAGAACTCTTGATTTCAAAATTTTCAATCCAGATTAAAATTTTAACTCTTTTCAAAATGGATTTCAAAACCCTGGGTCTTCAAAATTATCAACTCTTCCCATTTTATCCCCAGGGCTCTGAATTTCAAAATATTTCCTCAGGAAAACAATCTGGATAATTTTCAATAAATTTCAACTCAGATTTTGCCTTTTGTCAGCTATTTCAACTATCTTCCTTTTACAAAATCGCCCTATAGGGGCCAACTCTTTCCAAAATTTCCTGTTTTACCAATTAGTCCAAATTTTATAAAGATTCCAAAAAGAGGTTTTGTTGTTTTATCCTTATTTCAATAAAGAAGCAATGTGGGACCCACATTGAGGTGGTGTCACACAGGCTTTTCTTTTGAAAAATTTGAATTTTGAAAAACCCAAAAATATAGGAGCCTTGTCCCCTGGATTGGTGCCACTTGTCCTTTCTCTCTCCTCCCATTTACCTGCCATGTGTCAGCATAGGGTTCACCTAGAGTTGGCGCCACATGTCACCTTCTCTCTTCTGCCAACCTTTGACACGTGTCAGTGTGGGGCCACCTTAAGATGCCGCCACATGTCATTAGTCATCCTCTTTATTTTATGCCACGTGTCAATGTCTACCATCTTCACCCTGTGCCAAGTGTCATTCCAAGGTCACCATGAGATGCCACGTGTCATGTGTTGTCCTGTTCAGAAAAAGTAGAACTTGTCTCCCCTGAGGTGGCACCATTTGAATTATGTCTCCTGCAGGTGACACACGTCACTCTCTCATTTCCTCAGGAAAAGCAAGCGACACGTGTCAATCTCTGCTCCTTTCAGATAAAGCAGAGGACACATGTCTCCCTCCTATTTTTCTTAGAAAAGTAGATGACACATGTCATCTCCAGCTTCCTTTAGAAAAAGTAGAAGACACATGTCACTCCCTGCTTTTCTCAGAAAAAGCAAGTGACACATGTCACCCTCTGCTCTTCTCAGAAAAAGCAAGGGACACATGTCTCTCTCTGCTTTCTTCAGAAAAAGCAAGTGACACATGTCACTTTCTGCCTCCTTCAGAGAAAGCTAGAATTCAAATATTCAAACTCCAGGCTGAGGTGGCGCAAATCCTGAACTTCACCTTTTCTATTTTGTGTGAGATGGTGCCACGTGTCCCTTTCCCTTCTTTTTCTCCCTCTTGCCACATGGCATTGTAAGAGCCACCCTGAGGTGGTGCCACATGTCCACCCTCCATTCCTCCAGGGCCAACCTCCATTTAAAATTCAAATCCCCCTCTGAGGTGGCGCCATCTGAAGAACCTCCTCCAGTAGGCTGACACTTGTCAGGTATGGAACCATCCTGGACTGCCACATGTCCAGATCTCCTTTCATCAGAAAAAGTAGAATTCAAACTCCTCTGAGGTGGCACCTTCTGAGCCCACTGCTCTGCTCTTCTGACATGTGTCAAACATCTTCTGAGGTGGCACCATTCCAGAGCTCCCACTTGGCTTCATTTTTATTTTTTATTTTTTATTTTAATTTTAATAAAAGTAGCCCACCATGAGGTGGCGCCACCTGAGGACTCTCTACAAAAAGCAAGTTTGAATTTCAAATTCCAAGAGAGCACCCTCTGAGGTGGCGCCATCTGGGAGCTTCCTGCAGAGAAAATCAAGCAAACCAAATTTTGAAAAATTTCAAATCCTGCTGAGGTGTCTCACCCACAAAAATCTCATTGTTTATTTTCTCAAAAATCAAAATAGCACCCCTGAGATGGCGCCACATGGAGGGCTCAGATTGAGCCTGTTTGAAATTCAATTTTTTTTTCAGAAAGTTTATAAAAACAAGGCTCCACGCCCAGCCTGGGGAGAGCATTTTTTTTGAGAGAAGACCACCTTTGAGAACTCTTGTTGGACTTGAAAATTCGACCCATCCCCTTGAGAATCCAAATTTGCACTCTGTAATTCACGCCCCTGTGGTTCAGTGAAGAAGACGGTGGGTCAATTTTGGTGAACCATCCGAAGCCCGGAGCGAAGGACGAAGAAAGCTCGTGATAGCCGCCCCTTTCAAGAGCTTCTACGCTGCATAACAAAGCAAGGTGCACTTCTTTTCCCCTTGATTTGATTTCATAATTCGATTCGGGAGTCGTTTGAAGAAAGAGCTCATCTGAGAGATGGATTGAGCTATTCCCATAAATGACATATATAAAAATATTTAATTATGCTTCCTTGATGATTTTTAACATTCATGCATTTAGCTAGATTTAATTTGCATTTTATTTCATTCATTTAGCATATTTCACGAATTAATTAGGATTAATTTAGCATTTATTTCAATTCTGCTCATTTTCAGTAGGTCTCTGTTTTTGTCAGTCAGTCCACACATCATTTCATGCATTTATTTTTTATTAAAAATTCCAAAAAAATCACAGAATGCGCCCTTAGGTGTCCCTAAAATTTTTCCAAAAATTCGGAGGCATTTGAATTTGTTTACTATGGTAAACATTCAAAATGGCAAGTCGGGTTTTGTTACTCGGGATGCGTTTTGAAAATCATTTTCCGACTTGTAAAATCGAGATATCCCTCATGGGATATCCGATTTTCGATCCAAAAGATGTTCTAAACGCGGTAAAATGTCTAGTTTTTAATCTGATTTTCTCAGATTTTTTTGATTTTTTTTTTATGTCTGACAAAAATCCGAGAGTTCGGGACACGTGTCAGAGCCTAATTTGGGTCTCTGAGATTTTGGATCGAATTAGGGCTATGGTTTCTCTTTGTGTGTTGCTCCAAATCCAAAACTGTAAAAAGTGAAAGTTATGTCCGAGGTGTCCTCTGTTTGCATCTGAAAGCCTGTGATTTTTAGAACAGTGTTGATACCTGCTTCAGATTTTTCTTGTCAGTCCTCTGTTTGGTCATATTGGTCTTTTCTGTCAATTTAGGAACACAAAGTTATATTTTTATCCATGTTTATGTTGATCAAATGCCCAAGTCATAAACATGAAAGTTGTTCATGTAGGTGTCGTGAGTAGCTCTGATTAATTTCATAAATTTCCATGACTGTTTTATATTTGTTTTAGCATTTTACATCAGATTAGGGTGATTTTTACCTCTGTCAGAACTAAATCTCTGTTATTGAACTCACCATGGCTCAAATCCCGAGACTGTAAAAACCAAAAATATTCCATTTCGGGTCCTTTAACAGTCTGCAAAATATCAGAAGTTTTCATGGTGTAAATTTTGCATTATCATATTAAGCATTGCATTTGGTTCGGATCCATAGGCAAAATCCACCATTTTAGGACTTTCTTTAAATTTTAGCATTTAAATCATATCATTTAGTGATTTTTAGCATTCTAGGCTGTTTATCAGAGTAAGTAGAGGCTTCATATCGAACTTGGTGCAATTTGGAATCCATTTGAGGTTCGGATCAGCCATAATACCAAAACAGGGTCCCGCAGGACCCGAATCCAAGTGAAAAACAAGCGAAATTTGTTATTTTGGATAAATTGCAAAATGTCAAATTCTGATTTTACAGTCCTAATGTGTTTAGAAGCATGTCATACTGCATTTCATCATCATTTGATTCAATTTGAATTTCGAAATCTCAATTTTACCAAGTTTTCCTTCAAAAAACCCTGATTTTAAAGGTATAACTTCATAATTAGGGGTATTTTGGTCATTTTGATCACCATTCCGAATTTCAAACTATTTTCACCGAATTTCCTGCATTTACATCATTTCAAATATCAAGGAAGCATGAGAATAGGGTTTATATCTAATTAAATCCAATAATTTCACAATATTATTGGAAAATCTTGGAAAAACCCACATATTTGAGCTAACCCTATTTCAAGTTTGGCAGGGATATTCAAAAGAAGGAGCTGAAGTCTGCAAATTCCATTTATTTCATTTACTTAGTGATGTAATAATGTAAATTTTGGAATAAGATATTTAATTTCCTGCTTAGATTAGGATGCATATCATATAGTTTGAATTTATGCAATATCCTGCTTATATGATTCATGCATTGTTATTTCAAAAGCACTATGGATGTTCACGAATGGCACGTGCACCAACTCTTAGGGAGTTGATGAACTCGGTGGAATCCATATTTACGACCCTAGTCGGAATATGGATGAGACCCAGATCCATCATCTTTCTACCGGTCACATTGAGCCTACACTCTTAGGTTATCTTAAAATGCACATCATATTTCCAAAGTTTTCAAAATCATGTGCATTAAATCAAATAAACTCTGAACATATTCATGGCCACAGTCAGAATATGTGAAGGATTTACTTTGACTTAATACACATTTTTCCAACAAATTTTCTTAGAAAATCTTTCAAAGTGCATTCATTCACTCATATCATTTGCATCATGAAATCATTGGTTTTCTCATGATTTTCTTAAGAAAGTGGCATTCTCAAGAAATCGATTTCTCAAGAAACTCTGAAGTTTTTCTAAAAATCAGTTTTTCCAAGTCAAGTGTTCACAGTTTTCCATGGAAACTAGTCTCTCAAGAAACTTCTAAATGGGATTTCCAAAATCAAAGTTTTCCCTTGATTTTCCTTGGAAAATGTTATTTTCTTAAGATTTTTAAAAAGAGTTTTCCGATCTTTCTCAAGAATCAAAAATCAAATTTTCAAGGGTTTTAAGGCTAAGATTCCCAGAATTTCAATTTCCCAAGTTCAGTTTTCTTCTCCAATGAGTTTTCCTATAATTTTTCCGTCATTTTCCTAAGAAAATTCTCAAAGTCAGAGTTTTCCTGAGAAGTGTTTCCCTTTTTCAAATATTCATCTTTTCTCAAGATTTTCCCAAGACTCTCATTTCTTCATTGTTTTTCAAATCTTTCTCGAGATTTCAAACCTTCTTCGTCTGAGTTTCCTGAGAAATTGACCTTTTTCCTGAGAAATGTTTTCTCACTCCAAACATTTTCTGAGCATACATCATGTTTTCCAACTTACATTTTCCAAAATCTCATAGCACATGCCTGAATTCTCTGTGCATTTAGGATAGAACACGATTTTGATGATTTAACTAAGTCAAGCATAGTTTTGGTCCTTGGTTCGATTACCCCTGTTAAAGGCGGCAGGAACGGTCGAACCTCGTACCGACAGGTCGAGCCCCATCCCATGGATTTTCCCGCAAATTTTCAAAACGGAGGCGAGTATTTCGAAAACATTTTCCAAAATCCGGTCAAGTTTGAAGCGCAAAAGCGTTTCCCTCTCTCTCTTCCGCAAGGAAGGGAAGACGGGAAAAATTTCGCGACGATAACAACTACCTACAACACTGACATATTTTAATTGTTAAACACTTGCACCAACATTTGGAGTCAATTTTATATTTGGATCATATGGTGTGCATGCCGTTGAACTATTCATATATCCAAACTTTGTAAGAATTTTCTCAATATAATGTGATTGACATAGTGCAATGCTATTATTATTTCTTACAATTTTGATTCATAAAATAACATCTTCCACACCCAAATCTTTCATACAAAACACTGAAGATAAAAAACTTTTTGTTTGATTTATGCATTCATTATTGGAACCCAAAATAAGCATATCATCAACATATAAATAAATAATGATAATTGAGTTACCATCTACTTTACTGTAGACACATTTGTCAGCATCATGAATTTTAAAACCATTATGTACCAGAGCACTATCAAATTTTTCATGCCATTGCTTAGGGGCTTGCTTTAATCCATATAAAGATTTCTCAAGTTTGCAAACTTTGCGTTCTTGCCCTAGCACTACAAAACCTTCAGGTTGCTCCATATATATCTCTTCATCTAATTCTCTATTCAAAAAGGCCGTTTTTATGTCTATTTGATGCATTTGAAGCTTACATATAGCAGCCATGACAATCAGAATTCTAATAGTAGATATTCTAGTTATAGGGACAAAAGTATCAAAATAATCAATACCTTCTTTTTGTTTAAAACTTTTTGCAACCAAACGAGCTTTAAATTTATCGATTGTACTATCAACTTTTAATTTCTTTTTGAAAATTCATTTGCAGCCAATAGTTTTGCAACCAAAAGGTAAATCCACTAATTTCCAAACATTGTTAGACATAATTGATTCTATTTCATCATTAATAGCTTATCTCCAAAAGGCGATATCTTGAGAAAACATTGCCTCTTGAAAAAACACATGATCATTCTTAATTAGAAATGTATAAAAGTCAGAACCAAAATTAGTTGGTTTTCTAATGCGTTTACTGTGTCTAACTTCAGTTTCTGGTTCATCAACACAATCATTAGAATATTCAATCATGTCATTAACAGGATGTTCATCTACTGTAATACGACTGCCATCAAGAAGAGAATCAAATGCATTTTTATGTTTTATGAAAGATGCATCTCTAGATTCTACAATAATATCATTAACAATGTCCAAAAATCTATATGCTTTACTATGTTCAGCATACCCAATAAATGCACATTTAAATGCTTTAGATTCAACCTTCTTCCTTTTATTTTCTGGAATTTTAACATATGTTAAACAACCCCAAACACGAAAATAACTAAGATTAGGTTTCTTACCAAAACATAATTCATAAGGTGATTTTTCAGATTTGGAATAAGGAACTCGGTTAAGAATATAACAAGCAGAAAGTATAGCCTCTCCCCATAAGTTGAAATGCAAACCTGTATTAAGAAGCATAACAATCATCATTTCTACAAGTGTTCTGTTTTTCCTTTCTGCTACTCCATTCTATTCAGGAGTTCTAGGAGCTGACGTTTGATGGATAATACCATTATCTTCACAGAATTTATCAAATTCTCTACCTAAGTATTTATCTCCTCTATATGTTATTAAATGTACAATCTTTGTTTTAAACCTATTTTGTACTTCAGCTAGATAAAGAAGAAATTTGGAAAATACTTCAGATTTATGTTTTAACAAATAAACATAACAAAATTTCGAGTAATTATCTATAAAGGTAATAAAGTACCTATTGCCACAATGACTCAAAATATTATCCATCGTACATACATCAGAATGCATTAATTCAAGCAATTTATAATTCTTTTCTACATTAGAAAACATGAGTCTAGTTAGCTTAGTTTGAATGCATGTCTCACACTTATGTTTATATTTATGTTCTATTCTAACATGACAAGGAAGAAGACCAAAGTTATTCATATTATGAATGCAACGAGAATTTATATGTCCTAATCGTGAATGCCAAAGAAAATAGGAGTCAATCAGAAGTAGTAGCTTCATTTATGCTCATCTTGAATATACCATTAGTGGCAAACCCTTTTCCTACAAAGATTTTTCCTTTGGTCACAGTTACAATCCTAGACTCAATAACAATCTTAAAATCATTTCATGACAGGAGATCTGCAGAGATTAAATTTTTTCAAACTTCTAGAGCATAGTGGACATTCTCAAGTGTTAGGACTTTCCTGAAGGTGAACTTAATCTCCACACTCCCTTTTCCCAGCACTTTAGTTGATGAAGAGTTTCCCATAAAGAGATTGCATCCCTCCTCCACTACTTCATATGACTTGAACAAGTTCTTGTCGTTTGCCACATGAACAATGCTTCCAGTATCCAAGTACCAGTCCTTATTTGCAGCCACCATGAAGGTTTCAGAGATTACAACAACAAGCCTCTCCTCTGACTCATTTGGTTTAGGACCAGCCATCTTCCTTTCTCTGCATTCTCTAGCAAAATGGCCAAACTTGCCACACATATAGCAACTAATTTTCTTTTTATCAGTTGGCTTTTTCCCTTTCACAAAATTCTTTTTGATTTTCTGTGTTTTCATGATTTTGCCACCCTTGTTACTAACAAAATTCACTTTAGGATAACCCTCTTTAGGACTCGAATTCTTTTTGTCACGAAGACGAGTCTCCTCATCAATTCGGATGACCTTAAGAAGATCATGTAAAGTGATTTTCTCATTTTTATGTTTTATGTAATTCCTATATTCTTTCTAGGAATCTGGTAGTTTCCCAATGACGGCAGCAACTTGAAAGTCATCATCAAGATACATACCTTCTCCTTTGATCTTATAGGCCAGTATTTGCATCTCATGAATTTGAGCAAGTATAGGCTTATCATCAACAATAGAAAAATTAACATACTGATCTACGATAAACCTTTTGTTACGAGCATCTTCTGCATTATACTTGATCTCGAGAGCATTTCACAATTCTCCAGTCGACTCCAATGGTGAATACAAGTCAAAGAGAGAATCGGCTAAAGTGTTCAGGATATGCCCTTTGCATCAGTAGTTGTCAATATGCCACTTCTCTCGCTCTTTCTTCTGTTCTTTTGTCTCAACTTCTTCAGCAGCGACAGTGGGATAAGGCTTTTTGATGACATAGTCAATATGCAACTCAGACAACAATTAAGAGACCTTTGATTGACACTGCTTGAAGTTTGACCCATCAAATCAATCGAGTTTTTCAAGGTCACGGCTAAGCAGATTGATGGAGTTGGATGTCAAACCAGAGGCCATATTGAAGTTCTAAAATTGTTATTCCAACCTTGTGACAAAACAGAATTTAAGAAAAGAGATATCAAGCCTAGATGCACGTTCTTAAGATCGCTATCTTTAGAACTTCAATCGCCTCACTCCGGGAAGTACGAAGAAGCGAAAAGGGGTTTGTTGCGACTGAGTTTCCAGGATACAACCAGGCTTGAACCTCAAGAGAGTCACTACTTCGCAAGGACAAATGATCTCTACCACACTCTGCAAGCCAAATCGTGAAGAAGGAAGAAGAAGATTAGAGAGTCAGAAAATTCTCTTGTTTTACAAAAGACGAAAATAAAAGATATTTATAGACTTTTAGAGAGGCCAAAACGTTTTGCGATAAATGAAATTAATGGCCATAAATCTGACAGTTTAAAAATAGGATGAAAAGGTACCTGAACGGTCACCCACCTTTGACTGTCAATCAAAGGCCTTCAAAACCGTCCAATAGTCACAATGAAACATTAACTCAATATACATGCAACTTAAAGCCTTTCAAACGGCCAGATAACTCAAAACTGAAAAGGCAAAACGGACATTTGCACCTCGCACCACTGCGAGCGTGCAAAATGCACCATCAAAATGCCACATTGCGCATCAAGCTCCCTTGCGCATACACGCGCACATGCGTGCGAATGGCGCGTCCGTTGCTGCATGATGCGCAACAATATCCGCAAGCCACCCAAAGACACAAGGCTTACCAAATTAAAGAATAGAGAACAAAGCCTGTATTTAAACCACTAGAAAAACTGATTTCTCTTAGATATGAGACAACTTTTTAAAGCACTTTTGTGGAAAGAAATCACCAATTTTAAAACTTTTATAACATTATCTTCAAGACCATCTTAAACTCATGTAGAAAACATACTTGTATGCATTTTTTGCTTAATCTAAACTCATAAATATGACTTTTATGCCTAATTTAGTAGAAAACATATATTACTTTACATAATTTTCATGTTTAAATGCGTTTTTAGCTCAACAAAAAAATCAACAATTGATATTGTACCAAAAACTTGATTAACTAAAAATTAAGAATTCTTGTTAAATTGACTCAATTCAACCCACCATATTTAGTGAATAAACAATGATAAACACATCAATAGATTTGGATTAAACCAAAAACACATACAATATATTTTTTAAAAAGGTTTGACAAATAAATGGTCTGAAAGCTACACATTTCTCTTTCTCTCTCTCTCTCTCTCTTTATATATATATATATATATATATATATATATATATATATATATATATATATATATATATATATATATATATATATATATATATATATATATATATATATATATATATAAAGAGAGAGAGTCGTAGCTACCTACCACCAGGAAATAGGTATTTTCCAGTTGTTTTTTGCAAATCTGACCTTGTAGACATGATCGATTTGCTATGAAATGACACTTGGATAATGTTTTTTGATAAAAAAAATATAATTTTTTCAGCATTGAATAATTTTTTTAAATTGTAAACCATAAATTTTTAAATCTTATAAAAACCTGTCTGCATGGGGGAAATCAGATGATCCAAGGGCCGATTCTTATAAAATCAAGCATGCAGATTACATCCGTATGATCAGATTTTTAGAAAAAAAAAAAACCTTTCAAAGCTTGGTAGACATGAAACTAAGTAGGCAACTACCATCTACTCTCTCTCTCTCTCTCTCTCTATATATATATATATATATATATATATATATATATATATATATATATGAAAATAAAAATCTACCTAATAGAAAACCTCCCACACCTATCCAATAAGAAACATTTATTAGATTTTCTGTGCTTTTTTGAAATTCTGATGTGTTTAGCATGATTGATTTACTGACACTACTTGGATCATGCATTTTGAAAGAAAAAGTAGTATTTCGAGCCTTAAAAAAATTTATAAAATTGTAAGCCATTAGTTTTTGAAACCTTATAAAACATATCAATGCATCATAATCAAATGCTCTAAGAACTGATTCCTAGACCATCAAATTTTAAATTTTATAAAAAATCAAAGAGTTTATTCTTATAAAATCAGGCACGTAAATCACATCTATATGGTCAGATTTTACAAAAATAGAAAAACACCTTCCAAAGCATGGTAAGCTAGAAAGTGGTAGGCAGCTACCACGAGAGAGAGAGAGAGAGAGAGAGAGAGAGAGAGAGAGAGAGAGAGAGAGAGGTGTGCACAAAATTATCTGCGAGCATGAAGTGTACTCCAATTTATCACATTTTTTCTACATCTTTTTTTTCTAAAATTCTGACTGTATGGATGTGTGGGAAGCAGTTTCTGAATCCTTCCGATATGTAAGTAGGTTTTTTATGGGCTGAAAAATCAATAGTCCACAATTTTTTACATTTCAAACATTATATCATTATATTTTTTTTGTGGAGAAAACGTAAACCGAGAGGGGATTTCTGCCAAATGGAACATGCCTGACACATTTGAATGGTTGAATCTCTAAGCTGTGGGAAGCAGATCCAGTGTTCGGGGCAGTACACCTAATAGGGTGTCTGGCCCTCTATTAAAAAAGAGGCAGCGTACCACATGCCTCCCTTCCCCCTATTAAAAAGGGGCCAACAAACACTTAATGAAAGTGTTATGGTGGACCACGCCTCTCAGCAATGGTCACTAGCATCGGTGCACTGGGGGCATGCACCTAGTTCCACTAAGACCAAGAACTTGATGTCCATCATTTACTAAACTTTGAAACCTGAACTTTCCGATCACAGTGCAGCAAAGTTTAACAGAACACAGTAAATCACATTTATTTTTTCCGTACAGAAAACCCAACGCCGAAAAAACAAAAATAAGAAAAAACGTTTTTCATTTTATTTTGAATATGACCAATTAGCACGCTCCAGGTGTACAGTTCCAACCCTCCAAGCACTCCATCATGGGCCCCACAAACCTCCCATCGCATATCGCCGCGTGTATGGCCTCGATCTGCTCTCCGGGCGTCACATTCTTCGGATTCGTCAGCATCTCGGTCCTGATCTCAGATCGTACGAACCGGTAAATTGGGTAGGATCGGCATCCCGATATCCGGTTTGGCACATGCGACGACCCTTTGTCGAAGTTGGCACGTACGAGCTTGACTTGGGCTTCCAGCTGGGTCTTGAGCTCAGACTCAAACAGCTTGATCCGGCTGAACACGCCCGATTTGGGTGGATGTTCCATCTCTGACTCACCATTCTTCAGTGCATGCTCGACGAGGACCTGCCGGAGCTTTTGCATCAGCGGGTACTCCGGCAGGCAGGGGTCGTCAATGTAAGTGAAGACATTCTCGTTCTCAACCACACTGAGCAGGTCCTTCTCGGCGAACCGGCCCGGGAGCAGCTCACCATTGGCTCCAGTGCTGAGTGTCTTCTTAGCCACTTGTGCGATGACGTTCCTGACCGTCGATCTGCAGGCCTCCTCCAGTTGGCGGAGATCGATTGCCTGGCAGATCGCAGACACATAAGTGGCCATCATGAGCTTGAGGATCTCGATCGACTCAGCTGACTTGCGAGCCGAGATCAAGCCGAGTGAGTTCACATCTTGGTTGTGCTGCTCGGCACTTTGGACATGGGAAGTGACTGGGTTGGCTAGGTACTGTAGCTCAGATGTGTAGGAGGCCATGGCTATCTCCGCACCCTTGTAGCCATAGTCAAGGCTAGGGACCGGCCCACCGGTTAGGTTTGAGGGCAGGCCCCCGTTGTAGTAGTCATTGACCAGCTCGGAGAATTGAGCAAAGACCAGCTTACCGATGGCCGCTAGAGTTAGCCGGATGTTGTCCATGGCAACACCCACCGGCGTTCCTTGGAAGTTACCACCATGAAGTGCCTTGTCCCGGGCGACATCGATAATCGGGTTGTCGTTGACCGAGTTTATCTCGCGTTGGATCATTTGGGTCGCAATGCGGATCACCTCAATCTGCAATTGTAGCACCATGTGGGACGTTAGCCCATCTGCTGGAGAAATGGATCTAATGACTTCACCCCTCTTTGACCATAAATGAGCGTTTGGATGTCACTGAAATCAAGACCTGTGGGACTTCATCAGGTCTCAGTACCGATGAAAAGATGGGTCTTGAAATATCTTTTGAGAAATTCAGGGGCTCTACTCGCTGAAAAATTTTCCCATACAAAAATAATAGTGGACGGTAGAATGCTGAATCACCAATCTTGGAAAAGCATATTTTCTGCTACTCACCAAACATGTCAGAAGCTAGATGCGTCAGAATGAGCTAGAAAATAGTATTTTACTTGACCATTAGGGTGTGTGTTTTGATTCCGCTAGCAGATTTTAGAATTTCCAACTGCTAGTAGTAACCAACAACCAAGAGCGTCCAACAAAAGTATGGGACTCTTGACATTACAACCAGCAATAGAATCCGTAAAAAATCATTTTCATGATATTTTAAGCGTTAGCCATTAAAGACAGAAGCAAACATTTCAAGAAAATTGATTTTTCAAGAATGTTAGCACATGAGATAAGGTTTTCAAATGCCAGTGAAAGAGAGCCTCAAGAATAATCAAGGTGGTAGTTAGGACTTGGGCAGACAAAGCTGCCGTTGTAGGAAAAGATCAAAGAGGAGTATATATGGATATATATTTGCTGCACAAGAAACTTACAGGTGCAAATTTTGACTCAATCTGATGCAATGAACAGTAGATTTGCTAGGGATTGACCCTTAAATCGGTTTTTAGACCAAAAAACATGTTTTAATTTTTTAATCATAAGAAAATGGTGCATTTATAACCACAGACTTTTCAATCGCCGACAAAATCAGCTTATACATTGGAATCCACATGTTGGTAATGGATAAAAGAATAGAAAAAGCATGTACATTACATCTATTTTAAAATTAAAGAATTTAATCAAGTTTAAAGTAAAGATAATGCTAGTGAAAGATACAAGGCCTCGGAATTGGCATGATGTATATTGGACAAAAGAAGACGAAAGAATTAGCCGTTAAACTAACACACTCTATTATCTTTGTGGTTTAAGTATGAAAAATTACTCTGTCCAAAAACATAAAAACAAATATGAAGAAGAAGACGTTAAAATCACGAGTTAAAAAAAAGAAAGAAGGAAAATGAAGTCACAGGAATGACTTTGTATTTCGTAAAGCAAATGGAGCCAGAAACAAAGCAAGTTAGTTAGTTTCCCGCTTTTCACATCAAACACATGAACGTCACCAGAAAAAGGTGTCAGGCTTTTGGTTGGCTGCGCCAAATATCAAAGAGTTGCAGCTACCCACTCTATGCCAACCGACTAAAAAAAACAAACTTAAATCCAGTTCATATTTATCCAAACTGAAGGACATTATGAATGTTTTAAACAGTCCAATTACGTGTGAGAATTTCCTATTCTCACTGCTGCACCTTTTCTTTTGAGAGAGAGAGAGAGAGAGAGAGAGAGAGAGCGAGAGTTTAAGGAGAATTAAGAGAGAGAGGGCAGGGCTTAACGAGAGAGAGAGTTTAAGGGGAATTAAGAGAGAGAAAGGGCAGGGTGCAAGTTTAACCATGAGAGAGAGAGAGAGAGGGCAGGGTGCAAGTTTAACCATGAGAGAGAGAATTAAGAGAGAGTTTTAGGAGAATTAAGAGAGAGAAAGGTCAGGGTGCAAGTTTAACCATGAGAGAGAGAATTAACAGAGAGAAAGAGAGGTTTAACCATGGTTAAGTTAAGGATATCCGACTGACCTGGGGTCCCAGCCACTGCGGGGATGTGCGGAGGGCGTATCGGTCCTGCTTGGGCTTCTGCAGCGGGTTGGTCTCGTGCAGCTTCGCCGCCTGCTTCATGTACTCGCTCCCCGCCAGCACGTATTCCATGAGCGCCGCGGCCTCGATCTGGCCTGGGTGGTGCTTCAGCCTGTGGGTCAGCGGGTCCGTGAACTCGGGCTTCCCCTGCATCACCTCGCAGAACATGGCCGACCCGATCTCCGCAAGCACCACCAGCACGTTCGCATCGTAGCACACCAGGCACGCCTGCGCCGCTCCCACCGACGTCCCGTTCACTATGGCCAGCCCTTCCTTCGGCTGCAGCTCGAACGCCTTCTCCAGCCCGACCTGCCTCAGTGCCTCCGACCCGGAGATCTCCTCCCCAGTCGCGGTCCGGACCCGCGAGTTCGGCCGCCCTGTCACCACACCGGCGAGGTACGACAGCGGCACGAGGTCGCCCGACGCCGTTATCGTCCCCCGCAGTGGCAGCTTTGGTGTCAGACCGGCGTCCAGCAGTGCCCGGATGGTGTCGAGGATCTCCCACCGGATCCCGGAGTAGCCCCGGAGCAAGGTGTTGGTCCGAACCAGCATAGCAGCCCGGGTCACGTCCACCGGCAGCTCGTTTCCAGACCCGGATATCACCCCGGCGTTCAGGAACCGGATTAGCTCCTTCTGCAGCTCAACTCCCTGATTGGTCCGCCGATGCGACGTCGCCCCGAAGCCGGTCGTGACACCGTACGTGTCCGTCCCGCGGCACATCTGCGTGGTCACCCACGTCGCACTCTCCTCCACCCTCGACCTTGCCACGGCTGCATCCAGGCAGACCGACACGTCTGCCGGCCGGCGAGCGATGGCCACCACGTCGGCGACCTCTAGCCGCTCGCCCTGAAGCGTGATCATCGACCCACCGGCACCCGCGAACCTCTCCACCATGCGCTTCACCTCCTCGTAGTGAGGCCCATGCAGCGCACGGGCGGCCTCAGCCCAGTTGAGGGCATCGCTGGTGCCGCCGGCAGCACACGTGCCACTGTTAACGCATGTGGGAGGTTGCTTGACGTGAGAGAAGCTCGCGATTCCGTTCGGTGCAACCTCCATGCCGGCAACCATGGCGTCGGTCCTCACGTGCGGGATGCCGGATTCTGGCACGTGCGAGGGCTGAAAGGAGGAGAGGGGAAGTGTCGAGTGTGCAATGTGGGTATGTGGTGGTGAGCAAGGAACGGAGTAGAGTGGGGGATCATATAGTGCTAGGCCAGCTGGAGCGAGCGGTGGAGATGGTAACCACGATTGGTGGATGGATGCCGATGGGTTGCTGACGTGGAGGCATCGGGGCGCTTGGATCTACCTTCCCTGGCTTGGTGGTCGCTGGGGTTCGCTGGTGGTAATGTGGCACATGCGAGGAGGAACCGCGGTGGTTGAAGCGTGGCCTCCATTCCCAACCGTCCCTCCGTGCCTACCAACCCACTTCGTGGCACGTGGTACTGTTAATGAGGGCTGTTACATTAGGATTATAACTATGAGTGTTTGAAAAACAAGCCTGGATGCATTCTGCTGCCACGTTTAAATTCGGGCCCACAAGATGCCTGCCCTTTGTTTTTCAATTCGGGAGCGTTTGAATCGTCGACACTCCACGTGGACACCACACGCCGGGACATACATGTACGTCTGGGAACAGGACAGGATCCACTGTCCTGCCCCGTTCACTTGCCAAAAAAAATTGTTTTTTTTGTTTGAGAGTGTCCATCCGCCACTATTCCGTAGGAGGGCAAAGTGCAGTGGCAGACTCCAAATAAGCGTTCACGGACCACACCAATATTGTGTCCATGCATCCCGCGTTTGCATGGGCGCATGAATGCACGTGAGGCCCACGCTTGGTGCGTCCCATGGACGGGCACAAACCGCAATTCAAGCATGCCCTTAATTGAGGGCAACACCCCTGGTAGCATCAAATTATGCATGGTAGGGGTTCTTGCCGGTCGATACATTCCACACTTTAGTGTGCCTGCACATGATCTGCCCTCAAATCTTCTTTTGAGCTCCGCACATGACAGGCTGCATTCCAAGAGATGAAGGGTAGTCTAGTGCAGCAGCACACTCAAAGTGTACAATATGATTGTACTTGATCAGCCCGCGAGGTTATTTGATTGAGCCCTCAAATGGGCCTTAGGTAACAAGTATTACAAGTTTTTTTGCCTTGATATGGTTAAGCAAACAAAATAAGGCGTACAAACAGAAAGGGACCGTGGAGGCTTTAGGCTGTAAATGGGCAGCATACTATATGATGTAAAATATCTCTAAAATATATGTATTACTACTGCACTAGCTTCCAAACACAAACCGAGCTACAAACAGTTCAGCTTATTTCTCAACCCTAATAAGTGGGTTCATCCAAGTTCGATGAAAAGGAGGGCACTTTCATAAGGATACCAATGAATTAAAATGATTGAAGATGCACATTGAATCAATCTTTTTTGTATTGTAATTTCTTTATAAGTTGTAACAGTTAAGTGTCTTAGCAAAAATAGTGCCTGATAACATTATTGTTTGTACGCAGAAATATTGACAGAAATGAGAATGGTACTCATTTTTAATGTAATATTGTGTTTCTTAAAGATGGTACAGGTTTCTCAAGTAATTGGGATGAGTTTTTTATATATTTGATGCTTCTATTGGCTTCTATTCATGGTTTGTTAAATTAGTTTCATATGGTACTGGCGGTACTAGTGAAATTATGGATTGGTCCATTAGATGCTATGACACAAAGACACGTGGACATGAAGATGCATGACACGGGTTAAACTTGCGAGTTCAATTTTTTTTTTTGGAAAATAGGATATGATGGCATTTTTTATTTTTTAATCGATAAAAATTTATTTTTGTAATTTTTATTGAATTAAAACTTTAAATATTAAAAACAATACAATATTATTAAATATTATCCATACATGTCCATGTCCATTTGTGTCAGCAGGACACACCACCAAAATGGCGTGTCCCTGTGACACAGATTATTATAACTTATGAACCAAAACAAAAAGGAAAACAAGGGAAAGAGAATGGTTGTTGACTTGGGAAGTACATCTTTTTCAATCACTTTTTTTGACACAAAATAGCGATAAGCCCCTACAACTCACATATTTTCAACCATTTTTTTGAAACAAAATAACTGGGTACAAGTCCCTATCACCCACTTCTTTTTCAATCATTTGAGAGGTAAACCAAGCCTTCATCTTATGGTAATAGCCAAGAAATATCTTGCTTAACTATTGTATACGCTTTTGAATTATGAAATTTGTTTGGTATCAATTTTAATTATATAAAAACTGTTTTTTCAAATGACCTTATAATGAGAAATCATCGTTTCTTTACATATTTTTCTTTGAAATTTTAGATATTACATATGCTCATATTCTAAATTTTACCCATCAAAAATATATTTATCACAAAGTATGTATCTAAACACCGATTAGGATTTTAATGTTATTATATATTTGACATATAAGCAAGGAGTCTGTTAGAGAATGTACCCATATACATGAGCACATATTAACATGGTTCAGCTGTCCAGCCTACATCCATGGAAAAAAACAGTCACTCTGCCTCTTGTATTCTTTACCCAATGTTGGTTACACGATATATAAAAAACTAGCAACAACAACAATAACAATTGCTCGAGATAGACAATATCTTTATCTAGAGAAAACATAAAACAACCAACGACACGATAATCTTGCATGATGTAGTTGCCTATTCTGGCTCCATATTTTTTAGAATCTGAATCCATACCATAACAATATTTGCTGATGGACACCTCAAAACCGCGTAGCGATTTACTGAAGGACACCGTAAATCGAGTAGCGATTTGTTGAAGGAGTGCAACAATCTCTCTCTCAAGTTGCTGCACATCTTTCATCGAGCCCAACTTGGAACTTAGTTTGAGTTGATTTTCATGGCTTAGAGATTTAGTAAAAATGTCTGCTAACTGCTCTTTACTGGCTGACATATGATGTGAATACTTCTTTAGCTTGAATCTTCTCTCTAACAAAATGGCAGTCAACTTCTATATGTTTGATTCTCTCATGGAAAACTGAATTTGCTCCAATGTATATTGCAACCATGTTGTCACACTTGAGTTTAATCGGTTGAGGGTTTTTGATACCCATATCAAGGATGAGAGTCTTGATCCAAATGAGCTCACATGTACATGCTGCCATGACTTGATAGTCAACCTCAGCACTGAATCTGGCAACAACAAACTATTTTTTGCTCCCCTAGGTGACAAGATTTCCACCAACAAAATAATAGAAGCCTGTTGTTGACCTTCTATCATTTGGGTCTCCTGCCCAATTTGTAACAGTAAAACCAATTATGTCAAAATTGTTATTTTTCTTCATAAGAACACCTTTGCCAGGGGTCTCTTTAAGATAACGAAGAACTTTGTAGGCAGCTTCAACATGACTGGAACGAGATTGACGCATAAACTGATTGATCACACTCACGTGTGATAGTCAAATATATTAAGTTTCCCACAAGCCTTTGAAAACTCTCGATGTTGGCAACAATATCTCCTTTATTTTTCTTTAGCTTGCAGTTAGTTTTCAAGGGTGTTTTCTGCAGCTTTAGCACCAATCAAGCCAATATCTTTGAGAAGATTTAATGCATACTTTCTCAGACACAGGAAAAGGCCTTTATTGGAATGAGCAACTTCTATGACAAGAAAGTACCTTACTTTTTTAAGGTCTTTAATTTCAAATTTGGAAAGAAGAATTTCTTTGTTTTTTAGCATCATAGCCTTATTCTTTTCTGTCATAATTATATCATCAACATATATAAGCAAGATAACAATGCCCTATAAAGAATTATGCACAAACATAGTATAGTCAACTGTACTTCGCTTAAAACCAATTTTGATAAGAACCTCACTGAGCTTGGCAAACCAAGCTCGAGGAGATTGCTTTAGACCGTAAATAGATTTATGAAGTTTGCACACTTTCTCATGATCATATTTATACCTGGGAGGAGGATCCATATACACTTTTTCTTCCAACTCTCTATGTAGAAAAGCATTTTTTACATTCAATTGGAAGATGCCTCACTGCTTATTAGTAGCAATAGACAAAAGAATGCGGATTGAACTTATTTTTGCAACGAATACAAAAGTTTCTATGAAGTCAATACCCTCTTTCTGAATGTATCCCTTTGCTACTAGTTTGGCCTTGTACCTTTGTACGGAGCCATCACTATTGAATTTAATTCTATATATCCATCGACATCCCACACTTTTCTTACCTTCAGGCAATTCAACTAACATCCAAGTATTGTTTTTGAGTAATGATTTTAATTCTTCATCCATAACCAATTTCCACTTAGGATCTTCAAGAGCTTCTTTATGACTTGATTCATGATGGGCATAGGTCTTGGCAAGGTAAGTTTGATAAGACACAAACAATTTTGAGAGTTCAAATTGATATTCTATTGAATGGGTTTTAGGAATCTCGGTAGTACAATAGGAGTAATAATCTCTCAGTTTGACAAGAGGCTTGGTGGGACGGGATGACCTTCTCAAATTACCGATCTCTTGACCAATATAAGTTCTCAAGTATATTCTGATTTAAGTTAGTACCGATCACGGGATTCGTAGGTATTGTGTTTTGGTCTGACATGGGTGAGGACTCAGAATCTTGGTCTGGAGGACCAATTGGATCATTAAAACTAGGCGAGATAGGTTTGTATTCAATAAACGGATCGAGTATTGGTAAAAAAGAGCAGGACATGTCCGGCTGGTTCTCCCCCTTAGTAGGATACTGGAAATAGGGTTCCTTCTCAAAAAAATTCACGTCCCTTAACACATAAAGCCTTTTTGAGATGGAATCAAAACATTTAAACCCCTTTTTTGTTGAAGAATATCCAACAAAAATTCACTTCACGGCTCTTTTCTCAAGTTTGTTGCGGAATTTTTCTTGTATATGCACAAAGCCCTTACACCCAAAAACTTTAAAATGGTTGATGGAAATTTTTTTATTTTTGAAATTTTCAATAGGGATCTCATTCTCCAGACTGGCACTTGGAATTCAGTTTATAATGTAGCAAGCAGTAGCTATGGAATCAACCCAATATTGTTGGGGAATGTTCATATGGAACATAAGAGACCTTGCCACATTGAATAAGTGACAATTTTTCTCTCGGCAATCCCGTTTTGTTGTAGAGTTTCGGTACAAGTAGTTTGAGGCATTATACCTTACTCAGACATGAAATCACCAAGAACTTCATTAATATACTCTCCTCCATTATCAGATCTCAGACGTTTAATCTTGTGATCACATTGAGTACACACAAGATTATATTTTTTTTTTAAAACTTTGGCCACTTCATGTTTATGTTTTAGAAAATACACCCAGGTGACCCAAGATCTATCTTCAATAAATGTGACATAGTATCTAAAACTGAACATAGAGTCTACATGGGTTGAACCTCACACATCAGAATGCAACAATTCAAAAAACTTGCTACTTCTATTAGAGATGTTTTGAAACAGAAGCCTAATGGCCTTTAGCAAATTCACAAGCATCACACGATATGCTATTATTATTCAAATCAGGTAGCAAAGATTTTATAGTCTTAGCAAAAGCATGTCCAAGGCGGGAGTGCCAAAGGCTAAAAGTATTACTTGATTGAGTACTACTAAAAAACATTGTCTTTGGTTGACTAAAGATGTATAGACCATCTCGTTCGATGCCTCTACCAATCATCTTCTTCAATCTCCTATCCTAAAAGACCACCTCCTTAGAAGAAAAAATAGCCAAACTGTTATGAGACTTAGTAATCTAGCTTATGGACATAAGATTGGCAGCAAGCTTAGGAACAATGAGGACTTTAGAATCAAAATCACAATTCATAAATTTAACATTATTCATGCCGGTGGCCATCATAAGAGAACCGCCAGCGGTATATACCGGTTTTCTTGAGCTACTCAAGCCTTCATCATGGTTTGTCATGTGGTTCGAGGTTCCAGAATCTATAATACACTCATTGTTTGTAATACATGAAAGAAGGGCATGAGTCATACCTTGAGGTATGGCAGAAGCATCACTGATGGGAGATGACGATGCTAAGTTAGTTTTGGTCATCTGCTGGAAAAAATGAGTAAGATCATTTTTTGTGACAAAGTTTGCAGCATCGTGCTTAGTATTGTTTTCCTTGTTACGGCTAGGTCGTCCCACGAGGTCCCAACACCGATCTTTGGAGTGACCCAACTTTTTACAATAGGAGCATTTGAGTTTCAACCTTGGTCGAGACTGATCTTGAGTAAAGTTTTTTGGAGGCTCTGTGGCTGAATAACTTTTTTTTACATCAACCTGAAATGCCATTTTTTGGGCATGTTCTTCTTTAATTTGCATGCTCGAATTCATAACTTTTCAGTGAGTTTCTTCACACTGAATTATTGTGCATACCGTGTTATATGAAGGAAATGGTATTGTTATCATGATCTGGCTTCGAAGGTTTTCATAATTTGGGCCGAGACCTGTAAGAACTTTAAACACTTTGTCTTCCTCAAACATTTTTTTACTTTCAAGGATATCACCAATAGGGGGGACAATATTAAAGCAATTTGTCACACATCCCTCTAAGTGTACCTATATACATACTAAATGGTTTGTTGTCACGAGTATATTTAGCTATTTCCAATTAAATCTCATAGACTATTGTAAGATTGAACTGTTCACCATAAATCTCTTTAACCGCATCCCAGATTTTCTTTATTGTGTTCATAAACAAAAAGTTTCTGGCAATAGTTGGCTCCATAGAATTTAACATCCAACTCATTACCATATCATTTTTAGATTCTCACTTTTCATAAGTGCGATCGATGGGTTCTGGTTTTTCATTTTTCCAGTGATATATCCAAGTTTGGATCTTCTACTGAGAAATAACTTAACGCTTTTGCCCAGCTTAAATAATCGGTCCCAGAGAACTGCATATTAGTGATTTTAAGAAGATGATTCCGCTTAGAGTAACCAACCTTATTATCAATAACATGAGTGGAGGAACTCCCACTATTCTCAGCAGCTGAACCTCCGATGGTATTGACAGCATTGCCGGCCATTAATGATCCTCTGCTCAATACGAATACTACCATATCGCCGATCACTTACTCAAAGATGGCGCCTGGAGGTAAGTTATAAATTTTAATAATTTGAAGGTGATTCTTGAAAATAGCTTGAACTAAGGGCTATTTTAGGAAATAGGGTAAAATTTTCATATAAAAAGAAAGCTACAGCAAGCCTAAACTCATCCAACAACCTTGGAAGCTGTGCCTTTCTTCTCCCATCTTCTTCTTCACATTTTCTTCTTCCTCCTCTTCTTCTTCTTCACATGTTTTTCTTCTTAATTTTTTTGTGATTCTAGTGTAAATCTTCGTGTTGTTCACGTTCTCTCTATTCTTCTTGCTATATTTTATGTCTAATCGCTGCAGGTATACACTTTTAGAGCTTCAAATTGGATTTGACATGAAAATGCCAACTACCTTCATTGATCGGAGGTCAAGAATCCCATATAGCACCCACCGACCATTTGTTCTTCTCCATCGATCTCACGCTTTATAGATACGGCTCCAAAACATGTGCAACAAGAGGATATCAACATGCAGCAAGGGAAAGAATGTAGGTACATGTTTTCGAGAAAGGTGGACCACACTCTTCTTTCTAAAATTTTTTGGACTGCCCTTGACGTAAGTCTTCTCACCCACTGCTTGTTAGCCATAGAATATATTTAATTTGATTAGACGTATAGTTTATTGCTAATTTTTTAAATCAATTTATTAATTAAATTATTTTCTTATATTTTAAAAATGTTATTTATATTAGATTCATTAGAATTAGATAACTTAGACTTACTTGAATGACGTCAATCAGTATAGCATGTCCTACGAGTTTAGCGTGTCTTAGTTAATTTCGGTCATTTACTAGTTTTAGTTCAATAGCAGTAAGATTACATTTATTTTCTTCTTGTTGTTAACGTCAGATTCTGTTTTCATACATGTTTTTAGGATTAAATTAGTCGATTTTAGAAGAGTGTTTGCTTGAGTTAGCGGTAGATCATTTAGCGTGCACTTTAGTTTTTTCATATATTTTTAATTGATTTCCAATATTGCGTCATTATGTTAGTGATTATTTTTTAGTTTCGAATTCATTTTAGAAGAGTCTTCATTCTGATTAGTATTTAATTAGATTGATTTGAATTGTTTTAATTAATTTTTAATTGCATTTATCATTAGAATTAGAAAGAGGCAAAGTGAATTTTGTATCTTGGTGCATCACTTCATGTGAATTTTTGTAGAGTTTTGTTCAGGGACAAGGCAGACACATAACTAGAGGATATTGGCGATGTCTAGGTCGAACTTGAGGAAATTTTGATCTGTTTTGACCTTACCCATCCTCGGTCCAAAGTTAACAGGTCCTGCCAAATTCAGGCTTTCTTTATTTACAAATCAGGTAGAATAGTTTAGTTTTATTTTAGTGTTTTTGGGTGTTGCTTTGTGTTATTCAATATATCAGTGTTAGTTAGGTCTGGTATGTGTGTGGGTGCGTTGATTTTCGTCAAAAAAAATAGAGGTGTTTTTATTTAGTTTTCTTTTTAGTTGTGATCGTTAGCATAATCTTTTTATGTTGACCGTTAGTATAATCTTATTGTTTTTATTTTTGTTCTTGAGTAGTGTTAAATTAGATAGATTTATAATTGATTAATTGATTAGGTATGAATTTTCTTTAAGTTATTCTTAAATTTAGTTAGATTTAATTTATGTGAGTTTTGAATTGTTAGTTTCGCAGGTTTTTTATTATTTTGATAATGGTCTTGTTAGTATAGATATAGTTGTGTATTTTGTTTTGCAGGTATTTTCTCTTAGAGGTTGCTTCTTTGGAGAGGAGAATATCTATCATTACCTCTTTAATTGGGTTGTAAGAGAGAAAGTCCCGAGCTTAGTATAGGATTTGCTTTCATTTTAATCGTGTTTACTTTTGTTGCATTGTAATTGAAGAGATAGTGTAATTTTTTTATTTTCTTTTGAAATATTAATAAAGTGAGTTTTTTAAGTGAAATAGTATGCCTTATCTCCCTTTCCCTGAGGAGATGATCCGATTTGCCATTCTACATGTGTGCAAGGACTGATTTTAAATTTATTATTTGGTGTGCAGTTCTTATCCTATTTTATTAATTCAAACAAGTACTTAATGGGCCAAACACAAACCTAGCTATAAGCAGTTCAGATTATTTCTCAACCCTAATAAGTGGGTTCATTGAAACAGAACCCAAGTGATAACATTTTTGGCACAACCAGTCAATGTAGGTGATAAAGGATACTTGACGTTTAGGTAGATGATTGGCATTTGACTATATATATATATATATTGTCTAGCATTGCAAGGGTCAAAATGGAGGAGCAAGGGTAGTATGAAGTACCATTAAAGGAAAATGCATCGAGGGTAGTATTAGAAGGTATGTGTTGGGCTATCAGTGACATGCGGTGGTAACATGTCATGTGATGGACAACGGTGTCGGCATTATGGTGTGTGTGATGACACATGACATAGTAGCGGGTGGTATGCATTGGGCGTTCGGTGACATTCTGCAGTAGCATGTCATGCGATGACAACCATATCAGCATTTGTGTACGTGCATGTGTGGGGGTGACACAGACCTAGTGAGTTGCTCTACATTATGTTGGTTAAGTACCTTTCAACTCTGGATAAGAGCATATTATACGTACATACATACGAGGGTACTTGTGAGTTATCTTATGAAGATCATATTAGGTGGTCCCAACCATGCTAGGTGGCACATGGCCATTTCAACTAGTGCTTCAGTATTAATGATTGATTTGGGCAATGTTTCTCACTAATATATTTAGCTATCAATTGGCCTCAAGGTTGGAGATGAGCAATGCTTTTTTTTTTACTCATGAAGTACCCCACAGGTCTCTTGGTTGATGCTTTTAGGAGGCCGCATCACACAACCTTTGATGACCAGACATTATTGTTGAATTTTGGTTGTTGGTTCAAAACTTGAACGATAATTGTTTTTGCACATTCGTGAAGATAATTGTGGCATCATGCATAGGGTGTTGTGCAAAGCAGGTTATATGTTCCCCCCCCGAACATGGCCGGTATTGAGATCTCATGTTCGGGGGTTCCAAATAGCGCCACGTATAAGATGCAAACCGACATGTATCCCCATGTGTGTCCGCATCATATTGCATCATAATGTGGTGCCGTCGCAAAGACTTAAGTACCCTTTACCTCCATTGTTTTCCTCTTCCTTGAACGGACATAAATGCCCTCTATCTAGAAAAATCAATCGGTGGTTCGTGAAAAGAAAAAAAATGCCCTTCATCGTTATCGCGCCAAAACGTTCCGCAAAGTTTGCGTATGCAGCAAGCTGTATGTTGTAGGATTTAAATAGTTCAAAACAATCCATTCTCGCCCAAAGTAGAAAACTCTACCAGAGCATTCTTTGCTTTTATCTGTGTACAATGGAGCATCCTTTCCTTTGTTCCAGAGCATCCGTTTTTGTCTTACGCGCAGTCGCAACATCGTTGCCACATTCTGTTGCGTATTAGTTGTTACTGTTGTTTACTCTACAGTTGGAATATCCAAAATCCTATCATTTCGGTGAGTTTCGTGTAAGGTTTCGTTACTCAATCTGTAGGTTTCTTCTTATACAATGACTTGTACGTTTGAGAAATCTTACAAAGATGTGTACTTATGAACCCAAATGTTGCGACGATTTGTAATCATGATGATCGTTTAATTTGTTGTGCAGGTTAACAATGTCTGCGCCTCATCAGAGAAGAGATGCCCCGTCGTTCTATGGTTTGTGTATTAGAGAAGTGATCCGCCAGTCTCATCTATCCACGGTTTTTGAAAGATACCAAAATATACTTAAGATTGAGAACGATAAAGTCAAAGAAAAAGTGTTGGAATTATATTATGCGAAGGATTATACATCAGATATCGAGGCTGCGGACCAAAGGAAGAATACTGAAGAACAAAAGATGTAGAAGAAGGATGACGACGAGAAGGCAAAGCAAAGAAATACGGAGGAGAATGAAAAGAGAAGGCGGAGGAAGATGGCAGAGCAGAGGGAAAGGAAAAAAAAGAGTGCGGAGGATTGAAAAAGGTATTTTAACAAGGTACAGATTGAGTCAAGGGCGGTAATGGATAACTGGATCTTGGTCAATAAAGCAATGCGAAACAATGCAAAGCTACTGAAGGAGGCGGAGGAGAGGCAAAGGCAAATGAATAAGGAGGAAGTGCAACGGAAGAAGAAGGAGGATAAGGAGAAGAAGAAAATGCAACGGAAGGAGAAGGAGGAGGAGGAACAAAAGAAAAGAGAAATGAAGAAGCAGGAGGAGGAAGTGCGGGAAAGAAGGAAACAAGGAAACAAGACTTGGAAGAGGAAGAAAGGCGACAGAAGGAGAAGGAGGAGGAGGAACAGAAGGAAAGAGAAAGGAAGAAGCAGGTGGAAGTAAGGCGGCAGGCGGAAGAAAGGCGGCAGTCGGAAGAAAGACGGCGGAAGAAGAAGGAGGAGGAGGAAGAAAGGCGGCTGAAGGAAAAGGAGAAGGAAGAAAAGGAAAGTGAAAGGAAGAAGCAAGTGGAAGAAAGGCGGCAGGAGGAAGAAAGGCGGCAGAAGAAGAAGGAGGAGAAGGAAGAAAGGTGGCGGAAGAAGAAGGAGGAGGAGGAGGAAGAAAGGCGGCGGAAGGAGAAGGAGGAGGAAGAAAAGGAAAGTGAAAGGAAGAAGCAGGTGGAAGAAAGGCGGCAGAAGAAGAAAGAGGAGGAGGAAGAAAGGTGGCGGAAGAAGGAGGAGGAGGAAGAAAGGCGGTGGAAGGAGAAGGAGGAGGAGGAAGAAAAGGAAAGAGAAAGGAAGTAGTAGTAGGAGGAAGTGCTGGAAAGAAGGAAACAATATTTGGAAGAGAAAGAAAGACGACGGAAGGAGGAGGACGAGAAAAAGGAGAGAGAAAGGAAGGAGGAGGCAAAAAAGGAGAGAGAAAGGAAGGAGAAGGAGGACGATGAAAGGAAAGAGAGAGAAATGAAGGAGAAGGAGGAGGCGAGAAAGGCGAGAGAAAGGAAGGAGAAGGAGGAGGAGAGAAAGCAGAGAGAAAGGAAGGAGAGGGAGGAGGAGCGAAAGCAGAGAGAAAGGAAGGAGATGGAGGACGAGGAAAGGAAGGAGAGGGAGCACGAGAAAAGGAAGGAGAGAATAAGGAAGGAGAAGGAAGACAAGGAAAGGAAGGAGAGAGAAAGGAAGGAGAAGAAGCTCGAGAAAAGGAAGGAGAGAATAATGAAGGAGAAGAAGGACGAGAAAAAGGAGAGAGAAAGGAAGGCGATGGTGGAGCCGGTAGTGAAGGAAAGGGAAAGGCAGTGGACCCACCAGAAAGGCCTAGGTTGGAGGGCGAACAGAAGAAAAGAGTGACCAAGGTAAATAAATTCGGTCTGTCTTTGAAGATTTAATAATATGTTTAACGATTTTGGTACAACGATTACTGTGTTAGGTATTAATATCTATAGCGATTACTGCGATAGTCTGTGTGCAACCAATATTATTTATAGCGGTTAGTAGAATAGTATTTATAAGTACAAATGAAACTAATTGACAATTGGTATGAATAATATGTTATTTTTTGTTACAAGGAGGTCACAAGAGAAGTAGAGCACCAGGTGAAAAGCTCGGAGGCCGGTGTCAATGGCCTGTAGTTCTGTCATAGTATGGTCAGCTGAGTGCAGATCAGAAGGACCGATTACGAAATATGCACTTCGGTGCCCTTTTGGACCATCAATATTTTGAAACTTGCTGGAATACCATGACCCACCTAGTAAATAAGTGGAATGATAAGACTAACACATTCCAGTTTGATTCTTTTGAGATGACCATGACTCTAGAAGATGTGGCGAGGATCACTGGCCTTAAGTGCGATGGCAGTGCTGTCCTATTACGACATTCAAACTATAACTCAAGGGAAGAATGCACGACCCTTTTGGGAATGTCAATGGATGAATGGAGTCAATGTATTTCAGGTGGAATGAAGTCCACATCAATGAAAGTATCATTTATCCGTAATAAATGGAAAGGTCGCTCCGCTACTTGTTGCGCGGCTTCCTTCTTTATTTTTTTGCTCTTACATTATTTTCCGATTGTTTTGGTTCGAGAATAAGTTCCATGTGGCTGCAATACCTGACAGACTTAGACGAAGTCGACAACTATGCCTGGGGTGCCGCTATGCTCGCACACTTGTACAGTCAACTCTACCGTGCGAGTAATGGTACGAAAACAGTTGGGGGATTTTGGCCATTTGTTCAGGTATTTGTTGATTGCATAGTTAGTAATTGTAGACTAATTTCATTGAAGGTTGTAGTGTTACTAATAATATTGTTTTTGTTAGGCTTGGGCGTGGGAACATATTATCTCACTGCGTCCACGTGCTGCCCCTACGAGTTGTGGTTTTCCAAAGATCAGTCGGTGGGCTAGAATAAACGTCACAGTGCATAATGCTAAGTCCATTTTAGATGGGCTGCAACTGAATGAGGTAAACGTTCTAAAATTGTTTACTTGTCATTGAGTATTATAAATCTTTGTAATGTTTAGCATTCTTAAGTAATCATCATTGCAGGAATGTTTTTCGTAGTACATATTGTTGTCGCCATATCATGCTTAAGTAAATTGTAATATATTTGTCACTCGTTATTAAAAAGAATTAACAATGTACAGGTTTTGTGGAGACCTTATGGAGATGGGGAGGTCGATGACCAAGACGTTGTTGCAGATGCTGATAGATTGTCTGACCGCGATTTGTGGCTGTTTTGCAATTATGAAGCCGAGTTGCAGCATGGTAGTCGAGTTCTCCTACAATCTGGCTTAGGGCAGTCCATCCCAAATATGCCTTTGGAAGTGAGAAGGAAGTTGAATAGTGGTGGGTGTAGGAACGTGAATTGGCGCGAACTCTACAGGGATGAATTATTCATTTGGAACTCGGGTGGTGTCCCTACCGTATCGTATGATTCTAACGGACGACAATTTGATCCCTTGTATTTCGAACGCTATTGGGAACCAATGCGCCGAAATCTGTCGATTGATAAAATTGGGAACCCATGCATCCCAACTGCCCCCTCTCATGTTGCAGCCCAGCCTCTACAACCAAAACGTCGTCTCTCTTCTGTTACAACAACGATTCTCTCAGCAACAAAGCGCGATGAGGAGCGAACAATTGCTACAAAAGAGCACATTGTCTCTGCCGCAAGGTTCGATCTTATGGAGAAGGAGAATAAGAAATTAAGGACAGAAGTTAGCAATATGGGGATACAATTGAACTCAGTTGTGGAGATGATGACCAGCTTTTTTAGTAAGATGCATGCAACCCAGAGGCCACCCAGGATAGAGGGTTGTAAACACCCCAAATTTTCACTCACCTCCCCGACATTTTCACCAAACATCATCATCCAGCCTCTGAAATCGCTGGAGGGCAAAATGGTCATTTTCTGAGCCCGGACCTTGCAAAAGTCCAAATTTCGTCTGAAACTCTCAATTTTCTCTATTTTTATCTCAGATGTTCAAGATTTTACTCCTGACAGGAGACAGACATCTCCAGAGTCTTGGTTCAAGACTGCATTTCATAAGACATGACATTGCATATCATTGCATGAGCATTTCAAATCACTGCACTGCACAGCATGTCATTTCGAGGTCCAGAACTCCTGATTTCAAAACTTTTCAATCCAGATTAGAATTCCAACTCTTTTCAAAATTGATTTAAAAACCCTGGGTCTTCAAAATTATCAATTCTTCCCATTTTACCCCCAGGACTCTGAATTTCAAAATATTTTCTCAGGAAAACGATCTGGATAGTTCTTAATGTGGATTTCAGTCACTTCACCTCAGATTTTGCCCTTTTGACAAATTTCAAATATCTTCCTTTTACGAAATTGCCCTACAAGGGCCAACTCTTTCCAAAATTCCTGTTTTGCCCATTAATCCAGATTTTATGAAAATTCCAAAAAGAAGTTGTGGTTTTATCCTTATTTCAATAAAGAAGCAATGTGGGACCCACACTGAGGAGGTGTCACACAAGCTTTTCTTTTGAAAATTTGAATTTTGAAAAACCCAAAAATATAGGAGCCTTGTCCCCTGGATTGGTGCCACTTGTCATTTCTCTCTCCTCCCATTTCCATGCCAAGTGTCAGTGTGGGGCTACCTTAAGAAGCCACCACATGTCATCCCAGGTATCTGCCATGTGTCAGTATCCTATCATGCGCCATGTGTCATTCCAAGATTACCAGGAGATGCCAAGTGTCATAGGTTGTCCTGTCTAGAAAAAGTGGAGTTTGTCTCCTCTGAGGTGGCGCCACTTGAAGTGTGTCTCCTGCAGAGGACACGTGTCAACCCCTCCCTCCTTCTAGAAAAGTAGCCTAACACATGTCTCTCCCTATTTTTCTCAAAAAAGTAGGAGACATGTGTCACTCCTAAACTCCTACAGAAAAGGTAGGCTTGTCTCCTCTGAGGTGGCGCCATCTGGAGTGTGTCTCCTGCAGAGGACACGTGTCATCTTCTGCTTCTTTCAGAAAAAGAAGGTGACACATGTCTCCTTCTCACTCCTTCAGAAAAAGTAGAGGACACATGTCCTCTCCCTACTTTTTTCAGAAAAGTAGGAGACACATGTCACTGCCCTCTTTTTCCTCCCTCTTGCCACATGGCATTGTAGGAGCCACCCTGAGGTGGCGCCACATGTCCATCCTCCATTCCTCCAGGGCCAACCTCCTTTTGAAATTCGAATTCTCCTCTGAGGTGGCGCCATCTGAAGAACCACACCAGCAGTCTGACACTTGGAACCATCCTGGACTGCCACATGTCCAGATCTCCTTTCACCAGAAAAAGCAAAATTCAAATTCCTCTGAGGTGGCGCCTTCTGAGCCCACTGCTCTGTCCTTCTGACATGTGTCAAACACCTTTTGAGGTGGCACCATTCCAGGACTCCACTTGGCTCCATTTTTTTTATTTTTTATTTTATTTTTAATAAAGGTAGCCCACCATGAGGTGGCGCCACCTGAGGACTTCCTACAAAAAGTGAATTTGAAATTCAAACTCCAAGAGAGCACCCTCTGAGGTGGCGCCTTCTGGGAGTTCCCTGCAGAGAGAATCAAGCAAACTTTTAAAAAATTCCAAATCCCCCTGCTGAGGTGTCTCACCCACAAAATTTCCATTTTCTTTTATTTTTCTCAAAATCAAAACACCTTTTGAGGTGGCGCCACCTGAGGGTTCCCTGCAAAAGACAAACTCGAATTTCAAACCCCTCAGATGACACCCCTTGAGATGGCGCCACATGGAGGGCTCAGATCCAGCCTGTTTGAATTTCAAAATTTTTTAGAAAATTTATAAAAACAAGGGTTCACGCCCAGCCTAAAGAGATCATTTTTTTTTAGCTCTTGTGAACTTAGAAAATCCGACCTAGCCTTCCTAACATCTGATTTTGAACCTTGGAAATCGTGCCCCCTTTGGCGTATTGAAGAAGGTGGAGTAAAGTTCGTGCCGTGGCCAATCCGATTCCAACAGAGCTCAATTTTGGTGGACCATCCGAAGCTCAGAGCGAAGAACGAAGGAAGCTCGTGATAGCCGCCCCTTTCAAGAGCTCCTACGCTGCGTAACGAAACAAGGTGCACTTCTTTTCCCATTGATTGGAATCCATAATTCAAATCGGGAGTCGTTTGAAGAAAGAGCTCATCCGAGTGATGGATTGAGCTATTCTCATAAAACGACATACATAAAAATGTTTCATTATGCTTCATTGATGATTTTTAACATGCATGTAGTTAGCTAGATTTAATATGCATTTTATTTCATTCATTTAGTACATTTCATGAATTAATTAGGATTAATTTAGCCTTTATTTCAATTCTGCTTATTTTCAGTAGGTCTCTGTTTTTGTCAGTCAGTCCACACGTCATTTCATGCATTTGTTTTTTATGAAAAATCCCAAAAAAATCACGGAATGCGCCCTTAGGTGTCCCTAAAATTTTTCCAAAAATTAGGAGCCATTTGACTTTGTTTAATGCAGTAAACATTCAAAATGGCAAGTCGGGTTTTGTTACCCGGGATACATTTTGAAAATCATTTGCCGACTTGTAAAATCGAGATATCCCTCATGGGAGATCCGATTTTCGATCCGAAAGATGTTCTGAACTCGGGAGAATGTCTAGTATTTAATATGATTTTTAAGTTTTTTCGGAGTTTTTTTTATGTCTGACAAAAATCCGAGAGTTCGGGACACGTGTCAGAGCCTAATTTGGGCCTCTGAGATCTTGGATCGACTTAGGGCTATGGTTTCTCTTTGTGTGTTGATCCAAATCCAAAACTGTAAAAAGTGAAAGTTGTGTCTGAGATGTCCTCTATTTGAATCTGAAAGCCTGTAATTTTTAGAACAGTGTTGATACCTGCTTCGGATTTTTTTTGTCAGTCCTCTGTTTTGCTACATTTGTCTGTTCTGTTAGTTTAGGCAGGAATAGTTATATTTTTCTCTGTGTTTCCGTTGATCAAATGCCAAAGTCATAAACATGAAAGTTGTTCATGTAGGTGTCGTACATAACTCTGATTAATATCATAAATTTCCATGGCTTTTTATATTTCTTTAGCATTTTTCATCAGATTAGTGTGATTTTTACCTCTGTCAGAACTAAATCTCTGTTATTGAACTCACCATGGCTCAAATCCCGAGGCTATAAAAACCAAAAATGTTCCATTTCGGGTCTTTTAGCAGTCTGCAAAATATCAGAAGTTTCCATGGTGTAAATCTTGCATTATCAAATTAGGCATTGCATTTGGTTCGGATCCATAGGCAAAATCCATCATTTTTAGGACTTTCCTTGCATTTTAGCATTTAAATCATATCATTTCGTGATTTTTAGCATTCTAGGTTGTTTATCAGAGTGTTTAGATGCTTCATACCTAATTTGGTGCAATCTGGAATCCATTTGAGGTTCAGATCATCCATAATACCAAAACAGGGTCCCGCAGGACCCGGATCCAAGCGAAAAACAAGCGAAAATCGTTATTTTTGATAAATTGCAAAATACCAAATTCTGATTTTACAGTCTTAATGTGTCTAGCAGCATGTCATCATATCTCTTACTGCATTTCATCATCATTTGATTCAATTTGAACTTTAAAATCTCAATTTTACCAAGTTTTCCTTCAAAAACCCTGATTTTAAAGGTAACTTTATAATTAGGGGTATTTTGGTCATTTTGACCACCAATTCCGAATTTCAAACTGTTTTCCACTGAATTCCTTGCATTTACATCATTTCAAATATCAAGGAAGCATGATCATAGGGTTTATATCCAATTAAATCCAATAATTTCATAATATTATTGGAAAAATTTGGAAAAACCCACATATTTGAGCTAACCTTATTTCAAGTTTGGCAGGGACATTCAAAAGAAGGAGCTGAAGTCTGCAAATTTCTTTTATTTTCTTTATTTAGTGATGTAATAATGTAAATTTTGGAATAAGAGAGTTAATTTCCTGCTTAGACTAGGATGCATATCATATAGTTTGAATTTATGCAATATCCTGCTTATATGATTCATGCATTTTATTTCAAAAGCACTATGGATGTTCACGAATGGCACACGCACCCACTCTTAGGGAGTTGATGGACTCGGTGGGATCCATATTTATGGCCCTAGTCGGAATATGGACGAAACCCAGATCCATCATCTTTCTACTAGTCACATTGAGCCTACACTCTTAGGCTATCTTAAAATGCACATCATATTTCTAATATTTTCAAAGTATTGTGCATTAAATCAATTAAACTCTGAACATGTTCATGGCCACAGTCAGGATATGTGAAGGATTTATTTTGACTTAATGCACATTTTTCCAACCAATTCCTCAGAAAATCTTTTCAATGTGCATTCATTCACTCATGTCATTTGCATCATGAAATCATTGGTTTTCCCACGATTTTCTTAAGAAAACTTCATTCTCAAGAAATCAATTTCTCAAGAAAACTCTAAGGATTTTTCAAAATCGGTTTTCCCCAAGTCAAGTTTTTCACAGTTTTCCTTGGAAAATGTTATTTTCTTAAGAGCTTCAAAAGAGTTTTCCAATCTTTTTTCAAGATCAAAATCGATTTCCAAGTATTTCAAGGGTAAAATTCCTAGGATTTCAATTTCCCAAGTTTTGAATTTCCTTCCCCAATGAGTTTTCCTATAAATTTTCCATTATTTTTCTAAGAAAACTCTCAAAGTCCAAGTTTTCCTAAGAAGTGTTTCCCTTTTCAAAAGGTTCATCTTTTCTCAAGAATCACTTCCATTTTCCCAGGATTTTCAACCATTCATAATTTTCCCAAGTCTTTATGAACTTTCCTGAGATTTCAAATCTTTTCATCTGAGTTTCCTGAGAAATTGACTTTCAACTCTTTTCCTGAGAAATCTTTTCAACTTCAAATATTTTCCAAGCATACATCATGTTTTCCCAAGTTGCATTTTCCAAATCTCATAGCACATGCCTAAATTCTCTGTGCATTTAGGATAGAACATGATTTCGATGATTTAACTAAGTCAAGCACAATTTTGGTCCTTGGTTCGATTACCCCTGTTAAAGGCGGCAGGAACGGTCGAACCTCGTACCGACAGGTCGAGCCCCATCCCATGGATTTTCCCGCAATTTTAAAAAACGGAGGCGAGTATTTCAAAAGCAATTTCCAAAATCCGGTCAAGTTTGAAGCGCGAAAGCGTTTCTCTCTTTTTCTCTTCCGCGAGGAAGGGAAGACGGGGAAAAATTTTCGCGACGATAACAGGTTTGGCGACCGTGATGGGACTGTCCTTGTCTGATTAAAATTATGCTTGACTTAGTTCAATTATTGAAATTATGTTCACAAAATGTCAGCTCTTTTACTTTTGATATCATGCGAACCTAGGAGCCTAGATTCTGACCTAGCTTACATTGACTGCATGTAGCTTAGGCATGGTTTGGTAGGACTAGATTGAGGAGAAATTTTCATGCTCACATAGACTTAGGTCTAAATACAACTCTCCTCAATTTAGGATCTGAATGCAAACAATGTATGCTTCTTCAAAAGATTTTCAAAAGTCTATCTCTCTAGGACTTAGAGCCATCTATTTCTTGCATGTGATCATTTTTTCAAAACTCCCTTACCTATCATTACCCGGTCTTCACGTTGCTGGGCTCTCTTCCAGAATCCTAGTTCGGAACAGAGCCTCACAACTGGGCCAATTATTTGGGTTAACACCCCCCTACCACGTACCGCGGGCCACAGTCCGAAGTATATCGGTAGGCGCTCAAGGATGTTGGAAAACCTTACCTTAGAACCGGAGTTGAAATCATATGCCACATACCTCGAATTTCGATTTGGGTATATCGGCGTAACTGGATTGGACAAAGATGATCTGAACCTAGAGCTAGGATTAGGGTCCTACAGCTGTTTTCAAAATGATGCATCTAGAGTCAGCCTTTTTAGGAGTGCTGAATGTGCATAAATGTTTGTGCAGGGTGTGATTGCTTGTATGCTACCTTTATTTCCTTTATATTTTCCCAAAATATTTTCAAATATCCATATTTTTTTACATTTTCCCTTTATTTTCTTAAACCCTGGATGATTTCCTCAAATATCCAATTTCTTTCAAAACTCCAGGCGATTTTTCATTCTACCTTACTACTGGATCTCGAATTTCTAGCTGCATTTTCATCCTGCCTGCAAAATTTTTCAAAATTTCTCACATTTTCCTAAGTCTCATTCTGAGTCTTTCTCCGTTTTCAGATCGATGGCATCCAGTCAAGTCGATCCTATCTTTCCTGAAGGTCACATCTCCTTCGAGGTGCGACAAGGTCGTCCTGAACATCGAGCCCTTAGCACCGGAACTTTCATTCCCCGGTGGTATTATTCCTGGCTAAAGAGCTTTTCCCGAATGTTCCCGGACCATTTGAGCGAGTGCGGATTAGAGCTGGCATCAGCAGTCGGAAAGCAGACTATCAATGGCAACCTGATCCATGCAATGGCGGAGCGATGGAATCCTCGAACGTGTACCTTCTGGTTCCCATGGGGAGAGATGACCGTTTTAATGGATGAATTTTCAAAAATCATGGGGTTACCAGAACCAGCCGGTCAACCAGAAGACCCATTAGAGCATCAATTCCTTATCAATGTCAAGGGTTTGGACCCCCGAGACTCCTTAGCTCGTATGACAGGCCGCCGATCTTGGCCTCTGATCCAGTTAGAAGGAAATGAATATGTTGACCTACTTGAATTGTACCGCCAGTACGGGACCTTCGTCGAAGTCAGCTCGCTATCAAGGACAGCTAAAGAAAGGATTCAGAATGTAATGGTTCTGTGCACTGTAGGATTATCCCTCTTCCCAGATGGACAAAACTACATGGACATCAGAATAATCCAGCTTATGAGAAGATGGGGGAAGTCGGCAAACCAATCGCCTCTCCATAGCCATGGCAACGCTCGCCTTCCTATATCGAGGTCTGACCCGATTCTCACTCGGAGAGTCCATTTTAGTTGAAGGATGCATCTACGCACTTCAGTCCTGGTTTTTTCAACATGTTCCAGCCCGAGCAAGCTCTTTCAGATACAATGGACAAGAACTCCTTCCGGTGGCGCAGTACCGGTCTATGATCAACAACATTCAAGAGGATGACGTTGTTTGAGACTATTTTGATCGACAAATATCTCCTCCCAGATATACGTACGCTTATGGCAAGCGGTTCAAGTTGCTAGGACCATTCTTCTGCACTTACTACCAACCAGATAGATGTGTTCGGCAATTCTCTCAAAGGCAGCAGTACGTCGAAGCCCGCTTGTTATCAGGAGTTATGGCAGAGTTTGATCTCACTTCCGCACAATGGTCCGGGGCATATCATTCTGCCCGCTACGGCTGGGATTTCTTTGTCTCTCTTAAAATCTTTCCAGGTCCTAGAGTGTCTGCCGACTATCATGAATGGTGGCAAATTGTTTGTCCCCCACCTCTTTGTCAAGATCAATAAAGTCATGTTTTCCCCATTTCAATAAAATTTTCTTTCTCTTTCCATTGTGGTTTGACGACCTCGCCTAGGTAACAAGGCATATTTTCGTTGTTTATTTCTTTTGCAGAAGGAATGACAACACAATTGTCGTGATTCCCACGATGACTCAGTCCCTAGTAATGAGACATCTTTTCCAAATTGCCTACCATATTTTCAGCAAATATTTCTTCCAAAAGCTAATTCCTTCATAATCTAATCAGGTCTTTGCCCTGCAAGAAAGCATCTATACCATTTGATGGTCGAGACAAGGTCAGGCAAAAGAACCACGGCATCCCAGTACTCGTCAGCCTCGGAAGAAGAGATGGGTTCCCCTTGATTTGAGAAGAGTCGAGAGCAGCAGCAAGAAGACGATGGCATAGACCCTCAAATGTATGCCATGTTCAGAAAAATGATAAACAAAATGATGAATGAGCAGCCCGGGACCAGCTCAGAAAGAAATCCATTCAGAGAAAGGTTCCATGGTCACAGGGGTAAGAAGGCTCCCAAGAAACAGATCCAACCAGAAGAGATTTCAGATGAATCAGATTCCACTGAAAACACAGATGAAGAATATGAGGTACCTCCGGCATTTCAGAAGCGTGGCCAAAGTAAAAGCTGCAGATCAAAGAGCAGAGATAAAGAAGAGCCTTTGCAAGCGCAGTTTAAAGAAATGGCCCGAGTTGTCAAAGATCTGCAAGCCCGCGACAAGGGCAAGAAAGTCTTCACCAGTGAGGACTTTTATGACGGCTTAGAAGGGGATGATGATCTGGAGAATCTCCCCCGAAAATTTATCAAGTTCGATGGTTCTGGCGACCCAAAAGCGCACCTCGCCATGTTCTTTGCTGAATGCTCTCGGTTCAAAAGGGATAACCGAGCATTGTTTCTATGTTTCCCCCGCAGCTTGGAAGGAGTTGCAGCCAAGTGGTATGCTGAGCATATCAACCCCATCGAGCTCAAGGAGTTCGATAAAGTTGTAAATCTCTTTATTGAACGCTTCTTGTTCAACACAGAAGCGCTGCCTACACTGAGTCATCTCTGCAATTTAAGGCAGAATGAGAATGAAAAAGCACGGGACTTCATTCACAAATGGAGATCAGCCTGTAATAAGATGAGAGATCCTATCTCGGAAAGGCATGCATTGTCCCTAATCCTCAACAATTTCTCGCAGCCGTTAAGAGGATTAATCTCCACAGCGCCGTCCAGGACCTTCATTGAGTTGACTGAACGAGCCGAATGGCTCGAGCTAAGTGTGGAAAATGGAGTCTATGAAAGCTTCACCTTTTCCAAGAACAACTCCCATGGTGAGCAGAAAAAGAAAGCTCACTTCACTTATTTGCCAACAACAACAGCAAAGGCCGAAATCAGCACAAAGGGCAGAAGAAAGATTACTGCTACGGCACCGGCAGTTCAAACAACAAGGACCAAAAGGCAAAGCCTGCTCCTCAGTACAGCAAGCCTCCTCAGCAGGATCAAGGGCCAAAACTGCGCGAGAAGACCAAACATGAAGGATGGAGTTACAACAGAAAGTTTACTCCTCTTGACCAATCACTCGAGGATGTGCTCGAGTACATGCTATCAAAAGAGATGGTCAAATTGCCCAGATTGGTCGATCCCCCTGTGCCCATGGGGAAATGGAAAGATCAGTTCTGCCAGTTTCACAGGACAGTGGGACACAACACCGAGAACTGCTTTGTTCTCAAAAACATCATACAAGACCTCATTGAAAAAAATCTTCTAGTGGAAGGAGAAGAAGAAGAGAAAATGGACATTCTCAATCACCCCTTCCCTTCGCACACCACAGCAGTAGTGTCTGCACAACCATTTCTACCGCATGAGCATATCAAGCCATGTTCTGCGCAAGATCTCCAAGTTCAGCATCAGGTGACGGTGCTACGACAAGCAGCTCCAGATTCCAAGAAGATGGACTTAATTTCAGCATTCGATAAAATGAAAGTTGCGGAAGCACCTGTGAAGTCAGTTCCCAAATCAAAAGGAACTCCTGACTTCTTCAAGCAAATCGTTAGACCAAGGCCAGACAGGTCAAGTCAGAAGCCTCTGACCGCTTTATCCAATGTCTCCATCCTTGACTTGGCCAAGAATTCTAGCAAGCACCGACAAGTACTGGATGACTTACTCAGGAAGATCAAAGTTAAGCCCAGTACCACTCCAGAAGACATGGCACAGATTGTGAACTCTGCCATGACCAATGCACCAATCACCTTCTCAGATGAGGACCTTCCAAAGCCTCATTCCTTTCATAATAATGCTCTTTACATCGTCGTTCGAGTCAGAGGAATGACAGTACCGCATGTGTTGGTCGATGGAGGTAGTAGCCTCAACATATGTCCCGAAATGACCGCAAAAGCGTTAGGGATCAAAGATAAAGAATATATTCCAGATCCCATCACCATCTATGGGTTTGACAACCATGGTCAAACGGCAAAAGGGAAGATATTCCTGAAGGTGTTCATCAACTATTCAGTGCATTCAGTGCTTTTTCACGTGGTTAATGTACCACCAACCTACAACTTGCTCCTCGGAAGGACGTGGATTTACAATGCTAATGCGGTGCCTTTCACCCTACATCAATGTGTGAAGTGGTCAAAAGGTGGAATGATTACCACAATACTGGGAGAAGACCCAGAAGAAAGGCTCCCGCAACCCATGATTCCCCGGCCATCCTTCAATGCAAATATTCCCAGCATCAGGGAAAGCGAAGAGATCAATCTCGGAGAGAATCGAGAAATACTTCAGGCACCATCAGAGCCATCTCTGCACACAGTAGCCACGACACGATGGAAAGGTCCTCGATTCTTCAAGGTTGGAGGTCAAATCGACTACAGCACCATTAAGGATCATCCCTTGTTTCCTCAATTCATGAAGTCAAGAAAGGGATTTGATTTACTCCTGAAGCATGGCTATCAACCCTTCAAGGGACTCGGCAAGAATGAAGATGGCCGCATCGAGCCAATGATCCAGAAATATCGTCCCCACAGGGCAGGACTAGGGTTCTCCGGAGGAAGCTCATCAAGGAAGACTGTTTTTGTCAAAGGGGCACAATGAAGACCATTTGTTATTTTCTTTCTATTCTTTTCCAAATAAGTGTCTCATTTTACCAATGTCACTGATTAATTCAATCAATAAAATTTCAAGTTTCTTTGTCTATCCGGATGCCATCTACTCCCTTTTTGTCTGTCTCATCATTTTATAATTCAATGCCATTTTATGTATGGTTCTCTTCAAATGATTGCTTGTCTTACTATAGGCCAATTTGTCTGAACCAAATTTCTTCTCCAAAATTTCAGAATGACTTCTCGGACAATTAAGAAGCTCGTTCTCAATCCCAAGGCTTCTCAGAAGTCAACAACAATTCACAGAATCAAGGCAAGCACCGGAAATGACAAGAGTGCAAAACAGTCTGATGATTGTGCAGAATATGATCGGTCTCTTCAGGAATTACCGGAGTTTGCCGCAGTTCAGAAGCAGGACGAGCCATCTCCTCTAGTACAAGATCCAACTGAAGGTGTCAATATCGGTTCAGAGGAAGATCCAAAAATTCTCCAGATCGGAACCAGTCTGAGTTCAGAAGAAAAGAAAAGGCTTACAGATTTTCTCAAGCGGCACGAAGAAGTGTTCGCATGGACGTATGAAGACATGCCAGGCTTAGACCCCAAATTAGTCGAACACCGACTCATCTTGAAGCCTGATGCTAAACCAGTTAAACAGAAGCTGAGAAAAATGGATCCCAGAATAGAACAACAAGTCAAGGAAGGACTTGAAGATCTGCTCAAAGCAGGATTTATTCGAGCTATTGACTACCCAGATTGGTTAGCCAATATCGTCGTCGTCCCAAAGAAAAGTGGCAAAGTGAGGATCTGCATAGACTTCAGAGACCTCAACAAGGCAACTCCGAAGGATGACTATCCACTTCCAAACATCGATCTTCTAGTCGATAGCACGGCAGGACATGCCATGTTCTCTTTCATGGACGGATATTCCGGCTACAATCAGATTAAGTTGGCCGCCCGCGACCAATAAAAAACTTCCTTCACTACGCCTTGGGGCACTTTCTGCTATACAGTTATGCCTTTTGGGCTCAAGAATGCTGGAGCAACGTATCAACGGGCAATGGCCGTTATCTTTCACGATCAGATGCGCAAAATCATGGATGCATATGTTGATGATATTCTCGTGAAATCTAAAGAGGAAGAAGATCACCTCGAAGCACTTGATCAAGTCTTTAAAAGACTTATTCTTTACAAGTTAAGGCTTAACCCGCAAAAGTGTGTCTTTGGAGTCGAATCAGGCAAACTGTTGGGTTTTCTGGTAAGCAAAAAGGGAATTGAAGTTGACCCGGCCAAAGCAAAGGCTATCATTGATATGCCACCCCCAAAGAATCTCAAAGAATTACGTAGCCTTCAAGGACGTATGCAGTCAATCCGGCGATTCATTTCCAATTTGGCGATGAGATGTGAGCCCTTCAACCACTTACTCAGAAAAGGAGTGAAGTTCGAATGGGGACCAGAATGCCAGCAATCGTTCGATCGAATCAAGAAGTATCTTCTTAATCCTCCCATCCTGAAGCCGCCAGAATTGGGAAAACCTCTTCTGTTATACATCTCAGTCAATCAAGTCGCATGTGGCGGATTCTTGACACAATACAAAGAAGGCAGTCTGATAGAGCACGCCATTTATTACGTGAGCAAGACTTTCATAGATTATGAAAAGAGATACTCTCAAATAGAGAAGACCTGCCTAGCTCTGGTATGGATGTGTCAGAAGCTAAGACACTACCTGCTAGCATCAGAAGTCAAAATCTTGTCTAAACTCAATCCTCTCAAGTATATCTTAGAGCAACCTTTCCTCAGCGGACGAGTCGCAAAATGGCAAGTCTTACTGATGCAGTATGACTTAGAATATGTCTCGCAGCAATCAATCAAAGGCCAAGCAATCGCAGATCAATCGGCGGATTTCCCTCTGGTCGAAGAAGTGAAAGCCGAAGATGACTTCCCTGATGAGCAAATCTGCAATATCCAGCAATTCCCAGTCTGGAATTTATTCTTCGATGGTTCTAAGAACATGGCCGGAATAGGCATCGGAATTTTATTAATCACTCCTGAGAAGGAGATGATCCCATTCTCTCTCAAGTTAGATTTTCAATGTACTCACAATATGGCTGAATATGAAGCCCTGATTCAAGGTCTAAAGATTCTATTAGACTTCAATGTCAAGAGAGTACATGCCTACAGTGACTCATTACTTGTTGTCAATCAAGTTCGAACCGAATGGCAGGTCAAAGATCAGAAGCTATTTCCCTATCAGAAAATTGTTTCAGCTCTTATCAGCAAGTTTGAAGAATTCCAGCTCTTCCATATCAAGAGAGATTTTAATCAAGTGGCCGATAGCCTAGCCAGTTTAGGCTCCATTATGGCATTCAAGAATGGAGAATCTTGTCGCTCTTTTGAAATTGGCAGACTTGACCAACCTGCCTTCATTCCAGCGGAACAGGTAAACCAGGCTGAACAAAGGAAGAAGCCTTGGTATTACAATATCAAAACTTTCATAGAAACTGGCGAGTTTCCTCCAGAACTCTCAAAGAAAGAGCAACGAGCAATCCAGCGTATGTCTACTCGATACTTCATTTTGGCCAATGTCCTCTATCGTCGTGGATTCAGTTCCGAGTATTCCAGATGTTTAGATGAAGACAAAGCCAAAGAAGTCATGCGAGAAGCTCACAAAGGCATCTGTGGTGGTCACGTCGGTTACCAAACCCTTGTCAAGCAAATCATCAAAGCAGGGTACTACTGGAAGACTATGCAACAAGACTGTTATCATTATGTGAAGAAGTGTGTGCAATGCCAGATACACGCACCTTCTATTCATGCTCCGGCAACTTATTTACAGTCTGTTGTTTCTCCATGGCCATTCTCCATGTGGGCCTTCGATGTCGTAGGTCCCATCACTCCTTCAGCTTCAAATGGCCATAAATATTTCCTTGCCGCAACAGAATACTTCACCAAGTGGGTAGAAGCCATCAGTCTCCGCACAGTAGAAGGCCGACACATGGTCTCTTTTATTCACAAGAACATCCTTTGCCGTTTCGGCATCCCGCATGACATTGTGTCAGACAATGGCAGTCATTTCAAGAATGAAAAGATGAAGACATTCTGCTCAAAATTCAAGATCTATCACCATTTTTCCGCTCCATATTATCCTTAAGGGAATGGTCAGGCAGAGGCCACCAACAAGATTTTAATTCGTATTTTGGAGCGAACTGTGGAAACAGGCCGTGACTGGCATGAGAAGATCCACGATGCATTGTGGGCCTATCGGACCACCATTCGTACACCAACGAATGCTACTCCATCAGAATTGGTCTATGGAACAGAAGTAGTATTGCCGCTACATGTTCAGAAGCCCGCTTTGAAATTTGCTTCGCTTCTGCAATTACCTCTTGATCAATACCAGCAGCAGCGACTAGTGCAGCTAGACTTACTCGACAAGAGAAGGCTAAAAGCAGCAGAGCATGCCCAATCCTATCGTCAGAGAGTAGCCAGGCAATATGCGAAATCTATCATCGAAAGAAGATTCAAAGTCAATGATTTAGTACTTCGATCCACAGCTTATCTCAAGCATCGTCCCGGCGGCAAATGGTCGCCAAATTGGGAAGGTCCCTATGTTGTCAAAGAAGCATTACCCCGCAACTCATATCGGCTCATCAATGCCGATGGGGTAGAATTGCCAGATCCTATTAATGCTCGACACTTGAAAAAGTTTTATACTTGAAACATTTATCCTTCTCTTGTAATCCTTCCTGTTTCCTTAAAATAATGATCCAACTTTCTTTCCCAGTTACACTGAGGCATTTTAAAAATTTTGTTCTATATGCAGGCAGGATAAACAAATTCCTCATTTCATGCACATGTGCATTCATAATGCATCAATTCATATTCATTTGCATTCAATTACAATCTGGTCAGTATTGGGATTTCAACAAACAGTCCCATCACAATTCTTAATGATTCAAAATCGAAAGGTCATCACCAATACTGAACCAAAACCCAGCGCTCGTACTGGTATTATTCCAAAATCCAGTACTCAAACTGGCATATTTTCAAAATTCCAATTTTTCAGAAAACCGAGTTCCGACTCGGGTTTTATTTCAAATCATTTTCATTTGTTGATCCGGGTTCCGACTCGTGATCTCATTACATCATTCGAGCTCTGATTCGAGCTCTTCATTTTCTTTTATTGATCCGGGTTCTGACTCGTGATCTCTGTATTTTATTCGAGCTCTGACTCGAACTCATCATTCTCCTTTATTGATCCAAGTCATTTCGATTATCAGGGTCTGTCCATTGCTCAAATTTGATATTTTGCCTTCCAAATTTCAATTTAAATCTTCAAATCAGGCAATTCTTCAATTTCAACCTCTGGGTCACCCAATCTCCAATTCTCAATTTCAATTACCAATTTCCAATTTTCGACCTTCGGGTCAATCAATTTCCAATTTTCGACCTTCGGGTCAATCAATTTCCAATTTTCGACTTTCGGGTCAATCAATTTCCAAATTTTGACCTTCGGGTCAATCAATTTCCAATTTTCGACCTTCGGGTCAATCAATTCTCAATTTTGACTTTCGAGTCACACAATTTCGACCTTTTTGGTCAAATCAATTCTCAATTTCGACCATTAGGTCATCCAATTTCGACCTTCGGGTCATTCAATTTCCAACAACCAATTTTCCAATTTTCAATTTCGACCTTCGGCTCAATCAATCTCAATATCCAATTTCAATCATTTTCTCTTGCGAGAGACCCTTTTTAGGGAGCTCGTTCTTTTCGCATGCTATCCAATTCGTTCACTTAGCCCCTTTTTAGGGAGAGTTTGAAGGGACTCACGTCTTTGTGAACCGTTTGCAAAACAATTTCCAATTTCACACAAGAAACCCTTTCAAAGGGAGAGGCTCGACGGAGACTCGCTTTTCTTGTGACCCCCCAATTTCATACTAGGCCATTTTTCATGAAAGACCCTCTTTGCAGGGAGAGTGTGATGGACTCGTTCCTTTCATGACCCAATTTTCAGACCTCACTATTATCGGCCCCCTTTCCATAAGAGAAGCCTAATATTAGGGAGCTTTGACGAAAGCTCAATTTCTCTTCGAAAGTTCGTTTTGCAAACACCTCCTCTTTAGGGAAGAGAAGAGTATTTCCCATTTCCCATTCAGGTAAGGGCTAAGCCTGAGTCTCTCTTTTTGGGGAAAAAGAGAGGAGAATTTTCGTCACGGATGCGTTGAGCCGGATTTCAAATACTCACTTTCACTAAGGATTTCAAGAAAATTTTGTCAATTTGTCAAATTATTTGCTGATTTGAGAATCTTTATTGCACTAGTCAGTTTACCCTCAGCATTACTTCCAAAAGAGCGAAGCTTTTGCGAAAAGGGATTCAAACTTCAAATTCTTTCTATTGGCCAACCAAAAGGATGAAGGATAAATCCTCGATATGGCCAGAAAAAAAGATTCAATGATAGTAAAAAGCCATAAATGATTGATATTGATCACAGTCAATGGCACATCTTTAAAGACTATTCTTGCAAAGACGAGGCAATAAAAATATCCTGAGCGCTAGAAAAGAGAGCATTTACCCAAGCCCCGTTTCCTCAAAATCACCTAAGCCGCAATTAAGTATCCGCAAAAGGGATCTCTCACCTGTCGTCAAGATGAAGGCGAATTAGGCGAGTAGACCTCCGGGGCCAAAGAAGATTCGAAACATCTCCAAGATGACGGAGTTTGTGACGAATCCTTCCAGGGAAAGTCCAAAGCACTGTCGAGATGAAGGCAGATGCGATGAACCTCTCGACAATCCCTAAAAGATATTTAATTTCAGCTATCGCCCAAAGATTTCCAAACCCATCATCCAAGAAGGATCGAAACATCTCCAAGTTGAAGGAGATTGTGACGTACCCTTCCCAAAAGAGAGAAAGAGAGGAAAAAGAAAGAGAGAAAGAGTCAGAACATCTCCAAAATAAAGGAGAATGTAGCAAAAACCCAGAGAACCAAAAGAGTGCAAAAAGATTATCATGAGAGAAGCCCTCAGGATATCAAACTGCCAAAGTTATCAAGAATCCTCTTTAAATTTGTGAAATTCTATTATCAATACTCTTTCATCAATTGCTTTCATAACATCAAATTTTCTTTCCTACTCATATCAAGGAAATTGATAACTTCCTTGAAGAAGGTCAATTGTAAATAATTTGGGTTTTCAAGTCTCGATTCTACAAAGTGAACCTTGTGTGGAGGTAATGCTTTGGGTAGAAAAGAAAGAATATCTTTGCAACAATGTGCAACATTTTCAAAAACTTTGAATCAACAACAAAATTCCCAACATGTTGACAATATTTTCTAGCTATCTTGACGTGAAGTGAGTGCTTGATGTCCCTTTTTGATACATCCTGACACCAATTTTAAATCCCTCCTAAGGACTTGATTCATTCCCTTCTTTGAGAGCATGAACTCTCAGATTGCACACTTTCCTGTGTCCCCACTGTCCCACCATAGACAGTCCCATTTCGGTTCGAGGTTGAACCACCAATCATTTTCTCGCAAAAGGCAATTTCAAAAGCTGATTTTAGTCTCAGCAATGAGACGCCCAAAACCAATCCCTTTTCAAGCTTTAGGGACCCCATTTTCCTTCCTTTTGCAAAACCCCTGTCGGATTTACTGTGCAAAATCCGAAGGTTCCATCATGGTCTCTTCCTTCGAGGATTCCATTCCATTGTCCGCCCGATCAGGATAAGGGTATAAACCTGAGCCTCACTCAAAGAGGTATTCCATTGTCCGCCCGATCAGGATAAGGGTATAAACCTGAGCCTTATTCAAAGAGGTATTCCATTGTCCGCCCGATCAGGATAAGGGTATAAACCTGAGCCTCATTCAAAGAGGTATTCCATTGTCCACCCGATCAAAATAAGGGTATAAACCTGAGCCTCAATCAAAGAGGTATTCCATTTTCCGCCCGATCAGGATAAGGGTACAAACCTGAGCCTCATTCAAAGAGATATTCCATTTTCCGCCCGATCAGGATAAGGGTACAAACCTGAGCCTCAATCAAAGAGGTATTCCATTGTCCGCCCGATCAGGATAAGAGTATAAACCTGAGCCTCATTCAAAGAGGTATTCCATTGTCCACCTGATCAGGATAAGGGTATAAACCTGAGCCTCATTCAAAGAGGTATTCCATTGTCCGCCCGATCAGGATAAGGGTATAAACCTGAGCCTCAATCAAAGAGGTATTCCATTGTCCGCCCGATCAGGATAAGGGTATAAACCTGAGCCTCATTCAAAGAGGTACTTTATTTTCCGCCCGATCAGGATAAGGGTACAAACCTGAGCCTCAATCAAAGAGGTATTCCATTTTCCGCCCGATCAGGATAAGGGTATAAACCTGAGCCTCATCCAAAGAGGTATTTCATCTTCCGCCCAATCAGGTTAAGGGTACAAACCTGAGTCTCATTTCGATGAGATATTCCATTTCCCAATCAGGTCAAGGGTCAAAACCTGAGCTTCGTTCCATGCGAGGTATTTTTGTCCCATCCAGGTCAAGGGCAAAAACCTGAACTTTGCTCTCACAGACCAAATCTTTCCTCTTCATTCTCCGTTTCATATCTACCATCCTCCTCGGGCTAATTTCTTCACACTCAGTCAGATTCTTCTAACTGGGGCATTTTTTATGTATGACCCAAATTTGGTGTGTTTTTCTTTGCCACTAAGCTCGGCCATGAGCCGGCTTAGTAGCAAAGAGGGGCATCTGTAAACACCCCAAATTTTCACTCACCTCCCCGACATTTTCACCAAACATCATCATCCAGCCTCTGAAATCGCTGGAGGGCAAAATGGTTATTTTCTGAGCCCGGACCTTGCAAAAGTCCAAATTTCGTCTGAAACTCTCAATTTTCTCTATTTTTATCTCAGATGTTCAAGATTTTACTCCTGACAGGAGACAGACATCTCCAGAGTCTTGGTTCAAGACTGCATTTCATAAGACATGACATTGCATATCATTGCATGAGCATTTCAAATCACTGCACTGCACAGCATGTCATTTCGAGGTCCAGAACTCCTGATTTCAAAACTTTTCAATCCAGATTAGAATTCCAACTCTTTTCAAAATTGATTTAAAAACCCTGGGTCTTCAAAATTATCAATTCTTCCCATTTTACCCCCAGGACTCTGAATTTCAAAATATTTTCTCAGGAAAACGATCTGGATAGTTCTTAATGTGGATTTCAGTCACTTCATCTCAGATTTTGCCCTTTTGACAAATTTCAAATATCTTCCTTTTACGAAATTGCCCTACAAGGGCCAACTCTTTCCAAAATTCTTGTTTTGCTCATTAATCCAGATTTTATGAAAATTCCAAAAAGAAGTTGTGGTTTTATCCTTATTTCAATAAAGAAGCAATGTGGGACCCACACTGAGGAGGTGTCACACAAGCTTTTCTTTTGAAAATTTGAATTTTGAAAAACCCAAAAATATAGGAGCCTTGTCCCCTGGATTGGTGCCACTTGTCATTTCTCTCTCCTCCCATTTCCATGCCAAGTGTCAGTGTGGGGCTACCTTAAGAAGCTACCACATGTCATCCCAGGTATCTGCCATGTGTCAGTATCCTATCATGCGCCATGTGTCATTCCAAGATTACCAAGAGATGCCAAGTGTCATAGGTTGTCCTGTCTAGAAAAAGTGGAGTTTGTCTCCTCTGAGGTGGCGCCACTTGAAGTGTGTCTCCTGCAGAGGACACGTGTCAACCCCTCCCTCCTTCTAGAAAAGTAGCCTAACACATGTCTCTCCCTATTTTTCTCAGAAAAGTAGGAGACATGTGTCACTCCTAAACTCCTACAGAAAAGGTAGGCTTGTCTCCTCTGAGGTGGCGCCATCTGGAGTGTGTCTCCTGCAGAGGACACGTGTCAAGCTCTCATTTCCTCAGAAAAAGCAAACTCCACATGTCATCTTCTGCTTCTTTCAGAAAAAGAAGGTGACACATGTCTCCTTCTCACTCCTTCAGAAAAAGTAGAGGACACATGTCCTCTCCCTACTTTTTTCAGAAAAGTAGGAGACACATGTCACTACCCTCTTTTTCCTCCCTCTTGCCACATGGCATTGTAGGAGCCACCCTGAGGTGGCGCCACATGTCCATCCTCCATTCCTCCAGGGCCAACCTCCTTTTGAAATTCGAATTCTCCTCTGAGGTGGCGCCATCTGAAGAACCACACCAGCAGGCTGACACTTGGAACCATCCTGGACTGCCACATGTCCAGATCTCCTTTCACCAGAAAAAGCAAAATTCAAATTCCTCTGAGGTGGCGCCTTCTAAGCCCACTGCTCTGTCCTTCTGACATGTGTCAAACACCTTTTGAGGTGGCACCATTCCAGGACTCCACTTGGCTCCATTTTTTTTATTTTTTATTTTATTTTTAATAAAGGTAGCCCACCATGAGGTGGCGCCACCTGAGGACTCCCTACAAAAAGTGAATTTGAAATTCAAACTCCAAGAGAGCACCCTCTGAGGTGGCACCTTCTGGGAGTTCCCTGCAGAGAGAATCAAGCAAACTTTTAAAAAATTCCAAATCCCCCCTGCTGAGGTGTCTCACCCACAAAATTTTCATTTTCTTTTATTTTTCTCAAAATCAAAACACCTTTTGAGGTGGCGCCACCTGAGGGTTCCCTGCAAAAGACAAATTCGAATTTCAAACCCCTCAGATGACACCCCTTGAGATGACGCCACATGGAGGGCTCAGATCCAGCCTGTTTGAATTTCAAAATTTTTTAGAAAATTTATTAAAACAAGGGTTTACGCCCAGCCTAAAGAGATCACTTTTTTTTTAGCTCTTGTGAACTTGGAAAATCTGACCTAGCCTTCCTAACATCTGATTTTGAACCTTGGAAATCGTGCCCCCTTTGGCGTATTGAAGAAGGTGGAGTAAAGTTCGTGCCGTGGCCAATCCGATTCCAACAGAGCTCAATTTTGGTGGACCATCCGAAGCTCGGAGCGAAGAACGAAGGAAGCTCGTGATAGCCGCCCTTTCAAGAGCTCCTACGCTGCGTAACGAAACAAGGTGCACTTCTTTTCCCATTGATTGGATTCCATAATTCGAATCGGGAGTCGTTTGAAGAAAGAGCTCATCCGAGGGATGGATTGAGCTATTCTCATAAAACGACATACATAAAAATGTTTCATTATGCTTCCTTGATGATTTTTAACATGCATGTAGTTAGCTAGATTTAATATGCATTTTATTTCATTCATTTAGTACATTTCATGAATTAATTAGGATTAATTTAGCCTTTATTTCAATTCTGCTTATTTTCAGTAGGTCTCTGTTTTTGTCAGTCAGTCCACATGTCATTTCATGCATTTGTTTTTTATGAAAAATCCTAAAAAAATCACGGAATGCGCCCTTAGGTGTCCCTAAAATTTTGCCAAAAATTCGGAGCCATTTGAATTTGTTTACTGCAGTAAACATTCAAAATGGCAAGTCGGGTTTTGTTACCCGGGATACGTTTTGAAAATCATTTGCCGACTTGTAAAATCGAGATATCCCTCATGGGAGATCCGATTTTCGATCCGAAAGATGTTCTGAACTCGGGAGAATGTCTAGTGTTTAATATGATTTTTTACGATTTTTATGATGTTTTTTTTATGTCTGAAAAAAATCTGAGAGTTTGGGACACGTGTCAGAGCCTAATTTGGGCCTCTGAGATCTTGGATCGACTTAGGGCTATGGTTTCTCTTTGTGTGTTGCTCCAAATCCAAAACTGTAAAAAGTGAAAGTTGTGTCCAAGATGTCCTCTGTTTTCATCTGAAAGCCTGTAATTTTTAGAACAGTGTTGATACCTGCTTCGGATTTTTTTTGTCAGTCCTCTGTTTTGCTACATTTGTTTGTTCTATTAGTTTAGGCAGGAATAGTTATATTTTTATCTGTGTTTCCGTTGATTAAATGCCGAAGTCATAAACATGAAAGTTGTTCATGTAGGTGTCGTGCATAACTCTGATTAATATCATAAATTTCCATGGCAGTTTTGTATTTATTTAGCATTTTTCATCAGATTAGTGTGATTTTTACCTCTGTCAGAATTAAATCTCTGTTATTGAACTCACCATGGCTCAAATCTCGAGGATATAAAAACCAAAAATGTTCCATTTCGGGTCTTTTAGCAGTCTGCAAAATATCAGAAGTTTCCATGGTGTAAATCTTGCATTATCAAATTAGGCATTGCATTTGGTTCGGATCCATAGGCAAAATCCATCATTTTTAGGACTTTCCTTGCATTTTAGCATTTAAATCATATCATTTCATGATTTTTAGCATTCTAGGTTGTTTATCAGAGTGTTTAGATGCTTCATACCGAATTTGGTGCAATCTGGAATTCATTTGAGGTTCGAATCATCCATAATACCAAAACAGGGTCCCGCAGGACCCGGATCCAAGCGAAAAACAAGCGAAAATCGTTATTTTTGATAAATTGCAAAATACCAAATTCTGATTTTACAGTCTTAATGTGTCTAGCAGCATGTCATCATATCTCTTACTGCATTTCATCATCATTTGATTCAATTGGAACTTTAAAATCTCAATTTTACCAAGTTTTCCTTCAAAAAACCCTGATTTTAAAGGTAACTTTATAATTAGGGGTATTTTGGTCATTTTAACCACCAATTCCGAATTTCAAACTGTTTTCCACTGAATTCCCTGCATTTACATCATTTCAAATATCAAGGAAGCATGATCATAGGGTTTATATCCAATTAAATCCAATAATTTCATAATATTATTGGAAAATTTTGGAAAAACCCACATATTTGAGCTAACCTTATTTCAAGTTTGGCAGGGACATTCAAAAGAAGGAGCTGAAGTCTGCAAATTTCTTTTATTTCCTTTATTTAGTGATGTAATAATGTAAATTTTGGAATAAGAGAGTTAATTTCCTGCTTAGACTAGGATGCATATCATATAGTTTGAATTTATGCAATATCCTGCTTATATGATTCATGCATTTTATTTCAAAAGCACTATGGATGTTCACGAATGGCACACGCACCCACTCTTAGGGAGTTGATGGACTCGGTGGGATCCATATTTATGGCCCTAGTCGGAATATGGACGAAACCCAGATCCATCATCTTTCTACTAGTCACATTGAGCCTACACTCTTAGGCTATCTTAAAATGCACATCATATTTCTAATATTTTCAAAGTATTGTGCATTAAATCAATTAAACTCTGAACATGTTCATGGCCACAGTCAGGATATGTGAAGGATTTATTTTTACTTAATGCACATTTTTCCAACCAATTCCTCAGAAAATCTTTTCAATGTGCATTCATTCACTCATGTCATTCGCATCATGAAATCATTGGTTTTCCCACGATTTTCTTAAGAAAACTTCATTCTCAAGAAATCAATTTCTCAAGAAAACTCTAAGGATTTTTCAAAATCGGTTTTCCCCAAGTCAAGTTTTTCACAGTTTTCCTTGGAAAATGTTATTTTCTTAAGAGCTTCAAAAGAGTTTTCCAATCTTTTTTCAAGATCAAAATCGATTTCCAAGTATTTCAAGGGTAAAATTCCTAGGATTTCAATTTCCCAAGTTTTGAATTTCCTTCCCCAATGAGTTTTCCTATAAATTTTCCATTATTTTTCTAAGAAAACTCTCAAAGTCCAAGTTTTTCTAAGAAGTGTTTCCCTTTTCAAAAGGTTCATCTTTTCTCAAGAATCACTTCCATTTTCCCAGGATTTTCAACCATTCATAATTTTCCCAAGTCTTTATGAACTTTCCTGAGATTTCAAATCTTTTCATCTGAGTTTCCTGAGAAATTGACTTTCAACTCTTTTCCTGAGAAATCTTTTCAACTTCAAATATTTTCCAAGCATACATCATGTTTTCCCAAGTTGCATTTTCCAAATCTCATAGCACATGCCTAAATTCTCTGTGCATTTAAGATAGAACATGATTTCGATGATTTAACTAAGTCAAGCACAATTTTGGTCCTTGGTTCGATTACCCCTGTTAAAGGCGGCAGGAACGGTCGAACCTCGTACCGACAGGTCGAGCCCCATCCCATGGATTTTCCCGCAATTTTAAAAAACGGAGGCGAGTATTTCAAAAGCAATTTCCAAAATCCGGTCAAGTTTGAAACGCGAAAGCGTTTCTCTCTTTTTCTCTTCCGCGAGGAAGGGAAGACGGGGAAAAATTTTCGCGACGATAACAAGGGTCCACCAATAAAAACAGAGAGACAAGTGTATGATATTTCATCTAATTCGTCAAGTGCCTAGTAATAAACCCTGGGCATTCTTTTTTATCACGATAGCTATTTGTTGTAATTGTATAATTAATTGTCATAACTTGACATTCTTTTATTGTTTAATTCTTTATTATTACATGTAACAGACACGTTTCGTCTGTGGATCTCGTAAATAAATAAGTTTTAATCGAAAATAGATGTCTGTTGTTCAGAATGCATGGCATTGAATTGAATAAGGTCGCCATCGTTATGATAGAGCATTTCTGCCCAGCAATCACTATATTTGTCTCCTCTTCGAAAATACATTGAATAAGGTCAACCATTGTTATAATATGAAGTCGAAATGACGTTTTTTTAATTATTTAAAACCCAATCATTTAAGTTGCGGGTTGTCTTCGATAAAGGGCGGTATTCGAAACGACAATTTTTAATTATTTAAAACGAAATCATTTAATTAGCGGGTTTTTTTCGAAAAAGGGTGACATTGGAAAAGACGTAAGCTATCACCACACAAATAAAATCTTACTTAGATCATAAAATGAAATGCAACCTTGTTCAATGCCCAAAAAAAACTTACTTGAACAACCCTTCACATCCCGCTTAGAGTGACAGTCGAACAATACCCCCAAATCATTATGTTGCGATGCCAAATATCGCTAATCGACGATAACCAAAAAATCGCCATTAAGTGATGTCATGAATCGACTTCCAGCAGAAGCCAGAAATCGCTATTTATCGATTAAAGCAAAAATACAAGCACGAACCACAAGTCGTCGATGACAAATCACTATAAACTCGTGACAAATCCGACGATGTTGAAATCGGGTCATGCAAAGAGACATGACAACTAAACTAATAGCCCACACGAGATTCATATCCAGCTGACAGCACAATCGCTTTCCCGCGATAACCACAACTGGCTATGCAGTGATTACGAAGTCTACTTACGCAACTCTAAGCGATTACGAGAAATTGAACCTTTCATTTCAACGGCGCCATTCCTGGACGAAGAAAGATCAACCATGGAACAAAGAAGGAATTCCGGTCAATTTACCAACGTTAGTTGGTAAAGCTATGATTGTAATTAAAAGGCGTCGATTCAACTTCTTCTGCAGCAATTCTTTCGTGTTCCCAACACCTCCAATTGTTATCTTGTGAAAACTTTTAGCCATATGTTATAAATAAAAGGCTAATCAATGTGTCGTTTCTCTTCCTCACTTCATTTCTTAATTTGTAAGTAAACATCTTCGTCTGTTACAGGGTGAGCTTTGTTCGCTTTAACAGTGAAAGTGCAAGTGTGAGTGATACTCCATAATTTCTCATAATCGCTTTGGAGTTCTTAACGTGGGATCGTTCAGATCCCTCTGGTTTTTATCAACAAACGTTCATTATTGCTTTATACTAGTATCGTTTAACACCGCAATTCGGTGTTGACTAACACCGTTTACAAAGGCCGAGTATTACAGCACAAATCGCTTTCCACGATAACCACAGCTCGCTATGCAGCGAATATGTAGTCGAATTACGCAATTCCAACCGATTGCCATAAATTTTGGATTTGTCGTACATTATTCATTGATCATGTTGGTTGAGCAGTAGATCTTTTGGGTCATAAATAGTTGCACAAGTACTCGACGGTGTGATTATCTTCTACTTCGTGAACCAACAACAATCAAACTGACGGTTCCTTCATAAACCTGGACTCCCCCCCCCACCCGAATGTAGAAAATTATGGTCGGTGAGGCAGACGAAGACAGCTACACGACCGACGATGGCGAATCATGCGTATATTGTCTTCACATCGTCTCCATTTTCAACAAAATCCGTCTCTTTCAAGTTGTTATTTGCGTTTTTTGTTGTGTACTATGTAATGTAATTTCCATATCGTTGATTGCAATGTCCTTATTCATTTCAGTAGAACATCCACCGACAAAGTTGGGCGAAAACTTAGTCAATCACTCGTGGAGGACATCAAACGAATGCGCAATGAATTCTCAGAATGCAACATGATCAGTAATTTTGTTCGTATGAAACTAGTAAGAGTTGTCTATATACGTAAGCCATGTGTACGTGCGTTAACAATACCATATTTGCTTCAAACAGACTATATCCGATTTCGTCAGTTATATTAAAAGCAACGCACCAAGCCAGACTATAAGCATCGTCAACCCGTATTTCATGGTATATCAGTTGTATTTTACGTTGCTTTTGGTTATTGATTAAGTCTGATTGTTTCGTATGTTAATGTTGTTGTTAGCAATGTTTCGGTATGCAGACGATCTTACGCCGTTTGCCATACTCCAGTGGATTTAAAGACGACCTACCTTATTGGGTTAACAATAATCATTGCAGAGACCTTTTATCAAGTGAAAAGGTAAGCAAACAAACCTAGAATGCAAGGTTACAACATGACAGTGCTAACAACATTTTTTCAATCCATTTGCAGATATTGATTCCTACACTCTGGCAATCAGAAAAGCATTGGGTCTTATACGTGATGGATTTACACGAAAAACAACTTTTGTGTTACAATTCTTTGGAAGTTGATAGTGGTTTACGACTAGACATTTCCCATCTCGTAAGATTCCATCTATATGAGTATCGTGTCCTGTACTGGGGTCATGAATTTACTTTGAGTCGCATTATTCTCAGATCGGTTTCGTCAAAGCTATTTTGGGAGTCGATGTTAGCAAGTGGATCTATCGCACGACATACCATGCTCCATTATAAGATAATGACGTTGATTGCGGCGTATTTGTAATGAAGTACATTAAAGCGATATACAATGGTGCATAACCCTGTTTCGACGTTGTATGCCATTTCTTGTCCTATGTTATTAGTGATTAAATGCATGTCTATTGGTTCCACATTACAATTTGTTTTTTCAGGTTGATATACCTGGATTATGTGAAGAACTCTGCCAAATATTGACGTCCTTCCTAATTGCGGAGGCGAAACTAGCAGAGCCGCCACAAGTATGTAAAAGGCAGCGACCAACGGTGCCCAACACGCATGATTGACAGTCGCAGAATTAGATAGCGATGTATGCAATGAATGAAGCCTTGTAATGTTCGAAATGATAATAGTCAACATCGTTATGAAATGTTTGATGTGTAAACATCGCCTTATTTCTGACACACACAGAATGAAAATCACAGAAGAGACTCGAGATGAATGTGGTGAACAAGAGCCAAAAATGTTGCTTTCGTAATTACAAATAGTACACAGCGATAAGACGGGTTTGCTGTTCAGAAATGGTGGTCTAACGTCAGCTTCACTACTACTACCATGAAATGTTGTGTAAGAATTTGTAAATTTTTTTTAATTTCAAACGACTATTTACTTTAATTATGATATTGCATACATATGAAAAAAGTCTACATGGATACAACAACCGCGTCGAAGCGCCTATACACTCGATTCAAGAACAAGTTGCTTTTGCATAAATTGTCGGTTTGTCGGTTCCTTATTCGCGAAGCAAAATGGAACACATCCTTAACCAGTGCGATGTGTCATTCAAATATTAATGAAACGTCCTATCACCCTCCGTCAGTTTTCAAACTAATACGACAATTTTAATAAACAAAGAGCAAATCTCACATAAAATACCCTCCGCATTAATGAATTTGAACAATGGCATGTCAGACAGCTATTCTCAAAACTAATCAATGCGATGGGACCTAGTAGTTCAAATCACGGTAGCACGTAGCGGGTGGGTTTTATTGTAGAAATATTTTTTGGTCTTATATAAAACCACAACTTTGTTCAGAGCGAACATTACGTGCCTTTGTTTCTAGGAATCGCGGTGATCCATTTCTGCACTTTTCGTTCACGGAAAGCGATCTATACAACGATTTCAGAACAGCAACAAAATATCTTTCGCTGTACAATATTTTAAATTACCGAAGACCAACATTACAAGGATTGGTTAAGCGCATACAACACAAAACTTGTAGTCCTACAAAATTTACAAGAGTGTGTTGTAATGTTCAGATTATATTTCAACGGAGACAAATTTACAATATTTTTAGTCCTACAAAATTTGCCTACCGGAAGATGAACCCTCGTCAACTGAACCGGGTTAGATGAACCCCCTTCACCGGAACGACAGCTCCTCTGAAACCTCCTCCTCGCGAGAGGAAAAGGACGCGGTGAAGCTCCTGATGGTCACCCTCGACGCGCCAACCGCGTCCCTCGCCACCGCTGACGACTGCAAATTAAGTGCCCGCGACTGCACCGCCGGCAGCTCCACGTCAGCCAACTCCACCTCCGCCGACCGCTCCTCACCATGTTGCGACTGCACAACCGTAGTTGGGCGAGAACGGTGATGGCGGAGTTCGTTAGGTTGTACAGAGAGAGCAATCGATAGGTTTTACATTACAGATTTTGTCTCCCGTTCTTTTTGAACTCAATCAAATTTTCGCATATTTCTTCACGTAAATCCGGTATATCTTCCTGCAACAAAAATATGTAATGTGAAACCAATATATAACAGGAATTCCCAATAACAGCGATGCAAAGTTCATACAGCGATGAAAACAACTTCTTCTCCTTTGTATATTGCTTCAATGTGCTTCATTACGAATATGCCACAATCGAACCCATTAGTTTGTACAGGAGCATCGTTAGCACAAAGCAACATCCACTCGGCAATGTCGACACCCAAATAGTCCTTCAGGAATCCCGCCTGTGATAAAGGGAAAATATAGTACAGTCCGGTCCACCACAAATAGCTACGCTTCACCTATGGGCAGAAGCTTACCAAATGCATAGCGTCACGTTCTTCACCACTGTGGCAGTCCAATGAGTTGTAGCACCATAGTTGTTTTTCCACAAAATTCATCTTGTATAAGACCCAATGTTCTGAATTTTGCCACAACGTAGGAAGTAAAATCTGCGAATCGATATAATAATTTATAATTCTATAGACAGATCCTGATGGGGATGTAACGACTAAAACTTGGAGAAGAGGTTTGTTAACTTACCTTATCAAAATTCGCAAAGTCTACGAACTCTTCACCGTTGTTCCAACATGGTAGTGCATCTGCGAATCCACTGGTGTATGGCTTTTGCTGGACGTACATCTGTTGCACGTAATAGTAAGGTTTAACCACCAAGAAAAGTGAGTAAGTCATAAAAGTAATTAAAACAATTGCAGGCCAGACATACCATGAAATAAGGGGTGATGATGCGTACTGCATTGCTCGTTGCGTTGCTTTGAATATAATTGACAAAATCACACATTGTCTGGTTGCAAAAATTTACAAACTTGAGAACATACAAACCAAAGACCTAGTAAATGATACTGGTTGCGTACGTACAAAATTACTGATAGTGTTCCCATCTACAAATTCATCTTGCATCTCCTCGATGTAATCTAGGACCTCCTTAGGGAGTTGCCGCCCACCCTCATATGTGAATGTTGCACTGAGTGCACCATGAGCGTAGTATTTAGAATTCGATATTGAAATTATTTTCTACAGTAAACAACAAAATACGAAATACGACATGAAAAGGCAGAAATATATGTCTTAAGCGCTAAAGATGGTACTGTGGGAGTGGTTGTCTTCTTCGTTGACGACGTGGCTGGTCGTATTGCTCCCATCCTGCTCTGCTTTGGCGTCGTGACTGGTCGTATTGCTCCAATCGTCCTCTCCTTTGGCGCCATGCCTGGTCGTACTGCTCCCATCGTCCTCTTCTTCGGCGTCATGCCTGGTCGTATTTCTCCCATAGTCCTCTTCTTCGGCGCCATGCCTGGTCGTATTTCTCCCATAGTCCTCTTCTTCGGCGCCATGCCTGGACGAAGATATTGATGCCATCTTTGCAACGCAGATACGGAATCGACGTTGTCAGTCAAATATAAATGAAACATCCCTTAACATGCCGCCCTTTTTCGAAAACCGCCCGCAAACTAGATGATTGCGTTTTAAATAATTAATAATACGTCATTTCACATGCCGCCCTTGCTCGATAAACGCCCATGTGAACACCCCAAATTTTTCAAAATTTTTAAATATCTCCTTTTTGCCCCTAAATTCATTTTTTGAGTAAATGAGTCATTTTAAATCTAAAATTCCAGTTCACTTCTCTATTTTTATTGAAATTAAATTCATTTTATATGTTTAAATTGATTTCGGATCTGGATCCATTGTCCAGATCCAAATCTGAATCTCCTTGTTCAAATTTTAAATTTAAATTATAGAAAATACCAAAAATAGCTCGGGTAGTCCGCTCGACATCCGTTTGGGTCCATCACATTGTATTTCTCGATTCGAGTGTCAAAATTCGAACATTTTCTCAAAACTTGGGTCCAAACCCATTCTTCTGAAGAAATTCCCCCGAAATGGTCGAAAATTCTCAGAAAAATACTTTTGTAAATATTTCTCAGGAAAATACAAAAAAATAGTGTTTAAAACTTAGTTTTCTTTTAAAATCTTAGTTTTCTACTACAAAAATACAAAAAAAATAAAAATACTCAGAAAAAAATCAAAAAAATTCAAAAATAAAGGAAGAAAATCGCAAAATGGTTTTTAGAAACCTGTTTTTGAGAAAACTTTTTAAAGAGGCCCTTCTATGGAAAAACGGTATTTTCATTTAAAAGTCGAGTTAGGGTTTTTGAAAACCCTAACTCTCGCCTTCTCCCTTTTTTTTTGTTCCCCCTCTCAGCCGCCTCTCTCTCTCCTCCATGGCCAAACCCTCCATCTTCAACCCTCCATCGCACAACCCCTTTTTCTTCCTCCACCGATCTCTAACCAACCTTTTTCCCGATTCTTCGACCCTCCTCTTTAAAATCAGAAAAGGAAGAAACCCCAGGGGACCGCTCCTTCACCTCCCCATTTTCCTCTTTCACGACCCGTTATCACCCCACCACACTTTCTTCTTCCTTCAGCAATATCGCTCCTTCACCTTTCCACGTCTCTTCTTCTTCCTCCTCTCCTCTTTCTTCATGATTTCCTGAGTTTTTGTTCACCCGATGAAAGGAAGTCGACTACAAAGCACCCTCCTTCCTTCCTCACTCTGGCCTCTTTCCCCTTTTTACGAAACCCTGGCCGAAACCCTCCAACAGCCAACTCCCCTCTCTCGTTGACTATATAAACAGGCATCCCCTGCAACGAGAAAGGGAGAGAGATGGGTTCCAGCCAGCACCGATCCACTTGACGATCCCCTTTGAGCTTTCCCTCCAATGAAAGAGAAATTTCCTCTGAAGAAGGATCGATTTCTGCAAAAATCACGCAGGAAAAGCCCTCCAGGATAAACAACAAGCCTCAACTCCCCACGAGTCAGGTAAGAATCTTCTCTTTTTCGTGGTTTTGATTTGATTTTTTTTTTTACCCCCATTAACGCACCAGAGATGGGTATTGGGTTGCCTATAGCAATCCCAATGCCCCTTTGCGACAATAATGGAATTTCACATTCCAACATCTTTTTCTTTTCTTCTCTTTTCTTTTTTTTTTCTTTCTTTTTCTCTTTTCTTAGCTGGTGTTCTGCAATTATGTTCGATCTTCTTTAAGTGTTCTTCTTTTTATGGTATCTATTTTTGCTTAAATTTAGTATGAATACATGCTTTCCTTTCAGGAATCTCGCTGTGAGCATGTGCTTACACTTGGCTATAGCATAAGCATGCGCTTCTCATCCCCTATTATATCTCACAAGCATTCAACATCGGATGGCATCGATTTTAGCATATCATTCATGCCATTTGGGTGATTTACTATGATTTCTGTAGAATCGTTATTTGCTTACATGCTATTAAAAATTGTTTATTCTATCTGTATTTAGCAGAGAAACAGTTCGTAGTTATCATGATCCATTATAGTTTACCATTGCTTTATGATTGAAACCTTGGTATTCTTAAAACTGAAAGCTCTTGGGCTTCATTTTTTTTTTTTTTGTTATTGGAGCTCAGGTTCTCTACCTGAAATTTTGAAGCCTGATTATCTTGCTTTACCTTATTTTGATATGTTTTTCTGAGAATCTGAGATTCATGAGTTTGCTTAGAGGGTGTTGTGGTAGGGGAATAAGCTCAGTGGATGAGTTCAGATTTGTTCTAACCTGTCCAAATCGTTCCCCTAAGTGGTAGGCCCATATTGAGCATTGATGAGGAATTTTCAAGTGACATAGGTCTAGTGACAGGCCTGCAAGAGATCAAAATCGTGATTAGAATATGGTGTTACGGGGATCGATCAGGCATCAAATGGAATGTGTAAGCAGGTTGTTTGCTGACAACAACCCCGGGGTCTTGTGGTGGATATTTCTGGAATGGCAGGGAATACTGTCTCATTTAGAGCTGACTTAACATCCATTCAAGCTGATATCAAGTGCCCTGGTTGATTCGAATTTTGCTATGATAAAGTTTGGGTTTGTTGAGATCAAAGTGCCCTCCGGGTTCATCATGTGTAGTTAAAAGGACCAAATTAAGATTGGATGGTGGCTTGCAGTTTCTCACCCTAACACACTAGGGTTGCATCTTAAACTTTCACTTCACCCTATCCTCCGTATACTTGCCTGCATTTGCTGTTAACATTTGAAGTTGAACCTCAATTGGTTCAATAAGGGACCAGATCGAGCTATATTTCCAACATCCGAAATTATTTCAGCATCTAAGGATCGACAAAGGGAGTTTGATTTAAATAACTTGATCTTTCTATGGAACGTTGTAAGCCAGGTAGTTGTGCCTATATCACGGTCTCGCTCATCACTTTGCTACTTGTTTGCTGTAAGACAACATGGAGGGCCTAAGCAAATTCTTGGTGTTGGCTTAATTTGAGGGGTTGCATGGCAAACTAATTTGATATCGTCAGGGTGTTGATAATATATTCATTATCAGCCATGTGTCATTGATGGTGACAGGTTAAGACAAGAGAACAGGTAAGTATTGTCTTCTTTCGATTCTGCTGTAATTAACAAGCCTTGTTGTTTATATCTATTGAAATATATGTTTCCCTGTTACCATCTTATAATCATACATTTCGATTTAGCTTTCCACTTTTTTTTTTTTACGCCTCTGTGTAGAAGCATTATCTCCATTTCATTTTCTGTATTCATTTATGTTTTGTTGTCCTTGGAATTTCGTTCTATCACCCTGTGTCACTCATAATTTACTCACCATTGTTGAAATCCATGGCTCACAAGTTGCTTTGATCTGTCGTGTGTGCTGCAGTAGTCTATTTTTTTTACTGGTATTGTTTCCAGTTTGTTCCATTTGCTTGTAGTCTATCTTGAATATCATTATATATGTTACTACCATTGTTCAGAGTAGATATATTTTTTTTTGCTACTTGTTGCAAAGTCATGTCCTGAAGCCTTTGAATTTAACACAGCAGGCAGTTTTGGTTGTGGGACACGTCATGAGCCATGTTTTGTCCTATGCCCTCGAGTTTTTTTCTTTTTTTTTTCTTTTGCTTTTCTTTTAGATTAATGCAGGGTACAGAGCCAATTTGTGGTATAGTGAATGATTGCGTAGTGAAAAGTTAGATTGCTGGTTAATACTTTGGCACTGGGTGTCATTTTAAGATTCCTCATTTATGCGATGGGCCTGTGATGTTGATTCCTTTGAATGCTAGCCTTTCCAGTTCAGAAGTGGTTTATTTTATCTCATGCGAATTCCTGTTTTAGTTTCATGTACTCTGAAACTCATTGAGGTTGCTGTTATAAGTTTTCATCCAGCTACTATGTGTTAAGTACCATCATCTTAAAATCCCCATTCGGAAGAGCCGAGCTGGTATTGGACCATCACCTCATAACCCCTAGTCACCTGTAATTCCTGGGGATAAGCTCTTGGCTTTCGATGTGTATACATTGTCTATCTTGCTCAAGGTCAGTACTTATTTTCCTGTAATCTTTAAATGATTGTCTTTGATGCTGAAATCAAATCCTACCAAGCCTGATGATCTGACTCAGTGCCTCAGAGGGGATGCTTATTAGTTAATGACCCACGGTTCTGGCAGCTTGCAAGTAACCTCCTGATTAGAATCAATATATAGAGACATTGATGGAATCATTTTTTTTTTGCAGGAGACGATCTGCTATGGCATTTACAATTATTGTCAATATTTGCATTAATACCTGCATCAATAGGGGTATCTTGCTTTTAACAACACATCTATCATTCCCTCATAATTTACCCGCTGTGCATCACTCACCTCTTCTTCACAGCACAACATGCTATACCTGTTGCACAGCATGCATCATATCATCCATCTTAGCTATCATATGCTCAGTTTTCACTTATGACACTATGTACACACCTTCATCACCATTCGATGTACCAGCATCTTCCATCCTGCACTCGCCATACCATAGCTGTCAACAGTTCATTATCAGCTATTCATTGCTGAAGTTATCTGTTGCAGTTTTCCCCATCACCTTCATCCTGCTGAAATTCAAAACACTGCGTCTTACATCCACTTCCTGAGCACCTGTGTTGCCCTTGTTGCAACACATTATCCCTTCACAATCCCACATGTTATATATTTAGTACGCAGCACTTCCAACCTCCCTTCACTACCACTGCACTTGCAACAGTACACGACTTTGTTATCATATCAACCCAGCAGTGCTGCAGCTCCCTTTCATCTACCGAAAACAATCATCATTGAGATGAGTTTTCTGCATCCACAGTAACTCCTTGAGTTGCTGTAGCTCCATTGTTGTAAATCGTAAATCAAACTTACAGCAAACTCAGTTGGTTGTACCTGCTGAATACACTCTCATTAAGTATATGTTACATGTGATATATATATATATATATATATATATATATATATATATATATATATATATATATATATATATATATATATATATATATATATATATATATATATATATATGTACTCGCATATGTGTAAGCTCTCATATATATATGTATACAAGTACATGTGCCACTTTCCATCATTTTCATTATACATATCTCTTCACTATTTGATTTTCACATGACATATGTGATTTTCCTTCTCTTTTCATTACTAACCTGTTTGCTTTGCAGGAAATATGTGGATAAAATTGTCATTTCGAGTTGTAAATTTGAATCTATGAGTTGTAATAGCTAGACTTTAATGAGAATTTACATTCCTTGCTTTAGGTAGAATGAATGAGCATTGTAAATATCATTGAATTACTTATTTTTCATACATTTTGCCTTTATTTTTCAAATTCTCACCAATGGGAACACGAATGACACGTGCACCATTTCGTAAGAGATAATAAATACTAAGTTGATGATCCACATCAATGGCCATAGTCAGGGTGTGGACAAAACTTAGCATTTCTATCTTTTACAAAATAACACTGGATCGACACTGGGTCCATTTTTCAAAATTCATCATATTTTTCCTAAAGATATTTTATTCTTTTATCAGAATTTGACTTAGAATTAATTCAAAATATACCAATGGCCATAGTCAGGGTATATTGAGAGTTAATTTTATTTTAAATCCTATAAAAGCACCAAATGTGTTTCATTCTTCACCTGAATTTAAATATAGATTATTATATAATACATTCAATGACCATAGTCAAGGATGTATTATATCTTAAATCTTATTTTAATCCATCTAAAGAATGTAATAGCTTTTAAAAAAAAAATCCAATTTCAAAAATTTAAATTCATTCATCATTTAGGATAGAATTGCATCATATTTTTAAAATTTCCTTTTCATAAATCCAAGTAATTCTTTCCTTCATTTCTCAGATCAAAATCCTATTCATAAATTCAAATTCAATTCTACTTCTCAAAAGGATTCAAGAATTCAATTTCAAAGTTCCATTTGACTTTGAGACTTCAGAATCATCTTGTATTTCAAAATTCCAAATTCTATCTTAAATTTAAAACCCAATTTAACTTTGAAATTCATTTGTATATTCAAGATTTAAATTCATTTTCCAAGTTTAAATTAAACTTGGAAGTTCTTGATTCATCTTCTGAATTTAACTCCAAATCCATTTTAGGATTCAGGATTCAACACTCATATTGGATCTCAGACTTCAGATCCAATTCCTCTTTAGGATCCAAACTCCAATTCCACTCTTGGATCTCAGACTTCAGATCCAAATCCATCTTAGGATCCAGAGTCCAACTCTACACTGGATCTCAGACTTCAGATCCAAATCCATTTAGGATCCAGAACCAAATTCTACTTTGGATCTTAGACTTCAGATCCAATTTCATCTTAGGATCTAGACTCCAATCTCACTTTGGATCTCAGACTTCAGATCCAAATCCATTTAGGATCCAGAACCAAATTCTGCTTTGGATCTTAGACTTCAGATCCAAAATCCATCTTAGGATCCAGAATTCAATCACACTTTGGATCTCAGACTTCAGATCCAAATCCATCTTAGAATCCAGAACCCAATTTTACATCGGATCTCATATCCCAGATCTTAAATCCATTTTAAGATCCAATTCCATTTCATTTCCAGATTTCAAATCTAAATCCACTTATAGATCATATCTGGGTTTCTTAAATTCATTTCTACACCATTTAGATTTCTCAGATCCATTCTAAATTTAAAGATTTCCAACTTCAAAATCTAAATTCCATTTCATCTCAAGTATTCATTTCCCTTCCTAAATCCAAGTTCAAATTCAAAATCCATTTCTGACTTTGAAACTTCATTTCCTCTCATTTCAAAGCTTCAAGTCATTCTTTCTCATTTATTCTTCCAACTCTGATTTACTTTAAAAACTTAGAACTTCTCTGATCTATCTCAAGTTCTAAAGTTAAGATTCAAACATTTCTTCATTCCATTACCAAGTTCATCTCAGAATACTTGGAAATTTCCAAATATCTTTCGAAAAGAGCATACATCCTTGCATTGCACAAGCATGATTCTTTGTGCATTTAGAGTTAGAATAAATTCTTAGATAATATTTAGGCAAAGCAAAAGGCATAGATTCGATTATTGGTTCGATTACCCCTGGTAAAGGCGCCAGGAACGGTCGAACCTCGTACCGACGAGCGAATCCCGTCTCTCCATTTTCCCGCAATATTTTAAAAAATGGAGGCGAGTTAAATTTCTAAATATTTTCAAATCAAGGTCAAGTGAGACCGCGCAAAAGAGTTCATCTTCTCTCTTTCTTTCTCTTCTTTTCTCTTCTCTCTTTTTTTTCTTTTCTTTCTTTTATTCTTCTCCCTTCAAAAAGGAGGAAAATAGATGTTAGAAAAGGGAAAGAGAATGAAGAGAGAGAAACCACAAGAGAGAGGAAAAATTTTGCGATGATCACAGTTTTGGCGTCCGTGATGGGACTCGTCTTCATCCGGTTGAATCTATGCCTTTTCTTTTGCTTTGATATTATCTAAGTCTTTATTCTTCATATGTCAGCTTCATTTCCATGCAAACCTTAGGAAGCCTAGATTCTGTCCTAAGCTGACATCATTTGCATATAGGATTTAAGTATGGTTTGGTAGGACCATATTGAGGAGATTATTCCATGCTCACATTAGACTTAGGTCTGAAATACAACTCTCCTCAATTTTAGGGATTGAATGCAAAACAATGTATGCAAGTGTATGCTTCTCTTCATTTTAATCTATCTCTTTAGGACTTGCATTAGAGCCATCTGATTTCTTGCATGTTGAGCATATTTTGAAAACCTCCTTACCTATATTGTCCCGGTCTTCACGTTGCTGGGCTGTCTCACTGAACCATAGTTCGGGAGAGAGCCTCACAACTGGACCACTTATTTGGGTTCGCGCCCCCCTACCACGTACCTAAGGGCCATAGTCTGATGTATATCGGTAGGTGCTCAAGGATGTTGGGAAGCCATTACCTTAGAACCGGAGAAATATTTCTATGCCACGTACCTCGAGCTTCGGCTTGGGTATATCGGCGTATCTTGATCGGAATCAGATAATTCGAACCCTAGAGTTAGGATTAAGATCCTATTTGCCATTTCAAATATTGCATATAGAGTCAGCTTTAGGGAGTGCTGTTTGTACATCCTTGTTTGTATATCTGTGATTGTATGATATTTTATATCTTCCCTATATTCTTCAAAACCCTGGGTATATATTATTCAAAGTTTTCTCCTTTTAAAACCCAGGAGTACTTTCCCCTTATTCTTCTGATTTCTTCAAGTTCTTTGATCCGGCCTGCGAATTCTTCAAATTTTCTTTAGATATCCCCTTTCAAATTCTTTTGTAAAATAAACTTTTTCAGGATATGCCCCTTTCAAAATTACGTATTTGTTCATTCTTTTTCAGAAAAACAATGTGGTTGTCACAATTTTTTGGGTGACAACCCAATCCCTCGTAATGGGATATTTTCATTATTAGACTTCGATTTCCTTCTTTATCATATTTTCCTCCAAAATTTTTCTAAATATCCCATTCTTACCTTCAGAGAGGACATTGACATTTCATCATGGTTCGGGCAAGGACTGGAAAGGAAACAGTGCCCCAGCAAAGCGACAGTGAAGGAGAGGAAATGAACTCCATCAGGTCATCCAAGCAGCAGGGCCAAGAAGCAGAAAGCAATATCGATACAGCTACATACAAGTTATTTCAGAAAGTGATGGCCAAAATGATGTCTGGAAAGGCTGAGGAAAACCCTGAGAAAATATCTTCTAAAAGCAAAGCCAAGGGAAGAGTCAGCAAGAAGCAAGTTTAGTATGATGGCACTTCAGAGTCAGCAGAGGAGGACTCAGAGGAAGAGCAGCCGACGTATTTTCACAATCCCTTGTATCGGCCCAAGAAAGTCAACAAGGGGCACGAGTCAGCAAGCAAAGCCAAAGGCCAGCAACCAGCAGAAAATCCAATGCAAGAGCAAATGAGGGAAATGACTCGTGCAATCAAAGACTTACAAACCCAGGACAAAGGTAAAAAGGTCTATACCGGTGCAGATTTTTATGACGGCCTAGAAGGAGATGACAACTGGGAAGATCTTCCTCGTAAATTCATAAAATTTGATGGGACCGGCAACCCCAAGGCTCATCTGGCTACGTTTTTCGCCGAGTGCAACCGATTCAAGAAGAACAATAGGGCTTTATTCCTATGCTTTCCACGCAGTCTGGAGGGAGTTGCAGCAAGATGGTATGCCGACCACATCAACCCGATTGAACTGCGAGAATTTGACAAAGTCATCAACTTGTTCATTGAAAGGTTTCTGTTCAATACTGAGGCTCCGCCTACCCTCAACCATCTTTTCAACCTAAAGCAAAATGACAATGAGAGGGCAAAAGATTTCATTCATAGATGGAGATCCACCTGCAACCGGATGAAGGATCCGATATCAGAGGGACATGCACTCTCAATAATCTTGAACAATTTCTCTCAACCCCTGAAGGGTCTGATCTCTACTTCTCCGTCTAAATCTTTCATCAAGTTAATAGAGCGAGTCGAATGGCTCGAAATGGGATTAGAAAATGGAACCTATCATGGCATCACCTTGGCAGGAGGCGGTCAGGATGTGAAAAAAAAAACCAACTTTACCTTTTCTACCAGTTCCTCCAACAACAATGGCAAAAACAAAAGAGGTGACAGAAAGAACCACACTGGCGGGTCAGGCAGAAATGATTGTTTCAGTCAAAAGAGTGAGATCAGCAGGCAGAATGGCAGCTCTCCCTCGAGCATCCAGTTAGAGTCTAAGCCCCAAGGGAAGCCGAAGCATGACGGTTGGGGATATGACCGCGAATTTACCCCCTTAGAGCAAACACTTGAGGAAGTTCTTGAGTATATGACAACAAAAGAGATGGTTAAACTCCCCAAGGTGGCAGATCCTCCTGTGACTATTGGAATATTCAAAGATCAGTTCTGCAAATTCCATCGGGCGATGGGGCACGACATCGAGCACTGCTTTGTTTTCAAAAACATCGTCCAAGACTGCATTGATAAACATCTGCTGGTGGAAGATCGAAAAGAAGAATAGCTACCCGTCCTGGCTTAGCTTCCTGAACCATGTCAATGTTTCTTTTTCTGCTTTCTCTCTTTTTCAGTCACCTAATAGGGACAGCTCGGTCCCAGTCTTTTGTGACCTTTGGTCAAACAAGCTTGTAAATATTTCAAGTCGTTGTTATCAATATTTTCCTATCAATGAAAAATGTCAAAATTTTTCTTCATAACTGTTGATATCACATACCTCTATCCTTTGCCACCATGGGGCATTTATTTTGGAAAAAATTGTATCTCTCCTATTCTTTTAAATTAAGGGACAATCCTAAAAACATCATCATGAGAGAAATGATATTGCCTATGAGGATTTTCAAAATCATAAAATTTCTTCTAAAAAGTCTTCAAAAGATTGAAATATTTTGATCTAAATCCCTTTTTAAATAAACTAATATGTTGATTTTCCTTTTTCCAAATTAGGTTTGAAAAACCATTTGTCTTCAAAATCATCACCTCATGTTTATTTTCCCTTTCAAAATTGGTTTTAAAAACCACTATCTTCGAAATCAAACCTCATGATGATCTCTCATGATGATTCCTTTTAAAAAGGATCGGATCTCGCACTGATCGTTCTTCTTACACATGAATTTTCTTCCCAAAAAATGATTTTTCACCTATCTTTTTAAAAAACATTTTTTCCTTTCAAGATCCCATATACAGGCAGGATCAGAAAAACTCCTTTTCCTCTTAAATCTTATAAATTTTCAGTTAAATTTAATATTTATATCAGTTTCATTCATTTTATTCATATTTTTATCAAGTTTATATCGATTTTATCAAGTTTTTATCAAGTTTAGCAATATTTCCTCAATTCTATTAAAAAAATTCTATTCTTTACCCTTTCAGGTTAAGGGATAAACCTGATGCCTCTTTTCCATGAGGTATTTCCTTTATTCTTACTTTCCCTTTCAGGTTAAGGGATAAACCTGAATCATTATTATATCCTAAATTCTCATCAAATGTCTATCAATTCATCAAATGTCTTTCATTATCAAGCCTTCGGGTTACAATTACATCAAATGTATATCCTTTTCAAGCCTTCGGGTTACAATTTCATCAATGTATATCCTTTTCAAGCCTTCGGGTTACAATTTCATCAATGTATATCATACTCAAACCTTCGGGTCACAACTTTATCCATGTCAATCATTCTTCAATAAAATCCTGCATTCGAGCTGGTCGGTCAATCAAAATCCTGCTTTCGAGCTGGTCGGGCAAACAAATCCTGCTTTCGAGCTGGTCGGTCAAACAAATCCTGCTTTCGAGCTGGTCGGGTAAACAAATCCTGCTTTCGAGCTGGTCGGTCAAACCAAAATCCTGCTTTCGAGCTGGTACTTCCAAAAAATCCTGCTTTCGAGCTGGTCGGTCAAACCAAAATCCTGCTTTCGAGCTAGTCGGTCAAACCAAAATCCTGCTTTCGAGCTGGTACTTCCAAAAAATCCTGCTTTCGAGCTGGTCGGTCAAACCAAAATCCTGCTTTCGAGCTGGTACTTCCAAAAAATCCTGCTTTCGAGCTGGTCGGTCAAACCAAAATCCTGCTTTCGAGCTGGTACTTCCAAAAAATCCTGCTTTCGAGCTGGTCGGTCAAACCAAAATCCTACTTTCGAGCTGGTACTTCCAAAAAATCCTGCTTTCGAGCTGGTCGGTCAAACCAAAATCCTGCTTTCGAGCTGGTACTTCCAAAAAATCCTGCGTTCGAGCTGGTCGGTCAAACCAAAATCCTGCTTTCGAGCTGGTACTTCCAAAAAATCCTGCTTTCGAGCTGGTACTTCCAAAAATCCTGCTTTCGAGCTGGTCGGTCAAACAAATCCTGCTTTCGAGCTGGTCGGGCAATCAAAATCCTGCTTTCGAGCTGGTCGGGCAAACAAATCCTGCTTTCGAGCTGGTACTTCCAAAAAACAAATCCTGCTTTCGAGCTGGTCGGTCAAACAAATCCTGCTTTCGAGCTGGTCGGTCAAACAAATCCTGCTTTCGAGCTGGTCGGGCAATCAAAATCCTGCTTTCGAGCTGGTCGGGTAAACAAATCCTGCTTTCGAGCCGGTCGGTCAAAACAAAAATCTAAATATTCCTTCCCAAGTTTCAGCTTAAGGTCGCATCAAAATCTATATTGAGTAAATATTTCACATAGAAGTCATGAAAACTTTGCCAATTTGCTAAAAATATTTGTTGATTCCAATATTCTGACTACACCAAAAGAATCACCTCTGATTACCTCTAGTATTTCTTTCCAAAAGGGTGAAACCTTTTGTGGAAAAGAGGTAAAATTCAAATCTTTTCCCTGTTGATCAACCAAAAGGATGAAAGAAATATCCTCGGTATGATTAGCGAAAGAAATATTTGATGACGTTGAAAAGCCAGAAGCGAATTGATATTGATCATGGCTATAACGCGTGTTTAAAGATGATTTTCTGGCAATCAGACAGTGGAAATATCCTGAGCTACGAAAAAACCCACTTAATCCATATCTTCTCATTCTAAAGCTACAATCAAATATCAGCAAAAGGGATTTCTCAATTGTCGTCAAGATGAAGGCGAATTAAGCCAGTAGACCCCCGAGGCCAAAGAAGATTTGAAACATCTCCAAGATGACGGAGTTTGTGACGGATCCTTCCAGGGAAAGTTCGGATCACCGTCGAGATGAAGGCGGATGTGATGGACCTACCGACAAACCCTAAATGATATTTGATTTCTGCTATCACCTAAAGACCTTTTGAGCCACCATCATATATAATCTCTGAGAAAAAGAAAGATCAGAACATCTCTGAGATGAAGGAGTTTGTGACGTACCCTTCCCTGAAAAAGAGAGAAAAGTCAAGACACATCCAAATGAAGGATGATATAAAAAACCCGAAAAAGCCCAATGACTCAAAAGGAGTGCAAAAAGATCATCATGGGAAAAATACCCAGATATCAAACTGCCTAAATTGCCAGAAGTCGTCTTCTCTTATGCAAAATTTTTTTTTATCAATATCTTTTCACTACCGCCTTTTATGAAATTGAGAATATTTCTTCTCTTCTCATATCAAGGAAATGGATAACTTCCTTGAAGAAAATCATCAGCGCTAAAATTTTGAATGTGACTCTCAAGACCGAGAAGTTAACCTCGTTGGAGGAAATACTCTAGGTAAAAGAGGGAATATCTTTTGCACACATGTGCACATTTTCAAGCGTTGAAGTCAACTATAAATTTATCTTATTGGCAAAATTTTCTAGATGTTTTAAGAATAAAGTAAATATTCAATATCCATTTTGATGCAACCTAACGTTGTTTTCCAGAAGAGTTACCCCATTCAGTTGAAGTATCTCTCCTATCCCATCACGGTTTTGAGAAATTCCGTATGGTCGTTCCCACTCAGGTTAAGGGTCGAAACCTGTACTCCCTGCGAGAGGTCATCTCTTTTTCAAGCTTTAGGGAACCTCATTTCCTTCCTCCTTTCGCAAACCCCTTTCGGATTTGTTTGTCCAAACTCCGAAGGTCCCATCATGGTCTCTTCACTCGAGGATTCCATATGGTCGTCCCTTTCAGGTTAAGGGTTAAGCCTGAACCTCGTGCCTCGAGGTATTTTCCTTTTTCAGGTTTCGGTTAAACCTGAATCTCGTTCCAACGAGTTTCCCTCGTTTCGACGAGGTGGCTTCCTCTAGTCCCATCATGATTCTTTCCATCGAGGAATCCCTGCTTTGTATATCCATCAGGACAGGGTCGTACTTGAACTTCATCTCATGAGGCATTTTCTCAAAAATGTCCCATCAGGGTCATCACATATTTCCATTTCCCCATTCAGGTTATCTCGATATATCTTTGTCCCATCCAGGTTAAGGGCTAAGCCTGAGTCATTCCAAAAAGCCGATTTTGTCTCACCTATGAGACTTGATCAAAATTCTTATCTTTCATCATTGCGGGACCTTCACCCAAAGTCCCATCACGATTTCCTCATCTCTATTATTTAGTCATATCATCTCCGAGGATTTCGTCTTCCCCAAGTCATTCAAGGATAACATTTTAAATCTGAAAAACCATGGATTTTAAATCAAATTCTTCCACACCCAGTTCAGATCGGCTGACTGGGGCATTTTTCAAAATTTGGAGTGTTTTCTTTGCCACTAAGCTCGGTTTTCAACCGGCTTAGTAGCAAAGAGGGGAATCTGTGAACACCCCAAATTTTTCAAAATTTTTAAATATCTCCTTTTTGCCCCTAAATTCATTTTTTGAGTAAATGAGTCATTTTAAATTTAAAATTCCAGTTCACTTCTCTATTTATATTGAAATTAAATTCATTTTATATGTTTAAATTGATTTCGGATCTAGATCCATTGTCCAGATCCAAATCTGAATCTCCTTGTTCAAATTTTAAATTAAAATTATAGAAAATACCAAAAATAGCCTTTAAATAGCTCGGGTAGTCCGCTCGACATCCGTTTGGATCCATCACATTGTATTTCTCGATTCGAGTGTCAAAATTCGAACATTTTCTCAAAACCTGGGTCCAAACCCATTCTTCTGAAGAAATTCCCCCGAAATGGTCAAAAATTCTCAGAAAAATACTTTTGTAAATATTTCTCAGGAAAATACAAAAAATTAGTGTTTTAAACTTAGTTTTCTTTTAAAATCTTAGTTTTCTACTACAAAAATACAAAAAAATAAAAATACTCAGAAAAAAATCAAAAAAATTCAAAAATAAAGGAAGAAAATCGCAAAATGGTTTTTAGAAACCTGTTTTTGAGAAATCTTTTTAAAGAGGCCCTTCTATGGAAAAACAGTATTTTCATTTAAAAGTCGAGTTAGGGTTTTTGAAAACCCTAACTCTCGCCTTCTCCCTTTTTTTTTGTTCCCCCTCTCAGCCGCCTCTCTCTCTCCTCCATGGCCAAACCCTCCATCTTCAACCCTCCATCGCACAACCCCTTTTTCTTCCTCCACCGATCTCTAACCAACCTTTTTCCCGATTCTTCGACCCTCCTCTTTAAAATCAGGAAAGGAAGAAACCCCAGGGGACCGCTTCTTCCCCTCCCCATTTTCCTCTTTCACGATCCGTTATCACCCCACCACACTTTCTTCTTCCTTCAGCAATATCGCTCCTTCACCTTTCCACGTCTCTTCTTCTTCCTCCTCTCCTCTTTCTTCATGATTTCCTGAGTTTTTGTTCACCCGATGAAAGGAAGTCGACTACAAAGCACCCTCCTTCCTTCCTCACTCTGGCCTCTTTCCCCTTTTTACGAAACCCTGGCCGAAACCCTCCAACAGCCAACTCCCCTCTCTCGTTGACTATATAAACAGGCATCCCCTGCAACGAGAAAGGGAGAGAGATGGGTTCCAGCCAGCACCGATCCACTTGACGATCCCCTTTGAGCTTTCCCTCCAACGAAAGAGAAATTTCCTCTGAAGAAGGATCGATTTCTGCAAAAATCATGCAGGAAAAGCCCTCCAGGATAAACAACAAGCCTCAACTCCCCACGAGTCAGGTAAGAATCTTCTCTTTTTCGTGGTTTTGATTTGATTTTTTTTTTTACCCCCATTAACGCACCAGAGATGGGTATTGGGTTGCCTATAGCAATCCCAATGCCCCTTTGCGACAATAATGGAATTTCACATTCCAACATCTTTTTCTTTTCTTTTCTTTTCTTTTCTTTTCTTTTTTTTTTTTTCTTTCTCTTTCTCTTTTCTTAGCTGGTGTTCTGCAATTACGTTCGATCTTCTTTAAGTGTTCTTCTTTTTATGGTATCTATTTTTGCTTAAATTTAGTATGAATACATGCTTTCCTTTCAGGAATCTCGCTGTGAGCATGTGCTTACACTTGGCTATAGCATAAGCATGCGCTTCTCATCCCCTATTATATCTCACAAGCATTCAGCATCGGATGACATCAATTTTAGCGTATCATTCATGCCATTTGGGTGATTTACTATGATTTCTGTAGAATCGTTATTTGCTTACATGCTATTAAAAATTGTTTATTCTATCTGTATTTAGCAGAGAAACAGTTCGTAGTTATCATGATCCATTATAGTTTACCATTGCTTTATGATTGAAACCTTGGTATTCTTAAAACTGAAAGCTCTTGGGCTTCATTTTTTTTTTTTTTTTTTGTTATTGGAGCTCAGGTTCTCTACCTGAAATTTTGAAGCCTGATTATCTTGCTTTACCTTATTTTGATATGTTTTTCTGAGAATCTGAGATTCATGAGTTTGCTTAGAGGGTGTTGTGGTAGGGGAATAAGCTCAGTGGATGAGTTCAGATTTGTTCTAACCTGTCCAAATCGTTCCCCTAAGTGGTAGGCCCATATTGAGCATTGATGAGGAATTTTCAAGTGACATAGGTCTAGTGACAGGCCTGCAAGAGATCAAAATCGTGATTAGAATATGGTGTTACGGGGATCGATCAGGCATCAAATGGAATGTGTAAGCAGGTTGTTTGCTGACAACAACCCTGGGGTCTTGTGGTGGATATTTCTGGAATGGCAGGGAATACTGTCTCATTCAGAGCTGACTTAACATCCATTCAAGCTGATATCAAGTGCCCTGGTTGATTCGAATTTTGCTATGATAAAGTTTGGGTTTGTTGAGATCAAAGTGCCCTCCGGGTTCATCATGTGTAGTTAAAAGGACCAAATTAAGATTGGATGGTGGCTTGCAGTTTCTCACCCTAACACACTAGGGTTGCATCTTAAACTTTCACTTCACCCTATCCTCCGTATACTTGCCTGCATTTGCTGTTAACATTTGAAGTTGAACCTCAATTGGTTCAATAAGGGACCAGATCGAGCTATATTTCCAACATCCGAAATTATTTCAGCATCTAAGGATCGACAAAGGGAGTTTGATTTAAATAACTTGATCTTTCTATGGAACGTTGTAAGCCAGGTAGTTGTGCCTATATCACGGTCTCGCTCATCACTTTGCTACTTGTTTGCTGTAAGACAACATGGAGGGCCTAAGCAAATTCTTGGTGTTGGCTTAATTTGAGGGGTTGCATGGCAAACTAATTTGATATCGTCAGGGTGTTGATAATATATTCATTATCAGCCATGTGTCATTGATGGTGACAGGTTAAGACAAGAGAACAGGTAAGTATTGTCTTCTTTCAATTCTGCTGTAATTAACAAGCCTTGTTGTTTATATCTATTGAAATATATGTTTCCCTGTTACCATCTTATAATAATACATTTCGATTTAGCTTTCCACTGTTTTTTTTACGCCTCTGTGTAGAAGCATTATCTCCATTTCATTTTCTGTATTCATTTATGTTTTGTTGTCCTTGGAATTTCGTTCTATCACCCTGTGTCACTCATAATTTACTCACCATTGTTGAAATCCATGGCTCACAAGTTGCTTTGATCTGTCGTGTGTGCTGCAGTAGTCTATTTTTTTTACTGGTATTGTTTCCAGTTTGTTCCATTTGCTTGTAGTCTATCTTGAATATCATTATATATGTTACTACCATTGTTCAGAGTAGATATATTTTTTTCTGCTACTTGTTGCAAAGTCATGTTCTGAAGCCTTTGAATTTAACACAGCAGGCAGTTTCGGTTGTGGGACACGTCATGAGCCATGTTTTGTCCTATGCCCTCCAGTTTTTTTCTTTTCTTTTCTTTTTTTTTTCTTTTGCTTTTCTTTTAGATTAATGCAGGGTACAGAGCCAATTTGTGGTATAGTGAATGATTGCGTAGTGAAAAGTTAGATTGCTGGTTAATACTTTGGCACTGGGTGTCATTTTAAGATTCCTCATTTATGCGATGGGCCTGTGATGTTGATTCCTTTGAATGCTAGCCTTTCCAGTTCAGAAGTGGTTTATTTTATCTCATGCGAATTCCTGTTTTAGTTTCATGTACTCTGAAACTCATTGAGGTTGCTGTTATAAGTTTTCATCTAGCTACTATGTGTTAAGTACCATCATCTTAAAATCCCCATTCGGAAGAGCCGAGCTGGTATTGGACCATCACCTCATAACCCCTAGTCACCTGTAATTTCTGGGGATAAGCTCTTGGCTTTTGATGTGTATACATTGTCTATCTTGCTCAAGGTCAGTACTTATTTTCCTGTAATCTTTAAATGATTGTCTTTGATGCTGAAATCAAATCCTACCAAGCCTGATGATCTGACTCAGTGCCTCAGAGGGGATGCTTATTAGTTAATGACCCACGGTTCTGGCAGCTTGTCAGTAACCTCCTGATTAGAATCAATATATAGAGACATTGATGGAATCATTTTTTTTTTGCAGGAGACGATCTGCTATGGCATTTACAATTACTGTCAATATTTGCATTAATACCTGCATCAATAGGGGTATCTTGCTTTTAACAACACATCTATCATTCCCTCATAATTTACCCGCTGTGCATCACTCACCTCTTCTTCACAGCACAACATGCTATACCTGTTGCACAGCATGCATCATATCATCCATCTTAGCTATCATATGCTGAGTTTTCACTTATGACACTATGTACACACCTTCATCACCATTCGATGTACCAGCATCTTCCATCCTGCACTCGCCATACCATAGCTGTCAACAATTCATTATCAGCTATTCATTGCTGAAGTTATCTGTTGCAGTTTTCCCCATCACCTTCATCCTGCTGAAATTCAAAACACTGCGTCTTACATCCACTTCCTGAGCACCTGTGTTGCCCTTGTTGCAACACATTAGCCATTCACAATCCCACATGTTATATATTTAGTACACAGCAGTTCCAACCTCCCTTCACTACCACTGCACTTGCAACAATACACGGTTTTGTTATCATATCAACCCAGCAGTGCTGCAGCTCGCTTTCATCTACCGAAAACAATCATCATTGAGATGAGTTTTCTGCATCCACAGTAACTCCCTGAGTTGCTGTAGCTCCATTGTTGTAAATCGTAAATCAAACTTACAGCAAACTCAGTTGGTTGTACCTGTTGAATACACTCTCATTAAGTATATGTTACATGTGATATATATATATATATATATATATATATATATATATATATATATATATATATATATATATATATATATATATATATGTACTCGCATATGTGTAAGCTCTCATATATATATGTATACAAGTACATGTGCCACTTTCCATCATTTTCATTATACATATCTCTTCACTATTTGATTTTCACATGACATATGTGATTTTCCTTCTCTTTTCATTACTAACCTGTTTGCTTTGCAGGAAATATGTGGATAAAATTGTCATTTGGAGTTGTAAATTTGATTCTATGAGTTGTAATAGCTAGACTTTAATGAGAATTTACATTCCTTGCTTTAGGTAGAATGAATGAGCATTGTAAATATCATTGAATTACTTATTTTTCATACATTTTGCCTTTATTTTTCAAATTCTCACCAATGGGAACACGAATGACACGTGCACCATTTCGTAAGAGATAATAAATACTAAGTTGATGATCCACATCAATGGTCATAGTCAGGGTGTGGACAAAACTTAGCATTTCTATCTTTTACAAAATAACACTGGATCCACACTGGGTCCATTTTTTAAAATTCATCATATTTTTCCTAAAGATATTTTATTCTTTTATCAGAATTTGACTTAGAATTAATTCAAAATATACCAATGGCCATAGTCAGGGTATATTGAGAGTTAATTTCATTTTAAATCCTATAAAAGCACCAAATGTGTTTCATTCTTCACCTGAATTTAAATATAGATTATTATATAATACATTCAATGACCATAGTCAAGGATGTATTATATCTTAAATCTTATTTTAATCCATCTAAAGAATGTAATAGCTTTTCAAAAAAAAATCCAATTTAAAAAATTTAAATTCATTCATCATTTAGGATAGAATTGCATTATATTTTTAAAATTTCCTTTTCATAAATCCAAGTAATTATTTCCTTCATTTCTCAGATCAAAATCCTGTTCATAAATTCAAATTCAATTCTACTTCTCAAAAGGATTCAAGAATTCAATTTCAAAGTCCCATTTGACTTTGAGACTTCAGAATCATCTTGTATTTCAAAATTCCAAATTCTATCTTAAATTTAAAACCCAATTTAACTTTGAAATTCATTTGTATATTCAAGATTTAAATTCATTTTCCAAGTTTAAATTAAACTTGGAAGTTCTTGATTCATCTTCTGAATTTAACTCCAAATCCATTTTAGGATTCAGGATTCAACACTCATATTGGATCTCAGACTTCAGATCCAATTCCTCTTTAGGATCCAAACTCCAATTCCACTCTTGGATCTCAGACTTCAGATCCAAATCCATCTTAGGATCCAGAGTCCAACTCTACACTGGATCTCAGACTTCAGATCCAAATCCATTTAGGATCCAGAACCAAATTCTACTTTGGATCTTAGACTTCAGATCCAATTTTATCTTAGGATCCAGACTCCAATCTCACTTTGGATCTCAGACTTCAGATCCAAATCCATTTAGGATCCAGAACCAAATTCTGCTTTGGATCTTAGACTTCAGATCCAAAATCCATCTTAGGATCCAGAATTCAATCACACTTTGGATCTCAGACTTCAGATCCAAATCCATCTTAGAATCCAGAACCCAATTTTACATCGGATCTCATATCCCAGATCTTAAATCCATTTTAAGATCCAATTCCATTTCATTTCCAGATTTCAAATCTAAAACCACTTATAGATCATATCTGGGTTTCTTAAATTCATTTCTACACCATTTAGATTTCTCAGATCCATTCTAAATTTAAAGATTTCCAACTTCAAAATCTAAATTCCATTCCATCTCAAGTATTCATTTCCCTTCCTAAATCCAAGTTCAAATTCAAAATCCATTTCTGACTTTGAAACTTCATTTCCTCTCATTTCAAAGCTTCAAGTCATTCTTTCTCATTTATTCTTCCAACTCTGATTTACTTCAAAAACTTAGAACTTCTCTGATCTATCTCAAGTTCTAAAGTTAAGATTCAAACATTTCTTCATTCCATTACCAAGTTCATCTCAGAATACTTGGAAATTTCCAAATATCTTTCGAAAAGAGCATACATCCTTGCATTGCACAAGCATGATTCTTTGTGCATTTAGAGTTAGAATAAATTCTTAGATAATATTTAGGCAAAGCAAAAGGCATAGATTCGATCCTTGGTTCGATTACTCCTGGTAAAGGCGCCAGGAACGGTCGAACCTCGTACCGACGAGCGAATCCCGTCTCTCCATTTTTCCCGCAATATTTTAAAAAACGGAGGCGAGTTAAATTTCTAAATATTTTCAAATCAAGGTCAAGTGAGACCGCGCAAAAGAGTTCATCTTCTCTCTTTCTTTCTCTTCTTTTCTCTTCTCTTTTTTTTCTTTTCTTTCTTTTATTCTTCTCCCTTCAAAAAGGAGGAAAATAGATGTTAGAAAAGGGAAAGAGAATGAAGAGAGAGAAACCACAAGAAAGAGGAAAATTTTTGCGATGATCACAAATGAAATGATTGCGTTTTAAATAATACAAAATACGTCTTTTTCCATGCCGCCCTTTTTCGAAAAAAAACCCGCTAATTAAATGATTTCATTTTAAATAATTAAAAACCGTTGTTTCGTCTACCACCTTTTATCGAAGACAACCCGCAACTTAAATGATTGGGTTTTAAATAATTAAAAAACCGTCGTCTCGACTTCATATTATAACAATGGTTGAATGGGAGATTGAACCGACCCGAACAAACCCGTTTTTCACGTATGAATAATCTTTGACAATTACTCAATTGATTATCAAACATTGATACAACGATATATTCATGCCAAATATCGTAGCCTTTGTCGGTTTTTTAACAACGTTCATTGTCGTTGTATACTAGTATCATTTAACACCTCAAATCTTTGTTGACTTACAACGTTTACAAAGGGACAAGCCATTGCCGTTTGCGTTGTTGACCTCATGAATTGAAATCCTCACAAATGGGCGATTTCTGACAGAGAACAATATCGTACCGATTTTGGCTGGCTGGCATCCTATTGCGCGATTGCAATTTACTTACAATTTACTTATGATCATCAGTAGCGATTTTGTCGCATCAATCTTCTCTGATCGCTATTTACTGATGTCATTTACGACATCAGAACTCGTTAAATTATTGTTCACGACCTACATCGCGGTAGCACATAGCAGTGTTAGTCAACACTGAATTGCGGTGTTAAACGATACTAGTATAAAGCGATAATGAACATTTGTTGATAAAAACCAGAGAGATCTGAACGATCCCACGTTAAGAACTCCAAAGCGATTGTGAGAAATTATGGAGTACCACTCACACTTGCACTTACACTGTTAAAGCGAACAAAGCTCACCTTGTAACAGACGAAGAGGTTTACTTACCAATTAAGAAATGAAGTGAGGAAGAGAAACAACACATTGATTAGCCTTTTATTTACAACATATGGCTAAAAGTTTTCACAAGATAACAATTGGAGGTGTTGGGAACACGAAAGAATTGCTGCAGAAGAAGTTGAATCGACGCCGTTTAATTACAATCATAGCTTTACCAACTAACGTTGGTAAATTGACCAGAATTCCTTCTTTGTTCCATGGTTGATCTTTCTTCGTCCAGGAATGGCGCTGTTGAAATGTAAGGTTCGATTTCTCACAATCGCTTGGAGCTGCGTAAGTAGACTTCGTAATCGCTGCATAGCCAGTTGTGGTTATCGCGGGAAAGCGATTGTGCTGTCAGCTGGACAAGAATCTTGTGTGGGATATTAGTTTAGTTGTCATGCCTCTTTGCATGACCCGATTTCAACATCGTTGGATTGGTTACGAGTTTATAGTGATTTGTCATCGACGACTAGTGGTTCGTGCTTGTATTTTTGCTTTAATCGATAAATAGCGATTTCTGGCTTCTGCTGGTTAATGACATAACTTAATGGCGTTTTTTTGGTTATCGCCGAATAGCAATATTTGGCACCGCAACATAATGATTTGGGGGTATTGTTGGACTGTCACTCTAAGCGGGATGCGAATGGTTGTGCAAGTAAGCTTTTTTGGGGCATTGATCAAGGTTGTGTTTCATTTCATGATCTAAGTAAGATTTCATTTGCGTGGTGATAGCAAACTCATATCATAAAATGAATCGCAACCTTGATCAATGCCCCATAAAAACTTACTTGAACAACCTTTCTCAGCCCGCTTAGATTGACATTCGAACAATACCCACACATCACTATGCTGCGATGACACAGATCGCTATTCAACGATAACCACAAATCGCCATTCAGTGATGTCATGAATCAACTTCCAGCAGAAGCCACAAATCGCTATTTATCGATTTAAGCAAAAACACAAGCATGGATCGCAAGTCGTCGATGACAAATCACTATAAACTCATAACAAATCCGACAATGTTGAAATCGGGTCATGCAAAGAGGCATGACAACTACACTAATAGCCCACACGAGATTCCTGCATCCCATACCCATCTGTCGAATGCATCAGAGCCTGTCATGATAGAGAAAATATAAGACACTACATTAAGTTTCACAAGAAATGCATACCTCCTCACCACATTGATTACATACCAATAGACTTGTAAAACTGAAGCGATCCTTGCCAGAAATCTGGTCGGGAGGAATGGAGGTTTCAACGTTTGCTGGTACTTCTGTAAGGTATTGCTGCATGTTGGACATTACACGAGTTAGATATTGACAAGCTTCACGTAATGGGAAGCAATATAATGTCTTACATACCTGTTCATTCGAAGGGCTTTGTTGTTTTTTATTACAGTTTGGTTGTTTCTTAGTCCTTTTCTTGCCAACCAATTCTAGTGCACCCTTTGACCTCCGACGACTGCGATCAGAGGCATGTTTTCTTTTAATACCCTGCGCTTCATGAATATGTCCATCATAATCAACAACATTCACTACTGACTTGTTGAAGATAATGTTTACTCTTCGGCGCAACTTCTCTGGAGTGTCAAGCGAAACATGATTTTCACCTACGCTGTTTGATCCTATTATCTTCGACTGGTATTCATTCATTGCAACAGACTTAATGTGAATTGACTCCACGTTTTCAAGTAACTCCATTGCAGCTTTTCTCACAAATACATAGCATTCTTCACTTCTCGATGCCAAATCAACAACATTCATAAATGACCTACACAGTTGTTGGTAACGAGAGGCTATGTGGCACTTCTGGTCAACACCAGATTTACTCGGATTGTCCGTAACGAGCATTTCAATCTTTGCGCGTCTCTTCCATCTTCGCATTACGTAAGACTCAGGTATTTCTTGTATCTTCTCTTGACTGAGTGCCTTTAATGCATGACAACATAGAATACCTTTGAATTCATACATTTTGCACGAACATTCAACTCTTCCGTTGTCAACATTGTACATGACATGTGCTTCTTGCCTTTCGTGATGGTTTTCGCCCTGCCATAAAATATGGTATTTGTGCATATTCTCGGTTTGCACGAGTCCTTCTATTTTGCAATTCATGACATGTAACACCTCTTTCTTGATCCATTCAAATACAGTCAGTGTATACAGTGCTGCAGGTCGCATCAATATTTTCATGCCAAGAGTTAGAGGTCGTGTATTGAAGCATTTCACGTCTTGTTCAAGCTCACTCTGTCTTAGACCGTCTACAAATAAATCATATTGTTCCATGAAATGAAACATTGTTAAACATGAATACAGGGTCTTCTTTAGCGTGGCATGCATAGATTCAGCTCTTTGTGTGCTTATCATACCTGCACAAAAGTATTGTCTTCCATATGCCAATGCCCACTTCTCTTTTTCTACATATAAATTTTGTAACCACAGACAATCAATAAGGTCGTATGTCTTAATCATTTGCTCCCAATCTGACTTAAAGGTGACCTCGTCTACGCTATGAAGTACACACCTTGTAAATTTTTTGTCAAACCCTCTATTCTGATTAAATATGTGTCTTATGTTCCTTGCTGCATTTTGAAAGATATGCCACAAACATAGGCGATGATGTGCATCTGGCCACACATGAAGCACTGCAGCCGCAATTGCGTGATCACCATCTGTAAGTACAATTTCAGGATGCTTCCGTTCATTGCCTGTGTGAATACTCTGAACAACCACTCAAAGCTTTCCTTGGTCTGGTCATATAAAAACGCCCTGCCTAATATACAACTTTGTGCGTGATGGTTCACTCTGACAAACTGCGCAAATGGCCACTGTTTAGTAATAATCTTTACTGTAGTATCAAACACAAGCACATCATTGAAGCATTCATAATCCACTCTTGACTTTGAATCTGCCCAAAACATATTCACAGCATATCCATCTTCGTCCACTTGCATTGCACTAAAGAAACCATGTTCATTGCTTGATTTATTCTGTAAGTAATGAACCAAAGAACATATTTCTCCGTTCTTCATGTTTTCTGTCATCTTCCTTCTCAAGTGGTTTCTTAGATCCAAAGGTGTGAATGACACATTTTCGCAACCACCATCCATGCGGGTAAACAAATTGTATGTCTTCCTTGGTGCAATGCCGGCGCTATCGGCTATTTCAGCCATTGCAGCATGCACTACAGTTACTTTATGATGTGACCTTAGCATAGGAGTCATACATGATGCAGATAACTCATGATTATGATCACTGATTAAAGTACGCACGACAAATTTCCCATTCGGATGTCTTCTCAAAACCACTCTCGCTTGACATCCATATCTTGATTCTGGCATGCTCTTTGTTGAATTTCCCATTGATTTCTTCCAACCTTGCTTGGAACAAACATATGTCTTTCTAACCACGACACCATGTGCATTTTTTGACTAGGAAAACCTTCTCATACTGAAGCCGGTGCCTACACTTTTATTATGTGTACTGTCGTGGTAGTCTACCTCATTATTGAATTGCATTTCTTCTACTAGAACATTCAAGTCAAGAGTGGGTCTAATGACTGCACCCTTCTTTTCATGTGCATCATTAGTGCAGATGTTCAATTCTTTGGTTGCGTCAATAGTATAGATATTCAATTCTCCAGATCTTTCGATTGATTGAGCTACATCATCTTTATTACAACCTGATGATAAGCTCAACAATGTTTTAAGCAATATATCAATCTGTGTTTGCATCAAAATAGCAAAAAAATCGATATTAACTAACAAAAATGTATCTCACAAAAACAGAAGTATGTTACTAAAACAGGGGTTTTTCGATACAATGCATATAATGAGTTAATGTAGGATACCTGATGGGCTAGAGGCCCTTCCTAGCATTTGTAAACAAGCATTCTTGTCAATAGGTCCCAGCGTCTTACAAATATCGATAAGTTTCCAACCATCGTAAGAACATGATCTACCTGCAATAACCAAACAATGCCTTAATGGCACACCAGACGACATGCCTTCTTCATCGATAGCATGATGAGATGAAAAGCTACTCACGCTGCCTTAATGGCAATGGTGGGAATGTTTGTGAATCATTGCTTTCTTCCATAATGTCTACAAGCAACAAAAAAGAAGAGAAGATAGTGGAGTTCGCAAGCGTATACGTTTACTAGGATTTAATCAGGATGCATATAACAATGGATACCGATAAGGTTAAGCAAGGCAAGGCAACAATTTAATGAATGATAGTATCAAAGCAAGTGCGGTTTGATGTTTGCTTATACTAAGCATCGAGTTGTCGCTTACCATGCCAATTGTAATACACATGTCGTACATGTGTGTTGACGATAACGCTCTCATTACATCCACTAGGCTCAAAAGCGAGTCCAATCGAAGTCGCTGAAAGAGCAACGACATGCCTGCGAAAATCCCCCCCCCCTACCCCCCACATGCAAGTAACGATGTGTTTCTGCACGCACACGTTTTCAAAGTCTGTGTACAAATATCTTAGAAATATATATTACATAACATATAATATCTTACAAATCGATATACATATCGATCTATAAGATATTGAAAATTGATACGGCAATTCAGCATAATAACTTACAACTCGACAATTAAAACCATACTATCGAAAAGGTCGATAAATATATCGCACAATAAATTACAAATTGATAAGAAAGAAATTGAGCATAATAGCAAACAAATCGATACAATGTATATAATGAGTTAATGTAGGATACCTGATGGGGTAGAGGCCTTTCCTAGCATTTGTAAACAAGCATTCTTGTCAACAGGTCCCAGCGTCTTACAAATATCGATAAGTTTCCAACTATCGTAAGAACATGATCTACCTACAATAACCAAACAATGCCTTAATGACACACCAGACGACATGCCTTCTTCATCGATAGCATGATGAGATGAAAGGATACTCACGTTGCCTTAATGGCACTTGTTGGAATGTTTGTGCATCATTGTTTTCTTTCATGATGCCTAACGACAGCAAAAATGAAGCGAAGACACAAGAATGTTTTGTAACACAAGGCAGGCACGAGAAGGCGACAATGTGTTGTAAAACAAGATAAAAAACAAGGCGAAAACTCGACTGGAGACAAAGGCAAAGTTTGGGTTGATAATGGGAGCTACTGTTACAGCAGATCACGCAGGAGTTTAATGAATAGGGAACGTCTCCACTTTAAATAATTAACATCAAACTTTCTGGATGGAGGACTTTTTTGCCTTTTCTATCCTTTTCTCGAACGATCGTTTCACAGCTTTTGAATGGAGGATATTTTTGTCATTTAATCGAACCGTCATTTCAGGGCAAGAAAAGCAAGGGTGATTAAGTCTTTGCAACAGCACCAGAGTCCGATGCAAAGGTATGTCAACATACACAGGCATACGAGCCCCATGTGCATGAATACGTGGCGCTCATTTGACCACCCGAACACAGACGTGTGATGGCTATAGCGATTAACACTACAAATCGCTATAGCCGTCACGCGTAAATCGCTATTTGAATCAAGACCAACTTGTCGGGGGCGTATCTCCCTAACCAGAGATCGAATTTCAAATCCGTAAAAAGCGAAGTCTTTTTTATTGAGTCTAGTTTATTCTTGTCAATTTTCAACAATTTTTATGGTTATTTAATACCTATTTTTGGTCGAAAACTAAGACCCTATCACACTCTATATCGTTTGAGTTACTCATGTTTTTAGTTCATTTTGCAAGAGTCATATCTCCCCAACGGGAGATCATTTTTCAAATCTGTAAAGAGCGTTTTTTGCTTTATTTGTCTAGTTTATATCTGAAAATTTTTAAAACTTTATATATTTATTTGATATTTCAAATATATAAAAAACCAGAAATATTTTGTTTAATCATGGTTAAATAAGATTAATCTGTAACCAGTCCAGTCCTGAATTTTAACAAATTTAAAATATCAAATATGTATAAACAGTTATAAATTTTAACAAGTTTGTCCTAATTTGGGTAGCGATTTACAGCGATTTGCTTACTGAATAACACTATAAATCGCTATAGCGATTTGCGGAAGACACTACAAATCGCTATAGTGTAATTCAAAAACATTATAAATCGCTATAGCGATTTGCGGAATACCAACTTGTCACCCTGTTGTGGTGACAGGGTTGTGGTTTTTGACCCAAAATTTGGTATCGTCAACTTAGGATTTAATCACCTTTTATTAGAATGGTGCTTGTGCCATTTGTGTTTCACCATAGTGTTATTGAAAATGAAAATAAAAATGCAACATATTGATTATGAAAAATGAAAAATTAAACTATATGCTCATTCATTCTAATCTAAGCATAAATACTACAAATTGTAGTTAAAAGACCAGACAACACTATAAATCGTTGTAGAGGTCGTTGGAGACCCGAAAATACTACAAATCGTTGTTAAAAGACCGAACAACACTATAAATCATTATAGGGGTCGTTGGAGACCCGAAAACACTACAAATCATAGTAGGAACATATTAGAGACCCAAAAAAATTATAACAATGACTTGCTGAAAAATACTGTCAATCAAATAGCGATTTGTTGAAGGAGGGCTACAACAGTCATGATATGGGGGCCAAAATCAGAACATTTACAAAATCTGGATACAGGGTTCTGGTATTAAATCAAAGTAAAATAGCAATTGATCATGAAAAATTCTGAAAATTTACATAAATGAACTATACACATAAGCAAAGAGAACCAGTTTTACGAAATTGAAAAATGATCTCTCATTAAGGAAATAAAATTATGACAAAATGGATCAAAATCTGAGCCGTTAAAATGACACAGGGTGACAGGGTTGTGGTTTTTAACACAAAACTGATACGAAAACACCAAAAAAATCACTAAAATTTGGTATAGACAAACTAGCTTTAATTTAGAAAACAACTCTTTTTACGGATCAGAAAGATTATCTCTAGTTAGGGAGAAATCACTCCCGCAAGTTGGTCTTGATTCTGCTAAAATCCTGACGGTGCAAAATAACAGGTTCTGAACCTCGATTTTTAAAGTGAGTCAAACAAACTTAGAATGATCTGATTTTTGGTGGAAAGCATGAAGACATATGCATAAAGTTGCAGTAAAAAATTTAGACCGAAATGAGCTCCGATTACATACAAATCAATGGATTTAAAATACACTAGAATTGAAAGTACAATCTAAAAAGCAACTGAAAATGATAAGAGCCAACTGCACATTGAAAAAGAAATAACAGGTTCCAATGAATCCGAGAGACATCTTTGTATTCTCCTATACATATAAACTCTTCAAGTTGAACGATGTTACAGTCGGTGTGCAGGTCAGTCGGTGTTTGATGGAGCAATGCAGGATCGTCTGTTGGATGTGCACAGAAGTAGAGAAAGAAGGGAGAGAGAGTGAGAGGGTTGATGTTCATGGCCTTCTCCAGGGAGAACTCTTTGCCTCTCTTGATTTCTTCTCTAGAGAGAGAGAGAGGGTTTTATAGTGTTTTACGGAGAAAGAAAAAGAAGACTTTAAAGAGTCAACATCATCCTCGACTTTCTGGATGAAGGACATGTTTGTCCTTTTTTTGAACGGAGAAAGAAGAAGAAGACTTTGAAGAGTCAACATCATCCTCGACTTTCTGGATGGAGAGCATTTTTATCATTTTCTCAAACCATCACTTTATGAGAAGAATAACAAGAAAGGGTACTTAAGTCTTTGCAACAACATCAGAGTCCGATGCAAAGTTATGCCAACATACACGAGAATACGAGCCCCATGTGCTTGTATACGTGGTGCTCATTCAAAGCCCCGAACACAGACGTGGGATTCAGTGAATCATCAGGGGCGAACATACACCACCCTCTCGGTGTTGTGTATTATTGTGGTTTGGCCCAGGTCGTTGTGCATGAGGTTGTGTGTAGGGTTAAATATGCATCTAGGTACACGGGGGTGGGTGATGTACAGTGCGAATGATCATTTTGATAGTTGCACATGAGGTGATGTGCCGGACCGAAGACCGTTAGGCTGGCCAAGGTTGGGTTCGCGTGATGTCACACAGGCTACAAAAAAATAAAAAATGAGCCTCTAACAGTGGTTTTGCCTTGTAAAATCAGTAATCTTGATTGAATATCTTTTGTGAATAAGCACATGAGACGGTTCAAACGTAATCTAGACCACCCATTAGTTGAAGGGAAAGTATTTGACTACGCTTTAGGGTACAATACTGCCCAACTCATAGGTGCAAGGATTATGTCATGACCCCACAAATGTGTTCAACATGGTCCAACATGTTTGGATCCCAACCCAGCTATGCCCTCGTGGAAATATCATTGATATTTTCAAAGTATAGTGAAAAATCAAGAGATATTAACAGGCAATCTAAATACTTAACGTTTCACAATATTATTGGTGAATGATAATATTCTATGCAATATTCTAAGCAAGCTGTAATCATACTTGGTCCAGTAGGATCTGGACTACAATCTGAACTGCATCCAGATGAAGCTTTGATTATGTTTAGTGTGTGCAAATGAGGACTAGGTACAATCTTTTTCTTTTTGGCTTAGCTAAGGGTTAAAACCCCGAATCAGGGACGGCATGTTTACTTGTTTTTTTGAAAGGCAAGCTGGGGTTAGGCAGAGCCCTACCAGTTATTCAACGTACCGTTGGTTTTGAATCTGCAACCTCCCACCACAAGGAGACGTGCACTGACAGCTCCTACAAATCACTTGGAACACCCGTTTGTACCTTCATGTTGTTATGCCTTCAGTTTGTAAAACCCTTGACGTCTCTCCTGCCCACCAAGGAGAAACCAGCTTTGACCCTGCAGCACATGCGGTCCTTTCTGGATTTTGAACTGCGATCATCTCATGTAAGGTACAACCTTGCAGGGCTGTTTCTCCTTTTCTTGGCTTTAGGGCACGTTTGGAAGCGAGAAAGATGTAGGAAAAGCGTCACAAAATAAAAAAAATCGTATGAATTTTCCGACTCTTGTAAATGAGAGACTTTTTTTGCCGAGAGGTATTTTAAAAAGTACACTTTTTGATAGGAAACCTACCAAGAGAATTTATTTTTACACTGTACACCACCATTCTCACAACCACCCACCATCCTCCTCCTCTAATTTTTTCACTTTTTTTTTTCACGCTATAAATACAAGTGAAAAACTTTCTTTAGAAAAAATTCTCATATAAAAAACTCATAAACAAAACTTTCTTTTACTACGAGTTTTTCTCTCTTCCAAACGTGCCCTTATTATATATGCCCAAATTTTTGTTGTTGTTGTTGGGGAACGGTGTAGATAAGGTCCAATTCATTAATCACTTTATTGATATTTTTTTAGTTCATAAATATAAGCTTTAACTTTGTTAGTAAATATAGGTACATGAACTTTTGCATTGTCATATTTAAGATTGTTTGCTTAGAATAATTAATGCAGACACGAATGTCAGTGTTTGCAAGGATGTAGATCTTTGGGCTTCTCGTTGCATCCTTTTGTCAAACATTCTAAAAGACTATTTCGTTCTTCTCAAGGTTAAAGTGAAATGGCTGATCAAATAGAGCCTACAAAACCTACATGTCCTTTGGAGGAGTACTTTCTACCCACAGAGTACACCCAAGCATCATGCATCAAGAGAACTGATATAGGGGTGCCACATTACAAGATTAAGAGCAATGTTATTCAAATGTTACCTTCCCTTTATGGCCTTAGTCAAGAGGATCCCTACAGGCATTTAGACGAGTTCCTCGAGGTATGCTCAACTCTAAAAATCTAAAATTTCAGGGATGGTGCCTTAAAATTGACCCTGTTCCTATTCTCGTTGAAGGACAAGACCAAGTATTGGCTTAAGTCCTTAGATACCATAGAAATAGGATCTTGGGATTAAATGCCAAAGGAGTTCCTCCAAAAGTATTTCTCGATAGGTCGTACTAATTAGTTTAGATGAGTCATCATGAGCTTCATAGAGTTCGATGGTGAATAATTTCCCGAGACCTGGGAGAGAATGAAAGAACTTCTTAGGAAATGTTTCGACCACCAGGTGCCGAAATGGCAACTGGTTCAATGCTTTTATGATAGTCTATCTGAACGGAATCGTTAGATAATCGACACTTCGTGTGGGGGTACTTTCATATTAAAGAGTGAGGATGAGGTATGTGGTCTGTTCGATACCTTGAGCGAGAATTCGTTACATCATGTCTCCACTTCACGGGCTGAGAGAGCCACACTAGGGATCGTGAAAAAAGGCGGTGGTCTTAAGGTATGTACAACAGTTGAGTTGCACAACAAAGTGGACTTGCGCACTCAGAAACTGAATCGGCTTCTTGCTAGTCCATCACATACTCATATGGTGTGCACTCTATGCGCTAGCCCGACACATGTTGTTGATGAGTGTCCTTCGGCATCTCAGTACCCTGAATTTATCCAAGAACAAGTTATGGATGCTCAGGGGTTCCTCAAACCCGTGAACAACCTGTTTTCTGCTACTTATAATCCGGGTTGGCGAAACCATCCGAATTTCTTGTGAAAGAATCCACAAGCTTCGCTCTCTGTCCCTACAACATTGCAGGTTAGGCCTAATGCTTTCACTCAAACCTATCAAAGGCCAAGCTATCCCAAACCCTCTGCTATGTTTTCCACATCAGCTCTGCAGGAGACCATCCAACAATTGTTCTTTGAGGAGTGACTTCTTCGCGCATTTCAGGAGGTGAAAACCTCCAATCAAACTGCCTTTTAAAAGTGCAACCAAGTGATAAACTCCCACACACAATCCATAGCTTAATTAGAGACATAGACGGGATAGTTAGCTGAGGCATTGACATGGAGGAATGATGTTAGTTTACTGAGCTAACATGTAGTAAACCCCAAGGGCAATGATGCTATATCTTCTAGCCTGTGTATAACATATCCTCACCAGCAGTAGGCTAAGGCAGTTATGACCCTTAGGAGTGGACAGAAGTACTAATCAGTTTTGAAAAAGACGACAGATGAGCCGGGCAAGACCATACCTTTTACTTTTACTCAATCGTCTACCCCTGGTAAAGGCAATGATAGAGGCGAGTCTCCTCAGAAGGAAGAGGATTCTCCAATGTATGTTCTGAAACAACCCTATCCCAGAAACTTAGAGTCCTCAGGAGGCATTAGAAAATGAGAGGTTAAGATGTAAGAAATGCTCAAAATTTTCAATCAAGTGCAAATCAACCTTCTCTTGCTTGATGCCATTCAGCAAATGCCTGTCTACGCCAAGTTTATGAAGAAACTGTGCACGAAGAAGCACAAATCAAGAGGCAAGATTCCTACCAAGGTCTTTCTGATAGAGTAAGTGAGTTCGGTGCTTCAACACCAAACTCTACCTAAACTCAACGACCCTGTTGCTCCTATTATCTCATGCATTATAGGAAATATCCAGATTGAGCTAGCGTTGTTAGATCTTGGGGCAAGTGTAAATATCTTTCTAAGGTATTTCTATGATTCATTTAGATAAGGAGAGATGAAGTTGACTCCTATGACCCCTACAACTGGCAGATCACACTATCAATGTTACATAAGGAATCCTTGAGGACGTGCTAGTCAAGGTAGATGAGTTCTATTTTACAGTCGACTTCATTATCTTGGATATGGAAGGCGTAGATAGCCTGCACCGGACTGTGATCTTTTTGGGTTGACCATTCTTGGCAACGACTAATTCATGTATCAATTGTCATGCCAAAGCGATTAATATTTCATTTGGCAGCAGAAAAGTAAGATTGAATATCTTTAATGCTGCCATGGGACCCGCTGGAGATGAGTCTTGCTTCTAGGTGGATATTGTTTAGAATTTGATGGAAGAAGACTCTAACTCGTTATTCACTAGAGATTCACTAGAAGCTTATTGTACAATTGGAGATAGCCTAGAATGGGAGTCCTTAAATGTGTTGTCAATAGTTTTCAGTACCCTTCCTTAGAGAGGAGGATTCGAGCCTCTCCCCACTTTAGTTGAGACACCGGCTAAGTCTTTTATAAAATGTCTCCCAGAGCTTGAGTTGAAGTTCTTACCGGCTTCACTCAAATATGCATATCTCGAAGACAACTTTACGTTGCCCATGATCATCTGTGCAAACCTGTTATCGTCGCGAAATTTTTTTCCCGTCTTCCCTTCCTTGCGGAAGAGAGAGAGGGAAAACGCTTTCGCGCTTCAAACTTGACCGGATTTTGGAAATGGTTTTGAAATACTCGCCTCCATTTTGAAAATTGCGGGAAAATCCATGGGATGGAGCTCGACCTGTCGGTACGAGGTTCGACCGTTCCTGCCGCCTTTAACAGGGGTAATCGAACCAAGGACCAAAACTATGCTTGACTTAGCGAAATTATCAAAGTTATGTTCTATCCTAAATGCATAGAGAATTCAGGCATGTGCTATGAGATTTTGGAAAATGCCAGTTGGAAAACATGATGTATGCTTAGAAAAACATTTGGAGTTGGAAAGAATCTCTCAAGAAAAAGGTCAATTTCTCAGGAAACTCAGATAAAAAAGGGGTTTTTGAAAACATGAGAAAGCTTATAAAGATGTGGAAAAATCAGAAATAGTTGAAAATCTTGGGAAAATGGAAGTGATTCTTGAGAAAAGATGAACTTTTTGAAAAGGGAAGCACTTCTTAGGAAAACTTGGACTTTGAGAGTTTTCTTAGGAAAATGATGGAAGATTTATAGGAAAGCTCATTGGAAAAGGAAATTCAAAACTTGGGGAATCGAAATCCTGGGAATTTTACCTTTTGAAATACTTGGAAATCGATTTTGGATCTTGGAGAAAGATTGGGAAACTCTTTTGAATCTCTTAAGAAAATATCATTTTCCAGGGAAAACTGTGGGGAAATTGACTTGGGAAAACCGATTTTGAAAGATTCTTAGAGTTTCTTGAGAAATCGATTTCTTGAGAATGAAATTTTCTTAAGAAAACCAATGATTTCATGATGCAAATGATATGAATGAATGAATGCACTTTGAAAAGATTTTCTAAGAGATTTGTTGAAAAAATATGCATTAAGTCAAGATAAATCCTTCACATATCCTGACTGTGGCCATGAATATGTTCAGAATTTAGTTGATTTGATGCACATGATTTTGAAAACTTTGGAAATATGATGTGCATTTTAAGATAGCCTAAGAGTGTAGGCTCAATGTGACTAGTAGAAAGATGATGGATCTGGGTCTCGTCCATATTCTGACTAGGGCCGTAAATATGGATTCCACCGAGTTCATCAACTCCCTAAGAGTTGGTGCACGTGCCATTCGTGAACATCCATAGTGCTTTTGAAATAACAATGCATGAATCATATAAGCAGGATATTGCATAAATTTTAAACTATATGATATGCATCCTAGTCTAAGCAGAAAATTAACTCTCTTATTCCAAAATTTACATTATTACATCACTAAATAAAGGAAATAAAAGAAATTTGCAGACTTCAGCTCCTTCTTTTGAATGTCCCTGCCAAGCTTGAAATAAAGTTAACTCAAATATGTGGGTTTTTCCAAGATTTTCCAATAATATTATGAAATTATTGGATTTAATTGGATATAAACCCTATTCTCATGCTTTCTTGATGTTTTGAAATGATGTAAATGCAGGTAATTCAGTGAAAAACAGTTTGAAATTCGGAATTGGGTCAAAATGACCAAAATACCCCTAATTATAAAGTTATACCTTTAAAATCAGGGTTTTTTGAAGGAAAACTTGGTAAAATTGAGATTTTGAAGTTCAAATTGAATCAAATGATGATGAAATGCAGTAAGAGATATGATGACATGCTGCTAGACACATTAAGACTGTAAAATCAGAATTTGGTATTTTACAATTTATCAAAAATAATGAATTTCGCTTGTTTTTCGCTTGGATCCGGGTCCTGCGGGACCCTGTTTTGGTATTGTGGCTAATCCGAACCTCAAATGGATTCCAAATTGCACCAAATTCGGTATGAAGCATCTACCTACTCTGATAAACAGCCTAGAATGCTAAAAATCATGAAATGATATGATTTAAATGCTAAAATTCAAAGAAAGTTCTAAAATGGTGGATTTTGCCTATGGATCCGAACCAAATGCAATGCCTAATATGATAATGCAAGATTTACACCATGGAAACTTCTGATATTTTGCAGACTGCTAAAAGACCCGAAATGGAACATTTTTGGTTTTTACAGACTTGGGATTTGAGCCATGGTGAGTTCAATAACAGGGATTTAGTTCTGACAGAGGTAAAAATCACACTAATCTGATGTAAAATGCCACAAAAATATAAAACAGCCATGGAAATTTATACAATTAATCAGAGATATGCACGACACCTACATGAACAACTTTCATGTTTATGATGTCGGCATTTGATCAACGGAAACACAAATAAAAATATAACTATTTCTGCCTAAACTAACAGAACAGACAAATGTAGAAAAACAGGGGGCTGACAAGAAAAATCCAAAGCAGGAGTCAACACTGTTCTAAAAATTACAGGCTTTTAGATTCAAACAGAGGACATCTCGGACACCACTTTCATCTTTACAGTTTTGGATTTGGAGCAACACACAAAGAGAAACCATAGCCCTAATTCGATCCAAGATCTCAGAGGCCCAAATTAGGCTCTGACACGTGTCCCGAACTCTCAGATTTTTGTCAGACATAAAAAAAAATCAGAAAAATCGGAAAAAATCATATTATAAACTAGACATTCTCCTGAGTTCATAACATTTTTCAGATTGAAAATCGGATCTCCCATGAGGGATATCTCGATTTTACAAGTCGGCAAATGATTTTCAAAACGTGTCCCGGGTAACAAAACCCGACTTGCCATTTTGAATGTTTACCGCAGTAAACAAATTCAAATGGCTCCGAATTTTTGGCAAAATTTTAGGGACACCTAAGGGTGCATTCCGTGATTTTTTTGGGATTTTTAATAAAACATAAATGCATGAAATGACGTGTTGACTGACTGACAAAAACAGAGACCTACTGAAAATAAGCAGAATTGAAATAAAGGCTAAATTAATCCTAATTAATTCATGAAATATGCTAAATGAATGAAATAAAATGCAAATTAAATCTAGCTAACTACATGCATGTTTAAAATCATCAAGGAAGCATAATGAAACATTTTATATATGTCGTTTTATGAGAATAGCTCAATCCATCTCTCGGATGAGCTCTTTCTTCAAACGACTCCCGAATCGGATCATGGAATCCAATCAATGGGAAAAGAAGTGCACCTTGTTTCGTTACGCAGCGTAGGAGCTCTTGAAAGGGGCGGCTATCACGAACTTCCTTCGTTCTTCGCTCCGGGCTTCAGATGGTTCATAAAAATCGACCTCTGTTGGAATCGAATTCGCCACAGCACGAGCTCTACTCCACCTTCTTCAATGAGCCAAAGGGGGCACGATTTCCAAAGTTCAAACTCGGATTTTAGGAAGGCTAGGTCGGATTTTCCAAGTTCACAAGAGCAAAAAAAAAAAATGATCCCCCCCTTAGGCTGGGCGTGAACCCTTGTTTTTATAAATTTTCTGAAAATTTTTGAAATTCAAACAGGCTCAATCTGAGCCCTCCATGTGGCGCCATCTCAGGGGGTGCCATCTGAGGGGTTTGAAATTCGAATTTGTTATCTGCAGGGAGCCCTCAGGTGGCGCCACCTCAAAAGGCTATTTTGATTTTTTGAGAAAAATAAAAAAATGGAAATTTTGTGGGTGAGACACCTCAGCAGGGGGAATTTGGAAATTTTCAAAAGTTTGCTTGATTCTCTCTACAGGGAACTCCCAGGAGGCGCCACCTCAGAGGGTGCTCTCTTGGAGTTTGAATTTCAAATTCGCTTTTTGTAGGGAGTCTTCAGGTGGCGCCACCTCATGGTGGGCTACCTTTATTAAAATAAAATAAAAAAATAAAAATGGAGCCAAGTGGAGTCCTGGAATGGTGCCACCTCAAAAGGTGTTTGACACATGTCAGAAGGACAGAGCAGTGGGCTTAGAAGGCGCCACCTCAGAGGAATTTGAATTTTGCTTTTTCTGGTGAAAGTAGATCTGGACATGTGGCAGTCCATGATGGTTCCAAGTGTCAGCCTGCTGGAGGAGGTTCTTCAGATGGCGCCACCTCAGAGGAGAATTCGAATTTCAAATGGAGGTTGGCCCTGGAGGAATGGAGGATGGACATGTGGCGCCACCTCAGGGTGGCTCCTACAATGCCATGTGGCAAGAGGGAGGAAAAAGAGGGCAGTGACATGTGTCTCCTACTTTTCTGAAAAAAGTAGGGAGAGGACATGTGTCCTCTACTTTTTCTGAAGGAATGAGAAGGAGACATGTGTCACCCTCTTTTCCTGAAAGAAGCAGAAGATGACACGTGGCAGAGGGATGAGAAGGAGGGAAGGGACATGTGGCCCCCTCATAGGCCATCTGGAAAAATCAGAGCTTCGGATCTTCGCCACCTAATGCCTTGTTTGAATTTTAAATGGTTTGCTTTTTTTGAAGAAGGCCAGGAGTGACATGTGTCTCCTACTTTTCTGAAAGAGGTAGGGAGAAGACATGTGTCCTCTACTTTTTCTGAAAGAAGCAGAGAATGACACGTGGCAGAGGGGAGAGAAGGTGGGCCAAGCCATGTGGCGCCATCTCAGACAGGATGAAAAAGGTAGGAGTTCTTGATTTTCGCCACCTATGGGGATTTTTGAATATTTGAATTCTAGCTTTTCTAAAGAAAGCAGAAAATGACACATGGCACTTGCCTTTTTCTGAGGAAATGAGGGCTTGCCATGTGTCCTCTGCAGGAGACACTCCAGATGGCGCCACCTCAGAGGAGACAAGCCTACCTTTTCTGTAGGAATTTAGGAGTGACACATGTCTCCTACTTTTCTAAAAAAATAGGAAGAAGACATGTGTCAGGCTACTTTTCTAGAAGGAAGGAGGGGTTGACACGTGTCCCCTGCAGGAGACACACTTCAAGTGGCGCCATCTCAGAGGAGACAAACTCCACTTTTTCTGAACAGGACAACACATGACACGTGGCATCTCATGGTGACCTTGGAATGACACTTGGCACAGGGTGGATAGGGTGACATATGGCAGATAATTGGGATGACATGTGGCGGCTTCTGAAGGTAGCCCCACACTGACACGTGGCATGGAAATGTGAGGAGAGAGAAAGGACAAGTGGCACCAATCCAGGGGACAAGGCTCCTATATTTTTGGGTTTTTCAAAATTCAAATTTTCAAAAGAAAAGCTTGTGTGACACCACCTCAGTGTGGGTCCCACATTGCTTCTTTATTGAAATAAGGATAAAACAACAACTTCTTTTTGGAATTTTCATAAAATCTGGACTAATGGGCAAAACAGGAATTTTGGAAAGAGTTGGCCCTTGTAGGGCGATTTTGTAAAAGAAAGATATTTGAAATTGTCAAAAAGGGCAAAATCTGAGGTGAAGTGACTGAAATCCATATTGAAAACTATCCAGATGGTTTTCCTGAGGAAATATTTTGAAATTCAGAGTCATGGGGGTAAAATGGGAAAAATTGATAATTTTGAAAACCCAGGGTTTTGAAATCGATTTTGAAAAGAGTTGAAATTCTAGTCTGGATTGAAAATTTTGAAATCAAGAGTTCTAGACCTCGAAATGACATGCTGTGCAGTGCAGTGATTTGAAATGCTCATGCAATGATAGGCAATGTCATGTCTTATGCAATATAATCTTGAGCCAAGACTCGGAGATGTCTGTCTCCTGTCAGGAGTAAAATTTTGAACATCTGAGCTAAAAATAGGGAAATTTTGAGAGTTCCAGATGAAATTTGGACTTTTGCAAGGTCCGGGCTCAGAAAATGACCATTTTGCCCTCCAACGATTTCAGAGGCTGGATGTTGATGCTTGGTGGAAATGTTGGGGAGGTGAGTGAAAATTTGGGGTGTTTACAGATGCCCCTCTTTGCTACTAAGCCGGCTCATGACCGAGCTTAGTGGCAAAGAAAAACACACCAAATTTGGGCTATACATAAAAAATGCCCCAGTTAGAAGGATCTGACTGGGTGTGAAGAAATTAGCCCGAGGAAGATGGTAGAAATGAAACGGAGAATGAAGAGGAAAAATTTGCTCTGTGAGAGCAAAGTTCGGGTTTATGCCCTTGACCTGGATGGGACAAAAATACCTCGCATGGAACGAAGCTCAGGTTTTGACCCTTGACCTGATTGGGCGGAATGGAATATCTCATCGAAACGAGACTCAGGTTTGTTCCCTTAACCTGATTGGGCGGAAGATGAAATACCTCTTTGATTGAGGCTCAGGTTTGTACCCTTATCCTGATTGGGCGGAAAATGGAATACCTCTTTGATTGAGGCTCAGGTTTGTACCCTTATCCTGATCGGGCGGAAAATGAAATGGAATCCTCGAAGGAAGAGACCATGATGGAACCTTCGGATTTTGCACAGTAAATCCGACAGGTGTTTTGCAAAAGGAAGGAAAATGGGGTCCCTAAAGCTTGAAAAGGGATTGGTTTTGGGCGTCTCATTGCTGAGACTAAAATCAGCTTTTGAAATTGCCTTTTGCGAGAAAATGATTGGTGGTTCGACCTCGAGCCGAAATGGGACTGTCTATGGTGGGACAGTGGGGACACAGGGAAGTGTGCAATCTGAGAGTTCATGCTCTCAAAGAAGGGAAGGAATCAAGTCCTTAAGAGGGATTTAAAATTTGGTGTCCGGATGTATCAAAAAGGGACATCAAGCTCTCACTTCACGTCAGGATAGCTAGAAAATATTGTCAAAATATTGAGAATTTTATTGTTGATTCGAAATTTTTGAGAATGTTGCACATTGTTGCAAAGATATTCCTTCTTTTCTACCTAAAGCATTACCTCCAAACAAGGTTCACTTCGTAGAATCGAGACTTGAAATCCAAATTGCTCGCAATTGGCCTTCTTCAAGGAAGTTATCAATTTCCTTGATATGAGCGGGAAAGAGAATTTTGATATTGTGAAAGCAATTCATGAAAGAGTATTGATAATAGAATTGCACAAGATTAAAGAGGATTCTTGATAGATTTGGCAGTTTGATATCCTGAGAGCTTCTCTATTGATAATCTTTATGCACTCTTTTGGCTCTCTGGGTTTTGGCTGCATTCTCCTTTATTTTGGAGATGTTCTGACTTTTTCTCTCTTTCTTTTCCCTCTCTTTCTTTTCCCTCTCTTTCTCTCTTTTGGGAAGGGTACGTCACAAACTCCTTCAACTTGGAGATGTTTCGATCCTCCTTGGACGATGGGTTTGGAGATCTTTGGGTGATAGCTGAAATTAAATATCTTTTAGGGATTGTTGAGAGGTTCATCGCATCTGCCTTCATCTCGACAGTGCTTTGGACTTTCTCTGGAAGGATCCGTCACAAACTCCGTCATCTTGGAGATGTTTCGAATCTTCTTTGGCCCCAGGGGTCTACTCGCCTAATTCGCCTTCATCTTGACGACAGGTGAGAGATCCCTTTTGCGGATACTTAATTGCAGCTTAGGTGATTTTGAGTGGACAGGGCTTGGGTAAATGCTCTCTTTTCTAGCATTCAGGATATTTCCACTGCCTCGTCCTTACAAGAATAGTCTTTAAAGATGTGCCATTGACTGCGATCAATGTCGATCATCTACGGCTTTTCAATAACATTGATTCTTCTTTTCTGGCCATATCGAGGACTTTATCCTTCATCCTTTTGGTCGGCCAATAAAAGGAATTTGAATTTTGAATCTCTTTTCGCAAAAGCTTCACTCTTTTGGAAGTAATGCTGAAGTTAAATTGAGATAAAGATTTGTACCATAAAGATCAACAATTGATTGACAAATTGACAAAATTTTCTTGAAATCCTTAGTGAAAATGAGTATTTGAAATCTGGCTCAACACATCCGTGACGAAAATTCTCCTCTCTTTTTCCCCAAAAAGAGAGACTCAGGCTTAGCCCTTACCTGAATGGGAAATGGTAAATACTCCTCTCTTCCCTGAAGAGGAGGTGTTTGCAAAACGAACTTTCGAAGAGAAATTAAGCTTTCGTCAAAGCTCCCTAATATTAGGCTTCTCTTATGGAAAGGGGGCCGATAATAGTGAGGTCTGAAAATTGGGTCATGAAAGGAACGAGTCCATCACTCTCTCCCTGCAAAGAGGGTCTTTCATGACGAAAATGGCCTAGTATGAAATTTGGGGGGGGGGGGGTCACAAGAAAAGCGAGTCTCCGTCGAGCCTCTCCCTTAAAAAGGGTTCCTCGTGTGAAATTGGAAATTGTTTTGCAAACGGTTCACAAAGACGCGAGTCCCTTCAAACTCTCCCTGAAAAGGGGTTAAGTGAACGAATTGGATAGCATGCGAAAAGAACGAGCTCCCTCGAACTCTCCCTAAAAAGGGTCCCTCGCAAGAGAAAATGATTGAAATTGGATATTGAGATTGATTGACCCGAAGGTCGAAAATGGAAATTGGAAATTTGGTTGTTGAGAATTGAATGACCCAAAGGTCGAAATTGGATGACCTGACGGTCGAAATTGAGAATTGATTTGACCAAAAGGTCGAAATTGTGAATTGAGTGACCCGAAGGTCGAAATTTGGAAATTGGGTGACCCGAAAGTCGAAAATTTGGAGATTGATTGACCCGAGGGTCAAAAATTGGAAATTGATTGACCCGAAGGTCGAAAATCGGAAATCGATTGACCCGAAGGTCGATATTTGGAAATTGATTGACCCGAAGGTCGAAAATTGGAAATTGATTGACCCGAAGGTCGAAAATTGGAAATGGATTTACCCGAAGGTCGAAAATTGGAAATTGGTTGACCCGAAGGTCGAAAATTGGAAATTGGTTGACCCAAAGGTGGAGGATTGAAAATTGGTAGACCCGAAGGTCGAGAATTGAAAATTGGTAATTGAAATTGAGAATTGGTAATTGGGTGACCTAGAGGTCGAAATTGGAGAATTGCCTGATTTGAGGATTTAAATTGAAATTTGGAGGGCAAAATGTCAAACTTGAGCAATTGACATACCCTGATGATTGAAATGACTTGGATCAATCAAAGGAGAATGATGAGTTTGAGTCAGAGCTCGAATAAAATAGAGATCACGAGTCGGAACCCGGATCAGCAAAAGAAAATCAAGAGCTCGCATTTGAGCTCGAATGATGTAGAGAGATCACGAGTCGGAACTCAGGTCAGTAGAGAAAATGTGAAGAGCTCGAATCTGAGCTCGAACGAGGTAATGAGATCACGAGTCGGAACCCGGATCAACAGAAGAAAATGAGAGGCTCGAATCAGAGCTCAATTAAGATAATGAGAACACGAGTCAGAACTCGGATCAACAAAAGAAAATGAAGAGCTCAAATCAGAGCTCGAATACATAGAGAGATCTCGAGTCAGAACTCGGATCAACAGATGAAAATGATTTGAATAAAAACCCGAGTCGGAACTCGGTTTTCTGAAAAATTGGGATTTTGAAAATGTGCCAGTTTGAGTACTGGATTTTGGAATAATACCAGTACGAGTGCTGGGTTTTGGTTCAGTATTGGTGATGACCTTTTGATTTTGAATCATTAGGAGTTGTGATGGGACTGTTTGTTGAAATCCCAATACTGACCAGATTGTTGTTAATGCAATTGAATGCAAATGAATGTGAATTGATGCTTATGAATGCATACGTGCATGAAATGGGGAATTTGTTTATCCTGCTTGCATATAGAACAAAATTTTAAAATGCCCCAGTGTAACTGGGAAAGAAAGTTGGATCATTATTTGAAGGGAACAGGAAGGATTACAAGAGAAGGATAAATGTTTCAAGTATAAAACTTTTTCAAGTGTCGAGCATTAATAGGATCTGGCAATTCTACCCCATCGGCATTGATGAGCCGATATGAGTTGCGGGGTAATGCTTCTTTGACAACATAGGGACCTTCCCAATTTGGCGACCATTTGCCGCCGGGACGATGCTTGAGATAAGCTGTGGATCGAAGTACTAAATCATTGACTTTGAATCTTCTTTCAATGATAGATTTCGCATATTGCCTGGCTACTCTCTGGCGATAGGATTGAGCATGCTCTGCTGCTTTTAGCCTTCTCTCGTCGAGTAAGTCTAGCTGCACTAGTCGCTGCTGCTGGTATTGATCAAGAGGTAATTGCAGAAGTGAAGCAAATTTCAAAGCGGGCTTCTGAACATATAGCGGTAATACTACTTCGGTTCCATAGACCAGTTCTGATGGAGTAGCATTCGTTGGTGTACGAATGGTGGTCCGATAGGCCCACAATGCATCGTGGATCTTCTCATGCCAGTCACGGCCTGTTTCCACAGTTCGTTCCAGGATACGAATTAAAATCTTGTTGGTGGCCTCTGCCTGACCATTCCCTTGAGGATAATATGGAGCGGAAAAATAGTGATAGATCTTGAATTTTGAGCAGAATGTCTTCATCTTTTCATTCTTGAAATGACTGCCGTTGTCTGATACAATGTCATGCGGGATGCCGAAACGGCAAAGGATGTTCTTGTGAATAAAAGAGACCACATGTCGGCCTTCTACTGTGCGGAGACTGATGGCTTCTACCCACTTGGTGAAGTATTCTGTTGCGGCAAGGAAATATTTGTGGCCATTTGAAGCTGAAGGAGTGATGGGACCTACGACATCGAAGGCCCACATGGAGAATGGCCATGGAGAAACAACGGATTGTAAATAAGTTGCCGGAGCATGAATAGAAGGTGCGTGTATCTGACATTGCACACACTTCTTCACATAATGATAACAGTCTTGTTGCATAGTCTTCCAGTAGTAACCTGCTCTGATGATTTGCTTGAAAAGGGTTTGGTAGCCAACGTGACCACCACAGATGCCTTCGTGTGCTTCTCGCACGACTTCTTTGGCTTCGTCTTCGTCTAAACATCTGGAATACTCTGAACTGAATCCACGACGATAGAGGACATTGGCCAAAATGAAGTATCGAGTAGACATACGCTGGATTGCTCGTTGCTCTTTCTTTGAGAGTTCTGGAGGAAATTCGCCAGTTTCTATGAAAGTTTTGATGTTGTAATACCAAGGCTTCTTCTTTTGTTCAGCCTGGTTTACCTGTTCCGCTGGAATGAAGGCAGGTTGGTCAAGTCTGTCAATTTCAAAAGAGCGACAAGATTCTCCATTTCTGAATGCCATAATGGAGCCTAAACTGGCTAGGCTATCGGCCACTTGATTGAAATCTCTCTTGATATGGAAGAGCTGGAATTCTTCAAACTTGCTGATAAGAGCTGAAACAATTTTCTGATAGGGAAATAGCTTCTGATCTTTGACCTGCCATTCGGCTCGAACTTGATTAACAACGAGTAATGAGTCGCCATAGGCATGTACTCTCTTGACATTGAAGTCTAATAGAATCTTTATACCTTGAATCAGGGCTTCATATTCAGCCATGTTGTGAGTGCATTGAAAGTCTAGCTTAAGAGAAAATGGAATCATCTCCTTCTAAGGAGTGATTAATAAAATTCCGATGCCTATTCTCGCTATATTCTTAGAACCATCGAAAAATAAATTCCAGACTGGAGATTGCTGGATATTGCAAATTTGCTCATCAGGGAAGTCATCTTCGGCTTTCACTTCTTCGGCCAGAGGAAAATCCGCCAATTGATCTGCAATTGCTTGGCCTTTGATTGATTGCTGCGAGACATATTCTAGGTCATACTGCATCAGTAAGACTTGCCATTTTGCGACTCGTCCGCTGAGGAAAGGCTGCTCTAAAATATACTTGAGAGGATTGAGTTTAGACAAAATTTTGACTTCTGATGCTAGCAGGTAGTGTCTTAGCTTCTGACACATCCATACCAGAGCTAGGCAGGTCTTCTCTATTTGAGAGTATCTCTTTTCATAATCTATGAAAGTTTTGCTCACGTAATAAATGGCGTGCTCTATCAGGCTGCCTTCTTTGTATTGCGCCAAGAATCCTCCGCATGCGACTTGATTGACTGAGATGTATAACAGAAGAGGTTTTCCCAATTCTGGCGGCTTTAGGATGGGAGGATTAAGAAGATACTTCTTGATTCGATCGAACGATTGCTGGCACTCTGGTCCCCATTCGAACTTAACTCCTTTTCTGAGTAAGTGGTTGAAGGGCTCACATCTCATCGCCAAATTGGAAATGAATCGCCGGATTGACTGCATACGTCCTTGAAGGCTACGCAGTTCTTTGAGATTCTTCGGGGGAGGCATATTAATGATAGCCTTTGCTTTGGCTGGGTCGACTTCAATCCCCTTTTTGCTGACCAGAAACCCCAACAGTTTGCCTGATTCGACTCCAAAGACACACTTTTGCGGGTTAAGCCTTAACTTATAAAGGATGAGTCGCTTAAAGACTTGATCAAGAGCTTCAAGGTGATCTTCTTCCTCTTTAGATTTCACGAGAATATCATCAACATACGCATCCATGATTTTGCGCATCTGATCATGAAAGATGACAGCCATTGCCCGTTGATACGTTGCTCCAGCATTCTTGAGCCCAAAAGGCATAACTGTATAGCAGAAAGTGCCCCAAGGCGTAGTAAAAGAAGTTTTTGATTGGTCGCGGGCGGCCAACTTAATCTGATTGTAGCCGGAATATCCGTCCATGAAAGAGAACATGGCATGTCCTGCCGTGCTATCGACTAGAAGATCGATGCTTGGAAGTGGATAGTCATCCTTCGGAGTTGCCTTATTGAGGTCTCTGAAGTCTATGCAAATCCTTACTTTGCCACTTTTCTTTGGGACAACGACGATATTGGCTAACCAATCCGGGTAGTCAATAGCTCGAATAAATCCTGCTCTGAGCAAATCTTCAAGTCCTTCTTTGACTTGTTGTTCTATTCTGGGATCCATTTTTCTCAGCTTTTGCTTGACTGGCTTAGCATCCGGCTTTAAGACAAGACGGTGTTCGACTAATTTGGGGTCTAAGCCCGGCATGTCTTCATATGTCCATGCGAACACTTCTTCATGCCGCTTGAGAAAATCTGTAAGTCTTTTCTTTTCTTCAGGATTCAGACTGGTTCCGATCTGGAGAATTTTTGGATCTTCCTCTGAACCGATATTGACACCTTCAGTTGGATCTTGTACTAGAGGAGATGGTTCGTCCTGCTTCTGAACTGCGGCGAACTCCGGTAATTCCTGAAGAGACTGATCATATTCTGCACAATCATCCGACTGCTTTGCACTCTTGTCATTTCCGGTGCTTGCTTTGATTCTGTGAATTGCTGTCGACTTCTGAAAGGCCTTGGGATTGAGAACGAGCTTCTTGATTGTTCGAGAAGTTATTCTGAAATTTTGGAGAAGAAATCTGGTTCAGACAAATTGGCCTATAGTAAGACAAGCAATCATTTGAAGAGAACCATACATAAAATGGTATTGAATTATAAAATGATGAGACAGACAAAAAGGGAGTAGATGGCATCCGGATAGACAAAGAAACTTGAAATTTTATTGATTGAATTGATCAATGACATTGGTAAAATGAGACATTTATTTGGAAAAGAATAGAAATGAAATAACAAATGGTCTTCATTATGCCCCTTTGACAAAAACAGTCTTTCTTGATGAGCTTCCTCCGGAGAACCCCAATCCTGCCCTGTGGGGACGATGTTTCTGGATCATTGGCTCGATGCGGCCATCTTCATTCTTGCCGAGTCCCTTGAAGGGTTGATAGCCATGCTTCAGGAGTAAATCAAATCCCTTTCTTGACTTCATGAATTGAGGAAACAAGGGATGATCCTTAATGGTGCTGTAGTCGATTCGACCTCCAACCTTGAAGAATTGAGGACCTTTCCATCGTGTCGTGGCTACTGTGTGCGGAGATGGCTCTGAGGATGCCTGAAGTATTTCTCGATTTTCTTCGAGGTTGATCTCTTCGCTTTCCCTGATGCTGGGAATATCTGTATTGAAGGATGGTCGGGGAATCATGGGCTGCGGGAGCCTTTCTTCTGGGTCTTCTCCCAGTATTGTGGTAATCATTCCACCTTTTGACCACTTAACACATTGATGGAGGGTGGAAGGCACTGCATTAGCATTGTGAATCCATGTCCTTCCGAGCAGCAAGTTGTAGGTTGGTGGTACGTTAACCACATGGAAAAACACTGAATGCACTGAATAATTAATGAACACCTCCAGGAATATTCTGCCCTTGGCCGTTTGACCATGATTGTCAAACCCATAGATAGTGATGGGATCCGGAATATATTCTTCATCCTTGATCCCTAATGCTTTTGCGGTCATTTCGGGACATATGTTGAGGCTACTACCTCCATCAACCAGCACATGGGGAACCATCATTCCTCTGACTCGAACGACAATGTACAAGGCATTATTATGAAAGGAATGAGGCTTTGGAAGGTCCTCATCCGAAAAAGTGATTGGTGCATTGGTCATGGCGGAGTTCACAATCTGTGCCATGTCTTCAGGAGTGGTACTGGGCTTAACTTTGATTTTTCTGAGTAAATCATCCAGTACTTGCTGGTGCTTGCTAGAATTCTTGGCCAAGTCAAGGATGGAGACATTGGATAAAGCAGTCAGAGGCTTCTGACTTGACTTCTCTGGCCTTGGTCTAACGATTTGCTTGAAGAAGTCAGGAGTTCCTTTTGATTTGGGAATTGACTTCACAGGTGCTTCCGCAACTCTCATTTTACTGAATGCTGAAATTAAGTCCATCTTCTTAGAATCTGGAGCTGCTTGTCGTAGCACCGTCATCTGATGTTGAACTTGGAGATCTTGCGCAGAACATGGCTTGATATGCTCATGCGGTAGAAATGGTTGTGCAGACACTACCGCTGTGGTGTGCGAGGGGAAGGGGTGGTTGAGAATGTCCATTTTCTCCTCTTCTTCTCCTTCTACCAATAAATTCTTTTCAATGAGATCTTGTACGATATTTTTGAGAACAAAGCAGTTCTCGGTGTTGTGTCCCACTGTCCTGTGGAACTTGCAGAACTGATCTTTCCATTTCCCCATGGGCACAGGGGGATCAGCCAATCTGGGCAATTTGACCATCTCTTTCGATAGCATGTACTCGAGCACGTCCTCGAGTGATTGGTCAAGAGGAGTAAATTTTCTGTCGTAACTCCATCCTTCATGTCTAGTCTTCTCACGCGGTTTCGGCCCTTGATCCTGCTGAGGAGGCTTGCTGTACTGAGGAGCAGGCTTTGCTTTCTGGTCCTTGTTGTTCAGATTGCCGGTGCCGTAGCAGTAATCTTTCTTCTGCCCTTTGTGCTGATTTCGGCCTTTGCTGTTGTTGTTGGCAGAATAAGTGAAGTGAGCTTTCTTTTTCTGCTCACCATGGGAGTTGTTCTTGGAAAAGGTGAAGCCTTCATAGACTCCATTTTCCACACTCAGCTCGAGCCATTCGGCTCGTTCAGTCAGTTCAATGAAGGTCCTGGATGGCGCTGTGGAGATCAATCCTCTTAACGGCTGCGAGAAATTGTTGAGGATTAGGGACAATGCATGCCTTTCCGAGATAGGATCTCTCATCTTATTACAGGCTGATCTCCATCTATGAATGAAGTCCCGTGCTTTTTCATTCTCATTCTGCCTTAAATTGCAGAGATGACTTAATGTAGGCAGCGCTTCTGTGTTGAACAAGAAGCGTTCAATAAAGAGATTTACAACTTTATCGAACTCCTTGAGCTCGATGGGGTTGATATGCTCAGCATACCACTTGGCGGCAACTCCTTCCAAGCTGCGGGGGAAGCATAGAAACAATGCTCGGTTATCCCTTTTGAACCGAGAGCATTCAGCAAAGAACGTGGCGAGGTGCGCTTTTGGGTCGCCAGAACCATCGAATTTGATGAATTTACGGGGGAGATTCTCCAGATCATCATCCCCTTCTAAGCCGTCATAAAAGTCCTCACTGGTGAAGACTTTCTTGCCCTTGTCGCGGGCTTGCAGATCCTTGACAACTCGGGCCATTTCTTTAAACTGTGCTTGCAAAGGTTCTTCTTTATCTCTGCTTTTTGATCTGCGGCTTTTACTTTGGCCACGCTTCTGAAATGCCGGAGGCACCTCATATTCTTCATCTGTGTTTTCAGTGGAATCTGATTCATCTGAAATCTCTTCTGGCTGGATTTGCTTCTTGGGAGCCTTCTTACTCCTGCGACCATGGAACCTTTCTCTGAATGGGTTCCTTTCTGAGCTGGTCCCGGGCTGCTCATTCATCATTTTGTTCATCATTTTTCTGAACATGGCATACATCTGAGGGTCTATGCCGTCATCTTCTTGCTGCTGTTCTTGACTCTTCTCGGATCGAGGGGAACCCATTTCTTCTTCCGAGGCTGACGAGTACTGGGATGCCGTGGTTCTTTTGCCTGACCTTGTCTCAACCATCAAATGGTATAGATGCTCTCTGCAGGGCAAAAGATCTGATTAGATTATGAAGGAATTAGCTTTTGGAAGAAATATTTGCTGAAAATATGGTAGACAATTTGGAAAAGATGTCCCATTACTAGGAACTGAGTCGTCGTGGGAATCACGACAATTGCGTTGTCATTCCTTCTGCAAAAGAAATAAACAACGAAAATATGCCTTGTTACCTAGGCGAGGTCGTCAAACCACAATGGAAGGAAAGAGAATTTTATTAAAATGAGAAGAATAAGATTTTATTGATCTTGACAAAGAGGTGGGGGACAAACAATTTGCCACCATTCACGATAGTCGGCAGACACTCTAGGACCTGGAAAGTTTTTGAGAGAGACAAAGGAATCCCAGCCGTAGCGGGCGGAATGATATGCCCCGGACCATTGTGCGGTGGTGAGATCGAACTCTGCCATAGCTTCTGATAACAAGCGGGCTTCGACGTACTGCTGCCTTTGAGAAAACTGCCGAACACATCTCTCTGGTTGGTAGTAAGTGCAAAAGAAAGGTCCCAGCAACTTGAACCGCTTGCCATAAGCGTAGGTATATCTGGGAGGAGATATTTGCCGATCAAAATAGTCCCAAACAACGTCATCCTCTTGAATGTTGTTGATCATAGACCGGTACTGCGCCACTGGAAGGAGTTCTTGACCATTGTATCTGAAAGAGCTTGCTCGGGCTGGAACGTGTTGGAAAAACCAGGACTGAAGTGCGTAGATGCATCCTTCAACTAAAATGGACTCTCCAAGTGAGAATCGAGTCAGACCTCGATATAAGAAGGCGAGCGCTGCCATGGCTATAGAGAGGCGATTAGTCTGCCGACTTCCCCATCTTCTCATGAGCTGAATTGTTCTGATGTCCATGTAGTTCTGTCCATCTGGGAAAAGGGACAGTCCTACAGTGCACAGAACCATCGCATTCTGAATCTTTTCTTTGGCTGTTCTTGAAAGCGAGCTGACTTCGACGAAGGTCCCGTACTGGCGGTACAACTCAAGTAGGTCAACATATTCATCTCTTTCTAACTGGATCAGAGGCCAAGATCGGCGGCCTGTCATACGAGCTAAGGAGTCTCGGGGGTCCAAACCCTTGACATTGATAAGGAATTGATGCTCTAATGGGTCGCTTGGTCGACCAGCTGGTTCTGGCAACCCCATGATTTCTGAAAATTCATCCATTAAAACAGTCATCTCTCCCCACGGGAACCAGAAGGTACATGTCCGAGGATTCCATCGCTCCGCCATTGCATGGATCAGGTTTCCATTGATGGTCTGCTTTCCAACTGCTGATGCCAGCTCCAATCCGCACTCGCTCAAATGGTCCAGGAACATTCGGGAAAAGCTCTTTAGCCAGGAATAGTACCACCGGGGAATGAAAGTTCCGGTGCTAAGGGCTCGATGTTCAGGACGACCTTGTCGCACCTCGAAGGAGATGTGACCTTCAGGAAAGATAGGATCGACTTGACTGGATGCCATTGAACTGAAAACAGAGAAAGACTCAGAATGAGACTTAGGAAAATATGAGAAATTTTGAAAAATTTTGCAGGCAGGATAAAAATGCAGCTAGAAATTCGAGATCCAGTAGAAAGGTAGAATGAAAAATCGCCTGGAGTTTTGGAAGAAATGGGATATTTGGAAAAAATTGTCCAGGGTTTGAGAAAAAGATCTTGTGGGAAAATAAGGATGCTTTGGAAAAGGCCTAATAAGTTGGAAAATATTGGGAAAAATTAAGGAAATCATACACATACAATCACATCCTGCACAAACATTTATGCACATTCAGCATTCCCTAAAAGGCTGACTCTAGATGCATCAATTTGAAAACAGCTGTAGGACCCTAATCCTAACTCTAGGTTCAGATCATCTTTGTCCAATTCAGTTATGCCGATATACCTGAATTGAAATCCGAGGTACGTGGCATAGAATTTCAACTCCGGTTCTAAGGTAAGGTTTTCCAACATCCTTGAGCGCCTACCGATATACTTCGGACTGTGGCCCGCGGTACGTGGTAGGGGGGTGTTAACCCAAATAGTTGGCCCAGTTGTGGGGCTCTGTCCCGAACTATGGTTCTAGAAGAGAGCCCAGCAACGTGAAGACCGGGACAATATAGGTAATGGGGGTTTTGAAAAAATGATCACATGCAAGAAATAGAAGGCTCTAAGTCCTAGAGAGATAGATTTTGAAAATTTTGAAGAAGCATACATTGTTTGCATTCAGATCCTAAATCGAGGAGGATTGTATTTAGACCTAAGTCTATGTGAGCATGAAAATATCTCCTCAATATGGTCCTACCAAACCATGCCTAAGCTATATGCATTCAATGTCAGCTGGGTCAGAATCTAGGCTCCTAGGCTCACATGATATTGAAAGTAAAAGAGCTGACATTTTATGAACATAATTTTGATAATTGAACTAAGTCAAGCATAATTTAGGTCAGACAAGGACAGGTCCCATCTCGGTCGCCAAACCTGTTATCGTCGCGAAATTTTTTTCCCGTCTTCCCTTCCTTGCGGAAGAGAGAGAGGGAAAACGCTTTCGCGCTTCAAACTTGACCGGATTTTGGAAATGGTTTTGAAATACTCACCTCCATTTTGAAAATTGCGGGAAAATCCATGAGATGGGGCTCGACCTGTCGGTACGAGGTTCGACCGTTCCTGCCGCCTTTAACAGGGGTAATCGAACCAAGGACCAAAACTATGCTTGACTTAGCGAAATTATCAAAGTTATGTTCTATCCTAAATGCATAGAGAATTCAGGCATGTGCTATGAGATTTTGGAAAATGTCAGTTGGAAAACATGATGTATGCTTAGAAAAACATTTGGAGTTGGAAAGAATCTCTCAGGAAAAAGGTCAATTTCTCAGGAAACTCAGATAAAAAAGGGGTTTTTGAAAACATGAGAAAGCTTATAAAGATGTGGAAAAATCAGAAATAGTTGAAAATCTTGGGAAAATGGAAGTGATTCTTGAGAAAAGATGAACTTTTTGAAAAGGGAAGCACTTCTTAGGAAAACTTGGACTTTGAGAGTTTTCTTAGGAAAATGATGGAAGATTTATAGGAAAGCTCATTGGAGAAGGAAATTCAAAACTTGGGGAATCGAAATCCTGGGAATTTTACCTTTTGAAATACTTGGAAATCGATTTTGGATCTTGGAGAAAGATTGGGAAACTCTTTTGAATCTCTTAAGAAAATATCATTTTCCAGGGAAAACTGTGGGGAAATTGACTTGGGAAAACCGATTTTGAAAGATTCTTAGAGTTTCTTGAGAAATCGATTTCTTGAGAATGAAATTTTCTTAAGAAAATCATAAGAAAACCAATGATTTCATGATGCAAATGATATGAATGAATGAATGCACTTTGAAAAGATTTTCTAAGAGATTTGTTGGAAAAATATGCATTAAGTCAAGATAAATCCTTCACATATCCTGACTGTGGCCATGAATATGTTCAGAATTTAGTTGATTTGATGCACATGATTTTGAAAACTTTGGAAATATGATGTGCATTTTAAGATAGCCTAAGAGTGTAGGCTCAATGTGACTAGTAGAAAGATGATGGATCTGGGTCTCGTCCATATTTCGACTAGGGCCGTAAATATGGATTCCACCGAGTTCATCAACTCCCTAAGAGTTGGTGCACGTGCCATTTGTAAACATCCATAGTGCTTTTCAAATAACAATGCATGAATCATATAAGCAGGATATTGCATAAATTTTAAACTATATGATATGCATCCTAGTCTAAGCAGGAAATTAACTCTCTTATTCCAAAATTTACATTATTACATCACTAAATAAAGGAAATAAAAGAAATTTGCAGACTTCAGCTCCTTCTTTTGAATGTCCCTGCCAAGCTTGAAATAAAGTTAGCTCAAATATGTGGGTTTTTCCAAGATTTTCCAATAATATTATGAAATTATTGGATTTAATTGGATATAAACCCTATTCTCATGCTTCCTTGATGTTTTGAAATGATGTAAATGCAGGGAATTCAGTGAAAAACAGTTTGAAATTCGGAATTGGGGTCAAAATGACCAAAATACCCCTAATTATAAAGTTATACCTTTAAAATCAGGGTTTTTTTGAAGGAAAACTTGGTAAAATTGAGATTTTGAAGTTCAAATTGAATCAAATGATGATGAAATGCAGTAAGAGATATGATGGCATGCTGCTAGACACATTAAGACTGTAAAATCAGAATTTGGTATTTTACAATTTATCAAAAATAACGAATTTCGCTTGTTTTTCGCTTGGATCCGGGTCCTGCGGGACCCTGTTTTGGTATTGTGGCTAATCCGAACCTCAAATGGATTCCAAATTGCACCAAATTCGGTATGAAGCATCTACCTACTCTGATAAACAGCCTAGAATGCTAAAAATTATGAAATGATATGATTTAAATGCTAAAATTCAAAGAAAGTTCTAAAATGGTGGATTTTGCCTATGGATCCGAACCAAATGCAATGCCTAATATGATAATGCAAGATTTACACCATGGAAACTTCTGATATTTTGCAGACTGCTAAAAGACCCGAAATGGAACATTTTTGGTTTTTACAGCCTCGGGATTTGAGCCATGGTGAGTTCAATAACAGGGATTTAGTTCTGACAGAGGTAAAAATCACACTAATCTGATGTAAAATGCCAAAAAAATATAACACAGCCATGGAAATTTATGTAATTAATCAGAGCTATGCACGACACCTACATGAACAACTTTTATGTTTATGACTTTGGCATTTGATCAACGCAAACACAAATAAAAATATAACTATTTCTGCCTAAACTAACAGAACAGACAAATGTAGAAAAACAAAGGGCTGACAAGAAAAATTCGAAGTAGGGGTCAACACTGTTCTAGAAATTACAAGCTTTTATATTCAAACAGAGAACATCTCGGACACCACTTTCACTTTTTACAGTTTTCGATTTGGAGCAACACACAAAGAGAAACCATATCCCTAAGTCGATCCAAGATCTCAGAGGCCCAAATTAGGCTCTGACACGTGTCCCGAACTCTCGGATTTTTGTCAGACATAAAAAAAAATCAGAAAAATCTGCAAAAATCATATTATACACTAGACATTCTCCCGAGTTCATAACATCTTTCAGATTGAACATCGGATCTCCCATGAGGGATATCTCGATTTTACAAGTCGGCAAATGATTTTCAAAACGTGTCCCGGGTAACAAAACCCGACTTGCCATTTTGAATGTTTACCGCAGTAAAAAAATTCAAATGGCTCCGAAGTTTTGGCAAAATTTTAGGGACACCTAAGGGCGCATTCCGTGATTTTTTTGGGATTTTTAATAAAACATAAATGCATGAAATGACGTGTTGACTGACTGACAAAAACAGAGACCTACTGAAAATAAGCAGAATTGAAATAAAGGCTAAATTAATCCTAATTAATTCATGAAATATGCTAAATGAATGAAATAAAATGCAAATTAAATCTAGCTAACTACATGCATGTTTAAAATCATCAAGGAAGCATAATGAAACATTTTATATATGTCGTTTTATGAGAATAGCTCAATCCATCTCTCGGATGAGCTCTTTCTTCAAACGACTCCCGAATCGGATCATGGAATCCAATCAATGGGAAAAGAAGTGCACCTTGTTTCGTTACGCAGCGTAGGAGCTCTTGAAAGGGGCGGCTATCACGAACTTCCTTCGTTCTTCGCTCCGGGCTTCAGATGGTTCATAAAAATCGACCTCTGTTGGAATCGAATTCGCCACAGCACGAGCTCTACTCCACCTTCTTCAATGAGCCAAAGGGGGCACGATTTCCAAAGTTCAAACTCGGATTTTAGGAAGGCTAGGTCGGATTTTTCAAGTTCACAAGAGCAAAAAAAAAAAAAATGATCCCCCCCTTAGGCTGGGCGTGAACCCTTGTTTTTATAAATTTTCTGAAAATTTTTGAAATTCAAACAGGCTCAATCTGAGCCCTCCATGTGGCGCCATCTCAGGGGGTGCCATCTGAGGGGTTTGAAATTCGAATTTGTTATCTGCAGGGAGCCCTCAGGTGGCGCCACCTCAAAAGGCTATTTTGATTTTTTGAGAAAAATAAAAAAATGGAAATTTTGTGGGTGAGACACCTCAGCAGGGGGAATTTGGAATTTTTCAAAAGTTTGCTTGATTCTCTCTGCAGGGAACTCCCAGGAGGCACCACCTTAGAGGGTGCTCTCTTGGAGTTTGAATTTCAAATTCGCTTTTTGTAGGGAGTCTTCAGGTGGCGCCACCTCATGGTGGGCTACCTTTATTAAAATAAAATAAAAAAATAAAAATGGAGCCAAGTGGAGTCCTGGAATGGTGCCACCTCAAAAGGTGTTTGACACATGTCAGAAGGACAGAGCAGTGGGCTCAGAAGGCGCCACCTCAGAGGAATTTGAATTTTGCTTTTTCTGGTGAAAGGAGATCTGGACATGTGGCAGTCCAGGATGGTTCCAAGTGTCAGCCTGCTGGAGGAGGTTCTTCAGATGGCGCCACCTCAGAGGAGAATTCGAATTTCAAATGGAGGATGGACATGTGGCGCCACCTCAGGGTGGCCCCTACAATGTCATGTGGCAAGAGGGAGGAAAAAGAGGGCAGTGACATGTGTCTCCTACTTTTCTGAAAAAAGTAGGGAGAGGACATGTGTCCTCTACTTTTTCTGAAGGAATGAGAATGAGACATGTGTCACCCTCTTTTCCTGAAAGAAGCAGAAGATGACACGTGGCAGAGGGATGAGAAGGAGGGAAGGGACATGTGGCGCCCTCATAGGCCATCTGGAAAAATCAGAGCTCCGGATCTTCGCCACCTAATGCCTTGTTTGAATTTTAAATGGTTTGCTTTTTCTGAAGAAGGCCAGGAGTGACATGTGTCTCCTACTTTTCTGAAAGAGGTAGGGAGAAGACATGTGTCCTCTACTTTTTCTGAAAGAAGCAGAGAATGACACGTGGCAGAGGGGAGAGAAGGTGGGCCAAGCCATGTGGCGCCATCTCAGACAGGATGAAAAAGGTAGAAGTTCTTGATTTTCGCCACCTATGGGGATTTTTGAATATTTGAATTCTAGCTTTTCTGAAGAAAGCAGAAAATGACACATGGCACTTGCCTTTTTCTGAGGAAATGAGGGCTTGCCATGTGTCCTCTGCAGGAGACACTCCAGATGGCGCCACCTCAGAGGAGACAAGCCTACCTTTTCTGTAGGAATTTAGGAGTGACACATGTCTCCTACTTTTCTAAAAAAATAGGGAGAAGACATGTGTCAGGCTACTTTTCTAGAAGGAAGGAAAGGTTGACACGTGTCCCCTGCAGGAGACACACTTCAAGTGGCGCCATCTCAGATGAGACAAACTCCACTTTTTCTGAACAGGACAACACATGACATGTGGGATCTCATGGTGACCTTGGAATGACACTTGGCACAGGGTGGATAGGGTGACATATGGCAGATAATTGGGATGACATGTGGCGGCTTCTGAAGGTAGCCCCACACTGACACGTGGCATGGAAATGGGAGGAGAGAGAAAGGACAAGTGGCACCAATCCAGGGGACAAGGCTCCTATATTTTTGGGTTTTTCAAAATTCAAATTTTCAAAAGAAAAGCTTCTGTGACACCACCTCAGTGTGGGTCCCACATTGCTTCTTTATTGAAATAAGGATAAAACAACAACTTCTTTTTGGAATTTTCATAAAATCTGGACTAATGGGCAAAACAGGAATTTTGGAAAGAGTTGGCCCTTGTAGGGCGATTTTGTAAAAGAAAGATATTTGAAATTGTCAAAAAGGGCAAAATCTGAGGTGAAGTGACTGAAATCCATATTGAAAACTATCCAGATGGTTTTCCTGAGGAAATATTTTGAAATTCAGAGTCATGGGGGTAAAATGGGAAAAATTGATAATTTTGAAGACCCAGGGTTTTGAAATCGATTTTGAAAAGAGTTGAAATTCTAATCTGGATTGAAAATTTTGAAATCAAGAGTTCTAGACCTCGAAATGACATGCTGTGCAGTGCAGTGATTTGAAATGCTCATGGAATGATAGGCAATGTCATGTCTTATGCAATATAATCTTGAGCCAAGACTCGGAGATGTCTGTCTCCTGTCAGGAGTAAAATTTTGAACATCTGAGCTAAAAATAGGGAAATTTTGAGAGTTCTAGATGAAATTTGGACTTTTGCAAGGTCCGGGCTCAGAAAATGACCATTTTGCCCTCCAACGATTTCAGAGGCTGGATGTTGATGCTTGGTGGAAATGTTGGGGAGGTGAGTGAAAATTTGGGGTGTTTACAAAACCTCACAGAGGATTAAAAGACTAGATTGACTGAGGTTTTTCAAGAGCACAAGGCAGCGATAGGTTGGGTGGTGACAGATCTTAGAGGGATAGATCCTTCCTTTTGGATGCACGAAATTTATTATTGTGAAGACAGGTCGAGACTGGCACGAGAAGATTCATGACGCACTTTGGGCATATCGGACCACCATTCGGACCCCGACTAATGCCACTCCTTCAGAACTGGTTTATGGAACTGAAGTGGTTTTGCCTCTCCATATCCAGAAGCCCGCTCTCAAATTTGCTTCCCTTATAGAATTGCCACTCGATCAGTATCAGCAGCAGAGATTGGTGCAGCTGGATCTGCTAGATGAAAAAAGGCTCAAGGCAGCAGAGCACGCTCAAGCTTATCGACAGAGGATAGCTCGACACTATGCCAAGTCTGTCATTGAGAGAAAATTTCGAGTTAACGATTTGGTACTCAGATCGACAGCTCATCTCAAGCATTGACCACGGGGCAAGTGGTCACCCAATTGGGAAGGCCCTTGTGTGGTTAATAAAGCACTTCCTCGCAATTCATATCGTCTAATCAATGCAGATGGAGTGGAAATGCCAGATCCCATCAATGCTCTGCATTTGAAGAAGTTTTACACCTGAACTGTTCATTCTAAAGCCTTTGTATTATTCAAAAGAGCCATTTCAATAAAATAATGATCTTCTATCAATTCTCACATTCTTCTCCATGATACTGGGGCATTTTTATTTCATTTTTATAATCGTCTTCTTCCATCATATGCAGGCAGGATTAGACGAAAGCTCTTTTCCTCAAATTTTGTTAAATCTTAATTAGTCTTGCGGTCTTTATTTTTCGTTTCATTTAATTCATTTTGGTTTGATCAGATTTACATCAAGCTAATGCTCATCCCTGTCAAGTTTTAACAAATTTTTTAATCTTATTAAAATTTCATCTACCTTTATCTTTAAAATGCACCCTTTCAGGTTAAGGGATAAACCTGATGCCTCCTTTCAATGAGGTATTCTTTTTTATTATTTCCCCTGTTCAGGATAAGGGGATAAATCCTGAATTATCTTCTAAAAACTCATTTTGAAAATCTAGCTCATCTTCAAAACCCAGCTCTCGCACTGGTTATTTCTCAAAATTGAGCTCATTTGGAAAATCCGGTTCTCACACCGGTAACCTTCTAAAATCAGTCTTCTGACCAAAGACCTTTCTCCTTCTAAATTCAAGTTCTGACTTAAATCTCCCAAAACTTCATGTATTTTCAAAAGATCCAGCTTTTGCCGGTCATGTATTTCCAAAGGATTCAGCATCTCGCTGGTCATGTATTTCCAAAAGATCCAGCATCTCGCTGGTCATGTATTTCCAGAGGATCCAGCATCTTGTTGGTCCTGTATTCCAAAAGTTCCAGCTCCGGCTGGTCGTGTATTCCAAAAGATCAAACCCTTAGGGTGCGACTCCTCAATTCTATCATTCCCAAACCTTCAAGATCTTCAATCTTTTAAAATTCTATCAGTTTCCCAACCTTTGGTTACAATATCTTCAAAATCTCATCATTCTCTCAACCCTCGGGTTATAACCTCCCAAATTCAGTCACTTTGCAAATCATCAGATTAAATCCTTCATTTTTAAATCCAGTTTCTATAACTAGTCGGGATTTTTCAAATCCAGTTTTTATAACTGGTCGGAATTTTCAAATCCAGTTTTCATAACTGGTCGGGATTTTCAAATCCAGTTTTATAACTGGTCGGGATTTTCAAATTTAGTTTTTATAACTGGTCAAGATTTTCAAATCTAGTTTTATAACTGGTCAGGATTTTCAAATCCAGTTTTTATAACTGGTCGGGATTTTCAAATCCAGTTTTCATAACTAGTCTGGATTTTTAAATCCAGTTTCTATAACTGGTCAGAATTTTCAAATCCAGTTTTCATAATTGGTCGGGATTACCAAAATCCAGTTTCTCATAAATTGGTTGGGATTTCCAAAACCTAATATATTTCATCAGTCCAGTCTTTCTAAAGTCTGATTTCTTACACCATTTCTTTAAATTACAGCTAAATGTCTCATCAAAATCTATATTGAGTGATTATTTTACAAGAAATTCGTGAAAACTTTGCCAATTTGCTAAAAGCATTAGTTGATTGTAGAAGTCTGACTACACAAAAAGAATTTCTTCAGATTACCTCTACTATTTCCTTCCAAAAAGGTGAAACTTTTTCCGAAAAGAGGTAAAATTCAAACCTTTTCCTGTTGATCAACCAAAATGATGTAAGAAATGTCCTCGATATGATCAATGAAAGAAATCTTCAATGATTTTGAAAAATCAGAAGCGAATTGATATTGATCTTAGTTATGGCGCATGTTTTAAAAATGACTTTCTGGCAATCAGACAGTGAAAATATCCCGAGCTATAAAAAGAATCCACTCAACCCATATTTTCTCATTTTCGTTTAAAAAGTTACAGTCAAATATTCGCAAAAGGGATCTCTCAATTGTCGTCAAGATGAAGGCGAATTAAGCAAGTAGATCCCCGGGGCCAAAGAAGATTTGAAACATCTCCAAGATGACGGAGTTTGTGATGGATCCTTCCAGGGAAAGTTCGGATCACTGTCGAGATGAAGGCAGATGCGATGAACCTACCAACAAACCCTAAAAGATATTTGATTCCAGCTATCATATAAAGACCTTTTGAGCCAATATCATATACAATCCCTGAGAGAAAGAAGGATCAAGCATCTCCAAGATGAAGGAGTTTGTGACGTACCCTTCCCTGAAAAAGAGAGAAAAAAAAAGTCAGGACATCCAAATGAAGGATGATGTGAAAAATCGAGAAAGCCCAATGACTTAAAAAGAGTGCAAAAAGATCATCGTAGGGAAAACACCCAGATATCAAACTGCCAAAGTTGCCAAAAGTCATCTTTTCTCATGCAAAATTCTTTTGTCAATATCTCTTCATTTCCTGCTTTTATGAAGTTAAGAATATTTCTTCCACTTCTCATATCAGGGAAATGGATAGCTTCCTTGAAGAAAATCATCAGTACTAATCTTTTGAATTTGACTCTTAAAGCTGAGGAGTTAACCTCATTGGAGGGGATACTCTAGGTAAAAGAGGGAATATCTTCGCACATAGGTGCACATTTCCAAGCATTCGAATCAGCTATTAATTTTATCCTGTTGGCAGAATTTTCTAGCTATTCCAAAAATAAAATAAACATTCAATATCCATTTTGATGCAACTTAGCGTTGTCTATATCTTCCAGAAGAGTTGCCTCATTCAGTTGAAGTATCTCTTCCTGTCCCATCGCTGTTTCTTCAGTCAAGGATTCCGTATGTTGTCCCCCACTCAGGATAATGGTCAAACCTGAACCATTTGCGAAAGATCATAGATTTCAAAAGCTATTTCAGTCTCAGCAATGAGATGCCCAATTTCTTGTCCCTTTTCAAAGCTTTAGGGAACCCTATATTTCCTCCTTTCGCAAAAACCCCTTTCGGATTTGTTCGTCCAAATTCCGAAGGTCCCATCATGCTTTCTCCATTTTTGAGAAACCTGTATGGTAGATTTTCCCCGCTCAGGATAAGTGACAAACCTGAACCATTTGCGAAAGATCATTTACTTCAAAAGCTATTTCAGTCTCAGCAATGAGACGCACCATTTCTTCCCCTTTTCGAAGCTTTCGGGACTCTATATTTCCTCCTTTCGCAAAAACCCCTCTCGGATTTGTTCGTCCAAATTCCGAAGGTCCCATCGTGCTTTCTCCATTTTTGAGAAACCTGTATGGTAGATTTCTCCCACTCAGGATAAGGGGCAAACCTGAACCATTTGCGAAAGATCATTAATTTCAAAAGTCATTTCAGTCTTAGCAATGAGACGCCCAATTTCTTCCCCTTTTCGAAGCTTTAGGGAACCCTATATTTCCTCCTTTCGCAAAAACCCCTCTCGGATTTGTTCGTCCAAATTCTGAAGGTCCCATCGTGATTTCTCCATTTTTGAAAAACCCGTATGGTAGATTTCCCATCCAGATTAAGAGTTAACCCGGAACCTCGCTTCGCGAGGTATCTTCCTTGCAGGTTTGGGTTAAACCTGAGTCACATTCCAATGAGATTCCTCGTTTTGACAAGATGTTTTCTTTCAGTCCTATCATGGTTCTTCCCATCAAGGAACCCATGCTTTGTATATCCATCCAAGAAATGATTTTACTTGAGCTTCGTCTCACGAGGCATTTTTCAAAATGTCCCATCACGGTCGCCAAAACTGTGATCATCGCAAAATTTTTCCTTTCGTAATATTCTCTCTCTTCCTTCTCTTTTCCTTTCCAACCTCTTATTTTCCTCCTTTTTGAAGGGAGAAAGATAAAAGACGGAAAGAAAGAGAGAGAAGAGAAAAGAAGGGAGAAGAGAGAGGAACTCTTTTGCGGGTCTCACTTGACCTTAATTTTGAAAATATTTGAAATAACTCGCCTCCGTTTTGAAATATTTGCGGGAAAACTAGGAGACGGGATCCGCTCGTCGGTACGAGGTTCGACCATTCCTGGCGCCTTTACCAGGGGTAATCGAACCAAGGGTCGAATTAATGTCTTTTACTTTGCTAAGAAATTATCTAAGTATTTATCCTAAACCTAAATGCACAAAGAATCATGCTTGTGCAAAATGCAAAGATGTATGCTCTTTTGAAAATATTTTGAAGAATTTCCAAGTGAATCTGATAAAGTGAAGAAATGATTCCTGACTTAGAACTTAAGATTAAAGTTCTAAGTTTTTAGAATAATCAAGAGCTTGGGAAAATAAATCTGAAATTTGGAAATTGATTTTGAAGTCTTGAGATAAAAAGAGAATGAAGGAAATTTTCAAAGTCATAAATGGACTTTGAATTTAAAAGTTTGAACTTAGATGAATATTTGGAATGGAATTGAATTCCAATTTTGAAGTTTTGAATGTGGGAAATCTAAAGGAATTTGAAAAATGGGATTTGCAAAAGTTGGAATTTCAAGATGAAATTTGAATCCAAGTTCTGGATTCTAAATCGAGTTTTTAGTTGATTTTTGGATTCCAAATTCCACTTTGATTCCAATTCTTAGAAGCCAATTCCTCTTCATTCCAAGATTTCAAATCAAGTCCCTATTTCGGATCCTAAATCCAAAAATCAACTAAAAACTCTATTTAGAATCCAGAACTTGGATTCAGATTTCATCTTGAAATTCCAACTTTTGCAAATCCCATTTTTCAAATTCCTTTAGATTTCCCACATTCAAAACTTCAAAATTGGAATTCAATTCCATTCCAAATATTCATCCAAGTTCAAACTTCTAAATTCAAAGTCCATTTATGACTTTGAAAATTTCCTTCATTCTCTTTTTATCTCAAGACTTCAAAATCAATTTCCAAATTCCAGATTTATTTTCCCAAGCTCTTGATTATTCTAAAAACTTAGAACTTTAATCTTAAGTTCTAAGTCAGGAATCATTTCTTCACTTTATCAGATTCACTTGAAAATTCTTCAAAATATTTTCAAACGAGCATACATCTTTGCATTTTGCACAAGCATGATTCTTTGTGCATTTAGGTTTAGGATAAATACTTAGATAATTTCTTAGCAAAGTAAAAGGCATTAATTCGACCCTTGTTCGATTACCCCTGGTAAAGGCGCCAGGAATGGTCGAACCTCGTACCGACGAGCGGATCCCATCTCCCAGTTTTCCCGCAAATATTTCAAAACGGAGGCGAGTTATTTCAAATATTTTCAAAATTAAGGTCAAGTGAGACCCGCAAAAGAGTTCCTCTCTCTTCTCCCTTCTTTTCTCTTCTCTCTCTTTCTTTTCGTCTTGTATCTTTCTCCCTTCAAAAAGGAGGAAAATAAGAGGTTGGAAAGGAAAAGAGAAGGAAGAGAGAGAATATTACGAAAGGAAAAATTTTGCGATGATCACAGTTTTGGCGACCGTGATGGGACCCGTCTCCGTCCCGTCGAATTATGCCTTTTCTTTTGCTTTGATATTACCTAAGTCTTTATTCTTCAAAATGTCAGCTATATTTTCCATGCAAACCTTAGGAGCCTAGATTTTGTCCTAAGCTGACATCATTGCATATAGGATTTAAGTATGGTTTGGTAGGACCATATTGAGGAGATTATTCCATGTTCACATTAGACTTAGGTCTTAAATACAACTCTCCTCAATTTTAGGGATTGAATGTAAACAATATATGCAAGTGTATGCTTCTTTTCATTTAAATCTATCTCTTTAGGACTTGCATTAGAGCCATCTGATTTCTTGCATGTTGCACATATTTTGAAAACCTCTTTACCTACATTATCCCGATCTTCACGTTGCTGGGCTGACTCACTAAACCATAGTTCGGGAGAGAGCCTCACAACTGGACCACTTATTTGGGTTCGCGCCCCCCTACCACGTACCTAAGGGCCATAGTTCGAGGTATATCGGTAGGTGCTCAAGGATGTTGGGAAGCCATTACTTTAGAACTGGAGAAATATTTCTATGCCACGTACTTTAAGCTTCGGCTTGGGTATATCGACATATCTTGATTGGAATCAGATGATCTGAACCCTAGAGTTAGGATTAAGGTCCTACAAGCCATTTCAAATATTGCATTTAGAATCAGCCTTTAGGGAGTGCTGAATGCGTATCCTTGTTTGTGCAGCTTTAGTTGTATGATAATTCTCTTATTCTCTCATATATATGTATCAGACCCTTTTCAAAAACCCTGGGTGTATTATTCAAAACTTACCCTTATTTTCAAAAACCCCAGGTGTATATTTCTATCTACCTACATTTCTTTTTCTCTTTTAGATCAAATTCTCTTCAAAACCCTGGAAAATTCCTTTAAAATTTTATCAACCTTTTCAAAATTTCCAGGTTGATTCTTTAAAGAGTCTATCCATAAGTCATGCATTCTATCTAATTCCCCTTATTTTCTTTGCCCCAGTATCCTCTCAATGGCGTCAAATTCCCTCGATGCTGTCTTTCCCCGAGATCATGTCTTCTATCAGATTCAGGATGGATCCTCGGATTTGCGGGTCATCCAATCTCGTCCTTTCTTCCCTCGGTGGTATTATTCTTGGTTCGCCACCTTCTCACGTATGTTTCCAGACCACTTGGATGACTGTGGGTTAGAGATGACATCAGCGGCAGGCAAGTGAACCATCAATGGACCCCTGATTCAGGCTATGGCAGAACGATGGAATCCGCGTACCTGCACATTCTGGTTTCCATGGGGAGAGATGACGCTACTGATGGATAAGTTTAACGATATCATGGGATTGCCCGAACCAGCTGGTCAGCCAGATGATCTTGTCGAGCAGCAATTTTTTATCAACATCAAAGGGGTGGATGTTCGAGAAGCCTTGGCCAGAGCAACAGGGAGCAGATCCTGGCCTCTCACTGAGATTGGTGGAAATCAGTTCATCGACCTATTCGAACTATATCAAAAGTATGGAGCCTACAAAGAGGTTGACACTTTGTCTCGAGCAACAAAGGACAGGATTCAGCATGCCATGATCCTGTGCACAGTAGGGTTAGCCTTCTTCCAAGATGGTCAGAATTTCATAGATGTCAGAGTTGCCCAGCTCTTTCGAAGATGGGGAAGCAAGCAGACCCGTCAACTTTCAGTCTCCATGGCCGCATTAGCCTTCCTTTACAGAGGCTTGGCTCGATTTGCTCTTGGGGAGACTATTCTAGTAGAAGGATGCACTTACGCCCTGCAGTCGTGGTTCCTACGCCACGTTCCCTCGAAGGCCAGTTCTTTTAGATTCAACAGTAAGCAGCCAAAGACAGTCATCCAATGCCGAGCTCTGATCGATAAGCTGCATCAGGAGGAGATTACCTGGGACTTCTTTGACAGAAGAGAGACTGTTCCTCGATACACTTATGCCCGTGACAAGCGCTACAAATTGATGGGCCCTTTCTTTTGTGTTGATTATCAACCGGAACGATGTCTGAGGCAGTTTTCACAGCGACAGGTTCGTGCCAACACCTGTTTTTCGACAGGCAACGTGCTAGAATTCAATCTACAGTCAGATCAGTGATCTGGGGCATATCATGTCGCCAAATATACTTGGGATTCCTTTATTTCTTTGTCTATATTTCCTGGGCCAAATGTATCATCTGCATATCAAGAGTGGTGGCAAACTGTCTGTCCACCCTCTCTTTGTCTTTAAAAGTTAAAAATATCAATAAAAATTTACTTTTTGGCCAAAAATGTTGTTTTCTGTATTTTGTCTATAGCGCAAATAAAAGTCGCAAATTTTGGGTGACGACCTAATCCTGGGTAAAAGAGATATTCCTTCCGCATTTCTTCAATATATTTTATCATGGTTGACGACCTCGCCTAGGTAACAAGGCATATTTTTATCATCAAAATGGTAACACAATTGTCACAAATCATGTGATGACCCAATCCCGGGTAATGGGATAATCTCTTGAAATTGTCTACCAAATCCCTGATTTCTTGCTTTTTCTCAAAGAAATTATGATTTCCAAAAAGCTTCTCCATACTCTAACCATCCCCATATTCTACAGGAAAGCTTTGTCATCTGAAAATGGTTCAGACAAGGGCTGATAAGAGGGCTGCTCAACAGCACAGTGACAGCGAGCCAGAGGAGATGAATTCTCCTAGACATTCCAAAAGGCAGGCCTCAGGGGATGAGAGCGACGTTGATCCGGGAATATACCAGATCTTTCAAAAGATGATGACCAAAATGATGACCGAGCAGGCTAAGGCGGCTCCAAAGAAGGCGGCTTCTAAGGCCAAGGCTAAGAAGAAGCCCATAAAAAAGTCAGTCAAGATCAGCAAGCAAAAAGTACAACGTGACAGTACTTCTGAAAGCTCCGAATCAGCAGAAGAGAACTCCGAAGAAGAGCAGCTGATCTACATCCTGAAACATCTGCGACAGTCCAAGAGGCCGGTAGAAGAGCCAGTGTCAGTGAACAAGCCCAAATATGGGGGCCCTGCAGAGGACTCGATCCAGGCACTGACAAAAATGGTCAAAGACCTGCAGGTCCGGGATAAAGGGAAAAGGTCATACACTAGACAAGATTTTTACCTCGGCTTAGAAGGGGACATCAATCTGGAGAATCTCCCCCGCAAATTCATTAAATTTGATGGATCCGGGGATCCTAAGGCTCATCTCGCCATGTTCTTTGTGGAATGCGCCCGATTCAGCGAAGACAACCGTGCCCTATTTCTCTGTTTTCCCCACAGTCTGGAGGGGATAGCTGCCAAATGGTACGCCGAGCACGTCAATCCCATTGAACTAAGGGATTTTGACAAAGTTGTCAACATGTTCGTTGAACGCTTCCTATTCAACACGGAAGCTCTGCCCACCCTGAACCACCTGTGCAACCTGAAATAGGAGCCCAATGAGAAGGCTAGAGACTTCATTCACAAATGGAGGAGTCTGTGCAACAAAATGAGGAATCCTATTTCTGAGGAGCATGCCCTCCAAGTCATTCTCAATAATTTCTCTCAGCCCCTAAAAAGCCTCCTCTTCCCATACCTCTCCAAATCCTTTATTGAACTGACAAAGCGAGCAGAATGGCTCGAGATGGGGGTGGAGAACGGAATGTATGAAGGTGTCGCCTTGGCCAAAAATATCCCAGACCCAAAGAAGAAGGCACACTTCACCTACTCCGCCGAGGTTCTAGGGGATGATCAGGGCAGTAGCAGCAAGCAGGGCAGTGGCACAAAGCCCGAGCAGAACAAAGGAAGGAAAGGGAAATTCTTCAAGAGCAGTGACAAGCCTCTTTCGGCCGGTCCTCAACAAAAGGGGAACCTTCAAGAAAAGCCCAAACATATAAACTGGAGCAGGGATCGGAAGTTCACTCCCCTCGACCAGCCACTAGAGAAAATTTTGGAATACTTGCTGTCTCACGGGATGGTAAAACTTCCCAAGGTTGCAGATCCACCAATGCTCATGGGAAGATTCAAGGAACAGTATTGCAAGTTCCACAGGGCAATGGGCCATGACACTGAGTATTGCTTCGTTCTGAAGCATCTGATCCAAGATTGCATTGATAAAAGCATCCTCATCGAGGATGAAGAAGAGGGCAAAATGGACATCCTATCCGCCCCATTCCCAAAGCATTCCACATCAACCGTTTCTGAACATTCCTTCCTAACGCAGAGTCACATACATCCTTGTTCCGAAGAGGAGATGAGTCTGCAGCATCAGGTAATGGTTCTACGCCAGGATCAGCTTGCATCTCAGAGAGGGGATATCCTCTCATTTTTTAACATCAGAAATACGTCAGTAGAAAATGGGAAAACCCAACTTTTCCCAAAGAGATTTCTGAGAAAGGAGACCTGCGCGGAGGAAGCAGAAACCTCAGAAGCAGCGGAAGAGCGGGCCAAAAGCCTTCAAAAGCCTATTACAACGCTCTCCAATATCTCCATTTTTGAGTTGACTCATGACTCTCCCTGGCACCAGGAAAAGCTAAATGATCTACTAAAGAAGATCAAAGTGAAGCTGGGCACCACGCCCGAAGACATGGCGCAAATAGTAAATCAGGCAATGACAAATGCGCCCATTACCTTTTCAGATGAGAACCTGCCAAAGCCTCACTCATTCCACAATAACGCACTGTATATTGTGGTCAGGACCAGGAGCATGACTGTCCCACATGTACTTGTTGATGGGGGCAGCAGTCTGAATATTTGCCCAGAAATGACAGCGAAAGCATTGAGATTGAAAGAGGAAGAATATGTGCCTGATCCCATCACCATCTACGGCTTTGATAATCACGGGCAGACTGCCAAGGGCAAGATCTTCCTGCAAATCTTTATTAACTACTCAGTACACACGGTGCTATTCCATGTCATTAACGTACCGCCAACTTACAATATGTTGTTGAGACGAACATGGATCCACAACGCCAATGCAGTTCCATCAACTCTCCACTAGTGCATCAAGTGGTCTAAGGGTGGAATGATTACTACTGTTTTGGGCAAAGACCCTGAAGAAAGGTTGCTACAGCCTATGATTCCTCGTCCCACATTTACAGCAGATATCCCCAGCATCCGAGAGGCATATGAGATCAATCTTAGTGATAGCCTGGGGATGCTAAAGTTAAAAGATGTCATGAAAGAAGAAAACATTGCAGCCACGGTCCAATGGCAGGGACCTTGTTTCTTCAAGCTAGGAGGACGCATCAATTACACCTCCTTCAAAGATCATCCCTTATTTCCTCAGTTTTCTAAAGCAAGAAAGGGATTTGATCTGCTGATAAAACATGGATATCAGCCATTCCGGGGCATGGGAAAGAATGAAGATGGTATAGTGGATCCAATCGTTCCTGCTCAGCATTTAGACAGTTCAGGGTTGGGGTTCACCGACCAGGATTCCAGCAAAAAGACAGTTTTTATCAGAGGAAGCCAATAAAGAGATGATGCCTTAGTTTTCCTGCTTTCTTTTCTTCTCTTTTTATCTTGTAGGGACAATACAATCCCATTTTTTTGTTAAAGTCTTGTAAATACTTTACTTCAATCAATGAAAGATCAAAATTTTCTCTTCGAGTATCCATCATTTCTTCTTATACTTTGTCTATATCATTGCTCTTGCTTTATACAATTTTTTTTTTATTTGGCTTGTACTTTCTCTTAAAAACAACCTCTTTTGGCATTTTCAGGACCATTAACTCCTGAATCAATGACAAGATTTGTTATCAATCCCAAGTATCTAAAATTGGCAAGGTTTCCTGAGATGAAAGACAGAGCAGAAGTCAGTCAGGCAGCAGAGCAGACTGAAGAACCAGCCGAATTTGATTCCACCATTCAGAAATTGCCAAAATTTGCCCACATTCAGAAGCAGGATGAACCATCATCTTTAGTTCAAGATCCAACTGAGGATATCAACATTGGGTCGGAAGATGATCCGAAAATTCTCAAAATCGGGTCGAGTTTGAGCGAAGTTGAAAAAGCTAGGCTTATCCAATTCCTCAAAAAGCATCAGGAAGTATTTGCCTGGACTTATGAAGATATGCCAGGATTGGATATCAAGCTGGTTGAGCATCGACTCAAGTTGAAACCAGAAGCCAGACCAATCTAATAGAAATTGAGGAAATTAGACCCTCGAATTGAGCAACAAGTCAAGGAAGGACTTGAAGATTTACTGAAAGCAGGCTTCATCCGGGCCATTGATTATCCAGATTGGTTGGCAAATATCGTAGCAGTCCCTAAAAAGAACGGAAAAGTTCGAATTTGTATTGATTTCAGGGATCTCAATAAGGCCACCCCAAAAGATGATTATCCGCTTCCTAATATTGACCTGTTGATCGATAGCACAGCTGGTCATGCCATGTTTTCCTTCATGGACAGATATTCAGGTTATAATCAAATTAAGTTGGCCGTTCGTGATCAGTCCAAGACTTCATTTACTACCCCATGGGGAACTTTTTGCTACACAGTCATGCCATTCGGACTCAAAAATGCCGGGGCAACCTATCAAAGGGCGATGGCCGTTATTTTCCACGATCAAATGCACAAGAATATGGATGCATATGTGGATGACATTTTGGTTAAATCTAAAGAAGAAGAGGATCACCTCGATGCTCTTAGTCAAGTTTTTGAAAGACTTATTCTTTACAAATTGAGACTTAACCCTCAGAAATGTGTTTTTGGAGTGGAGTCCAGCAAATTACTCGGCTTCATTATCAGCAAGAAAGGGATCGAGGTGGACCCGGCCAAAGCGAAAGCCATTATTGACATGCCACCTCCAACTAATCTTAGGGAACTGCGAAGCCTTCAAGGGTGTATTCCGTCTATTCGCAGATTCATCTCTAATCTGGCCATGAGATGCGAGCCTTTCAACCATTTGCTAAGAAAAGGAGTTAAATTTGAATGGGGATCAGAATGTCAGCTCTCGTTCGAGCGCATCAAGCAGTATCTTCTTAATCCGCCAGTTTTGAAGCAGCCTAAGCTGGGAAAGCCTCTCTTGCTATATATTTCTATCAATCAGAATGCCTGTGGTGGATTCCTCGCGCAGTATGAAGAAGGCAGTCTGATAGAGCACGCCATCTACTACGTGAGCAAAACTTTCATTGATTATGAAAAGAAGTATTCTCAGATGGAGAAAACTTGTCTGGCTCTGGTTTGGATGTGCCAGAAATTGAGACATTACCTACTGGCTTCTGAAATCAAATTTCTGTCAAAACTTAATCCGCTCAGATACATTTTGGAACAACCCTTTCTCACTGGACGGATTACAAAGTGGCAAGTCCTTCTAATGCAATATGACTTAGAGTATGTCTCTCAAAAGTCGATTAAAGGCCAAGCGATCGCAGATCAGTTGGCAGATTTTCCTTTGACGGAAGAGATTAAAGCAGAGGACGATTTTCCTGATGAGCACATCTGTAATATCCAACAGCCCCCAGTTTGGAACATGTTCTTCGATGGCTCTAAAAACATGTCTGGCATCGAGATTGGAGTCTTGCTAATCACTCCAGAAAAAGAAATGATCCCTTATTCTCTTAAGCTTGGTTTCCAATGCACTCATAACATGGCCGAGTATGAAGCTTTAATACAAGACCTCAAAATTCTGCAAAGTTTCAATGTCAAAAGAGTACATGCTTTTGGCGACTCTTTACTTGTTGTCAGTCAAGTTAACACTGAATGGCAAGTAAAAGATCCAAAATTGATTCCGTATCAGAAGATCGTCTTAGCTCTTGTGGACAACTTCGAAGAATTTCAGCTCAGTCACATCAGAAGATAGCATAATCAGATAGCTGATGGTTTAGCCAGTCTGGGCTCCATTCTATCCTTCAAAGGTGGTGAATCATGTCGTTCTTTCGAAGTTGGCAGACTTGAGCAACCTGCTTTCGATTCAATTATGCAAGTAAATCAGGTTAATTAGAAGGAGAAACCTTGGTATCAAAATATCAAAAATTTCATTGAGTCTGGTGAATTTCCACCAGAGATGCCAAAAAGGGAGCAACGTGCAATTCAGCGTATGTCTACCCGATATTTCATTCTTGCCAATGTCCTCTACCGCCGTGGGTTCAGTTCTGAGTATTCAAGGTGCTTAGACAAAGAAGAGGCTATAGAAGTTATCCAAGAGGCGCATGAAGGGATTTGTGGGGGCCATGTCGGCTACCAAACTCTCGTCAAGCAGATCGTTCGAGCAGGGTACTATTGGAATACCATGCAGAAGGACTGTCATAGATTTGTGAAGAAGTGCGTCAAGTGCCAATTACACGCACCTTACATTCATGCTCTGTCCACATATCTTCAATCAGTTGTTTCTCCCTGGCCATTTTCTATGTGGGCTTTTGACGTCGTGGGCCCAATTACTCCCTCTGCTTCCAACGGCCACAAATACTTCCTGGCTGCGATAGAGTATTTCACGAAATGGGTTGAAGCTGTTACTCTACGCACAGTAGAAGGCCGCCATGTGGTTTCTTTCATTCACAAGAACATTCTTTGCTGATTCGGCATTTCCACATGATATTGTCTCAGATAATGGAACTCATTTTAAAAATGAGAGGATGAAAACATTTTGTTCTAAATTCAGAATTTCCCATCACTTCTCAGCTCCCTACTATCCTCAAGGGAACGGCCAAGCAGAGGCTACCAATAAGATCTTAATCCGTATTTTGGAACGGACTGTGAAGACAGGTCGAGACTGGCACGGGAAGATTCATGACGAACTTTGGGCATATCAGACCACCATTCGGACCGCGACTAATGCCACTCCTTCAGAACTGGTTTATGGAACTGCAGTGGTTTTGCCTCTCCATATCCAGAAGCCCGCTCTCAAATTTGCTTCCCTTATAGAATTGCCACTCGATCAGTATCAGCAGCAGAGATTGGTGCAGCTGGATCTGCTAGATGAAAAAAGGCTCAAGGCAGCAGAGCACGCTCAAGCTTATCAACAGAGGATAGCTCGACACTATGCCAAGTCTGTCATTGAGAGAAAATTTCGAGTTAACGATTTGGTACTCAGATCGACAGCTCATCTCAAGCATCGACCACGGGGCAAGTGGTCACCCAATTGGGAAGGCCCTTATGTGGTTAAGGAAGCACTTCCTCGCAATTCATATCGTCTAATCAATGCAGATGGAGTGGAAATGCCAGCTCCCATCAATGCTCTGCATTTGAAGAAGTTTTACACCTGAAATGTTCATTCTAAAGACTTTGTATTATTCAAAAGAGCCATTTCAATAAAATAATGATCTTCTATCAATTCTCACATTCTTCTCCATGATACTGGGGCATTTTTATTTCATTTTTATAATCGTCTTCTTCCATCATATGCAGGCAGGATTAGACGAAAGCTCTTTTCCTCAAATTTTGTTAAATCTTAATTAGTCTTGTGGTCTTTATTTTTCGTTTCATTTAATTCATTTTGGTTTGATCAGATTTACATCAAGCTAATGCTCATCCCTGTCAAGTTTTAACAAAATTTTCAATCTTATTAAAATTTCATCTACCTTTATCTTTAAAATGCACCCTTTCAGGTTAAGGGATAAACCTGATGCCTCCTTTCAATGAGGTATTCTTTTTTATTATTTCCCCCGTTCAGGATAATGGGATAAATCCTGAATTATCTTCTAAAAACTCATTTTGAAAATCTAGCTCATCTTCAAAACCCAGCTCTCGCACTGGTTATTTCTCAAAATTGAGCTCATTTGGAAAATCTGGTTCTCACACCGGTAACCTTCTAAAATCAGTCTTCTGACCAAAGACCTTTCTCCTTCTAAATTCAAGTTCTGACTTAAATCTCCCAAAACTTCATGTATTTTCAAAAGATCCAGCTTTTGCCGGTCATGTATATCCAAAGGATCCAGCATCTCGCTGGTCATGTATTTCCAAAAGATCCAGCATCTCGCTGGTCATGTATTTCCAGAGGATCCAGCATCTCGTTTGTCCTGTATTCTAAAAGATCTAGCTCCCGCTGGTCGTGTATTCCAAAAGATCAAACCCTTAGGGTGCGACTCCTCAATTCTATCATTCCCAAACCTTCAAGATCTTCAATCTTTTAAAATTCTATCAGTTTCCCAACCTTTGGTTACAATATCTTCAAAATCTCATCATTCTCTCAACCCTCGGGTTATAACCTCCCAAATTCAGTCACTTTGCAAATCATCAGATTAAATCCTTCATTTTCAAATCCAGTTTCTATAACTGGTCGGGATTTTTCAAATCCAGTTTTTATAACTGGTCGGAATTTTCAAATCCAGTTTTCATAACTGGTCGGGATTTTCAAATCCAGTTTTATAATTGGTCGGGATTTTCAAATCCAGTTTTTATAACTGGTCGGGATTTTCAAATCCAGTTTTTATAACTGGTCGGGATTTTCAAATCCAGTTTTCATAACTGGTCTGGATTTTTAAATCCAGTTTCTATAACTGGTCGAAATTTTCAAATCCAGTTTTCATAATTGGTCGGGATTACCAAAATCCAGTTTCTCATAAACTGGTCGGGATTTCCAAAACCTAATATATTTCATCAGTCCAGTCTTTCTAAAGTCTGATTTCTTACACCATTTCTTTAAATTACAGCTAAATGTCTCATCAAAATCTATATTGAGTGATTATTTCACAAGAAATTCGTGAAAACTTTTCCAATTTGCTAAAAGCATTAGTTGATTCTAGAAGTCTGACTACACAAAAAGAATTTCTTCAGATTACCTCTACTATTTCCTTCCAAAAAGGTGAAACTTTTTCCGAAAAGAGGTAAAATTCAAACATTTTCCTGTTGATCAACCAAAAGGATGTAAGAAATGTCCTCGATATGATCAATGAAAGAAATCTTCAATGATATTGAAAAACCAGAAGCGAATTGATATTGATCTTAGTTATGGCGCATGTTTTAAAAATGACTTTCTGGCAATCAGGCAGTGGAAATATCCCGAGCTATAAAAAGAATCCACTCAACCCATATCTTCTCATTTTCGTTTAAAAAGTTGCAATCAAATATCCGCAAAAGGGATCTCTCAATTGTCGTCAAGATGAAGGCGAATTAAGCGAGTAGATCCCCGGGGCCAAAGAATATTTGAAACATCTCCAAGATTTCAAGCCCAAATTCCACTTTGATTCCAATTCTTAGAAGCCAATTCCTCTTCATTCCAAGATTTCAAATCAAGTCCCTATTTCGGATCCTAAATCCAAAAATCAACTAAAAACTCTATTTAGAATCCAGAACTTGGATTCAGATTTCATCTTGAAATTCCAACTTTTGCAAATCCCATTTTTCAAATTCCTTTAGATTTCCCACATTCAAAACTTCAAAATTGGAATTCAATTCCATTCCAAATATTCATCCAAGTTCAAACTTCTAAATTCAAAGTCCATTTATGACTTTGAAAATTTCCTTCATTCTCTTTTTATCTCAAGACTTCAAAATCAATTTCCAAATTCCAGATTTATTTTCCCAAGCTCTTGATTATTCTAAAAACTTAGAACTTTAATCTTAAGTTCTAAGTCAGGAATCATTTCTTCACTTTATCAGATTCACTTAGAAATTCTTCAAAATATTTTCAAAAGAGCATACATCTTTGCATTTTGCACAAGCATGATTCTTTGTGCATTTAGGTTTAGGATAAATACTTAGATAATTTCTTAGCAAAGTAAAAGGCATTAATTCGACCCTTGGTTCAATTACCCCTGGTAAAGGCGCCAGGAATGGTCGAACCTCGTATCGACGAGCGGATTCCGTCTCCCAATTTTCTCGTAAATATTTCAAAACGGAGGCGAGTTATTTCAAATATTTTCAAAATTAAGGTCAAGTGAGACTCGCAAAAGAGTTCCTCTCTCTTCTCCCTTCTTTTCTCTTCTCTCTCTTTCTTTCCGTCTTTTATCTTTCTCTCTTCAAAAAGGAGGAAAATAAGAGGTTGGAAAGGAAAAGAGAAGGAAAAGAGAGAATATTACGAAAGGAAAAATTTTGCGATGATCACAATTATAAAGAAGGATTTAAGCATGTGCAAGACAAGTAGATGAGACTGAATCCCAATATGAAGGAAGTTGTCAAGAAAGAAGTAGTCAAGTGGCTAGATGTAGGGATTATGTACCCCATCTCGAATAATCAGCGGGTGAGTCCAGTTCAGGTGATCCCTAAGAAGTCTGGAATCACAATAGTTAAAAATGAGAAGGAGAAGAGTATTCTTTTAAGGACCACGATAGGGTGGCGAGTCTGCATAGATTATAGAAAGCTGAATGTAACAACGATGAAGGACCACTTCCTGTTACCATTCATTGACCAAATCCTTGAGAGACTCACTGTACAAAGGTACTTCTGTTTCCTGAATTACTATTCAGGATACAATCAAGTAGCAGTGCACCCTGATGACTAGAAGAAGATGATATTCACATGTCCCTATGACACCTTTGCTTTTACGCATATGTCATTTGAAATCTTCAATGCTCCTGCTACATTTTAGCGGTGCATGATGGCAATCTTCTCTAATATGGTGGATGATGTTATAGAGATTTTCATGGACGGTTTTTCAGTGAATGACTTTTCTTTTGATGATTGTCCTCAAGAGTGCTCAAACGCTGTATGGAGACAAATCTTGTTCTCAGTTGAGAAAATAGCAACTTTATGGTCTAAAAGGGGATTATGCTCATACATATTGTGTCCAAGAAAGGGATTGAGGTGGACCAAGCTAAGGTGGAGTCGATTTCACGACTGACCCCACCTACTACTATGAGACATGTGCATTCTTTCTTAGGGCATGCAGGCTTTTATCAACAATTTATTAAAGATTTTAGCAAAATCTCTAAATCGTTGTATGCTTCATTGGCCAAAGAGCAACCCTTTGATTTTGAAGAGGAGTGCAAGAAGGCATTTGATGCACTCAAAGATGCTTTGACCACTGCACCAATTTTGAGATCTTTAGATTGGATTCTCCCTTTTGAGATCATGTGCGATGTGTCCGATTATGCCATACGAGCCATTTTAGGGCAGATCATTGATAGAAAACCTTATGTGATTTACTACACGAGCAAGACTCTTTTTGATGCTCAAATGAATTATACTACGATAGAGAAAGAGTTGCTCGTTGTAGTGTTCACATTGGACAAGTTTGGGTCCTATTTACTTGGTTCCAAGGTTGTTATCTATTCTGATCATGTCGCATTGAAATACCTGCTGAGTAAGAAAGACACCAAACCTAGTTTCATTTGGTGGGTCTTGCTACTACAGAAGTTTGATCTCGAGATTTGAGACAAGAAGGGAAACAAGAATATAGTAGCTAACCATCTTTTCGGGCTGATTGCAGATTCCACAATGGATCAGAGACCAATCAACGATTCTTTCGCAGATAAGAAGATTATGGTTGTAGGATCATTGCAATTGCCATGGTTTGCCAATATTGTGAACTATTTGGTGACCAGACAACTATCTACACATTGGGGCAGGAATGATAGAGATCGATTCTTAGTGCAGGTCAAACACTATTACTGGGACGAACCAGAGTTATTCAAGTATTGTGCATACCAAGTGATAAGGAGATGCTTGCCAGAGGAAAAGTATGAGTCCATTCTTACTTTTTGTCATTCTCTGGTTTGTGGAGGGCATTTCAGTAGTAGAAAGACTGCAACCAAGGTTTTGTAGTTTGGATTTTATTGGCCCACCTCCCAGAAGGATGTCATGAGTTTGGTAAACGCGGTGTTCGTTGCTAGCCGTCAGGGAACATGTCCAAGAGGGACTTGATGCACTTGCTCCCTATACTTGTAGTGAAGATTTTTTATGTTTGGGTCATTGATTTTATAGCCATGTTCCTGCCATCGTTCAAAAATGTGTATATTCTTATGGCAGTTGATTATGTTTCTAAGTGGGTCGAGGCCATGGCAACCAATACCAATGATCATAAAGTAGTTCTTAAGTTCATTAAGCACAATATCTTTAGTCGGCTTGGTGTGCCCTGGGCGAAGATTAGTGATGGCAGCAAGCACTTCAAGAATGTGCAGGTTGCCTCTCTTATGAGAAGATACTCTGTGCACCACAAGTTTGCCACCCCTTATCATCTTCAAACCAGTGGACATGTAGAGGCTTCAAATAGAAAAATTAAGAGAATTCTTGAGAAAACAGTTCGACCAGACAAGAAGGATTGGTCTTAGCGCTTTGATAATGCATTATGGGCTTACCAAATTGCTTTTAAGACCCCTATTGGCATGTCGCCTTATCGTTCAGTCTTGGAGAAAGCATGCCACCTCCCTGTCGAGTTGAAATATAGAACATACTGGGAAACCAAAAACTTCAATTTTGATATGACCCAGGCTGGCAAGGAGCGGCGATTGCAGTTGAGTGATGTCATAGAACATAAAAATGATGCATACAAGAGTGCAAAGATCTATAAAGCTTGAACTAAGGCATTTCATGATAAACACTTTGTAAGGAAAATATTCGAGCATGGGCATAAAGTATGGTTCTTTAATTCTCGTCTTCAGCTCTTCCTATGAAAGTTCAAATCAAAATGGGATGATCTGTATGTGGTACATGAGGTCTTTTTGCATGGTACAGTGACCTTGTACAATCCTCGCGAATGAGATACTTTCATGGTCAATGGGTAAAGACTCAAGCTCTACATTTCAGATGGCTCACAGGCAGAAAAGTGAGGTCTTGGATCTTGCCGAGAAGTAGGACTGAGTAGGGACTTTGTATCATAATCATAGATTTGGAATAGACTAGATTGCTTTACGTTCTTTTCGTTGCAGGTTAGTTTTTGAATAAACTTTCATGAATAGTTGCTTTAATCTTTTGTGCTTTTAATGTTTATGAGTTGCAAGTTACATAACAACATGGAACCTTGAAGGGATCAATTCATATGCTAAACCAATAGAAAATCATGTGTCTGCATGTGCATGGTGGTGGGGGATGAACGAGGCACCATTCAACTCATTGGGGTTCTGCAAAGAAACATGTTGTATCTTTCCTTTCTCCCATCTTTCTTTTATGTTTCTTAGGTGTGCATGAATATTTGCAATCTTCCATTGTAGTACACCATTGAGGACAATATCATTCAAGCATGGGGGAGGGTTTGAGACGCACACTCCAATTTTTTTCTATCCATATATCGGTTTTTGGTAAAAACCCATGAAGTTAGGATTTTGAGAAACAAGTTTTAGCCTTATATGAATATTTTTACATGATCTGACAATTTAAAGGATTTTTAAGCCCCGTGAATTTTTTTTTCTGATTCCAATCTAGGACTGGTTATTTATGTGAATTTTAAAGAAAAGATAGGATATGATTGTTAGAGTTCATTTTGAATTGCATGAATGAATATGAATAATTATTTTATGAAAAACTAATCAGTGAAAATATAAAGTGATAAAAAGAAAAGAGCACAATGTGTAGTTTGTCTTGAAATTTGTAGTTATTCCTTAGTAGTTGGTTTCAAGCACAATGCAAATTGCTTGTGTTCATGGGAATAGGGCAACTGAGAGGCTGAAACTTCTTTGTCTAGTCAACACTTGTGGCCTGGTGGGTTCAAGCAAGTAAGCCCAAGGGTTGTTCTACACTTGGTGAACTAAAGTCGTCTGGTGTGGGAGTCACTGACCCAACACTCGTTATATGGACCCATTAAAAAGCCTAAGAGGTGTAGGCATTGCACATGACAGAAAGAAAACTATGTATAAGTATGAAAATCTAGAGCTTAGTGACTCGAGTGATTAAGTCTGAGCGATACTTTGTATCTGGTGTCCTAAGGTCATCTGGCCAGGGAGTCATTGACCCAAAGCTCGCTACATGGGTTGCGAAAGCTTGAAAATTGACAGTGCTTGAATTAAAAATAAAAATCTTAATGAAAATTTATTTCTTAGAAAGAATTTTGAAAAGTGTTCAAAAAACATACATGTGAAGATCAATGGGCAATAATATGAATGCGTTTGATTTTCTGAGGGAAAAACATAGATAATTGCAAACTCTAGAAAGGTAGAAGAAAAATCTTTATCACTGTGGAGGCGTGTTAGAGTCTAAACACGTTATAAGAATGCATTTTCACAAAATATATGTTCAAACTCCTCTTGAATGCCTAATGTTTTTTATAAAAGACTGTATATATTCATGACAAAGATGTTTGTGAGTAGCATCACTGTAAACCCTCGTGAGACCAAACTCGCCCACTAAGGTAACCCTAGGGTTTAAAGGGCTTGTTGCATATACTAAATACAATCGTGATTCCTATGAAATTGAGTTAGGCTAACTAGTACTTGTACTTGTATTTTTTTTTTGAATTTATGAATTGCTATTTCCAGCTTCTTAGCGTTTCTAGTAAGAGGTTGCTTAGGATTGGTTTGCTTAGGGACTGACAAACAAGAAAACATGAGGGCATTTGATAATGCATGAAATGCATATTATTTTATCATACATTCATGCATTTATATGTGGTTTTATGGCTTAAGTATCTATGTTTGTGATGTTTTAGGTGTAAAGAGGCTTCGGTTCGAATTTCTATTGAAATCAAGTTAAAATGAGAGAGATAGAGCTATTTCAAGGTCATGAAAATAGTTTTCAAAGTGATTTGGATCAGATCTAACCCAAAGTCTTCACCATGGACCTTGGATAAGATCCATAATGGAACCCATCTAAGATCCAAAGATTTAAGGTCAGAAAAGACCGAATCACCCTCAAAGATGGCGCCTGGAGGTAAGTTATAAATTTTAATAATTTAAAGGTGATTCTTGAAAATAGCTTGAACTAAGGGCTATTTTAGGAAATAGGGTAAATTTTTCATATAAAAGGAAAGCTACAACAATCCTAAACTCATCCAACAACCTTTGAAGTTGTGCCTTTCTTCTCCCGTCTTCTTCTTCACGTTTTCTTCTTCCTCTTCTTCTTCTTCTTCTCATGTTTCTCTTCTTGTTTTATTTGTGATTCTCATGTAAATCTTCGTATTCTTTACATTCTCTCTATTCTTATTGCTATATTTTGTGTCTAATCGCTGCAGGCATACTTTTTTAGAGCTTCAAATTGGATTTGGCATGAAAATGCCAATTACCTTCATTGATCGGCAGTCAAGAATCCCATATAGCAACCACTGACCATCTGTTCTTCTCCATCGATCTCACGCTTTATAGATACGACTCCAAAACATGTGCAGCAAGAGGATATCGACGTGCAACAAGGGAAAGAATGCAGGTATGTGTTTTCGAGAAAGGTGGACTATACTCTTCTTCCTAAAATTCGACGGACTGCCCTTGACGTAAGTCTTCTCACCCATTGCTTGTAGTTAGTCATAGAATATATTTAATTTGATTAGATGTATAGTTTATTGCTAATTTTTTAAATCAATTTATTAATTAAATTGTTTTCTTATATTTTAGAAATGCTATTTAGATTAGATTAATTAGAATTAGATAACTTAGACTTACTTGAATAGCGTCAATCAGTATAGCATGTCCTACGATTTTAGCGTGTCTTAGTTAATTTTGATTGTTTACTATTTTTAGTTCAATATTAGTAAGATTACATTTATTTTCTTCTTGTTGTTAACATTAGATTCCGTTTTCATCCATGTTTTTAGGATTAAATTAGTCAATTTTAGCTGAGTGTTTGCTTGAGTTAGCGGTAGATAGGGATGGTAGTGGACCGGGGGAAAGCAGGGCCCCGCCTCGCCTCGTTTGGACCGGGGATGAAGGGTATGAAACGGGGATGGAGGCGGGGATGAAGGTTAAAATCCATCCCCGTCTGGGGGTGGAGGCGGGGATGGACGTGCACTTTTCCCTGCCCCGCCCCGACCACTTTTCCCCGCAATATCCCCGCCCAGCCTCGCCTCATCCCTATTTGAACCAGGGATGGAGGACATGAAACAGAGATGGAGGATAAAATCCATTCCCCGCCGGGGATGGAGGCGGGGGTGGAGGATAAAATCTTGAGGTGGGGCGGAGGTGGAGACCTTGTCCCCCACCCCGCCCAGCCCCACTGCCATCCCTAGCGGTAGATTATTTAGTGTGCACTTTGGTTTTTTCATATATTTTTAATTAATTTCCAGCATTGCATCATTATGTTAGTGATTATTTTTTAGTTTAGAATTGATTTTAGAAGAGTCTTCATTCTGATTAGTATTTAATTAGATTGATTTGAATTGTTTTAATTAATTTTTAATTGCATTTATCATTAGAATTAGAAACAGGCAAAGTGAATTTTGTATCTTGGTGCATCATTTCTTGTAAATTTTTGTAGAGTTTTGTTCAGGGACAAGGCAGACATGTAACTAGAGGACATTGGCAAGGTCTATGCCAAATTTGAGAAAATTTTGATCTGTTTTGACCTTAGCCATCCTCGGTCCAAAGTTAACAGGTCCTGCCGAATTCGGGCTTTCTTTATTTACAAATTGGGTAGAATAGTTTAGTTTTATTTTATTGTTTTTGGGTGTTGCTTCGTGTTATTCAATATATCAGTGTTAGTTAGGTTTGGTATGTGTGTGGGTGCGTTGATTTTCGTCAAGAAAAATAAAGGTGTTTTTATTTAGTTTTCGTTTTAGCGGTGATCATTAGCATAATCTTTTTATGTTGACCGCTAGTACAATCTTATTGTTTTTGTTTTTGTTTTTGTTTTTTAGTAGTGTTAAATTAGATAGATTTATCATTGATTAATTGATTAGTTATGGATTTTTTTTAATTTATTCTTAAATTTAGTTAGATTTAATTTCTGTGAGGTTTTAATTGTTAGTTCCGCAGGTTTTTTATTACTTTGATAATAGTCTTGTTAGTATAGGTATAGTTGTGTATTTTGTTTTGCAGGTATTTTCTCTTAGAGGTTGATTCTTTGGAGAGGAGAATATCAATCATTACCTCTTTAATTGAGCCATAAGAGAGAAAGTCCCGAGCTTATTATAGGATTTGCTTTCATTTTAATCATGTTTACTTTTGTCGCATTGTAATTGAAGAGATAGTGTAATTTTTTTATTTTCTTTTGAAATATTAATAAAGTGAGTTTTTTAAGTGAAATAGTATGCCTTATCTCCCTTTCCTTGAGGAGATGATTCGATTTTCCATTCTACATGTGTGCAAGGACTGATTTTAAATGTATTATTTGTTGTGCAGATCTTATTTTCATGTTTGTGATTGAGCCTATTTTATTAATTCAAACAAGTACTTAAAGGGCCAAACACAAACCTAACTACAAGCAGTTAAGCTTATTTCTCAACCCTAATAAGTGGGTTCATTGAAACAAAACCCAAGTTTGATGAAAAAGAGGGCAGATCAAGTGATATTGATAAAATTCATACCATGTATATACTTTCATAAAGATACCAATGAATTAAATTGATTGAATATGCACATTTAATCAATCTTTTTCGTAATGTAATTTCTTTATAAGATGTAACATTTAGGTGTCATAGGAAAAATATTGCCTGATAACATTATTGTTTGTACGCAGAAATATTTACAGAAATGTGAATGGTACTCATTTCTAATGTAGTATTGTGTTTCTTAAAGATGATACATGTTTCTCAAGTAATTGCGATGAGTTTTTATAAATATTTGTTCCTTCTATTGACTTCTATTCATGGTTTGTAAAAGTAGTTTCATATAGTACCGGTACACCCACAATAGTGAAATTATGGATTGGTCCATTAGATGCTATGACACAAGGACACGTGGACATGAAGATGCATGACATGGGCTCGACTTGCGAGTTCAATTTTTTTTGGGAAATAAGATATGATGGCATTTTTTATTTTTTAATCAATAAAAAATTATTTTTGTAATTTTTATTGAAATAAAACTTTAAATATTAAAAATAATACAATATTATTAAATATTATCCATACATGTCTGAGTCCGTGTCTGTGTCAACTTGTGTCTGCATGACACACCACCAAAATGGTGCATCCCTGTGACATAGATTATTATAACGCATGAACCAAAACAAATAGGAAAACAAGGGAAAGAGAATGGTTATTAACTTGGGAAGTACGTCTTTTTTAATCACATTTTTTGATACAAAATAACGACAAGACCCTACAACTCACATATTTGTCAACCATTTTTTCGAAACAAAATAACTGGGGACAAGTCTTTACAACTCAATTCTTTGTTAATCATTTGAGAGGTAAACCAAGCCTTCATCTTATGGACCCATTAGAAAGCCTAAGAGGTATAGGCATTGCACATGATAGGAAGAAAACTATGTATAACTATGAGAATCTTGAGCTTAGTTACTCGAGTGATTAATTCTGAGGGATACTTTGTACCTGGTGTCCTAAGGTTGTCTGGCCTGAGAGTCACCGACCCAAAGCTCGCTACATGGGTTGCAAAAGCTTGAAAATTGGCATAGTGCTTGAATTAAAAAAAAAGCTTAATAAAAATTAATTTCTTAGAAAGAATTTTGAAAATTGCTCAAAGAACATATATGTGAAGATCGATGGGCAATAATATGAATGTGTTTGATTTTCTGAGGAAAAAACGTAGATAATTTCAAACTCTAGAAAGGTAGAAGAAAAATCTTTATCACTGTGGAGGCGTGTTAGAGTCTAAACATGTTATGAGAATGCATTTGCACAAAATATATGTTCAAACTCGTCTTGAATGCCTAATGCTTTTTAGAAAAGACTGTATATATTCAAGACAAATATGTTTGCGAGTAGCATCACTGTAAACCCTCGTGAGACCAAACTCGCCCACTAAGGTAACCCTAGGGTTTAAAGGGTTTGTTGCATATACTAAATACAATTGTGATTTCTATGAAAGCGTGTTAGGCTAACTAGTACTTATACTTGTATTGCTTTCGAATTTATGCATTGCTATTTCCTGTTTCTTAGCATATCTAGTTAGAGGTTGCATAGAATTGGTTTGCTCAGGGACTGGTAAACAAGCAAGCATGAGGGCATTTGATAATGCATGAAATGCGTATCATTTTATTATACATTCATTCATTTATATGTGATTTTATGACTTAAGTATCTATGTTTGTGATGTTTTAGGTTCAAAGCGACTTTAGTTCGAATTTCGCTTGAAATCAAGTTAAAATTAGAGAGATAGAGCTATTTCAAGGTCATGAAAACATTTTTCGATGAGATTTGGATCTAGATCTGACCCAAAGCCTTCACCATGGACTTTGGATAAGATCCATACTCGAACTTATCTAGGATTCAAAGATCCAAGGTGAGAAAAGACTGAATCACCCTCAAAGATGGCGCCTGAAGGTAAGTTATAAATTTTAATAATTTGAAGATGATTATTGAAAATAGCTTGAACTAGGCAGTTTTAGGAAATAGGGTAAAATTTTCATATAAAAAGAAAGTTACAACAACCCTAAACTCGTCCACCAGCCTTGGAAGTTGTGCCTTTCTTCTCCCATCTTCTTCATGTTTTCTTCTTCTTCTTCTTTTTCAAGTGTTTATCTTCTTATTTTCTTTTTCTTTTTCATTTTTCTTCATGATTCTCTTATAACTTTTTGTGTTGACCGTTAGTGTAATCTTTTTGTTTTTGTTTTTGAGTAGTGTTAAATTAGATAGATTTATCATTGATTAATTGATTAGTTATTGATTTTCTTTAAGTTGTTCTCGAATTTAGTTAGATTTAATTTATGTGAGTTTTTAATTGTTAGTCCTGCGGATTTTTTATTATTTTGATAATAGTCTTGTTAGTATAGGTATAGTTGTGTATTTTGTTGTGCAGGTATTTTCTCTTAGAGGTTGCTTCTTTGGATAGGAGGATATCTATCATTACATCTTTAATTGAGCCTTAAGAGAGAAAGTCCTAAGCTTAGTATAAAATTTGCCTTTATTTTAATCGTGTTTACTTTTGTTGCATTGTAATTGAAGAGATAATGTAATTCTGTTATTTTCTTTTGAAATATTAATAAAGTGAGTTTTTTATGTGAAATAGTATGCCTTATCTCTCATTCCCTGAGGAGACGATTCGACTTTCCATTCTACATGAGTACAAGAACTGCTTTTAAATTTATTATTTGGTGTGCAATTCTTATTTTCTTGTTTCTGGTTGAGCCAATTTTATTAATTTAAACAAGTACTTAACTGGCGAAACACAAACCTTGCTACAAGCAGTTCAACTTATTTCTCAACCCTAATAAGTGGGTTCATTGAAACTGAACCCAAGTTTGATGAAAAGGAGGGCATGCAGATCAAGTGATATTGATAAAATTCATGCCATGTATATACTTTCATAAAGATACAAATGAATTAAAATGATTGAAGATGCACATTTAATCAATCTTTTTCGTAATGTAATTTCTTTATAAATAGTGACAGAAATGAGAATGGTACTCATTTCTAATATAATATTGTGTTTCTTAAAGATGGTACATGTTTCTTAAGTAATTGGGATGAGTTTTTTAAATACTTGATGCTTCGGTTCATGGTTTGTAAAAGTAGTTTCATATAGTACACCGACACCGGTGAAATTATGGATTGGTCCATTAGATGCTATGATACAAAGACACGTGGACATGAAGATGCATGACACAGGTTTGACTTGAGAGTTCAAATTTTTTTTTGGAAAATAGGATATGATAGCATTTTTTATTTTTACAACAAACAACAACAACAACAACAACAACAACTACGCCTTCATCCCAAAACAATTGGGGTCGGCGATATGAACCAACAAAGAAAATCATTATGGGTCTTCCACATGAATTCTTCTCCTCCATTCATTTCTATCCAATGCCATGTCCTCGGTGTGGTTCAAAGCATTCATATCCTTTCTTATCACCTCCATCCATGTCTTCCTAGGGCTACCCCGACCTCTTTTAACTAATATATTTTCCCATTTCTCCATCCTTCTAACTGGAGCATCATTAGGCCTACGTCGAATATGTCCAAACCACCGTAAACTATTCTCTCTCATCTTATTTTCAATGGGTGCAACGCCTACCTTCTTACATATCTCCTTGTTCTGAATCTTATCTTTTATTGTATTTCCACACATCCATCTCAGCATACGCATCTCAGCTACACTCATTTTTTTAATATGATGTCTCTTGGCAGCCCAACATTCCGTACTATATAGTAAAGCGGGCCTAATAGTCGTCCTATAAAACTTTTCCTTCAACCGCAATGGCATTCTACGATCGCACAACACTCCAGTTGCACTCTTCTATTTCATCCACCCAACCTTTATTCTATGATTTACATCTCCATCAATTTCTCCATACTTTTGAATGATAGATCCCAAATATTTGAAAGAATCATCCACCGGTATTTCGTGCTCACCAAGCTTCACTACACTCCCATCACTACTTCGTTGCTTACTAAATCGACATTCCATGTATTTTGTCTTACTCTTACTCAACTTAAAACCTCTTGCTTCCAATGTCTGTCTCCATAATTCTAACTTAGCATTAACCCCAGCTCTAGACTCATCAATCAAAACAATATCATCAGCAAACAACATACACCACGACACATTTTCTTGAATTGATCTCGTAAGCTCATCCATCACTATAGCAAATAGGAAAGGGCTTAAAGCAGATCCTTGATGTAACCCAACCATTATAGGAAAATTGGTTGTCACCCCTCCACAAGTGCGGACATTGGTTACTACTCCTTCATACATATCTTTAATTATACTAATGTACTTGAGAGAAACACCTTTCTTCATCATTGTCCACCAGAGAACGTCCCTAGGTACTCTATCATAAGCCTTCTCCAAATCAATAAAAACCATATGCAAATCTTTGTTCCTCTCTCTATTTCTCTCAATAAGTTGTCTAAGAAGATGTATAGCTTCCATAGTTGATCTTTCAGGCATAAAACCAAATTGATTCTCCGATATCATGACAATCTTCCTCAACCTAGACTCAATCACCCTCTTCCAAAGTTTCATAGTATGACTCATGAGTTTTATACCACGATAGTTTGTGCAATCTTGTATATCACCCTTATTCTTATATAGAGGCACCAAAGTACTCTTCCTCCACTCATTAGGCATCTTATTTGTCTGCCAAATCTTGTTAAAAAGATTTGTCATCCATTCTAAATTTTTCTCTCTCAAGCATTTCCAAGTCTCGATAGGTATACCATCTGGGCCAACTGCCCTTCTTGATTTCATTTTCTTCAAAGCCTCTGCAATTTCTTTCTTTTGAATCTTGCGCATGAAGTCACGATTCATCTCATGAAAAGGAATTGAAAAGTATCCAAGATCCTGAGCATGACTTTCACTAAATAGCTTATCAAAATAATCTTTCCATCTCTCCTTAATCTCCTCATCTTTGACTAAAACCCTTTGCGTTTCATCTTTGATACATTTAACCATACCCAGATCCCTCGATTTCCTATCTCTCATCTTTGCAAGCCTATAAATATCCTTCTCACCCTCTTTAGTATCCAACTTGTCATAAACCTCCTTATATACCTTATCCCTCGCGTTCCGAACTACTTTTTTAGCTTCCTTCTTTGCTATCATATACTTCTCCAAATTCTCATTATCACGATTTTTACTTAGATTTCTATAACACTCTCTTTTAACCTTAATAGCTAATTTGACATCCTCGTTCCACCACGATGTATCCTTACCTAGCGGTGCACCGCCTTTAGACTCACCCAATACCTCCTTAGCCACCTTTCTCATGCCACCCGCTATCTTATTCCACATAGATTCTGAATCCTCGTCGAGACACCAATCAACTTTCTTAACTACCCGCTCTACAAACATTCCTTGTTTAGCTTCTTTCAGTGCCCACCACTTAATTCTAGGATCTATCATATGTCTATCCCTTTTGCGGTATTGTCTAATTCTAAGATCTAAAATTAAGACTCTATGTTGTGTAGCTACACTTTGTCCCGGTATAACCTTACAATCGATGCAACAACCCCTATCTCTCTTTCTAAGTAGGAAAAAATCTATCTGACTCGTATTAACCCCACTTTTAAATGTTACTAGGTGAGACTCCCTCTTCCTAAACCAAGTGTTTGCTAAGATCATATCATAGGACAAACCAAAATCTAAAATCCTTTCTCCACTTTCGTTTCTTTCTCCTATACCATAGCCTCCATGGATACTCTCAAATCCATCCCTACTAATGCCTACATGCCCATTAAGGTCACGACTGATGAAAAGCCTTTCTCCATAAGATATCCCTTGTACTACTCCATCTAAATCTTCCCAAAATTGATGCTTAATGGAATCATCTAAACCTACTTGAGGTGCATAAACACTAATAATATTAATAATATTCGTACCTAATACTAATTTAATAAGTAAAATCCTATCACCCTTCCTACGGACCTCAACTACATTATCTATAAACTCACGACTCATAACAATCCCTACTCCATTCCTATTCCTATTTATTCCTGTATACCAAATCTTATATCCCCAAGGTTCTATCACTTTTGCTTTCTCACCTACCCATTTGGTCTCTTGTAGACATAAAATATCAATTTTTCTCCTACACATAACATCCACTAACTCTACCAACTTACCAGTTAAAGATCCTATGTTCCAAGTGGCTAACCTAATCAATAAAAAATTATTTTTGTATTTTTTTTTGAAATAAAACATTAAATATTAAAAATAATACAATATTATTAAATATTATTCATACATGTCCATGTCCACTTGTGTCAGGAGGACACACCACCAAAATGGCGTGTCCCTGTGACACATATTATTATAACGCATGAACCAAAACAAAAAGGAAAACAAGGGAAAGAGAATGGTTGTTGACTTGGGAAGTACATATTTTTCAATCACTTTTTTCGATACAAAATAGCGACAAGCCTCAACAACTCACATATTTTTCAACCATTTTTTTGAAACAAAATAATTGGGGACAAGTCCCTACAACTCACTTCTTTTTCAATCATTTGAGAGGTAAATCAAGCCTTCATCTTATGGTAATAGCCAAGAAATAACTTGCTTGACTATTGTATATGCTTTTGAATTATAAAATTTGTTTGGTATCAATTTTAATTATAAAAAAAAAAAACTTTTTTTTCAAATGACCTTATAATGAAAAATCATCGTTTCTTTACATATTTTTCTTTAAAATTTTAGATATTACATATGATCACATTCTAAATTTTACCCATCGAAAATATATCTTATTTATCACAAAGTATGGATCTAAACACTAATTAGGATTTTAATCTTATTATATATTTGACGTAAGCAAGGAGTCATGGACCATCCATCTTGGGGGATAAGCTGCCTTACGTCAACATAAATATAAGGGTCGTGGTAGAATAAATTTCAATTCAAAATAACAATTAATTAGGAGACTGATGGTGTTTGTGAGAGATTTCTCATTAAGTGGTGGTTGTCACAGGCCGACCTATTAGACATTATTAGGTGCGCTGATGAAAGAGGGTACCAGTGTTTGGAAACTGATGTGTATGCATTGTTTCGATGCAAATGGATGTAGTCATGCGCAGTGGGTATTGTGAGACAACATTTTTGGCACAACCAGTCAATGCATATGATAAAGGACACTTGATGTTTAGGTAGATGATTGGCATTTGACTGTAGATATATATGTGTACATTGTCTAGCGTTGCGAGGGTCAAAATGAAGGAGCAAGGGTAGTATGAAGTACCATTAAAGGAAAATGCATCGAGGGTAGTATTAGAAGGTATGCGTTGGGCTATTAGTGACATGCGGTGGTAACATGTCATGCGATGGACAACGGTGTCGGCATTTATGTGATGGTGTGTGTGATGACACATGACATAGTAGCGGGTGGTATGCATTGGGCATTTAGTGACATTCTGTAGTAGCATGTCATGCGATGACAACCATATCAACATTTGTGTACGTGCATGTGTGGGGGTGACACAGACCTGGTGAGTTGCTCTACATTGTGTTGGTTAAGTACCTTTCAACTCTGGATAAGAGCATATTATACGTACATACATACGAGAGTACGTGTGAGTTATCTTCTAAATGAGAGACTTTTTTTGCTGAGAGTTTTTTTAAAAAGTACACTTTTTACTAGGAAACCTACCAAGAGAATTTATTTTTACACTCTACACCACCATTCTCACAACCACCCACCATCCTCCTCCTCTAATTTTTTCACTCTTTTTTTTCACGCTATAAATACAAGTGAAAAACTTTCTTTTGAAAAAATTCTCATATAAAAAACTCATAAACAAAACTTTCTTTTACTACGAGTTTTTATCTCCTCCAAACGTGCCCTTATTATATATGCCCAAGTTTTTGGAGCTGTTGTTGGGGAACGGTGTAGATAAGGTCGAATTCATTACTCACTTTATTGATATTTTTTTAGTTCATAAATATAAGCTTTAACTTTGTTAGTAAATATAGGTACATGAACTTTTGCATTGTCATATTTAAGATTATTTGCTTAGAATAGTTAATGCACTCATACCTGACACGAATGTTAGTGTATGCAAGGATGTAGATCTTTGGGCTTCTCGTTGCATCCTTTTGTCAAAGATTTTGAAAGACTATTTCGTTCTTCTCAAGGTTAAAGCGAAATGGATGATCAAATGGAGCCTATTGAACCTACATGCCCTTTGAGGGAGTACTTTCTACCCACAGAGTACACCCAGGCATCATGCATCAAGAGACCTAATGTAGGGGTGCCACATTACAAGATTAAGAGCAATGTTATTCAGATGTTACCTTCCCTTTATGGCCTTAGTCAAGAGGATCCCTACAGGCATTTAGACAAGTTCCTCGAGGTGTGCTCAACTCTAAAAATCTAAAATTTTGGGGATGGTGCCTTAAAATTGACCCCATTCTCATTCTCGTTGAAGGCCAAGGCCAAGTATTGGCTTAAGTTCTTAGATACCATAGAAATAGGATCTTGAGATTAAATGCCAAAGGAGTTCCTCGAGAAGTATTTCCCGATAGGTCATACTAATTAGTTTAGATGAGTCATCACGAGCTTCATAGAGTTTGTTGGTGAACAATTTCCCGAAACCTGGGAGAGAATGAAAGAACTTCTTAGGAAATGTTTCCACCACCAGGTGCCAAAATGACAACTGGTTCAATGCTTTTATGATGGTCTATTTGAACGGAATCGTCAGACAATCGACACTGTGTGTGGGGGTACTTTCATATTAAAGAGTGAGGATGAGGTATGTCATATGTTTGATACCTTGAGTGAGAATTCGTTACATCATGCCTCCACTTCACGGGCCGAGAGAGCCACACTAGGGATTGTGAAAAAAGGTGGTGGTCTTGAGGTATGTACAACAACTGAGTTGCACAACAAAGTGGACTTGCGCACTCAGAAACTGAATCGACTTCTTGCTAGTCCATCACATACTCATATGGTGTGCACTCTATGCGCTAGCCCGACACATGTTGTTGATGAGTGTCCTTTGGCATCTCAGTACCCTGAATTTATCCAAGAACAAGTTCTCGATGCTCAGGGGTTTGCCAAACCCGTGAACAACCTGTTTTCTGCTATTTATAATCCGGGTTGGTGAAACCATCTAAATTTCTTGTGAAAGAATCCACAAGCTTCGCTCTCTATCCCTGCAACATTGCAGGTTAGGCCTAATGCTTTCACTCAAACCTATTAGAGGCCAAGCTATCCCAAACCCTCTCCTATGTTTTCCACATCAGCTCCGTAAAAGACCATCCAACAGTTGTTCTTTGAGGAGAGACTTCTTCATGCATTTAAGGAGGTGAAAACTTCCAATCAAACTGCATTTTAAAAGTGCAACCAAGTGCTAAACTTCCACACGCAGTCCATAGATAAATTAGAGACACAGACGGGATAGTTAGCAGAAGCATTGACATAGAGGAATGATGTTAGTTTACTGAGCTAACATGTAGTAAACCCCAAGGGCAATGATGCTATATCTTCTATCCTGTGTATAACATATCCTCACCAGCAGCAGGCTAAGGCAGTTATGACCCTTAGGAGTGGACAGGACTACTAATCAGTTTTGAGACAGATGACAGATGAGACAGGCAAGACCATGCCTTCTACTTTTACTCAATCGTCTACCCGTGGTAAAGGCAATGATAAAGGTGAGTCTCCTCATAAAAAAGAGGATTCTCTAATGTATGTCCCGAAACAACCCTATCCCAAAAACTTAGAGTCCTCAGGAGTCATTAGAAACCAAAGAGGTTAAGATGTAAGAAATGCTCAAAATTTTCAATTAATTGCAAATCAACCTTCTTCTGCTTGATGCCATTCAGCAAATGCCTGTCTACGCCAAGTTTATGAAGAAACTATGCACGAAGAAGCACAAATCAAGAGGCAAGATTCCTACCAAGGTCTTTCTGATAGAGTGAGTTTGGTGCTTCAGCACCAAACTCTACCTAAACTCAACAACCCTGTTGCTCCTATTATCTCATGTGTTATAGGAAATATCCAGATTGAGCAAGCGTTGTTAGATCTTGGGGCAAGTGTAAATATCTTTCTAGGGTATTTCTATGATTCATTTATATTAGGAGAGATGAAGTTGACTCCTATGACCCCTACAATTGGCAGATCACTCTATCAATGTTACACGAGGAATCCTTGAGGACGTGCTAGTCAAGGTAGATGAGTTCTATTTTACAATCAACTTCATTATCTTGGATATGGAAGGTGTAGATAGCCTACACCAGACTCTTATCATTTTTGCCTGACCATTCTTGGCAACAGCTAATGCATGTATCAATTGTCATACCAGAGCGATGAATATTTCATTTGGCAGCAAAAAAGTAAGATTGAATATCTTTAATGCTTCCATGGGACCCGCTAGAGATGAGTCTTGCTTCTAGGTGAATATTGTTTAGAATTTGATGGAAGAAGACTCTGACTTGTTGTTCACTAAAGATCCACTAGAAGCGTATTGTATAGTTGGAGATAGCCTAGATAGGGAGTCCTCAAATGTGTTGTCGATAGTTTTCAGTACCCTTCCTTAGAGAGGAGGATTCAAGCCTCTCCCCACTTTAGCTAAGATGTCGGCTAAGTCTTTTAAAAAATATCCCCTAGAGCTTGAGTTGAAGTTCTTACTGACTTCACTCAAATATGCATATCTCAGAGACAACTTTACGTTGCCCGTGATCATCTGTGCAAACCTCACAAAGGATCAAAAGATTAGATTGACTAAGGTTTTGCACGAGCACAATGCAACAATAGGTTGGGCGGTGATAGATCTTAGAGGGATAGATCCTTCCTTTTGAATGCACAAAATCTATGTGAAGAAGGATTTAAGTTTGTGCAAGACAGGTAGATGAGACTGAATCCCAATATAAAGGAAGTTGTCAAGAAAGAAGTGGTCAAGTGGCTAGATATAGGGATAATTTACCCCATCTCGGATAATCCGCGGGTGAGTCCAGTTCAGGTGATCCCTAAGAAGTCTGGAATCACAGTAGTTAAAAATGAGAAGGAGAAGAGTATTCTTATGAGGAACACGACAGGATGGCGAGTCTGCATAGACTATAGAAAGCTGAATATAACAACGAGGAAGGACCACTTCCCGTTACCATTCATCGACCAAATCCTTGAGAGACTCATTGTACAAAGGTACTTCTGTTTCCTGAATTACTATTAAGGATACAATCAAGTAGCAGTGCACCCTAATGACCTGGAGAAGATGATATTCACATGTCCCTATGACACATTTGCTTTTTGGCATATGTCGTTTGGGATCTTCAATGCCCCGGCTACATTTTAGCGGTGCATGATGGCAATCTTCTCTAATATGGTAGATGATGTTATGGAGATTTTCATGGACAATTTTTCAGTGAATGACTTTTCTTTTGATGATTGTCCTCAAGAGTGCTCAAATGCTGTATGGAGACAAATCTTGTTCTCAGTTGGGAAAAGAGTAACTTTATGGTCCAGGAGGGGATTGTGCTCATACATATTGTGTCCAAGAAAAGGATTGAGGTGGACCAAGCCAAGGTGGAGTCGATCTCACAACTGACTGTGAACACCCCAAATTTTTCAAAAAATCCAAAAATTCCCTTTTTGCCCCTGGCTCCATCTTCTGAATAATCGGGTCAATTTTCAATCAAAATTTTCATTCATTTCTCGGATTCGCTAGAATCAAGATTCAATTTCTCTATCTAACCCAATCTTGGATCCAAATTGGATACCCGGATCCAATTCTGATCTCGAATCTCCTGTTCTTCAAAAAAACAAAAAAAACAATTTCTCCATATTTTCTCAGGGGTTTTTCTCACTTCAGGCTCCGGTCTCAATTTGGGATCTGAATTCTAATGTTTTATCAAAATTCTTGGACCCACATCCATTTCTGAAACTCGATTTCCAAAACTAACCCTACTATTCTCCAAAAACCTCATTTTCAGAAAATATTTAAACTTCAAAACAAATATTTTTTACAAAGAACTTTCAAAAAGTCTTATTTGGGTCCTGTTTCCCTAAAAATCCTTTGAGTTTTTAGAACTCCTCTCAGAAACATGGAAAAAGATTTCAGAAGAAAATAACCTCTTTCATTATTTTGAAAAACATTAAAAACATAAAACCCTCTTTCGAAAACATTGAAAGGAGTCCGGATTTGAAAACAAAAATAGAACGTTAAAAGGGGCCCCGTTGCAAAATTTGTAAGGACTTCTCTCTGAAAACCCGACGTAAGGGATCAGACGGCCACGACGGTTCCTCATGCCTCTTCACTCACGAGCCGCCCTCCGATTCTTCTCCCCCTTTTCTAGATTCTTCCCCTTTTCTTTTAAAAACAACTCCCCTTCTCTATCGAGGGCACCACCTCTTCACCCCCGCACCCCTCATCTTTTCTCCTCTCTACAACCGCTTTCCACCCCTCCATTTCATGTATCCTTCTTTATCACCTTCCTCTTCTTCCCTCTTCTTTTCCCTCTTATTTCCTCTTCTGGTTTTACCCATCGATTGAAGAAATGACCTTCTAGAAGCACACATAAGAAGATTCACTCCTTCAACTTCAATCTCTGTCAATCCAAGAAGAGCAAAGGAGAGAACTGAATTGAATGTTGAAGCACATCTTCGGAGGCACTACGAAAAACAAATATCGGATATAGAGATTATAGAGAAAGAAGATCTTGACTTGAAAAATGCTGATAATGTCGGCCCAGAACCTATCTTGCCTTCAAAAAGATGCTTTGCTTGAAGAGGCTTCACAGAAAAGTGTTGATAATGTCGACCCAGATCCTATCTTGCCTTTAAAAGATGCTTTGCTTGAAGAAGCTTGTAAAAAATGTGATGAGGCCACTCGACTTTGCCCTACTCTTCATGAGGCAGCATCTAACATGTCTCGTAATCCCAGAAGCACAGGTATTTAGCTTTTTTTTCCAAATTACATCATAACTCCAGCATGAATATATGCCAAGTTGGTTCACATATTTCTTCTTATGTCCTCATCTAGTGATACTCAATGGCATTGACATAATACCCTCATATACACTTGTATAAAGTATAGCTTGATATTTAGATATTACATGTGTATCCTTCACTAGGGGTTAAGCTTAAATAGGGGCATTCACATTCTTGGCATATCTTCCATTTTTTTATCTTTTACTAACCTTGTTTTGGAAAAATACACGAAAAATATCATTTTTCTCTATTAGTTCAGGGATTTTTCAAATTTAAATAAAATAGCTAGGTTATGATGAAAATTTACATTCCTTGCACTAGATTAGAATGTATGAGCATGTAAATATCATAGATTATCTGTTTCATATCATTTTCATCTTATTTCTCAAAATCCACAAATGGTAAAACACGAATGACACGTGCACCATTCTAATGAGAGATAATTAATCCTAAGCAAATGACTCACATTGATGGCCATAGTCAAAATGTGGGCAATGCTTAGGATTTTTATCTTTTATGGAATAACACTAGATCCACACTAGATCTCCTTTCAAAAATCATCATATTTTGAAATATTTTCTTTCTTTATTAGAGTTTAATTTAAAATTAACTCAAGATATATATCAATGGCCATAGTCAGGATATATTGAGAGTTAATTTCATTTTAAACTCTATAAAGGCACCAAAATATATTTTATTCTTTACTTGAATTTAAATGTGATTACTATATAATACATTCAATGACCATAGTCAAGAATGTATTATATCTTCAATCTTATTTCAATTCATTTAAAGAATGAGATATGTTTTTCAAAATCAAATTTCAAATTCTTTCATTCATTTCATCATTTAGGATAGAACTACATCATATTTTCAAAATTATTTTCCAAGATCAAGTGATTTTGAGATATATTCTTCAAATATCTTCTTCAACTCTCAGATTAATCTTTAATTCTCATTTGTAAATTCAAAATCTCCTTTCTATTCTCAAATTCTATCTTACTTCGAAAATTCAAAAAACTTCAATTTCAAAGTCCAATTTGACTTTGAAATTTCAGATTCATTTCATATTCAAAGATTCAATTTCAAAGTCCCATTTGACTTTGAAAACTCAAATTCTTTTCTATATTCAAAATTCAATTTCCAATTCAAAACCAAATTCAAAGTTCAATTCAACTTTGAAAATTCAGATTCATTTCCATTTTTAGGATTCGATTTTAAATTCAATTCAATATTCTAGATTGAATTTCAAAGTTTAATTTAAAACTTTAAAATTCCAAATTCATTTTCAGATTCAAGTTCAAATTCAATTTAATTTCAAAGTTCAGTTCAACTTTGAAATTTCCAGGTCCATCACCTGATTTCGAAATTTAGATTTCATTCTCTATCCTTCTTTCCAATTTCAAAAATTGATCTAGGATCTCTTAGATCCAATTTCAGGTTTCATCTAGATTTCCAAAAACCAATTCTATTCTCAAAACCCATCTATATGCCCAAGGCCCAGACCCATCTTCGGATCTCATTTAGGTCTCTGAAATCCAGATCCATCTTCAAATCTCATTTGGATTTCCAAAATTCAGATTCATCTTCTAATTCCATATTTGATTCCAGATTCAACTCTATCTTGGATTCCAGACTTCGAATCCAATTTCATTTAGGATTCCAGATTTCAAATACCAATCTCATCTTGGATTTCAGTCTTCAGATTCAAAATCCATTTTTGGATTTCAGATTTCAAAATCTAATTTCATTCCCAATTCCAGATTCAAATCAAAATCCATTCTAGATTTTGGATCAAAATTTCATTTAGAATCTAGTTCCATATTCTCAAAACCCAATTCCAAATCCCATCTAGATTTCTTAAAATATCATCCACCTTCCATTTTTTATTTCAAACTTTAAATCTAGAATTCCACTTCATTTCTCAAAATTCTATCTTGACTTTATCGATCCATTTTTTTGAAGTCTATGTTCATTTTTTCAAAAACTCCCTTTTTCAAATTTAGGTTCATCTCAATCTTTGATTATTTCAAAACTCAAGATCTATTCTAAATCTTAAAGATAGAAAACCTAACTTTTCTAAGTTCGTCTTCAACTTTCAAAAACCATTTCTTCATTATGTTCTTCATAATTTCAAGATCACTCGGATAAAATTTCCAAAATCTTCTTAAAAGAGCATACATCCCTACATTTTACATTTACACAAGCATGATTCTTTGTGCATTTTTTTTAGACTTAGAATAAATTCTTAGACAATATTTAGGCAAAGCAAAAGGCATAAATTTGATCCTTGGTTTGATTACCCCTGGTAAAGGTGCCAGGAACGATCGAACCTCATACCGATGAGCGAGCCCCGGCTCCCTTTTTCTCGCAAATATTTGAAAATGGAGGCGAGTAATCTTTTAAATCTTTTCAAAATTAAGGTCAAGTGAGACGTTCACAAAAAAATTCCTCTCTCTCTTTCTTTCTTTTCTCTTCTCTCTTATATTCTGTCTTTTATTTTTCCCTTTAAAAAAAGAAAATAGAGGTTAGAAAGGAAAAGAGAAGGAAGAGAGAGAATATCAAGAGAGGAAAAATTTTGCGATGATCATAGAAGTTGGCGACCGTGATGGGACTCGTCTTCGTCCGGTTAAATCTATGCCTTTGCTTTGATTTGATATTATCTAAGTTTTTATTCTACAAATGTCAACTTCAATTCCATGCAAAACTTAGAAGCTGTGAACACCCCAAATTTTTCAAAAATTTATAAATATTCCCCTTTTGTCCCTAACCCCGTTTTTCTGAGAAAATCAAAGCGATTTCAAAGCTAAATTTCAGTCTTTCTTCAGATTTCTAGATTAAATTCCACATTGATATATTCAAATTCAGCTCCGGGTCAGAACTCAGTATTTTAAATCCAAATCTGAGCCCGTTGTCCGATGTCCAAAATAAAATTACAAAAATACCAAAAAAATAGTTTTGAAAGGCTCGGGCGGCTCATCCGACACTCTGTTGGATCCTCAGCCCTATATTTCTCAGTTCGAGGTTGTAAACCTCGAATATTTCTCAAAAATTCGGACATAAATCCACTTTCTGAAGAAATTTCCTCAAAAATAGCTTTTTATTCTCAGAAAAAAAAAATTTCCTTTTGTAAATATTTTACAAAAACACGAAAAAAATTAGTTTTAGATCTTTGATTTCTCGTAAAACTTTAGGATTTTATTCTAAAAATACAAAAAAATTGAGAAACAACACAAAAACCTAAAAAAATCAAGAAAAGCTACAAGAAAACGAGTGACCTTCAAACTTTTTGAAATCTTTTAAAACAATTTTTCTGAAAACCTCATTTCATAACCATTTTTCAAAAGTTCCCTAAAAAGGAAACCTCCTTTTGGAAAAAGCAGAGAATTCCAATAGACTCCTCCCGCGCTCCTCTTTTCTCCTCTCTCCATCGTCGATCTCAAAACTGACTCCTTTGTTCTTCACCCTCAATCTGGAACAACCTCCATTCTCGAAACATCCAGGCTCTCTTTAAGAAGAGCCACCCCTTCTTCTTGAGGAGAGAGAGATTTTCTCTGGGGGATCCATCCATTTTCTATCGTATTCATCCAGTATCGACACTCCATCTCCCTCCCCACTTGATCAAGTTCTTTGCTAATCCGCCGGAGTACCATCTATTGATTCTTCTCATATCCATCATCTAGTTGAGGAACGATCTCCCTTCAGAGTATTTCCTTTGCATCTACCTGAAAGAACTTAAATCCTCTGCAAGAGAAAGATTGCCCATCCGTGAAGAGTTTCGCAATTGGGTGGTTCCGTTCCTTCAGAATCCCTACAAATCCACGATTCGGCTTCCTGTGATAAGGAATCAGGATCGATCCTGCAACAGAGGCCCCACAGAGGTAAAACATTTCTACTCTTCCCCTTTCTTTTCTTGGATTTTATTTTCTGTTTTTCCATCTATTTTCCATTTAAAGCAAAATAATGCGAGGTCGATCTGCTTATGGCAGCATCGGCATGCGTTCTACGATAAAACCTCGGCCCCATTATATGCACCATCGGTGGTATCAAATTGCTTGTGCAATCTCGACCCATCCCCGTGCGACAGCAATGGAATGGCTTAATTCCTACATTTCCTTTTATTTTTCTCTTACTGCTACCGACTTCTATTGTCATTTTCCTTCCATGTCTATATCGAGTGTTGATACGATTCCAATGTGTGTTCAGTTTTATTTTAGTTTGTATATCTTATCTGATTTTCAACCTCTTCTTAATAATGGGTTAGCGTTTTTTAGAATAGAATTCCTGTTGGTTTTAATCATCCGTTGATTTCCGATTTTTTTTCTTTCTTTCTTTTTTTTTATTATCTTGACCATCTGTTAAGCACGATCATCTGTTGATTACCTGGTGATACTGGCTGATTTTCGAATTACTTTCTCCCTGAACCTATCGTTACATAATCATCTGTCGATTACCTGTTGTTAAGCAATAGTAGAAGGATCCTTTCTTAGTCACCTCTGATGATGGTCGACTCAAAGATTTTGTTCGTTGCCCTCGATTCCACAGTAAGACCACAAGCCGAATCATTTTCACTGTGAGAATCAGAGCTATAGACGATATGAGATTCTCCCGCTAAGAGATCCACATCATATATTCTTCTGGTCAATTTTGCTCATATTCATCGAGGTACATGCCCTGCGTCCAATTTTGCTGTATATATTCAGCCCTCTGTTTATAATCGGCCTGTATCAAGACCACTCTGCATTGTGTTTTCTGTTTGTTCTTTACGGTCTTATTCTCCCTGCTTGCTCTCTTTCTTGACATTAGTTGCATTTTTTTTTTCTTTGTTCAATTAAGCTCAAGAGTATTTGGAATGCAAACTATATCTGAGAATGAAATCAAAATGACATTTCTCTTATTTGAGTTGTTGCATTAAGACTCCTTTTTAGCTTATAACAAATCAGCAAGTTGTGTCTCTAATAACGATAGGCTATGGTATGAAGACAAGAGGTATAGTTTTTCCTTCAATATTTATTGCAATGTATGTTTTTTTCATGCCAGGAAGATAACTTTGAATATCCTTATGAGACTCTAAGGTTACCATCTCTTGTTTCAAACGGTAGTATTAATGTTTCGTAAGGTTCTGTCTCTATATTAAAACCTGAATCAGTCGCTGATTGCATTGAGTATAGTACAGTGATCTTAGTGAGTACTTTCAGACATCTGAGAAAACCCACAAGGTATCCCATAATGTGAATTAATGGTTCGAAGGTTGATGAGTTTGGGTTGAAACTCCAGGGGAATGACATGATAAGGCTTCTAGGGCGAACGTACATTTTTTCCTTTGGCACTCTTTTCCCCAGAACAAGCTTTTGAAAAACAAACCCAGTAGCTCAAACAAAGAGTTTGCATAGAATTTTGAAAAGGTGCCTATGGACGCCTTGAATATCAGGTATTCGATATACAGAACTCGGGAATGCATACTCTGGAAATTGTGGCAGGACTATCTTGTCAGAAAACCTAGACTGGTAGTTATATTTTCTGCAACAACGCAAGCATTTTCTTTTTACCAAGTAGAATTTGTTGCCTTTCCTGAACTTGGCGGGAGGCTTGAAAGTCGTTTGATGTTGCTTATAAAATAAAAGGGTGGGAGTTATTGACAAAAGGGTTCTGTATCGTTTCATGGGACCACTAACGTCTAAATCTATCTCAGCAATTGGACCTACTGATCTATCTAGTATCGCCAGGCCTTTGATTATTATTGTTGAAAATCTCGAGGCCAAAGGAAGTCATCTTGCGATATGTTTCCGGTATGACTGAAGAGTTTCACTACCATGGTGGAGAGCTAAGTATCTTGAATTCTGAGCATTTTGTCAAAGATGGAATTGTTTCCCCACCATTCCTGCATTATGTTTGTTGTTTTCATGGAATCAACTCCATCATTATGAAGTCCGGCTTCCCTTAACCAGTAAAGCATATGATTTGCTGAACTGAAATAGGAAGCCTTGTTGGATTGAAATCAAGTTCCCCGATTTACCGAAATATTTATGATTACCGAATGCCTTGTACAGGTCTCTAATCCTCTGTAGAAATTTTGTTTGGCTAAGCTGAAATTGGATACCTCGTTACCTGCAACTCTGCCTCCACCAGCATTATAGTTACCCATTTCCGACCCATTACCATATACCCTCATAGCAGTTAATGAGTTACTGTAACCTCCCAGTAGTCCATAGGCTCCCTACATCTCCAAGACATTAGACATTCTCATACACATATTTTCCTCATTAGGTATATGCATTGCCTTAGGAAAACCCATAGGCATTCCCCACTTCAACAGCCACATTGCAAGTCATCAGCCTGTCAATAGCTGTCATTTCCAGGAAACCTCCATTGCTTGCAGAAAATGGTATCTTGCTCGATCTATCAAATGACTATCCCATCAGAATAAAAAGCTAGGATTAGGATCGGCTGAGTGAGTTTTTTTTTTCCAGCCCTCTTCTCAACCCTTGCGGCTAAATTACCTGAAAGTTTTACATAATCTGCTGAACTGACTAACATTAGTCAGTGCTTTGAAGAGGAGTTTTCGAGGATAAGCTTCTTTTGTCCTAAAATGTGATGCTACCATTAGAGGGTTCCTTAGAGAATCCATCAGTTATGCAAACTATATTCAGATCCCTGAATAACAGCAAAAGTGTTGACAGTGAGCAAACCTATTGCTCTGATATTTCTAAGGAAGATCAAAGTGATCTTAAGCCTTCATAGACACCTTCATGCCATTTATCACATTATCATACATATTTTACCTAGCATCCATAACTCATTGCATCTTCACCTTATGTATAAAGTGCTATCTTTCTTTTTCATGTGTGGCTCCTATTGTATATTAACACTTGATTTTTGCAGGGAATATGTAAAGGGTATGGCTTTCCCTTGAGATTAAGAAATTTTGTAATTTCAATTTCATTCAAAATCTGTAATAGTTAGATACTAATGAGAACTTTATGTTTCCAGCTTAGGTAGAATGAATGAGCATTGTAACCATCATGAATTGCTTGTTTTCATTCATTTTTTCATTTCTTAAATTCTCACAAATGGCAACACGAATGACACGTGCACCGTTTTCATAAAAGGTAATGGATCCTAAGTTGATGATCCATATCAATGGCCATAGTCAGGGTATGGACAAAACTTAGGATTTTCATCTTTTACGAAATAACACTGGATCCACACTGGATCCATTTTCAAAATTCATCATATTTTCTTTAAATATTTTTCCTTTTATCAGAATTTAACTTAAAATTAATTCAAAATATATACCAATGGCCATAGTCAGGGTATATTGAGAGTTAATTTCATTTTAAATCCTATAAAAGCACCAAATGTATTTCATTCTTCACCTGAATTTAAATATAGATTATTATATAATACATTCAATGACCATAGTCAAGGATGTATTATATCTTCAATCTTATTTTAATTCATTTAAAGAATGGAATATCTTTTCAAAATCCAATTTCAAAAATTTAAATTCATTCATCATTTAGGATAGAATTGCATCATATTTTTAAAAATTTCTTTTTCATAAATCCAAGTAATTCTTTCCTTCATTTTTCAGATCAAATCCTATTCATAAATTCAAATTCAATTCTACTTCTCAAAAGGATTCAAGAATTCAATTTCAAAGTCCCATTTGACTTTGAAACTTCAGAATCATCTTGTATTTCAAATTCCAAATTCTGTCTTAAATTAAAAATCCAATTTAACTTTAAAATTCATTTGTATATTCAAGATTCAATTTCTAAAATTCATTTTCCAAGTTCAAATTAAACTTGGAAGTTCTTGATTGATCTTCTGAATTTAAACTCCAAATCCATTTTTAGGATCCATGATTCAACACTCACATTGGATCTCAGACTTCAGATCCAATTCCATTTTAGGATCCAGACTCAACACTTTGGATCTTAGACTTCAGATCCAAATCCATCTTAGGATCCAGAGTTCAATTCTACTTTGGATCTTAGACTTCAGATCCAAATCCATCTTAGGATCCAGAGTTCAATTCTACTTTGGATCTTAGACGTCAGATCCAAATCCATTTTAGGATCCAGAATTCAATCACACTTTGGATCTCAGACTTCAGATCCAAATTCATCTTAGAATCCAGAACCCAATTTTACATCAGATCTCAGATCCCAGATCTTAAATCCATTTTAAGATCCAATTCCATTTCATTTCCAGATTTCAAATCTAAATCCACTTATAGATCATATCTGGGATTCTTAAATTCGTTTCTACATCATTTAGATTTCTCAGATCCATTCTAAATTTAAGATTTCCAACTTCAAAATCTAAATTCAATTCTATCTCAAGTATTCATTTCCTTTTCTAAATTCAAGTTCAAATTCAAAGTCTATCTCAGACTTTGAAACTTCATTTCCTTTCATTTTCAAAGCTTCAAGTCATTCTTTCTCGCTTATTCTCCCAACTCTGATTTACTTCAAAAACTTAGAACTTCTCTGATCTATCTCAAGTTCTAAAGTTAGATTCAACCATTTCTTCACTCCCTTATCAAGTTCATCTCAGGATAACTTGGAAAAATTCAAAATCTCTTTCAAAAGAGCATACATCCTTGCATCGCACAAATATGATTCTTTGTGCATTTAGATCTTTTAGGATGAATTCTTAGATTATATTTAGACAAAGCAAAAGGCATAGATTCGATCCTTGGTTCGATTACCCCTGGTAAAGGCGCCAGGAACGGTCGAACCTCGTACCGACGAGCGAATCCCGTCTCTCTATTTTCCCGCAATATTTTCAAAAACGGAGGCGAGTTAAATTTCTAAATGTTTTCAAATTAAGGTCAAGTGAGACCGCGCAAAATAGTTCCTCTTCTCTCTTTCTTTCTTTTCTCTTCTCTTTCTCTTTTCTTTCTTTTATTCTTCTCCCTTTAAACAAGAGGAAAATAGAGGTTAGAAAAGGAAAAGAGAAGGAAGAGAGAGAAACCACAAGAGAGGAAAAATTTTGCAATGATCACAGGAGCCTAGACTATGTCCTAGCTGACATAATGCATATAGGATTTAAGTATGGTTTGGTAGGACCATATTAAAGAGATTATTCCATGCTCACTTAGAGTTTGGTCTTAAATACAACTCTCCTCAATTCTAGGGATTGAATGCAAACAATGTATGCAAGTGTATGCTTCTCTTGATTTAAATTCTATCTCTTTAGGACTTGCATTAGAGACATCTGATTTCTTGCATGTTGAACATGTTTTTTGAAAACATCCCTACCTATATTGTCCCGGTCTTCACGTTGCTGGGCTGTCTCACTGAACCATAGTTTGGGAGAGAGTCTCACAACTAGACCACTTATTTGGGTTAACACCCTCTACCACGTACTTAAGTGCCATAGTCCGAAGTATATCGGTAGGTGCTCAAGGATGTTGGGAAGTCATTACCTCAGAACCAAAGAATTTTTTTTATGCCACGTACTTCGAGTTTCGACTTGAGTATATCGGCGTATCTTGATCGAAATCAGATGATTTGAACCATAGAGTTAGGATTAAGGTCCTACCAACCTTTTCAAATGTTGCATTTAGAGTCAGCTTTAGGGAGTGTTGTGTGCGCATTCTTGTTTGTATAAATATGATTCTGTGATGTTTATTACCTTATATTTTCTAAAACCCTGTGTATATTATTCAAAATTTTCTCTTTGTTTTCAAAACCCAGGTGTATTTTTCTTTTCTTCTTCTGATTTCTTCAATTCTTTTGATTCTGCCTACAATTCCTCAAAATTTTAAATCTTTTGCCATCTATTTTTCAAACTCTTCATATCTTCCAGTATGTCTTCTGATTCTATTCCAAAAATTCTTTTGCCTTTTCTTTTTATAAAGTCTCTTTTTGTCAAAAGATATCCCTTTTTAACATAACATTCGTTCTTCATATTTTCAAGTTGTTTATTCTCCCTATGGAGTAACAATGCAATTGTCACGAATTCTATGACGACTCAATTCCTGGTAATGGAATATCATTTTTGTCGACCTAATTTCTTCTTTTGTCAAAATTTGTTTCAAAATTCTTTCTTCTAAATATCCCATTTTTTAAAGTTCCCCTATTTTTCTCAAATAGCATTCTTCAAATATTATTTTTCCTTCCCAGTTATACTCGGGTATTTTTTATATATATAAAAATTCATTTTTTAAAAACTTGTTTGCAGGCAGGGTCAAATAAACTCTTTTCTTTTCTCAATTTTTTTTCAATCTTTATCAGTTTTATCAATTTTTTTCATCTTTATCAGTTTTATCAATTTCATTGGTTTTTCATCGATTTTATTTTCTTTTCAATTCTTATTTCAACTACCCTTTCAGGCTAAGGGATAAACCTAATGCCTCTTTCCCATAAGGTATTCATTTATTCTTTTCTTACTGTTATCATCGCAAAATTTTTACTTTTGCGAGTCAAACTGACCTTTGAAAAAGATTTTGAAAATAACTCGCCTCCGTTTTAAAATGCGGGATAATTCGAAGAATGGGACTCGCCTGTCGGTACGAGGTTCAACCGTTTCTGGCGCCTTTACCAGGGGTAATTGAACCAAGAATCAATTGTGTGCTTAGCTCTGCTCAATTTGTCTAAATCGTATTCTATTTCCTAAATGCACAAAGAATCAGGCATGTGCTATGAATTTCTGAAAATGCATATTTGAAAACATGATGTTTGCTTTAAGATTTGAAATACTTGAATTTTTTTTGGAAAAGATAACACTTGGAAAATCGTGAACCATGGTGAGAGAATATTTCTGAGGAAAATGAAAATTGATTTATGAAGAATCCAAAGGTTTTGTAAAAATCGATTTTGAGAAATGTGAAATGACTTTGGAGAAATTTGATTTCTTTGAATTCAAACTTTGAAATTGAATGCATAACTTGAAAAATCAGGATTTTGAACTTAGTAAATGCTTGAAATATCATTGGAAAATCAATGTGTTGGGAAAATCGATTTTTGAATGACTTAGAAAAATTTGAGAAAACTGATTTTTTTAATTTGGAATTTGAACTTGCAAATGAATGAAGTGAATGAATATGGACTTGAAAGACTTGATTTTGAGGAATTGAGGAAATCCTTTTTGTATTTTTGAGAAATGCAGTGCATTTTGAAGTTAGCCTAAGAGTGTAGGCTGAATGTGGCTAATACGAAGATTACAAATCTAGGTATCATTCATATTCTGACTATGGCCATAAATGCAAATTTCACCAAGTTTGTTAACTCCATAAGAGCTAGTGCATGTGTCATTCGTGTAGACCATAGTGGATTTGTAATATGTGCATGAATAATGCATTCATCAGATATTAAAATTTGCAGAATTAATCTATATGCAATGCAAATCCTAATCTAAGCAGAAATTGAAATTCTTATTCCAAAGTTTACATTTAATTTACATCAATAATTGAATTTAAATACATAAAAATAAAGTCTTCAATATCTCTGCAAAACTAGAAAAATTGTTAGTGAAGATATGTTGGCTTTTCTAGATTTATCCAGTAATATCCAGAAATTACTGGATTTTGCTAGACATAAGCCATTTTCCAAATGATTCCCTTATATAAACTTAATACAATATGAAATAAGATGTAATAAATATGAAAATGGAATTTGAAAATTCAAAATTGGGGTCAAAATGACCAAAATACCCCTGATAGCAAGACTATGGCCTTGAAATCAGGGTTTTTAGAAAGATATTTTGTAAAATGCAACTTTTGAAATTCAAATGAGGATAAATTAAACCAAATATGATATGACATGATTAAAATTATGAAAATTAGGGTTTTAGAATTTCGAAATTTAGGTCAAATGACCAAATTACCCCTGATAGCAAGACTATGGCCTTGAAATCAGGGTTTTCTGAAATAGATTTTGGTAAAAACTTGGGATTTATGATTGAAATAAACACAAAATCAAACATGAAACACCCTAATATGATTCTAGACATGAGTAAACCCTAAAAACACACATTTATGCACGAAAATCAAGAAATATCACAAAATTTGTGATTTTGGCAGTGTTTCGGGATCCTACGGGTGCCCTGTTTTGCAATTTGATTAATTCAGGAATCAAACGGATTCCAAATTTCATAAAAATTGGTACCTGAACTTGTTATGTCTCTGAAATCATATTGAAATTATAAAAATAATTTTTTAATATTATTTTAATCCGAAAATTGCATTAAAACCCTAAAATATGCTATTTTTAACCTAAGTCACAAACTAGTTTCAGAGTTAGACCCGAATCAGAGATCAATCCTCCATGAAAACTTCTGAATTTTTACATAAGCAAACTAGACATAAAAACAAAGGTTTTATTTTTTACAGATTGAAAAAAATATCTTCGGTTAGGGAGAAACCCTTCCAGCAATCTGAACTAAAATATAACAAATCTAACAAAGGTTAAAACAGCTACTTAGGATTGAAAATACAGAAATAAATAGCAAACTTAATAAAAAAATTCTGAAATTTTAGCAGTGAACAGTAGACCAAAAAATAATAAAACACCTTTTTTACAGATTGTGAATCGGATCTGTGGTTTGAGATTTATGGTCATTACAAGTCTGATTAGGGTTTTGGTAAACCCTAACAAGTTTTAAATTTAAAATCAGACTTTCTGTCAGAGGAAAAATATTAAACAGAGATAAAAAATTACCAAAATTTCACAGTAAATAGATCATCTCAACATAAATCCACAGAACTTTACGGATCTCAAATCGAATATCGAATAAGGAAAATAACATAACAGCAAGTTACTCTTTTGATTTTAACAACGATTTTAAAGCTTGAAAATCCTGATTTGATGTCTAATTTTTCTGACAGGGTTCCCGAATCCCAAAACCTCTGATTTTTTTAAAATAGTTCATTTACACATTGTGAACACCCCAAAATTTTCAAATATTTGCAAAATGACCCTTTTGCCCCTGACTCCATCTTCTGAGAAAATCAAAGCAATTTCGAAGCTAAATTCCAGTAATTCTTCAGATTTTCTGAATTAAATTCCATATTGGTATATTCAAAATTAATTCCGGATCCGAATCCAGTACTTTAAATCCATATTTCCTCAAAATCCAGATCCAAACCCATTTCTGAAGAAATTTTCTCAAAATAGCTTTTAAATTCTCAGAAAAATTCCCTTTTGTAAATATTTTTGCAAAAACACAAAAAGATTAGTTTTAATCTCTGGTTTCTCGTAAACTTTAGGATTTTATTCTAAAAATACAAAAAACTGAAAGATAACGCAAAAACCAAACAAAAAAAATCGGGAAGATTATGAGGAAAACAAATGAGTTTAAACTTTTTTTAATTTTGCTAAAAAAATCATTTTAAAAACACTTTTTTTGGAAAACTTTTAAAGGAGCCTTTTTGTTTTATAAATATTTTTTTTTGAGGAGGGGGTCGTCGGAAGGCTTTTTAGGGTTTTGAGAAAACCCTTCGCAAGAGGAAGGAGAGTGAGGACGGCGCCTCTCTCTCTCTCTCTCATTCCTTCCCCATTCTCTCTCCATTTTCGCCCATCCACCTCGGTTTTCAGCTTGAACCCTCCATCTTCGAACCCTTCTTCCTCCGCCATCTATGCTCAACGGCCCTTCTTCCCGAGCTTTCTTCCTCCTCCTTAAAAGGGCACGCAGGGAACCCCTTTTCAGGACCGCCTCTTCACCCCCGCACCCATCATCTTTTCTCCTGGGCGAAAACCCTTCCTCATCTTTCTTTCCCTCTGGCGTCTTCCCGCAATCTGCAGAAGGTTGGCTATCCTTGCAAGGATCTCCAGCAATCGTAACACTCTGAAAAGCTTCTCTCTGGTTGGACAAAGGAGATCAAAAACCTCCAGCGACCGCTACGATATATCCACAAACCTTACGAAGTAGGTTCATCCCTTCCTATTGGTCCTCAGAATTAGTTGGAGAAAGGGGATTATCCCTGTAGAAAGATAACTGAAGTCGACTATCAGATCCCCATTACGGTAGGTGCCTTTCGCCCTTCCTTTTTTCCTTAAGTTCTGTTGATTTTTCCATTTCCCCTGTATTAAAGCACCATGCTGTGTCGATTTGCTTGTGTCAAACTCGACCCGCATTTGTGCAACATCAATGGAATAATCCATATTCCGACAATCCCTTTTGTGGTTCATTTTTTTTTTAGAAATTCGTTTGGTTTATTTTGTTCGTATAATTTTCTCTTTATAATTAATTTAAGATCACTTTCAACAATCATCATTTTCTGCATAATATTCTCTGTTTATTTATCTCTGCCCTAGGAATCAGATTTTCTGTTGGTGTTAGTTGTTATCTTTTGATCTTCATACTGTTTTGTTTCAAGATTCCTGATTAATTTTTTTTCTCTTCTTCGTTTCATATGGTTCATCTCATCATGTTTATATCTTCATGTCTGCATAATCCCTGCCTTCTTCTTGTGAATTTTGCCTCTCTGTACACCCATCTCGTTATATATCATATCCGGCATCATTGTTTATAGCACTCTGCCATTTCCAGTTTGTGCATCACCGTCTCCTCCTCTGTACATCTGCTTTCTGCAATGTTCTTTAATACAAGCAGCCTTGACTTCGAGTCACGCTGAATTGGCCCACCAGAGATTGATCTCGTGGTGGTTTGGCTGGTTCCTTATTATGTCTCTTTGTTATTTTTATGGTGATTGGGTATATACATGTATACTACAATATTGAGGATTGTTGTTGCTATCTTTGACAATTCCCTTTTGCTGGGAGTTACCTTTCAATATTTTGGAGAATAATTGTTTGACTACCATCTATCATGAAATGTAGTCTCTCTCCGCGTGTGTGTGTGCTCACAATCTTAATGTGCATTTGAAGATGTATGAAGCTTCATATAATTTGGTATTCTAAATATTTTGATGTGATGCTAAAACTTTTGACATTGCCACAGTTACTGACTTCTAACATTTTTGTTGATTGCATCATTTGGTGATGTATTTACACCCAGCATGCCTTTTATCTATCTTCTGCATGGATCACCCAATTGTATGGTTTTCTCTGTGAATCGTTTTGCTACTTCCGTCCCGGCCCTACTGTTCTTTCTTGGTGTCACACTGGGGCAAGAGAATCAAATAAGCACTTCGTTTTTGGATTGGTGTTTGGCTTTCAAAGAGCTTATTCCAAACAAGTAAATTAGGATCTGAAAGCTATCAAAACAGATATTGATAAGGAATCAATTAGATGTGGTGTTTATATGATCACTGCACCTCCAATTTCAAAGCAGGTAAGAGCTGGGCATGTTCTGCAAACAGTATATCGCCCTTTGGGGATCCTACTGCCTCAAGTAGGAAAGTGCTAGAAGTCGTGAATCTCTGTTAACCTCTGTATGTATACTTGTCAAGGGTAAAGAAATGTGGTGATATGCTGACATCTCTCCAAGAATGATGTCAAAGTTGAAATAACTTGAAAACAGTTGCTAAATCGGGGAAACAGGGTCGGATTATTGCAGAGAACCTCATGAACCATGAAATCCTGTGTATAACGAGGTATGTTATTTAAATTCAAGGAAGCAGATACTGGGGCTTTAAATCAGAATGTCAGGTTTGTATCCCCTTACTAAATTGATTTCGGATATTCATTTTTTTTTTCTCTTTTCCTGTTCTATTGTTACTCTTCAATTCATTTTTTTGGGTTTCCATATCTGATTATTTCATCTGCACTCGATCTTCAGCCTTTATAATATTTGACCGCATTTTGTTTACTTTGATTCAAAGTGTTTCAATTGCAGTCCTTTTAGGCATTTGGCTGATCCATAGCATCTAATTCTTTTTTTTTTATCTTGTCAATAGTACTGATCATCAGAGCATCAGCCATTCGTTTGCAATAGCCTAACCCAGTGACTTTGCATAGGCGTTGAATAATCCATCAACGCGACCTGCAGTGAATAAAGAAATCTTCACGAATTCATCTCCCGAAAAATTTGGGTCACAGATGAATGAAGCCTGGACTGATGCAAAGTGTCAATAAGATTCAAGTTTGGTGAGTCGCCTGATGATGTGAGGTATGCCCTGCAGTTAAGGGGATTAGTAAAATTTTTTTATTATTATTACTTGTTTGATTTGCCTGCTTCACTTTTACATGTTCTGATTTACATTCACTAAGGTCATATTCTTAATTGACAGTTAAATTACGTTTTCACAATAGCTATATGCATTGTATCTGTAATATCTCAATATAGCCTCCCTTTTGCAATCCACAGTTTCCCGTTTGTTGCATTTTTTTTTTTGTTCCTAGTCCGAAGTAATCTGCATCTTCACTTACCTGTCATCACCCGCTGTGTGTGCTTATTTCCTGGCATCTATATTTTTCAGCACATCTCCACTATTATATATCTGTGTTATTTGATACATTTGCTGAATATCTTCCAATTTTATAGCAATACATTCCCATTTGCTGGCTACTAAATACTTTTCAGATTGTATAATTAATAGTGCAGCATTTTTTTGCATTTGCTGGCTCAATATTTAATAGTACATATATTTTCAATATCTATCAGTCACTAAGCACCCCATATTCTGTGTGATAATAATGTATCTACATTGTCCATACCTCTTCCATCACGATCTCCACTATTTGACCTTTCATCTACTCTACATATTTTGCTATCATCTTGTCATCATCAGCATGCTATAATAACTCTATTCAAGTGCTGTCACATTCCCATCACCATAAAGCTTACACTTCACTACATCAACACAGCACAGGCATGTTGTGTATACACCCTTGCATCTCTTTGCTCACAGTAATGCCAAACTCTAACTCCCACTGTCACCACCTTCACTGCTGCAATATACTTACAACAACTACTACTCCCCACCAGAGAGCAGAGACTTGAGCCCCAACAAATCAATATACACCTCTTTGCTGGCTTCATACTGTAAAGGTTTGAATGCTGACTATGTAGTAGAATGTCTTCAATATGACGGTTGCTGAAGGTTTTGAACTGAGTTTGGCTACATTTGGGGTTTCAATATGTGCTCTTGCTGAAGTAAACCATCAGTTAGCAATGTCTAGATGATGTGCGAAATTTCCTCATATTCTGGAAACTAGTGGCAATGCTCTAGTCACCAGACATATGTGATCTTGGCGCAAGAGTTGGCCATGAATGCCTCGCCTGTTGGAACAAATATCCCTACAGATAAGTTGGGTGTCAAGGATCAAGATGGGTAAAATTCTCTTTGAAATTGTCTACTTAGGCTTCCAGCCTTGAGAATGTTGTTTTATATGTCTGCCCTTATATCACAACATGTCACACATACTACATATGAGTGCATACATTTCTCATTTTCAAATATCATGCTTAGATATGTGTATATACATGTGTGCTCTTTTCATTAGCCTAGAATGTATGCATTTCTTCATGCCACATGTGCATTCCAATGAATATTTTATTATCAGTACATGAATTTTAGCCTCAAATTAGTACTTTAGATTCTTCTCTATATTTGGTATTTTGTTAACCTTGAAATTTTGCAGGAATTAGGTAGAAATTGTTATTTTCCTTTCTAGCTTAAAAATTGTAATTTCAATTTCAATCTCAATATTATAATAGATGGATATGATGAGAATTCTTTACATTTTTAGCATAGATTAGAATGTACAAACATGTATATCTTAGAAATTGCTTGTTTCATCTAATTTTACCTTTGATTTCAAAAAAAAAAATGGGAACACGAATGGCACGTGCACCATTTTTAAGAGGTAATTAATCCTAAGTTGATGATTTACATCAATGGCCATAGTCAGGATGTAAACAAAACTTAGGATTTTTATCTTTTATAAAATAACACTAGATCCACACTGGATCCTTTTTAAAAAATCATCATATTTTCTTTAAATATTTTTCTCTTTTATAAAAATTTAAGTTAAAATTAATTCAATATATATACCAATGGCCATAGTCAGGGTATATTGAGAGTTAATTTCATTTTAAATTCTATAAAAGCACAAAAAATGTATTTTATTCTTCACTTGAATTTAAATGTGGTTATTATATAATGTATCCAATGACCATAGTCAGGGATATATTATATCTTCAACCTCATTTTTAATTCAATTAAAGAATGAAATAGCTTTTTAAAAAACCAATTTCGATTTTTTTTTTAAATTCATTCATCATTCCGGATAAAGTTACATCATATTTTCAAAATTCTTTTCAAAAACCCAAGTGATTTTGAACACCTTTTCTTCAATTTCTACTTCAAACTCATCAATTCTATCTCCTCTTCAAAGTCCAAATTTTGACTTTGAAAGCAAATTCAAAGTTCAATTTAACTTTGAAATTCTTGATTCATTTTATAAATTCCAAATTCAAGTTTCAAATTCAAAGTCCAGTTTGACTTTGAAATTCATCCTCAAATCAATTTTGAAATTCCAAAATCCAAAGTCAGATCCTAATCTCAACTTGGATCCAGATTTCCAAGTATAAATCCAACTTCACTTTGGATCTCAGACTTTAGATCCAAAATCCATTCTTGGATCCAGATTTCCAAGTATGAATCCAACTCCACTTTGGATCTCAGACTTCAGATCCAAAATCCATTCTAGGATCCAGATCCTCATTCTACTTTGGATCTCAAATTACAGATCCAAAATCCATCTAGGATCTAGAACCCAATTCTACTTTGGATCTCAAACTTTAGATCCAAATTCCATTTAGGATCTAGAACCCAATTCTACTTTGGATCTCATACTTCAGATCCAAATCCACCTTAGGATCCAGAACCCAATTCTACTTTGGATCTTAGACTTCAGATCCAAATCCACTTTAAGATCCAGAACCCAATTCTACTTTGGATCTCAGACTTTAGATCCAAATCCACCATAGGATCCAGAACCCAATTCTACTTTGGATCTTAGACTTCAGATCCAAATTTCATCTTGGATTCCAAATCTTGAATCTAATTCCATTCAAAATTTCAGATCCAAATCCCATCCTGATTCCGATTCTTAAATCCAATTCCATTTTTATTTCAGATTTCAAACCCAATTCCTATTTCCAGATTTTAAATCCAGAATTCAATTTTGAACTTTATTTAGAATCCAGACTTTGGATTCAGATTTCATCTTGGAATTCCAACTTTCAAATCAATTCTATTTCTCAATTCTATTTTTCCCACATTTTTATTCTGATTTCAAACTTCAAAAGTTAGAATTCAATTCCATTTCATCTCTATTCTGATTCAAAGTACATTTATGACTTTGAAATTTCCTTTCTTCTCCTTTTATCTCAACTTTAGAATCATTCCTTTCAAAGTCAAGATTTATTTTTAAAACTTAGAACTTTAAATCTTAAGTTCTGAGTTTAAAACCACTTCTTCACTCTATTTTTATCAGAAACACTTGGAAAATTTCAAATCATTTTCAAAAAGAGCATACATCTTTGCATTCACACAAGCATGATTTTTTATGCATTTAGACTTAGAATAAATTCTTAGATAATTTCTTAGAAAAGCAAAAGGCATAAATTCGACCCTTGGTTCGATTACCCCTGGTAAAGGCGCCAGGAACGGTCGAATCTCGTACCGACGAGCGGATCCCATCTCCCAGTTTCCCCGCAAATATTTCAAAACGGAGGCGAGTTATTTTCTCAAATACTTTCAAAATTAAGGTCAAGTGAGACCCCGCAAAAGAGTTCCTCTCTCTCTTCTTTTCTCTTCTTTTCTCTTCTCTCTTTCTTTTTGCCTTTTATTCTTCTCCCTTCAAAAAGGAGGAAATAGAGGTTGGAAAGGAAAAGAGAAGGAAGAGAAAGAATATTACAAGAGGAAAAATTTTGCGATGATCACAGTTTTGGCGACTGAGATGAGACCTTGTCTCCGTCCGGTCGAATTATGCCTTTTTCTTTTGCTTTGATATTATCTAAGTTTTTATTCTATAAATGTCAGCTTTATTTTCATGCAAACCTTAGGAGCCTAGACTCTGTCCTAAGCTGACATCATTTTCATATAGGATTTAAGTATGGTTTGGTAGGACCATATTGAGGAGATTATTCCATGTTCACATTAGACTTAGGTCTGAAATACAACTCTCCTCAATTCTAGGGATTGAATGCAAAACAATGTATGCAAGTGTATGTTTCTCTTCATTTTAATCTATCTCTCTAGGACTTGCATTAAAGCCATCTGATTTCTTGCATGTTAAGCATATTTTGAAAACCTCCCTACTTATATTGTCCCGGTCTTCACGTTGTTGGGCTGTCTCACTGAACCATAGTTCGGGAGAGAGCCTCACAACTAGACCACTTATTTGGGTTCGCGCCCCCCTACCACGTACCTAAGGGCCATAGTCCGAGGTATATCGGTAGGTGCTCAAGGATGTTGGGAAGCCATTACTTTAGAACCGGAGGAATATTTCTATGTCACGTACTTCGAGCTTCGGCTTGAGTATATCGGCGTATCTTGATTGGAATCAGATGATCTGAACCCTAGAGTTAGGATTAAGGTCCTACAAGCCATTTCAAAATATTGCATTTAGAGTCAGCCTCTAGGGAGTGCTGTTTGTGCATCCTTGTTTGTATATCTATGATTGTATGATATTTTATATTCCCTATATTTTTCAAAACCCTGGGTATATATTATTCAAAATTTCCTCTTTATTTTAAAACCCAGGTGTATTTTCCTTTTTTTTCTCTTAATTTCTTCTAATTCTTTTTTAATCCTACCTGCAATTCTTCAAAAATTTTCTTTTCGATATTCTATTCCTTACCCTCATTTACAATAAAACATCTTTTGTCAGGATATGTCCTTTTCAAAATTTATCTTTATTCACATTTTACTTGTCTATCCTTTTTCAGAAAAACAGTGCGGTTGTCACAAATTTTGGTGACAACCTGATCCCTCGTAATGGGATGTTTTCATTTTCAGATTATGATTTCCTCCTTTATTAAAATTTCTTCCTAGATCTTTTCTAAAAAACCCATTTATTCTCTACAGAGAGCATCAGCGTTATCAGTTGAGTCAGGCAAAGCTCAGAGATTACATTGCTCTAACATCCCAGTTACAAGCAGAGAGAGTAAGGAATGGATTCTCAAAAATCTGTTAGAGAGGGAGTTCAGAACAACAAAAGTGAGATCGATCCCGCGATATACCAATTATTCAAAAGGATGATGGTTGAGATATTGTTTGAACAAGCTGAAGCCAGTTGCGGAAAAGCTCCCACAGAAGGAAAGGCACCTGTCACCTTCCCCATGACTGAACACAACCATATCAGTGCAGAAAACTCTAAAGCCAACAGGGGCAGCAATCAAGGCAACCAGGGCAGCAACTTGGGAGAATATAAAGGCCAAATTGGGTAATATTGTGAAAACCGTGATAGACCTCTTCAATACAGTCCTCAGCAAAAAGGCAAGAAGCAAGAAGAACCAAAGCCTAAGGATTGGAGCAAGGATCGAGATTTCACTCCTTTAGATGAACCGCAAGACAAAATCCTCGAATACATGATGTCTATCGGATTACTCAGGCTCTCAAAAGCCGCCAGCCCTTCCACAGTCATGGGAAAATATATAGACCAGTTCTGCGGATACCATCGAGTAACAGGGCATGACACTGAGCATTGCTTCATCTTCAAGAATATCGTTCAGGATTGCCTTGATAAGAATCTCTTCATCAAAAACGAAGAAGAAAGGCATTCAGATCTCCTAAACATGCAAGCTCAGTCCAGCTACCAGGCAGGGGTCAACACTCGACAGAAGTCAAGCAAGCCGAAGAAAGCAAAGCATGAAGGTTGGGGTTATGATCGTCAGCTCACCCCTCTAGGTCAGCCGATCGAAGAAGTTCTCCAATACCTGCTCGAGAAAGAAATGATCAAACTCCCAAAGCAGGATGATCCCTCTGTCACCAAAGGGAAATGGAAGAATCACTTTTGCAAGTTTCATCGAGCGAGGGGGCATGACACGGAGCACTGCTTCGTCCTAAAAAACATTGTGCAGGACTACATTGATAAAAAGCTTCTGGTACCAGAGAAAGGAGAAGAGCAGACTGCAGTTCCGCCCGAACCATTTCCAGATTACTCAGAGAATTGAGAATGCCAAGAGTTTCTTGCTTTCACTTTCTTTTGACAGACACTTTATAGGGGCAAGTCAGCCTAGTCTTTGTGACTTTTTTTAGTTAAAATACTTGTAAATATTCAGTTTTGTTATCAACTTTTGCTTATCAATGAAATGTTGATTTTCTTTATATCTTTGATATTCAATACTTTCTTCTTTTTGCTATATTGGGGCATTAAATTTCTTTTTCAAAATGCGGGACAATCCTGACATCATTCATGAGAGAAATGATATTACCTATGAGGGTCTTTTAAAAATCATGAAAATTTTAGTTCAAATATTTTATTACAACCTTTTTCAAAGATCAACCCTTGTGTTGATCATATTTTTCTACAAATTAATTTCAAATCATTGCATTTCAAAGATCAACCCTTGTGTTGATCATATTTTCCAAAAATTGACTTCGAATCATTACATTCAAAGATCAACCCTTGTGTTGATCATATTTTCTAAAAATTAGTTTCGAACCATTACATTCAAAGATCAACCCTTGTGTTGATCTCATTTTCCAAAATTTGATTTCATTACATTCAAACATCAACCCTTGTGCTGATCATATTTTCTAAAAGTTGATTTTGAATTATTGCATTTAAATATCAACCCTCGTGTTGATCATATTTTCTAAAAATTTGGTTTTCAAATCATTGTTTCAAAAAATTAACCCTCATGAATGATCCCCTTTCAAAGATTAGCTCTCATGGTCAATCTTTCTTTCCGAAAATGATTTTCTCATTTTAAAGATCCCACATGCAGGCAGGATCAAACTCTCTTTCAAAAAATTTCAAATCTTCTTTCAGTCTTTATCAGTTTTATTTATCTTTATCAAATTTTATTAAATTTTATTCATCCATTTTTATTTCTTCTTGTCAATTCTTATTTCAAAATCCTTCCCTTTCAGGTTAAGGGATAAACCTAATGCCTCTTTCCCATGAGGTATTTATTTTTTCTTCTTCCCCCCCCCCCCCCCCCCTACAGGTTAAGGGATAAACCTGAAACTTCATCCTACGAGGTCCTTCTTTCTTCAGGATAAGGGATAGTCCTGAATGTCTTTCTCTTTTAAAGCTTCATTAATCTCTGCTAAATCTTTTTCTTTATCCAATTTTATCAAATTTATTTATTAATTAAATTTTAATTCTTCAAATTCTTTATAAAAGCTTTTTCATCAACTTTGGCCTAAATTTTATTCCTTTCCCATTCAGGATAAGGGATAATCCTAAAACCCCTCATAGGAGCAACAATGCTACCTGTGAGAATTCTTTTACAAAAATAAAATTCCATAAAATTTTCTTGATTCTTCTCTTTTGTCAAAACTTCCATCAATTTCTATCCCTCTCAGATTTTATTTCCTCCCTAGTCAAGATAAGGGGGCAATCAGATCACATGCAAATAAATTCAGTCCTCTAAATGGTCATTCTCAATCCCAGGTCCGGTCCTCGCACTGGCAAATTTTCAAAACTTAATCTTTTGATTAAAAACTTTCTGTCAAAAACCCAAGTTCTGAGTTGGGCTTCTCCCTTTATTCTTTCGTTCGAAGTTCTGAGTTCCGACCAGGACTTCCTTTTGAATCCAATCCTCGCATTGGAAATCAATCATTTTTTTAGAAATCCGAGTTCAAGCTCGGGTTTTCCCTCTATTATTTTTCGTTCGAAATTCTGAGTTCCGACTAGGACTTCCTTTTGAATCCAATCCTCGCATTGGAAATCAATCATTTCTTTAGAAATCCGAGTTCCAGCTCGGGTTTTCCCTCTATTATTTTTTGTTCGAAGTTCTGAGTTTCGATCAGGACTTCCTTTTGAATCCAATCCTCGTATTGGAAATCAATCATTTCTTTAGAAATCGGTTTTCCCTCTATTATTTTTCGTTCGAAGTTCTGAGTTCTGACCAGGACTTCCTTTTGAATCCAATCCTCGCATTGGAAATCAATCATTTCTTTAGAAATTCGAGTTCCAGCTCGAGTTTTTCCTCTATTATTTTTCGTTCGAAGTTCTGAGTCCCGACCAGGACTTGCTTTTGAATCCAATCCTCTCATTGGAAATCAATCATTTCTTTAGAAATCCGAGTTCCAGCTCGGGTTTTTCCTCTATTATTTTTCGTTCGAAGTTCTGAGTTCCGACCAAGACTTCCTTTTGAATCCAACCCTCGCATTGGAAATCAATCAGTTCTTTGGAAATTTGAGTTTTTCAAAACTCGGGTTTCTCTTTATCTTTTATCCGAGTCCCAACTCGGGTTTTTCCCCTATCCCCTTCAGGTTAAGGGATAAACCTGATGCCTCCTGCTAACGAGGTATTGTTACGACAATGAAGCCATACATGATACTTCAAGTACAAGGTTTTGATGATGAGCAAGTGGAATCAACTGCATTTCAGCTAAGGCTATGAAGAAATTGAAGAATTCAGTGAAGAATCTTTGAAGACTAGTGTGCATATGTTTAATTCATTAAAAGTCTTAGATTCTTGTAAGAGCCTTACTTAGAGTGCATATTTAGGTTGCATTTCACCTTAAAAGTCTTTAGAAAAACTTTTCTAAAAGAAACTCTTTTGAAACTCTTTTTAGAAAACTCTTTTCTTAAATTTTCATGTTTATTAGTCGACCAATAGACTTATCAGTCGACTAATCCTTTCGCGCCATATTTTCTAAAAAGACATTTTTGTCAAATTAGTCGACCGAAGGTTTTATCAGTCGACTGGACAGAATGTATGTTTTCTGGAAAATTAGCAGCAGTCGACTAATGGTTTTTCAGTCGACTGAACAGAACATGTGTTTTCTGAAAAATTTAGCAGCAGTCAACTAATGCTTTTTATCAGTCGACCGAACAGAATGTTTGTTTTTTAGAAGTTTTTAGCAGCAGTCGACTAAAAGGTTTTTCAGTCTACTGATGATATTATCAGTCGACTAACTTTTCTCAAGTCGACTAAGTTTCAAAAGTTCAGATTTTCAAACGGCTCGATTAACAGATCAGTCGACCGACGATAATTGTCAGTCTACTAATAACTAACTATTAGTCGACTAACTGATGTTTCAGTCGACTAATTTTACCGTTTTCCTGAAACTTCAAAAAAGGCGTGTCTTTTCATTTTTCAAACGTTTTGATCGTTCAAAATGGACAGTTTTGACACCCTTTCATACTCTCAACGTATGGAATATTTTAACTATAAATATGAGTGCATTCTACACTAAAAAACAATCAAATTCAATAGAATTATATTGAATTACTTCTTGCTTTTCACTCCTATTCATTCAAGTTTTTGTTTTCTCACTCACGTGATATTTTCACTTCAGTTTTTCACTCAAATCACTTTGAGAGATAGTGAATTCGTGAGTAGAGTGTTTCAACAACCTCAAAAGCCAATTGCATCTCATTTGCATTCAAAAGGAAGGCTCATAGGTTGTATTGTAAGTTGTTATTTATTTTCTGTAAAAAGAAGGACTCCTTGGTGTAAAGGAATTGTTTGCTTTCAGTGGGATTGTTATTGAAAGTGGGACCAGTTATGGTCTGTGTGATCTTGTAGTTTACAAGGTTGATAGTAGAAAATCTCAAGCGGGTTTTGCTTGGGGACTGGATGTAGGTCGGGTTTGACCGAACCGGGATAAAATCTCATGTTCTTTGTGTGTTTGCTTTGAGATTTGCAAAATCCTTCAATATTCCGCAGAAAGTTTTAAAAACACTATTCACCCTCCCTCTAGTGCTCGTTGCCTCGATCCTAGTGCACTTTCATTTGGTATCAGAGCACAGGTTTGCTATTACTTTGATTTGACCATCATCTAGCATGGCAACTACAACATCTCAGCACAAAGAAGGAAGTTCCTTTGTTCGTCCTCCTCTCTTCGACGGAACAAACTATGGATACTGGAAAGTAAGAGTGATAATATTCCTGCAATCCATGGATCTCGATATTTGGAGAGTTGTTTCAGAAAAGTACCAAACTCCATCAACTGATTTCAGCAGATGGACCGATGATGAAAAGAAGACTAATTCACTTAATGCCAAGGCAATGAATGCCTTATATTGTGGCGTTGACAAGGTAGAGTTCAATCGCATTTCTCAATGCTCTACAGCTAATGAAATCTGGCATACACTTCTCGTAACTCACGAAGGTACGTCAAAGGTAAAAGAATCTAAAATTGCTTCTTTAGTTCATAAATTTGAATTGTTCAAAATGAAGCAAAATGAATCTATATCGGACATGGTAACTAGAATGACCGATATAACTAACACTTTGAAATCCCTTGGAAAAGAATATTCACAAGTGGATTTAGTCAGAAAGATTCTAAGGTGTTTAACTCCTGAATGGGAGAGAAAAACCACTGCTATTGAAGAAGCAAATGATCTCAATACTCTCACTCTTGAAGACTTAGTTGGTAACCTAATGGCATATGAGGTCCAACTTCAAGACAGACATGAAGAAAAGCCTAAGAAGAAATCTCTTGCTTTCAAGGCTACTTCTGACTCAGAAAATTCTGAAGAAGATGAAGATGAAGATATTGCCCTCATCACAAGACAATTCAGAAGATTCATCAAAAAGGGAAGATTTCAAAGAAAGGCAAAGAAAGCAGATTCTTCCATTCCCAATGAAGTAAAGTGTTTTAACTGCAAAAAGGCAGGACATACCAAGAAAGATTGTCCTCTTCTCAAATTCAAGCCCAAGGACGAATTCAAGAAGAAAAAGGCATTTCAAGCCTGTTGGGATGATAGTGACTCCTCTTCCGATGAAGAATCAAATGAAGAAGTTGCCAACATGTGTTTTGTAGCACAAGAAGATTCGGTAAGTCAATTTGACTATGATAAGTTATTTGAAGCATTTAATGATTTATATGCTAAATTTAAGAGTCTTAGTTCTAAAAATAAAGAGTTAAAAACTGAAAATTTAACTCTTGACTCTCAAAATAAAGTGTTACTTCAAGAAATAGAAGATCTCAAGAAGGAAAATTCTTGCCAAGCACTTGAAATAAAAGAAATTGGAGTTAGAACCAATCTCTTACAAAATGAAATATTTAGTCTTAAAGAAAAGTCAAATGATCTTCTTTCTATAGTGACCAAATTCACAAATGGTCAAGAGAATCTAGAAAAACTTCTTGGTTCTCAAAGATGCTCGGTTAATAAAACCGGATTGGGATATAGCTTCTTTGATATTCAAAATAGACCAAACTATGTGGTGAAAAATCAAAGACATTATTCTCAACCTTTTGTTCATAAAACTAAACTTTCTAGTTCTAATAGAAATGCATCTAGAAATGATTATTCTAGAATGTTTATTCTAAATTCTTTTATAGAAAAAATAGTTATTATCAAAGGAAACCAAAATCCAAATGGATATGGGTTCCTAAGACTAACTCTCATGGACCCGAAAATAGAAAGGGGTCAAATGCTCTGTTTTCTGATTTTGTTGTAGGTACACAACATAAGGAGCAAATGGATATTGGACAGCGGCTGTTCCAAACATATGACTGGAAGGCCGGAGTTATTTTCCACCCTCCAAAATAAAGATGGAGGAACCGTCACCTTTGGTGACAATAACAAGGGAAAAGTGATAGGTATTGGTAATATTGGTAATCCAAAATTTCCCTTGATAGAAAATGTTCTTTTAGTGGATGGTTTAATGCATAATTTAATATCTATTAGTCAATTATGTGATAAAGGTTTTCATGTTTCTTTTGAAAATGATTTATGCTTAATTTCTGATTTTCAATCTAAAAAGATCATTTTTAAAGGTAAAAGAAGAAACAATGTGTATGAACTATATCTAGATGAATTATCCTCTTTTAATGAAAAATGTCTTATTGTTTCAAATGAAATTCAATGGTTATGGCACAAGAGACTTGGACATGTTAATTTTAAAATTATTTCAAAATTATCCAAGAATGATCTTGTAAGAGGCCTACCTAGAATACCATATAAAAAGGATCACTTATGTGATGCTTGTCAAAGGGGTAAACAAATTAAGAGTTCTTTTAAAGCTAAAGATATAGTTTCAACAAAACGTCCTCTTGAACTTTTACATTTAGATCTATTTGGACCATCTAGAATTCAAAGTTTGAATGGTAGCAAGTATGCTTTTGTTATAGTAGATGATTATTCTCGGTTTACATGGGTGATTTTTCTAAAAAGCAAAAATGATGCTTTTTCAGAATTTTCTAAACTTTGTAGAAGAATTACAAATGAAAAATCTACATCTATTATTAAAATTCGTAATGATCATGGTGGTGAATTTGAAAATGAATCTTTTCTAAAGTTTTGTGATTTACATGGTATATCTCACAACTTTGCTTTTCCTAGAGCGGCTCCACAAAATGGAGTTGTTGAAAGAAAGAATAGAACTTTGCAAGAATGTGCTAGAACCATGCTTCAAGATAAAAATTTACCAAAATATTTTTGGGCTGAAGCAATTAATACAGCATGTTATGTCTTAAATCGTGTTCTTATTCGACCAATTTTACATAAAACATGTTTTGAATTGTATTATGATCGTATACCAAAGATCTCATATTTCAAAATTTTTGGTAGTAAATGTTTCTTGTTAAATACCAAAGATAATCTTGATAAGTTTGATTCAAAATCAGATGAATCAATATTTCTTGGATATTCTTCTAGAAGTAAAGCATATCGTATTTTCAATAAAAGAACATCTTGTATTGAAGAATCTCTACATGTTGCATTTGATGAGAATTGTGAGCAGGTTATTCCTCTAAGCGAAGAAGAAGAAGCAATACTTCAAGAAGAGCCCTTGATAGAGAGTACTTCTCAAGAAAATATTCCTCTTCAACCAGTTTGGAAAGAAGTTCCTAATCATCCACATGAACAAGTTATTGGTGAAATAAAGAGTGGTGTCCAAACTAGAAGGCAGTTAGAAAAATATATTGCAAATGTTGCTTTCATATCTAAATTAGAACCAAAGAATATCAATGAGGCATGTGATGATGAATTTTGGCTTTTAGCCATGTCTGAAGAACTTAACCAATTTACTAGGAATGATGTTTGGGATCTAGTTGATAGACCAAAAGATCATCCAGTAATTGGAACAAGATGGGTCTTCCGAAATAAGCTGGATGAAAATGGTGAAGTCATTCGTAACAAAGCAAGGCTAGTGGCACAAGGCTATAATCAAGAAGAAGGCATAGATTTTGATGAAACCTATGCACCAGTGGCTCGATTAGAGTCAATTCGTATGATGCTTGCTTTTACTAGTTACATGAACTTCAAGTTATATCAAATTGATGTTAAGAGTGCATTTTTAAATGGACACATCAATGAAGAAGTTTATGTAGAGCAACCCCCAGGCTTTGAAAATGAGAAATATCCAAAAAAGGTCTACAAATTGAAAAGAGCTTTGTATGGACTTAAACAAGCACCAAGAGCGTGGTATGAAAGACTACGAAATTTTCTAGAACAATCTGGTTTTTCCATTGGTCGGGTAGACTCCACTTTATTTATTAAACATTTTAATTCAGATATTCTTATTGTGCAAATTTATGTTGATGACATAATATTTGGTTCTACTAATGATTCTCTTTGTAAAGAATTTGCTAAGGCTATGCAGGAAGAGTTTGAAATGAGCTTGATGGGCGAATTAAACTACTTCCTTGGACTTCAAATAAAGCAAACTGAAGAAGAAATCTTCATCAATCAGGCTAAGTATACAAAAGATCTTCTCAAGAGATTTGGGATGGACTCATCGAAATCAAGAAGGAATCCTATGAGTACAACTACTTCTCTTGATAAAGATGAAAATGGTAAAAGTGTAGATACTAAGCTCTACAGAGGTATGATCGGATCTCTATTATACTTAACTGCTAGTCGACCTGATAGTATGTTTAGTGTTTGTATGTGTGCAAGATTTCAAGCTAATCCAAAGGAATCTCATTTAACTGCAGTAAAACAAATTCTTCGTTATTTGAAAGATACTTCAGATTTTGGTTTGTTTTACCCAAAATCATCTTCCTTTGATTTAGTTTCATATAGTGATGCAGATTTTGCAGGAAGTAAATCTGATCGCAAGAGTACTAGTGGAACTTGTCATTTCTTGGGAAATTCCTTAGTCTCTTGGTTTAGTAAAAAGCAAAATTCAGTATCACTCTCAACAACTGAAGCTGAATATATAGCGGCTAGTTTAGCATGTTCACAAGTACTTTGGATGAAACAGACCTTAAAAGATTTTGGTTTGAATTACTCCACAACAACTATTTATTGTGATAACACTAGTGCTATAAATCTTTCGAAAAATCCTATTCAGCACTTAAGAACTAAGCATATTGAAGTTAGACATCATTTTTTAAGAGATCATGTGTTAAAAGGAGATATTTCGTTAAATTTTATTTCCACTAAAGAACAACATGCCGATATCTTCACTAAACCTCTTAAAAATGAAGATTTTATGAGAATTAGGAGAGAACTAGGTATTTGCTCATTTTTGGATTTATAAAAATGCTGATTTTTGAAAAAAATCTCAAAATCGCACTATATTAGTCGACCGATAAAATTTTAGTCGACTGGTGTTTTATATTTTGGAATGTATCGCACCATATTAGTCGACCGATATATTTCTAGTCGACTGATGATATTTTTAGAATAAGTCACACTTTTTAGTCGACCGATAAAGTTTTAGTCAACTAACTTTTTTAAGAAAAAAATTTTAAGTGAAGGGACCCGACACCCCTTGGATTTGTTTTAAAACCCGTTTTTTTTTAAAAGAGGCATCGTTTCACTTCGTACCTTTTCGTTTTTTTTAAAAAACGAAACCCTTAAACCGAAAACCCCTCTTTCTCTTTTGCCTCTCTCTCTCTCTCTTCCGAAAAATCCTAGGAGTGTCGTTCGATTCCATCTTCGTCGACGCCGAAATCTTCTGGCCGTGATCTTGGAACGCCGGAATCCTCTTGCAGTGACTGGCGCATCTTCAAAATACGCCGGAACTCTCTTGTCGTGTTTTAAAATAGAGATACGAGTTAAAAGTCTATTTTGCTTATGCTATTTTTTCCCTTACTCTTTTTTATTCTGACAAAGGGGGAGAAAAAGATAAAGATAGCATTACATTGAAATTGCAGGAGATCTTGAGAAAAAGATGATAGCAATTACATTACATGAGATCTTGCATGAGAAATGCAAAATTAAGAGAAAAAGAAAGCTTTGAATGAATGTATTTCTAAATGCATGAAGAAATGATGAATGGAAATGCAAACCAATCAATATGTGATATATGTGCTTTAAATGTGCTAACTTTTAATGTTTTGCAGCATATTGATAGGGGGAGTAAAATCTCCATCTATGCATCTAAATGCTTCATCTTTGATTAAGTTTGTCATCATCAAAAAGGGGGAGATTGTTATGACAATGAAGCCATACATGATACTTCAAGTACAAGTTTTTGATGATGAGCAAGTGGAATCAACTGCATTTCAGGTAAGGCTATGAAGAAATTGAAGAATTCAGTGAAGAATCTTTGAAGACTAGTGTGCATATGTTTAATTCATTAAAAGTCTTAGATTCTTATAAGAGCCTTACTTAGAGTGCATATTTAGGTTGCATTTCACCTTAAAAGTCTTTAGAAAAACTTTTCTAAAAGAAACTCTTTTGAAAATCTTTTTAGAAAACTCTTTTCTTAAATTTTCATGTTTATTAGTCGACCAATAGACTTATCAGTCGACTAATCCTTTCGCGCCATATTTTCTAAAAAGTCATTTTTGTCAAATTAGTCGACCGAAGGTTTTATCAGTCGACTGGACAGAATGTATGTTTTCTGGAAAATTAGCAGCAGTCGACTAATGGTTTTTCAGTCGACTGAGCAGAACATGTGTTTTCTGAAAAATTTAGCAGCAGTCAACTAATGCTTTTTATCAGTCGACCGAACAGAATGTTTGTTTTTTAGAAGTTTTTAGCAGCAGTCGACTAAAAGGTTTTTCAGTCTACTGATGATATTATCAGTCGACTAACTTTTCTCAAGTCGACTAAGTTTCAAAAGTTCAGATTTTCAAACGGCTCGATTAACAGATCAGTCGACCGATGATAACTGTCAGTCTACTAATAACTAACTATTAGTCGACTAACTGATGTTTCAGTCGACTAATTTTGCCGTTTTCCTGAAACTTCAAAAAAGGCGTGTCTTTTCATTTTTCAAACGTTTTGATCATTCAAAATGGACAGTTTTGACACCCTTTCATACTCTCAACGTATGAAATATTTTAACTATAAATATGAGTGCATTCTACACTAAAAAACAATCAAATTCAATAGAATTATATTGAATTACTTCTTGCTTTTCACTCCTATTCATTCAAGTTTTTGTTTTCTCACTCACGTGATATTTTCACTTCAGTTTTTCACTCAAATCACTTTGAGAGATAGTGAATTCGTGAGTAGAGTGTTTCAACAACCTCAAAAGCCAATTGCATCTCATTTGCATTCAAAAGGAAGGCTCATAGGTTGTATTGTAAGTTGTTATTTATTTTCTGTAAAAAGAAGGACTCCTTGGTGTAAAGGAATTGTTTGCTTTCAGTGGGATTGTTATTGAAAGTGGGACCAGTTATTGTCTGTGTGATCTTGTAGTTTACAAGGTTGATAGTGGAAAATCTCAAGCGGGTTTTGCTTGGGGACTGGATGTAAGTCGGGTTTGACCGAACCGGGATAAAATCTCGTGTTCTTTGTGTGTTTGCTTTGAGATTTGCAAAATCCTTCACCCCCCTCTAGTGCTCGTTGCCTCGATCCTAGTGCACTTTCAGGTATTTCTTTCCTTCCTTCCTCCGTTCAGGACAAGGGGATAAATCCTGAAAATAGACCACATACACATAAAACTATGATGGTCCATTAAATTCCACAAAGAATCTTTACTTTCTAAATTCATTTTGAAAATCTAGCTTGTCCTAAAAATCCAGTCCTCGCACTGGTTATTTCTCAAACTCTTCAATTATATAGTGAGCTCATTTGAAAAGTCCAGTCCTCGCACTGGTAACTCCCTAAATTCAATCTTTTGATCAAAGTCTTCCCTTCTACAAAATTCAAGTTCTGTCTTAAAATTTCCCAAAATTTGATGTATTTCCAAAAAGATCCAGCATTTTGCTGGTCATATATTTCCAAAAGATCCAGCATTTCGTTGGTCATGTATTTCCAAAAGATCCAGCTTTTGTTGGTCATGTATTTCCAAAAGATCGAGCTTTTGCTGGTCATATATTTCCAAAGGACCCAGCCTTTGCTGGTCATATATTTCCAAAAGACCCAGCCTTTACTGGTCATATATTTCCAAAAGATTCAACACCAGTTGGTCATGTATTTCAAAAGATCCAACACTCGTTGGTCATGTATTTCAAACATTCCAGTTTTTGCTGGTCAGGTATTTTAAACGTTCCAGCTTTCGCTGGTCAGGTATTTCAAACGTTCCAGCTTTCGCTGGTCAGGTATTTCAAAAGATCCAACACTCGTTGGTCATGTATTTCCAAACGTTCTAGCTTTCGTTGGTCGGGTATTTCAAACGTTCCAGCATTTTGCTGGTCAAGTATTTCAAACGTTCCAGCTCTTGCTGGTCAGGTATTTCAAACGTTCTAGCTTTCGCTAGTCAGGTATTTCAAAAAGATCCAACACTCGTCGGTCAAGTATTTCCAAATGTTCCAGCATTTTGCTGGTCAAGTATTTCAAACGTTCCAGCTCTTGCTGGTCAGGTATTTCAAATGTTCCAGCTTTTGCTGGTCAGGTATTTCCAAAAGATCAATGCTCGTTGATCATGTAATTCAAACGTTCCAGCTTTTGCTGGTCATGTATTTCAAACGTTCCAGCATTTTGCTGGTCAGGTATGTCAAATGTTCCAGCTTTTGCTGGTCAGGTATTTCAAATGTTCCAGTTTTTGCTGGTCAGGTATTTCAAACATTCCAGCTTCTGCTGGTCATGTATTTCAAAGGTCCCAGCTTTTGCTGGTCATGTATTTCAATAATCAAAAATTGCAAATAAATGTCTCATCAAAATCTATATCGAGTGATTATTTCACAAAGAATTCATGAAAACTTTTCCAATTTGCTAAAAGCATTTGTTGATTCTAAATATTCTTACTGGACAAAAAGAATTTTCTCAGATTACCTCCAGTATTTCCTTCAAAAAAAGGTGAAACTTTTTGCAAAAAAGAGGTAAAATATCATGCTTAGATATGTGTATATACATGTGTGCGCTTTTTATTAGCCAAGAATGTATGCATTTCTTCATGCCACATGTGCATTCCAATGAATATTTTATTATCAGTACATGAATTTTAGCCTCAAATTAGTACTTTAGATTCTTCTCTATATTTGGTATTTTGTTAACCTTGAAATTTTGCAGGAATTAGGTAGAAATTGTTATTTTCCTTTCTAGCTTAAAATTTGTAATTTCAATTTCAATCTCAATATTATAATAGATGGATATGATGAGAATTCTTTATAGTTTTAGCATAGATTAGAATGTACAAACATGTATATCTTAGAAATTGCTTGTTTCATCTCATTTTACCTTTGATTTCAAAAAAAAAAAATGGGAACACGAATGGCACGTGCACCATTTTTAAGAGGTAATTAATCTTAAGTTGATGATTTACATCAATGGCCATAGTCAGGATGTAAACAAAACTTAGGATTTTTATCTTTTATAAAATAACACTAGATCCACACTGGATCCTTTTTAAAAAATCATTATATTTTCTTTAAATATTTTTCTCTTTTATCAGAATTTAAGTTAAAATTAATTCAATATATATACCAATGACCATAGTCAGGGTATATTGAGAGTTAATTTCATTTTAAATTCTATAAAAGCACCAAAAATGTATTTTATTCTTCACTTGAATTTAAATGTGGTTATTATATAATGTATCCAATGACCATAGTCAGGGATATATTATATCTTCAACCTCATTTTTAATTCATTTAAAGAATGAAATAGCTTTTTCAAAAACCAATTTCGATTTTTTTTTTTAATTCATTCATCATTCAGGATAGAGTTACATCATATTTTCAAAATTCTTTTAAAAAACCCAAGTGATTTTGAACACCTTTTCTTCAATTTCTACTTCAAACTCATCATTCTATCTCCTCTTCAAAGTCCAAATTTTGACTTTGAAAGCAAATTCAAAGTTCAATTTAACTTTGAAATTCTTGATTCATTTTATAAATTCCAAATTCAAGTTTCAAATTCAAAGTCCAGTTTGACTTTGAAATTCATCCTCAAATCAATTTTGAAATTCCAAAATCCAAAGTCAGATCCTAATCTCAACTTGGATCCAGATTTCCAAGTATAAATCCAACTTCACTTTGGATCTCAGACTTCAGATCCAAAATCCATTCTTGGATCCAGATTTCCAAGTATGAATCCAACTCCACTTTGGATCTCAGACTTAAGATCCAAAATCCATACTAGGATCCAGATCCCCATTCTACTTTGGATCTCAAATTACAGATCCAAAATCCATCTAGGATCTATAACCCAATTCTACTTTGGATCTCAGACTTCAGATTCAAATTCCATTTAGGATCCAAAACCCAATTCTACTTTGGATCTCAGACTTCAGATCCAAATCCACCTTAGGATCCAGAACCCAATTCTACTTTGGATCTTAGACTTCAGATCCAAATCCACCTTAGGATCCAGAACCCAATTCTACTTTAGATCTTAGACTTCAGATCCAAATCCACCTTAGGATCCAGAACCCAATTCTACTTTGGATCTCAGACTTCAGATCCAAATCCACCATAGGATCGATAACCCAATTCTACTTTGGATCTTAGACTTCAGATCCAAATTTCATATTGGATTCCAAATCTTGAATCCAATTCCATTCAAAATTTCAGATCCAAATCCCATCTTGATTCCAATTCTTAAATCCAATTCCATTTTCATTTCAGATTTCAAACCCAATTCTTATTTCCAGATTTTAAATCCAGAATTCAATTTTGAACTTTATTTAGAATCCAGACTTTGGATTCAGATTTCATCTTGGAATTCCAACTTTAAATCAATTCTATTTCTCAATTCTATTTTTCCCACATTTTTATTCTGATTTCAAACTTCAAAAGTTAGAATTCAATTCCATTTCATCTCTATTCTGATTCAAACTACATTTATGACTTTGAAATTTCCTTTCTTCTCCTTTTATCTCAACTTTAGAATCATTCCTTTCAAAGTCAAGATTTATTTTTAAAACTTAGAACTTTAAATCTTAAGTTCTGAGTTTAAAACCACTTCTTTACTCTATTTTTATCAGAAACACTTGGAAAATTTCAAATCATTTTCAAAAAGAGCATACATCTTTGCATTCACACAAGCATGATTTTTTATGCATTTAGACTTAGAATAAATTCTTAGATAATTTCTTAGAAAAGCAAAAGGCATAAATTCGACCCTTGGTTCGATTACCCCTGGTAAAGGCGTCAGGAACGGTCGAATCTTGTACCGACGAGCGGATCCCATCTCCCAGTTTCTCCGCAAATATTTCAAAACGGAGGCGAGTTATTTTATCAAATACTTTCAAAATTAAGGTCAAGTGAGACCCCGCAAAAGAGTTCCTCTCTCTCTTCTTTTCTCTTCTCTCTTTCTTTCTGCCTTTTATTCTTCTCCCTTCAAAAAGGAGGAAATAGAGGTTGGAAAGGAAAAGAGAAGGAAGAGAGAGAATATTATGAGAGGAAAATTTTTGCGATGATCACACACATCCATGTATCACATATAAAAAAATCAGAAATTAACAGTGAGTATTTCAATCTGAAATAACATGCTCTTTTCTGTTCTAAACTAAAAACACACAGAAATTTGATAAAACCTAATAAATCATGCTTTAACTAATGAAAATAATAATAAAAAATACCAAACAGCAAAACGAAATTAATTTCTATGCTAAAACACATGTAATAAACATAACTAAGTAAAAAAATTAAATAAACACAGAAAATCATTGGCTGAAATTTGATTTTACCTTAAAAAGCATGGATTTTACCCATTTAATGGGTAAATCGCATGTTTTAATGGTTAAAAACACAAAAAACCACACTATAATCGATTCTAATGGATTATAATCCCTGGAAAAACATCAAAATAGAGTTAGATCATCTTCTTGAACCTCTCTTGAGGTTCTTGGACTTGAATCCATGGTTAAATCCATGAAATAAAAGGCACCAATGGCTAAAGTTGATTTAAAACATGAAAAAGTATTAAATAAAACTAAAAAAAATATAAAAATATTACCTTGATTTTTGCAGCAATGGAGGAAGGGCTGGAGAGGAAAGAGAAGCTCCAAGAATCCTCAAGAGAAGAGTTGGTAAAATCGTCCCCCCTTATGGAATCTATTTATAATAAAAAATTAGGTTTTAAAAATCAAGTCTTTTGAAAATTTTGGACTCTAACAAGGGGGGGCGATTTTTGGGTGGAGTTACCTAACTACCCCTAGTCTAAATTATCCTAATTAATTCTTAATTAACCCCTAACTAATCCTAAAAAGCCCCCAAATGTAGCACCACTTGGCATTTTTCCACATTTGGGTTTTTAAAGTTTTAAAAACCTCTAAAAATACTAGTTTTAAAACCAAGCTTAAAAAATGAATTTTCAAAAATAGAGTTTGACTCTTATAAACTTCTAAAACTAACCAAGACAATGACTAAGCCTAGACTAACCCTGACTTTCTCAAAAGTGGCGCCACTTCGAGTGGGCCCTTCTTGAGTTTTTCAAAAAAATGATTTTAAAAATTGAAATTGAGAGAGTTTTCAAAAGATTTTCAAAAGCAAACTTGAAATTAAAAATTTTGAAATGGCATAGAGTTCCAACTGGGTCAGAATTCCTCTAGATGTGGCACCAACTGAGTGGGCCCACACCAGGTTTTGAGAAATTTGAAATAAACACTGAAAATAACTTTTGAAAAGAGGTTAAAATCAATAATTAAAATTTAAAATCTTTGAAAATAGAGTCTTAGGCGAACTGGAACTCCGGGTTAGAGTCCTGAATTTTTAGGACTCTGTGATTTTGGTTTTTAAAAGCCAAATGAAGGAGTTTATGAAAAGGTTTTATAAAAAATGATGAAATAAGTCAGAAAATACAGTCAGGGTTAGACTCCTACCTTAATCAGAACTCTGAAATAGAGTCCTGAATTAACTAGACTCTGTAAAATGACCTAATTTTTGAAAAACAAATGAAAATAATAAAAATAAAAGTAAAAGCAGACTTTAAAATGGACTTCTGACTGGACTAGGACTCCAGGACAGAGTCCTGATCGGACCGAAACTCTAGATTTTTTTGGTATTTTCTGAAAAACAGATGAAAGAACTTGTCAAAACAGTGAAAACAATAACAAATATTGGAATAAAACAGAGTTCTGATTCAACTGAGACTTTGAGGACAGAGTCCTAATTGAACTAGGACTCTGAGATTTTTGGATTTTCTGAGAAAACAAATGAGAGAATTTTGAAAAACAGTTAAAAACAGGATGAAATTGAAGTTTTGGTTCAGAGTCCTGATCTGATTAGGACTCTGAGAAAGAGTCCAGATTCGATCAAAACTCTAAGAATTTTGGTTTTCTGATAAGAAACGATGAAATTTGGGCAAAGCTTTTGAAAATTAGTGAAAATGAAGTATAAAAATGAACTTCGGATAGAATCCGGATTCGATCAAAACTCTGAGGCAGAGTCCTGATTTGATCAGGACTCTGGGATAAAACCTCGGACTTTTAAAATTATTTTATAAAAGTGTAACAGTTTTGATAGATGGAAAGATTTTTGAAAGATTCTTTCAAAATTGAAATCAGGGTCAGAGTCCTGATCCAACTAGGACTCTCTGAACAGAGTCCTGTTTTGACTAAAACTCTGAATTTCTGACTCATTTTGAAAGATTTTAAAAGATTTGATTGAAAATAGATAAAATAGTTGTAAAAGATTAGAGTCCCAATCCAATTGAAACTCTGAAGAAGTGTCCTGATCCGACTGGACTCTTGAAGAAGAGTCCTGATCCAACCAAGACTCTGAAATTTTGGCCAAAACAGAGGATTTTTGAAAGGTTTTCTTCGAAAACAGGTAAAAAGATAGTGAAAAGTAGAGTTTTGATCCGACTGGACTCTGGAAAAAGAGTCCTGATCCAACTAGGACTCTAGGATTTTGTCTAAAACAGATGAAATGGACAAGGGATATGGCCATAACTGGTTTAAAATCAAAATGGAGTTTTGAAAAGGTTTTTAAAAAGATAAAAAGATAGAGTCCTGATCCAACTAGAACTCTAAAATTTTTGAGAAATTTGATAGATGAAGGAATCCAGAAGTGACACCACCTAGATGGGTCTCATTTGAGAATTGAAATCAGTTGAAAATTGAGTTTAAAACGAATCCAGATGGTTTTCTGAGAAAGCATTTCAAAATATAAGGTCTTAGGGGTTGGCAAATGACAGAATGTTGATTAAAAACCCAAGTTTTAACAATTGATTTTGAAAGAAAAGTTTTAAAACTCGAATCTGGATTAAATATCTTGAAAACAGGAGTTCTGGATCTCGAAAATGAGATGTAATGACATGCAATGCAATGAAATGACATGTCAAATGGATGAAATGATATTGCGATGATATATAAAATGTAAACACTAGATGAGGGTGAAAATTTGGGGTGTTTACAGATGCCCCTCTTTGCTACTAAGCCGGTGTGAACACCCCAAATTTTCATTCTTATCCAGTGCTTACATTTCATGTGTCATTGCATATCATTGCATGCATTCGGTATACCATCTCATTGCATTGCATAGCATTGCATGTCATTGCATCTCATTCTTGAGATCCAGCACTCCAGTTTTCAAAACATTCAATCCAGATTTGAGTTTTAAAACTTTTCTTTCAAAAACAATTTTAAAACCTCGGTTTTTATTCAACATTTTGTCATTTTCCAACCCCCGGGACCTTATATTTTGAAATACTTTCTTAGAAAATGATCTGGATTCATGTTAAATTCAAATTTCAATCGATTTCAATTCTCAGATGAGACCCATTGAGATGAGGTCGCTTCTAAATTTCTCTATTAATCAAATTTCTCAAATTTTTGAAAGTTTCAGTCCGATCAGGACTCTGTCCTAGAGTCCAAATCCAGTCAAAAATCTGTTTTGAAGTCTGTTTACTTCCATCTTCAGTCTTTTTCGGTTGTTTTCAAAATTTAGGTCATTTTACAGAGTCCAGTTAGTTCAGGACTCTATTTTAGAGTTCGGTCGAGTTAGGAGTCTAACCCTGACTGTGTTTTTTGACTTATTTCATCATTTCCCGATAAAATCTTTCGAAAATTCTTTCATTTGAATTCTAAAATTTAAAATCTCAGAGTCTTAAGAGTTCAGGACTCTAACTCGGAGTTCCAGTTCGCTTGAGACCCTATTTTCAAAGATGTTGAATTTCAAATGTCGATTTTAACCCTTTTTCAAAGCCATTTTCAGTGTTTATTTCAAAATTTCCAAAATTCGATGTGGGCCCACTCAGTTGGCACCATATCCAGAGGAGTTCTGACTCAGTTAGAACCCTATGACATTTCAAAACTTTGAATTTCAAGTTTGCTTTTGAAAATCCTTTTTGAAAACTCCTTCAATTTCAAGTTTAAAATCGCTTTTTGGAAAAAAAAGAAAAAAACTCAAGTAGGGCCCACTCGAGGTGGGGCCATATTCGAGTCAGTCAGGGCTAGACTAGGGTTAGTTGATGTCTTGGTTAATGTTAGAGGTTTAGAAGAGTCAAAACCATTTTGAAAAACTCATTTTGAAAGTTAGTTTTTAAAACTAGTGTTTTTAAAGGTTTTTAAAGGTGTTTCAAAAAAACCAAATGTAGAAAATGCCAAGTGGCATTACATTTGGGGATTTTTTAGGAAAGTCTAGGTGTTAATTAGGCATTAGTTTAGATAAGTTAGGTTAGGGGTAGTTAGGTCTTTCCACCCAAAAATCGCCCCCCCTTTAGAGAGTCCAAAAATTTTCAATTTCTTTTAATTTTTAACCTAATTTTTTATTATAAAAAGGAGCATAAGGGGGGTCGATTTTTCGAACTTGCTCTCCTTGGGATTCTTGGATCTTCTCTCTCCTCTCCAACCCTTCCTTCATTGCTGCAACTCCAAGGTATTTATTTCTTTTAAATTCTTTAGTTTATTTAATACTTTTGTTAATTTAAACACGAATTTAGCCATTAATACCTCCTATTTCATGGATTCAACCATGGTTTCACCTCAAGAACCATCAAGAACCAGCAAGAACGGTACAATAAGGTGATCTAACCTTGTTTGGTGTGTTTTACAGGGATTTTAATCCATTAGAATTAATTTTAATATGATTCTTTACATTATTAACTAATAAAATACATGATTTACTCTTTTAATGGGTTAAATCTATGTTTTAAAGGTGATATTGAATTCCAGCCATTGATTCCATGATTTTATTTTATTTTCATGGTTTATTCATGTTTTTTTTACGTTATATAGCATAGAAATAATTTTATTTACTGTTTTATGGTTTATTTTATGGATTTACATTAGTTAATGCATGGTTTTTCAAGTTTCTTAAATTTCTGTGTGTTTTAGGTTTAGAACAGTAAAGATAATGTTATTTCGGATTGAAGTACTCATTGTTTATTTCTGATTTTTTTATATGTGATGCATGCATGAGTTATTGAGTTACTGTAGAAAAATCAGAGGTTTTGGATCTCGGGAACCCTGTAAGAAAAATCAGACATCAAATCGGGTTTTTAAAGCTTTAAAATCGTGGTTAAAATCAAGAAGGTAACTTGCTGTTATGATATTTCTCTCATCTTATATCCGATTTTAGATCTGTAAAGTGATATGGATTCACATTGAGTAGATATGACTGCTGTGAAATTTTCGGATTTTTTGATCACTGTTTAGTATTTTTCCTTTTTTAGAGAATCTGTTTTTAAATTTAGAACTCGTTAGGGTTTACCAAAACCCTAATCAGATTTGTGTTAGTCATAAATCCCAAACCACAGATTCGATTCATGATCTGTAAAAAGTGAGTATTATTATTTTTCTGTCTACTGTTCACCATTAAAATTTCATAGACTTTTGTTTAATATTGCTATTTATGTATGTATTTTCAATCTGAAGTAGCCGTTTTAATCCCTGTTGAAAGTGATATATTTTAGCTCAGATTGCCGGAAGGGTTTCTCCCTAACCAAAGATGCCTTTTCCGATCTGTAAATTGGGAAATCTATGTTTTTCTTCTTAGTTAGTCTCTGTAAAATTTCATAAATTTTCATGGAGATTTGACCCCTGGTTCGGGTCTTGGATTGAAACTGGTTGATAAATTAGGTCAAAAATAGCATATTTTTAGGATTTGATGCAATTTTCGGGTTAATTTAATGTCAAAAAATTAATTTTATAATTCTAAGTCAAAACTAGGGTTATAACAAGTGTAGGTAGCAATTTTTATGGATTTTGGAATCCATTTGATGTCTGAATTAATAAAATTGCAAAACAGGATACCTGAAAGATCCAAAAACACTATTAAAATCATATTTTTTGTGATATTATTGGATTTTCGGGCATAAGCATATAGTTTCAGGGTTTAATCATATTCATAATCATATTAGGATGCTTTAGGTTTAATTTTATGCTCATTTGATTTTATTTAGTGCATAAAACCTAAGTTTTTACCAAAATCTATTTCAGAAAACCCTGATTTCAAGGCCATAGTCTTGCTATCGGGGGCAATTTGGTCATTTGACCTCAATTTCGAAATCCCTAACCCTAATTTTCACATATTTAAGCATGTTACATCATATTTAGCTTAACTTATTCCATTCAAATTTCAAAACTTGCATTTTATCAAAATATCTTTCTAAAAACCCTAATTTCAAGGCCATAGTCTTGTTATTAGGGGTATTTTGGTCATTTGGATCCCAATTTCGAAATTCCATATCTTATATTCATTATTTGTTCAATTTGATTTCATATCTTTATCATTTTTATTTAAGGGAATCAAGGAAAAGGCTTATATCTAGCAAAATCCAATAATTTCTAGATATTACTGGATAAACCTAGAAAAGCCAACATATATTCACTAACAAGTTTTCTAGTTTTGCAGGTACATTGAAGACTTTATTTTTTCATGTATTTAAATTTCAATAGTGATGTAATTTGTAATTAAACTTTGGAATAAGAATTTACATTTTCTGCTTAGCTTAGGTTGCATTGCATATAGTTTATTTTTATAATTTCAATGTGTGATGGATGATGATTCAAGCATATTCAAACGCACCATGGTCTACATGAATGGCACATGCACTAGCTTTTATGAAGTTTATAAACTTGGTGGAATTCGTATTTATGGCCATAGTCAGAATATGAATGATACTTAGATTTATGATCTTCACATTAGCCACATTCAGCCTACACTCTTAGGCTAACTTCAAAATGCACTGCATTTCTCAAAATACAAAAAAGTATTTCTCAAATTCATATTCATTCATTTCATGCATTTGCCAATTCCAATTCAAATTCTAAGTCAAGGAAATTGAATTCCTCAAAATCCCCTAAGTCTTATAGCAAAATCAATTTTCCCAAAAGCATTGAATTTCAAAGAATATTTCAAGTGTTTCTCAAGTTCATAAACTCAATTTTCCAAGTTATGCAGTCAATTTCAAAGTTTGAAGTTAGAGAAATCAAAATCTTTCTAAGTCTTATTCAAAAATCGATTTTCTCAAAATATGGATTTGCCAATGATATTTCAAGTATTTCCCAAGTTCCAAATTCAAATTTTCTAAGTTAGAATTTCAATTTCCAAGTTTGAATTCAGAGAAACCAAGTCTCTCAGAATCGATTTTCACCAAATGTCAAGGATTCCTCAAAATCGATTTTTACTTCTCTCAGAAGTATATTTCAAATCCCAATTCACGATTTTCCATGTGATGTCTATTCTAAATATTTCAATCATTCAAAGCAAACATCATTTTTTCAAATGTGCATTTTCTGAAAATTCATAGCACATGCCTGATTCTATGTGCATTTAGAAATTAGAATATGATTTAGACAAGTTGAATAGAGTAGAGTATAAGATTGATCCTTGGTTCAATTACCCCTATTAAAGGTGGCAGGAACGGTTGAACCTCGTACCGACAGGCGAGTCCCATTCTACAGAATTTTCCCGCATTTTAAAACGGAGGCGAGTTATTTTCAAAATCTTTTTCAAAGGTCAGTTTGATTTGCAAAAGTTAAAAATTTTGCGATGATAACAGGTTTGGCGACCGTGATGGGACCTGTCTTTGCCTGATCAATCTAATGCTCAACTTAGTTCAAATTGTCAAAATCGATTTCCATGGAATGTCAGCTTTGCTTTATGATATCATGTGAACCTAGGAGCCTAGACTTGAACCCAGCTGACATGGAATGCATATAGACTAGGTATGGTTTGGTAGGACCATATTGAGGAGAATTATTCATGCTCACATAGACTTAGGTCTAATACAACACTCCTCAATTTAGGAATTGTATAAAAACAATGTTTGCTTCTTCAAATATTTCAAAATTCTATCTCTTTAGGACTTAGAGCCCTATGTTTTCTTGCATGTGCTCATATTTCGAAAATCACCCTACCTATATTGTCCCGGTCTTCACGTTGCTGGGCTCTCTTCCAGAACCATAGTTCGGGACAGAGCCTCACAACTGGGCCACCTATTTGGGTGAAAACCCCCCTGCCACGTACCAAGGGTCATAGTCCAACGTATATCGGCAGGTGCTCAAGGATGTTGGAAAACTTGAACCTAGAACCAGAGAAATTGATTTTATGCCACGTACATCGAGCCTTGGCTTGAGTATATCGGCATACCTGGATTGGATATAGTTGATCTGAACCTTAGAGTTAGGATTAAGGTCCTACAACTATTTCAAAATTTGTGCATCTAGAGTCAGCTTTTAGGGAATTATGTATGTGCATACTTGTTTATGCAGAATGTGATTGAATGTGTTATTTCCTTTTTATTTTCCATATTTTCCCAATTTTCTAAAATACTGGACGATTTTCTCAAAATTCCCCAATCTATGTCCATGTACTGTCCATGTTTTAAACCTTGGACGATTTTCCAAATACTTCATTTTCCATTTATTTCTTCATATTTCATCAAACCCTGGACGATTTTCCAAATTTCCCTTAATTTCCTTCAAAACTCCAGGTGATTTCCCATCTTTCCTGTCTTCTAGATCTCGAATTTCCTGCTTTATTTTTATCCTGCCTGCATTTTTCTCAAATTTCCTGTATTTTCCCAAGTCTTATTCCAATTTTCCATGATTTCCAGTCCGATGGCATTCAGTCAGCTTGATTCAGTCTTCCCTGAGGGTCACATCTCCTACGAGGTGCGACAAAGTCTTCCTGAACATCGAGTCCTCAGCACCGGATCCTTCTTTCCCCGGTGGTACTATTTATGGTTCAAGAATTTCTCTCGGATGTTTCCGGACCACTTGGACGATTGTGGGCTAGAATTGGCGTCCGCAGTGGGAAAGCAGACAGTCAACGACAACTTGATCCATGCACTAGCAGAACGGTGGAATCTGAGCACTTCTACCTTCTGGTTTTCGTGGGGCGAGATGACAATACTGATGGATGAATTTTCAGAGATTATGGGATTGCCCGAGCCAGCCGGTCAGCCTGGAGATCCATTGGAGAAGCAGTTTTTGATTAATGTCAAGGGTCTGGACCCTAAAGATGCCTTAGCTTGCATGACGGGACGCAAGTCTTGGCCTCTGATTGAAGAAGATGGAAATGAATATGTGGACCTGCTCGAAATCTACAGACAGTATGGGACATTTGTGGAAGTCAGCTCGTTGTCCAGGACAGCTCGAGAGAGAATTCAGCACGCGATGGTTCTGTGCACGGTGGGATTAGCTTTCTTTCCCGATGGACGGAATTACATGGATATCAGAATAGTTCAGCTTATGAGGAGATGGGGAAGTCAATAGACCAGCCACCTCTCAATAGCCATGACCACACTCGCTTTTCTATACCGAGGGTTGACTCGTTTCGCACTCGGAGAATCGATTCTAGTCGAAGGGTGCACCTATGCCTTGCAGTCTTAGTTCCTCCGGCATGTGCCAGCCCGAGCCAGTTCATTCAGATACAATGGTGAAAAGCTTCTTCCAGTTGCGCGATACCGGTTCTTGATCGACAACCTTCAGGAGAAAGAAGTCGTATCGGACTACTTTGATCGTCAGGAATCACCTCCCAGATATACTTACGCTTACGGCAAGCGGTTCAGACTACTTGGCCCGTTCTTCTGCGCATACTATCATCCAGAGTGGTGCGTCAGGCAGTTCTCTCAGAGGCAGAAGCGCGTAGAGATTCGTCCACTATCAGGGGTTCTGCCAGAATTCGACCTCTCATCAGATCAGTGGTCCGGAGCATACCATTCTGCCAGACATGGCTGGGATTCCTTTGTTACTCTCACTGTTTTTCCTGGTCCTCGAGTGTCCTCTGATTATCCGGAGTGGTGGAAAATTGTCTGTCCCCCTCCCCTCTGTCAAGTGTATTATTGATAAAATCATGTTTTTCTCCTCAATAAAATTCCTTTATTTTACATTTCACTTTGGTTTGACGACCTCGCCTAGGTAACAAGGCATATTTCCAGTTGTTTATTTTGCAAAGAATAGCAACGTAATTGTCGTAATCCCAGCGACGACTCAATCCCTAGTAAGGGGATGCTCTTTCAATTGTCTACAAAAATTCTCAATAAATATTTTCCTCCAAAGCAAATTTTCTTCAAAAGCCTAACCATCAATTCTGCCCTGCAGAGAGCGTTAGCAATCTCCAGAGAATTGTCGTGACATTCAATGGTTCATACAAGGTCCGGAAAGAAAACCACATCAGTTGAAGGCGTCGCGTACTCAGTAGCTTCAGAAGAAGAGATGGACTCGCCCCGTAGTCAAGGACAGCAGGTTGAGGACGACGTAGATCCCCAGATGTACGTCATGTTCAAGAAAATGATGAGCAAGATGCTGGCAGAGCAAACTGAAGCCAGTACTGAGCAAATTCAGACAAAGCAGAAAGATAAGGGTCATGCAGCCAGAAATGCAAAAATCAGCAAAAAGCAGAGTCGTCATGAGGAAGTATCTGATGAGTCAGAATCAGCTGACGATGCTGACAAGGAATGTGAAAATAAACATGAATTCAAAAGGTCGACTCAGGGCCAAGGGTCAGCTTACAAATCCAAAAATCAGTCTGTTGACGACCCTACCCAGTCACGATTAAAAGATATGATGAGATAGGTCAAAGATCTGCAGGCCCGCGACAAGGGCAAGAAAGTCTTCACCAGCGAAGACTTCTATGATGGTTTAGATGGAGACGACAATCTGGATAATCTCCCCAGAAAATTTATCAAGTTTGATGGTTCTGGCAACCCTAAAGCTCACCTCGCCATGTTTTTCGCTGAATGTTCACGATTCAAGCGTGACAATCGGGCACTCTTCCTTTGCTTCCCTCGCAGTCTGGAGGGAACGACAGCTAAATGGTACTCAGAGCACATCAACCCCATAGAGCTGAAAGAATTTGATAAGGTGGTGAATATGTTCATTGAGCGCTTTTTGTTCAATGCTGAGGCGCTCCCGACCCTCAGCCACCTCTGTGGCCTGAAACAGAGAGAAAATGAAAAGGCCCGAGATTTTATCCACCGCTGGAGGTCAGCTTGCAACAAGATGAGAGACCCCATATCAGAAGGTCATGCTTTGTCCTTGATTCTAAGCAATTTCTCACAGTCTCTAAAAGGCCTCATCTCTACTGCGCCATCCAGATCATTTATTGAGTTAACAGAGCGGGCCGAATGGCTCGAGTTAAGCATGGAAAATGGTTTTTATGAAGGCTTCACTTTTGCTAAGAACAACAATCAGAATGAGTTAAAAAAGAAGACTCATTTCGCCCACTCTGCTAGAAATGATAAACAGAATCATCGCAAGGGGCAGAATAGAGACTTCTGTTATGGGGCAGGAGGTTCAAACAAGAATGACCAAAAAGAAAAGTCGATCCCGCAATTCAGCAAGCCGCTTCAGCTAGAGCAGGGACCAAAACCTCGAGAGAAAGTGAAGCACGAAGGATGGAGCTATGAGAGGAAGTTCACTCCATTAGATCAATCACTCGAGACTGTGCTCGAGTACCTGTTGACCAAGGAGATGGTCAAATTGCCCAGGCTGGTCGATCCTTCCGCTCCTATGGGAAAATTCAAAGACCAATTCTGCAAATTTCATCGAACAGTGGGGACAACACTGAGAATTGCTTCGTTCTGAAGAACATTGTTCAGGACCTTATTGATAAAAATCTTCTGGTAGAAGGTGCAGAATATGAAAATATAGATATTCTAAAAGAGCCATTTCCTCGTCATTCTACAGTAGTCATCACCGAACAGTCGTTTCAACCACAGGAGCATATCAAGTCGTGCTCTGAAAATGATATGCAAGCTCGGCATCAGGTCCTGGTATTGCAACAGGCTCAGTCCAAGGCCCAGAAGATGGACCTTATTTCAGCTTTCGGCAAAATGAAAGTATCTGACAAGCCCGCTACGGTATCTCCCGAGGTAGCCAGAAGTATGCCATGGCTCCCTAAGCATCTCATTAAGTCCACCCCAAAGAAAAGCGGGACATCCACTCTAAAGCCTATTACAGCATTATCCAATGTCTCAATTTTGGACTTAACCCAAGCTTCCGCTAAACATCAGCAAGTATTAAATAATCTGTTGTAGAAAATCAAGGTGAATCCAAGCATAACTCCGGAAGACATGGCCCACATAGTCAATCAGGCCATGACTAATGCTCCAGTTACTTTCTCCGAGGAGGATCTCCCTAAACCTCATGTATTTCACAACAATGCCTTGTATATTGTGGTTCGAACCAGAGGGATGACAGTTCCTCATGTGCTGATCGATGGAGGCAACAGCCTCAATATATGTCCGGAAATGACCGCCAAAGCTTTGGGCATTAAAAAAGAAGAATACATTTCAGATCCAATCACCATTTATGGGTTCGACAATCATGGCCAAACAGCGAAAGAAAAAATCTTTCTGGAGATCTTCATTGACTACTCGGTCCATTCAATTCTCTTTCACGTGGTCAATGTGCCGCCCACTTATAATCTGCTTCTCGGGAGACCATGGATCCACAACACAAACGCAGTACCGTCTACTCTACATCAGTGCATCAAGTGGTCAAAAGGTGGTATGATCACGACAGTCTTAGGCGAAGATCCGGAGTGGAGGCTAGCACAGCCCATGGTTCCCAGGCCCTCTTTCACTACTGATATCCCTAGCATTAGGGGTATTGAAGAGGTCAGCTTCGAAGAGGATTCAGGAATAATGCAGACGGTAGAGCAACCCGAGCATACAGTGGCTGCGACCCGATGGAGAGGCCCACAGTTCTTCAAGATTGGAGGACAAATTGATTATAGCGCACTTAAGGGTCATCCTCTATTCTCCCAATTTATGAAAGCTAAAAAGAGATTTGATTTACTAGTGAAGCACGACTACCAGCCTTTTCAAGGCCTAGGCAAAAATGAAGATGGTCGTCTTGAACCAGTGATTCCTCAACATTGCCCTAAAAGGACCGGATTGGGCTTTAATGGCTGAAGATCTCGGAAGGGCACTGTTTTCATTAAGGGAACGCATTAGAAGAATTCATTTGTCTTTCCTTTTCTATTCTTTTGTCGGGATGATATCCCATTTCATTTTCATCATTGTCATTTTGATTAATTCTATCTTTCAATAAAGTTGCAAGTTTCCTTTGTCTATCTTGGTGCCATTTGTCTCTTTACTTCTCAATATTAAATCTTCACAAAATTGAAGTCATTTTGCTCTTTTATCTTTCCAATTATTTTCAATAAAAACAATTTATTTCATGATGAGCAATTTCCCTAAATCAATTTATCCTCCAATTTTCAGAATGTCTTTCCGATCTATCAAGAAGCTCGTCTTTAATCCAAAATCCTGTTCAAAATCAGCAATAATTCATCAGGTCAGAATAAGAACAGAATGTAGTCAGACTGCAAATCAGTCAGAAGAATCCGCAGAGTTCGATTCAGCTCTTCAAGAACTGCCAGAATTTGCATCGGTTCAGAAGCAAGATGAGCCATCATCCTTAGTTCAAGATCCGACTGAGGATATCAATATCGGATCAGAAGACGATCCTAGAATTCTCAAGATTGGCAGTGGTTTGAGTCCAGGAGAGAAAGAAAGACTCACTAATTTCCTCAAGCAGCATGAAGAAGTATTCGCATGGACTTATGAGGATATGCCAGGTTTAGATCCGAAATTGGTGGAACATCGCCTCGTTCTGAAGCCTGAGGCGAAACCAGTCAAGCAGAAGTTGAGAAAAATGGATCCTCGAATCGAGCAACAAGTCAAGGAAGGACTTGAAGATCTGCTTAAAGCAGGATTCATTCGAGCAATTGATTACCCGGATTGGTTGGCGAATATCGTAGTAGTTCCTAAGAAGAATGGTAAAGTGCAAATCTGTATCGACTTCCGTGATCTCAATAAAGCCACTCTGAAGGATGACTATCCGCTCCCAAACATTGATCTCCTAGTCGATAGCACAGCCGGGCATGCTATGTTTTCCTTTATGGACGGATACTCCGGATATAATCAAATCAAGTTGGCCGCTCGTGACCAATCCAAAACATCCTTTACCACGCCATGGGGCACTTTCTGTTACACGGTTATGCCTTTTGGGCTCAAGAATGCTGGAGCCACTTATCAGCGCTCTATGGCCGTTATTTTCCATGATTAGATGCACAAGACTATGGATGCATATGTCGATGATATTCTGGTGAAATCCAAAGAAGAGGAAGATCACATTGAAGCTCTCAATCAAGTTTTCAAGCGACTCATTCTTTACAAGCTAAGACTCAATCCACAAAAATGTGTCTTTGGAGTCGAATCAGGCAAGTTGCTAGGCTTCTTGGTCAGCAAGAAGGGGATAGAAATGGATCCCGCTAAGGCCAAAGCTATCATTGGCATGCCGCCCCTGACTAATCTCAAAGAATTGCATAGCCTTCAAGGACGCATGCAATCAATTCGGCAATTCATTTCTAATTTGGCCATGAGATGTGAGCCTTTCAATCATTTGCTCAGAAAAGGAGTGAGGTTCGAATGGGGACCAGAGTGTCAGCAGTCGTTCGAACGCATCAAGAAATATCTTCTCAATCCTCCTGTTTTAAAGCCGCCAGAATTAGGGAAACCCCTATTGCTATACATTTCAGTTAATCGAGTTGCTTGCGGCGGATTCTTGGCGCAATACAAAGAAGGCAGCTTGATAGAACATGCCATTTACTATGTGAGCAAGACCTTTATTGATTACGAGAAGAAATACTCTCAGATAGAGAAGACGTGTTTAGCTCTGGTATGGATGTGTCAGAAATTGAGACATTATCTATTGGCGTCTGAAGTCAAGATTCTATCTAAATTAAATCCTTTCAAGTACGTTCTTGAACAACCATTTCTCAGCGAACGAATCGCCAAATGGCAAGTCCTATTAATGCAATACGACTTGGAATATGTCTCTCAACAATCTATCAAAGGTCAAGCAATTACAGACCAATTAGCAGATTTTCCTCTAGCAGAGGATGTTAAAGCTGAGGATGATTTCCCCGATGAGCGGATCTGCAATATTCAACAATCCCCAATTTGGAATTTATTCTTCGACGGTTCCAAGAATATGGCAGGCATAGGAATCGGAATTCTGCTAATCACACCAGAGAAAGAGATGATTCCCTTTTCTCTTAAACTGGATTTTCAATGCACTCACAATATGGCCGAGTATGAAGCTTTGATACAAGGTCTGAAAATTCTACAGGACTTCAATGTCAAAAGAGTGCATGCTTATGGCGACTTCTTGCTCGTCGTCAATCAAGTCCTAGCCGAATGGCAAGTGAAAGATCAGAAATTACTTCCTTACCAGAAGATTGTCTCAGCTCTTGCTAACAAATTCGAAGAATTCCAACTTTTCCATATCAAGAGAGATTTCAATCAAGTTGCAGACAGTTTAGCTAATCTGGGATCCATCATGTCTTTCAGGAGTGGAGAATCTTGTCGCTCATTTGAAATTTGCAGACTTGATCAACCCGCTTTCGTCCCAGTAGAGCAGATAAACCAGGCTGAGCAGAAGAAGCAGCCTTGGTATCATGATATCAAGAATTTCATTAAAACTGGCGAATTTCCTCCAGAATTATCAAAGAGAGAGCAGCGAGCAATTCAACGCATGTCTGCTCGATATTTTATTCTTGCCGATGTCCTTTATCGTCGTGGATTCAGTTCTGAGTATTCCAGATGTTTGGACGAAGAAGAAGCCGAAGAAGTTGTGCAAGAAGCACATGAAGGCATTTGCGGTGGTCATGTTGGCTATTAGACTCTCGTCAAACAAATCATCCGAGCAGGATATTATTGGAGAACTATGCAACAAGATTGCTATCGTTTTGTAAAGAAGTGCGTTCAATGTCAGATGCATGCGCCTTCCATTCATGCGCCAGCGACATACTTGCAATCTGTCGTCTCGCCATGGTCATTTTCCATGTGGGCTTTCGATGTTGTAGGTCCCATCACTCCTTCAGCCTCCAATGGTCATAAATATTTTCTTGCCGCAACAGAATATTTTACTAAATGGGTAGAAGCAGTCACTCTACGCATAGTAGAAGGTCGACACGTGGTTTCTTTCATCCATAAGAATATCCTTTGCCGTTTCGGTATACCGCATGATATTGTGTCGGATAATGGCAGTCATTTCAAGAATGAGAGAATGAGGACATTCTGATCAAAGTTCAAAATTCATCATCATTTTTCCGCTCCTTATTATCCTCAAGGGAATGGTCAGGCAGAGGCCACCAAGAAGATTTTGATTCGAATCCTGATGCATACTTTAGAAACGGGTCGTGACTAGCATAAAAAGATTCATGATGCATTATGGGCATACAGAACCACCATTCGAACTCCAACGAATGCTACTCCGTCAGAACTTGTCTACGGAACTGAAGTAGTACTACCTCTACATGTTCAGAAACCTGCTCTGAAATTTGCATCATTTCTAGAATTACCTCTTGATCACTATCAGCAACAGCGACTGGTACAACTTGATTTTCTCGATGAAAGAAGGCTTAGAGCAGCAGAGCATGCTCAATCCTATCGCTAGAGGATAGCCCGACAATATGCAAAATCTGTCATTGAGAGAAAATTTCGGGTCAATGATCTAGTGCTCAGATCAACAGCTTATCTCAGGCACCGCCCGGGTGGCAAATGGTCGCCAAATTGGGAGGGTCCTTATGTTGTCAAAGAGGCACTACCTCGCAATTCATATCGGCTCATCAATGCTGATGGAATAGAATTACCAGATTCCATCAATGCTCGACATTTGAAAAAATTCTATACTTGAACAATTTCCTATTCTTTGTAATTCTTCCAAATTTTCTTCAATAATGATCAAAATTCTTTTTTCCAGTTACACTGGGGCATTTTAAAATTTTGTTTTATCTACAAATATCCTGTATGCAGGCAGGATAAACAAATCTCTCATTTCACGCACTTGTGCATTCATGTGCATCAATTTGCATTCATTTGCATTCAATCGCATTAATAACGATCTGGTCAGTATTGAGATTTCAACTATCAATCCCATCACAATTCCTAACGATTCAAGATTGAAAGACAATCACCAGAACTGAACCAAAATCCAGTATCCAAACTGGTACATTTTTAAACCGGTATGCATACCGGTGTCCTTTCAAAATCGAGCACTCGTGTTAGTGTTCCACTGAATGGTCATGTCAGTTGACCTCTTGAGTTCAGTCTTCGTGCTGATCACTCATCCAATTCCCAATTTCTAATTTCCAAATATCAATTTCCAAATTCCAAAATTCCCAATTTCTAATTTCCAATTTCCAAATATCAATTTCCAAATTCCAAAATTCCCAATTTCTAATTTCCAATTTCCAAATATCAATTTCCAAATTCCAAAATTCCCAATTTCTAATTTCCAATTTCCAAATATCAATTTCCAAATTCCAAAATTCCCAATTTCTAATTTCCAATTTCCGAATATCAAATTCCAAACTTCCAATTTCTAATTTCAAATATCAAAATTCCAATTTCAAAAATTCAAAATTCAAATTTCCAAATTTCGACCATTTGGTCACCTAATACCCAATTCCAAAAAAAATTTTATCTTGCGAGAGACTCTTTGTATAGGGAGAGTTCGAGGGAGCTCGCTCTTTTCGCATGCTATCCAATTCGTTCACTTAGCCCCTTTTTAGGGAGAGTTTGAAGGGACTCGTGCCTTTGTGAACCGTTTGCAAAATAAAATTCCAATTTCATATAAGGAACCCTTAGGTCAGAGAGAGCTTCGACGGAAGTTCGTTTTCCTTGTAACCATAATTTCAGACTAGGCCATTTCATCATGAAGGACCCTCTTTTCAGGGAGAATGTGATGAGCTCGTTCCTTCATGACCAATTTACCAACCTCACCGATTCCGGCCCCCTTTCCATAAGAGAAGCCTAATATTAGGAAGTTTTGACGAAAGCTTAATTTCTCTTCGAAAGTTCATTTTGCAAACACCTCCTCATCAAGGAAGAGAGGAGTAATTCCCAATTCTAATTTCTGAATCTTCTCCTTTGGGGAAAGGAGAAGAGAATTTATGTCATGGATGTGTTGCGTTGTGCTTCAAATGCTCGCTTTCACAAAAGGATTTCAAGAAAATTTTGCTAATTTGTCATTAAATATTTGTTGATTTCAAAAAAATCTTTATTGCACAAAATTATTACTTCAGAATACCTCCACTATTACTTCCAAAAGGGCAATGCTTTCGCAAAAAAGGATTCAAAATTCAAAATCTTTCTATTGGCCAACCAAAAGGATGAAGAATAAATCCGCGATATGGCCAGCAAAGAGAATTCAATGTTGTTGCAAAGCCATGAGTGATCGATATTGATCGCAGTCAATGGCACATTTTTAAAGACCATTCTTGAAAAATAAAATAGTCGAAATATCCTGGGTGATACAGAAAAATCCACTCAATTTTCATATCTCCTTAATCACCTAAGCTGCAATTAAATATCTGCAAAAGGGATCTCTCAATTGTCGTCAAGATGAAGGCGAATTAAGCGAGTCGACCCCCGGGGCCAAAGAAGATTTGGATCATCTCCAAGATGACGGATCCTTCCAGGGAAAGTTCAGATCACCGTTGAGATGAAGGTGAGTGTGATGAGCCTACCGACAAACCCTAAAAGATATTTAATTTCTGCTATCATCAAGAGAATCCCAACCAATGAGCCAATGATCGTCAAGATAATCCCTGAGAGAAAAGAAGGATCGGAACATCTCTGAGATGAAGGAGTTTGTGACGTACCCTTCCCAAAAAGAGAGAAAAGTCAGGACATCTCCAAAATGAAGGATGATGTAATTCCCGAAAAATCCAAGAGAACTCCAATTCTGTCAAAAAGAGTGCAGAAAGATCATCATGAGAAAAGAATCCCAGGATATCAGACTGTCGAATCTATCAAGAATCTTCTTTAACTTTGTGAAATTTTTTTATCAATATTCTTTCACCAATAGCTCTCGCAATATCAAGAATACTTTCTTTCTCGTCCATATCAAGGAAATTGATAGCTTCTTTGAAAGAAAGCCAATCGCAAGCAATTTGAGTTTGAATCTTGATTCTACGGAGTTAAGCCCAGTCAGAGGTAATACTTCAGGTAGAAAAGAGGGAATACTTTCAAAACAATGTGCATCATTTTCAATTATTTTGAATCAACAACAATTTTCAACATTTTGACAATATTTTCTAGCTATCCTGGCATGAAGCGAGAGCTTGAGGTTCATCTTTGGCGCATCCTGACACCATCCCTTTATAGGACTTGATTACGGGAGTTTTCAAGATTCCTTCCCTTCTTTGGTATAATTTGAGCGCCTGGGCTCTCAGATTCGCACACTTCCCTGTGTCCCCACTGTCCCACCATAGACAGTCCAATTTCGGCTTGAGGTTAAGCCACCAATTTCAGCAAAAGGCAATTTCAAAAGTTAATTAGTCTCAGCAATGAGGCGCCCAAAATCAAATCCCTTTTTAAACTTTAGGGACCCCAATTTCCTTCCTTTTGCAAAAACCCTATCGGATTCATTGTGCGGAAATTCGAAGGTTCCATCATGGTCTCTTCTTTCGAGGATTCCGTCCATTTTCTTCCCAATCAGGTTAAGGGTATAAACCTGGGCCTCCTTTGATGAGGTATTCCATTTCCACCCAATCAGGTCAAGGGTACAAACCTGAGCCTCACGTGATGAGATATTTCATTTCCCAATCAGGTTAAGGGTTAAGCCTGAGCTTCGTTTCATATGAGGTATTTCCCGTCCCATCCAGGTTAAGGGCAAAACCTGAATCTCATTTCTTTTTGAAGTAAAATTTTCTCCTTATTCTCCATTTCATATCTAATATCATCATTTGAATTAATTCTTTCATACCCAGTCAGATTCATCTAACTGGGGCATTTTTATAATCCAAATTTGGTGTGTTTTCTTTGCCACTAAGCTCGGCTTTCAACCGGCTTAGCAGCAAAGAGGGGCATCTGTGAACACCCCAAATTTTCATTCTTATCCAGTGCTTACATTTCATGTGTCATTGCATATCATTGCATGCATTCGGCATACCATCTCATTGCATTGCATATCATTGCATCTCATTTTTGAGATCCAACACTCCAGTTTTCAAAACATTCAATCCAGATTTGAGTTTTAAAACTTTTCTTTCAAAAACAATTTTAAAACCTGGGTTTTTATTCAACATTTTGTCATTTTCCAACCTCCGGGACCTTATATTTTGAAATACTTTCTTAGAAAACGATCTGGATTCATGTTAAATTCAAATTTCAATCGATTTCAATTCTCAGATGAGACCCATTGAGATGGGGTCGCTTCTGAATTTCTCTATTCATCAAATTTCTCAAATTTTTGAAAGTTTCAGTCCGATCAGGACTCTGTCCCAGAGTCCAAATCCAGTCAAAAATCTGTTTTGAAGTCTGTTTACTTCCATCTTCAGTCTTTTTTGGTTGTTTTCAAAATTTAGGTCATTTACAGAGTCCAGTTAGTTCAGGACTCTATTTTAGAGTTCGGTTGAGTTAGGAGTCTAACCTTGACTGTGTTTTCTGACTTATTTCATTATTTCTCGATAAAATCTTTCAAAAATTCTTTCATTTGAATTCTAAAATTTAAAATCTCAGAGTCTTAAGAGTTCAGGACTCTAACTCGGAGTTCCAGTTCGCTTGAGACCCTATTTTCAAAGATCTTGAATTTCAAATGTCGATTTTAACCCTTTTTCAAAGCCATTTTCAGTGTTTATTTCAAAATTTCCAAAATTCGATGTGGGCCCACTCAGTTGGCACCATATCCAGAGGAGTTCTGACTCAGTTAGAACCCTATGACATTTCAAAACTTTGAATTTCAAGTTTGCTTTTGAAAATCCTTTTTGAAAACTCCTTCAATTTCAAGTTTAAAATCGCTTTTTGGAAAAAAAAGAAAAAAACTCAAGTAGGGCCCACTCGGGGTGGGGCCATATTCGAGTCAGTCAGGGCTAGACTAGGGTTAGTTGATGTCTTGGTTAATGTTAGAGGTTTAGAAGAGTCAAAACCATTTTGAAAAACTCATTTTGAAAGTTAGTTTTTAAAACTAGTGTTTTTAAAGGTTTTTAAAGGTGTTTCAAAAAAACCAAATGTAGAAAATGCCAAGTGGCATTACATTTGGGGATTTTTTAGGAAAGTCTAGGTGTTAATTAGGCATTAGTTTAGATAAGTTAGGTTAGGGGTAGTTAGGTCTTTCCACCCAAAAATCGCCCCCCCTTTAGAGAGTCCAAAAATTTTCAATTTCTTTTAATTTTTAACCTAATTTTTTATTATAAAAAGGAGCATAAGGGGGGTCGATTTTTCGAACTTGCTCGCCTTGGGATTCTTGGATCTTCTCTCTCCTCTCCAACCCTTCCTTCATTGCTGCAACTCCAAGGTATTTATTTCTTTTAAATTCTTTAGTTTATTTAATACTTTTGTTAATTTAAACATGAATTTAGCCATTAATACCTTCTATTTCATGGATTCAACCATGGTTTCACCTCAAGAACCAGCAAGAACGGTCCAAGAAGGTGATCTAACCTTGTTTGGTGTATTTTATAGGGATTTTAATCCATTAGAATTAATTTTAATATGATTCTCTATATTATTAACCAATAAAATACATGATTTACCCTTTTAATGGGTTAAATCTATGTTTTAAAGATGATATTGAATTCCAGCCATTGATTCCCTGTTTTTATTTTATTTTCATGGTTTATTCATATTTGTTTTACGTTATATAGCATAGAAATAATTTTATTTACTGTTTTATGGTTTATTTTATGGATTTACATTAGTTAATGCATGGTTTTTCAAGTTTCTTAAATTTCTGTGTGTTTTAGGTTTAGAACAATAAAGATAATATTATTTCGGATTGAAGTACTCATTTTTTATTTTTGATTTTTTTATATGTGATGCATGCATGAGTTATTGAGTTACTGTAGAAAAATCAGAGGTTTTGGATCTCGAAAACTTTGTAAGAAAAACCAGACATCAAATCGGGTTTTTAAAGCTTTAAAATCGTGGTTAAAATCAAGAAGGTAACTTGCTGTTATGATATTTCTCTCATCTTATATCCGATTTTAGATATGTAAAATGATATGGATTCACATTGAGTAGATATGTCTGCTGTGAAATTTTTGGATTTTTTGATCACTGTTTAGTATTTTTCCTCTTTCAGAGAATCTGTTTTTAAATTTAGAACTCGTTAGGGTTTACCAAAACCCTAATCAGACTTGTGTTAGTCATAAATCCCAAACCACAGATCCGATTCATGATCTATAAAAAGTGAGTATTATTATTTTTATGTCTACTATTCACCAATAAAATTTCAGAGACTTTTGTTTAATATTTCTATTTATGTCTGTATTTTCAATCTGAAGTAGCAGTTTTAATCCCTGTTGAAAGTGATATATTTTAGCTCAGATTGCCGGAAGGGTTTCTCCCTAACCGGAGATGCTTTTTCCGATATGTAAATTGGGAAATCTCTTTTTTTCTTCTTAGTTAGTCTCTGTAAAATTTCATAAATTTTCATAGAGATTTGACCCCTGGTTCGGGTCTTGGATTGAAACTGGTTGATAAATTAGGTAAAAAATAGCATATTTTTAGGGTTTGATGCAATTTTTGAGTTAATTTAATGTCAAAAAATTATTTTTATAATTCTAAGTCAAAATTAGGGTTATAACAAGTGCAGGTACCAATTTTTATGGATTTTGGAATCCATTTGATGTCAGAAGTAATAAAATTGCAAAACAGGATACCTGAAAGATCCAAAAACACTGTTAAAATCATATTTTTTATGATATTATTGGATTTTCGGGCATAAGCATATAGTTTCAGGGTTTAATCATATTCATAATCATATTAGGATGCTTTAAGTTTAATTTTATGCTCATTTGATTTTATTTAGTGCATAAAACCTAAGTTTTTACCAAAATCTATTACAGAAAACCCTGATTTCAAGGCCATAGTCTTGCTATCGGGGGCAATTTGGTCATTTGACCTCAATTTCGAAATCCCTAACCCTAATTTTCACATATTTAAGCATGTCACATCATATTTAGCTTAATTTATTCCATTCAAATTTCAAAACTTGCATTTTATCAAAATATCTTTCTAAAAACCCTAATTTCAAGGCCATAGTCTTGTTATTAGGGGTATTTTGGTCATTTGGACCCCAATTTCAAAATTCCATATCTTATATTCATTATTTGTTCAATTTGATTTCATATCTTTATCATTTTTATTTAAGGGAATCAAGGAAAAGGCTTATATCTAGCAAAATCCAGTAATTTCTAGATATTACTGGATAAACCTAGAAAAGCCAACATATATTCACTAACAAGTTTTCTAGTTTTGCAGATACATTGAAGACTTTGTTTTTTCATGTATTTAAATTTCAATAGTGATGTAATTTGTAATTAAACTTTGGAATAAGAATTTACATTTCCTGCTTAGCTTAGGTTGCATTGCATATAGTTTATTTTTATAATTTCAATGTGTGATGGATGATGATTCATACATATTCAAACTCACCATGGTCTACACGAATGGCACATGCACTAGCTTTTATGAAGTTTATAAACTTGGTGGAATTCGTATTTATGACCATAGTCAGAATATGAATGATACTTAGATTTATGATCTTCACATTAGCCACATTCAGCCTACACTCTTAGGCTAACTTCAAAATGCACTGCATTTCTCAAAATACAAAAAAGTATTTCTCAAATTCATATTCATTCATTTCATGCATTTGCCAATTCCAATTCAAATTCTAAGTCAAGGAAATTGAATTCCTCAAAATCCCCTAAGTCTTATAGCAAAATCGATTTTCCCAAAAGCATTGAATTTCAAAGAATTTTTCAAGTGTTTCTCAAGTTCATAAACTCAATTTTCCAAGTTATGTAGTCAATTTCTAAGTTTGAAGTTAGAGAAATCAAAATCTTTCTAAGTCTTATTCAAAAATCGATTTTCTCAAAATATGGATTTGCCAATGATATTTCAAGTATTTCCCAAGTTCCAAATTCAAATTTTCTAAGTTAGAATTTCAATTTCCAAGTTTGAATTCAGAGAAACCAAGAATCGATTTTCACAAAATGTCAAGGATTCCTCAAAATCGATTTTTACTTCTCTCAGAAGTATATTTCAAATCCCAATTCACGATTTTCCATGTGATATCTATTCTAAATATTTCAATCATTCAAAGCAAACATCATGTTTTCAAATGTGCATTTTCTGAAAATTCATAGCACATGCCTGATTCTATGTGCATTTAGAAATTAGAATATGATTTAGACAAGTTGAATAGAGCAGAGCATAAGATTGATCCTTGGTTCAATTACCCCTGTTAAAGGTGGCAGGAACGGTTGAACCTCGTACCGACAGGCGAGTCCCATTCTACGGAATTTTCCCGCATTTTAAAACGGAGGCGAGTTATTTTCAAAATCTTTTTCAAAGGTCAGTTTGATTTGCAAAAGTAAAAATTTTTGCGATGATAACAGCCGGTTGTAAGACGAGCTTAGTGGCAAAGAAAATGCACCAAGTTTGGACTATACATATAAAAAAATGCCTCAGTTAGGAGAATCTGACCGGGTATGAAGGAATTAACTCTGACAATGATCATGATAGGTATGGGATAGAGAATATAAAGAAGAAAGAATCACCTCATTGAAATGAGGCTCAGGCTTAGCCCTTAACCTGGATGGGACGAGAAATGAAATACCTCATGGAAAAATGAGGTTCAGGTTTTAACCCTTAATCTAAAAGGGGACGATACCTCATGGAAAAACGAGGCTCAGGCTTAACCCTTAACCTGAAAGGGGACGATACCTCATGGAAAAACGAGGCTCAGGCTTAACCCTTAACCTGAAAGGGGACGATACCTCATGGAAAAACGAGGCTCAGGCTTAACCCTTAACCTGAAAGGGGACAATACCGCGTGGAAAAACGAGGCTCAGGCTTAACCCTTAACCTAAAAGGGGACGATATCTCGTGGAAAAATGAGGCTCAGGCTTAACCCTTAACCTGAAAGGGGACGATACCTCGTGGAAAAATGAGGCTCAGACTTAACCCTTGACCTGAAAGGGGACGATACCTTGTGGAAAAATGAGGCTCAGGCTTAACCCTTAACCTAAAAGGGGACGATACTTCGTGGAAAAACGAGGTTCAGGCTTAACCCTTAACCTGAAAGGGGACGATAAACAGAATCCTCAAATGAAGAAACCATGATGGGACCTTCGAATTTTACACAATAAATCCGAGAGGGGTTTGCAAAAGAAAGAAAAGGGGTTCTCTAAAGCTTGAAAAGGGATTGATCTTGGACGTCTCATCGCTGAGTCTGACTGGCTTTTAAAATATATGACCTTTTGCAAAAAATTCAGGTTTAACCCTTAACCTGAACGGGAACTGTCTATGGTGGGACAGTGGGGAGCACAGGGAAGTGTGCGAATCTGAGAGCCCAGGCACTCGGATTAAAACAAGAAGGGAAGGATCTTGGACAACTCCCATCATCCGATCCTAAAAGGGATAACAACAACGCCTGGATACATCAAAATAGACATCTAGTTCTCACTTCATGTCAGGATAACTTGAAAAGATTGCCAATAAAAAATTTGTAGTTAATTCAAGAATAATAAGCACATATATATATGAAGAATATTCCCTCTTGTCTACCTGAAGTATTACCTCTGACTAGACTTAACTCTGTAGAATCAAGATTCGAATTGAAATATCATTGCCATTGACTTTCTTTCAAGAAAGCTATCAATTTCCTTGATATGGATGGAAAAGAATGTATTCTTGATATTCCGAGAGCTATTGGTGAAAGAATATTGATAAAAGAATTTCACAAAATTAAAGGAGATTCTTGATAGATTCGGCAGTCTGATATCCTGGGATTCTTTTCTCATGATGATCTTTATGCACTCTCTTTTTGACAAAATTGGAGCTTTCTTGGGTATTCGGGGATTACATCATCCTTCATTTTTTAGATGTCCTGACTTTTCTCTCTTTCTCTTTTTTTTTTTGGAAGGGTACGTCACAAACTCCTTCATCTCATAGATGTTTCGATCCTTTTTTTCTCTCAGGGATTATATTGACGATTATTGGTTCTTTGGTTGGAAATCTCTTGATGATAGCAGGAATTAAATATCTTTTAGAGTTTGTCGGGAGGCTCATCGCATCTGCATTCATCTCGACAGTGCTTTGGACTTTCCCTAGAAGGATCTGTCACAAACTCCGTCGTCTTGGAGATGATCCAAATCTTCTTTGGCCCCGGGGGTCTACTCGCTTAATTCGCCTTCATCTTGACGACAATTGAGAGATCCCTTTTGCAAATTTTTATTTCTTAGATGATTAGGGAGATATGGAGATTGAGTGAATTTTCCTATATTACCCAGGATATTTCGACTGCTTTATTTTCCAAGAATGATCTTTAAAAGTGTGCCATTGGCTGCGATCAATATCGACCACTCATGGCTTTGCAACAACATTGAATTTTCTTTACCGGCAATATCGCGGATTTATTCGTCACCCTTTTGGTTGGCCAATAGAAAGATTTTGAATTTTGAATCCTTTTTCGAAAAAGCTTTGTCCTTTTGGAAGTAATACTGAAGGTATTCTGAGGTACAATTTTATGCGATAAAGATTTTGAAATCAACAACAATTTTTCATGGCAAATTGGCAAAATATTCGTGGAATCCTTGGTGAAAGAAATCACTTGAGATCTAAATGACATGTTCATGGCTAGATTCTCCTCTCCTTTCCCCAAAGGAGAGACTCAGGCTTGACCCTTACCTGAACGGGTAAAGAAGATACTCCTCTCTTCCCTAAAGATGAGGTGTTTGCAAAATGAACTTTCAAAGAGAAATAAAGTTTTCGTCAAAACTCCCTATTTCTAGGCTTTCTCTTATGGAAAGGGAGCCGCTAACAAAGGTTAAAAGAATGTCATAGAGGAACGAGTCCATCACACTCTCCCTGGAAAAAGGGTCCTCGACGATGGGGGTGGCCTAACAAAAGACATTTAGGGTTACAAGGAGGACGAGCTTCCGTCAAAACTCTCCCTGGAAAAAGGGTTCCTTGTATGACAATAAAGATTGTTTTGCAAATTGTTCGTGAAGCACGAGTCCCTTCAAACTCTCCCTAGAAAAAGGGGTTCAACGAACGAACAATAAAGACATGCGAAAAGAACGAGCTCCCTCGAACTCTCCCTGGAAAAATGATCCCTCACAAGAGAAAATGATTGATGATTGATTTTGAACCAATTGGCAGACGAATTCGACATAAATGGTTGAATCTTAAAAGACTATGATTGCAAGGTACGACATTGAAGTCGGACAAATATGATTGACATTGATAGGATTTGATAACCCAAAGGTTTGCTTGGTAAAATGGATGACCAGAGGTCTGACAAAATTGGTGAACCGAAGGTCGGATCAAAGAGTGACCCAAAGGTCTGATAAAGATTGTTTGGTTCGCAGATCTGAGGATTGAGTCTGAACCTCAATGTGAGATTTATGTTGCGATCAGTATGAAGACCGAATTTTGACAAAGTACCAATATGAGTACTGTATTTTAAAAGGTTACCAGTACGAGCGCTGGATTTTAAAAGAATACCAGTACCGGATTTTTAAAGGATACCAGTACGAACCCTGAATTTTAAAAGACTACCAGCACGAGCACTGAATTTTAAAAGACTACCAGTGCGAGCACTGGGTTTCCAAAGATTACCAGTACGAGCACTAGATTTTAGAAGGTTACCAGTACGAGCACTGGATTTCAAGAGGTTACCAGTACAAGCATTGGATTTTAAAAGATTATCAGTGCACCGAGCTTTGCAAGATTACCAGTACGAGCACTAGGTTTTAAAAGATTATCAACTGACGATGACTTGAACGCCATGCCGAGGTCTCAGGATTTATCCCTTATCCTGAATGGGTGAAAAAGCTTGATGTAAAATGAATGCAGATGAATGCAAATGCAAAGGATGCAACTGAGTGCACATGCGTGCAAAATGAGAGATTTATTAGATCTTGCCTGCACACAGGTTGTTTTGAATAAAAGACAACTTTATAACAAGAATGCCTTAGTATATTCTGGGAATTATAGAAGAATAATTGATCATTTATTGAAAGGATTTTTGAATCATACAAAAGATAGAATAGAGATTTTCTAGGTGTAGAATTTCTTCAGATGTCGAGCATTAATGGGGTCGGATAGTTCTACTCCGTCTGCATTAATCAAACGATATGAATTATGGGGTAGCGCTTCTTTCACCATGTAGGGACCTTCCCAGTTTGGTGACCATTTGCCACGCGGACGATGCTTGAGATGAGCCATTGATCTAAGGACCAGATCATTAACTTGGAATTTTCTTTTGATGACTGACTTGGCGTATTGCCTTACTATCCTCTGACGATAAGACTAGGCATGCTCTGCTGCTTTAAGTCTTTTCTCATCAAGTAGATCTAGCTGTACCAATCTTTGTTGCTGATACTGATCAAGTGGTAGCTCTAGAAGAGATGCAAATTTAAGAGCGAGTTTTTGAACATGAAGGGGTAACACCACCTCGGTCCCATAAAAAAGTTCTGAAGGAGTTACATTGGTCGGGGTTCGAATGGTGGTTCGATATGCCCAGAGTGCATCATGGATTTTCTCATGCCAATCACGGCCCGTTTCAACGGTTCTTCCCAAGATGCGAATCAAACTTTTATTCGTCGCTTCTGCTTGGCCGTTCCCTTGGGGATAATAAGGGGCTGAAAAATGATGATGAATTCTGAATTTTGAACAAAAGATCTTTATTCTCTCATTCTTGAAATGAGTACCATTATCTGACACAATGTCGTGCGGTATACCGAAATGACAAAGAATGTTCTTATGAATGAACGAGACCACATGCTGACCTTCTACCGTACGCAGAGTGACAACTTCAACCCATTTGGTGAAGTACTCTGTTGCGGCAAGAAAATATTTATGACCATTGGAAGCGAAAGGAGTGATGGGTCCCACGACGTCGAAGGCCCACATAGAGAATGGCCATGGAGACACGACTGATTGCAAGTACGCAACTGGTGCATGAATGGAAGGTGCGTGCATTTGACACAAAACACACTTTTTTACAAAGCGATAACAATCTTGCTGCATGGTTTTCCAATAATATCTTGAATGATTTGCTTAACAAGGGTTTGGTAGCCAACATGACCACCGCAAACGCCTTTATGCGCTTCCCGCATGACTTCTTTGGCTTCTTCTTCATCTAAGCACCTTGAATATTCAGAACTGAACCCACGACGATAAAGAACATTGGCGAGAATAAAATAACGGGCCGACATATGTTGAATTGCTTTTTGCTCCTTCTTTGATAATTCCGGTGGAAGCTCACCAGTTTTAATGAAATCTTTAATATCTTGGTACCAAAGTTTCCTTTTCTGTTACGCCTGGTTAACTTGCATTACTGGAATGAAAGCAGGTTGATCAAGTCTGCCAATTTCAAAAGAACGACAGAATTCTCCGCTTCTGAAAGACATAATGGAGTCTAGGCTGGCCAAACCGTCGGCTATTTGATTAAACTCTCTTTTGATATAGAAAAGCTGAAATTCATCAAAATTGTTGACAAGAGCTAGAACAATCTTTTGATAAGGAAGCAACTTCTGATCTTTTACCTGCCTTTCAGCTTTGACTTGGCTGACGACGAGCAATGAATCACCAAAAGCGTGTACTTTCTTGACATTGAAGTCTTGCAGAATTCTCATACCTTGTATTAAAGCTTCATACTCAACCATATTATGGGTACATTGAAAATCTAGTTTTAGTGAAAAGGGGATCATCTCTTTCTTTGGTGTGATCAGTAAGATGCTGATTCCTATGCCGGCCATATTCTTGGAACCATCGAAGAATAAGTTCCAAACTGGAGACTGCTGAACATTGTAGATCCGCTCATCGGGGAAATCATCCTCAACTTTAACATCTTTTGCCAGAGGAAAATCTGCCAATTGGTCTGCAATTGTTTGGCCTTTGATAGATTGCTGAGAAACATATTTCAAGTCATACTGCATCAAAAGGACTTGCCACTTGGTAATCCGTCCACTGAGAAATGGTTATTCGAGAATGTACTTGAGAGGATTAAGTTTTGAAAGGATCTTGACCTCTGATGCTAACAAGTAATGCCTTAACTTTTGACACATCCAAACCAGCGCTAGACATGTCTTCTCTATCTGGGAGTACTTCTTCTCGTAATCAATAAAAGTCTTGCTTACATAGTAGATGGCATGCTCAATCAGACTGTCTTCCTCGTATTGTGCCAAGAATCTACCACAAGCGGCTTGGTTAACTGAAACATACAGTAAAAGAGGCTTTCCCAATTTCGGTGGCTTCAGAACAGGCGGGTTAAGAAGGTACTTCTTGATACGATCAAATGATTGCTGACATTTCGGTCCCCACTCAAACTTCACTCCTTTTCTAAGCAAATGATTGAAAGGCTCACATCTCATGGCAAGATTGGATATGAATCTCCGAATTGATTGCATACGTCCCTGAAGACTATGCAATTCTTTGAGAGTAGTCGGGGGTGACATATCAATGATGGCCTTTGCTTTAGTGGGATCCACTTCTATCCCCTTTTTGCTGACCAAGAAGCCTAATAACTTACCGGATTCAACTCCAAAGACACACTTCTCAGGGTTGAGTCTTAGCTTGTAAAGAATAAGTCGCTTGAGGACCTGACTTAAAGTATCGATATGGTCTTCTTCTTCCTTGGATTTGACTAGGATATCATCAACGTATGCATCCATGATCTTGTGCATCTGGTCATGGAATATGGCAGCCATTGCGCGTTGATAGGTTGCTCCGGCATTCTTGAGCCCAAACGGCATGATTGTGTAACAGAAAGTGCCCCATGGTGTAGTGAAGGATGTTTTGGATTGGTCATGAGCGGCCAGTTTGATTTGATTATATCTGAAGTATCCATCCATAAAAGAGAACGTGGCATGACCAGCCGTGCTATCGACCAAGAGATCAATATTTGGGAGCGGATAGTCGTCCTTAGGAGTAGCCTTATTGAGATCACGGAAGTCAATACAGATTCAAACTTTACCATTCTTTTTGGGAACTGCTACGATATTTGCCAACCAATCTGGATAATCTATTGCTCGAATGAATCCTGCTTTAAGCAAATCCTCAAGTCATTCCTTGACCTGTTGCTTGATTCGAGGATCCATCTTTCTTAATTTCTACTTAACTGGCTTCGCATCAGGCTTCAAGACGAGGCGAAGTTCCACCAATTTAGGATCTAACCCTGGCATATCCTCATAAGTCCATGCGAACACTTCTTGATATTGCTTGAGAAAATTGATGAGCTTCTCCTTCTTATCTGTGCTTAGACAAGAGCCGATCTTGAGAATTTTAGGATTATCCTCTGAACCAATATTGATGTCTTCAGTTGGATCCTGAACTAGGGTCGATGGCTTATCCTGTTTCTGAATCGCTGCAAACTCTGGCAATTCTGGAAGCGCTGAATCAAATTCTGTCATTTCTTCTGGCTGTTTTGTGTGAAAGTGCACTAGGATCGAGGCAACGAGCACTAGAGGGGGGTGAATAGTGCTTTTAAAAATTGTTTGCGTAATATAGAAGGATTTTGCAATTTGAAAATCAAACACACAAAGAACACAAGATTTTATCCTGGCTCGGTCTATCCTGACCTATATACAGTCCCCAAGCAAAACCCGCTTGAGATTTTCACTATCAACCTTGTTAACTACAAGATCACACAGACCAAAACCGGTCCCACTTTCAGTAACAACCCTACTGAAAGCAAACAACTCCTTTAAACCAAGGAGTCCTTCTTTTTACAGAAAAGAAATAACAACTTACAATACAACCTATGAGCGTTTCTTTTGAATGCAAATGAGATGCAATTGGCTTTTGAGGTTGTTGAAATACTCTACTCACGAATTCACTATCTCTCAAAATGATTTGAGTGAAAAACTGAAGTGAAAATATCAAGTGAGTGAGAAAACAAATACTTGAATAAATAGGAGTGAAAAGCAATAAGTAAATGATTCAAATCGATTGAATTCTTGTTGTTTTTTAGTGTAAAATGCGCTCATATTTATAGTTAAAGTTTTCCATACATTGAGAGTATGAAAGGGTGTCAAAACAGTCTATTTTGAATGATCAAAACGTTTGAAAAATGAAAAGACGCCTTTTTGAAGTTTCAGGAAAACGGCAAAATTAGTCGACTGAAACATCAGTTAGTCGACTAATAGTTAGTTATTAGTAGACTGACAGTTATCGTCGGTCGACTAATCTGTTAATCAAGCCGTTTGAAAATCTAAACTTTTGAAACTTAGTCGACTAGAGAAAAATTAGTCGACTGATAATATCATCAGTAGACTGAAAAACCTTTCAGTCGACTGCTACTAAAATATTCTAAAAAACAAACATTCTGTTCGGTCGACTGATAAAAGCTTTAGTCGACTGCTGCTAAATTTTCAGAAAACACATGTTCTGTTCAGTCGACTGATAAAACCATTAGTCAACTGCTGCTAATTTTCCAGAAAACAGACATTTTGTCCAGTCGACTAATAAAACCTTCGGTCGACTAATTTGACAAAAATGACTTTTTAAAAAATATGGCGCGAAAGGATTAGTCGACTGGTAAGTCGATTGGTCGACTAATAAACATGAAAATTTAAGAAAAGAGTTTTCTAAAAAGATTTTCAAGAGTGTTTCTTTTAGAAAAGTTTTTCTAAAGACTTTTAAGGTGAAATGCAACCTAAATATGCACTCTAAGTAAGGCTCTTACAAGAATCTAAGACTTTTAATGAATTAAACAATTGCACACTAGTCTTCAAAGATTCTTCATCGAATTCTTCAATTTCTTCATAGCCTTAGCTGAAATGCAGTTGATTCCACTTGCTCATCATCAAAACCTTGTACTTCAAGTATCATGTATGGCTTCATTGTTGTAACAATCTCTCCCTTTTTGATGATGACAAACTTAATCAAAGATAAAGCATTTAAATGCATAGATGGAGATTTTACTCCCCCTATCAATATGCTGCAAAACATTAAAAGTTAGTACATTTAAAGCATATAAATCACATATTGATTGGTTTGCATTTCCATTCATCATTACTTCATGCATTTTATCTTTTTCTCCTAATTTCGCATTTCTCTTGCAAGATCAATGTAATGCTATCTTTTATCTTTTTCTCCCCCTTTGTCAGAATAAAAAAAATAAGGGCAAAAATAGCATAAGCAAAATAGCGATACAAGTTTAAAATATTACAACCCATAAAGTATGAAAGTTTAGACAACATAGTTCAGAAAAGTGAGTTGAGCAAATCCTTGATTGAAGTAATCTCTTTCTGAATCGAAGATAGTTGTTGAGTCACATCTTCACGAAAAGTGTGTTGATGCAGCTCCAAAGCTTCCAGTCTCTGCATAACTTCATCATTGTCTTCATTTGTCGAAAATTCCTTTCTTTTTGCATGAGATGAAGGTATCGCAGAAGGTGAAGGTTCAGAAATTGATGGTTCAGTAGGATTAGATGGTTCAGTTTGATCAACATTTAAAGGAGGCATATATTTAATTTTCATTCTTTTAAAAATTGTTTGATCAAAGAACTCTTTTTGCTTAATATATTTTTTATTTGTTAAGGGAACTTTAAAATGTCTAAAAATACGAGTTAGAAGACATCCATAAAGAAAAAATGATTTTTGTTTCCACAAATTTGTAAAATACACATTGGCCCAATTTACAGAAATATTTCTAAATAAAACATAAAGAGCCGTAGATAGATCTGTGGAATAATAATCAAAAGAACCAGTTTTAGGAAGAACATTGTGGGCAAGGATTCGTCCAGCAATGCATGCACGAGTTTGAAGATTAGTCTTTTTGAAAGGAGGGCAGTGAGGTGCACCTGGAAGAAGAATTTGTTCAAAAACTCTTTCATCATTTAATTCAATAGTGTTGAAAAGAGTGTCTGAAGGTGGAATTTCAAGAATTTCTCCAAGTAGTTTCGAATCAAACTCAATTTCAACATCACGAACAAGAGAGGACAAAATTCCAGTTTCATGATCCATTTGTAGATTTGTGTAAAACAAGTGAATAAGAAAAGGATAGTGAAGAGTATCTGCACAAGCATAAAAAAAATGTGAAATTCCAGGAAATAATTCTCTTATGTTGTAACGAGAAAATAAGTAAAATAGAATATTTCGGCCTGGTAAAATAGGTAGTGCAGAAATTGATCCAAAAGTATCATACAAAAGAGGATTTATGAGTAATCTAAGTGAAAAACCATGTCTTGAAGTAGGTGTAGGAGGAGGAGAACCTAAACCTTTTGTAGATGCAGACTTCGTACGAGGCATGATTAAAAAACAGAGTTACCAAAAAAATGTCGGCTTCCAAACGATTTCCGACAGAATGAGAACGTTGTCCGGCGTTGTGAAACAAAAACAGAGGATACGATGGCTGACGGCGAGTGTGAAGGCTGCCACAAGGGAATTTCGGCAATGGTGGAAAATACATTGTCACGGCAAGAGAGTTCCAGCGTGTTTTGAAGATGCGCCAGTTACTGCAAGAGGATTTCGGCGTTTCAAGATCACGGCCAGAAGCCTCCGGCGTCTCCTTGTCACGGCAAGAAAATCCCGACGAGGATGGGATCGAACGGCACTCCGAGGGTTTTTCGGAAGAGAGAGAGAGGCAAAAGAGAAAGAGGGTTTTCGTTTTAAGGGTTTCGTTCTTTTAAAATAAAAATGAAAAGGTACGAAAATGAAGTGAAACGATGTCTATTTTAAAAAGAACAGAAAAAAAATCAAGGGGTATCGGGTCCCTTCATTTAAAAATTTTAGTCGACTAAAACTTTATCGGTCGACTAAAATGTGCGACTCATTCTAAAAATATCATCAGTCGACTAGAAATATATCGGTCGACTAATATGGTGTGATTCATTCTAAAATTCTAAAACATCAGTCGACTAGAATTTTATCGGTCGACTAATAAAGTGCGATTTTGAGATTTTGTTCAAAAAACAACATTTTTACAAATCTAAAAACGAGCAAATACCTAGTTCTCTCCTAATTCTCATAAAATCTTCATTCTTAAGAGGTTTAGTGAAGATATCAGCATGTTGTTCTTTAGTGGAAATAAAATTTAATGAAATATCTCCTTTTAACACATGATCTCTTAAAAAATGATGTTTAACTTCAATATGCTTAGTTCTTGAGTGCTGAATAGGATTTTTCGAAAGATTTATAGCACTAGTGTTATCACAATAAATAGTTGTTGTGGAGTAATTCAAACCAAAATCTTTTAAGGTCTGTTTCATCCAAAGTACTTGTGAACATGCTAAACTAGCCGCTATATATTCAGCTTCAGTTGTTGAGAGTGATACGGAATTTTGCTTTTTACTGAACCAAGAGACTAAGGAATTTCCTAAGAAATGACAAGTTCCACTAGTACTCTTGCGATCAGATTTACTTCCTGCAAAATCTGCATCACTATATGAAACTAAATCAAAGGAAGATGATTTTGGGTAAAACAAACCGAAATTTGAAGTATCTTTCAAATAACGAAGAATTTGTTTTACAGCAGTTAAATGAGATTCCTTTGGATTAGCTTGAAATCTTGCACACATGCATACACTAAACATAATATCAGGTCGACTAGCAGTTAAGTATAATAGAGATCCGATCATACCTCTGTAGAGCTTAGTATCTACACTTTTACCATTTTCATCTTTATCAAGAGAAGTAGTTGTACTCATAGGATTCCTTCTTGATTTCGATGAGTCTATCCCAAATCTCTTGAGAAGTTCTTTTGTATACTTAGCCTGATTGATGAAGATTCCTTCTTCAGTTTGCTTTATTTGAAGTCCAAGGAAGTAGTTTAATTCGCCCATCAAGCTCATTTCAAACTCTTCCTACATAGCTTTAGCAAATTCTTTACAAAGAGAATCGTTAGTAGAACCAAATATTATGTCATCAACATAAATTTGCACAATAAGAATATCTGAATTAAGTTTTTTAATAAATAAAGTGGAGTCTACCCGACCAATGGAAAAACCAGATTGTTCTAGAAAATTTTGTAGTCTTTCATACCACGCTCTTGGTGCTTGTTTGAGTCCATACAAAGCTCTTTTCAATTTGTAGACTTTTTTGGATATTTCTCATTTTCAAAGCCTAGAGGTTGCTCTACATAAACTTCTTCATTGATGTGTCCATTTAAGAATGCACTCTTAACATCAATTTGATATAACTTGAAGTTCATGTAACTAGCAAAAGCAAGCATCATTCGAATTGACTCTAATTGAGCCACTGGTGCATATGTTTCATCAAAATCTATGTCTTCTTCTTGATTATAGCCTTGTGCTACTAGCCTTGCTTTGTTACGAATGACTTCACCATTTTCATCCAGCTTATTTTGGAAGACCCATCTTGTTCCAATTGGTTAAGTTCTTCAGACATGGCCAAAAGTCAAAATTCATCATCACAAGCCTCATTGATATTCTTTGGTTCTAATTTAGATATGAAAGCAACATTTGCAATATATTTTTCTAATTGCCTTCTAGTTTGGACACCACTCTTTATTTCACCAATAACTAGTTCATGTGGATGATTAGGAACTTCTTTCCAAACCGGTTGAAGAGGAATATTTTCTTGAGAAGTACTCTCTATCAAGGGTTCTTCTTGAAGTATTACTTCTTCTCCTTCGCTTAGAGGTATAACCTGCTCACAATTCTCATCAAATGCAACATGTAAAGATTCTTCAATACAAGATGTTCTTTTATTGAAAATACGATAAGCTTTACTTCTAAAAGAATATCCAAGAAATATTGATTCATCTGATTTTGAATCAAACTTATCAAGATTATCTTTGGTATTTAACAAGAAATATTTACTACCAAAAATTTTGAAATATGAGATCTTTGGTATACGATCATAATACAATTCAAAACATCTTTTATGTAACATTGGTCCAATAAGAACACGGTTTAGAACATAACATGCTGTATTAATTGCTTCAGCCCAAAAGTATTTTGGTAAATTTTTATCTTGAAGTTTGTATTCTTTCTTTCAACAACTCCATTTTGTAGAGCTGCTCTAGGAAAAGCAAAGTTGTGAGATATACCATGTAAATCACAAAACATTAGAAAAGATTCATTTTCAAATTCACCACCATGATCACTACGAATTTTAATAATAGATGTAGCTTTTTCATTTGTAATTCTTCTACAAAGTTTAGAAAATTCTGAAAAAGCATCATTTTTGCTTTTTAGAAAAATTACCCATGTAAACCGAGAATAATCATCTACTATAACAAAAGCATATTTGCTACCATTCAAACTTTGAATTCTAGATGGTCCAAATAGATCTAAATGTAAAAGTTCAAGAGGACGTTTTGTTGAAACTATATCTTTTGCTTTAAAAGAACTCTTGATTTGTTTACCCCTTTGGCAAGCATCACATAAGTGATCTTTCTTATATGGTATTCTAGGTAGGCCTCTTACAAGATCATTCTTGGATAACTTTGAAATAATTTTAAAGTTAACATGTCCAAGTCTCTTGTGCCATAACCATTGAATTTCATTTGAAACAATAAGACATTTTTCATTAAAAGTGGGTAATTCATCTAGATATAGTTCATACACATTGTTCCTTCTTTTACCTTTAAAAATGATCTTTTTAGATTGAAAATCAGAAATTAAGCATAAATCATTTTTAAAAAAAACAAGAAAACATTTATCACATAATTGACTAATAGATATTAAATTATGCATTAAACCATCTACTAAAAGAACATTTTTTATCAAGAGAAATTTTGGATTACCAATACCTATGACTTTTCCCTTGTTATTGTCACCAAAGGTGACGGTTCCTCCATCCTTATTTTGGAGGGTGGAAAATAACTTCGGCCTTCCAATCATATGTTTGGAACAGCCGCTGTCCAATATCCATTTGCTCCTTATGTTGTGTACCTACAACAAAATTAGAAAACAGAGCATTTGACCCCTTTCTATTTTCGGGTCCATGAGAGTTAGTCTTAGGAACCCACATCCATTTGGATTTTGGTTTCATTTGATAATAAATATTCTTTCTATAAAAGGATTTAACATGTCTAGAATAATCATGTCTAGGATAATCAAGTCTGAAATAATAAGCATTATAGTTTCCATGATTAGATGCATTTCTATTAGAACTAGAAAGTTTAGTTCTATGAACAAATGGTTGAGAATAATGTCTTTGATTTTTCACCACATAGTTTGGTCTATTTTGAGTATCAAAGAAACTATATCCCAATCCGGTTTTATTAACCGAATATCTTTGAGAACCAAGAAGTTTTTCTAGATTCTCTTGACCATTTGTGAATTTGGTCACTATGGAAAGAAGATCATTTGATTTTTCTTTTAGACTAGATATTTATTTTTGTAAGAGATTGATTCTAACTCCAACTTCTTTTATCTCAAATGATTGGCAAGAGTTTTCCTTCTTGAGATCTTCTATCTCTTGAAGTAACACTTTATTTTGAGAGCCAAGAGTTAAATTTTCAGTTTTTAACTCTTTATTTTTAGAACTTAGACTCTTATATTTAGCATATAAATCATTAAATGCTTCAAATAATTCATCATAGTCAAATTGACTTACCGAATTTTCTTGTGCTACAAAACACATGTTGGCGACTTCTTCATTTGTTTCTTCATCGGAAGAGGAGTCACTATCATCCCAACATGCTTGAAATGCCTTTTTCTTCTTGAATTGGTCCTTGGGCTTGATTTTGAGAAAAAGACAATCTTTCTTGATATGTCTTGCCTTTTTGCAGTTAAAGCACTTGACTTCATTGGGATTTGAAGAGCCTGCTTTCTTTACCTTTCTTTGAAATCTACCCTTTTTGATGAATCTTCTAAATTGCCTTGTGATGAGGGCAATATCTTCATCTTCATCTTCTTCTAAATTTTCTGAGTCAGAAGTAGCCTTAAAAGCAAGAGATTTCTTCTTGGGCTCTTCTTTTTGTCTGTCTTGAAGTTGGACTTCATATGCCATAAGGTTACCAACCAAATCTTCAAGAGTGAGAGTGTCAAGATCATTTGCTTCTTCAATAACAGTGGTTTTTCTCTCTCATTCAGGAGTTAAACACCTTAGGATCTTTCTAACTAAATCCACTTGTGAATATTCTTTTCCAAGGGATTTCAAAGTGTTAGTTATATCGGTCATTCTAGTTACCATGTCCGATATAGATTCATTTTGCTTCATTTTGAACAATTCAAATTTATGAACTAAAGAAGCAATTTTAGATTCCTTTACCTTTGACGTACCTTCGTGTGTCACGAGAAGAGTAGGCCAGATTTCATTTGATGTAGAGAATTGAGAGATGTGATTAAACTCTACCTTGTCAACGCCACAATATAATGCATTCATTGCCTTGGCATTAAGTGAAGCAGTCTTCTTTTCTTCATCGGTCCATCGGCTGAAATCAATTGATGGAGTTTGGTACTTTTTTGAAACAACTCTCCAAATATCGACATCCATGGATTGCAAAAATATTATCATTCTTACTTTCCAATATCCATAGTTTGTTCCGTCAAAGAGAGGAGGACGAACAGAGGAGCATCTTTCTTTGTGTTGAGATGTTGTAGTTGCCATGCTAGATGATGATCAAATCAGAATAATAGCAAACCTGCTCTGATACCAAATGAAAGTGCACTAGGATCGAGGCAACAAGCACTAGAGGGGGGTGAATAGTGCTTTTAAAAATTGTCTGCGGAATATAGAAGGATTTTGCAATTTGAAAATTAAACACACAAAGAACACAAGATTTTATCCTGGTTCGGTCTATCCCGACCTACATCCAGTCCCCAAGCAAAACCCGCTTGAGATTTCTACTATCAACCTTGTTAACTACAGGATCACACAGACCAAAACCGGTCCCACTTTCAGTAACAACTCTACTGAAAGCAAACAACTCCTTTAAACCAAGGAGTCTTTCTTTTTACAGAAAAGAAATAACAACTTACAATACAACTTATGAGCCTTTCTTTTGAATGCAAATGAGATGCAATTGGCTTTTAAGGTTGTTGAAATACTCTACTCACGAATTCACTATCTCTCAAAATGATTTGAGTGAAAAACTGAAGTGAAAATATCAAGTGAGTGAGAAAACAAATACTTGAATGAATAGGAGTGAAAAGCAATAAGTAAATGATTCAAATCGATTGAATTCTTGTTGTTTTTTAGTGTAAAATGCACTCATATTTATAGTTAAAGTTTTCCATACGTTGAGAGTATGAAAGGGTGTCAAAATAGTCCATTTTGAATGATCAAAATGTTTGAAAAATGAAAAGATACGCCTTTTTGAAGTTTCAGGAAAACGGCAAAATTAGTCGACTGAAACATCAGTTAGCCGACTAATAGTTAGTTATTAGTAGACTAACAGTTATTGTCGGTCGACTGATCTGTTAATCGAGCCGTTTGAAAATCTGAACTTTTGAAACTTAGTCGACTAGAGAAAAATTAGTCGACTGATAATATCATCAGTAGACTGAAAAACCTTTCAGTCGACTGCTGCTAAAATCTTCTGAAAAACAAACATTTTGTTCGGTCGACTGATAAAAGCTTTAGTCGACTGCTGCTAAATTTTCAGAAAACACATGTTCTGTTCAGTAGATTGATAAAACCATTAGTCGACTGCTGCTAAATTTTCAGAAAACACATGTTCTGTTCAGTCGACTGATAAAACCATTAGTCGACTGCTGCTAATTTTCCAGAAAACAGACATTCTGTCCAGTCGACTAATAAAACCTTCGGTCGACTAATTTGACAAAAATGACTTTTTAGAAAATATGGCGCAAAAGGATTAGTCGACTGGCAAGTCGATTGGTCAACTAATAAACATGAAAATTTAAGAAAAGAGTTTTCTAAAAAGATTTTCAAGAGTGTTTCTTTTAGAAAAGTTTTTCTAAAGACTTTTAAGGTGAAATGCAACTTAAATATGCACTCTAAGTAAGGCTCTTACAAGAATCTAAGACTTTTAATGAATTAAACAATTGCACACTAATCTTCAAAGATTCTTCATCAAATTCTTCAATTTTTTCATAGCCTTAGCTGAAATGCAGTTGATTCCACTTGCTCATCATCAAAACCTTGTACTTGAAGTATCATGTATGGCTTCATTGTTGTAACATTGTGACCTTACTGTCCTCCGCTCTTGCCCTTACCCGATAAATATTTATAGGTTTCGATGTGATTGACGAATTGATGACTAATCTCCTTATTGATTGGGAAGACATTCTGAAATTTCGAGAAGGAGTAGCTTTCAGAAAAAGTTCATTCATTATGACATAAGTTGCATGAAATGGAGAAGGATAAGAACAATAAATTTTGAAGACAAACTGCAAAGGGATAAGAGAAAGATGGCATCCGGATAGACGAGAAAATTGATAGCTTTATTGAGGATTTGAAATGATGACATTTGACATAAACTGAAATGGGACCTTGTCCCTACAAACTATAGAAAATGACTGAAAAGAAGAAAGACAAATGGTAGAAGACTTTATTGAATCCCTTTAATGAAGACAGTATTTTTGTGAGATCCTTTGCCCATGAACCCCAATCCTGCCCTGCGCGGATGATGGTCCGGGACTACTGGCTCTAGTCGGCTATCTTCGTTCTTGCCCAAACCTTTGAAAGGCTGATAACCATGCTTCAGTAAAAGGTCAAACCCTTTCTTGGCTCTTACAAACTGCGGGAAAAGAGGATGGTCCTTGAAAGTGCTGTAATCGAGATGACCCCTGATTTTGAAGAAATGTGGCCCTTGCCATTGGACCATTGCTGCAGTATGCTTCACTTCTGGTGTTGCCTCTAACTTTAACATTTCCAGACTTTCGCTAAGAACAACTTCTTCGCTCTCCCTGATGCTAGGGATATCAATAGTATAGGTCGGTCGAGGAATCATAGGCTGAGACAGCCTCTCTTCTGGATCTTCCCCCAGGACAGTAGTGATCATGCCACCTTTAGACCACTTAATACACTGGTGCAGGGTGGATGGCACCGCATTGGCATTATGAATCTAGGTTCTTCCCAATAGAAGATTATACGTTGGCGGCACATTGACAACATGGAAAAGCACCGTGTGAACCGAGTAGTTGATGAATATCTCCAAAAAGATTTTGCCCTTTGTTGTTTGTCCGTGATTATCAAATCCATAAATGGTGATTGGATCAGGCGTGTATTCTTCTTCTTTTATGCCCAGAGCCTTGGCAGTCATTTCGGGGCAAATGTTGAAGCTACTGCCTCCATCTACAAGCATGTGGGGTACAGTCATTCCCCGGGTTTGCACTACAATGTACAAAGCATTGTTATGAAACGTGTGAGGCTTGGTCAGATTCTCATCTGAGAAGGTTATGGAAGCATTGGTCATGGCCTGATTAACGATCTGAGCCATGTCTTCAGATGTGGTGCCTGGCTTGACCTTGATTTTTCTCAATAAATCGTTCAGGACTTGCTGATGCTTGGGAGAGGCACGCGCCAACTCAAGAATAGGGATATTAGAGAAAGCAGTGATTAGTCTTTGCACTGTATCAACCTGTTCTTCTGATGCTTTCTCTTTTTCTGAAACAGGTTTGATAAAGCCCTTGGGAAACCATGGCATTCTTTAGGCTACTTCTAGAGACACCCCAACAGGCTCTTTTGAAACTTTCAGCTTACTAAGAGCTGAAAAAAGGTCCATCTTATGGAAATTGGACTGAACCTTATGCAACACTAACACCTAATGTTGTACATCGATATCGCTGCTAGGACACAGTTGGATGTGATCTTGTGGATGAAAAGGATGATCAGATATCACTGCAGTTGAATGCTGGAGGAACGGCTGATTTAGTATTTCCATTTTCTCGCCTTCGGTCCCTTCCACCAACAGGTTTTTATCAATATAATCTTGTATAATATTTTTGAGAACGAAATAGTTCTTAGTGTCATGTCCCATTGTTCGGTGGAACTTGCAGAATCTGTCTTTCATTTTACCCATAACTGCTGGTGGATCGGCTACCCTTGGAAGCTTAATCATGTCACTGTTGAGCATATATTCTAGGACCGTTTCAAGAGACTGATCTAGAGGAGTAAATTTGCGGTTATAACTCCACCCTTCACGCTTTGGCTTTTCTTGAGATTTTGACCCTTGATCAAGAATCTCTTGTGGTTGTCTGTCATACTGAGGGATCGATTTTCCTTTCTGATCACTTTTGTTGGGATTCGACCCTCCGGAACCATAGCTGCGATCTTTTCCATTTCCTTTATTTTGGTTCTTGCTGTTATTGGCAGAGTGTGTGAAATGGGTTTTCTTCTTTGATTCTTGTTGACCGTTGTTTTTACTGAACATGAAGCCCTCATAAGAGACATTTTCTATACTCAACTCGAGCCATTCGGCTCGTTCTGTCAGTTCTATGAAGGTTTTTGATGGAGCGGTGGAAATTAATCCCCTTAGGGGTTGCGAGAAGTTACTCAGGATTAAGGATAGTGTGTGTCCTTCTGATATTGGATCACGCATCTTGTTACAAGCAGATCTCCATCTATGAATAAAATCCCTGGCTTTTTCATTTTCTTTCTGCTTCAGACTGCAGAGGTGGTTGAGGGTCGGGAGGGCTTCGACATTGAATAAAAAGCGTTCAATAAACAAATTGACCATTTTATCAAACTCTTTCAGCTCTATGGAATTAATATGCTCTGAATACCATTTTGCTGCAATACCCTCCAGACTGCGAGGGAAACAAAGGAATAAGGCTCGGTTATTCCTTCTGAACTTGGAACATTCTGCAAAGAAAAGGGCGAGGTGTGCCTTTGGGTCACCCGAACCATCGAATTTGATAAATTTCTTGAGGAGATTGTCAAGATCATCATCCCCATCCAGTCCGTCATAAAAGTCTTCGCTCATAAATACCTTTTTACCCTTGTCACGGGCCTGCAGATCCTTGACTATTTTCATCACATCTCGGAGTTGTGGCTGAGTAGGGTCATTGACTGACTGACTCCCAAATTTATAGGCTGACTCCTGTTTTTGAGTAGACCCTCTAAATGCCTAGTGAGTTTCATATTCACCATCAGCATCTTCTGCTGATTCCTCAGATGTTTCTTCGCGACGATTCTGCTTTCTGGTGATCTTCACACTCTTCTTCGTTGTTCGGCTTTTAATCTTTTTCTTATTGTGGGCTTTTCCTGAACCGGCCCCTATTTTCTCAGACAATACTTTGCTCAGCATTCTTTGGAACAACAAATACATCTGTGGGTTGATGTCATCATTAGTTGGCTAACTTTTGTTTCTAGCAGATTGTGAAGAGGCCATTTCTTGTACTGAAGCTGACAAAGAACTGATAAGCTGGACTGGTGCAGTTTTCTTTTCGGACCTTGTCTGAACTATGTAAGGATGCAGGTGCTCTCTTGAATGTCACTAACGCTCTCTGCAGGGCAGAATTGATGGTTAGGCTTTTGAAAGAAATTCTAATTGGGGAAAACATTTATTGAGAATTTTGGTAGACAATTGAAAGAGTATCCCATTACTAGGGATTGAGTCATTGCTGGGATTTCGACAATTGCGTTATCATTCCTTTGCAAAAATAAACAACTGAAAAATATACCTTGTTACCTAGGCGAGGTCGTCAAACTAAGATAGGATAAAATTTAAAGGAATTTTATTGAAGAAAGGAAAAACATGATTTTATTAATAATAAACTTGACATCGGGGAGGAGGACAAACAATTTTCCACCACTTCTGATAATCAGAGGACACTCGAGGACCAGGAAAAATAGTGAGAGTAATAAAAGAATCCCAGCCATGTATGGCAGAATGGTATGCTCTGGACCATTGATCTGATGTGAGATCGAACTCTGGCAAGATCTCTGATAGTGGGTGAATTTCTACGCGTTTCTATCTCTGAGAGAACTATCTGACACACCGCTCTGGATGGTAGCATGCGCAGAAGAATGAGCCAAGTAGCTTGAATCGCTTGCCATATGCATAAGTATATCGGGGAAGTGATTCTTGACGATCAAAGTAGTCCCATACGACTTCTTCCTCCTGAAGGTTGTCGATCAAGAACCGGTATCGAGCAACTAGGAGAAGCTTTTCATTATTGTATCTAAATGAACTGGCTCGGGCTAGTACATGCCGGAGAAACCAAGATTGCAATGCATAGGTGCACCCTTCAACTAGAATTGATTCTCCGAGCGTGAAACGGGTCAACCCTCGGTATAGAAAAGCGAGTGCGGCCATGGCTATAGAGAGGCGGTTGGTCTGTCAACTCCCCCCACCTTCGCAGAAGTTGAACTATCCTAATATCCATATAATTTCGTTCGTCTGGAAAGAGAGCTAATCCCACAGTGCATAAGACCATTGCATGCTGGATTCTCTCTCGGGTTGTTCGAGATAAAGATCTGACTTCCACAAATGCCCCATATTGTCTGTAGATTTCGAGCAAGTCCACATATTCGCTTCCATTCTCCTCAATCAAGGGCCAAGACTTGCGTCCTGTCATGCGAGCTAAAGCGTCTCGAGGATCCAGACCCTTGACATTGATCAAAAATTGTTTCTCCAGTGGATCTCCAGGCTGACCAACTGGTTCAGGTAATCCCATAATCTCTGAGAACTCGTCCATCAACAAAGTCATTTCCCCCCATGGGAACCAGAACGTACTAGTACTCGGATTCCACCATTTTTCCAGTGCGTGGATCAAGTTGTCATTGACCGTTTGTTTTCTCACTGTAGATGCCAGTTCTAATCCACAATCGTCCAAATGGTCCGGAAACATACGAGAGAAGTTTTTGAGCCATGAATAATACCACCAAGGAAAGAAGGATCCGGTGCTGAGGACTCGATGTTCAGGAAGACCTTGTCTCACCTCATAGGAGATGTGACCCTCAGGAAAGACTGAATCAAGTTGACTGGATGCCATCAGAGTAGACTGAAAACATGGAAAATTTGGAATAAGATTTGGGAAAATATAAGGATTTTAAAAAGATGCAGGCAGGATAAAAATAAAGCAGAAAATTCGAGATTCAGAAGAACGAAAGAATGGAAATCACCTGGAGTTTTGAAGGAAATAAGGAGAATTTGGAAAAATCGTCCAGGGTTTGAATAAAATAGGAAATTTCAGACAGTGTATGGAAACAGATGAAAAAATTTATGAAAATTGTCCAGTATTTTGGAAAATTTGTGAAAAATGTAATAAAATGGAATAAAAGAAGCTAGCATTCAATCACATCCTGTACAATCAAGTATGCACATACAACATTCCCTAAAAGCTGACTCTAGATGCACAAGATTTGAAATAGCTGTAGGACCTTAATCCTAACTCTAAGGTTCAAATCATCTATGTCCAATTATGCTATGCCTATATACTCGAGCCGAGGCTCGATGTATGTAGCTCAAAATCAATTTCTCTGGTTCTAGGTTCAAGTTTTCCAACATCCTTGAGCACCTGCTGTTATCATCGCAAAAATTTTTCCCCTCCCTTGCGAGAGAAACGAATTTCGCAAGTCAAACTCGACCAAAGTTTTGAAAATTAACACGCCTCCGTTTTGAAAATTTGCGGGAAAATTCCGTGGAATGGGATCCGTCTGTCGGTACGAGGTTCAACCGTTCTTGGCGCCTTTACCAGGGGTAGTTGAACCAAGGATCAATTACATGCTTTAACTCGACTCAAATATCTGAATTATGCTATATTTTTCCTAGAATGCACAAAAAATCAAGCTTGTGCTATGAAAATTTGAAAACAATGCAAGTTTGAGAAACATGATGTTTGCTTTGGAAAATTGAAATATGTTGGAAAAATGATTGGAAAAGTACTTGAAATTGGGATTCTTGGGAAAATCATTGAATTTCATTGGAAATCAGAAATTTGCATTAGAAAGTGATTTCTCAGGAAAACTTGAAAATATGAGAAAATTGGTTTTGAGATTGGAAACTTGGAATTGATTTTATGAGAAAATGGATTTGAGAATCTTGAGAAAATCAAGAAATTCATTAGAAAAGGATTTCTGAAAAGGAAAATGAATTCTCAGAAAAATGGGAACTCTGAGAAAATCGATTTTTGAAAACTTAGGATTTTTGAAATTTGAGAATTTTAAAATATTAGAAAATCTTGATTTGAACTTGGGAAATGCTTTGAAATTTCATTTGAGAATTTAGAATTCTGAGAAAATCAGATCCTGAGAAAGACTTGGAAATTCTTGAGAAAACTGAATTTTCTGAAATTAAAATTGGAAAAAGAATTTGAAAATAATGCAATTTGAATGATATGAATGAATGAATATGAATTTGAAAAGGGAATTTCATTGAGAAATTGGGAAATCCTTTTAAAACTTTGAGAAATGAAGTGCATTTTGAAGTTAGCCTAAGAGTGTAGGCTGAATATGGCTAATATAAAGATCATAAATCTTGGCTTTCTTCGTATTCTGACTATGGCCATAAATACGAATCCCACCGAGTTTATAAACTTCATAAGAGCTTGTGCACGTGCCATTTGTGTCAACCATAGTGAATTTGAAATAATGTGCATGAATGATATATCACATATTGAAATTTTGCAGAAATTACTCTATATGCAATGCAGCCCTATTCTAAGCAGAAAAGTAACTCTTATTCCAAATATTACATTGATTTTTTACATTGAATTGAAATAAAAGAAATAAAAACTAAATCTTCTTCTTGAATGTTCCTGCAAAACTAGAAAACAAAGTTAGCATAAAAATGTAGGTTTTTCTGAATTTATCCGAAAATATGGAAAATTATCGGATATTATTCAGATATAAACCCAATATCATACCCCCTTTGATATAAACATGATAAATAATGAATAAATTTCGAAAATAAACTTGAAAATTCGAAATTGAGGTCAAAATGACCAAAATACCCCTGATGACCTTGAAATTAGAGTTTTCTGAAAGAAATTTTGTAATTTTTGAAAATTTTGAAAATCAAATAAAATAAATCAAACATAATATGATAAAATATGATGATATGCATGAAATTTTGGAGAATTAGAAATTGAAATTTCGAAATTTAGGTCAAAATGACCAAAATACCCCCGATAACAAGACTATGGCCTTGAAACTAGGGTTTTCTGAAATAAATTTTGCAAAAATGTAAAATGTGAAATGCTAATGACATTGAAATTAACCTTAATATGATATGAAATGCTTATTTATATGAATAAAACCCTAAAATGGCAAAAATATCATAAAATATCAAATTTAACCTGATTTTCGCTTTTGAATTTAAAGATAAACTAACACATGGAGCAAATGAACTTGGAATTAAACCAAATTTGGCATGGACATCTAAAATAACCCTAAAAACAGAATGGAGCTCAAAATTTTTTTTTGTATTTTTAAACATAGAAATTCAAATAAAAATCCTAAATTTTGTGATTTTTGCCTAAAATGTTGATTCTAAAGGGGATTTAGGATATCAAATTTCCATAAAAAATTCCCACATTTTATGGGGTGACTGAGGACAGTAAGGCAAATATTTTTTCCTTTTACACTTTCTGGTTTTGACCTATGGTCGGAGCTGTACCACTCCGGAAAGTCAGATCGGAATCCGGCGACTCTAGGATTTAGGGGAAACATATAGGTTTTTATAGAAAACATGGTAAAAATGGCCGACAGATGAAAAAAAGCTGAAATTGTGGGAAAATGTCCCTGACAAACAGATAAAGATTTTATTTTTTGACACCATTGGGATTCGAGTTACAGTTTGGAAAAGGCCACACTGTTATCAGAGACCTAAATCTCTGGAATTTCTGGACATTGGAATCTGTTAGACAGAAAGAGAAAATCCAAACAAAATACTGAAATAGATCCAAAAATTTCCAAATTTTGGGAAATGACAGGAAATAATGTTAGGAATAACTTTTATGTTGAACATTTTTGCAAAGAGGCTATGTATTGAATGGACTCGGTGCATTAAGGTCTGACTATACCCTGACAAAGGAAAATCGAGATTTTTCCAGGGGTCTGGAAAACCGATTTTTTTACAGAGAGCAAAACTAACTGAAAAAACCTAAAAATTTCCAGATCATTAGTAGATTTGATCATGAATCTACTGTGATTTTTGGAGGATTATCTGGATCTCCCACAAGGGTGGTGTCGGAGGTTCTTGTCTGCTAAAGCAGAAATTGGAAATTCAGAGAGAGAGAAAACCCGACTTAGGGTTTGATCGATTTAAATGGGTTCCAAAACCCGAATTGAATCAAATTTTCGGAATTAGAACATAGACATATGACTAAGACTACTATGTATTTTTTTGGATTTTTTAATAGGAAATTACACATAAGATCATAATTAGACTCAATACATAAATCAAACCTAAATTAAATATCAATAAAACTACACTAAATGCTTATGAAATTGAAAATTTTTCTAAATACAACATAAAAACTACATGATAACGAAAATAAAATGATAAATGACAGGGGTATGATCAATTTTGATCTTAGATATTGGTGAGTGGGATCCCGATCCATTTATTGAATGGGTCCCTTGACTCACATATCATGAACATGAATAATCTATGTCTTACATCTTTATAGATTCACAAATGAAATCTTTAATCACCTAAATCCAATTTTTGAAATGTTTTCAGATTATATTCATGAAAATACCATACGAAAGACCTTATTATATCATGATCATCCTTTATGTTTAACAAAACTAAGGTTGAAGACAAGGATTTTACCTTGGATGGTGTTGATCGCTAATGGAGAAGAAGGTTGAAGAGGTGGCAGCAACTTGTTTTGTTGGTTGGGGTTAGCAGCTGAAACAAAGTAGAAAGGTTGCTGCTGGAGGCGGATGCTACAGAGCTGGAGGTGGAGGAGGCTCACAGCTGCAAACTTGATGGAATGGGTCGGCTGCTGCGAGTGGCTGCAAGGGGGGTGAAGCACCGACTGAAGGAAGGGCTCTTGTAGTGACCATCGGCTGGAACTACGGCTTGAGGAAGTGACTGCCGTATGGTGCTTCAAGGTGGAGCAATGGCTGCCATGAAGGGAGGAGTTGTTGTGGCTGTAGCAGCAAAGGAGAGAAGGAGATAGCTAAAGAGAGAGATAGAGAGAGAGAGAGGCGTGAGTTGGAGAGAATGAGCAGCCGTAGGTTTTTCTCTTGTTTCTTTTTTTCTTTTGATAACTTAGGGTCTAATTCATTCCATACTTAGGTCTTCCTAGGCTTAATGAAAAGAAATCCCAAAAGAAGTTTACGTGAATGGCTGCGCAAGAGGGAAAGGAAGGAAGGAAGTAAGGGAAGAAGGAAAGAAAGGGAAGAAAAGAAAGGAAAGAAAGAAGAAAAAGAAAAGGAAAGAAAGGAAGAAGAAAGGGAAAGAGAAAGGGAAAAAGAAAAAGGGAAGGAAGGAAGGGAGAGGGGGCTGGAGGTTTGGGTGACCACCTTGTGGGTCCCACCTCTCTAAAATAAAATAAATAAAAATCCAATAAAACAAAACAAACAAATAAAAGAAACATCTTTTTTTTTAATAAAATAGAAATGTAAATGAATGGGCCATCTCAGAGTGGGTCCAAATTCATATTTTGAAATTCATTTTGACGATTAGAGGGGTAAAATAGTCTTTTCAAAAAAATGTCAGACGAAACGAGCTATTTTGGCAGTTTTTGAAACGAGCTTGGATTTTGAAGTTCAATACCCCATTGCGAAGCAAATCCAATGTAGAATTTAAAAATATAATTTTGAAATAAATCCAAATTGTTTTTCTCGAGAAAATACTTCCAAATCTATTTTTCAGACAAAATGAGCTATTTTTGGCAGTTTTTGAAACGATCTCGGATTTTGAAGTTCAATACCCCGTTGCGAAGCAAATCTAGTGTAGAATTTAAAAATTTGAGTTTGAAATAAATCCAGATTGTTTTTCTCAAGAAAATGCTTCCAAATTTAGAATCTCGGGGGTAAAAATGTCAATTTTGGATACACGGGGTTTAAAATTGATTTCTGAAAACTTTTAAAAGTCAATCTGAATTGAAATTTATAAAACTGGAGTTCTGGACTTCGAAAATGAAATAAAATGTGATGAAATGTTATGAAATGCTTAGAAATGATATGAAATGATGAGAAATGACATGAAATGTTATGCGAAATGCTAACCCTGAATGAAAAATTTTGGATTTTAAACCTTGATTGGCAGTTGTACCAGTTTAAAAAGCATTAAAATTGATAAAATTTGCAAAATAGCTCAAGAAATGGTTTTCGGGACTCTACTGGGTCAGAGTGACACTGAAAATTAGGGTTCGAGCTGGATTGAACTGAGATGAGCTAGATTGAGCTGGGTTTTAGAGTTTCAGGACTCCAATGAGCTGACAATGATACTGACTCAACTGACCTTTCTGACTGAATTTTCAAGAAAAGCTGCCATTTTTAAAGAAATGGTATGGAATGATCACTGGAATGAAGTGAATTACGAACCTAAATTGGGTTTAAGCTGAAACAAAGGTCAGTAATACTGACATGAACTAAAATTGAAGCTCGAACACTAGCTAAATTGACTAAACTCAGCTCAATTTCAACTGAAAAAGCTGGAACGGGCTAAAATGGGCTCCTAGATACTTGGAAATGATTTTAAAATGAAACTGGAGCATTTGAACTCCTAGTTAGCTCAAGTTAGACTCTGAAGAATATGACTGACTGTGAATGACTCACTCAGAGACAATTGACTTGAATTTGAGTGAGAAATGAGCTTATTTCTGAAGAAATGATCCCATTTTGGCAGGAATGGTCAGAAATAGAAATGGTCTTCTCACTGTGAGCTCAGATGAGCTTGGAATGACTGATATTCTAAATGTTCTGAACTGACTAGTGAACTTTGTTGACTCCGACTGACTAGGGGTCCGGGATGACCTAGGGGTAAAATGGTATTTTTCCTATTGAAAATGGGTAAAATGGTGATTTTCTGAAACTGACTCAGGGTTTGACTCCTACACTAACCTAATAGGGTTGGCACTACCTGAGGAGGATTGTTTGAGAATGGATGTGGAAAATTTGAGGTGTTTACAGATGCCCCTCTTTGCTACTAAGCCGTCTTGAGGACGAGTTTAGTGGCAAAGAAAAACACACCAAATTTTGGCTATAAAAATGCCCCAGTTAGAAGGATCTGACTGGGTATGAAGAAATTAGCCCTGATAAAAATGGTAGATATGAAATGGAGAATGAAGAAGAGAAACTTACTTTAAAATAAGTGAGATTCAGGTTTTTCCCTTAACCTGGATGGGACGGGAAATACCTCGTGTAGAAACGAAACTCAGGTTTGACCCTTAACCTGACCGGGGAATGAAATACCTCATCAAAGAAGGCTCAAGTTTGTACCCTTATCCTGATTGGGAGGAAAATGAAATACCTCATCAAAGGAGACTCAGGTTTGTACCCTTATCCTGATTGGGCAGAAAATGATGGGATTCTCGAAAGAAGAACCCATGATGGAACCTTCGGACTTCCGCACAATGAATCCGATAGGGGTTTTGCAAAAGGATGAAATTCGGGTCCCTAAAGCTTGAAAAGGGGTTTGATTTTGGGTGCCTCATTGCTGAGACTAAATAACTTTTGAAATTGGTGACCTTTTGTGAGAAAATTATTGGTGGCTTAACCTCAAGCCGAAATTAGACTGTCTATGGTGGGACAGTGGGGACACAGGGAAGTGTGCGAATCTGAGAGCCCATGCGCTCAGATTATACCAACAGAAGGGAAGGAATCTTGAAAACTCCCGTTATCAAGTCCTTAAAGGGATAACAACTGATGTCAGGATGCGCCAAAGATGAACCTCAAGCTCTCACTTCACGCTAGGATAGCTAGAAAATATTGTCAAAATGTTGAAAATTATTGTTGATTCAAAATAATTTAAAATGATGCACATTGTTTTGAAAATATTCCCTCTTTTCTACCTGAAGTATTACCTCTGATTGGGCTTAACTTCGTAGAATCAAGATTCGAATTCAAATTGCTTGCGATTGGCTTTCTTTCAAGGAAGTTATCAATTTCCTTGATATGAACGGAAAAGAGAGAATTCTTGATATTGTGAAAGCAATTGGTGAAAGAATATTGATAATAGAATTTCACAAAATTAAAGAAGATTCTTGGCAGATTTGGCAGTCTGATATCCTGGGATTCTTTTCTCATGATGATCTTTCTGCCCACTTTTTTTTTTATTGATAGAATTGGAGCTCTCTTAGGCTTTTGGGGATTTTATTACATCATCCTTTATTTTGGAGATGTCCTGACTTTTCTCTCTTTTTTTTTGGAAGGGTACGTCACAAACTCCTTCATCTTGGAGATGTTTCGATCCTTCTTTTTCTCTTAGAGATTATATCGACGGTTATTAGCTCATTTGTTGGAAATCTCTTGATGATAGCGGAAATTAAATATCTTTTAGGGTTTGTCGGGAGGCTCATCGCAGTCGCCTTCATCTTGACGATGCTCTGAACTTTCCCTGGAAGGATCCATCACAAACTCCGTCATCTTGGAGATGATTCAAATCTTCTTTGGCCCCGGGGGTCTACTCGCCTAATTCGCCTTCATCTTGACGACAATTGAGAGATCCCTTTTGCAGATATTTAATTGCAGCTTAGGTGATTGAGGAAATGAAAATTGAATGGATTTTTTTGTATCACCCAGGATATTTCGACTGCTTTATTTTTCAAGAATGATCTTTAAAAATGTGTCATTGACTGCGATCAATACCGATCACTTATGGCTTTGCAACAACATTGAATTTTCTTTGCTGGCCATATCGAGGATTTATTCTTCATCCTTTTGGTTGGCCGATTGAAAGATTTTGAATTTTGAATCCCTCTTCGCAAAAGTTTTATCCTTTCGGAAGTAATACTGAAGGTATCCTGAGGTAATGATTTTGTGCAATAAAGATTTTGAAATCAACAAATATTTAATGACAAATTGGCAAAATTTTCTTGAAATCCTTTGTGAAAGCGAGCATTTGAAGCACGACTCAACGCATCCATGAAAAAAAAATTCTTCTCCTTTCCCCAAAGGAGAAGATTCAGAAATTGGAAATAGGAATTACTCCTCTCTTCCCTGAAGAGAAGGTGTTTGCAAAACGAACTTTCGAAAAGAAATTAAGCTTTCGTCAAAACTTCCTAACATTAGGCTTCTCTTATGGAAAGGGGGCCGGTAATGGTGAGGTCGGTGAATTGGTCATGAAGGAACGAGTTCATCACACTCTTCCCGAAAAGAGGGTCTTTCACGATGAAATGACCTAGTATGAAATTGTGGTCACAAGGAAAGCGAACTTCCGTCGAAGCTCTCCCTAAACTAAGGGTTCCTTGTATGAAATTGAAATTTTGTTTTGCAAACAGTTCACATAGACACGAGTCCCTTCAAACTCTACCTGAAAAGGGGCTAGGTGAACAAAGGATAGCAAGCGAAAAGAACGAGCTCCCTTGAACTCTCCCTATACAAAGGGTCTCTCGCAAGAGAAAATGACTGAAATGGGTATTGGGTGACCAAAAGGGTTGAAATTTTGAAATTTGAAATTTGATATTTGATATTTGAAATTGGAAATTGGAAGTTTGGAATTTGGAAATTGATATTTAGAAATTGAAAATTGGAAATTAGAAATTGGAAATTGGAAAATTGGAAATTGGAAATTGGAAATTGGAAAATTGGAAAATTGGAAAATTGGAAAATTGGAAAATTGGAAATTGGAAATTGGAAATTGGAAATTGGAAATTGGAAATTGGAAATTGGAAATTGGAAATTGGAATTTGGAAATTGGAAATTGGAAATTGGAAATTGGAAATTGGAAATTGGAAATTGGAAATTGGAAATTGGAAATTGGAAATTGATTGACCCGAAGGTCGAAATTGGAAATTTGGAAATTAATTGACCCGAAGGTCGAAATTGGAAATTTGGAGATTGAAAAATTGGGAATTGGAAATTTGAAATTGGAAATTGAGTGACCCAAAGGTCAAAATTAGAGATTTGGAAATTGGGTGGCCTGAGGGCCGAATTGGTAATTGGATGGCCTGAGGGCCGACATTGGTGATTGGATGGCCTGAGGGCCGACATTGAAATTTGATTGACCCGAAGGTCAAAGTTGGGATTGGAAATTGAAAATTTGGAAATTGGATGACCTGGAAGTCGAAATTGAGAATTGGTTTACTAGGAAAAATATGGGTTCAATAGGAATTCAGCCTAAGAACGACATTGGTTCTATTGAGAACGACATTGGTTCACTGGGAACGACATGGGTTCAATAAAGATTCAGCCTAAGAACTATCAATTCCATAGGAACTTAACCTAGGGATCACATCGGTTCAGTAGGGGTTTGACCTATAAACTATCAATTCCATAGGGATTTAACCTAAGAACCATACTTTAAGAAGAAAGGATTCAACTTGTGAGATTTGAATGGACCAGGTGCTAAACTGGGTTTTAAGGGAAGATTCGAATCAGAATTCAAATCTTCAAGGAAAAACTAAATGAATTGGGTTTTGAAAGAAAATTCGAGTCGGAACTTGGATCTTCTAGACCAATTACTAAATTGTAGAAAAGTTTGAGTAGGAGTTCAAACTTTTAAAGGAAAGCCAAGCGAATTGGATTTGGAAGAAAATTCGAGTCAGAACTCTAATTTTCTAGACCGATTCCAGGCATTTGAATTGGATTTGGAAGAAAATTCGAGTCGGAACTCTAATCTTCTTAGACCAATTCAGAAGGAAAAGAAAACTCGGATCGGAACTCGAATCTTCGAAGGAAAACTAGATCCATTATGAAAGGAAAAAAAAATCGAGTCGAAACTCGAATCCTGAAGGAAAAGTAGATCAATTTGAGAGGAAAAGAAATTCGAGTCGGAACTCGAATCTTGAAGGAAAAAAAATGGATCAATTTGGAAGGAAAAAAAATTTGAGTCGGAACTCGAATCCTGAAGGAAAAATAGATCAATTTGGAAGAAAAAGAAATTTGAGTCGGAACTCGAATCCTGAAGGAAAAATAGATCAATTTGGAAGGAAAAGAAATTCGAGTCGGAACTCGAATTTTGAAGGAAAGGTAGATTAATTAGAAGGAAAGAAAATTCGAGTCGGAACTCGAATCTCGAAGGAAAACTAGACCGGTTAGACGGAAAGAAAATTTGAGTCGGAACTCGAATCCCGAAGGAAAACTAGACTAGCATAGATTAGGTTTGAAAACATTAACCAGTAAACCATATTCAGAAATTTTGACCAATAAAAATTGGATTTTGAAAGTCCGACCAATAACAATTGGATTTGAAAGATGTACCAATGTGAATACCGAATTTTGAAAATGAACCAGTATAAGTACTGGATCAGTACGAATACTGTTTTTAGAAGAATTACCAGCATGAACACTGGATTTTGAAGATTTACCAGCACGAACACTGGATTTTAGAAAATTTTACCAGCACGAACACTGGATTTTGAAAATCTTACCAGCACGAACACTGAATTTTTGAAAGTCATACCAGCACAAACACTGGATTTTTGAAAATTTACCAGCTTAAACACTAGGTTTTGGAAATTTACCAGCACGAACACTGGGTTTTTAAAATTTTACCAGCTCGAAGACTGGGTTTTTTTGAAATTTTACCAGCACAAACATTGGGTTTTGGAAATTTACCAGCCCGAACACTGGTTTTTGGAAATTTACCAGCACGAACATTGGATTTTTTTAAAAAATTACCAGCACAAACATTGGTTTTTTGAAAAATTACCAGCTTGAACACTGGATTTTGAAGAATTACTAATTGATTTTGATAGAAGATTTTTAATCTTTACTCTCACGACGACTTGGACAACTGTCGGGGCTTCAGGATTTATCCCTTATCCTGAATGGGCAGTTCAGGTTTATCCCTTAACCTGAAAGGGAAACTCAGGTTTATCCCTTAACCTGAAGGGGAAGTTTGATGCAAACGCAAATTGATGCATATGAATGCGAATGAATGCATGCAAATGCAAATGAAGTAAATGGGTGCACATGCATGCAAAATAAGAGATTTGTTTGATCCTGCCTGCATACAGGATGTTTTAAAGACAATTTTTAAAATAATGCCCCAATATAACTAGAGAGTGAGAAGTTGGATGAAAGGATAAATAATTGATATTTGAAGAATGCTTTCTGACTTTGGATTGATTCTGGGACTCTGAAGAGGGTCATTCTTCATGAAAGAACATTTTGCAGAGAAGGAGAATAAAAGGTGACATCAAGTTTATGAGGAAAATGGGTAATTTATTCAATCATTGAAGAGAAATAACAAGTTGGTAAGAAAACTAGGACTGTATTGTCCTTTTAAAATGACCAAAAGAAAAATGATTAAAGATGACATAGCCTTGACATTATCAGTTTCTTGGAAAACTTGATCAGGATGGTCAACTGGTATCTTCCTCATTTTCAACAAGGATCTTGTCGATGCGATCTTGAATGATGTTCTTCACAACGAAACAATTCTCAGTGTCATGCCCTATTATCCGATGAAATTTACAGAATTTTTCTTTGAATCTGCCCATGATTGTTGCAGGATCAGCTACTTTAGGTAAACGGGTCATATCTTTTCCGAGCATGTATTCCAGAACACTCTCTAGTGTCTGATCCAGAGGGGTGAACTTTCGATCCTTTTTCCAATCCTTGTCCTTTGGCTTTTCTTGACCTTTCTTTTTATGTTGAGGACTAGATTGAAGAGGCTTATCATTGTTGGAGAACTTTCCTTTTTGGCCCTTAAATCCCTCTAAATAGTTATCATGATTGCAATCATCGGCAGAAAGAGTAAAGTGAGCCTCTGGAGATCCGACCATATCTTTTGTGAGCATGTATTCCAGGAAACTCTCAAGTATTTGATCCAATGGGGCCATCTTGCGGTCCTGGTTCCGACCGTCATGTTGTACTTTTTGTTGATTGCTTGACTTATGTTGAGACTTGGCTGAGATAGTTGACCAATATTCTTTCTCATTCTCAACGAAGAAATTCTTGTTGATATAATCTTGGACAATGTTCTTGAAGACAAAACAGTGGTCGGTATCATGCCCTACCGCCCGATGGAATTTGCAGAACTGGTCCATAAATCTTCCCATGATTGTGGGAAGATTTGTGACTTTTGGGAGTTTTACCAATTCTTTGGCCAACATATATTCAAGGATTTCATCGAGAGACTGCTCGAGAGGAGTAAACTGGCGATCGTAACCCCAGCCGTCCCGCTTTATCTTTTCTTTCTGTTGACTCAATTTTCCACTCTGCTTAGAAGATTTCTCTTTCTGACTTATATGATTGCCTTTGCTATCTTTGCAATCATCGCGGTTGGCATTAACGAAGAAGGCGAACTTCATCTTCTTTTTTGGATCTTGATTATTCCTGACAGGAGTGATGCCTTTGTAGAGGTTTTTGCTCGCGAAAACCTTCTTGCCCTTGTCACAGTCTTGCAAATTTTTAATCACCTCAGCCATTTTCTTCAACTTTACTAGGACTAGATCATCCATTACTTGACTCTTCAATTTATAGGCTATCCCTTGTCTATGAGGGGATCTTTGAAATGCTTGCTGAGCTTCATATTCTTCATCAGTGTCCTCTACTGATTTCCCTTCATTTGTTGTATCAGCATCCTGAATAGGCTTCTTAGACAACTTCAAAACCCTTTTGACTACCTGAACCTTTGCCTTCTGCTTGACTTGGGTCTTCTTTGCACTAGTTTCAGCTTGTTCTGCCAGCATCTTGCTCATCAACTTTTTGAACATGGCATATATCTGAGGATCTATGTCATCCTCAACCTGCTGCCCTTGATTTTTGCCCGAGCGCGGGGAATCCATCTCTTCGTCCGAGGCTGTTGAATATGCGATGCCTTCGACTGGTGCAGTTTTCTTCCCTGACCTTGTCTGAACCATCGAATATCACGAATGCTCTCTTCAGGGCAAAATTGATGATTAGGCTTTTGAAAGAGATTTTGTTTGGAAGAGAATATTTGTTTAGAATTTTGGTAGACAATTGAAAGAATATCTCATTACTAGGGATTGAGTCATCGTTGGGATCACGACAATTGCGTTGTCATTCCTTTGCAAAGAAAATAAACAACTGAAAATTATGCCTTGTTACCTAGGCGAGGTCGTCAAACCAAGAATTGAAGAATTTGCAAGATTTTTATTTATTGAAAGGAAAACATGATTGTATCAATAATAAACTTGGGAAAGAGGGGGCGGGCAGACAATTTGCCACCGCTCTTTATAACTAGCAGACACACGAGGGCCGGGAAAAAGTGGAAGAGTAACAAAAGAGTCCCAGCCATATCTGGCAGAATGGTATGTTTTGGACCACTGTGCTGATGTAAGGTCGAATTCTGGCACGACTCCTGATAGCAGCCGCATCTCTATGTGCTTTTGTCTATGAGAAAACTGTCGAACACACCGCTCTGGATGATAGTAGGCACAAAAGAATGGACCAAGCAGCCTGAATCTCTTGCCATATGCATAGGTGTATCTGGGAGGCGATAATTCTCGATCAAAATAGTCCCATACCACATCCTCTTCCGGCAGATAATCGATCAGGAACCAATATTGCGCAACTGGAAGGAGCTCCTTGCCGTTGTATCTGAACGAACTCGCTCTAGTGGGCACATGCTGAAGGAACCAAGACTGAAGAGCATAGATACATCCCTCGACTAAGATGGACTCTCCCATTGTGAGGCGGGTCAGTCCTCTATATAGAAAAGCAAGTGCGGCCATGGCTATCGAGAGACGGTTGGTCTGTCGACTTTCCCATCTTCTCAGAAGTTGAACTGTTCTGACATCCACATTATTTTGTTCATCTGGAAAGAAAGCAAGTCCCACAGTGCACAGAACCATCGCATGCTGACTTCTCTCTTGAGCTGTCCTGGACAACGAGCTGACTTCTGCGAATTCTACATACTGCCGGTAGATCTCTATCAGGCTCACGTACTCATTCTCATTTTCTTCAATCAGTGGCCAAGACTTACGCCCTGTCATGCGAGCCACGACATCTTTAGGGTCCAGACCCTTGACATTAATTAGAAACTGCTGCTCTAACGGATCTCCAAGCTGACCGGCTTGCTCAGGCAGTCCCATGATCTCTGAAAATTCATCCATCAGTAGTGTCATCTCACCCCACTGAAACCAGAACGTGCAGGTACGCGGATTCCATCGCTCTGCCAGCGCATGGATCAGATTGCCGTTGACTGTCAACTTTCCCACTGCAGATGCCAGTTCCAACCCGCAATCGCTCAAGTGGTCCGAAAACATACGAGAGAAGTTTTTGAACCAGACATAGTACCACCGGGGGAAGAAGGGTCCGGTGCTGAGAGCTCGATGTTCAGAAAGACTTTGTCGCACTTCGTAGGAGATGTGACCCTCAGGAAAGACAGAGTTGAACTGACTGAATGCCATTAGACTGAAAGATAGGAAGATTGAAATTAGACTTTGAAAAAAATACAAGAATTTTGAAAATTACAGGCAGGATAAAGTGAAATGCTAAAAATTTGAAGTCCAGAGGAACGAAAGAATGGAAAATAACCTGGAGTTTTGAAGAAAAGGTGGATAATTTAAAAAAATCATCTGGGGTTTTTGAGAAAAAGGAGATATTTCATAAAAGATGAAAAATGAGGTATTTTGGAAAATTGTTCTGTATTTTGGAAAAATTGGGAAAAATATGAGAAAATAAGGCAAAAATGAATATCACACATTCAATTACAAACAATTATGCACATACAACAATCCCTAAGAAGCTGACTCTAAATGCATCAATTTTGAAAGAGCTTTAGGACCCTAATCCTGACTCTAGGCTCAGATCAACTGTGTCCAATCCAATTATGCCGATATACTCGAGCCGAGGCTCGATGTACGTGGCATAAAACTCATCTTCGGGTCTAGGCTTGTGTTTTCCCAACATCCTTGAGCGCCTGTCGATATACGTTGGACTATGGCCCTTGGTACGTGGCAGGGGGGGCGTTAGCCCAAATAAGTGGCCCAGTTGTGAGGCTCTGTCCCGAACTATGGTTATGGAAGAGAGCCCAGCAATGTGAAGACCGGGTAGACATATGTGGGGTGGTTTTTGAAATATGATCACATGCAGGCAAACAGAGGGCTCTAAATCCTAAAGAGATAGAGATTTTGAATTTTTTTGAAGAAGCAAACATTGTTTTCATACAATTCCTAGATTGAGGAGTGTTGTATTTCAAACCTAAGTCTAAGTGAGCATGCATAATTCTCCTCAATATGGTCCTACCAAACCATGCCTAGTCTACATGCAATCCATGTCAGCTGGGTTCAAGTCTAGGCTCCTAGGTTCACATGATATCAAAAATTAAAGCTGACATTCCATAGAACATAATTTTGATAATTGAGCTAAGTTAAAGCATATAATTGATTAGGCGAAGACAGGTCCCATCACGGTCGCCAAACCTGTTATCATCGCAAAAAAAATTTCCCCTCCCTTGCGAGAGAGAAACGAATTTCGCGAGTCAAACTCGACCAAAGTTTTGAAAATGGTTTTTGAAAATTAACTCGCCTCCGTTTTGAAAATTTGCGAGAAAATTCCGTGGAATGGGATCCGTCTGTCGGTACGAGGTTCAACCGTTTCTGGCGCCTTTACCAGGGGTAGTTGAACCAAGGATCAATTATGTGCTTTAACTCGGCTCAAATATCTGAATTATGCTATATTTTTCCTAGAATGTACAAAGAATCAGGCTTGTGCTATGAAATTTTGAAAATAATGCAAGTTTGAGAAACATGATGTTTGCTTTGGAAAATTGAAATATGTTGGAAAAATGATTGGAAAAGTACTTGAAATTGGGATTCTTGGGAAAATCATTGAATTTCATTGGAAATCAGAAATTTGCATTGGAAAGTGATTTCTCAGGAAAACTTGAAAATATGAGAAAATTGGTTTTGAGATTGGAAACTTGGAATTGATTTTATGAGAAAATGGATTTGAGAATCTTGAGAAAATCAAGAAATTCATTAGAAAATGATTTCTGAAAAGGAAAATGAATTCTCAAGAAAATGGGAACTCTGAGAAAATCGATTTCTGAAAACTTAGGATTTTTGAAATTTGAGAATTTTAAAATATTAGAAAATCTTGATTTGAACTTGGGAAATGCTTTGAAATTTCATTTGAGAATTTAGAATTCTGAGAAAATCAGATCCTGAGAAAGACTTGGAAATTCTTGAGAAAACTGAATTTTCTGAAATTAAAATTGGAAAATGAATTTGAAAATAATGCAATTTGAATGATATGAATGAATGAATATGAATTTGAAAAGGGAATTTCATTGAGAAATTGGGAAATCCTTTTAAAACTTTGAGAAATGCAGTGCATTTTGAAGTTAGCCTAAGAGTGTAGGCTGAGTGTGGCTAATATAAAGATCATAAATCTTGGTTTTTCTTCGTATTCTGACTATGGCCATAAATACGAATCCCACCGAGTTTATAAACTTCATAAGAGCTTGTGCACGTGCCATTCGTGTCAACCATAGTGAATTTGAAATAATGTGCATGAATGATATATCACATATTGAAATTTTGCAGAAATTACTCTATATGCAATGCAGCCCTATTCTAAGCAGAAAAGTAACTCTTATTCCAAATATTACATTGATTTTTTACATTGAATTGAAATAAAAGAAATAAAAACTAAATCTTCTTCTTGAATGTTCCTGCAAAACTAGAAAACAAAGTTAGCATAAAAATGTAGGTTTTTCTGAATTTATCCGAAAATATGGGAAATTATCGAATATTATTCAGATATAAACCCAATATCATACCCCCTTTGATATAAACATGATAAATAATGAATAAATTTCGAAAATAAACTTGAAAATTCGAAATTGGGGTCAAAATGACCAAAATACCCCTGATGACCTTAAAATCAGAGTTTTCTAAAAGAAATTTAGTAATTTTTGAAAATTTTAAAAATGAAATGAAATAAATCAAACGTAATATGATAAAATATGATGATATGCATGAAATTTTGGAGAATTAGAAATTGAAATTTCGAAATTTAGGTCAAAATGACCAAAATACCCCTGATAACAAGACTATGGCCTTAAAACCAGGGTTTTCTGAAATAAATTTTGCAAAAATATAAAATGTGAAATGCCAATAACATTGAAATTAACCTTAATATGATATGAAATGCTTATTTATATGAATAAAACCATAAAATGGCGAAAATATCATAAAATATCAAATTTAACCTGATTTTCGCTTCTGAATTTAAAGATAAACTAACACATGGAGCAAATGAACTTGGAATCAAACCAAATTTGGCATGGACATCTAAAATAACCCTAGAAACAGAATGGAGCTCGAAAATCTATTTTTTTTGTATTTTTAAACATAGAAATTCAAATAAAAATCCTAAATTTTGTGATTTTTGCCTAAAATGTTGATTCTAAAGGGGATTTAGGATATCAAATTTCCATACAAATTTCCCAAATTTTATGGGGTGACTGAGGACAGTAAGGCAAAGATTTTTTTTATTTTACACTTTCTGGTTTTGACCTATGGTCGGAGCTGTACCACTCCGGCAAGTCGGATCGGAATCCGGCGACTCTAGGATTTAGGGGAAACATACAGGTTTCTATAGAAAACATGGTAAAAATGGCCAACAGATTAGAAAAAGGATAAATTTGTGGGAAAATGTCCCTGACAAACATATAAAGATTTTATCTTTTGACACCATTGGAATTTGAGTTACAGTTTGGAAAAGGCCACACTGTTATCAGAGACCTAAATCTCTGGAATTTCTGGACATTGGAATCTCTTAGACAGAAAGAGAAAATCCAAACAAAATACTGAAATAGATTAAAAAATTCCCAAATTTTGGGAAATGACAGGAAATAATGTTAGAAATAACTTTCATGTTGAAAGATTTTGCAAAAGGGCTATGGATTGAATGAACTCGGTGCATTAAGGTCTGTCTATACCCTGACAAAGGAAAATCGAGATATTCCTAGGGGTCTGGAAAACTGATTTTTTTACAAAGAGCAAAACTAACTGAAAAAACTTAACAATTTCCAGATCATTAGTAGATTCAATCATGAATCTACTGTGATTTTTGGAGGATGATCCGGATCTCCCACAAGGGTGGTGCCGGAGGTTCTTGTCTGCTAAAGCAGAAATTGGAAATTCAGAGAGAGAGAAAACCCGACTTAAGGTTTGATCGATTTAAATGGGTTCCAAAACCCGAATTGAATCAAATTTTCGGAATTAGAACATAGACATATGACTAAGACTACTATGGATTTTTTTGGATTTTTTAATAGGAAATTACACATAAGATCATAATTGGACTCAATGCATAAATCAAACCTCAATTAAATATCAATAAAACTACACTAAATGCTTATGAAATTGAAAATTTTTCTAAATACAACATAAAAACTACATGATAATGAAAATAAAATGATAAATGACAGGGGTATGATCAATTTTGATCTTAGATATTGGTGAGTGGGATCCCGATCCATTTATTGAATGGGTCCCTTGACTCACATATCATGAACATGAATAATCTATGTCTTACATCTTTATAGATTCACAAATGAAATCTTTAATCACCTAAATCCAATTTTTGAAATGTTTTCAGATTATATTCATGAAAATACCATACGAAAGACCTTATTATATCATGATCATCCTTTATGTTTAACAAAACTAAGGTTGAAGACAAGGATTTTACCTTGGATGGTGTTGATCGCTAATGGAGAAGAAGGTTGAAGAGGTGGCAGCAACTTGTTTTGTTGGTTGGGGTTAGCAGCTGAAACAAAGTAGAAAGGTTGCTGCTGGAGGCGGATGCTACAGAGCTGGAGGTGGAGGAGGCTCGCAGCTGCAAACTTGATGGAATGGGTCGGCTGCTGCGAGTCGCTGCAAGGGGGGTGAAGCACCGGCTGATGGAAGGGCTCTTGTAGTGACTGTCGGCTGGAACTACGGCTTGAGGAAGTGGCTGCCGGATGGTGCTTCAAGGTGGAGCAATGGCTGCCATGAAGGGAGGAGTTGCTGTGGTTGTAGCAGCAAAGGAGAGAAGGAGATAGCTAAAGAGAGAGAGAGAGAGAGGCGTGAGTTGGAGAGAATGAGCAGCCGTAGGTTTTTCTCTTGTTTCTTTTTTGCTTTTGATAACTTAGGGCCTAATTCATTCCATACTTAGGTCTTCCTAGGCTTAATGAAAAGAAAGCCCAAAAGAAGTTTACGTGAATGACTGGGCAAGAGGGAAAGGAAGGAAGGAAGAAAGGGAAGGAAAGAAAGGGAAGAAAAGAAAGGAAAGAAAGAAGAAAAAGAAAAGGAAAGAGAAAGAGAAAAAGAAAAAGGGAAGGAAGGAAGGGAGAGGGGGCTGGAGGTTTGGGTGACCACCTGTGATCATCGCAAAATTTTTTCTCTCGTAATATTCTCTCTCTTCCTTCTCTTTTCCTTTCTAACCTCTTATTTTCCTCCTTTTTGAAGGGAGAAAGATAAAAGACAGAAAGAAAAGAGAGAAGAGAAAAAAAAGAGAAAAGAAAGAGAGGAACTCTTTTTGCAGGTCTCACTTGACCTTAATTTAGAAAATTTTTGAAATAACTCGCCTCCGTTTTTGAAATATTTGCAGGAAAAACTGGAAGACGGGATCTGCTCGTCGGTACGAGGTTCGACCATTCCTGGCGCCTTTACCAGGGGTAATCGAACCAAGGGTCGAATTAATGCCTTTTGCTTTTCAAAGAATTTATCTAAGTATTTATCCTAAGTCTAAATGCACGATGAATCATGCTTGTGCAAATGCAAAGATGTATGCTCTTTTTAAAAATGTTTTGAAAGAATTTCCAAATGAATCTGAGATGAATCTGATAAAGTGAAGAAATGATTTTAACTTAGAACTTAAGATTAAAGTTCTAAGTTTTTAGAATAATTAAGAGCTTGGGAATATGAATCTGGATTTGGAAAATGATCTTGAAACTTTGAGATGAAAGGAATTTTCAAAGTCATAAATGGACTTTGAATCAGAATAGAAAATAAAAAATGGAATTGAATCAGGAGAAAAGGTGGAATTGGGAAATCTGAATAAAATTGAGAAATGGAATTGATTCAAAAGTTGGCATTTCAAGATAAAATCCGAATCCAAGATCTGGATTCTGAATAGAGTTCAAAATTGAATTTTGAATTTAGGATCTAAAATGGGAACTTGATTTGAAATCTGGAATGAAATGGAATTGGTTTTGGAATAAAAATGGGATTCAGATTTGGAATTTTGAAGGGAATTGGATTCAAGATTTGGAATCCAAGATGGTATTTGAAATCTGAGATCCAAGATAGGGTTGGACTCTGGATCCTAAGATGAAATTGGATCTGAAGTCTGAGATCCAGAGTAGAATTGGATTCTGGATCCTAAGAGTTGGAGTTTGGATCTGAATCTGAGATCCAAAGTAGAATTGGATTTTGGATCCTAAGAATTGGAGTTTGGATCTGAGATTCAAGGTAGAATTGGACTCTGGATCTAAAATACAAAGTGAAATTGGAATCTGGATCCTAAAGAGGAATTGGATCTGAAGTCTAAGATCCAAAGTAAAATGGGGATCTGGATCCTAAGTGGAATTTTGGATCTGTAATCTGAGATCCAAAGGTGGGTTTGAACTCTGGATCCAAAGATAGAGTTTGGATTTGAATCTGAGATCCAAAAGGGAATGAGGATCTGAATCCTAAATGGAATTTTGGATCTGTAATTGGAGATCCAAAGTGGAATGAGGATCTGGATCCTAAATGGAATTTGGATCTGTAATCTGAGATCCAAAAGGGGAATTTTATACTTGGAAATCTGGATCCAAGTTGAGACTAGGATTTAACTTTGGATTCAGATTATGAAGAGTCCAAATAGGACCTTTAAAGATGGATCTGGGTTTTAGAAACCCAAATTTAAACTTGAGATTCAAATCCAAACCTTGATTGAAGATAAGGGGATGAACTTGATTTTGAAATCAGAAGATAATTTCAAAGTTAAATTGAACTTTGAAATTGGATTTTGAATTGAGTTGGAATTTTGAAGTTTGAATATAAAGGAGTTTCAAAGTCAAATTGGACTTTGAAATTGAAATTTTGAATCTTAAAATGAGATAGAATTGGATTTGAGTAAGATTTGATCTGAGAAATAAAGAAGAAGAATCACTTGGAATTTTGAAAAGGAAATTTTGAAAATATGATGCAATTCTATCCTATATGATAAATGAATTTGAATAAGCTTTGAAATTAGATTTGAAAAATCATTTTTTATTCTTCAAATGAATTTAAATAAGATTAATGATATAATACACTCCTGACTATGGTCATTGAATGTATTATATAATAGTCATATCTAAATTCAAATGAAGGATAAAATACCTTTTTGGTGCTTTTATAGAGTTTAAAATGAAATTAATTCTCAATATACCCTGACTATGGCCATTGGTATATATATTGAATTAATTCTAATCTAAACTCTGATAAAAGGTGAAATATTTGAAAAAATATGATGATTTTTTGAAAAGGATCCGGTGTTATTTCGTAAAAGATAAAAATGCTAAGTTTTGTCCACACCCTGACTATGGCCATTGATGTGGATCATTAACTTTGGATCAATTACCTCTTACGAAATGGTGCACGTGCCATTCGTGTTTCACCAATGTGAGATTTTGAGAAATAAAGGCAAAAAGCATGAAAACAAGTAATTCAAGGTATTTTACAATGCTCATTCATTCTATCTAAGACTGAAAATGTAGAGTTTTCATCATCTTATTTATTTACAACAATTTGATCAAAAAAATATTTTAATCCTACCCTTCCTTATATTCCTGCTAGATAGAATTTACACAAAAGAAGAAAAAATATGAGTGTAAATGATTATCCAAAATCTTACACAGATGCTTGTTTTATATATGGTCTACCCTATATTTATGAGAAAACGCACACATATATAGGAATATATGTACGTACGAAGAGAGAAGGAATTTACAGTGATTCCTGTGAACCACTTGTAAGAAATGATAAAGTGAACTATCATAAAAGAAAAGAATTTACAGTGGTTCCTATGAACCACTTAAAAGAATGATAAAAATATGATTGTTATGATAGTTTCAAGAGTGAACCATCATAAAAAGAAAAGAAGAATTTACAGTGGTTCTTGTGAACCACTTGTAAGAAATGATAAAAAAAAATATGATGATTATGATAGTTCAATAGTGAACTATCATAAAAGAAGAGAAGAATTTACAATGATTCCTATGAACCACTTGTAAAAGAAATGATAAAAAAAAAAATAAGGTGATTATGATAGTTCAATAGTGAACTATCATAAAAGAAGAGAAGAATTTACAGTGGTTCCTATGAACCACTTGTAAGAGAAAGATAAAAATATGATGGTTATGATAGTTTCAAGAGTGAACTATCATAAAAAGAAAAGAAGAGTTTACAGTGGTTCTTGTGAACCACTTGTAAAAGAATGATAAAAAATAAGGTGATTATGATAGTTCAAGAATAAACTATCATAAAAGAAAAGAAGAAGGGGTTACGGTGGGGCTTTGACAGTGAGTCAATGAGTTAATTTTACAGGTTTTAAGGAGATGCCAGATCCACATACCACTGAATTTTCACAAATCTAAGAAAATGTAGCGGCCACATGCTTTCAGCAAGTGTAAGAACATGGAAATATGAATGCTAAATACAGTGGCTGAAGGTGGATAATATATGATATACAAATGAATGTGCACAGGTAACGTTGTAACAGTAGGGTGATCATATACAAGAGAACGAGCTTTTGTAAAGTCAAATCAATGACTTTCTCTTTTTCTCTGACAGCAATGGATTGATAGACCCTTTTTCTTGACAGTACCAACTTGACTGCAGCGAAAACTGCTTTCATCCAAAAGGGTCATTGTAGCAACTGGAGACTTAATCAGCAAATGGTTATGTCCAGGCAATTCGCAGAAAATGCAGATGGGGTGCAGGGGATGATTGCTTTTGCAACAAACATATGTGAGTGCTAATGAGATGCAATACATTAAAAGTAATGTACATGCAACAGATATTATATAGATGAAGAAGGGCATGAACACAATATTGAATGCCAGTGAACGAATCAAGTGTGTTGTATTTGTTATCTGTGAACCGAAAATGGTGTCTAAGTACAGAGATGAAATGCTACAAGTGATGGATGCTATCAGCATGAAAAATGGAGGTGGCTACAAAATGGGTGTTATCAACATATGAAATGGTGGAACATACATGGTTATCAATGGTGATGTGTGTGAAAACAGTGGTGAGGTATGAGCAGGAAGATGTACATAGATACATTATTAGTATCAAGACACGATACCATACACATGGATAGAACATGGCTACACTGCACGACCTTAGTACTTCAAACAGATAGTGACTTACCTGTCAAGCTGCTGAAGGGATACACAGGTAAGCGCAGCAATGGTGAAACAAGGAATTAATGGCTCATTGTAAGTGACTCATTGGCGAATAGGTGGTGCCCAGCACCATGCACTCCTGTTTTCAAAACATTCAATCCAGATTTGAGTTTTAAAGCTTTCTTTCAAAATCAATTTCAAAACCTGGGTTTTTATTCAACATTTTATCATTTTCCAACCCCAGGACCTCATATTTCGAAATATTTTCTCAGAAAACAATCTGGATTCATTTCAAACTCAATTTCAATTCTCAGATGAGACCCATTTAGGTGGTGTCGCTTCTGGATTCCTTTATTTGTCAAAAATCTCCAAAAATTTCAGAGTCCTAGTTGGATCAGGACTCTTTTTCCAGAGTCCAGTCGGATCAGAACTCTACTTTTCACTACCTTTTTACCTGTTTTCGGAGAAAACCTTTTAAAATCTTCTATTTTGGCCAAAATGTTAGAGTCCTAGTTGGATCAGGACTCTTCTTCAAGAGTCCAATCGGATCAGGACTCTTCTTCGGAGTTTCAATTGGATTGGGACTCTAATCTTTTACAACTATTTTATTCATTTTCAATCAAATCTTTTAAAATCTTTCAAAATGAGTCAGAAACTCAGAGTTTCAGTTAAAACAGGACTCTGTTCAGAGAGTCCTAGTTGGATCAGGACTCTGATCCTGATTTCAATTTTGAGAAAATCTTTCAAAAATCTTTCTATTTATCAAATTTGTCATACTTTTATCAAAGAATTTCAAAATTCTGAGGTTTTATCTCAGAGTCCTGATCAAATCAGAACTCTACCCCAGAGTCCTAATCGAAGTAGGACTCTATCCAAAATTGATTTTCTCACTTCATTTTCACTAGTTTTCAAAAAGCTTTGCTTAAATTTCATCATTTGCTTATCAGAAAACCAAAATTCTTAGAGTTCTGATCGAATCAGAACTCTTTCTCAGAGTCCTAATCAAATCAGGACTTTGAACCAAAACTTTGATTTCATCTTGTTTTTAACTATTTTTTCAAAATTCTCTCATTTGTTTTCTCAGAAAATCCAAAAATCTGAGAGTCCTAGTTCAATCAGGACTCTGTCCTTAGAGTCTCAGTTGAATCAGAACTCTGTTTTATTTCAATATTTGTTATTGTTTTCACTGTTTTGACAAGTTCTTTCATTTGTTTTTCAGAAAATACCAAAAAAAATCTAGAGTTTTAGTTCGATCAGGACTCTGTCCCAGAGTCCTAGTCCAGTCAGGAGTTTGTTTTGAAGTCTGTTTATATTCCATTTTCATTTATTTCCATTTGTTTTAATAAATTATGTCATTTCGTAGAGTCCAGTTAATTCAGGACTCTATTTCAGAGTCCTGATCGAGTTAGAAGTCTAACCCTGACTGTGTTTTTGACTTATTTCGTCAATTTTTTATAAAATCTTTCGAAAATTCTTCCATTTGAATTCTAAAATCTAAAATCTCAGAATCCTAAGAGTTCAGGACTCTAATTCGGAGTTCCAGTTCGCTTGAGACCCTATTTTCAAAGATCTTGAATTTCAAATACTGATTTTAACCCCTTTTCAAAGCCATTTTCAGTGTTTATTTCAAAATTCTTCAAAACTTGATGTGGGCCCACTCAGTTGGCACCATATCCAGAGGAGTTATGACTCGGTTAGAACCCTATGCCATTTCAAAAATTCTAATTTTAAGTTTACTTTTGAAAATCTTTTGAAAACTCCTTCAATTTCAAGTTTTAAAATCGCTTTTTGAAAAAAACTCAAGTAGGGCCCACTCGGAGTGGCACCATATTCGAGTAAGTCAGGGCTAGACTAGGGTTAGTCATTGTCCTAGTTAGGTTAGAGGTTTAGAGGAGTCAAAATCAATTTTAAAAATCCATTTTATTTAAGTTTTAAACCATTGGTTTTAAAGGTTTTAAATTCAGGTTTTAAAAACCAAATGTGGGTCCATACTAGGTGGTACCACATTTGGACTTTTTAGGGTTTAATTAGGTGTTAATTAAGGTTTAATTAGAGTTCATTTAGGGTTAGAAAACCACAAAAAATTATTGCCTTTAGTGGATTTATTAGAAAGAGTCCTAAAAAAATGAAAAACCTCTTAATTAACCCTAATTAAGTGACTTTTTGAAAAACTATAAAAAGGGACCTAAGGGGGGCCAAAAGGAGGGCTCTTTTCTCTCAAATTTTCGTGGCCTCTCTCTCCTCTCCAGCACCTCCACCTTCCTCTATTGCAGCTGCAAGCACCAAGGTAATATTTTTAATATTTTTTTAGTTTTATTTAATACTTTTTCATGTTTTAAATCAATTTTAGCCATTGGTGTCATCCCCTTCATGGATTAAACCATGGATTCAACCTCAAGAACCATCAAGAATCAGCAAGAACGATCCAAGAAGGTGATCTAACCCTGTTTTGGATGATTTACAGTGATTTTAATCCATTAGAATTGATTTTAATATGATTCTTTACATTATTAACCAATAAAATATATGATTTACCCCTTTTAATGGGTTAAATCTATGTTTTAAAGGTGATATCAAATTCCAGCCATTGATTCCCTGTTTTTATTTTATTTTCATGGTTTATTTATGTTTGTTTTACGTTTTATAGCATAGAAATAAGTTTTATTTACTGTTTTATGGTTTATTTTATTTATTTACATTAGTTAATGCATGGTTTGTCAAGTTTCTTAAATTTCTGTGTGTTTTAGGTTTAGAACAGTAAAGATAATGTTATTTAGGATTGAAGTTCTCATTGTTTATTTCTGATTTTTTTATATGTGGTGAATGAATGAATTATTGAGTTACTGTAGAAAAATCAGAGGTTTTGGATCTCGGGAACTCTGTCAAAAAAATCAGACATCAAATCGGGTTTTTAAAGCTTTAAAATCGTGGTTAAAATCAAGAAGGTAACTTGATGTGATGATATTTCTCTCATCTTATATCCGATTTTAGATCTGTAAAGTGATATGGATTCACATTGAGTAGATCTGTCTTCTGTGAAATTTTCGGATTTTTTTATTCTAGTTTATTATTTTTCACCTTTCAGAGAATCTGTTTTTAAATTTAAAACTCATTAGGGTTTACCAAAACCCTAATCAGACTTGTGTTAGTCATAAATCCCAAACCACAGATCCGATTTTAGATCTGTAAAAAGTGAGTATTTTATTTTTTTGTCTACTATTCACCACTAAAATTTCAGAGATTTTTGTTTAGGATTGCTATTTATTTATGTATTTTCAATCTGAAGTAGCCGTTTTAATCCCTGTTAAAAGTGATATATGTTAGCTCAGATTGCCGGAAGGATTTCTCCCTAATCGAAGATGATTTTTCCAATATGTAAATTGGGAAATCTATTTTTTTCTTCTTAGTTAGTCTCTGTAAAATTTCATAAATTTCCATGGAGATTTGACCCCTGATTCAGGTCTTGGATTGAAACTGGTTGGTGAATTAGGTCAAAAATAACATATTTTTAGGGTTTAATGCAATTTTCGGATTAATTCAATGTCAAAAAATTGTTTTTATAATTCCAATTCGACATTAGGGTTATAACAAGTGCAGGTACCAATTTTTATGGATTTTGGAATCCATTTGATCTCTGAATTAATAAAATTGCAAAACCGGGTTCTTGAAAGATCCAAAAACACTGCTAAAATCACAGTTTTTGTGATATTATTGGATTTTCGTGTATAAGCATATATTTTAGGGTTTAATCATGTTCATAATCATATTAGGATGCTTTAGGTTTAATTTTGTAGTTATTTGATTTCATTTAGGTCATAAAACCCAAATTTTTACCAAAATCTCTTTCTAAAAACCCTGATTTCAAGGCCATAGTCTTGCTATCGGGGGCAATTTGGTCATTTGACCTAAATTTCGAAATCCCTAACCCTAATTTCATATTTTTAATCATGTCATAGTATATTTGGTTTGAGTTTATTCCATTCAAATTTCAAAACTTGCATTTTATCAAAATATCTTTCTAAAAACCCTAATTTCAAGGCCATAATCTTGTTATTAGGGGTATTTTGGTCATTTTGAACCCAATTTCGAAATTTCATATTTTACCTTTATTATTTCTTCATATGTTATCATTTTGATTTAAGGAAATCATGGCAAAAAGGCTTATATCTAGCAAAATCCAACAATTTCCTGATATTGTTGGATAAATCTAGAAAAGCCAACATATATTCATTAACCAAGTTTTCTAGTTTTGCAGGTACATTGAAGACTTTATTTTTCATGTATTTAAATTTCAATAGTGATGTAATTTATAATTAAACTTTGTAATAAGAATTTACATTTCCTGCTTAGCTTAGGTTGCATTGCATATAGTTTATTTTTTTAAATAATGTTAATGTGTGATGGATGATGATTCATGCATATTCAAACTCACTATGGTCTACACGAATGGCACATGCACTAGCTTCTATGAAGTTTATAAACTTGGTGGAATTTGTATTTATGGCCATAGTCAGAATACGAATGATACTCAGATTTATAATCTTACATTAGCCACATTCAGCCTACACTCTTAAGCTAACTTCAAAAATGCACTGCATTTCTCAAAAATACAAAAAGTATTTCTCAATTCCTCAAATCCATATTCATTCATTTCATGCATTTGCCAATTCCAATTCAAATCTCAATTCAAAGAAGTTCATTTCCTCAAAATCTCCCAAGTCTTATAGTAAAATCGATTTTCCCAAAAGCATTGAATTTCAAAGAATATTTCAAGTGTTTCTCAAGTTCATAAACTCAATTTTCCAAAGTTATGCAGTCAATTTCAAAGTTTGAAGTTAGAATTTTTCTAAGTCTTATTCAAAAGAATATGGATTTGCCAATGATATTTCAAGTATTTCCCAAGTTCCAAATTCAAAATTTTCTAAGTTAGAATTTCAATTTCCAAGTTTGAATTCAGAGAAACCAAGTTTCTCAGAATCGATTTTCACCAAATGTCAAGGATTCCTCAAAATCGATTTGTATTTCTCTCAGAAGTATATTTCAAATCCCAATTCACGATTTTCCATGTGATACCTATTCTAAATATTTCAATCATTCAAAGCAAACATCATGTTTTCAAATGTGCATTTTTTGAAAATTCATAGCACATGCCTGATTCTATGTGCATTTAGAAATTAGAATATGATTTAGACAAGTTGAATAGAGTAGAGCATAAGATTGATCCTTGGTTCAATTACCCCTGTTAAAGGTGGCAGGAACGGTTGAACCTCGTACCGACAGGCGAGTCCCATTCTACGGAATTTTCCCGCATTTTAAAACGGAGGCGAATTATTTTCAAAAACTTTTTCAAAGGTCAGTTTGATTTGCAAAAAGTTAAAAATTTTGCGATGATAACAGGTTTGGCGACCGTGATGGGACCTGGCTTTGCCTGATCAATCTAATGCTCTACTTAGTTCAAATTGTCAAAATCGATTTCCATGGAATGTCAGCTTTGCTTTATGATATCATGTGAACCTAGGAGCCTAGACTTGAACCCAGCTGACATGGAATGCATATAGACTAGGTATGGTTTGGTAGGACCATATTGAGGAGAATTATTCATGCTCACATAGACTTAGGTCTAATACAACACTCCTCAATTTAGGAATTGTATGAAAACAATGTTTGCTTTTTCAAATATTTCAAAATTCTATCTCTTTAGGACTTAGAGCCCTCTGTTTTCTTGCATGTGCTCATATTTCAAAAATCACCCCACCTATATTGTCCCGGTCTTCACGTTGCTAGGCTCTCTTCCAGAACCATAGTTCGGGACAGAGCCTCACAACTGGGCCACTTATTTGGGTGAAAACCCCCCTGCCACGTACCAAGGGCCATAGTCCAACGTATATCAGCAGGTGCTCAAGGATGTTGGAAAACTTGAACCTAGAACCGGAGAAATTGATTTTATGCCACGTACATCGAGCCTTGGCTTGAGTATATAGGCATAACTGGATTGGATACAGTTGATCTGAACCTTAGAGTTAGGATTAAGATCCTACAGCTATTTCAAAATTTGTGCATCTAGAGTCAGCTTTTAGGGAATGCTGTTTGTGCATACTTGTTTATGCAGAATTTGATTGAATATGTTATTTTCCTTTTTATTTTCCATATTTTTTCCAATTTTCTAAAATACTGGATGATTTTCTCAAAATTCCCCAATCTATGTCCATGTACTGTCCATGTTTTAAACTTTGGACGATTTTCCAAAATACTTCATTTTCCATATTTCATCAAACCCTGGACGATTTTCCAAATTTTCCTTAATTTCCTTCAAAACTCTAGGTAATTTCCCATCTTTCCTATCTTTTGGATCTCAAATTTCCTGCTTTATTTTTATCCTGCCTGCATTTTCCTTAAAATTCCTGTATTTCCCAAGACTTATTCCAATTTCTATGTCTTCCAGTCTGATGGCATCCAGTCAGCTTGATTCAGTCTTCCCTGAGGGTCACATCTCCTACGAGGTGCGACAAAGTCTTCCCGAACATCGAGTCCTCAACACTGGATCCTTCTTTCCCCGGTGGTATTATTCATGGTTCAAGAACTTCTCTCGTATGTTTCCGGACCATCTGGACGAGTGTGGATTGGAACTGGCGTCCGCAGTGGGAAAGCAGACAGTCAACGGCAACTTGATTCATGCACTAGCAGAGCGGTGGAATCCGAGCACTTCTACCTTCTGGTTCCCGTGGGGCGAGATGACAGTACTGATGGATGAATTTTCAGAGATTATGGGATTGCCCGAGCCAGCCGGTCAGCCTGGAGATCCATTGGAGAAACAGTTTCTGATTAATGTTAAGGGTCTGGACCCTAAGGATGCTTTAGCTCGCATGACGGGACGCAAGTCTTGGCCTCTGATTGAAGAAGATGGAAATGAATATGTGGATCTGCTCGAAATCTACAAACAGTATGGGATATTTGTGGAAGTCAGCTTGTTGTCCAGGACAACTCGAGAGAGAATTCAGCACGCGATGGTTCTGTGCACGGTAGGATTAGCTTTCTTTCCAGATGGACGGAATTACATGGATATCAGAATAGTCCAGCTTCTAAGAAGATGGGGAAGTCGACAGACCAGCCGCCTCTCGATAGCCATGGCCGCACTCGCTTTCCTATACCGAGGGTTGACCCGTTTCACACTCGAAGAATCCATTCTAGTCAAAGGGTGCACCTATGCCTTGCAGTCTTTGTTCCTCTGGCATGTGCCCGCCCGAGCCAGTTCATTCAGATACAATAGAGAGAAGCTTCTTCCAGTTGCGCGATACCGGTTCTTGATCGACAACCTTCAGGAGGAAGAAGTCGTATGGGACTACTTTGATCGTCAGGAATCACGTCCCAGATACACTTATGCTTACGGCAAGCGATTCAGACTACTTGGCCCATTCTTCTGCACATACTATCATCCAGAGCGGTGTGTCAGGCAATTCTCTCAGAGGCAGAAGTGCGTAGAGATTCGTCCACTAGCCGGGGTTCTGCCAGAATTCGATCTCGCATTAGATCAGTGGTCCGGAGCATACCATTCTACCAGACATGGCTGGGATTCCTTTGTCAGTCTTACCATTTTTCCTGGTCCTCGTGTATCTTCTGATTATCCGGAGTGGTGGAAAATTGTTTGTCCCCCTCCCCTCTGTCAAGTGTATTATTGATAAAATCATGTTTTTCCCCTCAATAAAATTTCTTTATTTTACATTTCACTTTGGTTTGACGACCTTGCCTAGGTAACAAGGCATATTTTCAGTTGTTTATCTTGCAAAGAATAACAACACAATTGTCATAATCCCAGCGATGACTCAATCCCTAGTAATGAGATATTATTTCAATTGTCTACCAAAATTCTCAACAAATATTTTCCTCCAAACCAAATTTCCTTCAGAAGCCTAACCATCAGTTCTGCCCTGCAGAGAGCATCAGCAACATCCAAGAGAACATTTGTGATACCCGATGGTTCATACAAGATCCAGAAAGAAAACCACATCAGTTGAAGGCGTCGCGTACTCAGTAGCTTCAGAAGAAGAGATGGACTCACCTTGATCCATCCAGAGTCAGGGTCAGCAGGCGGATGATGGCATCGATCCCCAAATGTACGTCATGTTCAAAAAAATGATGACCAAGATGCTGGCAGAGCAAGCTGAGGCCAGTACTGAGCAAATTCAGACCAAACAGAAAGATAAGGGTCATGCCGTCAAGAATGTGAAGATCAGCAAAAAGCAGAGTCGTCACGAGGAAATATCTGATGAGTCAGAATCAGCAGATGATACTGACAAAGAGTATGAAAACAAGCAAGAATTCAAAAGGTCGACTCAGGGGCAGGGGTCAGCCTACAAATCCAAGAATCAGTCTGTTGACGACCCTACGCAGTCACAACTGAAAGATGTGATGAAGATGGTTAAGGATCTTCAAGCTCGTGACAAGGGCAAAAGAGTCTTTACAAGTGAAGACTTCTATGATGCACTGGATGGGGATGATGATCTCGATAACCTCCCCAAGAAATTCATTAAGTTTGATGGTTCGGGTGACCCAAAGTCACACCTCGCCCTTTTCTTTGCAGAGTGTTCCAAGTTCAGGAGGAATAACCAAGCCTTATTTCTTTGTTTCCCTCGCAGTCTGGAGGGTATTGCAGCAAAATGGTATTCAGAGCATATTAATCTCATAGAGCTGAAAGAGTTTGATAAAGTGGTCAATTTGTTTATTGAGCGCTTTTTATTCAATGTTGAAGCACTCCCGACTCTCAGTCATCTCTGCAGTCTGAGGCAGAAGGAAAATGAGAAGGCCAGGGATTTCATTCACAGATGGAGATCCGCTTGCAATAAGATGCGTGAGCCAATAGCAGAAGGACACGCACTATCTTTGATCCTGAGCAACTTCTCGCAACCCCTGAGGGGACTGATTTCTACATCTCCATCGAAGAGCTTCATAGAACTGACAGAACGAGCTGAATGGATTGAGTTGAGTATGGAAAATGGATCTTATGAAGGTTTCATATTCACCAAAAGCAGCAGTCAGCAGGAATCTAACAAGAAAACCCATTTTACCTACTCTACCAGCAACAACAAGAACCATTATAAGGGAAATGTGAAAGATCACAGCTCTGGCCCAGGGGGACCAAACCCCAACAAAAATGAGCAAAAAGGTGAGTCGATTCCCCTGTATGATAAGCAACCTCAGCGATCTTTTGAGCAAGGGTCGAGACCTCAAGAAAAGTCGAAGCACGACAACTGGAGTTTTAAACGTGACTTTACTCCCCTAGATCAACCGCGTGAAGAAATCCTTGAATATATGTTGGCCAAAGAGATGATTAAGCTCCCAAGAGTCGATGATCCTCCTATCACTAGGGGAAGATTTAAAGATCAATTCTGCAAGTTTCATCGGGCCATGGGGCATGATACCGAGTACTATTTCGTTCTCAGGAATATTATTCAAGACTATATCGATAAAAATATCCTTATGGAAGGCAAAGAAGAAGATAAAGCAACCAGCTCATCAGCCCCTTAAGAGCAACAAGGCCATCACTCTTTCATTCTTGCATTTTGCTTTCGTCATTTTGTATGGATGGCATGGTCTCATATCTTTCATCAATAAAATTATCAATCTTCCTCATAGTTTGGCATCATCTTTTGTATTTCTCCTTCTTTACAAAATGTCTTTTTACAAGGAGTAACCTCTTTCAGAGTGTCTCCCGAATTCATCAAGAAGCACATTGTAAATCTTTCCACTGTTATCTTCGGAGAACATTCCCCAAATATCAATTATTTATCCTTTCATCCAATATCTTACTCCCCCATTACACTGGGGCATTATTTTAAAAATTGTCTTCAAAACATCCTGTATGCAGGCAGGTACAAGCAAATCTCTCATTTTGCACACATGTGTACTCATTTACATCATTTTGCATTTGCATGCATTCATTTGCATTTTTGCATACATCAACTTGCATCAATCCAATACCCATTTAGGATAAGGGATGAATTCTGAGACTCATGGCGTTTGTCTAGGTCAGCGTGAGGGTAAAAGATTGAAAATCTCACATTACAATCATCAAGCGCTTTCTAAACACCAACCTTTTTCAAGTTCGTCCTGCGGGCCGAGTTTTTATCAAAACCATTTTTACCGGTCAACCTTCGGGTGAAGCCTACTTTCTAAATCTGGTTTTAACTGGCCGAACTTCCTAAATCCGGTTTTTACTGGTCGAACTTCTTGAATCCAGTTTTCGCTGGTCGAACTTCTTAAATCCAGTTTTCACTGTTCAAACTTTCTAAATCCAGTTTTCACTGGTCGAACTTCTTAAATCCGGTTTTCACTGGTCGAACTTCCTAAACCCGGTTTTTACTGGTCGAACTTCCTAAATCCGGTTTTTACTGGTCGAACTTCTTGAATCCAGTTTTCGCTGGTCGAACTTCTTAAATCCAGTTTTCACTGGTCGAACTTCCTGAATCCAGTTTTCACTGGTCGAACTTCCTGAATCCAGTTTTCACTGGTCGAACTTTCTAAATCCAGTTTTCACTGGTCGAACTTCTTAAATCCGTTTTTCACTGGTCGAACTTCCTGAATCCAGTTTTCATTGGTCGAACTTCCTGAATCCAGTTTTCACTGGTCGAACTTTCTAAATCCAGTTTTCACTGGTCGAACTTCTTAAATCCGGTTTTCACTGGTCGAACTTCCTAAATCCGGTTTTTACTGGTCGAACTTCCTAAATCCGGTTTTTACTGGTCGAACTTCTTGAATCCAGTTTTCGCTGGTCGAACTTCTTAAATCCAGTTTTCACTGGTCGAACTTCCTGAATCCAGTTTTCACTGGTCGAACTTCCTGAATCTGTTTTTACTGGTCGAACTTTCTAAATTCAGTATTCACTGGTCAGACTTTTTCAAAGCCCAGCGTTCGTGCGGGTACTTTTTTTTAAAATTCAGTGCTCATGCTGGTATCCTTCCAAAATCCAGTGCTCGTACTAGTAGCCTTTTAAAGTCCAGTGCTCGAACTGGTATCCTTTAAAAATCCAGTGCTCGTACTGGTAATCTTTCAAAATCCAGTGCTTGTACTGGTAATCTTCCAAAATCCAGCACTCGTACTGGTAATCTTCCAAAACCCGGTATTTGTACTGGTAATTTTTCAAAACATAATGCTTGTATTGGCACATTTTCAAAATCCGGTGTTTGCACTAGTACACTTTAAAATTCAGTGTCCACTAATTTAGTTTCCCTTTGGGATTCGAGTTCCGACTCGAATTTCCTTTCCTTCTAATTGATCTAGTTTTCATTCAGGAATTCGAGTTCCGACTCGAATTTCTTTTCCTTCTAACCGGTTTAGTTTTCCTTTGGGATTCAAGTTCCGACTCGAATTTTTTTTCCTTTTAATCGATTGAGTTTTCCTTCAAGAATTCGAGTTCCGACTCGAATTTCTTTTCCTTCTAACCGGTTTAGTTTTCCTTTGGGGTTCGAGTTCCGACTCGAATTTCCTTTACTTTTAATCGATCGAGTTTTCCTTCAAGAATTCGATTTCCGACTCGAAATTCTTCTCCTTCCAAATTGATCTACCTTTCCTTCAGGATTCGGGTTCCGACTCGAATTTCTTCTCATTCCAAATTGATCTACCTTTCCTTCAAGATTCGAGTTCTGACTCGAATTTCTTCTCCTTCCACGATGGATCTAGTTTTTCTTCAAAGATTCGGGTTCCGACTCGAGTTTTCCTTACCCTGCAAGTTGGTCTAGAAGATCCGAGTTCCGACCTGAATTTTCTTTCAAAATCCAATTCATCTAGTTTTCCTTGAAGAATTGAATTCTGATTCGAATCTTCCCTCAAAAACCCAGTTTAGCATCTGGTCCATTCAAAGCTCACAAGTTGGAATCATTCCTTCTTAAGCTATGATCCTTAGGTTGAATTCCTATGGAATTGATAGTTCGTAGGTCGAACCCCTGCAGAACCAATGTCGTTCTCAATAGAACCAATGTCGTTCTTAGGCTGAATCCCTATAGAACCCATGTCATTCTCAGTAAACCAATTCACAATTTCGACTTTTTTAGCCAATCAATTCCCAAATTTCAAATTTCCAATTTCCAATTATCAATTTCCAATTTCCAATTTCCAATTTCTAATTTCCAATTTCAAAATTCCAATTTCCAAAATTTGACCCTTTTGAGTCACCCAATACCCAATTTCAATTATTTTCTCTTGCGAGAGACCCTTTGTATAGGGAGAGTTCGAGGGAGCTCGCTCTTTTCGCATGCTATCCAATTCGTTCACTTAGCCCCTTTTCAGGGAGAGTTTGAAGGGACTCGTGTCTTTGTGAACCGTTTGCAAAACAAAATTCCAAATTTCACACAAGGAACCCTTTTTATAGGGAGAGACTCGACGGAGACTTGCTTTCCTTGTGGCCCCATAATTTCAGACTAGGCCATTTCATCATGAAGGACCCTCTTTTCAGGGAGAGTGTGATGAACTCGTTCCTTCATGATCAATTTACCAACCTCACCAATTCCGGCCCCCTTTCCATAAGAGAAGCCTAATGTTAGGAAGTTTTGACGAAAGCTTAATTTATCTTCGAAAGTTCATTTTGCAAGCACCTCCTCTTCAGGGAAGAGAGGAGTAATTCCTAATTCTAATTTCTGAATCTTCTCCTTTGGGGAAAGGAGAAGAGAATTTTTGTCATGGATGTATTGCGTTGTGCTTCAAATCCTCGATTTCACAAAAGGATTTCAAGAAAATTTTGCCAATTTGTCATTAAATATTTGTTGATTTCAAAAATCTTTATTGCACAAAATTATTACTTCAGAATACCTCCACTATTACTTCCGAAAGGGCAATGCTTTCACGAAAAAGGATTCAAAGTTCAAAATCTTTTTATTGGCCAACCAAAAGGATGAAGAATAAATCCGCGATATGGCCAGCAAAGAGAATTCAATGTTGTTGTAAAGCCATGAGTGATTGATATTGATCGCAGTCAATGACACATTTTTAAAGACCATTCTTGAAGAAAAAAGCAGTCGAAATATCCTGGGTGATACAGAAAAAATCCACTCAATTTTTATACCTCCTCAATCACCTAAGCTGCAATTAAATATCTGCAAAAGGGATCTCTCAATTGTCGTCAAGATGAAGGCGAATTAAGTGAGTCGACCCCCGGGGCCAAAGAAGATTTGGATCATCTCCAAGATGACGGAGTTTGTGACGGATCCTTCCAGAGAAAGTTCAGATCACCGTCGAGATGAAGGTGAGTGTGATGAGCCTACCGACAAACCCTAAAAGATATTTGATTCTAGCTATCATCAAGAGATTCCCAACCAATAAGCCAATAACTATCAAGATAATCCCTGAGAGAAAAGAAGGATCGGAACATCTCTGAGATGAAGGAGTTTGTGACGTACCCTTCCCAAGAAAAAAAGAGAGAAAAGTCAGGATATCTCCAAAATGAAGGATGATGTAATTCCCGAAAAATCCAAGAGAGCTCCAATATGCTAAAAAGAGAGTGCAAAAAGATCATCATGAGAAAAGAATCCCAGGATATCAGACTTCCAAATCTATCAAGAATCTTCTTTAATTTTGTGAAATTCTTTTATCAATATTCTTTCACTAATAGCCCTCGCAATATCAAGAATACTTTCTTTTCCGTCCATATCAAGGAAATTGATAGCTTCCTTGAAAGAAAGCCAATCGCAAGCAATTTGAATTCGAATCTTGATTCTACGGAGTTAAGCCCAGTCGGAGGTAATACTTCAGGTAGAAAAGAGGGAATACTTTCAAAACAAAGTGCATCATTTTCAATTATTTTGAATCAACAACAATTTTCAACATTTTGACAATATTTTCTAGCTATCCTGGTGTGAAGCGAGAGCTTGAGGTTCATCTTTGGCACATCCTGACATCAGTTGTTATCCCTTTTAGGACTTGATAACGGGAGTTTTCAAGATTCCTTCCCTTCTTTGGTATAATCTCAGCGCACGGGCTCTCAGATTCGCACACTTCCCTGTGTCCCCACTGTCCCACCATAGACAGTCCAATTTCGGCTTGAGGTTAAGCCACCAATTCCAGCAAAAGGCAATTTCAAAAGTTAATTAGTCTCAGCAATGAGGCGCACAAAATCAATCTCTTTTCAAACTTTAGGGACCCCATTTTCCTTCCTTTTGCAAAACCCCTATCGAATTCATTGTGCGGAAATCCAAAGGTTTCATCACGGTCTCTTCTTTCGAGGATTTCGTTCATTTTCCACCCAATCAGGTTAAGGGTACAAACCTAGGCCTCCATTGATGAGGTATTCCATTTTCAGCCCAATCAGGTTAAGGGTACAAACCTGAGCCTCCTTTGATGAGGTATTCCATTTTCTGCCCGATCAGGATAAGGGTATAAACCTGAGCCTCATTTGATGAGGTATTCCATTTTCTGCCCAATCAGGTTAAGGGTATAAACCTGAGCCTCCTTTGATGAGGTATTCCATTTTCCACCCAATCAGGTTAAGGGTATAAACCTGGGCCTTCTTTGATGAGGTATTCCATTTTCTGCTCAATCAGGTTAAGGGTATAAACCTGAGTCTCCTTTGATGAGGTATTCCATTTTCCACCAAATCAGGTTAAGGGTATAAACCTGGGCCTCCTTTGATGAGGTATTCCATTTTCCATCCAATCAGGTTAAGGGTATAAACCTGGGCCTCATTTGATGAGGTATTTCATTTTCTGCCCAATCAGGTTAAGGGTATAAACCTGGGCCTCATTTGATGAGGTATTTCATTTTCTACCCGATCAGGTTAAGGGTATAAACCTGGGTCTCCTTTGATGAGGTATTCCATTCTCTGCCCAATCACGTCAAGGGTACAAACCTGAGCCTCACGTGGTGAGGTATTTCATTTCCCAATCAGGTTAAAGGTTAAGCCTTAGCTTCGTTCCATACGAGGTATTTCCCGTCCCATCCAGGTTAAGGGCAAAACCTGAATCTCATTTCTTTTTGAAATAAAATTTTCTCCTTATTCCCCATTTCATATCTACCATAATCATTTGAATAAATTCTTTCATACCGAGTCAGACCCATCTAACTGGGGCATTTTTATGGTTCAAATTTGGTATGTTTTCTTTGCCACTAAGCTCGGCTCACAACCGGCTTAGTAGCAAAGAGGGGCATCTGTAAACACCCCAAATTTTCACCCTCATCCAGTGTTTGTCCATTTCATAAGTCATTACAGATCATTGCATGTCATTGCATGTATTCTGCATAGCATTGCATCTCATTTTTCGAGATCCAGCACTCCTGTTTTCAAAACATTCAATCCAGATTTGAGTTTTAAAGCTTTCTTTCAAAATCAATTTCAAAACCTGGGTTTTTATTCAACATTTTATCATTTTCCAACCCCAGGACCTCATATTTCGAAATATTTTCTCAGAAAACAATCTGGATTCATTTCAAACTCAATTTCAATTCTCAGATGAGACCCATTTAGGTGGTGTCGCTTCTGGATTCCTTTATTTGTCAAAAATCTCCAAAAATTTCAGAGTCCTAGTTGGATCAGGACTCTTTTTCCAGAGTCCAGTCGGATCAGAACTCTACTTTTCACTACCTTTTTACCTGTTTTCGGAGAAAACCTTTTAAAATCTTCTATTTTGGCCAAAATGTTAGAGTCCTAGTTGGATCAGGACTCTTCTTCAAGAGTCCAATCGGATCAGGACTCTTCTTCGGAGTTTCAATTGGATTGGGACTCTAATCTTTTACAACTATTTTATTCATTTTCAATCAAATCTTTTAAAATCTTTCAAAATGAGTCAGAAACTCAGAGTTTCAGTTAAAACAGGACTCTGTTCAGAGAGTCCTAGTTGGATCAGGACTCTGATCCTGATTTCAATTTTGAGAAAATCTTTCAAAAATCTTTCTATTTATCAAATTTGTCATACTTTTATCAAAGAATTTCAAAATTCTGAGGTTTTATCTCAGAGTCCTGATCAAATCAGAACTCTACCCCAGAGTCCTAATCGAAGTAGGACTCTATCCAAAATTGATTTTCTCACTTCATTTTCACTAGTTTTCAAAAAGCTTTGCTTAAATTTCATCATTTGCTTATCAGAAAACCAAAATTCTTAGAGTTCTGATCAAATCAGAACTCTTTCTCAGAGTCCTAATCAAATCAGGACTTTGAACCAAAACTTTGATTTCATCTTGTTTTTAACTATTTTTTCAAAATTCTCTCATTTGTTTTCTCAGAAAATCCAAAAATCTGAGAGTCCTAGTTCAATCAGGACTCTGTCCTTAGAGTCTCAGTTGAATCAGAACTCTGTTTTATTTCAATATTTGTTATTGTTTTCACTGTTTTGACAAGTTCTTTCATTTGTTTTTCAGAAAATACCAAAAAAAATCTAGAGTTTTAGTTCGATCAGGACTCTGTCCCAGAGTCCTAGTCCAGTCAGGAGTTTGTTTTGAAGTCTGTTTATATTCTATTTTCATTTATTTCCATTTGTTTTAATAAATTAGGTCATTTCGTAGAGTCCAGTTAATTCAGGACTCTATTTCAGAGTCCTGATCGAGTTAGAAGTCTAACCCTGACTGTGTTTTTGACTTATTTCGTCAATTTTTTATAAAATCTTTCGAAAATTCTTCCATTTGAATTCTAAAATCTAAAATCTCAGAATCCTAAGAGTTCAGGACTCTAATTTGGAGTTCCAGTTCGCTTGAGACCCTATTTTCAAAGATCTTGAATTTCAAATACTGATTTTAACCCCTTTTCAAAGCCATTTTCAGTGTTTATTTCAAAATTCTTCAAAACTCGATGTGGGCCCACTCAGTTGGCACCATATCCAGAGGAGTTATGACTCGGTTAGAACCCTATGCCATTTCAAAAATTCTAATTTTAAGTTTACTTTTGAAAATCTTTTGAAAACTCCTTCAATTTCAAGTTTTAAAATCGCTTTTTGAAAAAAACTCAAGTAGGGCCCACTCGGAGTGGCACCATATTCGAGTAAGTCAGGGCTAGACTAGGGTTAGTCATTGTCCTAGTTAGGTTAGAGGTTTAGAGGAGTCAAAATCAATTTTAAAAATCCATTTTATTTAAGTTTTAAACCATTGGTTTTAAAGGTTTTAAATTCAGGTTTTAAAAACCAAATGTGGGTCCATACTAGGTGGTACCACATTTGGACTTTTTAGGGTTTAATTAGGTGTTAATTAAGGTTTAATTAGAGTTCATTTAGGGTTAGAAAACCACAAAAAATTGTTGCCTTTAGTGGATTTATTAGAAAGATTCCTAAAAAAATGAAAAACCTCTTAATTAACCCTAATTAAGTGACTTTTTGAAAAACTATAAAAAGGGACCTAAGGGGGGCCAAAAGGAGGGCTCTTTTCTCTCAAATTTTCGTGGCCTCTCTCTCCTCTCCAGCACCTCCACCTTCCTCCATTGCATCTGCAAGCACCAAGGTAATATTTTTAATATTTTTTTAGTTTTATTTAATACTTTTTCATGTTTTAAATCAATTTTAGCCATTGGTGTCATCCCCTTCATGGATTAAACCATGGATTCAACCTCAAGAACCATCAAGAATCAGCAAGAACGATCCAAGAAGGTGATCTAACCCTGTTTTGGATGATTTACAGTGATTTTAATCCATTAGAATTGATTTTAATATGATTCTTTACATTATTAACCAATAAAACATATGATTTACCCCTTTTAATGGGTTAAATCTATGTTTTAAAGGTGATATCAAATTCCAGCCATTGATTCCCTGTTTTTATTTTATTTTCATGGTTTATTTATGTTTGTTTTACGTTTTATAGCATAGAAATAAGTTTTATTTACTGTTTTATGGTTTATTTTATTTATTTACATTAGTTAATGCATGGTTTGTCATGTTTCTTAAATTTCTGTGTGTTTTAGGTTTAGAACAGTAAAGATAATGTTATTTAGGATTGAATTTCTCATTGTTTATTTCTGATTTTTTTATATGTGGTGCATGAATGAGTTATAGAGTTACTGTATAAAAATCAGAGGTTTTGGATCTCGGGAACCCTGTCAAAAAAATCAAACATCAAATCGGGTTTTTAAAGCTTTAAAATCGTGGTTAAAATCAAGAAGGTAACTTGATGTGATGATATTTCTCTCATCTTATATCCGATTTTAGATCTGTAAAGTGATATGGATTCACATTGAGTAGATATGTCTTCTGTGAAATTTTCAGATTTTTTTATTACAGTTTAGTATTTTTCACCTTTCAGAGAATCTGTTTTTAAATTTAAAACTCATTAGGGTTTACCAAAACCTTAATCAGACTTGTGTTAGTCATAAATCCCAAACCACAGATCCGATTTTAGATCTGTAAAAAGTGAGTATTTTATTTTTTTGTCTACTATTCACCACTAAAATTTCAGAGATTTTTGTTTAGGATTGCTATTTATTTATGTATTTTCAATCTGAAGTAGCCGTTTTAATCCCTGTTAAAAGTGATATATGTTAGCTCAGATTGCCGGAAGGGTTTCTCCCTAACCGAAGATGATTTTTCCGATATGTAAATTGGGAAATCTCTTTTTTTCTTCTTAGTTAGTCTCTGTAAAATTTCATAAATTTCCATGGAGATTTAACCCCTGATTCAGGTCTTGGATTGAAACTGGTTGGTGAATTAGGTCAAAAATAACATATTTTTAGGGTTTAATGCAATTTTCGGATTAATTCATTGTCAAAAAATTTTTTTTATAATTCCAATTCGACATTAGGGTTATAACAAGTGCAGGTACCAATTTTTATGGATTTTGAAATCCATTTGATCTCTGAATTAATAAAATTGCAAAACCGGGTTCCCGAAAGATCCAAAAACACTGCTAAAATCACAGTTTTTGTGATATTATTGGATTTTCGTGTATAAGCATATATTTTAGGGTTTAATCATGTTCATAATCATATTAGGATGCTTTAGGTTTAATTTTGTAGTTATTTGATTTCATTTAGATCATAAAACCCAAATTTTTACCAAAATCTCTTTCTAAAAACCCTGATTTCAAGGCCATAGTCTTGCTATCGGGAGCAATTTGGTCATTTGACCTAAATTTCGAAATCCCTAACCCTAATTTCATATTTTTAATCATGTCATAGTATATTTGGTTTGAGTTTATTCCATTCAAATTTCAAAACTTGCATTTTATCAAAATATCTTTCTAAAAACCCTAATTTCAAGGCCATAGTCTTGTTATTAGGGGTATTTTGGTCATTTTGAACCCAATTTCGAAATTTCATATTTTACCTTTATTATTTCTTCATATGTTATCATTTTGATTTAAGGAAATCATGGCAAAAAGGCTTATATCTAGCAAAATCCAACAATTTCCTGATATTGTTGGATAAATCTAGAAAAGCCAACATATATTCATTAACCAAGTTTTCTAGTTTTGCAGGTACATTGAAGACTTTATTTTTCATGTATTTAAATTTCAATAGTGATGTAATTTATAATTAAACTTTGGAATAAGAATTTACATTTCCTGCTTAGCTTAGGTTGCATTGCATATAATTTATTTTTTTAAATAATGTTAATGTGTGATGGATGATGATTCATGCATATTCAAACTCACTATGGTCTACACGAATGGCACATGCACTAGCTTCTATGAAGTTTATAAACTTGGTGGAATTTGTATTTATGGCCATAGTCAGAATACGAATGATACTCAGATTTATAATCTTACATTAGCCACATTCAGCCTACACTCTTAGGCTAACTTCAAAAATGCACTGCATTTCTCAAAAATACAAAAAGTATTTCTCAATTCCTCAAATCCATATTCATTCATTTCATGCATTTGCCAATTCCAATTCAAATCTCAATTCAAAGAAGTTCATTTCCTCAAAATCTCCCAAGTCTTATAGTAAAATCGATTTTCCCAAAAACATTGAATTTCAAAGAATATTTCAAGTGTTTCTCAAGTTCATAAACTCAATTTTCCAAAGTTATGCAGTCAATTTCAAAGTTTGAAGTTAGAATTTTTCTAAGTCTTATTCAAAAGAATATGGATTTGCCAATGATATTTCAAGTATTTCCCAAGTTCTAAATTCAAAATTTTCTAAGTTAGAATTTCAATTTCCAAGTTTGAATTCAGAGAAACCAAGTTTCTCAGAATCGATTTTCACCAAATGTCAAGGATTCCTCAAAATCGATTTGTATTTCTCTCAGAAGTATATTTCAAATCCCAATTCACGATTTTCCATGTGATACCTATTCTAAATATTTCAATCATTCAAAGCAAACATCATGTTTTCAAATGTGCATTTTTTGAAAATTCATAGCACATGCCTGATTCTATGTGCATTTAGAAATTAGAATATGATTTAGACAAGTTGAATAAAGTAGAGCATAAGATTGATCCTTGGTTCAATTACCTCTGTTAAAGGTGGCAGGAACGGTTGAACCTCGTACCGACAGGCGAGTCCCATTCTATGGAATTTTCCCGCATTTTAAAACGGAGGCGAGTTATTTTCAAAAACTTTTTCAAAGGTCAGTTTGATTTGCAAAAAGTTAAAAATTTTGCGATGATAACATTATCGTGGTCTACAAGGGTTCTGAAGAATACCTCCTCTGAATGTTACTGCCACAGGATGATGCCTCTTTTGTAGATTCTGATTTTTGCAGAAAACCGAAAGGAGGAAGGAAGGGGGTATGAAATCAACGAAGTGGAGGTGCCGTGGCTATTGCTTCGGGATTGAAGCTCATTCCATCGATAGGGGGGGGGGGGGGGGAGCCAACAAGAAAAAGATAAGGGGAAGAGAAACCAGGGAAGATGAAGATGGTGAAGGGAAGCGTTGAAGGAAGGAGAGAGCGATGGTGGGGTGAGAGGCGATCCAGAAGAGGAAGAAGAGAGGTAATGGTGGGGTGATAACGGATGGGAAGAAGGAGCCCTGCGTCCCTCCTTTTAAGGAAGGAGAGGAAAGTTCGTGAAGGGGGTTTAGGGTTTGTGGTTGTTGGAAATCAATGGCAGCAGATGAGGGTGGTTCGAAGATGGAGGGATTAGGGCAGAGAGCACAAGCGAGAGGGAGGAAGGCCCTTTGGTCGGCAGTGGAGGAGAGAGAAAAAGAGAGAGGGGAAAGTGGCGAGAGTGAAAGAGAGGGGGGCGATTAGGGTTTATTTGTGATTTTTTTTTTGATTTTTTCCAAAAAGAGGCTCCCATAACAAAAATTTTCATAAACATGGTTTAAAAATGATTTTTTTAGCAAAATCGATTTTAAAAAGTTTAAACTCATTCATTTTTCTTGAAATTTTCCATTTTTTTTGGTTTTTGTTTTATTTTTCCATTTTTTTGCATTTTTAGAATAAAGTCCTAAAGCTTGTGAGAAAACAAAGATTAAAAATAATTTTTTTTTTTGTGTTTTTACAAAAATATTTACAAAAGGGAATTTTTCTGAGAACTAAAAGCTATTTTGAGAAAATTTCTTCAGAAATGGGTTTTTGATCCGGATTTTGAGGAAATATGGATTTAAAGTACTGGTTTCGGATCCGGAGTTGATTTTGAATATATCAATATGGATTTTAATTCAGAAAATCTGAAGAATGATCAAAATTTAGTTTTGGTTTTCTACAAAAATGAAACCAGGGGCAAAAAGGTCATTTTTACAATTTTTTGAAAAATTTGGGGTGTTCACAGATGCCCCTCTTTGCTACTAAGCCGGTTGAAAGCCGAGCTTAGTGGCAAAGATAACACTCCAAATTTTAAAAATGCCCCAGTCAGCAGGTCTGAACTGGGTGTGGAAGAATTATTTTGAAAATATGGCTTTTCAGGCTTTGAAACCTTATCCTGAGTGGTTTTGGGGAGACGAAATCCTCGAAGATGATATGATTGAGCAGAAAATGAGGAAATCGTGATGGGACTTTGGATGAAAATTCTGAAATGGTGGGAAATGAGAATTTGGATGAGGTCTCATGGGTGAGACCAGATACTCTTCTTGGAATGATTCAGGTTTAGCCCTTAACCTGGATGGGACGAAGATATATCAAAAATGAATTTGGAAATGAGGAAAGGAATACATGAGTACCTTGATGGGACATTTTGGAAAAGGCCTTGTGAAATGAAGCTCGAGTATGATCCTTTCTTGGAGGAATATATGAAGCATGGGTTCCTTGATGGGAAGAACCATGATGGGACTGGAAGAAAACATCTCATCAAAATGCGGAATCTCATTGGAATGTGACTCAGGTTTAACCCAAACCTGCAAGGAAAATACCTCGCGAAGCGAAGTTCCGGGTTAACTTTTAATCTGGATAGGAAATCTACCATACGGGCTTCTCAAAAATGGAGAAAGCACGATGGGACCTTCGGAATTTGGACAAACAAATTCGAGAGTTTTTTTTTTTTTTTGCAAAAGGAGGAAATATAGAGTCCCTAAAGCTTTGAAAAGGGGAAGAAATTGGGCGTCTCGTTGCTGAGACTGAAATAGCTTTTGAAATCAAAGAATCTTTCGCAGAAGGTTCAGGTTTGACCCTTATCCTGAGTGGGGGAAATCTACCATACAGGTTTCTCAGAAATGGAGAAAGCACGATGGGACTTTCGGAATTTGGACGAACAAATCCGAGAGGGGTTTTTGCGAAAGGAGGAAATATAGAGTCCCTAAAGCTTTGAAAAGGGGAAGAAATTGGGCGTCTCTTTGCTGAGACTGAAATAACTTTTGAAATCAAATGATCTTTCGCAAATGGTTCAGGTTTACCCCTTATCTTGAGTGGGGGAAATCTACCATACAGGTTTCTCAAAAATAAAGAAAGCATGATGGGACCTTCGGAATTTGGACGAACAAATCCGAGAGAGGTTTTTGCGAAAGGAGGAAATATAGAGTCCCTAAAGCTTTGAAAAGGGGAATAAATTGGGTGTCTCATTGCTAAGACTTAAATAGCTTTTGAAATTAGAGAATCTTTCGCAAATGGTTCAGGTTTGACCCTTATCCTGAGTGGGTCATCCCTACGGAATTCTTTAATGAGAAAACTGTGATGGGACAGAAAAAGATACTTCCTTCAGAGGCAACTCTTTTTGGGAAATATAAACAATGCTAGGTTGTATCAAAATGGATATTGAATGTTTATTTTATTCTTGGAATAGCTAAAAAGTTTTGCCAATAAGATAAAACTATAGCTGATTCAAATGCTTGGAAATGTGCACGTATGTGCAAAGATATTCCCTCTTTTACCTAGAGTATTTCCTCCAATGAGGTTAACTCCTCGGTTTTAAGAGTCAAATTCAAAAATTTAGCGCTGATGATTTTCTTCAAGGAAGCTATCCATTTCCCTGACATGAGAATAAAAGAAATATTCTTAACTTCATAAAAGCAGGAAATGAAGAGATATTGATAAAAGAATTTTGCATGAGAAAAGATGACTTCTGGCAACTTTGGCAGTTTGACATCTGAGTGTTTTCCCTACGATGATCTTTTTGTACTCTTTTTGAGTCATTTGGGCTTTCTCGATTTTTCACAACATCCTTCATTTGGATGTCCTGACTTTTCTCTCTTTTTCAGGGAAGGGTACGTCACAAACTCCTTCATCTTGAAGATGCTCCGATCCTTCTTTTTCTCAGGGATTATATATGATATTGGCTCAAAAGATCTTTAGATGATAGTTGGAATCAAATATCTTTTAGGGTTTGTCGGTAGGCCCATCACATCCGCCTTCATCTCGACGGTGATCCGAACTTTCCCTGGAAGGATCCGTCACAAACTCCGTCATCTTGGAGATGTTTTAAATCTTCTTTGGCCCCGGGGGTCTACTCGCTTAATTCGCCTTCATCTTGACGACAATTGAGAGATCCCTTTTGCGGATATTTGATTGCAGCTTAGAAAATGAGAAGATATGGATTAAGTGGATTCTTTTGTAGCTCAAGATATTTCCACAGCCTGATTGCCAGAAAGTCATTTTAAAATATGCGCTATAGCCAAGATCAATATCAATTCGCTTCTGGCTTTTCGACATCATTGAAGATTTCTTTCATTGATCATATCGAGGACATTTCTTACATCCTTTTTGTTGATCAATAGGAAAAGATTTGAATTTTACCTCTTTTTCGCAAAAAGTTTCACCTTTTGGAAGGAAATACAGAAGGTAATCTGAGAAAATTCTTTTTGTGGAGTAAGAATATTTAGAATCAACAAATGCTTTTAGCAAATTGGCAAAGTTTTCATGAATTCTTTGTGAAATAATCATTCAATATAGATTTTGATGAGACCTTGAGTCGCAATCTTTTGATTTTGGGAAATACATGACCAGCAAAAGCTGGGACATTTGAAATACATGACCAACAAAAGCCGGAACGTTTGAAATACATGACCAGTGAAGGCTGGAACATTTGAAATACCTGACCAGCGAAAGCTGAAACATTTGAAATACCTGACCAGCGAAAGCTGGAACATTTGAAATACCTGACCAGCGAGAAGATGGAACCTTTTGAAATACTTGACCAGTAAAACTGGAACATTTAAAATACATGACCAGCAATAATGCTGGAACATTTTGGAAATACATGACCAACGAGTGTTGGGTCTTTTGGGAAATACACGAATGGTTATGAAAAACTGGCTTTTAATAAAAAGATTGAGAATGATTGAAATTGGAAGATTATAACCCGAGGGTTGAGAAAATGGTGAATTTTTTGAAAATATTGTACCCAGAGGTTGGAGAGTTGATAATCTTGAGAGATTTGAAGATTTAGGAAATGACATATTTGAGAAATTGAAACCCGAAGGTTTGGAAAGAAGAGAATGGAAGAATCGCACCCTGAAGGTTTGATTTATGGAAAATAGGTTGATTTGGGAGCTCGAAAATTGTGAGCTGTGACTTTTTGAAATATATGACCAGCGAGAGCTAGGTCTTTTGAAAATACACGACCAGCAAAGCTGGAACGTTTGAAATGTGTGACCAGCGAAAAGATGGAACGTTTGAAATACCTGACCAGCATAAAACTGGAACGTTTGAAATACATGACCAACGAGTGTTGGATCTTTTTTGGAAATACCTGACCAGCAAAGGCTGGAACGTTTAAAATACTTGACCAGCAAGAAACTGGAACATTTGAAATACATGCCCAACGAGTGTTGGATCTTTTTGAAATACCTGACCAGCAAAAGCTGGGACGTTTGAAATACCTGACCAGCGAGAAGCTGGAACTTTTGAAATACATAACCAACGAGTGTTGGGTCTGACCAACAAAAAGCTGGAACGTTTGAAATACATGACCAGCAAGAAGCTGAAACGTTTGAAATACATGCCCAACGAGTGTTGGATCTTTTAAAATACCTGACCAGCAGAAGCTGGGACATTTGAAATACCTGACCAGCGAGAAGCTGGAACGTTTGGAATATATGACCAACAAGTGTTGGATCTGACCAGCAAAAAGCTGAAACGTTTGAAATACATGACCAGCAAGAAGCTGGAACGTTTGAAATACATGCCCAACGAGTGTTGGATCTTTTTAAAATACCTGACCAGCAAAAGCTGGGACGTTTGAAATACCTGACCAGCGAGAAGCTGGGACGTTTGAAATATATGACCAACAAGTTGTTGGATCTTTTGGAAATACCTGACCAGCAAAAGCTGAAACGTTTGAAATACCTGACCAGCAAGAAGCTGGAACGTTTGAAATACATGCCCAACGAGTGTTGGATCTTTTGAAATACCTGACCAGCAGAAGCTGGGACGTTTGAAATACCTGACCAACGAGAAGCTGGAACGTTTGAAATACATGACCAACGAGTGTTGGATCCTTTGGAAATACCTGACCAGCAAAAGCTGGAACGTTTGAAATGCGTGACCAGTAAAACTGGGACATTTGAAATACCTGACCAGTAAAAACTTGGACATTTGAAATATATCAGCTTTTGGGAGATTTTTAAATCAGAACTGGAATTTTGTAGAAGAAAGGATTTTGATCAAAAGATTGAATGTAGAAAGTTATTGGTGCGAGGATCGGATCCTTCAAATGAGCTCAATATGTGATTGAAAATTTGAGAAATAACTAGTGCGATGACTGGGTTGTGAAGATGAGCTAGAAAAATAAAATTTGATGAGAAACTCTGGATTAAATGGATCATCACATCCTAACTGCATGTGATTTGTTTTCAGGATTTTATCTACGTATCCTGAATTGGGAAAGAAGGAAAGAAATACCTCGTTAGCAGGAGGCATCAGGTTTATCCCTTAACCTGAAGGGGAAAAAGAAATGATGGATTTCCAATGCGAGGATTGGATTCAAAAGGAAGTCATGGTCGGAACTCAGAACTTCGACTGAAAATAATAGAAGAAAAACCCGAGCTGGAACTCAGATTTCCAAAGGAATGAAGAATTTCCAATGCGAGGATTGGATTCAAAAGAAAGTCCTGGTCGGAACTCAGAACTTTGACTGAAAATAATAGAAGAGAAACCCGAGTTGGAACTCGGAGAATGAAGGATTTCCAATGCGAGGATTGGATTCAAAAGGAAGTCCTGGTCGGAACTCAGAACTTCGACTGAAAATAATAGAAGAAAAATGCGAGCTGAAACTCGGATTTCCAAAGGAATGAAAGATTTCCAATGCGAGGATTGGATTCAAAAGGAAGTCCTGGTTGGAACTCAGAACTTCGACTGAAAATAATAGAAGAAAAACCCGAGCTGGAACTCGGATTTCCAAAGAAACGAAGGATTTCCAATGCGATGATTGGATTCAAAAGGAAGTCCTGGTCGGAACTCAGAACTTCGACTGAAAATAGAAGAAAAACCCGAGCTGGAACTCGGATTTCCAAAGGAATGAAGGATTTCCAATGCGAGGATTGGATTCAAAAGGAAGTCCTGGTCGAAACTCAGAACTTCAAATGAAAGAATAGAGGGAGAAGCCCAAGTGGAGATTCAGGTCTTTGACAGAAAGTTTTTAATCAAAAGATTGAGTTCTGAAAATTTGCCAGTGCGAGGACCGGACCTGGGATTGAGAATGACCATTTAGAGGACTGAATTTATTTGCATGTGATCTGATTGCCCCTTTATCTTGACTAGGGAGGAAAAATCTGAATAAGAACTGAGGAGAAGAGATAGAAATTGTTGGAAGATTTGACAAAAGAGAAGAATCAAGGAAATTTTATGGAAAGAATTCTCACAGGTAGCATTGTTGCTCCTATGAGGGGTTTCAGGATTATCCCTTATTCTGAATGGGAAATGAATAAAATTTGGGCAAAAAGTTGGTGAAAAAGCTTTAATAAAGAATTGGAAGAATTGAAACTTAATTAAGAAATAAAACTGATAAAATTGAATGAGAAAAAGGATTTAGCTTTAAAAAGAAAGAGACATTCAGGACTATCCCTTATCCTGAAGAAAGAAAGACCTCATAAGATGAGGTTTCAGGTTTATCCCTTAACCTGAAGGGGGGGGGGGGGGCAAGAAAGAAAAGAAGGAAAAAGAAAATACCTCATGGGAAAGAGGCATCAGGTTTATCCCTTAACCTGAAAGGGTAGAGAAAGAAAAGAAGGCAAAAGAAATACCTCATGGGAAAAGAGGCATCAGGTTTATCCCTTAACCTGAAAGGGTAATTTATGAAAATAAGAATCAAGGAAAATTAATAAAATGGATAAATAATAATAAAAATGAATAAAAATTGATAAAACTAATAAAAATGGATAAACAAAAGGTTGATAGAAGTTGAGAAAAGAATTTGATCCTGCCTGCATGTGGGATCTTTTCAAATGAGAGAAGATGATGAGAAAATCATTTTTGGAAAGAAGGATTAACCACGAGAGCTCATCTTTGAAAGGGATCATTCATGAGAGATCATCATAAGGGTTAATTTTTTGAAGCAATGATTTGAAAACTAATTTTTAGAAAATATGACCAACACGAGGGTTGATATTTGAATGTTTTATTCGAAATCAATCTTTTTAGAAAATATGATCAACACAAGGGTTGATCTTTGAATGTAATGAAATCAATTTTTGGAAAATGAGATCAACACAAGGGATTGATCTTTGAATGAAATGAAATCAAATGGGATCGACACAAGGGATTGATCTTTGAATGTAATGATTTGAAAACCAAGATTTTTTAGAAAATATGATCAACGCAAGGGTTGATCTATGAAATGCAATGGCTTGAAAGACTAATTTTGGAAGATATGATCAACACAAGGGTTGATTTTTAAAATGCAATAATTCAAAATCAATATGATCAACACAGGGGTCGATCTTTGAAATGTAATGATTCAAAATCAATATGATCAACACAAGGGTTGATCTTTAAAATGTAATGGTTCGAAAACCAAATTTTTAGAAAATATGATCAACACAAGGGTTGATTTTTTTTGAAATGCAATAATTCGAAATCAATTTTCAGAAAATATGATCAACACAAAGGTTGATCTTTGAAATGCAATGTTTTGAAATCAATTTGTAGGAAAATATGATTAACACAAAGGTTGATCTTTGAAAAGGGTTGTAATAAAATATTTGAACTAAAATTTTCATGGTTTTTGAAAGACCCTCATAGGTAATATCATTTCTCTCATGAATGATGTCAGGATTGTCCTGTATTTTTGAAAAAGAGAAAGAATTTAATGCCCCAATATAGCAAAAAGAAGAAAGTATTGAATATCAAAGATATAAAGAAAATCGACATTTTATTGATAAGCAAAAGTTGATAACAAAGCTGAATATTTACAAGTATTATAACTAAAAAAGTCACAAAAACTGGGCTGACTTGCCCCTACAAAACGACTAGCAGAAAGGGAATGAAAGCGAAAACTCTTGGTAGTTTCAACTCTCTGAGTAGTATGGAAATGGTTCAGCTGAAACTGCAGGCTGCTCTTCTCCTTCCTCTGGTACCAGAAGCTCTTTATCAATGTAATCCTGCACAATGTTTTTGAGGATGAAGCAGCGCTCCGTGTCATGCCCCCTCGCTCGATGAAACTTGCAAAAGCGATTCTTCCATTTCCCTTTGGTGACAGAGGGATCATCCTGCTTTGGGAGCTTGATCATTTCTTTCTCGAGCAGGTATTGGAGAACTTCTTCGATCGGCTGACCTAGAGGAGTAAGCTGACGATCATAACCCCAACCTTCATGCTTTGCTTTCTTCGGCTTGTTTGGCTTCTGCTGAGCACTGACCCTTGCCTGGTAGCTGGACTGAGCTTGCATGTTTAGGAGATCCGGATGCTTTTCTTCTTCGTTTTTGACAAAGAGATTCTTATCAAGGCAGTCTTGAACTATATTCTTGAAGATGAAGCAATGCTCAGTGTCATGCCCTGTTACTTGATGGTATCTGCAGAACTGGTCTATATATTTTCCCATGACTGTGGAAGGGCTGGCAGCTTTTGGGAGCCTGAGTAATCCGTTAGACATCATGTATTCGAGGATTTTGTCGAGCGGTTCATCCAAAGGAGTGAAATCTCAATCCCTGCTCCAATCCTTGCGCTTTGGTTCTTCTTGCTTCTTGCCTTTTTGCTGAGGACTGTATTGAAGAGGTCTATCATGGTTTTCACAATATTTCCCAATCTGGCTTTTATGCTCTCTCAAGTTGCTGCCCTAGTTGCCTTGATTGCTGCCCCTATTGGCTTTGGAATTTCCTACACTGATATTGCTGTGCTTATTTATGGGGAAAGTGACAGGTGCCTTTTCTTCTGTGGGAGCTTTTCTGCAACTAGCTTCAGCTTGCTCAGATAATATCTCCACCATCATCTTTTTGAATAATTGATATATCGCAGGATCGATCTCACTTTTGCTGTCCTGAACTCCCTTTCTGACAGATTTTTGAGAATCCATTTCTTACTCTCTCTGCTTGTAACTGGGATGTTAGAGCAGTGTGATCTCTGAGCTTTGCCCGACTCAACTGATAGTGTTGATGCTCTCTGTGGATTATAAATGGGTCTCTTAGAAAAGATCTAGGAGGAAATTTTAATAAAGGAGGAAATCATAGTCTGAAAATGAAAACATCCCATTATGAGGGATCGGGTTGTCACCAAAATTTGCGACAACCGCACTGTTTTTCTGAAAAAGGATAAACAAGTAAAATGTGAATAAAGATAAATTTTGAAAAGGACATATCCTGACAAAAAAATGTTTTATTGTAAATGAGGGTAAGGAATAGAATATAGAAAAGAAAATTTTTGAAGAATTGCAGGTAGGATAAAAAAGAATTAGAAGAAATTAAGAGAAGAAAATGGAAAATACACCTGGGTTTTAAAACAAGGAGGAAATTTTGAATAATAATATACCCAGGGTTTTGGAAAATATAGGGAATATAAAATATCATACAATCATAGATATACAAACAAGGATGCACAAATAGCAATCCTTAGGGGCTGACTCTAAATGCAATATTTTGAAATGGCTTGTAGGACCCTAATCCTAACTCTAGAGTTCAGATCATCTAATTCCAATCAAGATACGCCGATATACTCAAGTCGAAGCTCGAAGTACGTGGCATAGAAATATTTCTCTGGTTCTAAAGTAATGGCTTCCCAACATCCTTGAGCACCTACCGATATACCTCTGACTATGGCCCTTAGGTACGTGGTAGGGGGACGCGAACCCAAATAAGTGGTCCAGTTGTGAGGCTCTCTCCCGAACTATGGTTCAGTGAGACATCCCAACAACGTGAAGACCGGGACAATATAGGTAAGGAGGTTTTCAAAATATGTTCAACATGCAAGAAATCAGATAGCTCTAATGCAGGTCCTAAAGAGATAGATTAAAATGAAGAGAAGCATACACTTGCATACATTGTTTTGCATTCAATCCCTAGAATTGAGGAGAGTTGTATTTCAGACCTAAGTCTAATATGAGCATGGGATAATCTCCTCAATATGGTCCTACCAAACCATACTTAAATCCTATATGCAATGATGTCAGCTTAGGATAAAGTCTAGGCTCCTAAGGTTTGCATGGAAAATGAAGCTGACATATGTAGAATAAAGACTTAGATAATATCAAAGCAAAAGAAAAGGCATAATTCGACCGGACGGAGACGAGTCTCATCTCGGTCGCCAAAACTGTGATCATCGCAAAATTTTTCCTCTCGTAATATTCTCTCTCTTCCTTCTCTTTTCCTTTCTAACCTCTTATTTTTCTCCTTTTTGAAGGGAGAAAGATAAAAGACAGAAAGAAAAGAGAGAAGAGAAAAAGAAGAGAAAAGAAATAGAGGAACTCTTTTTGCGGGTCTCACTTGACCTTAATTTAGAAAATTTTTGAAATAACTCGCCTCCGTTTTTGAAATATTTGCGGGAAAAACTGGGAGACGGGATCCGCTCATCGGTACGAGGTTCGACCGTTCCTGGCGCCTTTACCAGGGGTAATCGAACCAAGGGTCGAATTAATGCCTTTTGCTTTGCAAAGAATTTATCTAAGTATTTATCCTAAGTCTAAATGCACGATGAATCATGCTTGTAAAAATGCAAAGATGTATGCTCTTTTTAAAAATGTTTTGAAAGAATTTCCAAATGAATCTGAGATGAATCTGATAAAGTGAAGAAATGATTTTAACTTAGAACTTAAGATTAAAGTTCTAAGTTTTTAGAATAATTAAGAGCTTGGGAATATGAATCTGGATTTGGAAAATGATCTTGAAACTTTGAGATGAAAGGAATTTTCAAAGTCATAAATGGACTTTGAATCAGAATAGAAAATAAAAAATGGAATTGAATCAGGAGAAAAGGTGGAATTGGGAAATCTGAATAAAATTGAGAAATGGAATTGATTCAAAAGTTGGCATTTCAAGATAAAATCCGAATCCAAGATCTGGATTCTGAATAGAGTTCAAAATTGAATTTTGAATTTAGGATCTAAAATGGGAACTTGATTTGAAATCTGGAATGAAATGGAATTGGTTTTGGAATAAAAATGGGATTCGGATTTGGAATTTTGAAGGGAATTGGATTCAAGATTTGGAATCCAAGATGGTATTTGAAATCTGAGATCCAAGATAGGGTTGGACTCTGGATCCTAAGATGGAATTGGATCTGAAGTCTGAGATCCAGAGTAGAATTGGATTCTGGATCCTAAGAGTTGGAGTTTGGATCTGAATCTGAGATCCAAAGTAGAATTGGATTTTGGATCCTAAGAATTGGAGTTTGGATCTGAGATTCAATGTAGAATTGGACTCTGGATCTAAGATCCAAAGTGAAATTGGAATCTGGATTCTAAAGAGGAATTGGATCTGAAGTCTAAGATCCAAAGTAAAATGGGGATCTGGATCCTAAGTGGAATTTTGGATCTGTAATCTGAGATCCAAAGGTGGGTTTGAACTCTGGATCCTAAGATAGAGTTTGGATCTGAATCTGAGATCCAAAGGGGAATGAGGATCTGAATCCTAAATGAAATTTTGGATCTGTAATTGGAGATCCAAAGTGGAATGAGGATCTGGATCCTAAATGGAATTTGGATCTGTAATCTGAGATCCAAAAGGGGAATTTTATACTTGGAAATCTGGATCCAAGTTGAGACTAGGATTTAACTTTGGATTCGGATTATGAAGAGTCCAAATAGGACCTTTAAAGATGGATCTGGGTTTTAGAAACCCAAATTTAAACTTGAGATTCAAATCCAAACCTTGATTGAAGATAAGGGGATGAACTTGATTTTGAAATCAGAAGATAATTTCAAAGTTAAATTGAACTTTGAAATTGGATTTTGAATTGAGTTGGAATTTTGAAGTTTGAATATAAAGGAGTTTCAAAGTCAAATTGGACTTTGAAATTGAAATTTTGAATCTTAAAATGAGATAGAATTGGATTTGAGTAAGATTTGATCTGAGAAATGAAGAAGAAGAATCACTTGGAATTTTGAAAAGGAAATTTTGAAAATATGATGCAATTCTATCCTATATGATGAATGAATTTGAATAAGCTTTGAAATTAGATTTGAAAAATCATATTTTATTCTTTAAATGAATTTAAATAAGATTAATGATATAATACACTCCTGACTATGGTCATTGAATGTATTATATAATAGTCATATCTAAATTCAAATGAAGGATAAAATACCTTTTTGGTGCTTTTATAGAGTTTAAAATGAAATTAATTCTCAATATACCCTGACTATGGCCATTGGTATATATATTGAATTAATTCTAATCTAAACTCTGATAAAAGGTGAAATATTTGAAAAAATATGATGATTTTTTGAAAAGGATCCGGTGTTATTTCGTAAAAGATAAAAATGCTAAGTTTTGTCCACACCCTGACTATGGCCATTGATGTGGATCATTAACTTTGGATCAATTACCTCTTATGAAATGGTGCATGTGCCATTCGTGTTTCACCAATGTGAGATTTTGAGAAATAAAGGCAAAACGCATGAAAACAAGTAATTCAAGGTATTTTACAATGCTCATTCATTCTATCTAAGACTGGAAATGTAGAGTCTTCATCATCTTATTTATTTACAACAATTGGATCAAAAAAATATTTTAATCCTACCCTTCCTTATATTCTTGCTAGATAGAATTTACACAAAAGGAGAAAAAATATGAGTGTAAATGATTATCCAAAATCTTACACAGATGCTTGTTTTATATATGGTCTACCCTGTATTTATGAGAAAACGAACACATATATAGGAATATATGTACGTACGAAGAGAGAAGGAATTTACAGTGATTCCTGTGAACCACTTGTAAGAAATGATAAAGTGAACTATCATAAAAGAAAAGAATTTACAGTGGTTCATTTGAACCACTTAAAAAAATGATAAAAATATGATGGTTATGATAGTTTCAAGAGTGAACCATCATAAAAAGAAAAGAAGAATTTACAGTGGTTCTTGTGAACCACTTGTAAGAAATGATAAAAAAAAATATGATGATTATGATAGTTCAATAGTGAATTATCATAAAAGAAGAGAAGAATTTACAGTGATTCCTATGAACCACTTGTAAAAGAAATGATAAAAAAAAAATAAGGTGATTATGATAGTTCAATAGTGAACTATCATAAAAGAAGAGAAGAATTTACAGTGGTTCCTATGAACCACTTGTAAGAGAAAGATAAAAATATGATGGTTATGATAGTTTCAAGAGTGAACTATCATAAAAAGAAAAGAAGAGTTTACAGTGGTTCTTGTGAACCACTTGTAAAAGAATGATAAAAAATAAGGTGATTATGATAGTTCAAGAATGAACTATCATAAAAGAAAAGAAGAAGGGGTTACGGTGGGGCTTTGACAGTGAGTCAATGAGTTAATTTTACAGGTTTTAAGGAGATGCCAGATCCACATACCACTGAATTTTCACAAATCTAAGAAAATGTAGCGGCCACATGCTTTCAGCAAGTGTAAGAACATGGAAATATGAATGCTAAATACAGTGGCTGAAGGTGGATAATATATGATATACAAATGAATGTGCACAGGTAACGCTGTAACAGCAGGGTGATCATATACAAGAGAACGAGCTTTTGTAAAGTCAAATCAATGACTTTCTCTTTTTCTCTGACAGCAATGGATTGATAGACCCTTTTTCTTGACAGTACCAACTTGACTGCAGCGAAAACTGCTTTCATCCAAAAGGGTCATTGTAGCAACTGGAGACTTAATCAGCAAATGGTTATGTCCAGGCAATTTGCAGAAAATGCAGATGGGGTGCAGGGGATGGTTGCTTTTGCAACAAACATATGTGAGTGCTAATGAGATGCAATACATTAAAAGTAATGTACATGCAACAGATATTGTATAGATGAAGAAGGGCATGAACACAATATTGAATGCCAGTGAACGAATCAAGTGTGTTGTATTTGTTATCTGTGAACCGAAAATGGTGTCTAAGTACAAAGATGAAATGCTACAAGTGATGGATGCTATCAGCATGAAAAATGGAGGTGGCTACAAAATGGGTGTTATCAACATATGAAATGGTAGAACATACATGGTTATCAATGGTGATGTGTGTGAAAACAGTGGTGAGGTATGAGCAGGAAGATGTACATAGATACATTATTAGTATCAAGACACGATACCATACACATGGATAGAACATGGCTACACTGCATGACCTTAGTACTTCAAACAGATAGTGACTTACCTGTCAAGCTGCTGAAGGGATACACAGGTAAGCGCAGCAACGGTGAAACAAGGAATTAATGGCTCATTGTAAGTGACTCATTGGCGAATAGGTGGTGCCCAGCACCATGAAGTTTAACCAGTTAGTAAAGTTCCTTCAGAGCACGATATACTTGGAGCACAACACTTTTACCAGGTTGCTAACATGAAAACAACCAGAATCAGTCACCATAAAAAAAAACGATAAAATCATCACGGGCAGATCTCTAATAACTAAAAAAAAAAATGCATTTCCTTGCAAATATCTGCAAAATTACCCCAACAACTCAACACTTGTGAAGTATAATCCTGATATCCCTGTACATAGTATTCCTATTATGTAAGTAAGTAGACCCAGGAAAAAATTGTGAGGTATAATCCTGGATGACTGCCATACTACACGATATTGGGATATGAGAGTTGACTGAGCATTGATATCTCCTAGACCAATTGCCCAAGATTTTTCTTAGAATCCGGATCCTTCGAGATCACATTTGTCATGTAGAACATCAAGAGTTTCTTCTTTCCAAGAGCTACCAATTTGATTCCTTTGATATGCAGCTCTGAATGTATCATGTATCTTAGCACATTTACCGCTATCAATTTGTCTGTCAGCTAAATTCACTTCCTCAGAGTAAAAAAAAAGAACAGAAAAACAGTCCCATCATGAACAATCTTTATAGCAATTAGATATCATCAGAACACCTACCCACCACATCAAAACTTTGAAAAGCGCAAATCCAAGGGTTTAATAATTATCAAACTGCTAGCTAACAAACTTAAAACTCAATTTGAAGCAGGGTATACTGATACAGATGAAGTAAATGAAGAGATAATGAAGATTGTCATAAAAAATAAATGTTACTAAACTAAAAAAAAAATTATAGGATCCATGACTAAAAGCTTTGAAAATCAGATAAGAATGGATCTCCCAGAAAATGCAGAGAAGCAGAGCAAAACAAATTTTCAAACCAACTCCAATAACAAGAAATCGTTTATTATAAAATCAACAAGAATTTCACCAATGAGATGGGCGATTTCCTGTAGACGTGAGTTGTTTTCCACAGCAAATCAAAGATCTAGCCTTAGAGGTTAGTCCAAATGTTTTATCGCCATTCAAAGGCAAATGCAGAGGCATAGCATCCGACGATGGTTATATGTTGATTCATAACTAGCCCAAGCATCCCGTGAGTTTTCAGTAGATCCAGTCTACTTACATGGCAGACTAGGATATAATGAACAGTAAAAAAAAAATGAAAAGGGATTGTAATGGACAGGAGAAGCATATGCACAATATAACAATAATGGAATAGAAGCATGGTTTCTAATGAATAATATAATACAAAAGCCAGCAAAATGTAATCCGATGCTTAAAGAAGTAATCAACAGGGGCTTGTGTATGGCACGTATGACAAAAGGTTGGCAGATCTGCACTTTACCCCACTGGTGACGTTGATTAAGTGAAAATGTGGTGGTAACCCATACGAGGCAGACAATCAAACACCAGAATCATAATGCCAACGAAACTCAAAACATAATGGCCAATGAAAGAAAAACATCAAATGTAAGGAAGAAGTTATGATGTAAACAAGAAAATCAAAATTTCTCAGGGAAATCAAAATGAAACGGAATTAGATCGAAATGCAAGGAAATATCAAGGCAGTTAATGTTTGACACGCGAAAATTAAATTGAAAAGGAAAACAATGCAAATGTCGGAGTCAAGTCATTCCGTCAATATTGCATGTTGGTAGATCGATGTTGCTATAGGCAACTCGAGGCTACCGAAGATGCAGTGAGGATGAAAGTGAAAGAAAAGTAAATAAAATAAAAAAAATGAAGGTAACTTACCGTGGTCTACAAGGGTTCTGAAGAATACCTCCCCTGAATGTTATTGCCACAGGATGATGCCTCTTTTGTAGATTCTGATTTTTGCAGAAAACCGGAAGGAGGAAGGAAGGGGATATGAAATCAACGAAGTGGAGGTGCCGTGGCTATTGCTTCGGGATTGAAGCTCATTCCATCGATAGGGGGGGGGGGAGCCAACAAGAAAAAGATAAGGGGAAGAGAAACCAGGGAAGATGAAGATGGTGAAGGGAAGCGTTGAAGGAAGGAGAGAGCGATGGTGGGGTGAGAGGCGATCCAGAAGAGGAAAAAGAGAGGTAATGGTGGGGTGATAACGGATGGGAAGAAGGAGCCCTGCGTCCCTCCTTTTAAGGAAGGAGAGGAAAGTTCGTGAAGGGGGTTTAGGGTTTGTGGTTGTTGGAAATCAATGGCAGCAGATGAGGGTGGTTCGAAGATGGAGGGATTAGGGCAGAGAGCACAAGCGAGAGGGAGGAAGGCCCTTTGGTCGGCAGTGGAGGAGAGAGAAAGAGAGAGAGGGGAAAGTGGCGAGAGTGAAAGAGAGGGGGGCGATTAGGGTTTATTTGTGAATTTTTTTTGATTTTTTCCAAAAAGAGGCTCCCATAACAAAATTTTTCATAAACATGGTTTAAAAATGATTTTTTTAGCAAAATCGATTTTAAAAAGTTTAAACTCATTCATTTTTCTTGAAATTTTTCATTTTTTTTGGTTTTTGTTTTATTTTTCCATTTTTTTGCATTTTTAGAATAAAGTCCTAAAGCTTGAGAGAAAACAAAGATTAAAACTAATTTTTTTTTTGTGTTTTTACAAAAATATTTACAAAAGGGAATTTTTCTGAGAACTAAAAGCTATTTTGAGAAAATTTCTTCAGAAATGGGTTTTTGATCCGGATTTTGAGGAAATATGGATTTAAAGTACTAGATTCGGATCCGGAGTTGATTTTGAATATATCAATATGGATTTTAATTCAGAAAATCTGAAGAATGATCAAAATTTAGCTTTGGTTTTCTCAGAAAATAAAACCAGGGGCAAAAAGGTCATTTTTACAAATTTTTGAAAAATTTGGGGTGTTCACACCACCTTGTGGGTCCCACCTCTCTAAAATAAAATAAATAAAAATCCAATAAAACAAAACAAACAAATAAAAAGAAACATCTTTTTTTTAATAAAATAGAAATGTAAATGAATGGGCCATCTCAGAGTGGGTCCAAATTCATATTTTGAAATTCATTTTGACGATTAGATGGGTAAAATAGTCTTTTCAAAAAAAATTCACACGAAACGAGCTATTTTGGACAATTTTTGAAACGAGCTCATATTTTGAAGTTTAATACCCCGTTGCGAAGCAAATCCAATGTAGAATTTAAAAATATAATTTTGAAAGAAATCCAGATTGTTTTTCTCGAGAAAATACTTCTAAATATATTTTCAGACAAAATGAGCTATTTTTGGTAGTTTTTGAAACGATCTCAGATTTTGAAGTTCAATACCCCGTTGCGAAGCAAATCCAGTGTAGAATTTGAAAATTTGAGTTTGAAATAAATCCAGATTGTTTTTTCTCAAGAAAATACTTCCAAATTTAGAATCTCGGGGGTAAAAATGTCAATTTTGGAAACTCGGGGTTTGAAATTGATTTATGAAAACTTTTAAAACTCAATCTGAATTGAAATTTATAAAACTGGAGTTCTGGACTTTGAAAATGAAATGAAATGTGACGAATGTTATGAAATGTTATGAAATGCTTAGAAATGATGAGAAATGACATGAAATGTTATGCGAAATGCTAACCCTGAATGAAGAATTTTGGATTTTAAACCCTGATTGGCAGTTGTACCAGTTTAAAAAACATTAAAATTGATAAAATTTGCAAAATAGCTCAAGAAATGGTTTTCGGGACTCTACCAGGTCAGAGTGACACTGAAAATTAGGGTTCGAGCTGGATTGAACTGAGATGAGCTAGATTGAGCTAGGTTTTAGAGTTTCAGAACTCCAATGAGTTGACAATGATACTGACTCAACTGACCTTTTCGACTGAATTTTCAAGAAAAGCTGCCATTTTTAAAGAAATGGTATGGAATGATCATTGGAATGAAGTGAATTACGAACCTGAATTGGGTTTGAGCTGAAACAGAGGTCAGTAATACTGACATGAACTAAAATCGAAGCTCGAACACTAGCTAAATTGACTGAACTCAGCTCAATTTCAACTGAAAGAGCTGGAACAGGCTAAAATGGGCTCCTAGACATTTGGAAATGATTTTAAACTGAAACTGGAGCATTTGAACTCCTAGTGAGCTCAAGTTAGACTCTGGAGAATATGACTGACTGTGAATGACTCACTCAGAGACAATTGACTTGAATTTGAGTGAGAAATGAGCTTATTTCTGAAGAAATGATCCCATTTTGGCAGGAATGGTCAGAAATAGAAATGGTCTTCTCACTGTGAGCTCAGATGAGCTTGGAATGACTGATATTCTAAATGTTCTGAACTAACCAGTGAACTTTGTTGACTCCGACTTGTTACGACAATGAAGCCATACATGATACTTCAAGTACAAGGTTTTGATGATGAGCAAGTAGAATCAACTGCATTTCAGCTAAGGCTATGAAGAAATTGAAGAATTCAGTGAAGAATCTTTGAAGACTAGTGTGTAAAAGTTTAATTCATTAAAAGTCTTAGATTCTTGTAAGAGCCTTACTTAGAGTGCATAATTAGGTTGCATTTCACCTTAAAAGTCTTTAGAAAAACTTTTCTAAAAGAAACTTTTTTGAAAATCTTTTTAGAAAGTTCTTTTCTTAAATTTTCATGTTTATTAGTCGACCAATAGACTTATCAGTCGACTAATCCTTTCGCGCCATATTTTCTAAAAAGTCATTTTTGTCAAATTAGTCAACCGGAGGTTTTATCAGTCGACTGGACAAAATGTCTGTTTTCTGGAAAATTAGCAGCAGTCGACTAATGGTTTTTCAGTCGACTGAACAGAACATGTGTTTTCTGAAAATTTAGCAGCAGTCGACTAATGCTTTTTATCAGTCGACCGAACAGAATGTTTGTTTTTCAGACGTTTTTAGCAGCAGTCGACTAAAAGGTTTTTCAGTCTACTGATGATATTATCAGTCGACTAACTTTTCTTAAGTCGACTAAGTTTCAAAAGTTCAGATTTTCAAACGGCTCGATTAACAGATCAGTCGACCGACGATAACTGTCAGTCTACTAATAACTAACTATTAGTCGACTAACTGATGTTTCAGTCGACTAATTTTGCCGTTTTCCTGAAACTTCAAAAAGGCGTGTCTTTTCATTTTTCAAACGTTTTGATCGTTCGAAATGGACCGTTTTGACACCCTTTCATACTCTCAACGTATGGAATCTTTTAACTATAAATATGAGTGCATTTTACACTCAAAAACAACAATTCAATCGTTTTGAATCTTGCTTTTCACTCTTATTCAGTCAAGTATTGATTTTCTCACTCACGTGATATTTTCACTTCAGTTTTTCACTCAAATCACTTTGAGAGATAGTGAATTCGTGAGTAGAGTGTTTCAACAACCTCAGAAGCCAATAGCATCTCATTTGCATTCAAAAGGAAGGCTCATAGGTTGTATTGTAAGTTGTTATTTCTTTTGTGTAAAAAGAAGGACTCCTTGGTGTAAAGGAGTTGTTTGCTTTCAGTAGGATTGTTACTGAAAGTGGGACCGGTTATGGTCTGTGTGATCTTGTAGTTTACAAGGTTGATAGTGGAAAATCTCAAGCGGGTTTTGCTTGGGCACTGGATGTAGGTCGGGTTTGACCAAACCAGGATAAAATCTTGTGTTCTTTGTGTGTTTGCTTTGAGATTTGCAAAATCATTCAATATTCCGCAGAAAGTTTTAAAAGCACTATTCACCCCCCCTCTAGTGCTCGTTGCCTCGATCCTAGTGCACTTTCATTTGGTATCAGAGCACAGGTTTGCTATTATTTTGATTTGACCATCATCTAGCATGGCAAATACAACATCTCAGCACAAAGAAGGAAGCTCTTTTGTTCGTCCTCCTCTCTTCGACGGAACAAACTATGGATACTGGAAAGTAAGAATGACAATATTCCTGCAATCCATGGATCTCGATATCTGGAGAGTTGTTTCAGAAAAGTACCAAACTCCATCAACTGATTTCAGCCAATGGACCGATGATGAAAAGAAGACTGCTTCACTTAATGCCAAGGCAATAAATGCCTTATATTGTGGCGTTGACAAGGTAGAGTTCAATCGCATCTCTCAATGCTCTACAGCTAATGAAATCTGGCATACTCTTCTCGTAACTCACGAAGGTACGTCAAAGGTAAAGGAATCTAAAATTGCTTCTTTAGTTCATAAATTTGAATTGTTCAAAATGAAGCAAAATGAATCTATATCGGACATGGTAACTAGAATGACCGATATAACTAACACTTTGAAATCCCTTGGAAAAGAATATTCACAAGTGGATTTAGTCAGAAAGATTCTAAGGTGTTTAACTCCTGAATGGGAGAGAAAAACCACTGCTATTGAAGAAACAAATGATCTCAATACTCTCACTCTTGAAGACTTAGTTGATAACCTAATGGCATATGAGGTCCAACTTCAAGACAGACAAGAAGAAGAGCCTAAAAAGAAATCTCTTGCTTTTAAGGCTACTTCTGACTCAGAAGATTCTGAAGAAGATGAAGATGAAGATATTGCCCTCATCACAAGGCAATTCAGAAGATTCATAAAAAAGGGAAGATTTCAAAGAAAGGCAAAGAAAGCAGATTCTTCCATTCCCAATGAAGTAAAGTGCTTTAACTGCAAAAAGGCAGGACATATCAAGAAAGATTGTCCTCTTCTCAAATTCAATCCCAAGGACCAATTCAAGAAGAAAAAAGCATTTCAAGCTTGTTGGGATGATAGTGACTCCTCTTCCGATGAAGAATCAAATGAAGAAGTCGCCAACATGTGTTTTGTAGCACAAGAAGATTCGGTAAGTCAATTTGACTATGATGAGTTATTTGAAGCATTTAATGATTTATATGCTAAATTTAAGAGCCTTAGTTCTAAAAATAAAGAGTTAAAAACTGAAAATTTAACTCTTGACTCTCAAAATAAAGTGTTACTTCAAGAAATAGAAGATCTCAAGAAGGAAAATTCTTGCCAAGCTCTTGAGATAAAAGAAATTAGAGTTAGAACCAATCTCTTACAAAATGAAATATTTAGTCTTAAAGAAAAGTCAAATGATCTTCTTTCAATAGTGACCAAATTCACGAATGGTCAAGAGAATCTAGAAAAACTTCTTGGTTCTCAAAGATGCTCGGTTAATAAAACCGGATTGAGATATAGCTTCTTTGATACTCAAAATAGACCAAACTATGTGGTGAAAAATCAAAGACATTATTCTCAACCTTTTGTTCATAAAACTAAACTTTCTAGTTCTAATAGAAATGCATCTAGAAATGATTATTCTAGAAATGTTTATTCTAAATCCTTTTATAGAAAGAATATTTATTATCAAAGGAAACCAAAATCCAAATGGATATGGGTTCCTAAGACTAACTCTCATGGACCCAAAAATAGAAAGGGGTCAAATGCTCTGTTTTCTGATTTTGTTGTAGGCACACAACATAAGGAGCAAATGGATATTGGACAGCAGCTGTTCCAAACATATGACTGGAAGGCCGGAGTTATTTTCCACCCTCCAAAATAAGGATGGAGGAACCGTCACCTTTGGTGACAATAACAAGGGAAAAGTGATAGGTATTGGTAATATTGGTAATTCAAAATTTCCCTTGATAGAAAATGTTCTTTTAGTAGATGGTTTAATGCATAATTTAATATCTATTAGTCAATTATGTGATAAAGGTTTTCATATTTCTTTTGAAAATGATTTATGCTTAATTTCTGATTTTCAATCTAAAAAGATCATTTTTAAAGGTAAAAGAAAAAACAATGTGTATGAACTATATCTAGATGAATTACCCTCTTTTAATGAAAAATGTCTTATTGTTTCAAATGAAATTCAATGGTTATGGCACAAGAGACTTGGACATGTTAATTTTAAAATTATTTCAAAATTATCCAAGAATGATCTTGTAAGAGGCCTACCTAGAATACCATATAAAAAGGATCACTTATGTGATGCTTGTCAAAGGGGTAAACAAATCAAGAGTTCTTTTAAAGCAAAAGATATAGTTTCAACAAAACGTCCTCTTGAACTTTTACATTTAGATCTATTTGGACCATCTAGAATTCAAAGTTTGAATGGTAGCAAGTATGCTTTTGTTATAGTAGATGATTATTCTCGGTTTACATGGGTGATTTTTCTAAAAAACAAAAATGATGCTTTTTCAGAATTTTCTAAACTTTGTAGAAGAATTACAAATGAAAAATCTACATCTATTATTAAAATTCGTAGTGATCATGGTGGTGAATTTGAAAATGAATCTTTTCTAAAGTTTTGTGATTTACATGGTATATCTCACAACTTTGTTTTTCCTAGAGCGGCTCCACAAAATGGAGTTGTTGAAAGAAAGAATAGAACTTTGCAAGAATGTGCTAGAACCATGCTTCAAGATAAAAATTTACCAAAATATTTTTGGGCTGAAGCAATTAATACAACATGTTATGTCTTAAATCGTGTTCTTATTCGACCAATTTTACATAAAACATGTTTTGAATTGTATTATGATCGTATACCAAAGATCTCATATTTCAAAATTTTTGGTAGTAAATGTTTCTTGTTAAATACCAAAGATAATCTTGATAAGTTTGATTCAAAATCAGATGAATCAATATTTCTTGGATATTCTTTTAGAAGTAAAGCATATCGTATTTTCAATAAAAGAACATCTTGTATTGAAGAATCTCTACATGTTGCATTTGATGAGAATTGTGAGCAGGTTATTCCTCTAAGCGAAGAAGAAGAAGCAACACTTCAAGAAGAACCCTTGATCGAGAGTACTTCTCAAGAAAATATTCCTCTTCAACCGGTTTGGAAAGAAGTTCCTAATCATCCACATGAACAAGTTATTGGTGAAATAAAAAGTGGTGTCCAAACTAGAAGGCAGTTAAAAAAAAATATATTGCAAATGTTGCTTTTATATCTAAATTAGAACCAAAGAATATCAATGAGGCATGTGATGATGAATTTTGGCTTTTAGCCATGTCTGAAGAACTTAACCAATTTACTAGGAATGATGTTTGGGATCTAGTTGATAGACCAAAGGATCATCCAGTAATTGGAACAAGATGGGTCTTCCGAAATAAGCTGGATGAAAATGGTGAAGTCATTCGTAACAAAGCAAGGCTAGTGGCACAAGGCTATAATCAAGAAGAAGGCATAAATTTTGATGAAACCTATGCACCAGTGGTTCGATTAGAGCCAATTTGTATGATGCTTGCTTTTGCTAGTTACATGAACTTCAAGTTATATCAAATTGATGTTAAGAGTGCATTTTTAAATGGACACATCAATGAAGAAGTTTATGTAGAGCAACCTCCAGGCTTTGAAAATGAGAAATATCCAGAAAAGGTCTACAAATTAAAAAAAGCTCTGTATGGACTCAAAAAAGCACCAAGAGCATGGTATGAAAGACTACGAAATTTTCTAGAACAATCTGGTTTTTCCATTGGTCGGGTAGACTCCACTTTATTTATTAAACATTTTAATTCAGATATTCTTATTGTGCAAATTTATGTTGATGACATAATATTTGGTTCTACTAATGATTCTCTTTGTAAAGAATTTGCTAAGGCTATGCAGGAAGAGTTTGAAATGAGCTTGATGGGCGAATTAAACTACTTCCTTGGACTTCAAATAAAGCAAACTGAAGAAGGAATCTTCATCAATCAGGCTAAGTATACAAAAGAACTTCTCAAGAGATTTGGGATGGACTCATCGAAATCAAGAAGGAATCCTATGAGTACAACTACTACTCTTGATAAAGATGAAAATGGTAAAAGTGTAGATACTAAGCTCTACAGAGGTATGATCGGATCTCTATTATACTTAACTGCTAGTCGACCTGATATTATGTTTAGTGTTTGTATGTGTGCAAGATTTCAAGCTAATCCAAAGGAATCTCATTTAACTGCAGTAAAACAAATTCTTTGTTATTTGAAAGATACTTCAGATTTTGGTTTGTTTTACCCAAAATCATCTTCCTTTGATTTAGTTTCATATAGTGATGCAGATTTCGCAGGAAGTAAATCTGATCGCAAGAGTACTAGTGGAACTTGTTATTTCTTAGGAAATTCCTTAGTCTCTTGGTTTAGTAAAAAGCAAAATTCAGTATCACTCTCAACAACTGAAGCTGAATATATAGCGGCTAGTTTAGCATGTTCACAAGTACTTTGGATGAAACAAACCTTAAAAGATTTTGGTTTAAACTACTCCACAGCAACTATTTATTGTGATAACACTAGTGCTATAAACCTTTCGAAAAATCCTATTCAACACTCAAGAACTAAGCATATTGTAGTTAGACATCATTTTTTAAGAGATCATGTGTTAAAAGGAGATATTTCGTTAAATTTTATTTCCACTAAAGAACAACATGCCGATATCTTCACTAAACCTCTTAAAAATGAAGATTTTATGAGAATTAGGAGAGAACTAGGTATTTGCTCGTTTTTGGATTTATAAAAATGCTGATTTTTGAACAAAATCTCAAAATCGCACTATATTAGTCGACCGATAAAATTCTAGTCGACTGGTGTTTTAAATTTTGGAATGTATCGCACCATATTAGTCGACCGATATATTTCTAGTCGACTGATGATGTTTTTAGAATGAGTCACATCTTCAACAACTAGACTCAACAACTTGCTTCAATTCAGAAGGATGTAACTGCCATTAAGGATTTGTTAAACTCTCTTTTCTGATCTTTGATCTTTGAAAAACATACTTTATGGGTTGTAATATTTTAAACTTATCTCTATTTCTGCTTATGCTATTTTTGCCCTTACTCTTTTTGATTCTGACAAAGGGGGAGAAAAAGATAAAGATAGCATTACTTTGAAATTGCAGGGAGATCTTGAGAAAAAGATGATAGCAATTACATTACAGGAGATCTTGCATGAGAAATGCAAAATTAAGAGAAAAAAAAAGCTTTGAATGAATGTATTTCTAAATGCATGAAGAAATGATGAATGAAAATGCAAACCAATCAATATATGATATATGTGCTTTAAATGTGCTAACTTTTAATGTTTTGCAGCATATTGATAGGGGGAGTAAAATCTCCATCTATGCATCTAAATGCTTCATCTTTGATTAAGTTTGTCATCATCAAAAAGGGGGAGATTGTTACGACAATGAAGCCATACATGATACTTCAAGTATAAGGTTTTGATGATGATCAAGTAGAATCAACTGCATTTCAGCTAAGGCTATGAAGAAATTGAAGAATTCAGTGAAGAATCTTTGAAGACTAGTGTGTAAAAGTTTAATTCATTAAAAGTCTTAGATTCTTGTAAGAGCCTTACTTAGAGTGCATAATTAGGTTGCATTTCACCTTAAAAGTCTTTAGAAAAACTTTTCTAAAAGAAACTTTTTTGAAAATCTTTTTAGAAAACTCTTTTCTTAAATTTTCATGTTTATTAGTCGACCAATAGACTTATCAGTCGACTAATCCTTTCGCGCCATATTTTCTAAAAAGTCATTTTTGTCAAATTAGTCGACCGAAGGTTTTATCAGTCGACTGGACAGAATGTCTGTTTTCTAGAAAATTAGCAGCAGTCGACTAATGGTTTTTCAGTCGACTGAACAGAACATGTGTTTTCTGAAAATTTAGCAGCAGTCGACTAATATTTTTATCAGTCGACCGAACAGAATGTTTGTTTTTCAGAAGTTTTTAGCAGCAGTCGACTAAAAGGTTTTTCAGTCTACTGATGATATTATCAGTCGACTAACTTTTCTTAAGTCGACTAAGTTTCAAAAGTTCATATTTTCAAACGGCTCGATTAACAGATCAGTCGACCGACGATAACTGTCAGTCTACTAATAACTAACTATTAGTCGACTAACTGATGTTTCAGTCAACTAATTTTGCCATTTTCCTGAAACTTCAAAAAGGCGTGTCTTTTTATTTTTCAAACGTTTTGATCGTTCGAAATGGACCGTTTTGACACCCTTTCATACTCTCAACGTATGGAATCTTTTAACTATAAATATGAGTGCATTTTACACTCAAAAACAACAATTCAATCGATTTGAATCTTGCTTTTCACTCTTATTCAGTCAAGTATTGATTTTCTCACTCACGTGATATTTTCACTTCAGTTTTTCACTCAAATCACTTTGAGAGATAGTGAATTCGTGAGTAGAGTGTTTCAATAACCTCAGAAGCCAATAGCATCTCATTTGCATTCAAAAGGAAGGCTCATAGGTTGTATTGTAAGTTGTTATTTCTTTTGTGTAAAAAGGACTCCTTGGTGTAAAGGAGTTGTTTGCTTTCAGTAGGATTGTTACTGAAAGTGGGACCGGTTATGGTCTGTGTGATCTTGTAGTTTACAAGGTTGATAGTGAAAAATCTCAAGCGGGTTTTGCTTGGGGACTGGATGTAGGTCGGGTTTGACCGAACCAGGATAAAATCTTGTGTTCTTTGTGTGTTTGCTTTGAGATTTGCAAAATCATTCAATATTCCGCAGAAAGTTTTAAAATCACTATTCACCCCCCCCTCTAGTGCTCGTTGCCTCGATCCTAGTGCACTTTCATGACTAGGGTCCGGGATTACCTAGGGGTAAAATGGTAATTTTCCTAGTGAAAATGGGTAAAATGGTGATTTTCTGAAACTGACTCAGGGTTTGACTCCTACACTGACCTAATAAGGTTGGCACTGCCTGAGGAGGATTGTTTGAGAATGGATGTGGAAAATTTGAGGTGTTTACACCTGCCGATATACGTTGGACTATGGCCCTTGGTACGTGGCAGGGGGGTTTTCACCCAAATAGGTAGCCCAGTTGTGAGGCTTTATCCCGAACTATGGTTCTGGAAGAAAGCCCAGCAACGTGAAGACCGGGTAAAAGCAGGTGGGGTGGTTTTTGAAAATATGATCACATGCAAGAAAATCAGAAGGCTCTAAAACCTAAAGTAGAGATTTTAAAATTTTTGAAAAAGCAAACATTGTTTTCATACAAATCCTAGATTGAGGAGTGTTGTATTAGACCTAAGTCTATGTGAGCATGAATAATTCTCCTCAATATGGTCCTACCAAACCATGCCTAGTTGTAAACACCCCAAATTTTCACTCACCTCCCCGACATTTCCACCAAGCATCATCATCTAGCCTTTGAAATCGCCGAAGGGCAAATGGTCATTTTCTGAGCTCAGAACTTGAAAAAGTCTAAATTGCATCTGCAACTCTCAAAATTTCTCTATTTTTGGCTCAGATGTTCAAAATTCTACTCTTGACAGGAAACGAGAATCTCCAAAGCCCGGTTCAGGATTACATTTCATAAGACATGTTATTGCATAGCATTGCATGAGCATTTCATACCACTGCACTGCACAGCATGCCATTTCGAGGTCCAGAACTCTTGATTTCAAAATTTTCAATCCATATTAGAATTTCAACTCTTTTCAAAATTGATTTCAAAACCCTGGGTCTTCAAAATTATCAATTCTTCCCATTTTACCCCCAGGACTCTAAATTTCAAAATATTTTCTCAGGAAAACAATCTGGATAATTTTCGATAAGGATTTTGATTCTAGCTCTTTCATCTCAGATTTTGCCCTTTTGTTAACAAATTTCAAATATCTTCCTTTTACAAAATCGCCCTACAAGGGTCAACTCTTTTCAAAATTTTTGTCTTGCCAATTAGTCCAGATTTTATGAAAATTCCAAAAAGAGGTTTTACTGTCTTGTCCTTATTTCAATAAAGAAGCAATGTGGGGCCCACATTGAGGTGGTGTCACATAGGCTTTTCTTTTGAAAAACCTGAATTTTGAAAAAACCAAAAATATAGTAGCCTTGTCCCTGGATTGGTGCCACTTGTCTTTTTCTCTCTCCTCCCATTTACCTGCCAAGTGTCAGCGTGGGGTTCACCTAGAGGTGGCGCCACATGTCATTTTCTCTCTCCTTCCATCCTCTGACACGTGTCAGTGTGGGGCCACCTTAAGATGTCGCCACATGTCATTAGACATCCTCTTCATTTTATGCCACGTGTCAATGTCCACCATCTTCACCCTGTGCCATGTGTCATTCCAAGGTCACCATGAGATGCCACGTGTCATGTGTTGTCCTGTTCAGAAAAAGTAGAACTTGTCTCCCCTGAGGTGGCACCATTTGAATTATGTCTCCTGCAAGTGACACATGTCACTCTCTCCTTTCCTCAGGAAAAGCAGACTGACACATGTCACCTTCTGGTTTTCTCAGAAAGCAAGGGACACATGTCATTCCTAGCTTCCTTAAGAAAAAGTAGAGGACACATGTCATCTTCTGCTCTCTTCAGAAAAAGCAGGATGACACATGTCTCTCCCTACTTTTCTCAGAAAAGTAGGTGACACATGTCATTCCTAGCTTCCTTCAGAAAAAGTAGAGGACACGTGTCACCCCTGGCCTTCTTCAGAAAAGCAACCATTCAAAAAAATTCAAACAAGGCCTAGGTGGCACAAATCCTGAACTCTACTTTTTCCATCTGGTCTGAGATGGCACCACATGTTCCTTGTTCCTCTCTCCTGCCACATGGCATTGTAGGAGCCACCCTCAGGTGGCGCCACATGTCCACCCTCTATTCTTCCAGAGCCAGCCTCATTTAAATTTCAAATACAACTTCTGAGGTGGCGCCATTTGAGAAGACTCCTCCAGCCAGCTGGCACTTGTCAAAAGCAGAACCATCCTGAACTACCACATGTCCAGACCTCCCTGCATCAGAAAAAGTAGAAACAACTCCCCTCTGAGGTGGCGCATTTTGCTTCTTCTGTTCCTGTTCTCTTGCCGCATGGCAGTATGGAGCCACCTTGAGGTGGTGCCACATGTCAGCTTCTGCTCCCTCCAGAAAAAGCAGAAATTTGAATATTCAAACTCCTCTGAGGTGGAACCTTCTGAGCCCACTGCCCTGTTCTTCTGACACGTGTCAAGAGCCACTCTGATGTTTCACCACATGGCATGCTCTTACTGCTTCTAGATTTAAATCTCAAACACCTTTTGAGGTGGCACCATTCCAGAACCCCACTTGGCTTCATTTTTTATCTTTATTTTATTTAAAATAAAAGTAGCCCACCATGAGGTGGCGCCACATGAGGGCTTCCTGCAAAAAGCAAACTTTGAATTTCAAACCCCAGGTAGCACCCTCTGAGGTGGCGCCATTTGGGAGACTCCTGTAGAGAAAATCAAGCTACATTTTGAAAATTTCCAAAAAAATCCCCTGCTGTGGTGTCTCACCCACAAAATTCTCATTTTTATTTTCTCAAAAATCAAAATGGCATGCCCTGAGATGACGCCACATGGAAGGTCCAGATTCACTGTGTTTGAATTTTGAAAATCTCCAAAATTTCTACAAATACCCTAGCCCAGGCCTAGCTCAGGGAGCCCTGTTTGAGAATTGAACTTCATAATTCCATTTTTTTTCTTTCTTGGTGTCCTCTGGATTCACGCCCCTCTAGAGCCCATTATCAAGGTAGCAGCTCATTTCGGGAGTTCCAAAACCGCTGGAGAATACAAGGTAAGCCTTCATTCCTATTGATTTCACCATGATAATGCCTTTGGTTTGATTCGTGTTGTCGTTTGAAGAAAGAGCTCATCCGAGGGATGGATTGAGCTATTCTCATAAAATGACATATATCAAAAATGTTTCTAATGCTTTCTTGATTAGATTTCATGCATTCCATCATGTTCATGCATTAAAAATAGGTTAGATTTATGTTTTATTTTATTTAAATATCATGTTCCATGAATTTATTTAATATCTCATGCATTCAACTTCATTTATGTAACTCTTTGTTTTTGTCAGTCAGTCCACATGTCATTTCATGTGTTTATGTTTCGTTAAAAATGTTAAAAAAATCATGGTATGTGCACTTAGATGTCCCTAACAATCTTCCAAAAATTCGGAATGATTTGAATTAATTTACTGCAGTAAATGTTCGAAATGGTAGGTCAGATTATGTTACCCGGGATACGTTTTGAAATTTTACTTCCGACTTGTAAAATCGAGATCTCTCTCATATGAGGTCCGATTTTCAATCCGAAAAATGTTCTGAACTCAAGATGATGTCTAGTATTTAACTGAGGTTTTTCAATTTTTATTAAGTCTTTTTGATGTCTTACAAAATCCGAGAGTTTGGGACACGTGTCAGAGCCTGATTTGGGCCTCTGAGATTTTGGATTGAATTAAGTCGATGGGTTATCTTTGGGTATTGCTCAAAATCCGAATCTGTAAAAAGTGAATGTTATGTTCGATATGTCCTCTGTTTGCATCTGAAAGCTTATGATTTTTAGAATATTTTTAATGTCTGTTTTGGATTTTTCTTGTAAGTCTTCTATTTTGTCACATTTGTCTGTTCTGTTGCTTTAGGCATAAAAAGTTGTATTTTTATCTATGTTTTGTTGATCAAATGCCAAAGTCATAAACATGAAAGTTGTTCCTGTATGTGTCGTGCGTTACTCAGTTAAATATCAAAAATTTCCATAGTTTTTTTCTATTTTGTTTGCATTTTACATTAGATTAGGTCGATTTCACCTCCCTCAGAACCAAATTCCCGTTACCGAACTCACCGTAGTTCAAATCCCGAGGCTGTAAAAACCAAAAGTGTTCAATTTCGGGTCCTTTAGCAGTCTAAAAAATATCATAGGTTTTTATGGTGTAATTTTTGCATTATCATATTAAGCATTGTATTTGGTTCGGGTTTGTAGGCGAAATTCGTCCATTTTAGGATTTTCTTTAAATTTTAGTATCTAAACCATGTCATTTTGTGAGTTTTAGCATTCTAGGTTGTTTTTAATAATAGGTGGATGTTGCATACCGAATTTTACTGCATTTGGAATTCATTTGAGGCTCGGTTTAGCCATGATATCAAAATAGGGCCCCGCGGGACCCGATCCAAGCGAAAAACAAGCAAAATTCGTTATTTTGGATAAATTGCAAAATGTCAAATTCTGATTTTACAGTCCTAAAGTGTTTAGCAGCATGTCATCATGTCTCATACTGTATTTCATCATCATTTGATTCAATTTGAATTTTGAAATCTCAATTTTACCAAAATTTCCTTCAAAAAACCCTGATTTTAAAGGTGTAACTTTAGTATTAGGGGTATTTTGGTCATTTTGACCACCATTTCGAATTTCAAACTATTTTCTACTGAATTTATTGCATTTACATTATTTCAAATATCAAGAAAGCATGGAAATAGGGTTTATATCCAATTAAGTCCAATAATTTCATAATATTATTGGAAAAACCCACATATTTGAGCTAACCCCATTTCAAGTTTGGCAGGGACATTCAAAAGAAGGAACTGAAGTCTGCAATTTCTATTTCTTTCATTTATTTAGTTAAATTTTGGAATAAGAGACTTAATTTTCTGCTTAGACTAGGATGCATATCATATAGTTTAAATTCCTGCAATATCCTGTTTATGTGATTCATGCATTTTATTTCAAAAGCACTATGGATGTACAGGAATGGCACGTGCACCAACTCTTAGAGAGTTGATGAACTCGGTGGAGTCCATATTTACGGCCCTAGTCGGAATATGGACGAAACCCAGATCCATCATCTTTCTACCAGTCACATTGAGCCTACACTCTTAGGCTATCTTAAAAATGCACATCATGTTTCCAATTTTTCAAAACATTGTGAATTAACTCAAATAAAACCCTGAACATATTCATGGCCACAGTCAGGATATGTGAAGGATTTATTTTGACTTAATACACATTTTTCCAATAAAATCTCTCAGAAAATCTTCTCAAAGTGCATTCATTCACTCATATCATTTGCTTCATGAAATCATTGGTTTTCTCATGATTTTCTTGAGAAAATTTCATTCTCAAATCGATTTCTCAAGAACTTTTGAAAATTTTTCAAAATCGGTTTTCCCAAGGCAAGTTTTTCCACAGTTTTCCATCGAAATCAGTTGCTCAAGAAACTTCTAAAATTTCCGAAGTTGGATTTCCAAAATCAAAATTTTCCCTTGATTTTCCCTAGAAAATGTTATTTTCTTAAGATTTTCAAAAGGAGTTTCCCAATCTTTCTCAAGAATCAAAAATCAATTTTCAAGGGTTTCAAGGCTAAGATTCCCAGGATTTCAATTTCTCAATTTTCAATTTTCTCTTCTCCAACGAGTTTTCCTATAAATTTTCCATCATGTTCCTAAGAAAATTCTCAAAGTCCTAATTTTCCTTAGAAGTGTTTCCCTTTTCAAGTGTTCATCTTTTCTCAAGAGTTCTTACCATTTTCTCGAGATTCTCATTTCTTCAAGATTTTCCAAATCTTTATAAACTTTCTCAAGATTTCAAATCTTCTTCGTCTGAGTTTCCTGAGAGATTGATTTCCATCTTTTTCCTGAGAAATGCTTTTCAACTCCAAATGTTTCTAAGCATACATCATAGTTTTCCAACTTACATTTTCCAAAAATCTCATAGCACATGCCTGAATTCTCTGTGCATTTAGGATAGAACACAATTTTGATGATTTAACTATGTCAAGCATAGTTTTGGTCCTTGGTTCGATTACCCTTGTTAAAGGCGGCAGGAACGGTCGAACCTCGTACCGACAGGTCGAGCCCCATCCCATGAATTTTCCCGCAATTTTCAAAAACGGAGGCGAGTATTTCAAAACAATTTCCAAAATCCGGTCAAGTTTGAATCGCGAAAGCATTTTCCTCTCTCTTCCGCAAGGAAGGGAAGACGGGAAAATTAATTTTGCGACGAGAACACTAGTCTACATGCAATCCATGTCAGCTGGGTTCAAGTCTAGGTTCCTAGGTTCACATGATATCATAAAATAAAAGCTGACATTCCATGGAACACGATTTTGACAATTTGAACTAAGTCAAGTGCATAATTGATCAGGCGAAGACAGGTCCCATCTCGGTCGCCAAACCTGTTATCATCGCAAAATTTTTACTTTTGCGAGTCAAACTGACCTTTGAAAAAGATTTTGAAAATAACACCTCCGTTTTAAAATGCGGGATAATTCCGAAGAATAAGACTCGCCTGTCGGTACGAGGTTCAACCGTTCCTGGCGCCTTTACCAGGGGTAATTGAACCAAGGATCAATTGTGTGCTTAGCTCTGCTCAATTTGTCTAAATCGTATTCTATTTCCTAAATGCACAAAGAATCAGGCATGTGCTATGAATTTCTGAAAATGCATATTTGAAAACATGATGTTTGCTTTAAGATTTGAAATACTTGATTTTTTTTTGGAAAAGATAACACTTGGAAAATCGTGAACCATGGTGAGAGAATATTTCTGAGGAAAATGAAAATCGATTTCTGAAGAATCCAGAGGTTTTGTAAAAATCGATTTTGAGAAATGTGAAATGACTTTGGAAAAAATTGATTTCTTTGAATTCAAACTTTGAAATTGAATGCATAACTTGGAAAATCAGGATTTTGAACTTAGTAAATGCTTGAAATATCATTGGAAAATCAATGTGTTGGGAAAATCGATTTTTGAATAAGACTTAGAAAAATTTGAGAAAACTGATTTTTTTGATTTGGAATTTGAACTTGCAAATGAATGAAATGAATGAATATGGAGTTGAAAGACTTGATTTTGAGGAATTGAGGAAATCTTTTTTGTATTTTTGAGAAATGCAGTGTATTTTGAAGTTAGCCTAAGAGTGTAGGTTGAATGTGGCTAATACGAAGATTACAAATCTATGTATCATTTGTATTCTGACTATGGCCATAAATACAAATTCCACCAAGTTTGTTAACTCCATAAGAGCTAGTGCACGTGCCATTCGTGTAGACCATAGTGGATTTGTAATATGTGCATGAATAATGCATTCATCAGATATTAAAATTTGCAGAATTAATCTATATGCAATGCAAATCCTAATCTAAGCAGAAATTGAAATTCTTATTCCAAAGTTTACATTTAATTTACATCACTAATTGAATTTAAATACATAAAAATAAAGTCTTCAATATCCCTGCAAAACTAGAAAAATTGTTAGTGAAGATATGTTGGCTTTTCTAGATTTATCCAGTAATATCTAGAAATTACTGGATTTTGATAGACATAAGCCATTTTCCAGATGATTCCCTTATATAAACTTAATACAATATGAAATAAGATGTAATAAATATGAAAATGGAATTTGGAATTTCGAAATTGGGGTCAAAATGACCAAAATACCCCTAATAGTAAGACTATGGCCTTGAAATCAGGGTTTTTAGAAAGATATTTTGTAAAATGCAACTTTTGAAATTCAAATGAGGATAAATTAAACCAAATATGATATAACATGATTAAAATTATGAAAATTAGGGTTTTAGAATTTCGAAATTTAGGTCAAATGACTAAATTACCCCTGATAGCAAGACTATGGCCTTGAAATCAGGGTTTTCTGAAATAGATTTTGGTAAAAACTTGGGATTTATGATTGAAATAAACACAAAATAAAAAATGAAACACCCTAATATGATTCTAGACATGAGTAAACCCTAAAAACACACATTTATGCACGAAAATAAAGAAATATCACAAAAATTGTGATTTTGGCAGTGTTTCGGGATCCTGCGGGTGCCCTGTTTTGCAATTTGATTAATTCAGGCATCAAACGGATTCCAAATTTCATAAAAATTGGTACCTGAACTTGTTATGTCTTTGAAATCAGATTGAAATTATAAAAATAGTTTTTTGATATTATTTTAATCCGAAAATTGCATTTAAACCCTAAAATATGTTATTTTTAACCTAAGTCACAAACCAGTTTTAGAGTTAGACCCGAATCAGAGATCAATTCTCCATGAAAACTTCTAAATTTTTACAGAGGCAAACTAGACATAAAAATAGAGGTTTTACCTTTTACATATCGAAAAAAACATCTTCGGTTAGGGAGAAACCCTTCCGGCAATCTAAACTAAAATATAACAAATCTAACAAAGGTTAAAACAGCTACTTAGGATTGAAAATACAGAAATAAATAGCAAACTTAATAAAAAATTTCTGACATTTTAGCAGTGAATAGTAGACAAAAAAATAATAAAATGCTTTTTTTACAGATTGTGAATCGAATCTGTGGTTTGAGATTTATGGTCATTACAAGTCTGATTAGGGTTTTGGTAAACCCTAACGCGTTTTAAATTTAAAATCAGACTTTTTTTCAGAGGAAAAATATTAAATAGAATCCAAAAATTGCCAACATTTCAAAGTAAATAGATCATCTCAACATAAATCCACAGAACTTTACAGATCTCAAATCGGATATTGAATGAGGAAAATAACATAACAGCAAGTTACCCTTTTGATTTTAACAACGATTTTAAAGCTTGAAAATCCCGATTTGATGTCTGATTTTTCTGACAGAGTTTTCGAATCCCAAAACCTCTAATTTTTTTACAATAGTTCATTTACACATCCATGTATCACATATAAAAAAATCAAAAATTAACAGTGAGTATTTCAATCCGAAATAACATGCTCTTTTCTGTTCTAAACTAAAAACACACAGAAATTTGATAAAACCTAATAAATCATGTTTTAACTAATGAAAATAATAATAAAAAATACCAAACAGCAAAACGAAATTAATTTCTATGCTAAAACACATGTAATAAACATAACTAAGTAAAAAAAATAAATAAACACAGAAAATCATTGGCTGGAATTTGATTTTACCTTAAAAAGCATGGATTTTACCCATTTAACGGGTAAATCGCATGTTTTAATGGTTAAGAACATGAAAAACCACACTATAATCGATTCTAATGGATTAGAATCCCTGGAAAAACATCAAAACAGAGTTAGATCATCTTCTTGAACCTCTCTTGAGGTTCTTGGACTTAAATCCATGGTTAAATCCATGAAATAGAAGGCACCAATGGCTAAAATTGATTTAAAACATGAAAAAATATTAAATAAAACTAAAAAAAATATAAAAATATTACCTTGATGCTTGCAGAAATGGAGGAAGGGTTGGAGAGGAGAGAGAAGCTCCAAGAATCCTCAAGTGAAGAGTTGGTAAAATCGTCCCCCCCTATGGCATCTATTTATAATAAAAAATTAGGTTTTAAAAATCAAGTCTTTTGAAAATTTTGGACTCTAACAAGGGGGGGGCGATTTTTGGGTGGAGTTACCTAACTACCCCTAGTCTAAATTATCCTAATTAATTCCTAATTAACCCCTAACTAATCCTAAAAAGCCCCCAAATGTGGCGCCACTTGGCGTTTTTCCACATTTGGGTTTTTAAAGTTTTAAAAACCTCTAAAAATACTAGTTTAAAAACCAAGCTTAAAAAATAAATTTTCAAAAATAGAGTTTGTCTCTTCTAAACTTCTAAAACTAACCAAGACACTGACTAAGCCTAGACTAACTCTGACTTTCTCAAAAGTGGCGCCACCCTGAGTGGGCCCTTCTTGAGTTTTTCAAAAAAATGATTTTAAAACTTGAAATTGAGAGAGTTTTCAAAAGATTTTCAAAAGATTTTCAAAAGCAAACTTGAAATTAAAATTTTTGAAATGGCATAGAGTTTCAACTGGGTCAGAACTCCTCTGGATGTGGCACCAACTGAGTGGGCCCACACCAGGTTTTGAGAAATTTGAAATAAACACTGAAAATAACTTTTGAAAAGAGGTTAAAATCAATAATTAAAATTCAAAATCTTTGAAAATAGAGTCTTAGGCGAACTGGAACTCCGGGTTAGAGTCCTGGATTTTTAGGACTCTGTGATTTTGGGTTTTAAAAGCCAAATGAAGGAGTTTCTGAAAAGATTTTATCAAAAATGATGAAATAAGTCAGAAAATACAATCAGGGTTAGACTCCTACCTCAATCAGAACTCTGAAATAGAATCCTGAATTAACTAGACTCTGTAAAATGACCTAATTTTTGAAAAACAAATGAAAATAATAAAAATGGAAGTAAAAACAGACTTTAAAACGGACTCCTGACTAGACTAGGACTCCAGGACAGAGTCCTGATCGGACCGAAACTCTAGATTTTTTTGGTAACTTGTCAAAACAGTGAAAACAATAACAAATATTGGAATAAAACAGAGTTCTGATTCAACTGAGACTTTAAGGACAGAGTCCTAATTGAACTAGAACTCTCAGATTTTTGGATTTTCTGAGAAAACAAATGAGAGAATTTTGAAAAACAGTTAAAAACAGGATAAAATTGAAGTTTTGGTTCAGAGTCCTGATCTGATTAGGACTCTGAGAAAGAGTCCTGATTCGATCAGAACTCTAAGAATTTCGATTTTCTGATAAGCAAATGATGAAATTTGGGCAAAGCTTTTGAAAACCAGTGAAAATGAAGTATGAAAATGAACTTCGAATAGAATCCGGATTCGATCATGACTCTGAGGTAGAGTCCTGATTTGATCAGGACTCTAGGATAAAACCTCAGACTTTTAAAATTATTTGATAAAAGTGTAACAGTTTTGATAGATGGAAAGATTTTTGAAAGATTCTTTCAAAATTGAAATCAGGATCAGAGTCCTGATCCAACTAGGACTCTCTGAACAGAGTCCTGTTTTGACTAAAACTCTGAATTTCTGACTTATTTTGAAAGATTTTAAAAGATTTGATTGAAAATAGATAAAATAGTTGTAAAAGATTAGAGTCTCAATTCAATTGAAACTCTGAAAAAGAGTCCTGATCCGACTGGACTCTTGAAGAAGAGTCCTGATCCAACCAAGACTCTGAAATTTTGGCCAAAATAGAGGATTTTGAAAGGTTTTCTCCGAAAACAGGTAAAAAGGTAGTGAAAAGTAGAGTTCTGATCCGACTGGACTCTGGAAAAAGAGTTTTGATCCTACTGGACTCTGGAAAAAGAGTCCTGATCCAACTAGGACTCTAGGATTTTGGCTAAAACAGATGAAATGGACAAGGGATATGGCCATAACTGGTTTAAAATCAAAATGGAGTTTTGAAAAGGTTTTTAAAAAGATAAAAAGATAAAAAGATAGAGTCCTGATCCAACTAAGACTCTAAATTTTTTGAGAAATTTGATAGATGAAGGAATCCAAAAGCGACACCACCTAGATGGGTCTCATCTAAAAATTGAAATCAGTTGAAAATTGAGTTTAAAACAAATCCAGATGGTTTTCTGAGAAAGTATTTCAAAATATAAGGTCCTAGGGGTTGGTAAATGATAGAATGTTGATTAAAAACCCAAGTTTTAACAATTAATTTTGAAAGAAAAGTTTTAAAACTCGAATCTGGATTAAATATCTTGAAAACAGGAGTTCTAGATCTCAAAAATGAGATGTAATGACATGCAATGCCATGCAATGCAATGAAATGACATGTCAAATGTATGAAATGATATTGCGATGATATATGAAATGTAAACACTAGATGAGGGTGAAAATTTGGGGTGTTTACACTTACCCACTCAGGTTAAGGGATAAACCTGAATTTCCTTCTCAGGTTAAGGGATAAACCTGAACCTCGTCCTACAAGGTCCTTCTTCCTTCAGGATAAGGAATAATCCTGAAGTATTTCATCGTCTTCCAAGTATCCTCAGTTTTTCCACCAAATTTTATCAATTTTTACCAGATCTTTGTCAATCTTTATCAATTCTTTATTGATTCTTATTCTTTATCAATTTTTATCATTTTTTATCAATTTTATTGATTCTTTATCATTTTTTATCAATTCTTTTGATTCTTTATCAACCTTTTATCAATTTTGTCAATTTTTTTCAATTTTATTCTTTTCCCATTCAGGATAAGGGATAATTCTGAGATCACTCATAGGAGCAACAAAGCTACCTATGAGAATTCTTTTACAAGACAATTTTCATAAATTTCCTTGATTTTTCTCTTCATTTTTGTCAAATCTTTCATCAATTTCTATCTCTTTTCATCAGTCCTTCTTAAATTTTATTCTTCCCCGTTCAAGATAAGGGGATAAATCCTAAAAGCGGACTACATACAGTTAAACAATGATGGTCCATTGAATTCAGAATTTTCACCAAGAATCTTTACTTTCTAAATCCATCTTGAAAATCGAGCTCATCTTCAAAAACTCAGTCCTCGCACTGGTTATTTCTCAAACTTTTTCGATCATATATCGAGCTCATTTGAAAAACCCAGTCCTCGCACTGGTTATTTCTCAAAATTTTTGATCATATATCAAGCTCATTCCTCGCACCAGTAACTTTCTAAAATTCAATCTTCTAATCAAAGTTTTTCCTTCTACAAATCGAGTTCTGACTTGAACTTCCAAAGTTGACTTATTTCAAAGGATCAAGCTCTAATTGGTCATATATTTCAAAAGATCCAGCTCTAGGTGGTCATATATTTCAAAAGATCCAGCTCTAGGTGGTCATATATTTCAATAGATCCAGCTTCTGTTGGTCATTCCAGAAAATCCAACACTCGTTGGTCATATACTCCAAAAGATCCAACACTCGTTGGTCATGTATTCCAAAGAATCTAGTTCTCGCTGGTCGTGTATTCCTAGGATCCAGCTTTCGCTGGTCGTGTATTTTAAAAGTCCTAGCTCATACTAGTTGAGCTCCCAAATCAATTTACTTCATAGCCAAACCTTCAGATTTTAAATTCTCAAATTCTATAAGTTCCTAAACTTCGGTTTCCGATTTCTCAAATCTATCATTTTTTAAAAACCTCTGGGTTGCAATATTCTCAAAATTTTATCATTTTCTCAACCCTGGGGTTATAATCTCCCAATTTCAATCATTTTCAAACCTTCAGATAAAACCTTTTTCAAATCAAAATCTAGTATTTTTCACTAGTCGGGATTATCAAAATCCAGTTTCTCATAACTGGTCGGAATTATCAAAATCCAGTGTTTCCACTGGTCGGGATTTCAAAATCCAGTTTCTCATAACTGGTCGGAATATCTAGATCCAGTATTTTTCACTGGTTGGTGTGAACACCCCAAATTTTTCAAAAGTTTGTAAATATTTCCTTTTTGCCCTTTATCTCCATTTTCGGGTAATTGAGTCACTTTTTAAATATAAATCCCATTCTATTTCTCAAGTTTTCTGAAATTAAATTTATTTTGTATATCTGACTCAATTTCGGATCCGGATTCAAATAAAAGATCCAAATCTGAGCTTCGCTGTCCAATGTTTAAAATCAAATTCTTGAAATTTCCAAAATAACTTTTCAAAGGCTCAGACACTTTGTCCGGTATCCGCTTGGACCCATCGTGTTATATTCCTTGATTCGAGGTTTAAAACTCGAATATTTTCTCAAAACTTGGGTCCAAACCCATTTTTTTGAAGAAATTTCCCCGAAATGGTCTAAAATTCTCGAAAAAACACTTTTATAAATATTTCTCAGAAAAATACAAAAAAATTAATGTTTAGTCTTTGTTTTCTCGTAAAATCTTGGATTTCTACTCCAAAAAATACAAAAAAATAAAAATAACACAAAAATAAAAAAATTTGGAAAAAATAAAAGAAAGCAAATGGTTTTTAAGCTTGAAAGAGTTGAACTTTGCTAAAAACCTCTCTTAAAACCTCTTTTTGAAAACAAAAACCATTTTTTAGGAAATTTCTGAAAAGGAGCCCCCTCTTTGCAAATTGGAGAAAATGGCAACGGCCATCCTCCCGTGCGCCCTCCATCGCCTCCTCTCCCGCTGGATCTCCCTTCATCCTAAACGAACTTCCCCCTCTCGTTGCCCATATAAGGAGGCATCCCCTGCAATGATCGGCATCCATCTTCTGCCTCTCCATTTTCTTCTTCTTCACGATCCGTTTTCACCTCCACACGATCAACGCTATCCTTCTTCTTCTTCATTTTCTTCTTCTTATTTCCTTGTTTTCTATTCCCCCAAAAAACGACTGAAGCTGACCACCTTACAACGCCAAGGCTAAGGTAAGTGATACTTCCCTTCATTTTTTTTTATGTTTTGTTTTCCTATTTCATCTTATTTTCTAATTTCTCCTTTTCTTAACCTTTTAATCAAAGCACCCACGTAGAAATGATCTGTTTGCAACAAGATCAACCTACGTACGTGCAACAGTGATGGAATTTCTGATTCCCACACATGATTTCTTGTTTCTTTTCCTTTTTCCCCTTCTTTTACATCTGATTTTCGTTCTAATAACACTGGATCATATTTCGTTCACTTTAGTTGACGGTATCTCCTTATTGCCTTGAATTTCATTATGTTAGTTCGTTCATTGTATTTTTTTTTTATTCAGCACTTTGTTTGCAATTCATCACTCTGTTTTAATTCAATCCTATCATCGATCTGTATATCCTAACATATATATAATTTTGTTTTAACTTCCCTTTTCTTTTTGGTATCTTTGATCTTTTTTTTTTTTCCTTTCTTGTGTAGTTCATCAATATATCATATCCCCTTTGTTCATCGGCGTGATTCCATCCATTATATTATATCTGGTTTTAATGCTCTATCCGATTTACTGTATGTTTTGATCCTTTATATTTTACTGTGTCATTAAGCATTTTATGTTGATTTCTGCATTCTGGACTTTACATCTGGGACATGATAAGGACCTAAGTTTTTGAGTTCTAATCTAAAGTGACCAATTCCTGTTTATCCTTCATATGATAGTGTAATCCAGGAATCAATTAACAAAACAAAGATGTGATGGTATTGCCAAGAGATATTTGATTAAGTAGGAATTTTTCGGTTTGTAATCTTCATCAGCATGAACTTGAATGTAAATGGCCCCATCTATTCACCTGTTGTATGCGTGTTGCCTTCACGCTCTATCCGATCTTTCCCCTTTTTCTTCCCCTCTTACTTTGTCAAATTCTCTTCTCTCCTTTCCTTGATACTTTCCCTTCCAAGCAACTGAAGGTGGAACACCCCTGCAACTACAAGTAAGTAGTGGTTTTTCTCACCCTTTTTTTCTGTGAATACATTGTTATACTTTCATTCTCTTTTACAGTTTCCGTAGTCACTTTATTAAATTAATAAGTTGTTTCTCTGACTTCTGTTTTACCTTGATTGTTTGCTTACATTCAATAGCATGTAATTGCTTTTCGTTCAATTTATCTCATGTATTTTCATCATTTTTTTTGCTATAATTCAGACGTTTGGTTGATCATGGCATCTAAGGGTCCCTCCAATTTTCATTTGAATTACCATGCTAGATAAATACTTCTCCCTAGCATGTTTCGTTCCTTCGCTTCTGATTGGGCCCCTGCCGTGAAATTGCATACTATATTCTCTGTTTCACTATGGATTGAATCCTCTAACATGGATAGTTCTGAAATGCAAACTGTATTGATGTGCATTATCATTCACTTGGCTAGTTATCAACAGAGGATATCAACACATACCATCTGACCTCTTCATTAGTATGCAATGGGTTCTGTAAACTCTTGATTGGATAATTTATGAGAAGGTAACCCATAGATTGTAAATCTTCCTCAGAATGATGATTTGTTTGAATGTGCAGGAATTATTAGAATTTTCTGTCTGCCTGAATGCTATGTATCCTCCAATCCATCAATGTTTGGAGGGGCATACATTATGTTCATGACCCAAATCAAGGGTGTACAACAGACGTCCAACATGCAGGCATGAACTTGGGAACACAATATGCCTGGTGTTGGAGAAGGTGGCAGTTTCTCTTGAATTGCTCTGCCAGTACCAGAGTTTTTAGAGGTATGACCATATACCTTTGCTAAAGCAAGTTAAAATATGAATCACAATGTTTATTCAGACCCTATAACTGCCCTGTGCTGGTTCTGAGTGTACTGTGGCCGATGATATTCCTTTAAGTGATAGTTCATCTCAAAGATGATTGCAAGGTTGACATACATAATGGAAGCACTTTCAATAATCTGTACCTCACCCATCTCTTTTACCATCTGCACTTTCAAACATCTTTTGTATATTGCACTTACATCTCCAAAAACATCCACTCCAAACCACTTTCACTGTTGTCTCAATGCTTCCAACTCCATTTATATATAGCCATGTCATTCTCTACATCCACCCATCAATGAGTTGTTTAAATTCTGGCACACGCATGGCATCCCCATCTTGCATCATCCATTTTGTCATGACCATGAGAATTGCTGAAGAATCTCTGTCCATTAGCACAGTTGGTCATAGCAGCCAATTCATCAATATTGATCCTCTTGAGGATTTCATCAACAATGCTAAAATTATCGAGCAGTACCTCAGCAGATGATGTCCAGTCGAGTTCTCCCGACTGTCCAGGTTTGCGTACCAGTTAGTAGGCAAATGCTGACCCTGTATAAAAATTTCCCCATGAACTTTATTTATTAGCAGATTTACCCTTTTCTTTAGAATCCATTCACTGTGGTAAGAGTGCTGACTTCTTGTGATAATGTGTTGAAAGTGTTGAAATTAATGATCACCTACCCCACTGAATACACTCACTGTCAACTGCATTTCATCAGCAAGTGAGCATTAGATCCAGCAACAAAACAGAGTTTCTGAAGTTGAAGTTATCAAGGTAAATTCAGTCTCCATACTGACAGAGGTAGAGGCAGAAAAGGAACATTGCCTCTCAGTTCGTCACCTACAAAGGGGTTCACTACAACATTTCTTTTTTTTTTTTGATATTTGCATTGCTGTAGATTCTCTTAACAGATATGTCCCCACCCAGCTCATCTCCACCATTCCCTATTCAACTACCTCTAACAGCTGCAATAAGGGTAGTATTTGAACCAATTCAGCATGCCATCAAATGGCCTCCCAAAGGCGCCATCGATTCTCTTGAAAAAATTGGGAAGAGATCCCAATGTCGTTATACACAGAAGGAGGACATCACTGCCTTGATGGTTTAAACCCTGGTGTGAGTTTTATGAAAACCCTTTTTAAAACAATATTTTTAATGAAAATCCAGTGAAAGCCAGACACCAAAAATATAAAAACCGGCTCGCACAAGTGGTGGAGTCTGGGTCGATCTCAGGGAATGGAAAATACTTCGTATTCAAACACACAATCTAACTACTCTTTATTGCCAAAATAAAAAGAATTAATTAAATAATTAACTATGAGAGTACGGCCCTACGCAGAGGGCTTAAACAAAATAAATAAATGGTTTTATTACAGACCCAATTAATAAAATAAAATAAAACCCTAATCTAAAAAGAAAAGAAAGGCTTCAGTGCTTCGAGTCTTCTTGTCCCTTCTTGAAGTAATGTATATTTTCTTGCACTTTTGCTTCTCTGAGGGCTCTCTGAGGACCTTTCTGAGGGTCAAAATTGCTTCTCTCGCATGTTCACCCATCCCTGCAAGAAACACAAACAACACACAGCAGAACGAGAAAAACCTAACATAATCTAATACTTGAAAATTAACAAAATGAATTGAACTAACCAAAACAAATGATACTAAAAGACAAATTACAAACTAACTAACTAATGTTGTACTGGACTTTAAAAATACTAATCTAAAACAAACCTGAAATGACAATGAAACTGACTTAGCTAATGATAAACTAAAAAGAACGATGCAACTGACTCCTACTATTTACTCTAATTAAATACAATGAAGAAACGTAAAAACAAGAATGAGTTAATGTTAATTTGACTAAAATAGTTAGGAGTACATAAAAACCAGATATTAACTCTTAACAGAATCTAATCTAAATAAAAATTACTATACTATGTAACAGCAAAAGACAGTGTTGCACCAAACAATTCAATAACCTAACCTCTATAAACATCAGCTTGACCTATTGACTCCACTAATCTAACTACCTTATTGAATAATTAGTTATAAAAGACTATATAACTACTGAATTCTAAACAACTCTACTGGGTACTAACATTAATTTTGTGAACAACGTCTATTGAAATACCCAAAGAATCTAGGTAACTAAATTAATCAAAGCCTACCTAATTCATGACTCTCAACTAAGTTAGACATGAGTTCACGCACAACCTCCTATTGTCTTGCACATAGCTACCTACACACAACGTCAATGACGTTGTGGTGGCTGAACGATGTTTAACACAACGTCTAAAATAGAAAGATGCTGAACTTAACAAGAATGCTGAATGCAATGGGGAAACTAAAAGACACTACTGACAATAAAATGAAGTACTGTATGCAGACCGACTGGACAATGAATTAGATGCACAATACCAACACGCTAATGACTGACAACTGAATCTATTGCTGAAAATAAATCTAATTAAGCAAAACTATCATTCACGTTGAATTTAACCAAAAGCAAAACAGGCAAGATACTAAACTATGTTGATCAATAAAACAGGCAAACTAATAACGTTAAGACTGAATAGACTTAAACTCAAAAAAAAAAAAAAAACTAAAATTGAACGCAAATGACATGCTGAATGTTAAAGAGCCGATGCTATATGAAACCAACAACAATGCTAATTAACTACACAAAACGCTGATGTGAGTAAATAATGCACACAGAACCGACTGACTGGATTAACATGCATTGACAGGGAAACAAATATAAAACGTTGAACCAACAAAAATAAACACAACGCTGGACCAAAAAAAATTAACCACAATACTGAGTCTCAGAAAAATGCAAAACCTATGATATATCTTTTTTTTTTCTTTTTTTTTTCAGCAAAGACAATAATGAACTGAACTCAAATACGTGAAAAGAGAGGGGAGCAGAAGAAAGGATTACCGAGTGGCCCAGCTGGAGTGGTTGCGAAGAGAGTGGTCTCTCCCCATGAAATCAACACGCTGCCTTTTTGTGTGCTGGAAAAATAGAAGAGACTACGAACTGGCTGGTGGAGAAAGAGAGAGAGAGAGAGAGAGAGAGAGAGAGCTTCAAAGTGGGCTGCGTGAATTCCAACGTGAGAGAGAGCCCCTTTTTTTGCTGTAGAAGACTACTTATAATACTAAATTAGGGTAAAAGAAAAAATTTCAAAACAAGTCCACACTTTTCCATATTTTTCAAAAGACCCATTTTAGTAAAACATGTTTTATTGTCTAAAAACAAACAAACAAACTTCCTACTGATTAAAAATTAGCTAATAAAAACCTAAGCAAACTAAACTATGATTAAAACATTCTAACTATAATAGAAACACTAAAAAATATATATATCCAGGGAAAGCTTTGAAAAATACGATTTTCTGATAAAATTCAATTCAATGCAATTTCTCAGAACTAACAATAAAAATGGGTTTTTAGAGCGATTTTAACACGGATCATGCATAAATAATGATTAATAAAATGCAAATATTATGCATGATCAAATACCCCCATGCTTATCGTTTGCTAGTCCTCGAGCAAACTGAAGCAAAAACAAAAATACTAAACTAGACACACAATAAATACCTAACTCACTTTCGTAGGAATCACGGTTGCATTTAGCATATGCAACAAGCCCTTTCAAACCCTGAGTTACCCCAGTGGACGAGTAAGGTCTCGTGAGGGTTTGCAGTGATGCTACCCACAAACATCTGTGTCAAGTATGCATAAGAATTTTAAAACACAAAGCATTAGGTAGTTAAGGAGTTCGTTTTCATAAATATTTCATGCCATTGCATCATCAAAACAGGATTAGAGTCTTCTACTTGCCACCACAGAATAAAATATTTTCTTTCACTTTTCTAAATAGCATAATCATTTATGTTTCATCCTTAGAATTTCAAATACATACATATCATTATTTACTTATCCTCACTCATATGTGTTCTGCACAGGTTTTCTCAATATTTGCTTTTAAGCAATGAACTTTTCTCTTTCTTGATTTTCAATTTTCCACATTTTTCAATCAAATTTTTTTTTCTGAGCACTATACCCAATTTCCAGTTTTTGTGACCCGTGTAGCGAGCTTTGGGTCAGTGACTCCCAGGCCAGACGACCTTAGGGCACCAGATACAAAGTATCCCTCAGACTTAATTGCTCGAGTCACTAGACCTTCAATTTTCTATAGTTTACGTATAGTCTACTTCTCTGTCATGTGCAATGTCAATATCTATTAGGCTCTCTATAAAGTCCATGTAACGAGCTTTCGGGCCGATGACTTCGAAACCAGATGGCTTTAGGGCACCAGGTGTAAACACCCCTCAGACTCTACTTGCTCGAACAAAATAGGCCACAGATATTAACGTAGACAAAGAATTGACTTCTTTCGTTATCCTTTTCAACATGGACTCAAACACTTCAACTTGTGTCTAAGCCCAGCTACTAGGGAGTACGAAGATATCAAACAACTAAACGTATGCTCGTTTCACTTTTTGAGCTCTTTTGCAACGTTGTTCATTTGCTTAGTTTTCAAAAATAAAACTGTGCATATTCATACTTGTGATTCAAAATAAACTCTAACATGCATCCATAATCATTTCTTTGAAATCCACATAAACAACCATGGTTTTCTAGATTCGTGTTAGAAAAAGTTTTTCGTGGGGCTTAAAAATTCTCTAAAAATATTAGATGTTGCAAAGCAGTCATATAAGTTCAAACTCGTTCCCTAAAAGCCTAATTTTAATGAGTTGACATAAAAAATGCAAGTACAAAGACATGAAAAGTTTAGGTGTGCAAACTACACCCTCCCCCATGCTTGAATGACACTGTCCTCAGTGGCACTCCCCCATGCTTGTATGAAACTAAGAGGCTGCACTTGAGAACAAAATAATTGGGAGAAAAGAGCAAAAGTCACTTGAGATGACATATGAATGCATGTCCTACGATTACACAAGAATGCATACCTGATCTAACAAAACACTCATGAGATACAAGAAATCAAAGCAAAATAACGAAAAACCATCTATGATATTTACTAGATCCTACTAAAAATACAACATACAAACCTGTTCTCCCCCTCATGCATCCACGAGGTTAATAGCCTCAATGTCTTGCTGCACCACCATATCAGAAATGTAGGGCTTCAGTCGCTGCCCATTAACTTTGAAAATGCTACCCGTTCGAGGGTCCAAAAGATCTACCGCTCCATGTGGAAAAACTCTATGGATTATGAATGATCCATCCCATCTGGACTTCAGCTTCCCTGGAAAAAGATGGAGACGTGAATGATAAAGCCACACCTTTTGACCAGGCTCGAACTGCTTCCTCACAATATGTTGATCATGGAAATGCTTGGTTCGAGCCTTGTATATTTTGGCACTCTCGTAGGCTTCATTGCGCAACTCCTCAAGCTCACTCAACTGCAACTTCCTCTCAGCTCCAGCTTGGACCATATCAAAATTGAACTTCTTGATAGCCCAATATGCCCTATGCTCCAATTCAACAGGAAGGTGGCATGGTTTCCCAAAAACCAATCGGTATGGGGACATGCCAATCGGAGTCTTGAAAGCAGTCTTATAGGTCCAAAGGGCATCTTCAAGGCGCTAAGACCAGTCCTTGCGGTCTGGTCGGACTGTTTTTTCAAGAATCCGCTTGATCTCCCTATTGGAGACCTCGACTTGGCCACTAGTCTGTGGGTGGTACGGTGTGGCAATCTGATGATGTACCAAGTATTTCCTAAGTAAGGAAGCTACTTGTACATTACGAAAGTGCGTACCACCATCACTAATGATCGCTCTAGGGACTTCGAACCGACTAAAAATGTTGTGCTTGATAAATCAGAGCACCTCCTTATGATCATTGGTTCGGGTGGCCACGGCCTCGACCCATTTGGAGACGTAATCAACCGCCACTAGAATATAAATAAATCCGAACGAAGGCGGGAAAGGACCCATAAAATCAATGCTCCACACATCAAAATTCTCAACAATCAAAATAGGAAGGAGGGGCATCATATCACGCTTGGCGATGCGTCCCGTCTGCTGACAGCGCAAGCACCTCCTACAAAAATCGTGAGCATCTCTATGCAATGTCGGCCACCAAAATCCTGACTGGAGGACCTTTGCGGCTGTCTTTCGACTAGAAAAATGACCTCCACAAGCCATGGAATGACAGAATGATAGAATGGAGTCATACTCCTCCTCAGGAACACACCTCCGAATCATCTGATCCGGGCATAATCGAAACAATTCTGGTTCCTCCCAAAAATAGTGCTTTACCTGCGAGAAAAATCGATCTCTCTCATTGTGGTTCCAGTGCGAAGGGTACTCTCCAGTCACCAAAAGGTTGATGATATGCGCGAACCAAGGCAGATGCTTGACATGAAAGAGCTGCTCATCCGAAAATGAATCATCAATCTGCCCCTGATCAGTGGATGTCTCCACTGTCAGTCTGGATAAATGATCTGCTACAAGATTCTCACATCCACTCTTATCTCGAATCTCGAGATCAAATTCTTGTAACAGAAGGATCCATCAAATGAGACGTGGTTTGGCATCCTTTTTACTCATCAAATATCGCAATGCTGTATGATTCGAGTAAATGATGACCTTGGAGCCTAACAAATATGAGCGAAACTTCTCAAGAGCAAAAACTACGGCTAGTAATTCCTTCTCTGTGGTGGTATAATGCATTTGTGCATCAGAGAGGGTCCTACTAGCATAATAAATCACATGAGATCGTCGCTCAATCTTCTGACCGAGAATCGCTCCAACCGCGTAATCTGACGCGTCACACATAATCTCAAATGGCACGGACCACTCAGGAGATCGAAGAATAGGAGCAGTAGTTAGAGCCTCCTTCAGGGCCAAGAGTGCCTTCAGACAGGCATCATCAAACACAAACGGCTGATCTTTTGTTAGCAGGTTGCACAACGGTCGAGAAATCTGGCTAAAGTCCTTAATGAACCTTCTATAAAAACCTGCGTGCCCTAGAAATGATCGCACCTGCCGCACAGAGGTTGGTGGAGCTAATTTTGCAATGGTCTCCACTTTGGCCTTATCAACCTCGATCCCTTTCTCAGACACAATATGTCCAAGAACAATCCCTTGTCTCACCATGAAATGACTCTTTTCCCAACTAAGAACCAGATTTGTCTCCCTACAACGCTGAAGCACACGCGATAACTTTTGGAGACAATCGTCAAATGAAGAGCCATAGACCGAGAAATCGTCCATGAAGATCTCAAGGACATCATCCATCATATGTGAGAAGATCGCCATCATGCACCGCTGAAATGTTGCCGGGGCATTGCAGAGCCCAAACGGCATTCTCCTATAAGCAAAAGTGCCATATGGACAGGTGAACGTCGTTTTCTCCTGGTCCTCAGAATGAACGACCACCTGATTGTATCCTGAATAACCATCCAGGAAACAAAAATACTGCTGACCCGTGAGTTTCTCCAAGATCTGGTCGATGAACGGCAGAGGGAAGTGATCCTTCCTAGTTGCACTGTTCAACTTTCTATAATCTATGCATACTCGCCATCTCGTGGTAGTTCTCATGGGGACACTCTCTCCTTTTTCATTCATCTCTACAGTGAGCCCAGACTTCTTGGGGACAACCTGGGTAGGGCTCACCCACTGGCTGTCGGAGATGGGATAAATGATCCCAGCATCCAACCATTTGACTACCTCCTTCTTTACCACCTCCTTCATATGGGGATTTAGTCTCCTTTGCGCCTCTCTTGAGGGTTTAGCCCCCTTATCCATGATAATCCGATGCATGCAAAAGGAGGGGTCTATCCCCTTCAGATCTGCCACCGACCATCCAATCGCCTCTTTATGCTCGTGCAAGACTTGTAAAAGCTGACACTCCTGTGTGTCAGTCAGGTCTGCAGAAATAATGACTGGGAGAGTCTGGTCCTTGCCTAGGAAGGCATACTTGAGTGTGGCCGGTAATGGCTTCAACTCAAGCTCAGGCGGACTCTCTATGGATGGTCGAGCCGACTTTTCTGCCAATTCAGGAAGCGGCTCGAAGTGCCAGGTCCAACTCAACTCACCTGTCTGACTCTCTATTGACCCATGGAAATCTTCTTCGAGTGATTCATCAACCTCCTCCTGAGGTGGTTCACTCAATAACCAGGTATGCTCTACTTCTACCAGGTCCTGAATGAAGTCGACCTCGAAAGAAGCCTCATCGTCGGCAGGTCCCATCGCCGCATGAAAAATGTTCAGCCGCATCTTCCTGTTGCCAAATGAGACATCCATCGCACCTGTGCGGCAATTAATGCACGCATTGGCAATGGCCAGAAAGGGGCGTCCAAGAATAATGGGGGTCTGTCGCATATCATTAACTCCCTCCATATCTAAAATGATGAAGTCGACAGGGAAGTAGAAGTCCTCTACCTTGACTAAAACATCTTCCAAATCCCTCGCGAGACCTTGATTGATCTATCTGCAAGCTGCAGGGTCATAGGTGTTGGCTTTATCTCCTTTAATCCAAATTTGTCATAAAAGAAACCCGGCAAGATATTGACACTTGCCCCAAGGTCGAGCAATGCATGCTCGACAGTGATGTCTCCTATGACACACGAAATAATTGGAGTCCCTGGGTCCTTAAGCTTTGGTGGGGTTTGCTGTTGCAGCACCGCACTCACCTGCTCAGTCAAGTATATCTTCTTCGGCACTTGTGACTTCAACTTTCTTTTCTGCGTACAAAGCTCCTTTAGAAACTTTGCGTATGCAGGGACTTGTTGAATGGCATCAAGCAAGGGGAGGTTTATCTGGACGTGCTTGAATATCTCAAGCATCTCCTGCATGTTCACTCCATGCTTGCCTAATGACTTCGGTCTCTCTAGCGCCTCAGGAAATGGGGCTTTGGGAGTATAGGACTTTGAAGGCTCAGTTGGTAGAGCCCTTTCGCTTTCCTGAGGTGGGATGGTAGGGACAGGCTGCTTCTCACTCGTTCTCTCTCTTTCTTCTGCAGCCTCCCTCGCCTGGTATTGCTTCCCATTCCTAAGGGTTATTACCGCTTGAGCTTGCTCTTGATGGCATCTGTCATGTGCAAGCCATGCATCGGCTCCTTACCCCTAGGGTTCACCACCGGTTGGCTAGGTAAAGCCTCCTCACTCCGCCTGCTAAGCGCCTCGGCGAGTTGTCTCATCTGCGTCTCAAGCTTCGCAATAGAATGTGTATGAGAGCTCAAATTTGCCTTGATATCCGAGAAGGCTTGCAGCATCTTGTCCTCAAAGGACTGGCTGGATGAAGGCTCCTGAGACTGGGGTTGATTATAAGTAGGCTGAGCTGAAGGGTAGCTAGTTCTCTGAAATCCAGGCGCATAACCGCCTTGCCTGGGTTGGCTTTGGGAAGGGTTGAGAGGTTGGGCTTGTGGATTTCTCCATGAAAAATTAGGATGGTTCTGCCAGCCCAGGTTATATGTACTGGAATATGGATTGGGTGCGGGCCTAGCGAAACTCTGCGTCATCTGAGTTTGCTCCTGGACAAACTCAGGGTACTGTGGCGCAACGGGGCAATCAACAACATGGTGTGCAGAGCTAGCACACAACGCACACACCTGTAGGACTAGAGAAGGACCCGACAACAACTGATCTAATTTCTGAGACAGTTGGTTGACCTTGTTTTGCAACTCAAGGTGCGTCCCTATCTCGAATATACCAGCCTTCTTCGTGCCATCTTGCACAGGTGTGGCCCTCTCAGATCGTGAAGCAGAAGCATGGTGCATGGAGTTCTCGCTTAAGATCTCAAAAAGGGCCCATGCTTCATCTTCACTTTTGAGCATAAAAGTGCCCCCACAGGCAGCGTCAACCATTTGACGGTTCTTCTCAGTGAGACCATCATAAAAATATTGCACCAGTTGCCAGCGGGGCACCTGGTGGTGGGGACACTTGCGAAGAAGATCTTTCATCCTCTCCCACGTTTCATGAAACATTTCTCCCTCGATCTGTGAAAAGCTAGTGATGGCTTTTCGATACTGGTTCGTCTTACCAATTGGGAAGTATTTCTTTAAAAACTCCCTTTGCATGTGTTCCCAAGTGGTAATTTGAACTGTATCGAAGGCCTTCAGCCAATGCTTGGCTTTATCCTTAAGGGAGAAGGGGAATAACGTCAACCTTAACGCATCATCTCCAAAATTGTTGATTCGCACCGTAGAGCAGATCTCGAGAAATTCATCAAGATGACGGTATGGGTCTTCATTGCTAAGGCCATAAAAGGAGGGTAACATCTGGATGACACTGGCCTTGATTTCAAAATGGTTCGCTCCCACATCAGGTCTTGTGATCCAGGAGGCAGGAGTGTATGTGTTGGGCATGAAGTACTCCCTAAGAGGACGGATCAACTGCTGATCTTCAGCCATGGGGCTGGATTGATGGGCTCTCCTAAAGAAAGATTCGGGATCCTCAACAAATTCGGCAAGCTCAGGTTCAAGCGAACGTCGCCCGTGCATGCACCAAAGGGTAGACCGGTGCAGCAACCGTCCTAAATTGGGGTTTTCTACCTAACTAATGCGCTAGCGGCCAAACCACACAAACCACAAAATGAGTAACAAAAACAATTACTGAAAACAAGAAATAACAAGCACCACGCAGTTGCACTCAGTAGAGAATTTATGAAAATGAAATCTATGTGCACGGTACCAATTGTACACAGTCACTTCTAAGGGGATCCTAATGGGTGAGCTGTGCAGAAAAGTAAGCTTGTCTCTACGGTATGCACACACGTGGTTCTAAGCCTAAATGCGAAAAGCAAACTAAACAATCCTAATTAAAGAACTGAATTAAACTAACAACCTAAAAATACGAGAACAAACGCAAGGCAATAAAGTGAATACTAGTATTTCGCCGTTCCCCGACAACGGCGCCAAAATTTGGTGTGAGTTTTATGAAAACCCTTTTTAAAATAATATTTTTAATGAAAATCCAGTGAAAGCCAGACACCAAAAATATAAAAACCGGCTCACACAAGTGGTGGAGTCCGGGTCGATCTCAGGGAATGGAAAATACTGCGTATTCAAACACACAATCTAACTACTCTTTATTGCCAAAATAAAAAGAATTAATTAAATAATTAACTACGAGAGTACGGCCCTACGCAGAGGGCTTAAACAAAATAAATAAATGGTTTTATTACAGACCCAATTAATAAAATAAAATAAAACCCTAATCTAAAAAGAAAAGAAAGGCTTCAGTGCTTCGAGTCTTCTTGTCTCTTCTTGAAGTAATGTATATTTTCTTGCACTTTTGCTTCTCTGAGGGTTCTCTGAGGACCTTTCTGAGGGTCAAAATTGCTTCTCTCGCATGTTCACCCATCCCTGCAAGAAACACAAACAACACACAACAGAACGAGAAAAACCTAACATAATCTAATACTTGAAAATTAACAAAATGAATTGAACTAACCAAAACAAATGATACTAAAAGACAAATTACAAACTAACTAACTAATGTTGTACTGGACTTTAAAAATACTAATCTAAAACAAACCTGAAATGACAATGAAACTGACTTAGCTAATGATAAACTAAAAAGAACGATGCAACTGACTCCTACTATTTACTCTAATTAAATACAATGAAGAAACGTAAAAACAAGAATGAGTTAATGTTAATTTGACTAAAATAGTTAGGAGTACATAAAAACCAGATATTAACTCTTAACAGAATCTAATCTAAATAAAAATTACTATACTATGTAACAGCAAAAGACAGTGTTGCACCAAACAATTCAATAACCTAACCTCCATAAACATCAGCTTGACCTATTGACTCCACTAATCTAACTACCTTATTGAATAATTAGTTATAAAAGACTATATAACTACTGAATTCTAAACAACTCTACTGGGTACTAACATTAATTTTGTGAACAACGTCTATTGAAATACCCAAAGAATCTAGGTAACTAAATTAATCAAAGCCTACCTAATTCATGACTCTCAACTAAGTTAGACATGAGTTCACGCACAACCTCCTATTGTCTTGCACATAGCTACCTACACACAACGTCAATGACGTTGTGGTGGCTGAACGATGTTTAACACAACGTCTAAAATAGAAAGATGCTGAACTTAACAAGAATGCTGAATGCAATGGGGAAACTAAAAGACACTACTGACAATAAAATGAAGTACTGTATGCAGACCGACTGGACAATGAATTAGATGCACAATACCAACACGCTAATGACTGACAACTGAATCTATTGCTGAAAATAAATCTAATTAAGCAAAACTATCATTCACGTTGAATTTAACCAAAAGCAAAACAGGCAAGATACTTAACTATGTTGATCAATAAAACAGGCAAACTAATAACGTTAAGACTGAATAGACTTAAACTCAAAAAAAAAAAAACTAAAATTGAACGCAAATGACATGCTGAATGTTAAAGAGCCGATGCTATATGAAACCAACAACAATGCTAATTAACTACACAAAACACTGATGTGAGGAAATAATGCACACAGAACCGACTGACTGGATTAACATGCATTGACAGGGAAACAAATATAAAACGTTGAACCAACAAAAATAAACACAACGCTGGACCAAAAAAAATTAACCACAATACTGAGTCTCAGAAAAATGCAGAACCTATGATATATCTTTTTTTTTCTTTTCTTTTTCAGCAAAGACAATAATGAACTGAACTCAAATACGTGAAAAGAGAGGGGAGCAGAAGAAAGGATTACCGAGTGGTCTCTCCCCATGAAATCAACACGCTACCTTTTTGTGTGCTGGAAAAATAGAAGAGACTACGAACTGGCTGGTGGAGAAAGAGAGAGAGGAGAGAGAGAGAGAGAGAGAGAGAGAGAGAGAGAGAGAGAGAGAGAGAGCTTCAAAGTGGGCTGCGTGAATTCCAACGTGAGAGAGAGCCCCTTTTTTTGCTGTAGAAGACTACTTATAATACTAAATTAGGGTAAAAGAAAAAATTTCAAAACAAGTCCACACTTTTCCATATTTTTCAAAAGACCCATTTTAGTAAAACATGTTTTATTGTCTAAAAACAAACAAACAAACTTCCTACTGATTAAAAATTAGCTAATAAAAACCTAAGCAAACTAAACTATGATTAAAACATTCTAACTATAATAGAAACACTAAAAAAATATATATATATCTAGGGAAAGCTTTGAAAAATACGATTTTCTGATAAAATTCAATTCAATGTAATTTCTCAGAACTAACAATAAAAATGGGGTTTTAGAGCGATTTTAACACGGATCATGCATAAATAATGATTAATAAAATGCAAATATTATGCATGATCAAACCCCCCCGAGCACCCCATCTGCCGATGCATAGCAGTGACCCAGGGAATTCGTTAGATCCCCTTGAATCCTTGTTCTATCTTCTTCATGAAATATAAGTTGGTACATTTGCTTTACAGGCCTTAATCCCCTGCATTTTGTAGTCCCTTTTCAATTTTTGTTTTGATGGCTTATACATAACTATCTGTGGCATTTCACTCCTTGTTTTGATAATATCTAATTTTTTTCATTTCCTTGCTGTATTCCTTTTTGAAGCATCAGTTTACTCTTTTTGGCTTTCATTAGTGGTCTATGTTAAGCATTAAATTTATTGAATTAATCATATCAGTGTGCCTCTGCATACATTCACTTGCAGTATACCTAAGCATCCCATGTTCCTTTACAGCAAACCCATACATCTTATCCTAACCTTCAGCTACTGTCTTTATCCTAATACACCTATGGCTATTCCTGCACACTATACACAGTATGGAGCATTGTTGTCATTCTCCATGTGCTAGCTTCATAGTGTTGTCACCATCCCATCTACAATACCCATTTCCAACTATCGTTTCTCACATCCACTATGGCAGCACATCTCAGCACCAACACTTGCTGAACAACTATCCTATTATGATGTCCTATTTGTTGTCATCTTCACAGCACCCTGTTGTACCCATACACCTGTTATAGCTCCTTACTTCCAACCCCATCACCCGCAGTTATTGCCTTTTTCTGGCTACAGCAGTGCTTAGGCACCGCTATAGCCCCACCTCAGATGACTGCAGAAGCATCAAAACTCCCATATCATCTTTCCACTTATGTCAGCACCTATATGCTCTGCACCCTTGCTACTCATTTAAATCCCCTTTGCTCACTGCATTTGCAGCAGATTCAAACATTCCACTTTACCCAACGTGTCAGTTGTTCCCTGTTTCATCAACACATTTTGTTTTTCTCCACAATTAGGTTCAACAGCCTTCCCTATGTCCCCTTTGCACACCACCTAAAAATTTCAGTTTTTCCATTTTCCTCTACACCATCTACACAACCAATCCTCACCCCCCCAACATTGAGTGTATGCCATATGTGATATATATATATATATACATATATGCATATAATATATATATATATATATATATATATATATATATATATATATATATATATATATATATATATGTATATATGTATACATACATATATAAATATATACATATATACGCGTGTACATATACGTATATTTATGCTTGCATATACATGTATAGGTATATAATATCATTCTTCATCTTTTCACTGTTTATATCTTGACATATGAACTTTTGCCATAGATGTCCATATGATGTATATAAATTTCCTCTATATTCATACTAATCAAGTGTTTTTGCAGGGAATACAAGGAAAAGATCATTACTTGAAATTGTAAATTCAACTTTATGTATTGTAATAGTTAGATCTTAATGAGAATTTACATTTCCTGTCTTAGATAGAATGAATGAGCATTGTAAATGTCATAAATTACTTATTTCCCATGCATTTTCGCTTTTATTTCTCAAATTTTCACAATGGTGAAACACGAATGGCACGTGCACCATTTCGTAAGAGGTAATTAATCCTAAGTTAATGATTTACATCAACGGTCATAGTCGGGATGTAAACAAAACTTAGGATTTTTATCTTTTATAAAATAACATTGGATCCACACTGGATCCTCTTCAAAATTCATCATATTTTTCTTAAATATTTTCTTCTTTTATCAGAATTTAACTTAAAATTAACTCAAAATATATACCAATGGCCATAGTCAGGGTATATTGAGAGTTCATTTCATTTTAAATTCTATAAAAGCACCAAATGTATTTCATTCTTCTCTTGAATTTAAATACAGATTATTATATTATACATTCAATGACCATAGTCAAGGATGTATTATATCTTCAATCTTGTTTTAATTGATTTAAAGAATTGAATAGCTTTTCAAAATCCAATTTCAAATTCTTTAAATTCATTCATCATTTAGGATAGAATTACATCATATTTTCAAAAATTCTTTTCATAAAATTCAAGTGGTTTCCTTCAGATATCTTCACTTTTCAAATCAATTTTCAACTCTTGTAAATTTAAATATCATTTTCAGATTCTAACTTTAAATTCGAAGTCCAATTTTGACTTTGAGATTCATTTGTATATCCAACATTCAGATTTTAATTCAAATCAAATTTCAAAGTCCAATTTAACTTTGAAATTTCTAAGTTATCTTCTAATTTCAAATTCAAAACCAAGTTTATTTTCTTACCTTTAAATCCAAGTTTTGAGATTAATTCTGAATCTCAAAAATTCAAGTCTTTTTCTAAAGTTTTAAATTCAATATGGGTTTTCAAAACCCAGATCCATATTCAAAAGTCCCATTTGGACTTTTAAAACTCAAAATTCAAAGTTAGATCCTGATCTCAACTTAGATCCAGATTTTCAAGTATAAATCTCCACTCTTTGGATCTCAGACTCCAGATCCAAAATCCATTCTAGGATCCATAACCCAATTTCATCTTGGATCTTAGACTTCGGATCCAAATCCATTTTAGGATCCAGAATCCAATGCCACTTTGGATCTCAGATTTCAGATCCAAAATCCATTCTAGGATCTAGAACCCAATTCCATCTTGGATCTTAGACTTCGGATCCAAATCCATTTTAGGATCCAGAATCCAATGCCACTTTGGATCTCATACTCCAGATCCAAAATCCATTTTAGGATCCAGAATCCAAATCTCTATCTTGGGTCTCAGACTTCAGATCCAAAATCCATCTTAGGGTCCAGAGTCCAATCCTACATCGGAGCTCAGATTTTAGATCTTAAATCCATTTTAAGATCCGATTCCATTTCAAAATCTAGATTTCAAATTCAATTCCATTTTCAGATCTCATATGAACTCCCTAAATTCACTTTATTTTCTAAATACCATTCAAAATCATCATTAGATTCAAATTTCATTACAAGTTTTATTTCTTCTCCTAAATCTAAGTTCAAAGTCTATTTTCTGACTTTGGAATTTCTTTCCTTTTTCCTTTTCACTCATCTTCCAATCATTCTTTTCAAAATTCAAAGATTTATTTTCCCAATTCTAAATTACTTTAAAAGACTTAGAACTTCTCTGATCTATCTCGAGTTCTAAAATTAGATTCAACCATTTCTTCACTCTATTATCAAAGTTCATCTCAGAAATACTTGGAAATTTTCAAAATCATTCTTTTATAAGAGAGCATACATCCTTGCATTGCATAAGCATGATTCTTTGTGCATTTAGATCTTTAGAGTTAGAATAAATTCTTAGATAATATTTAGGCAAAGCAAAAGGCATAGATTCGATCCTTGGTTCGATTACCCCTGGTAAAGGCGCCAGGAACGGTCGAACCTCGTACCGACAAGCGAATCCCGTCTCTCCATTTTCTCGCAAATGTTTTCAAAACGGAGGCAAGTTATTTGCTAAATATTTTCAAATCAAGGTCAAGTGAAAACCCATAAAAGAATTCCTCTCTCTTCTCTCTTCTTTTCTTTTCTCTTCTCTCTTTCTTTTCTTTCTTTTATTCTTCTCTCTTCAAAAAGGAGGAAAATAGAGGTTAGAAAAGGAAAAGAGAAGGAAGAGAGAGAAACCACAAGAGTGGTAAAATTTTGCGATGATCACAGTTTTGGCGACCGTGATGGGACTCGTCTTCATCCGGTCGGATCTATGCCTTTGCTTTTCTTTAATATTATCTAAGTCTTTATTCTTCTATGTCAGCTTCATTTTCATGCAAACCTTAGGAGCCTAGACTCTGTCCTAAAGCTGACATTATTGCATATAGGATCTAAGTATGGTTTGGTAGGACCATATTGAGGAGATTATATCCATGTTCACATTAGATTTAGGTCTTAAATACAACTCTCCTTAATTCTAGGGATTGAATGCAAAACAATGTACGCAAGTGTATGCTTCTCTTTATTTAAATCTATTTCTTTAGGACTTGCATTAGAGCCTTCTGATTTTATTGCATGTTGATCATATTTTGAAAACATCCCTACCTATATTGTCCCGGTCTTCACGTTGTTGGGTTGTCTCACTGAATCATAGTTCGAGAGAGAGCCTCACAACTGGACCACTTATTTGGGTTCGCGCCCTCCTACCACGTACCTAAGGGCCATAGTCCGAGGTATATCGGTAGGTGCTCAAGGATGTTGGGAAGCCTTTACCTTAGAACTGAAGTAAATACTTTATATGCCACGTACTTCGAGCTTCGGCTTGAGTATATCGGCGTACCTTGATTGGAATCAGATGATCTAAATCTTAGAGTTAGGATTAAGGTCCTATCAGCCATTTCAAATATTGCATATAGAGTCAGCTTTAGGGAGTGCTGTTTGCGCATCCTTACTTGTATATCTGTGGTTGTATGATATTTTATATCTTTCTTATATTTTCCAAAACCCTGGGTATATATTTCAAAATTTTCCTTTCGTTTCTAAAAACCCAGGTGTATTTTCCTTTCTCTTCCTCTAAAAATTCTTCAAAATTCTTCTGATCCTGCCTGAAAGTTCTTCAAAATTTTAAATCTTTACCATTTATTCTCAAATTTCATTTTTTTCTCTTATTTTCCTTTGATTTTATGTTCTTGTTTATATTTTCATAAATATCTCTTTCTGTCAAGAGATATCCTTTTCAAAATGGTATTTTTTTTCATATTTTAGTTGGTTACTCTCCCTCGTAGGGTAAACAACGCAAATTGTCACAAATTTCATGGCGACTCAATCCCTAGTAATGGGATGCAATGTTTAGATTTCAAACTAAATCCTTCCTCTTGTCAAAAAGGTCTCTTTGGTCTAAAAACCTCCATTTTCCTCTACAGAAAGCGCTGATATTCAAAAATGGTTCAGACGAGAGCTGGAAAAGAAACAGTTCCTCAACACAGCGACAGTGAGGCGGAAGAGATGAGCTCTCCTAAATCAGTTAGGGGACAGGGTCAGAACAAAAAAGATGACATCGACCCCGCTATGTATGACATGTTCCAAAAGGTGATGGCAAGGATGATGTCGGAGCAAGCCGAGGCCAAGCTGAAAGAGGCAGTTCCTAAAAGAAAGCTGAGGAAGAAGCCTGTAAAAAAAACAAGTCAGAATCATCAGGAAGAAGGTACAGCTGGACACTACTTCTGAGGAATCAAAGTCAGTCGAGGAAGAGTCAGAAGAGGAAGAGAAGATTGTCTATAAACAGAATCCTCCAAGGCAGTCCGTAAAAATAGCTGCGGAAGAGCCCGAATCCGTCAACAAGCCCAAATATGGGGCTCCAGCAGAGGACCTGATGAGCAAGCAGATGAAGGAGATGAATCGAGCAATTAAAGACATTCAAGCCAAGGGTAAGGGCAAGCAGACCTACACTGGCGAAGATTTTTACGATGGTCTAGATGGGGACGATAACTTGGAGAATCTTCCTCGCAAGTTTCTCAAATTTGACGGGACTGACAACCCTAAAGCCCACTTAGCCACATTTTATGCAGAGTGCAGCCGTTTCAGGAAAGACAACAGGGCTCTGTTCATCTGTTTTCCCAGCAGTCTAGAAGGCGTAGCAGCCAGATGGTATGTTGACCACGTAAATCCTATCGAACTACGAGAGTTTGATAAAGTAGTAAATCTGTTCATCGAGCGCTTCTTATTCAACACTGAAGCCTCACCTACATTAAATCATCTTTACAACCTGAAGCAAGGAGAGACTGAAAGAGCAGGTGATTTCATTCACAGGTGGAGAAGAACCTGTAATAAGATGAAGGTACCCATTCCAGAGGAGCACGCATTACAGGTAATCCTCAACAATTTCTCTCAGCCCATAAGGAGCCTCATCGCTACTTCCCCGGCGAAATCCTTCATCAAATTGATTGAGCGAGCCGAATGGCTCGAAGCAGAAATAGAAAGCGGGCTTTACGAGGACACGCCTCTGGTCAAGAGTGTCCAAGACCAGAAGAAGAATGCGCAGTTTGCTTATTCAGTTGATGCCTTCTGCAATAATCTTGGCAGCAGCAACAAAGGAAGCAAGAATAACAGTGGCAGTGGTTCGAGAGTAGATCAGGGCAAGGGGCAGAAGGAGAGATCTTATAAGAACAATGACAAGCCGCTTCCAATTGGCCCTCAGCAAAAGGGTGATCTTCAAGAGAATCCCAAGTACATCAAGTGGGAGAAAGATCGAGTCTTCACTCCGTTATCTGAGAGTTTAGAAGTGATTATGAATTACCTTTTGAAGCACGGGATGATCAAACTCCCTAAAATCGCAGATCCTCCCATAATGTTGGGAAAATTCAAAGACCAATTCTGCAAGTACCACAGGGCAACGGGGCATGATACAGAGCATTGTTTCGTCCTCAAGCACATGATACAAGACTGCATTGACAGAAGTGAGCTGATAGAGGACGAGGAAGAAAAGCAACCAGCAGTCCTGACAGAACCATTCCCGGACCACTCAAAGAATTGATAAAGCCAAAGTTTTTGTTTGCTTTCACCTCTTTTTGTCAGTTGTCTTGTAGGGGCTAGTCAGCTCAGTCTTTTATGAATCTTTTCCTTTTAAAAGTTCTTGTAAATATTCAGTTGTTATCAAACCTTTGCTTATCAATGAAATGTCAATTTCTCTTTATATCTTTGATATTTAAATACTTCCTTCTTTTGCCATACTAGGGCATTTAAGTTCCTGTTCTTTCAGAATGCGAGACAATCCTGACATCATTCATGAGAGAAATGATATTACATATGAGCGCTTTTCAAAAAAATCATGAAATTTCAAAAAAGTCTTCGTTATGACCAAAGAGTTCAAATATTCTTTGGTCCAACCTTTGTCAAAAATCAACCCTCGTGTTGAATGTATTTTCAAAAGTAAGTGTTCAAATCATTTCAAAACTCATGTTGATCCTATTTTCCAAAAAAGATCGATTTCAAATCTTTATATTCAAAGATCAATCCTTGTGTTGGTCTTATCTTTCAAAATCGATTTCAAACCTTTATATTCAAAGATCAATCCTTGTGTTGGTCTTATCTTCCAAAATGGATTCCAAACCTTTATATTCAAAGATCAATCCTTGTGTTGGTTTTATCTTCCAAAATGGATTTCAAATCTTTTTTATTAAAAAGATCAACCCTTGTGTTGGTCTAAATCTTTCAAAATGGGTTTTGAATCATTCAAAAATCAATCATTGTATTAATTTTAAAACATTATATTCAAAGATCAACCCCTGTGTTGGTCTTATCTTCCAAAGATTGGTTTTAAAAACATTATCAACCATTGTGTTGATCTTATTATCAATTTTGAACTGTCATTTCTAGAAATCAGATCTGTTGTTGATCTTCTTCTTCAAAAATAGGTTTTCAAACCATTGCCTCCAAAAAATTGACCCTCATGATGATCTCTCATGTTTGATTTAAAAGGATCAGATGTCGCGTTGATCATTCTTCTCGTGGTGGATTTTCTTCCCTCAAAATGATTTCTCGTTTTCTTTTAAATAAACATTTTTTTTCTTTCAAGATCCCATATGCAGGCAGAATCAGAAAAACTCCTTTTTCTCTTAAATCTTATAATTTTTCAGTAAATTTGGATATATTTATCAAATTTATTCATTTTGTTCATATTTTTATCAAGTTTACATCAATTTTATCAAGTTTTATCAAATTTTCCTCAATTCTATTAAATTTTATCAATTCTTTACCCTTTCAGGTTAAGGGATAAACCTGACCCTCGTTGTCCGAGGTGTACCCTTTCAGGTTAAGGGATAAACCTGACCCTCGTTGTCCGAGGTGTACCCTTTCAGGTTAAGGGATAAACCTGACCCTCGTTGTCCGAGGTGTACCCTTTCAGGTTAAGGGATAAACCTGACTCTCGTTGTCCGAGGTGTTCCCGCTCAGGTTAAGGGATAAACCTGACCCTCGTTGTCTGAGGTGCTCCCATTCAGGATAAGGGAAAATCCTGAGACCCCTCGTAGGAGCAATAACGCTACCTATGAGGATTCTTTTGTAAATACAAGTTTCGTAAACCTTTATTGATTTTCTAAATTTATATCAATTTCTCTTCATTTAAATTCCTTAAATTCTTTTTCCCATTCAAGATAAGGGAAAAATCCTGAGACCTCTCGTAGGGGCAACAATGCTACCTATGAGAATTCTTTTTGCAAATACAAGTTTTATCGATCTTTATTGATTTCTAAATTTATATCAATTTCTCTTTAAATTCTATTCTTTTTCCCATTCAGGATAAGGGATAATCCTGAGATCACTCATAGGGGCAACCATGATACCTGTAAGAATTCTTTTACAAAATAAATCAATTTCCTTAAATTTCCTCCATTTTTGTCAAATCTTTTACCAAAGTTCTATCTCCTTCTGTCTTCTCAAAATTTTTTCTTTATTTTCCCCGTTCAAGATGAGGGTTCATCCTGAAAATTGGACCGCATAGCTGGTCCATCTAAATCATAAATCATAAATTCTAAATCTTGTCATATCCCTTCTAAATTCAAGTCTCAGGTCATCTCTTCGCAATATATTCTATTTCCCTTTCAGGTTAAGGGATAAACCTGAATCATTCTTTTCCTAAATTCTCATCAAATGTCTATTCCATCTCCCCTTCAAGATAAGGGATGATCCTGAAACCCCGGCAACCATTCTTGCCTTGATCTCTAAATATCTTAAAAATGCCGGTCTCCTTCCCGATTCTCAGTCGAAAAACCTAGTGTTTGCACTGGTTATTTTGCTAAGTTTTCAAATCTAAAGATCAAGTTCATCAGTCCTCGTGTTGTTTGTCTCTCAGAAAGTCTCAATCCTAGATCAAATTATTAAATCATAAGGTCGTTAAATGATTAAATGAATAGTTCTAGCTACTTCGCTGGTCGTTAAATGAAATGTCCCAGCTACTTCGCTGGTCGTTAAATGAAATGTCCCAGCTACTTCGCTGGTCATTAAATGAAATGTCCCAGCCACTTCGCTGGTCCTTAAATGATTGAATGAAATGTCCCAGCTACTTCACTGGTTGTTAAATGAAATGTTCCAGCTACTTCGGTGGTCGTTAAATGAAATGTCCCAGCTACTTCGCTGGTCGTTAAATGAAATGTCCCAGCTACTTCGCTGGTCGTTAAATGAAAGGTTCCAGCTCCTTCGCTGGTCGTTAAATGAAAAGTCCCAGTTTTACTGGTCAGAATGTCCAAAATCATAAATTGCAACTAAAGGTCGCATCAAAATCTATATTGAGTAAGTATTTCACATAGAAGTCATGAAAAATTTTCCAATTGACTAAAAGTATTTGTTGATTCCAATATTCTTACTACACAGAAGAATCACCTCTGATTACCTCTAGTATCCTTTCAAAAAAGGTGAAACTTTTTGCGAAAAGGAGGTAAAATTCAAATCTTTTTCCCTGTTGATCAACCAAAAGGATGAGAGAAATATCCTCGGTATGATTGGCGAAAGAAATATTCGATGACATTGAAAAGCCAGAAACGAATTGATATTGATCATAACTTTGACGCATGTTTAAAGATGATTTTCTGGCAATTAGACAGTGGAAATATCCTGAGCTACAAAAAGAATCCACTTAATCCATATCTTCTCATTTCTAAAGCTGCAATCAAATATCTGCAAAAGAGATCTCTCAATTGTCGTCAAGATGAAGGCAAATATGCGAGCAGACCCCCGGGGCCAAAGAAGATTTGCATCATCTACCGAGATGAAGGAGTTTGTGAAGGATCCTTCCAGGGAAAGTTCAGATCACCGTCGAGATGAAGGCGAGTGTGATGAACCTATCGACAAACCCTAAATGATATTTGATTTCTGTTATCATTAATAGACCTTTTGAGCCAATATCATCAATAGAATCCTTGAGATAAAAGAAGGATCAAAACATCTCCAAGATGAAGGAGTTTGTGACGTACCCTTCCCTGAAAAAGAGAGAAAAGTCAGGACATCTCCAAAATGAAGAATGATGTAAAAAACTCGAAAAAGTTCAATGACTCAAAAAGAGTGCAAAAAAAGATTGTCATGAGAAAACACTCAGATATCAAAACTACCTAAATTGCCAGAAGTCATCTTTTCTCATGCAAAATTCTTTTATCAATGTCTTTTTACTACTTGCTTTTATGCAATTGAGAATATTTCTTCTCTTCTCATATCAAGGAAATAGATAGCTTCCTTGAAGAAAATCATCAGCGCTAAAATTTTGAATTTGACTTTTAAAACCGAGGAGTTAACCTCGTTGGAGGAAATACTCTAGGTAAAAGAGGGAATATCTTTGCACACATTTTCAAGCGTTGAAGTCAACTATAAATTTATCTTATTGGCAAATATTTCTAGATATTCTAAGAATGAAATAAGTATTCAATATCCATTTTGATGCAATCTAGCGTTGTTTTCCAGAAGAGTTACCCCATTCAGTTGAAGTATCTCTCCTGTCCCATCACGGTTTCAAGAAATCCGTATGGTCGTTCCCCCTCAGGTTAAAGGTCAAAACCTGTATTTTCTGCGAGAGGTCATTAAATTCAAAAAGCTGATTTAGTCTCAACAATGAGATGTCCAAATTCATCCCTTCTTCAAGCTTTAGGGAACCCCATTTCCTTCCTCCTTTCGCAAACCCCTTTCGGATTTGTTCGTCCAAACTCCGAAGGTCCCATCATGGTCTCTTCACTCGAGAATTCCGTATGGTCGTCCCCTTCAGGTTAAGGGTTAAGCCTGAACCTCGCCCTTTGAGGTATTTTCCTTTTTCAGGTTTGGGTTAAACCTGAGTCTCGTTTTGACGAGATGTTTTCTTCCAGTCCCCTTATGATCCTTCCCATCGAGGAATCCATGCTTTGTATATCCATCCAGGACAAGGATCCTATTTGAGCTTCATCTCGCGAGGCATTTCTGCAAAAATGTCTCATCAAAGTCCTCACATATTCCTTTCCCCATTCAGGTTATCTTGATATATCTTCGTCCCATCCAGGTTAAGGGTTAAACCTGAATCATTCCAAAAGGCTGATCTCACTTCACCCGTGAGACTTGATCAAAACTCCTATCTTTCATCATTTTGGGATCATCACCCAAAGTCCCATCACGATTTCCTCATTTTCCACTCAATCATATCAATTTCGAGGATTTCGTCTCCCCCAAGCCATTCAGGATAAGGTATTAAGCTTGAAACCATGTCTTTCAAATAAATTCTTCCACACCCAGTTCAAACCTACTGACTGAGGCATTTTTTTCAAAATTTGGAGTGTTATCTTTGCCACTAAGCTCGGCTTTCAACCGGCTTAGTAGCAAAGAGGGGCATCTGTGAACACCCCAAATTTTTCAAAAGTTTGTAAATATTTCCTTTTTGCCCTTTATCTCCATTTTCGGGTAATTGAGTCACTTTTTAAATATAAATCCCATTTTATTTCTCAAGTTTTCTGAAATTAAATTCATTTTGTATATCTGACTCAATTTCGGATCCGGATTCAGATAAAAGATCCAAATCTGAGCTTCGTTATTTAATGTTTAAAATCAAATTCTCGAAATTTCCAAAATAACTTTTCAAAGGCTCGGACACTTCGTCCGGTATCCGCTTGGACCCATCGTGTTATATTCCTCGATTCGATGTTTAAAACTCGAATATTTTCTCAAAACTTGGGTCCAAACCCATTTTTTTGAAGAAATTTCCCCGAAATGGTCTAAAATTCTCGGAAAAACACTTTTGTAAATATTTCTTAGAAAAATACAAAAAAATTAATGTTTAGTTTTTGTTTTCTCGTAAAATATTGGATTTCTACTCCAAAAAATACAAAAAAATAAAAATAACACAAAAATAAAAAAAAATGGAAAAAATAAAAGAAAGCAAATGGTTTTTAAGCTTGAAAGAGTTGAACTTTGCCAAAAATCTCTCTTAAAACCTCTTTTTCAAAACAAAAACCATTTTTTAGGAAATTTCTGAAAAGGAGCCCCCTCTTTGCAAATTGGAGAAAATGGCAACGGCCATCCTCCCGTGCGCCCTCCATCGCCTCCTCTCCCACTGGATCTCCCTTCATCCTGAACGAACTTCCCCCTCTCGTTGCCCATATAAGGAGGCATCCCCTGCAATGATCGGCATCCATCTTATGCCTCTCCATTTTCTTCTTCTTCACGATTCGTTTTCACCTCTACACGATCAACGCTACCCTTCTTCTTCTTCATTTTCTTCTTCTTATTTCCCTGTTTTCTATTCCCCCAAAAAACGACTGAAGCCGACCACCTTACAACGCCAAGGCTAAGGTAAGTGATACTTCCCTTCATTTTTTTTATGTTTTGTTTTCCTATTTCATCTTATTTTCTAATTTCTCCTTTTCTTAACCTTTTAATCAAAGCACCCACGTAGAAATGATCTGTTTGCAACAAGATCAACCTACGTACGTGCAACAGTGATGGAATTTCTGATTCCCACACATGATTTCTTGTTTCATTTCCTTTTTTCCCTTCTTTTACATCTGATTTTTGTTCTAATAACACTGGATCATATTTCGTTCACTTCAGTTGACGGTATCTCCTTATTGCCTTGAATTTCATTATGTTAGTTTGTTCATTGTATTTTTTTTTATTCAGCACTTTGTTTGCAATTCATCACTCTGTTTTAATTCAATCCTATCATCGATCTGTATATCCTAACATATATATAATTTTGTTTTAACTTCCCTTTTCTTTTTGGTATCTTTGATCTTTTTTTTTTTTTTCCTTTCTTGTGTAGTTCATCAATATATCATATCCCCTTTGTTCATCGGCGTGATTCCATCCATTATATTATATCTGGTTTTAATGCTCTATCCGATTTACTGTATGTTTTGATCCTTTATATTTTACTGTGTCATTAAGCATTTTATGTTGATTTCTGCATTCTGGACTTTACATCTGGGACATGATAAGGACCTAAGTTTTTGAGTTCTAATCTAAAGTGACCAATTCCTGTTTATCCTTCATATGATAGTGTAATCCAGGAATCAATTAACAAAACAAAGATGTGATGGTATTGCCAAGAGATATTTGATTAAGTAGGAATTTTTCGGTTTGTAATCTTCATCAGCATGAACTTGAATGTAAATGGCCCCATCTATTCACCTGTTGTATGCGTGTTGCCTTCACGCTCTATCCGATCTTTCCCCTTTTTCTTCCCCTCTTACTTTGTCAAATTCTCTTCTCTCCTTTCCTTGATACTTTCCCTTCCAAGCAACTGAAGGTGGAACACCCCTGCAACTACAAGTAAGTAGTGGTTTTTCTCACCCTTTTTTTTCTGTGAATACATTGTTATACTTTCATTCTCTTTTACAGTTTCCATAGTCACTTTATTAAATTAATAAGTTGTTTCTCTGACTTCTGTTTTACATTGATTGTTTGCTTACATTCAATAGCATGTAATTGCTTTTCGTTCAATTTATCTCATGTATTTTCATCATTTTTTTTTTGCTATAATTCAGACGTTTGGTTGATCATGGAATCTAAGGGTCCCTCCAATTTTCATTTGAATTACCATGCTAGATAAATACTTCTCCCTAGCATGTTTCGTTCCTTCGCTTCTGATTGGGCCCCTGCCATGAAATTGCATACTATATTCTCTGTTTCACTATGGATTGAATCCTCTAACATGGATAGTTCTGAAATGCAAACTATATTGATGTGCATTATCATTCACTTGGCTAGTTATCAACAGAGGATATCAACACATACCAGCTGACCTCTTCATTAGTATGCAATGGGTTCTGTAAACTCTTGACTGGATAATTTATGAGAAGGTAACCCATAGATTGTAAATCTTCCTCAGAATGATGATTTGTTTGAATGTGCAGGAATTATTAGAATTTTCTATCTGCCTGAATGCTATGTATCCTCCAATCCATCAATGTTTGGAGGGGCATACATTATGTTCATGACCCAAATCAAGGGTGTACAACAGACGTCCAACATGCAGGCATGAACTTGGGAACACAATATGCCTGGTGTTGGAGAAGGTGGCAGTTTCTCTTGAATTGCTCTGCCAGTACCAGAGTTTTTAGAGGTATGACCATATACCTTTGCTAAAGCAAGTTAAAATATGAATCACAATGTTTATTCAAACCCTATAACTGCCCTGTGCTGGTTCTGAGTGTACTATGGCCGATGATATTCCTTTAAGTGATAGCTCATCTCAAAGATGATTGCAAGGTTGACATACATAATGGAAGCACTTTCAACCATCTGTACCTCACCCATCTCTTTTACCATCTGCACTTTCAAACATCTTTTGTATATTGCACTTACATCTCCAAAAACATCCACTCCAAACCACTTTCACTGCTGTCTCAATGCTTCCAACTCCATTTATATATAGCCATGTCATTCTCTACATCCACCCATCAATGAGTTGTTTAAATTCTGGCACACGCATGGCATCCCCATCTTGCATCATCCATTTTGTCATGACCATGAGAATTGCTGAAGAATCTCTGTCCATTAGCACAGTTGGTCATAACAGCCAATTCATCAATATTGATCCTCTTGAGGATTTCATCAACAATGCTAAAATTATCGAGCAGTACCTCAGCAGATGATGTCCAGTCGAGTTCTCCCGACTGTCCAGGTTTGCGTACCAGTTAGTAGGCAAATGCTGACCCTGTATAAAAAATTCCCCATGAACTTTATTTATTAGCAGATTTACCCTTTTCTTTAGAATCCATTCACTGTGGTAAGAGTGCTGACTTCTTGTGATAATGTGTTGAAAGTGTTAAAATTAATGATCACCTACCCCACTGAATACACTCACTGTCAACTGCATTTCATCAGCAAGTGAGCATTAGATCCAGCAACAAAACAGAGTTTCTGAAGTTGAAGTTATCAAGGTAAATTCAGTCTCCATACTGACAGAGGTAGAGGCAGAAAAGGAACATTGCCTCTCAGTTCATCACCTACAAAGGGGTTCACTACAACATTTTTTTTTTTTTGATATTTGCATTGCTATAGATTCTCTTAACAGATATGTCCCCACCCAGCTCATCTCCACCATTCCCTATTCAGCTACCTCTAACAGTTGCAATAAGGGTAGTATTTGAACCAATTCAGCATGCCATCAAATGGCCTCCCAAAGGCGCCATCGATTCTCTTGAGAAAATTGGGAAGAGATCCCAATGCCGTTATACACAGAAGGACATCACTGCCTTGATGGTCTAAACCCCCCTAGGCACCCCATCTGCCAATGCATAGCAGTGACCCAGGGAATTCGTTAGATCCCCTTGAATCCTTGTTCTATCTTCTTCATGAAATATAAGTTGGTACATTTGCTTTACAGGCCTTAATCCCCTGCATTTTATATCCCCTTTTCAATTTTTGTTTTGATGGCTTATACATAACTATCTGTGGCATTTCACTCCTTGTTTTGATAATATCTATTTTTTTTCATTTCCTTGCTGTATTCCTTTTTGAAGCATCAGTTTACTGTTTTTGGCTTTCATTAGTGGTCTATGTTAAGCATTAAATTTATTGAATTAATCATATCAGTGTGCCTCTGCATACCTTCACTTGCAGTATACCTAAGCATCCCATGTTCCTTTACAGCAAACCCATACATCTTATCCTAACCTTCAGCTACTGTCTTTATCCTAATACACCTATGGCTATTCCTGCACACTATACACAGTATGGAGCATTGTTGTCATTCTCCATGTGCTAGCTTCATAGTGTTGTCACCATCCCATCTACAATACCCATTTCCAACTATCGTTTCTCACATCCACTATGGCAGCACATCTCAGCACCAACACTTGCTGAACAACTATCCTATTATGATGTCCTATTTGCTGTCATCTTCACAGCACCCTGTTGTACCCATACACCTGTTATAGCTCCTTACTTCCAACCCCATCACCCGCAGTTATTGCCTTTTTCTGGCTACAGCAGTGCTTAGGCACCGCTATAGCCCCACCTCAGATGACTGCAGAAGCATCAAAACTCCCATATCATCTTTCCACTTATGTCAGCACGTATATGCTCTGCACCCTTGCTACTCATTTAAATCCCCTTTGCTCACTGCATTTGCAGCAGATTCAAACATTCCACTTTACCCAACGTGTCAGTTGTTCCCTGTTTCATCAACACATTTTGTTTTTCTCCACAATTAGGTTCAGCAGCCTTCCCTATGTCCCCTTTGCACACCACCTAAAAATTTCAGTTTTTCCATTTGCCTCTACACCATCTACACAGCCAATCCTCACCCCCCCAACATTGAGTGTATGCCATATGTGATATATATATATATATATATATATATATATATATATATATATATATATATATATATATATATATATATATATATATATATATATTATATATGCATATATGTATATATATATACATATATGCATATATAATATATATATATATATATATGTATACATACATATATGAATATATACATATATACGCGTGTACATATACGTATATTTATGCTTGCATATACATGTATAGGTATATAATATCATTCTTCGTCTTTTCACTGTTTATATCTTGACATATGAACTTTTGCCATTGATGTCCATATGATGTATATAAATTTCCTCTATATTCATACTAATCAAGTGTTTTTGCAGGGAATACAAGGAAAAAATCATTACTTGAAATTGTAAATTCAACTTTATGTATTGTAATAGTTAGATCTTAATGAGAATTTACATTTCTTGTCTTAGATAGAATGAATGAGCATTGTAAATGTCATAAATTACTTATTTCCCATGCATTTTCGCTTTTATTTCTCAAATTTTCACGATGGTGAAACACGAATGGCACGTGCACCATTTCGTAAGAGGTAATTGAAATTCCACTAGAGGGGGGGTGAATAGTGAAATATGATAATGATCGATAAAATAAAATAAATAAGCAATAAGGCACAACACATAAAACACAGAAGTTATACTGGTTCGGTCAAAATCCAGACCTACATCCAGTCCCCAAGCAAACCACTTGAGATTTTCACTATAACATCCGAGTCACCGGATAAATAGTACAACACCCTCTTCCCAAGAGGTCTTCTTCTCTCAACAGAGAAGGGGCACACTCTCTTCCCAAGAGGTCTTCTTCTCTCAACAGAGAAGGGCAACACCCTCTTTCACAGAGGTCTACTTCTTTAAACAAAGAAGGAATATAGTGAATAAACAGAGTTACAATACTTCCTATAGAACCTTCAGAATGATATGAATGCACGAATGAAGGATTCTAAGAATGTTCTGTTTGTCACTCAGAGGATACTCTTTGTCAAAGAGCTGGACTTGACTTTTTCTCTTTTTCTTTCTTTTTCTTTTTCTCTTTCTTTTTCAAGGCTCTCTTTTCAAATCACGAATAGAAAATGTTTCTCTTTGTAAGCTCACACGTCTATTTCATTCCTCTTGTCTGAATAGTTTATGTGTGTATGTTTATATAGCTTATAAAAAGTAGTCGTTACATTTTGGAATTGTAACTTTTTGAAATGTGAAATGTTAGGTCATTTTAAAAACATCTTTTAGAGAAGTTCGAGAATGCCTTTTTCCATAAAGGTGAAATAGAGGGTACACTAGTCGTTGTAATATTTTCAGGTAATACATATTTTATATAAAAAGTCTATTTCTTACAATAGTACATTTGAACGTTGGGTTGTAATTTTGTCTTTATTCTAATTAATGATTTGAGGTACATTAGTACTTCTTTACTTTAAATGAGTGTAAGTACTATGAGTGCTTTGAGATATTTATTTGTACATAGTCATGTCAAGTGTATTCTTTATGTAGTGTATTTCAAAGTCTCTAGAGAGAATGAGGACTAAAAAGAAGGTCGACATTCTTTGGGAAGGATATTTAGAAAGGATTTGTTACAGAAGGCATTTAATGCTTTGTAGAGAGAATGATGACTTCAAGTAAGTCGACATTCTATGGTTATGAAAAAAGGTAACTAGAGTCCTTTTAAAACCATATTTTATTTGTTTTTCTTATGTGTAGCCGATTTATGTTTTTGTCTTCTTCTTGTATTTAAGAAACATTTCATTAGAGAAGATAACTAAAGTCTTTTCAAAAACATATTTTATTTGTTTTTCTTATGTAGTCGATTTTATGTTTTTGTCTTCTTCTTATATTATAAAACATTTCATTAAAGAAGATAACTAAAGTCTTTTCAAAAACATATTTTATTTATTTTTCTCCATATAGTCGATGTTATGTTTTTTTTGTCTTTTTTCTACATTCCTTTTTTCATGTTGTCTTGTATATAGTGTAAGGTACAATGACAAAATGTCTTTTTCATAAAAGGTTGTAAGAAGGTACAATTATTATATGACAAAATATCTCTTTCATAAAAGGTTGTAAGAAGGTACACTTATTGGTTTTCAAAAAGGAGCTTTTTGAAACTATCGTATACTTTTATGATATAGTTTTTATGAATGAGTATGTAATATGCAATATGCAAGTTCCTGAAGGTTCTGTTACATATGACTCTAAAGAAGAAAAAAATCTTCATCTTGAGGTAGCCGATTTCTTCATTTGAACTTTAGGAAAGCATGGCTCATCAAGCTTTTTCTTCAAGGAGTATGATTGCACCATAGTTGTACTTGAACAGGAAGTCTTCATCCTTATTGGGTGAGATATCCTTGCATCAAATATTCGTTAGATTTAAGGCAAAACATATTCAGTCATAATATAACATTATTTCAAGAGAACATATTATCATATCATATAAAATCAAATAAGACAGTGTATCATATTATGTGACATCAAAACCGAGTTTCTCAACATTCTCCCCCTTTTTGATGATGACAAAATATGCTCCCCCTGTCAAAAAGACATTATGCATAGAAATAATAATATGATAAAAAAGTGAAATAATGTTTAAAGAGAGAATATTTCTCCAATAATGGAGACAGGGTTTCTCCCCCTTTGTCATGGACAAAAAGGAGGGATTAGAGTAAAAAAAATATTACAGACCGAAAGGATCAAAAGTTATTACAGACCAAATATATATATAAAAAAATGAGTCTATCTCGAAGGTGGAGAAGGTGAAGGTGTCCGGTTGGCACGATTCCGCTTGCGAGTTTGCTGCAACAGGGCTTGATTACGAAGGATTTGATCCTGAGTTTGCTCGATATCCATCATAGCAGAAAAGTAATTGAAGGAGGACATTGGATCTGCTTCATCAGAGCCGGGCATGTGCAGGGACCTTAGATTGAAGGTGGTACCATCGAGGACGTGAGAGGGACGGAGGATGACTTCGTTGTGAAGTGGTACTTGGAAGTATTTGAGAATGGGAGTTATAAAACACCCAAAAAGAAGAGGCTCAAATTTCTGATAACGAATAAAGAGGTCGAAAATAATGGATGACCAATTTATCGGAAGAGAAGAAAGGATTGCGTAGATAAGAAGAGAGATTTTTCGAGGAACTAATCCCTGGCGGGGATGCTTGGGATAGATGTTGTGGAGAAGAATCTGGGCAAGTAGCTGAGCATGAGGTTGGAGATTCCTCATGTGCCACGGAAGTTGGTAGCAGTTGGTGTAGAGAAGTATTTTTCGAAGTACCGATCAGTCGATTGGTACTATGGTGGTAAGGTCGGTACCGGTGGAAGGTAAGTTTAGAATTCTACCTAAGTCGGAAGCATAAAAAATCATCAGCTGTCCTCGGACTTTGCTGGTGATTGAGGTTTGTTCATGATCAGAAGAGAAGTTGGTGTAAAACAGTCGGACTAGTTCGGGATAGTAGGCAGCTAGAGATGACGATCCTATGAGAGGTTTGAGTTCAGGGAGATAGGTGTCTAAGTCGAAGAACTTGAAGTCGTCAAAGTTGATCAATTTTCCTTCATGAATGGAGCGAGAGCAGAGTGAGTTGTAGGTGTGAAACAAATCAGGATACCTTAGATCGGCGGAGGTGATCAGATTGGTAGAGGAGGAAGCCATTATCGAATGCCTTGAAAATAAATCACTAGGAGAGAAAGGAGCTAGAACCGAGAGAAAGTTTGTATAAGGATATAAAAGTTCGAATGGAATGGTAAGAGATGAACCAATTGATTAAATAGAAGGAAGAAAATAATTGTTGATATGAAATGAATGACATTGGAAGTGAGTAATTTTTAGATTTTAGTCAAATAAGGAAATCCGTGAGGAGTAAGTTAAGAGACTTGTGAATGACAAATCAAATCAATGTGTGAGGATAGTGTATTATATTAGATTGAGGAGGACATAGTTATTGAAATATATAGATTTTACTATGGATGAGTTTATCGACTAGTGAGGGAAACCATTAATAGAGTATGGGGTGTCATGTTGAATAAAAAATGATTGATCTTGAAAATAATGGCCTAATAAAACAAACAACTTGTTACTCTATGTGGAGGGATTCTAAATTCGTGAATGGAGATAAAAAGATGATGTGGATATCTAGAGATGAGAGAAAGATGATAAAGGACAATATTTACTTGATTTAGATATGACATAAAGTAGAGATAGAATAAATGAAGGTTTGCTTGGAGGCAAGACTTTAAAGGTTCTCGATTTTAGAGAGATATACAATAAGAGAGAGACAAGGTCACGGATGGAAAGAAAGGTCATAAGGTGATCATGTGATTGTGTACTTTGAAAGATATGACATTTTAAAGAAAAGAGTGCCCAAAAAAAATGTTTCATGATTAATATTTGTATTTTTTTTTAAGAGTATACGTGGATATGAGAAGGCCATATTTTGACTTAGACTAGAGGTGAGAGAGATGATGAGACAAAAAAGGAGGAAGAGTTAAAAATATAAAAGAATTGAAATAAGAATAGACATGTAGGAGTCGGATTCAAAAATGTATAATAAAAAAAATGTATTCGAGAGATGAAATGAGGAGACAAAGAAACATATATGAATGAAGAGTAATAAATGTGAGTTGTCATATAGAGATGTGAGATGACACATATGGATTTTTGTGAAGGATAAAGAAATAATAAAAAAAAGGTTGATGAAAGACATGAAGTTATGATTGATAGGAATTATTATTTATATTCTTAAAGAAACTCGACAAGGTTAAGTTTTAAATAAGAGTAGACAAAAACGGAGGATTAATTTGTATACAAAAGAGATGATAATAGATAGTTTGTTGGGCTATGATATAATAGATGATATAGTAAAAAAAATTTACGTGTGAATATAGCAACTAGATCTTTTAAAGAGATCAACTAGTCATTCGATTTTAACTAATGAAGAGTATGAGTTCTTATAAACTAAGTAGAGAGGTGAAACAATTTTATCGTAAGACAAGTTTTCATAAAGGACAAAAAAAAATTAAAGGAGTTGAGTGATGTGAACATTGTTATGATGGCTTTTAATACAATTATTTTTATGAATATGAGAGAAAGGAGATAGGACAAGGAGTTATAATAGATGTGTACTTGAAAGATGACAAGTTGAATGACATAAAGAATGTGTCTTATAAGAATACGTGAATATGGAAACTTAGTTTGAGTAACTAAAATCGATAAGAAGGAAAGCAATTTAAAATAAGATTTAAACAAGACTTATAAGAAGTATTATATTAAGTGTGATTAATTTATAAGTCACTTAGTTTGCATATTCATAGTTCTCTTCTAATTCATGTGAAGTCTTCAAGTTTTAATGGTTTAGTGAATATGTCTGTTAACTGTTGATTAGTGGGTATGAATTCTAGTTTAATTATGTTGTTTAAGACTTGTTCTCATAAGAAGTGGTGTCTTATTTGAATGTGCTTAGTTCGTGAGTGTAAAATAGGATTCTTAGATAGGTTTATAGCACTCGTATTATCACAGAAAATAGTTGTATTTTCAAAATTTAAACCAAAATCTTTTAAAGTTTGTTTCATCCAGATGACTTGAGTACAAGCTAGGCTAGCAGCAATGTATTCGGCTTCAGTAGTTGACAATGATACACAGTTTTGTTTCTTACTGAACCATGATACTAGTGAGTGCCCTAGCATGTGACATGTTCCACTTGTGCTTTTTCTGTCAGATTTACTTCCAGCAAAGTCAGCATCGCTGTATGAGATTAGATCAAATGTAGAGGATTTTGAATAGAATAATCCAAAATCAATTGTGTCTTTTAAATATCTCATTATTTTTTTACAGCTTTAAGATGTGATTCTTTTGGATTTGACTGAAATCTAGCACACAAGCAAACACTAAACATTATATCTGGACGACTAGCAGTTAAATAAAGAAGTGATCCTATCATACCTCGGTATACCTTTGTATCAACAGACTTACCATCTTCATCTTTGTCCAATACAGTAGTAGTGCTCATAGGAGTGGATTTTGAAGCAGTTGAGTTCATGTTGAACCTCTTCAGAAGTTCACGAGCATACTTAGATTGATTGATGAAAACTCCATCCTTGGTTTGCTTAATATGCAGTCCAAGAAAGTAGGTGAGTTCTCCCATCATACTCATTTCGAATTCCTTCTGCATGGACTTAGAAAAATCTTCACAGAGAGTGTTGTTAGAAGATCCAAAGATGATGTCGTCAACATAAATTTGAACAATTAGGGTATGATTATTCACTACTTTGACAAATAGTGTAGAATTTGCTTTGCCAACAGAAAAACCAGTTTTTAATAAAAAGGTTTTAAGTCTTTCGTACCAAGCACGAGGTGCTTGTTTTAAACCATATAAAGCACGTTTGAGTTTAAAAACATGATCTGGGTATTGTTCATTTTCAAATCCTGGAGGTTGTTTTACATAGACTTCTTCATTTATAAAACCATTTAAGAAAGCACTTTTAACATCTATTTGAAATAATTTGAAATCCATATAGCTTGCATATGCTAAGAGCATTCTAATAGATTCAAGTCTAGCAACAGGAGCAAATGTTTCATCAAAGTCAATACCTTCCTCCTGGTTGTATCCTTGAGCTACTAGTCTGGCCTTGTTTCTTATAACATTACCTGTTTCGTCTAGCTTGTTTCTGAAGATCCATCTTGTCCCAACGATTGGATGATCCTTTGGTCTAGGTACAAGATCCCAAACGTCATTTCTTTGGAATTGATTCAGTTCTTCAGTCATGGCTAGCATCCAGAACTCATCAATGATGGCTTCATCAATCTTCTTTGGTTCAAGTTGAGAAATGAATGTCATGTTTGCAATCCGTTCTAGCTGAGCTCTAGTTTGAACCCCCTTTGTTAGTTCTCCCAAAATCTGCTTTTGAGGATGATCTTTGATATCGACAAAGGTTCTTTGGTGATCATCTTCATTAGACTTAGCTGTGTTATCTAAAAATAAATCTGTACTTTCAACATCATCATCATTAGTTTGTATATAAACAGATTGATCAATAGATTCACAAAAACTAACATGCATAGATTCTTCAATAGTATTATGACTCTTATTGAAAACTCTGTATGCTTTACTATGACTTGAATATCCTAAGAATATGCCTTCAACAGATTTAGCATCAAACTTATCCAGGCTATCTTTTGTGTTTAGGATAAAGCATTTACATCCAAAGACTTTGAAATAGTCTATTCTTGGAGTTCTGTCATAGAATAGTTCATAGGGAGTTTTATTTAATAAGGGTCTAATGAGAACTCTATTTGTTATGTAGCATGCAGTATTAACAGCTTCTGCCCAAAAAGATTTTGCAAGATTATTGTGTTGGAGCATAGTCCTGGCAGATTCCTGAAGGGTTCTATTCTTTCTTTCTACTATACCATTTTGAGGTGCAGCTCTAGGAAAGGCAAAGTTATGAGAAATACCATGCAAGTTACAAAAATTTTCAAAGAGTTCATTTTCAAATTCTCCTCCATGGTCACTACGGATTTTAACAATAGAACATGATTTTTCGTTTTGTAATTTTTTACATAAGATTTCAAACTGACAAAACGTGTCACTTTTGTTTTTAAAAAATATTACCCAAGTAAATCTTGAGTAATCATCTACAATGACAAAAACATATATATTATGATTAAGGCTAGCTACCCTAGAAGGACCAAAAAGGTCCAGGTGGAGAAGCTCTAAAGGTCTTTTACTTGAAATGACATTCTTTGATTTGAAAGAAGATTTTGACAATTTTCCTAATTGACATGCATCACAAAAATAATCCTTTTTAAAAGATATGTTGGGTAACCCACGTACTAACTTATCTTTAGCTAGTTTAGACATGTATTTAGAATTGACATGGCCCATTCTCATGTGCCATAGCTGTTGAGTGTCATTATTAGCTATGAGGCAATGTTCTGTGATGTTTTCTAGGTATAGTTCATATATATTATTCTTTCTTATATCTTTTAAGATGATGTTTTCATTTGTGTCAGCTATGAGACCTGCATCATGATTAAAGCTAACATTATAACCTGTGTCACACATTTGACTGATACTTAGTAGGTTATGTTTTAAGCCTTTAACAAGGAGAACGTCTTTGATAAGAGGTTTGTCTATGTTACCAATATTTCCAATACCAATTATCAAACCTTTGTTGTTATCTCCAAAGGTGACGGTTCCTCCTTCTTTATGATGAAGAACAGCAAAAAGGTCTGGATGTCCTGTCATGTACTTTGAACATCCACTATCTAATATCCATCTGCTCTTCTTCTTTGGAGCCTGCAAAACATTAAGTAAATCTCCTTTTTGGTACCCAATCGGGTCCTTTTTTGTTAGACTTTGGAACCCATATCCATTTGGATTTGGATTTGTCTATCTCTTTAGAGGAGTTAAAGAGATTATCATTATAATATTCCTTATTTGGTTCAGATAAACTTTTCACAAACGTGGTCTTTTGATTTATACAAGAAGGTTTTTTGAAATGAGAATAGCCAATACCATTCTTGTAAAAAGAGACCTTTTGAGAGGATAAGAGTTTATCCAAGTTCTCTTTACCTTTAGTAAACTTGAAAACCGTTTTCATGAGGTTCTCAGTTTTACTTTTTAGCTCTGAAATTTCTACTTGCATATTTTTAGTTTTGGAGCTAGTAGAAGAAATTTCAGATATAAGCATAAGATTTTTCTTTTTCAACTCGTAATTTTCACTGTTGAGTTTTTCATTCTCTTAAGAAAGCTTTAAATTTTCAGATTTTAAAACTTTATTTTTGAAACTCAATTTTCTAGATTCTTCAAATAGTTCTTGAAAAGCATCTAGAAGTTCTTCAAAGGAAAAATCAGAGATTTCACTTACCGAACTTTCGTTTGCCATGAAGCACATATTTGCAGTTTCGGCTTCATCATCACTTGATTCTTCACTAGTGGATGGTTCTGAATCATCCCATTGAGCATGCAGAGCCTTTTTCTTGAAGAACCTCTTCTTTGGTTCCTCAGTTTTGGACTTTCTTTTGAGAAGGGGACAATCACGTTTTAAGTGGCCTGGCTTATTACACTGAAAGCACATGGGATCTTCTTTAAGATCTTTTCTTTCCTTGTGCCTGTTTGGAAGCCGGTTCCTTCTCATGAAGCGCTGGAATTTTCTGGTAAGTAGCGCAATTTCTGATTCTTTATCTGAGTCTTCATTCTCAGATAGGGCTGGGAAAGCTAGAGTTTTCTTTACAGGTTGCTCTTCTTCCCTTCTTTCTTTCATGTGGACTTCATAGGCCATAAGATTGCTTATTAAGTCGTCCAATGTAAGTTTAGATAAATCTTGAGCTTCTTCAATAGCAGTAGTCTTTTTCTCCCAATCAGTTGTGAGAGATCTCAAGATTTTCTTCACCTTTTTAGTCTGGGAATATGTTACACCCAGAGATTTCAGATCATTGGTGATGTTGGTGAATCTGGTAAACATCTCTGTGATGGGTTCATCTTTGTTCATTTTGAACAACTCATATTTTCTAACAAGAGATGATATTTTGGCTTCTTTAACTTTGTTGGTTCCTTCATGAATAACCTCCAAAGAATGCCAAATGTCATATGCAGATTCACATATAGATATTCTGTTGAATTCATTCTGATCAATGGTACAATATAAGGCATTCATAGCCTTTGCATTTAGGTTTGCCATTTTCTTTTCTTCATCAGACCATAAGTTATAGTCTGCGGATGGAGATGTGTATGGATGCTCAACAATTTTCCATACAGCAAAGTCTATGGATTTGAGAAAGATAGCCATTCTGCACTTCCAATATCCATAGTTGGAGTCATTGAAGAAAAGAGGACGAGATGCATGTTGACCTTCAATATCACGAGCATAAGAAGTAGATGTCATTTGTGCTGGAAGACTTGTTACGTCGAAACCAGCAAACCTGCTCTGATACCAAATGAAATTCCACTAGAGGGGGGGTGAATAGTGAAATATGATAATGATCGATAAAATAAAATAATTAAGCAATAAGGCACAACACATAAAACACATAAGTTATACTGCTTCGGTCAAAATCCAGACCTACATCCAGTCCCCAAGCAAACCACTTGAGATTTTCACTATAACATCCGAGTCACCGGATAAATAGTACAACACCCTCTTCCCAAGAGGTCTTCTTCTCTCAACAGAGAAGGGGCACACCCTCTTCCCAAGAGGTCTTTTTCTCTCAACAGAGAAGGGCAACACCCTCTTTCACAGAGGTCTACTTCTTTAAACAAAGAAGGAATACAGTGAATAAACAGAGTTACAATACTTCCTATAGAACCTTCAGAATGATATGAATGCACGAATGAAGGATTCTAAGAATGTTCTGTTTGTCACTCAGAGGATACTCTTTGTCAAAGAGCTGGACTTGACTTTTTCTCTTTTTCTTTCTTTTTCTTTTTCTCTTTCTTTTTCAAGGCTCTCTTTTCAAATCACGAATAGAAAATTTTTCTCTTTGTAAGCTCACACGTCTATTTCATTCCTCTTGTCTGAATAGTTTATGTGTGTATGTTTATATAGCTTATAAAAAGTAGTCGTTACATTTTGGAATTGTAACTTTTTGAAATGTGAAATGTTAGGTCATTTCAAAAACATCTTTTAGAGAAGTTCGAGAATGCCTTTTTCCATAAAGGTGAAATAGAGGATACACTAGTCGTTGTAATATTTTCAGGTAATACATATTTTATGTAAAAAGTCTATTTCTTACAATAGTACATTTGAACGTTGGGTTGTAATTTTGTCTTTATTCTAATTAATGATTTGAGGTACATTAGTACTTCTTTACTTTAAATGAGTGTAAGTACTATGAGTGCTTTGAGATATTTATTTGTACATAGTCATGTCAAGTGTATTCTTTATGTAGTGTATTTCAAAGTCTCCAGAGAGAATGAGGACTAAAAAGAAGGTCGACATTCTTTGAGAAGGATATTTAGAAAGGATTTGTTACAGAAGGCATTTAATGCTTTGTAGAGAGAATGATGACTTCAAGTAAGTCGACATTCTATGGTTATGAAAAAAGGTAACTAGAGTCCTTTTAAAACCATATTTTATTTGTTTTTCTTATGTGTAGCTGATTTATGTTTTTGTCTTCTTCTTGTATTTAAGAAACATTTCATTAGAGAAGATAACTAAAGTCTTTTCAAAAACATATTTTATTTGTTTTTCTTATGTAGTCGATTTTATGTTTTTGTCTTCTTCTTATATTATAAAACATTTCATTAAAGAAGATAACTAAAGTCTTTTCAAAAACATATTTTATTTGTTTTTCTCCATATAGTCGATGTTATGTTTTTTTTGTCTTTTTCCTACATTCCTTTTTTCATGTTGTCTTGTATATAGTGTAAGGTACAATGACAAAATGTCTTTTTCATAAAAGGTTGTAAGAAGGTACAATTATTATATGACAAAATATCTCTTTCATAAAAGGTTGTAAGAAGGTACACTTATTGGTTTTCAAAAAGGAGCTTTTTGAAACTATCGTATACTTTTATGATATAGTTTTTATGAATGAGTATGTAATATGCAATATGCAAGTTCCTGAAGGTTCTGTTACATATGACTCTAAAGAAGAAAAAAATCTTCATCTTGAGGTAGCCGATTTCTTCATTTGAACTTTAGGAAAGCATGGCTCATCAAGTTTTTTCTTCAAGGAGTATGATTGCACCATAGTTGTACTTGAACAGGAAGTCTCCATCCTTATTGGGTGAGATATCCTTGCATCAAATACTCGTTAGATTTACGGCAAAACATATTCAGTCATAATATAACATTATTTCAAGAGAACATATTATCATATCATATAAAATCAAATAAGACAGTGTATCATATTATGTGACATCAAAACCGAGTTTCTCAACAGTAATTAATCCTAAGTTAATGATTTACATCAACGGCCATAGTCGGGATGTAAACAAAACTTAGGATTTTTATCTTTTATAAAATAACATTGGATCCACACTGGATCCTCTTCAAAATTCATCATATTTTTCTTAAATATTTTCTTCTTTTATCAGAATTTAACTTAAAATTAACTCAAAATATATACCAATGGCCATAGTCAGGGTATATTGAGAGTTCATTTCATTTTAAATTGTATAAAAGCACCAAATGTATTTCATTCTTCTCTTGAATTTAAATACAGATTATTATATAATACATTCAATGACCATAGTCAAGAATGTATTATATCTTCAATCTTGTTTTAATTCATTTAAAGAATTGAATAGCTTTTCAAAATCCAATTTCAAATTCTTTAAATTCATTCATCATTTAGGATAGAATTACATCATATTTTCAAAAATTCTTTTCATAAAATCCAAGTGGTTTCCTTCAGATATCTTCACTTTTCAAATCAATTTTCAACTCTTGTAAATTTAAATATCATTTTCAGATTCTAACTTTAAATTCGAAGTCCAATTTTGACTTTGAAATTCATTTGTATATCCAACATTCAGATTCTAATTCAAATCAAATTTCAAAGTCCAATTTAACTTTGAAATTTCTAAGTTATCTTCTAATTTCAAATTCAAAACCAACTTTATTTTCTTACCTTCAAATCCAAGTTTTGAGATTAATTCTGAATCTCAAAAATTCAAGTCTTTTTCTAAAAGTTTTAAATTCAATCTGGGTTTTCAAAACCCAGATCCATATTCAAAAGTCCCATTTGGACTTTTAAAACTCAAAATTCAAAGTTAGATCCTGATCTCAACTTAGATCCAGATTTTCAAGTATAAATCTCCACTCTTTGGATCTCAGACTCCAGATCCAAAATCCATTCTAGGATCCAGAACCCAATTTCATCTTGGATCTTAGACTTCGAATCCAAATCCATTTTAGGATCCAGAATCCAATGCCACTTTGGATCTCAGATTTCAGATCCAAAATCCATTTTAAGATCCAGAATCCAGTCTCATCTTGGATCTCAGATTTCATATCCAAAATCCATTCTAGGATCTAGAACCCAATTCCATCTTGGATCTTAGACTTCGGATCCAAATCCATTTTAGGATCCAGAATCCAATGCCACTTTGGATCTCATACTCCAGATCCAAAATCCATTTTAGGATCCAGAATCCAAATCTCTATCTTGGGTCTCAATCTTCAGATCCAAAATCCATCTTAGGGTCCAGAATCCAATCCTACATCGAATCTCAGATTTCAGATCTTAAATCCATTTTAAGATTCGATTCCATTTCAAAATCTAGATTTCAAATTCAATTCCATTTTCAGATCTCATATGAACTCCCTAAATTCACTTTATTTTCTAAATACCATTCAAAATCATCATTAGATTCAAATTTCATTACAAGTTCTATTTCTTCTCCTAAATCTAAGTTCAAAGTCTATTTTCTGACTTTGGAATTTCTTTCCTTTTTCCTTTTCACTCATCTTCCAATCATTCTTTTCAAAATTCAAAGATTTATTTTCCCAATTCTAAATTACTTTAAAAGACTTAGAACTTCTCTGATCTATCTCAAGTTCTAAAATTAGATTCAACCATTTCTTCACTCCATTATCAAAGTTCATCTCAGAAATACTTGGAAATTTTCAAAATCATTCTTTTAAAAGAGAGCATACATTCTTGCATTGCATAAGCATGATTCTTTGTGCATTTAGATCTTTAGAGTTAGAATAAATTCTTAGATAATATTTAGGCAAAGCAAAAGGCATAGATTCGATCCTTGGTTCGATTACCTCTGGTAAAGGCGCCAGGAACGGTCGAACCTCGTACCGACGAGCGAATCCCGTCTCTCCATTTTCCCGCAAATATTTTCAAAACGGATGTGAGTTATTTGCTAAATATTTTCAAAATCAAGGTCAAGTGAAAACCCGCAAAAGAATTCCTCTCTCTTCTCTCTTCTTTTCTTTTCTCTTCTCTCTTTCTTTTCTTTCTTTTATTCTTCTCCCTTCAAAAAGGAGGAAAATAGAGATTAGAAAAGGAAAAGAGAAGGAAGAGAGAGAAACCACAAGAGAGGAAAAATTTTGTGATGATCACAGTTGGGATTATCAAAATCCAGTTTCTCATAACTGGTCGAGATTTCAAATCTAGTATTTTTCACTGGTCGGGATTATCAAAATCCAGTTTCTTATAACTGGTCGGGATTATCAAGATCCAGTTTCTTATAACTGGTCGAGATTTCAAATCCAGTGTTTTCACTGGTCGGGATTTCAAAATCCAGTTTCTCATAACTGGTCGGGATTATCAAAATTGAGTTTTTCATAACTGGTCGGGATTTCAAATCCAGTGTTTTCACTGGTCGGATTTCCAAAATATAACTTTCATATTATTTCTTCCAAAGCTAAATCAAATCCAGTTTCTCATAACTGGTCGGGATTTCAAATCCAGTATTTTTCACTGGTCGGGATTATCAAAATCCAGTTGCTCATAACTGGTCGGGATTTCAAATTCAATATTTTTCACTGGTTGGGATTTCAAAATCCTGCATTTTTCACTGGTGGGGATTATCAAAATCCAGTTTCTCACAACTGGTCGGGATTATCAAAATTCAGTTTCTTATAACTAGTCGGGATTTCAAATCCAGTATTTTTCACTGGTCGGGATTTCAAAATCTAGTATTTTTCACTGGTCAAGATTATCAAAATCCAGTATTTTTCACTGGTCGGGATAATCAAAATCCAGTTTCTCACAACTGGTCAGGATTATCAAAATCCAGTTTCTTATAACTGGTCGGGAATTCAAATCCAGTATTTTCCACTGGTTTGGATTTCAAAATCCAGTATTTTTCAGTGGTCGCGATTATCAAAGTCCAGTTTCTCATAACTGGTCGGGATTTCAAAATCCAATATTTTTTACTGGTCGGGATTATCAAAGTCTAGTTCCTTATAACTGGTCGGGATTTTAAAATCTAGTATTTTTCACTGGTCGGGATTATCAAGCTCCAGTTTCTCATAATTGGTCGGGATTTCAAAATCCAGTATTTTTCACTGGTCGGGATTATCAAAGTTCAGTTCCTTATAACTGGTCGGGATTTCAAAATCTAGTTTCTTATAACTGGTCGGCATTATCAAAGTCCAGTTTCTTATAACTGGTCATGATTTCAAAATCCAGTATTTTTCACTGGTCGAGATTATCAAAGTTCAGTTCCTTATAACTGGTCGGGATTTCAAAATCCAATTTCTTATAACTGGTCGGGATTATCAAAGTCTAGTTTCTCATAACTGGTCAGGATTTCAAAATCCAGTATTTTTCACTGGTCGGGATTATGAAAGTCCAGTTCCTTATAACTGGTGGGGATTTTAAAATCCAGTTTCTTATAACTGGTCAGTATTATCAAAATCCAGTTTCTCATAACTGGTCGGGATTTCAAATCCAGTATTTTTCACTGGTCGGGATTATCAAAGTCCATTTTCTCATAACCGGCCGGGATTTCAAAATCCAGTATTTTTCACTGGTCAGGATTATCAAAGTCTAGTTTCTTATAACTGGTCGGGATTTCAAAATCCAGTATTTTTCACTGGTCGGGATTATCAAAGTCCAGTTTATCATAACTGGTCGGGATTTCAAAAATCCAGTTTCTTATAACTGGTCGGGATTTTCGAATCTAATGTCTTCCACTAGTCAAGATTTCGAAAGTTTAATTTTTACACCGTTCCTCTAAATTTCAGCTAAAAGGTCTCATCAAAATCCATATTGAGTAGATGTTTCATAAAGGATCCTCGAAAACTTTGCCAATTTACTAAAAATGTGTTGATTCCAATATTTTTTATTACACAAAAGAATCACCTCAGATTATCTCTAGTATTCCTTTCAAAAGAGTTAAGCTCTTTGCGTAAAAGGATAAAATTCAAATCTTCTCTCTGTTGATCAACCAAGAGGATGTAAGAAATGTCCTTGGTATGATTAGCGAAAAAAATATTCAATGTTGTTGAAAGGCTAGAAGCAAATCGATATTGATCATAGCTATGACGCATGTTTAAAGACGACTTTCTGGCAATTAGGCAGTGGAAATACCCTGAGTGATAAAATGAATCCACTCAATTTATATCTCCTCATTCATTTAAGCTACAATCAAATGTCTGCAAAGAGGATCTCTCAATTGTCGCCAAGATGAAGACGAATATACGAGCTAGACCCTCGGGGCCAAAGAAGATTCGGATCATCTTCGAGATGAAGGAGTTTGTGATGGATTTTTCTTGGGAACGTTCAGATCACCGTCAAGATGAAGGCGACTGCGCTGAACCTCCCGACAAACCCTAAAAGATATTTGACTGCCGCTATCACCTAGAGATTTTTACCAATGAGCCAATATCACTAGTATAATTCCTGAGAAAAAGAAGGATCGGAGCATCTCCAAGACGAAGGAGTTTGTGACGTACCCTTCCCGGAAAAAAAAAAAAAAAAGCCAGGACATCTCCAAAATGAAGGATGATGTAATAAACTTCTACGCGAAACCCAAGAAAGCTCAATATCTCAAAAAGAGTGTCAGAAAGATCATTATGGGAAGAACCCCAGGATATCAAACTGCCAAAATTGCCAGAAATCATCTTTTCTTATGCGAAATTCTCTTATCAATATCTTTTTATTACTTGCTTTTATGAAATTAAGAGTATTTCTTCTCTATTCATATCAGGGAAATGGATAACTTCCTTGAAGAAACTCAACAACTTTAAAATTTGAATCTGACCCTGGAATCCGGGGAGTTAACCACGTTGGAGGAAATACTCTAGGTGAAAAGAGGGAATATCTTTTGCACATATGTGCACAATTTCAAACATTTGAATCAATTACAATTTCGTCTTATTGGCAAAATTTTTTGATTATCCAAAAATGAAATAAATGCTCAATATCCATTTTGATGCAACCTAGCGTTGTGTATACTTTTTAAAGAGAATTGCTTCATTCTGGTGAGGTGTTTCTCTCAGTCCCGTCATGGTTTTTCCCATCAAAGAAATCCATGCTTTGTATATCTATTCAAATAAAAACTATACCTGAACCACGTCTCACGAGGTATTTTTTAAAAAATGTCCCATCCAGGTTAAGGGCTAAATCTATGTCTTTTCAAAAATTCTTATCTTTGTCTCAGTCATGAGACTTATTTAAAAATCTCTCCCTTTTTCCATTTCAAGATATTCATCCCAAAGTCCCATCATGATTTTCTCATTTTCTTCTGTCCAAAATACTTTATTCTCGAGGATTTCATTTTTTTTCCAAAACTATTCAGGATAAGATACCAAACCTTAGAATAATGTTTTACAAAACAAATTCTTTCATACCGAGTTCAGACTTTCTGACTGGGGCATTTTTTAAGAAAATTTGGCGTGTCTTCTTTGCCGCTAAGTTCGGCTTGCAACCGGCTTAGCAGCAAAGAGGGGCATCTGTGAACACCCCAAATTTTCCAAAAAAATCAAAAATTCCCTTTTTGCCCCTAGCTCCATCTTCTGAATAATCGGGTCAATTTTCAATCAAAACTTTCATTCATTTCTCAGATTCGCTGGAATTCATATTCAATTTCCCTATCTAACCCAATCTTGGATCCAAATCGAATACCCGGATCCAATTCTGATCTCGGATCTCCTGTTCTTCAAAAAATCAATTTCTCTATATTTTCTCAGAGGTTTTTCTCACTTCAGGGTCCGGTCTCAATTTGGGATCTGAATTCTAATGTTTTATCAAAATTCTTGGACCCACATCCATTTCTGGACCTCAATTTCCAAAACTAACCCTACTATTCTCCAAAAACCTCAATTTCAGAAAATCTTTAAACTTCAAAACAAATATTTTTTACAAAGAACTTTCAAAAAGACTTATTTGGGTCCCATTTCCCTAAAAATCCCTTGAGTTTTTAGAACTCCTCTCAGAAACATGGAAAAAGATTTCAGAAGAAAATAGCCTCTTTCATTATTTTGAAAAACATTAAAAACATAAAACCCTCTTTTGAAAACATTGAAAGGAGCCTGGATTTGAAAAAAAAATCAAAACGTCAAAAGGGGCCCTGTTGCAAAATTTTTAAGGACCTCTCTCTGAAAACCCGACGTAAGGGATCGGACGGCCACGACGGTTGCTCTCGCCTATTCACTCATGAGCCGCCCTTCGATTCTTCTCCCCCTTTTCTGGATTCTTCCCCTTTTCTTTTAAAAACAACTCTCCTTCTCCATCGAGGGCACTACCTCTTCACCCCCGCACCCCTCATCTTTTCTCCTCTCTACAACCGCTTTCCACCCCTCCATTTCACGTATCCTTCTTCATCGCCTTCCTCTTCTTTTTCCTCTTCTGGTTTTACCCATTGACTGAAGAAACAACCTTCTAGCAGCACACATAAGAATATTCACTCCTTCAACTTCAATCTCTATCAATCCAAGGAGAGCAAAGGAGAGAACTAAATTGAATGTTGAAGCACATCTTCAGAGGCACTACGAAGGACAAATATCAGATATAGAGATTATAGAGAAAGAAGATCTTGACTTGGAAAATGCAGATAATGTCGGCCCAGAACCTATCTTGCCTTCAAAAAGATGCTTTGCTTGAAGAGGCTTCACAGGAAAGTGTTGATAATGTTGACCAAAATCCTATCTTGCCTTCAAAAGACGCTTTGCTTGAAGAAGCTTGTAAGAAATGTGATGAGGTCACTTGACTTTGCCCTACTCTTTATGAGGCAGCATCTAACATGTCTCATAATCCCAGTAGCACAAGTATTTAGCTTTTTCTTCCAAATTACATCATAACTCTAGCATGAATATATGCCAAGTTGGTTCACATATGTCTTCTTATGTCCTCCTCTAGGGATGCTCAATGGAATTGACATAATACCCTCATATACATCTGTATAAAGTATAGTTTGATATTTAGATATTACATGTGTATCGTTCACTAGGTGTTAAGCTTAAATAGGGGCATTCACATTCTTGGCATATCTTCCATTTTTCTATCTTGTACTAACCCTGTTTTGCAGGAATACATGAAAAATATCATTTTTCTCTATTAGTTCAGGGATTTTTTAAATTTAAATAAAATAGCTAGGTTATGATGAAAATTTACATTCCTTGCACTAGATTAGAATCTATGAGCATGTAAATATCATAGATTGTCTGCTTCATATCATTTTCATCTGATTTCTCAAAATCCACAAATGGTAAAACACGAATGGCACGTGCACCATTCTAATAAGAGGTAATTAATCCTAAGCAAATGACTCACATTGATGGTCATAGTCCAAATGTGGGCAATGCTTAGGATTTTTATCTTTTATGGAATAACACTGAATCCACACTGGATCTCCTTTCAAAAATCATCATATTTTCAAATATTTTCTTCCTTTATTAGAGTTTAATTTAGAATTAACTCAATATATATATCAATGGCCATAGTCAGGATATATTGAGAGTTAATTTCATTTTAAACTCTATAAAGGCACCAAAATATATTTTATTCTTCACTTGAATTTAAATGTGATTACTATATAATACATTCAATGACCATAGTCAGGAATGTATTATATCTTCAATTTTATTTCAATTCATTTAAAGAATGAGATATGCTTTTCAAAACCAAATTTCAAATTCTTTCATTCATTTCATCATTTAGGATAGAACTATATCATATTTTTAATTTTTTTTCCAAGATCAAGTGATTTTGAGATATATTCTTCAAATATCTTATTCACCTCTCAGATCAATATTCAATTCTCATTTGTAAATTCAAAATCTCCTTTCTATTCTCAAATTCTATCTTACTTCTAAAATTCAAAAACTTCAATTTCATATTCAAAGATTCAATTTCAAAGTCCCATTTGACTTTGAAAACTCAAATTCTTTTCTATATTCAAAATTCAATTTTCAATTCAAAACCAAATTCAAAGTTCAATTCAACTTTGAAAATTCAGATTCATTTTCATTTTCATGATTCGATTTTAAATTCAATTCAATGTTCTAGATTGAATTTCAAAGTTCAATTTAAAATTCCAAATTCATTTTCAGATTCAAGTTCAAGTTCAATTTAATTTCAAAGTTCAGTTCAACTTTGAAATTTTCAGGTTCATCACATGATTTTGAAATTTAGATTTCATTCTCTATCCTTCTTTCTAATTTCAAAAATTGATCTAGGATCTCTCAGATCCAATTTCAGGTTTCATCTAAATTTCCAAAAACCAATTCTATTCTCAAAACCCATCTAGATGCCCAAGGCCTAGACCCATCTTCGGATCTCATTTAGGTCTCTGAAATCCAGATCCATCTTTAAATCTCGTATGGATTTCCAAAATCCAGATCCATCTTCTAATTTCATATTTGATTCCAGATTCAACTCTATCTTGGATTCTAGACTTTGAATCCAATTTCATTTAGGATTACAGATTTCAAATACCAATCTCATCTTGGATTTCAGACTTCAGATTCAAAATCCATTTTTGGATTTCAAATTTCAAAATTTAATTTCATTCCCAATTCCAGATTCAAATGAAAATCCATTCCAGACTTTGGATCAAAATTTCATTTAGAATCTAGTTCCATATTCTCAAAACCCAATTCCAAATCCCATCTAGATTTCTTAAAATATCATCCACCTTCCAATTTTTATTTTAAATTTTAAATCTAGAATTTCACTTCATTTCTCAAAATTTTATCTTGACTTTATCGATCCATTTTTTGAAGTCTATGTTCATTTTTTCAAAATCTCCCTTCTTCAAATTTAGGTTCATCTCAATTTTTGATTATTTCAAAACTCAAGATCTATTCTAAATCTTAAAGATAGAAAACCTAACTTCTCTAAGTCCGTCTTCAACTTTCAAAAACCATTTCTTTATCATGTTCTTCATAATTTCAAGATCACTTGGATAAAATTTCCAAAATTTTCTTAAAAGAGCATACATCCCTACATTTTACATTTACACAAGCATGATTCTTTGTGCATTTTTTTTAGACTTAGAATAAATTCTTAGACAATATTTAGGCAAAGCAAAAGGCATAAATTCGATTCTTGGTTTGATTACCCCTGGTAAAGGCGCCAGAAACGGTCGAACCTCGTACCGACGAGCGAGCCCCGTCTCCCTTTTTCCCGCAAATATTTCAAAACGGAGGCAAGTAATCTTTTAAATCTTTTCAAAATTAAGGTCAAGTGAGACCTTTGCAAAAAAAATTCCTCTCTCTTTTTTTTTTTTCTTTTCTCTTTTCTATTGTCTTTTATTTTCGCCTTCAAAAAGGAAAATAGAGGTTAGAAAGGAAAAGAGAAGGAAGAGAGAGAATACCAAGAGGAAAAATTTTGCGATGATCACACTGACTCCACCTACTACTATGAGACATGTGCATTCTTTCTTCGGGCATACAGGCTTTTATCAACAATTTATTAAAGATTTTAGGAAAATCTCTAGATCGTTGTATGTTTCATTGGCCACAGAAAAACCCTTTGATTTTGATGAGGAGTGCAAGAAGGCATTTGAGGCACTCAAAGTTGCCTTGACCACTGCACCTTTTTTGAGATCTCCAAATTGGATGCTCCCATTTGAGATCATGTGTGATGTGTCCGATTATGCCATATGAGCCATTTTAGGGCAGATCATTGATAGAAAACCTTATATGATTTACTACACGAGCAAGACTCTTTTTGATGCTCAAATGAATTATACTATGACAGAGAAAGAGTTGCTCACTGTAGTGTTCACATTGAACAAGTTTGGGTCCTATTTACTTGGTTCCAAGGTTGTTGACTATTCTGATCATGTAGCATTGAAATACCCGCTGAGTAAGAAAGACACCAAACCTAGTTTCATTTGGTGGGTCTTGCTATTACAGGAGTTTGATCTCGAGATATTTGACAAGAAGGGCAGCGAGAATATAATAGCTAACCATCTTTTCAGGCTGATTGTAGATTCCACAATGGATCAGAGACCAATCAACGATTCTTTCGCAGACAAGAAGATTATGGTTGTAGGATCATTGCAATTGCCTTGGTTTACCAATATTGTGAACTATTTGGTGACCAGACAACTACCTCCACATTGGGGCAGGAATGATAGAGATCGATTCTTAGCGTAGATCAAACACTATTACTGGAACGAACCAGAGTTATTCAAGTATTGTGCAAACCAAGTGATAAGGAGATGCTTGCCAGAGGAAGAGTATGAGTCCATTCTTACCTTTTGTCATTCTCTGGTTTGTGGAGAGCATTTCAGTAGTAGAAAGATTGCAACCAAGGTTTTACAGTCTAGATTTTATTGGCCCACCCTCCACAAGGATGCTCATGAGTTTAGTAAATGCGGAGTTCGTTGCTAGCCGTCAGGGAACATGTCGAAGAGGGACATGATGCCCTTGCTCCCTATACTTGTAGCGAAGATTTTTTATGTTTGGGTCATTGATTTTATAGACCTGTTCCTGCCATCATTCAAAAATATGTATATTTTTATGGAGGTTGATTATGTTTCCAAGTGGGTCGAGGCCATGGAAACCAATACCAATGATCATATAGTAGTCCTTAAGTTCATTAAGCATAATATCTTTAGTCGGCTTGGTGTGCCCTGGGCGATGATTAGTGATGGTGGCAAGCACTTCAAGAATGTGCAGGTTGCCTCTCTTCTGAGAAGATACTTTGTACACCACAAGTTCACCACCCCTTATCATCCTCAAACCAGTGGACATGTAGAGGTTTCAAATAGAAAAATTAAGAGGATTCTTGAGAAAATAGTTCGATCAGACAAGAAGGATTGGTCTCAGCGCCTTAATAATGCATTGTGGGCCTACAAAACTGCTTTTAAGACCCCTATTGGCATGTCGCCTTATCATTCAGTCTTCGAGAAAGCATGCCACCTCCCTGTCGAGTTGAAATATAGGACATACTGAAAAACCAAAAAGTTCAATTTTGATATGACTCAGGCTGGCAAGGAGCGGCGATTGCAGTTGAGTGATGTCATTGAACTTAAAAATGATGCATACGAGAGTGCAAAGATCTATAAAGCTTGAACTAAGGCATTTCATGATAAACACATTGTCAGGAAAATATTCGAGCCTGGGCATAAAGTATGGTTCTTCAATTCTCATCTTCAGCTCTTCCTATGAAAGTTCAGATCAAAATGAGATGACCCATACGTGGTACATGTGATCTTTCTCACAATGTACCAAGATTATTTTTTAAAAAGTACACTTTTTGATAAGAAACCTACCAAGAGAATTTATTTTTACACTCTACATCACCATTCTCACAACCACCACCACCACCCACTGCCATCACCACCACCCTCCTCCTCCTCTCTCTAATTTTTTTCACATTTTTTTACTCTGTTTTTTTCATGCTACATATACAAGCAAGAAACTTTCTTTTGAAAAACTTCTCATATAAAAAACTCATAGACAAAACTTTTTTTACAACTAGAGTTTTTCTCTCTTCCAAACGTGCCCTTATTATATATGCTCAAATTTTTGGCGTCGTTGTCGAAGAATGATGTAGACAAGGTCTAATTCATTACTCACTTTATTGATATTTTTGTTTAATTAGTAAATATAGACTTTAACTAAGTTAATAAATATAGGTACATGATCTTTTGCATTGTCATATTTAAGATTATTTATTTAGAATAGTTAGTGCACTCATACCTAACACAGACATCAATGTATGCAAGGATGTAGATCTTTGAGCTTTTCGTCCTTTTGTCAAAGATCCAGAGAGAGTACTTCATTCTTCTCGAGGTCAAAGTGAAATGGATGATCAAAGGAAACCTACTGGACCTACAGGCCCTTTGAGGGAGTACTTTCTACCCACAGAGTATACCCAGGCATCATGCATCAGGAGACTTGATGTAGGGGTGCCACATTATGAGTTAAGGCCAATATTATTCAGATGTTACATTCCTTTTATAGCCTTAATCAAGAGGATCCCTATAGGCATTTAGACGAGTTCTTCAAAGTATGCTCCACTGTGAAAATCTAGAATTTCGGGGATGGTGCCTTAAAATTGACCCTGCTCCCATTCTCATTGAAGGACAAGACCAAGTATTGACTTAAGTTCTTAGATACCATAGACATAGGGTCTTGGGATCAAATGTAGAAGGAGTTCCTCAAGATGTATTTCTCGATAGGTCATACTAATCAGTTTAGACGAACCATCACAAGCTTCATAGAGGTCGATGGTGAACAATTTCATGAGACTTGGGAGAGAATGAAAAAACTCCTTAGGAAATGTTCCCACCACCAAGTGCTAAAATGAAAACTGGTTCAATGCTTTTATGACGGTCTATCTGAATAGAATCGCCAGATAATCGACTCTTCGTGTGGGGGTACTTTCATGTTAAAGAGTGAGGATGAGGCTTGTCGTTTGTTCAACACCTTGAGCGAGAATTCGTTATATCATGCCTCCACTTCACGGGCCAAGAGGGCCATACCACGGATTATGAAAAAAGGTGGTGCTCTTGAGGTTGGTACAACAGCTGAGTTGCACAGCAAAGTGAACTTGCTCACTCAGAAACTAAATTAGCTTATTGCCAGTCCATCACCTACTCATATGGTGTGTGATCTATGCGCTAGCCCAACACATGTTGTTGATGAGTGTCCTTCGGCATCTCAGAACCCTGAACTTGTCCAAGAATAAGTTCAGGCTGCTCAGGGGTTCGCCAAACCCATGAACAACCTATTTTCTGCTACTTATAATCCGGGTTGGCAAAACTATGCTAATTTCTCATGGAAGAATCCACAAGCTTTAGTCTATGTCCTTCTAACACAGTAGGTTAGGTATAGTGCTTTCACTCTGACCTATCAGAGGCCAAACTATCCTCATCCCTCTCCTATGTTTTCCACAACAGCTCCATAGGAGACCACCCAGCAGTTGTCCTTTGAGGAGATACTTCTTCAGGCAATTCAGAAGGTGAAAATCTCCAACCAAACTACTTTTAAAACGTGTAACCAAGTGCTAAACTCTCACACGCAATCCATAGCCAAATTAGAGACACTTATGGGATAGTTAGCAGAGACATTAACTAGGAGCAATGAGGATAGTTTACTAAGCCAACCTGCATTAAACCCCAAGAGCAAGGATCCCATATCTTCTAACCTGTGTATAACAGATCCTCACCAACAGCAGACTAAGGTAGTTATGACCCTTAGGAGTAGACAAGAGTACCAATTAGTTATGAGACAAATGATAGATGAGCCAGGCGAGACCATGCCTTTTACTTCTGCTCAATCGTCTACCCCTGATAAAGGCAGGGATAGCGGTGAGGCTTTTCAGAAGGAAGAGGATTCCCTAGTGTATGTCCTAAAAGCATCCTACCCCAGTGCCTTAGAGTCCCCAGGAGGCATTAGCAAGCAAGGGGTTAAGATTCAAGAGATGCTCAAAACTTTTAAACAAGTGTAAATCAACCATCCTCTGCTTGATTCCATTCATCAAGTATCAGCCTACGCTAAGTTTCTGAAAGAACTGTGCACACAGAAGCGCAAATCAAGAGGCAAGATTCTTACCAAGGTCCTTCTGACAAAGTAGGTGAGTTTATTGCTTCAGCACCAAACTCCACCTAAACTCAAGGACCCTATTGCTCCTATTATCTCATATGTCATAAGAAATATCCAAATTGAGCAAGCATTGTTAGATCTTGGGTCAAGTGTGAATATCTTGCTAGGGTATTTCTATGATTTGTTTGGATTAGGAGAGATGGAGCCGACTCCTATAAACCTACAGCTGATAGATCGTTCTATCAAGGTTACACGAGGAATCCTTGAGGACGTGCTAGTCAAAGTAGATGAGTTCTATTTTACAGTTGACTTCATTATCTTGGATATGAAGGGCGTAGATAGCGAGCACCAGACGCCAATCATTTTGGGCTGGCCATTATTGGCAACGGCTAATGCATGTATCAATTATTGTACCAGAGCGATGGATGTTTCATTTAGCAATAGAAAAGTAAGTTTGGATATTTTTAATGTTGCAGTGGGACCCACTAAAGATGAGGCTTATTTTCAGGCGGATATTGTTCAGGATTTGATGGAAGATGACTCTGACTTGTTTGTTAGAGAACCACTAGAAGTTTATTGAACAGTAGGAGATAGCCTAGATAGGGAGTCTCCAGATTGGATGCTCCCATTTGAGGTCATGTGTGATGCGTCTGATTGTGCCATAGGAACCATTTTAGGGGAGAGGATTGATAGAAAGCCTTATGTGATTTACTACATGAGAAAGACTCTTTCTGGTGCTCAAATGAATTATACTACAACAAAGAAAGAGTTGTTCACTGTAGTGTTCACATTGGATAAGTTTAGGTCCTATTTACTTGGTTCCAAGGTTGTTGTCTATTCTGATAATGCAGCAGTTAAATACCTACTGAGTAAGAAAGACACCAAACCTAGGCTCATTAGGTGGGTCTTGCTACTATAGGAGTTTGATCTTGAGATTCAATACAAGAAGGGCAGCAAGAATATAGTAGCTGACCATTTTTCCAGGCTGATTATGGATTCTATAATGGATTAAAGACCAATCAGTGATTCTTTCCCAAATGAGTAGATTATGACAATAGAATCATTGCAGTTGCCTTGGTTTGTCAGTGTTGTGAACTATTTGGTGACCAGACAACTACCTGCGTATTGGGGCAGGAATGACAGAGATCGATTCTTAGTGCAAATCAAACACAATTTCTGGGACAAACCAGAGTTGTTCAAGTATTATGCAAACCAATTGATAAGGAGATGCGTCCCAAAAGAAGAGTATGAGTCAATTCTTACTTTTTGTCCTTCTCTGGCCTGTAGAGAGCATTTCAGTAGTAGGAAGACTGCAACCAAGGTTTTGCAGTCTGGATTTTATTGGCCCACCCTCCACAAGGATGCTCATGAGTTCGGTAAATGTTGTATTTGTAGCCAGCAGTCAGGGAACATGTCCAAGAGGGACATGATGTCCTTCCTCTCTATACTTGTAGTAAAGATTTTTGATGTTTGAGGCATTGATTTTATGGGCCTGTTCCCGCCATAATTAAAAAATGTATATATTCTTGTGGCATTTTATTATGTTTCTAAGTGGGTTAAGGTCGTGGCAACCAAGACCAATGATCATAAAGTAGTGCTTAAGTTCATTAAGCATAATATCTTTAGTCGCTTTAGTGTACCCCGGGCGATGATTAGGGATGGTGGCAAGCACTTTAAGAATGTGCATGTTGCCTCTCTTCTGAGAAGATACTCTATGCACCACAAGTTTGCCACACCTTATCATCATCGGACCAATGGACAGGTAGAGGTTTCAAATAGAAAAATTAAGAAGATTCTTGAAAAGACATTTCAACCAAACAGGAAGGATTGGTCTCAGCGCCTTAATGATGCATTGTGGGCCTACTGAACTGCCTTTAAGACCCCTATTGGCATATCGACTTATTGTTTAGTCTTCGAGAAATCATACCATCTCCCTATCGAGTTGGAACATAGGGCCTACTGGGCAATCAAAAAGTTTAATTTTGATATGACCCAGGTTGGCAAGGAGCGGCGATTGCAGTTGAGTGATGTCATAGAACTTAAAAATGATGCATACGAGAGTGCAAAGATCTATAAAGCTTGAACTAAGGCATTTCATGATAAACACATTGTCAGGAAAATATTTGAGCCTGTGCATAAAGTATGGTTCTTCAATTCTCGTCTTCAGCTCTTCCTATGAAAGTTCAGATCAAAATGGGATGATCCATACGTGGTACATGAGGTCTTTCTGCATGGTGTAGTGACCCTGTACAATCCTCGCAAATGAGATACTTTCATGGTCAATGGGTAAATACTCAAGCTCTACATTTCAGATGGCTCACAGGCAGGAAAGTGTGAGGTCTTGGATCTTGCCGAGAAGTAGGACTGAGCAGGGACTTTGTATCATAATCATAGATTAGGAATAGATTAGATAGATTTGCCTCCTTTTCGTTGTTAGCTAGTTTTTGAGTAAACTGTCATGAATAATTGCTTTAAGCTTTTGCACTTTTAGTGTTTATGAGTTATAGGTTACAGAACAACATGGAGCTACGATTGTTGCAATTTTTTTCTTCTTTTTAGGGAAAGAAAACTCTCGCAAGGTCCACTTGACCTTTTTGAAATAGATTTTGAAAATAGCTTGACTCTATTTTTGAAATATGCAAGAAAAATTGGGAGACAAGGCTCGCTTGTCGGTATGAGGTTTAATCGTTCCTAGCGCCTTTACCAGGGGTAATTAAACCATGAATCAAATTTTTGCCTTTGCTTTGCCTAAATTTGCCTAAAGATTATTCTAAGTCCTAAATGCACATAGAATCATGCTTGTGTTGTGGATTTTGAAAATGTTAATATGATGCATGCTTTTGGAAATTCATTTTAATTTAAGAAAAAAATACTTAGAAAATATTTTGAAATTATGTTTCCAAGTGATTTCGAAATTGAGTTGAAAATGTAATTTGGAAAATTATTTGAAAATATCTACAAATGCTATCAAAATTAAACTGAAATTACTTTGGAAATTATTTAGAAATTGAATTAAAATAATTTTAAAATTACTTTGAAAATTATTTAGAAATTGATTTGGAAAATATCCTGGAATGATTTTGAAATTAACTTTTAAAATATGCCAAAAATCATTTGGAAAATATTTTGAATTTGAAAGTGTTTTGAAAATTTTGAATTTTTGGAAAATACTTGGGAAATGCTATTAAATATGAAATTGAAAATTATTTTGAAGTCAAAATTGAAATTGAAATGGAAAATGAAAATAGAAATAGAAATAGAAATTGAAATTGAAACTGAAATGAAAATTGAGATTGAAGTTGAAATTGAAGTTTAAGATTGTAATTTGAAATTTGAATTTAAAATTGAAATTGAAATCACAATTAGAACGTAAAACTAATTTTGAATCTGAAATTGAACTTTAAAAATTGAAAACTGAATTTAGAATTTGAAATTGAACTTCGAAATTGAAATTGAAATTTAGATTTTGAAATTGAAATTTGAAATTGACTTTCAAAATTGAAATTAGAATTTGATATTGAACTTTGAAATTCAAATTTGGATTGAAATTGGAATTCGATAGTGAATTTAAAATGACTTTGAATTTTAAAATGAAATAGTTTTAAAAATAAAATGAGATAAACTTGAAAATATTTTGAAAATAAATTGGAATAAAATCGAAAATGTTTTGAAATAAAATTGAAAAATGATTTAAAATAAACTTGAAAATGTTTTGAAAATTGGGATAAATTTGAAAATATTTTGAAAATCACTTGGAAAATACTTTGAAATTGAGAATATTTTGGATAATTTTGAAAATGAAAAAGATTTAAATGATGCAATTCTATCCTAAATGATGAATGCATTACTTTATAAAAAAAAAATTGGAAGAACTTTATAGAGAATTATTTGAAATTTAAAAGAGAATTTTGTGCCTTTATAGAATTTAAACAACATTAAATTTTTTTTTATATTCATGACTATGGCCACAAATATACTTTGAATTAATCTTTATTTTGAATTCTAATAAAGAAAGAAAATAAATTTTGAAATATGTTGATTTTTTTTAAAATAACCTAAGAGTATAGGTCGATTTTTATATTTAATACAGAATAATAATTTTTAGTATTATTCACATTCTGACTATGGCCATAAATACAAACTTTACTTAATTTTATTGATCCTGTATTAAAATGATGTGCATGCCATTCATGTTCCATCATAGTGCATGTAAAAAAAATTAAAAATACAACAAATTAATATGAAATTAAAATTAAACTATATGCTCATTCATTCTAAACTAAGCATAAAATAAAATTCTCATTAATTAAATTATTACAACTATTTATTAATTATAATAATTAAAAAATAAAAATAAAAATAAAAATTCATGAAAAATGAAAAAACTCATTAGAAATAATGTAGGCTTTTATGTATTTTCTTCAATTATTGGAAATTGAAGAAAATATCCAAAATTAGCCATTTATGCCCTAAAAAAATAAAGAAAAATTAAAAAAAAAATGTAAATGATGCATGGCATTTGCAAAAGCATTTGAAAATATGTTTTGGAGTTTCAAATTTTTGAAATTGAGTTTTTAAAATACATAAATTCACTTTAAAACTTGAATTTAAAATGAATTTAACTTTGAAATTAAAGATTTTATAAAATTGTCATTGAAAATTGTTGAAAATAAAGGCAAATGAACTCCAAAACTTGTTAAAATGAAGTCAAGGCATTCTAAGTTGATGAAAAATATTTTCAATTTATGAAATATGTAAATTAGATTTGAAAATTAGATTTTAAAGGTTAAAATGCCCAATTTAACTTTACTTTAACAACGAAAAGTGATTTTTATAAAATCGGTTTTTGAAAAATGCAATGAATGAAGGGTCAAATGACCATAGAAATTGATAAAAATTGATGTGGAGACTCCTACCAACCTTAGAAACACTCTAGAATTGAAAAATGAAAGAAAAGAATGGATAAAAAACTTAAATTAGGTTTTTTTATTCAATTAAAATAGGAATTTGCAAAATCCCGAATTTACAAAGGAACATATCAGAGCATTTCAGGTGAATGAAGGTCTAAAACAACTCAAATGAAGCTCAAAATGAATCCATGGATTCATGATACATCAGAGAAACATTTTATTTTTACAGAACCTCAAAATCATTTATAGAACTTGAGATATGACTAAAACATTGGAGAATTAAGTTTAGAAACAGGGAAATGGATTTTAGCAGATAAATTTATGTAATTTTAGCATTTCAGAGGCTAAACCGACTCAATTTCTTCCAAATTTATGGGAGAAGTTGCAAAATTCAACCAAGAAACAATTATAATTTAAAAAAATGAAAAATCAATCCTGCTTTGGAAATGGTGACTTCGGGAAGTCACTGTTCCATCTTAGGAAATGGTCCAGTCTCAGTTTTTTAGTAGAATTGGAATATCAAATAAACATGAAAGTTTATGAAATTTAACATGGATAAACTAGACACAAAATGGAGAAAACCCCTTTTTACAGATTTTGAAAATAATTTTTTATTAGAGAGAGATAATCTAAACAAAATGAGATAAGATTTGAGTAATGCTTAATGAGGCAAAATGATAGAGTTCTGATTTTTTATATGGTCGCTTTGGTTGGAAATCTCTTGATGATAGCATTGATCAAATATCTTTTAGGAATTGTCGAGAGGTTCCTCACACCAGCCTTTAACTTGGCGATGATTTAAACTTTTCCTAGAAGAACATGTCACATGCTCCTTCAACTTGGAGATGTTCTGAGTCTTCTTTGGCCCCAGGGGTCTAACTCGCCTATCCATCTTCAACTTGCTGAAAATTGAGAGATCTCTTTTGCAGATAGTTAATTTATAACTTGAATGATTAAAGAGATTGAGTGAATTCTTTTATCGCTCAGGATACTTCTGCTACCTTATTGCCAAAAGGATCGAGTTTAAAAATGTGTCATAGATATGATCAATATCAATTCATTTATGGTTTTTCAACATCATTGAATTTTCCTTGCTAGTCATGTCGAGGATTTTTCTTTATCCTTTTGGTCAATTAATAGAAAAAGTTTTGAATTTTGTTCTTTTTTTGCAAAAGTTTCACCCTTTTAGATAAAATATTGGAGGCAACTTGAGGTAAAATTTTGTGTAATAAAAAATTGAGATCAACAACTATTTTGATGATAAATTGGCAAAATATTCTTGAAATCCTTGGTGAAAGAAATTGCTTGATATCGAATTGACACATTCGTGACTAAATTCTCTTATTTTTTTCCCCAAAAAGAGAGGCTTTAAGCTTGACTCTTGACCTGGATGGGTAAATACTCCTCTCTTACCTAAAGAGGAGGTGTTTGCAAAATGGAACTTTCAAAGAGAAATTAAGTTTTCATCAAAACTCTCTAATCTTAGGCTTCTTTTATGGAAAGGCGACTAGTGGGTAAGGTCGATGAATAGCGCAGATGAGCGAGTCCATCACACTCCCCCTAGAAAAAGGGTCCTCTGCGACGGGGAGGTCAAAATAAGAAATTGGGGAGTCATAAAAGAAAATAAGCTTCCATCGAAGCTCTCCCTGAAAAGGGTTTCTTCGTGTAAAATAAGAATTGTTGTATTGCAAACAGTCCGTGAAGAAATGAGTCTCTTCAAACTCTCACTGGAAAAATGGTTTTTGCGGACATAAATGGGTTGCTTGCAAAATGAACGAGCTCCCTTGAACTCACCCTGGAAACAAGGTCATTTGTGATATTGAGCCAACTTGGAGAATGGGTTCAACCCGAAGGTTGAAAGATCGTCATTGGCAGAATTGCAACCTGAAGGTTGGAAAATGATTGATATTGATAAAATTGTAACCCGAGGGTTGGAAAATTATTAAAATTGATAAAATTGCAACCTGAAGGTTGGAAAATGATTGGTATTGATAGAATTGGTTGACCTGAAGGTCTGATTGTAAAAACATGGCATTAAGCATGAAATTGAATTTGGAAGTTTGACCAGCTCAGAAGACGGATTTTGAAGAAAGTCTCAGTCAGAACTCATATCTTCAAAGGAAAATTTAGTTTTTAAAAGAAAATCTGAGTTGGAACTCGGATTTTTGAAGAACAATCCGAGTTAGAAGTCAACTTTGGAAGAAAGTCCAAGTCAGAACTCAGTTTTGAAAGAAAGTCTGAGCCATAAGTTGTTTTTGAAAGAAAGTTGTGAACACCCCAAATTTTCCCAAAAATCCAAAATTTCCTTTGTTACCCCTGGTCCCTAAATTTGAATAATCGGGTCAATTTTAAATCAAAATTTTCATTCATTTCTTGGATTCATTAGAATCTAGACTCAATTTTCATTTTTTGACTCAGTTTTTTATCCAAATTGGATATCCAGATCCAATTCTGATCCTGGATCTCTTATTGTTCAAAAAATAAAAAAAAATTAATTCTTTGGATTTTCTTGGATGCTTTATCTGGATCCGATCTCAATACGAGATCCAAACCCAAAATTTTTTGAAAATCTTAGATCCAGATCCATGTCGGAGTTCATTTTCTGAAATAAATCATGTACTTTTCTCAGAAACCTTATTTTTGAAAATCATTATATCTCAAAATAAAAGTTTTGCAAAAATCTTTCTAAAACCCCTTTTTTAGAAAAATTCCTTTTGAAAAGAGCCCTTTTTTGAATTTTTTTGAAAAAGATCTAACGGCCTTCTGTTACGAGAGAAGTTGTGGAAGCCTCCCTCTCTCTCTCTCTCTCGCTCGCTCGCTCGCTCGATGGCCATCCGCTGATCACCAACCTCTCCCTTTTCTTCTGCTTATCTCCAACAACCTCCTCTTCTCGAATCTTCTTCATCCTCTTATATAAACAAACGTAAGGGTCTTACTTCAGGACTGCCTTTTCACCCCACCATCGCCTCCTTCTGCGCATATTTTCTTCCTTCTTCCAGTGATTTTTCCTCTAGGTTACTAAAGAGATCGCTCTTCCCCTTCCCATCTGGTAATTTGCTCCTCTCTTTCCTCCCCAATTTCCCTTCTTCTTCACTCTTCCGAAAGGGATTGCACAACGGAATCTCAGTCCTCCTCTCGATTGCTTTGAATCAATCAAAGAAAGGGGATCACCCGCTACTGCAAGCCCTTGGTCTTTATAGCAGAACGAAGAGAAGCCTCTTCTTCATCCCTCAGAACTTCGATAGAACCCTGGTAAGTCGCCAATCAAATTTTTTTTCTGATTTCTTCTTCTTGGATTTCCTCTGAGGCTTTCCCATTTTTTTTTACTCTCTTTTTGTTCTTCTTTTCGGTTCTACGGCATCCCTTTCTTGAATTTTTCCTTTCTGTGTTAATTTTTTTGTAGAGCATTTATCATTTAATCTTGTTTTTCTCATTCTTTTATTTTTCCTTAAGAAGCATCAAGGATAGGGTCGACCTGCATATAGCAGGATCAATCCACCATGTGCAACATCAATTGGAATGGCCCCATTCCAACATAATTTTTCATTTTTTTTCTTCTCTTTTACGTTTCATTTACATTGCATTCCAACCTATATCTGGTCTTATTTTCGGTTTCCTTTTCTTATCTCGATTTTCTGCTGGCATCTGATTTCTTATCCCATTTAGATAATCGATTTAGATTTTCTGTTTGCACTTTCTTCCTAATTGTCGATCTCCTATCCTGCTTTGAGTATCTATTGATCTCAATTATCTGCTTGTGTTTCTGATTACATCCTGATTATCCGCATAATGCTAGGAGGTGCTGGTGTTATCATGATCGTTGTTGCCTCCAGTCTGCTTAACCCTCAGCACTTTGCTCTTTTATCACTCGCCATGGCATTTCCATTACTAAAAAAATATTTGCTTAAGTTTGTCTTAATGTGTTTGAGGTTCCATTATTTATATCTTCATCAAACCTTTGTTGTGTGCTCCTATGTATTAACATTGGGTCTGCCTCTGTACTATCACATGTCATTCCTAGCCTCAATATCATTCACACATTACACCTATTACCAATCATTCCCTGCATCTACGCTCATTCTCAGTAGTTTTGCCTAGGTATTTACTATTTCCAATAGGTTCAATGCACAATACATAATACCCACGTATCATCCTCCCTCCTTGTGTAATACCTTCAGTTCTCCACCCCATTGCACATGTCATCCGATACTTCATTTATAACCCTCATATACACCTTCATTACAACAACATTGTTCCCCTTTCCTGTTGCAATTACAGCAGTAACCACAACCACGCACCCCCTGTGGCAATGATTCCTATTGTAAATCAATAAAACCTCTGGATATAAAATGTGATATCCCCCCCGACTCTTAGGACTAGGTCAGCAATATCCTCAAGATCGCCAATTCTTGGAAATGCTGAAACCAGCTGACTGATGCTGCTAAGACCCCTCAGTGATATTATTGGAGCCCACTAATATATTTTGTGAAATCTATGTCATTGGTTATAAAAAAAATCATTAATTCCCTGCTGTCAGAGAAAGGATCAACTGATCTGCGGCTTACAGACTTTGATTTTCAGTGTAAGACTAAGTATCAAGTGAGCAGAATAAATTTGATTTGCATATGCTCAAATGGCTGGAATCATTTTGCCTTTTATGTCATGATGCTTCTTGGAAGCATTACAGTGACTTCATCAGATTTCATAGCCATCTCTCAAAGAGGAAGCATGAGATTTTTATAGCAATGAAAGAATCTGAAACCCAAGGGGGGTGCACGCCATTGGTCATATTCAATCACCTCTTAAAGTAAGTATCATCTCACAGACCTTGTCAGGTGGACAACTGTTATCATCGCAAAATTTTTCCCGTCTTCCCTTCCTTGCGGAAGAGAAAGAGGAAGAATGCTTTCGCGATTCAAACTTGACCGGATTTTGGAAATTGTTTTGAAATACTCGCCTCCGTTTTAAAATTGCAGGAAAATCCATGGGATGGGGCTCGACCTGTCGGTACGAGGTTCGACCGTTCCTGCCGCCTTTAACAGGGGTAATCGAACCAAGGACCAAAATTATGCTTGACTTAGTGAAATTATCGAAATTGTGTTCTATCCTAAATGCACAGAGAATTCAGGCATGTGCTATGAGATTTTAGAAAATGGAAGTTGGAAAAACATAATGTATGCTTGGAAAATGCTTTGGAGTTGGAAATAGTTCTAAGGCAAATGATGGAAATCAATTTCTCAAGAAAACTCAGATGGAAAAGAGTTGAAATCTCGGAAAAGTTCATAAAGTTGTGGGAAAATCATGAATAGTTGAAAATCCTGGGAAAATAGAAGTGATTCCTTAGAAAAGGTGAACATTTGAAAAAGGGAAACACTTCTCGGGAAAACTCGGACTTTGAGAATTTTCTTAGGAAAATGATGGAAAAATTATAGGAAAACTCATTGGAGAAGGAAACTGAACTTGGGAAATTGAAATCCTGGGAATCTTAGCCTTAAAACCCTTTAAAATTTGATTTTTGACTCTTGAGAAAGATGAGAAAACTCCTTTCGAAAATCTTAAGAAAATAACATTTTCCAGGGAAAATTATGGGAAAATTGATTTGGGAAAACCAATTTTGAAAAATCCTTAAAGTTTCTTGAGAAATCGATTTTTTTGATAATAAAGTTTTCTTAAGAAAATCATGGGAAAACCAATGATTTCATGATGCAAATGATATGAATGAATGAATGCACTTTGAAAGATTTTCTAAGAAATTTGTTGGAAAAATGTGTATTAAGTCAAAATAAATCCTTCACATATCCTGATTGTGGCCATGAATATGTTCAGAATTTGATTGATTTAATGCACAATGCTTTGAAAATATTAGAAATATGATGTGCATTTTAAAATAGCCTAAGAGTGTAGGCTCAATGTGACTTGTAGAAAGATGATGGATCTGGGTCTCGTCCATATTTCGACTAGGGCCGTAAATATGGATTCCACCGAGTTCATCAACTCCCTAAGAGTTGGTGCACGTGCCATTCGTGTACATCCATAGTGCTTTAAAAATGCATGGATCATATAAGCAGGATATTGCATAAATTCAAACTATATGATATGCATCCTAGTCTAAGCAGAAGATTAAAATCTTATTCCAGAATTTACATTATTACATCACTAAATAAATGAAATAAAAACAACTTGAAGACTTCAGCTCCTTCTTTTGAATGTCTCTGCCAAATCTTGAAATAGGGTTAGCTCAAATATGTGGGTTTTTTTTCCAAGATTTTCCAATAATATCATGAAATTATTGGACTTAATTGGATATAAACCCTAATCTTATGCTTCCTTGATATTTGAAATGATGTAAATGCAGAAAATTCGGTGGAAAATAGTTTGAAATTCGGAATTGGGGTCAAAATGACCAAAATACCCCTAAAATTAAAGTTATACCTTTTAAAATCAGGGTTTTTGAAGTAAATTTTGATAAAATTGAGATTTTGAAATTCAAATTGACTCAAATGATGATGAAATGCATTATGACATGCTGCTAAACACATTAGGACTATAAAATCAGAATTTTACATTTTGCAATTTATCCAAAATAACGAATTTCGCTTGTTTTTCACTTCGATCCAGGTCCCGCGGGGCCCTGTTTTGGTATTATGGATAATCTGAACCTCAAATGGATTCCAAATTGCACCAAATTCGGTATGAAGCATCTACCCAATCTGATAAACAGCCTAGAATGCTAAAAATTATGAAATGATATGATTTAAATGCTAAAATTTAAAGAAAGTCCTAAAAATGGTGGATTTTGCCTACGGATCCGAACCAAATGCAATGCCTAATATGATAATGCAAGATTTACACCATGAAAACTTCTGATATTTTGCAGACTGTTAAAGGATCTGAAATGGAACATTTTTTGTTTTTACAGCCTCGGGATTTGAGCCATGGTGAGTTCAGTAACAGGGATTTAGTTCTGACAGAGGTAAAAATCACCCTAATCTGATGTAAAATGCTAAAACAATATAAAACAGCCATGACAATTTATGATATTAATCAGAGCTACTCACGACACCTGCATGGACAACTTTCACGTTTATGACTTTGGCATTTGATCAACAGAAACATTGATAAAATATAACATTTTAATCCTAAATTGACAGAACAGACAAATGTGACAAAACAGAGGACTGACAAGAAAAATCTGAAGCAGGTATCAACACTGTTCTAAAAATCACAGGCTTTCGGATGAAAACAGAGGACACCTCGGACATAACTTTCACTTTTTACAGTTTTGGATTTGGAGCAACACACAAAGAGAACCCATCGACCTAAATCGATCCAAAGTCTTAGAGACCCAAATCAGGCTCTAACATGTGTCCCGAACGCTCGGATTTTGTCAGACATAAAACAAATTCAGAAAAATCTGAGAAAATAAGGTTAAACACTAGACATTCTCCCAAGTTCATAACATTTTTCGGATTTTACAAGTCGGAGAATAATTTTTAAAACGCATCCCAGGTAACAAAACCCGACTTGTCATTTTGAATGTTTACCATAGTAAACAAATTCAAATGCTTCCGAATTTTTTGCACATTTCTAGGGACACCTAAGGGTGCATTCCGTGATTTTTTTGGGATTGTTAATAAAAAATAAATGCATGAAATGACATGTGGACTGACAGATAAAAACAGAGAACTACTGAAAATGAGCAGAATTGAAATAAATGCTAAATTAATCCTAATTAATTCATGAAACGTGCTAAATTGATGAAATAAAATGCAAATTAAATCTAGCTAAATACATGAATGTTAAAAATCGTCAAGGAAGCATAGTTGAATATTTTTATGTATGTCGTTTTATGAGAATAGCTCAATCCATCTCTCGGATGAGCTCTTTCTTCAAACGACTCTCGAATCGAATTATGAAATCAAATCAAGAGGAAAAGAGGTGCACCTTGCTTCGTTACTCAGCGTAGGAGCTCTTGAAAGGGGCGGCTATCACGAGCTTCGTTCTTCGTTCGCTCCGGGCTTCGGATGGTTCACCAAAATCGACCCACTACACCTTCTTCACTGAGCCAAAGGGGGCGTGAATTTTGAAGTGCAAAAATCGGATTCTCAAGAAAGCTAGGTCGAATTTTTCAAGTTCACAAGAGTTCTCAAAAGATGGTCTCCTCATGCTGGGCGTGGAGCCTTGTTTTTATAGATTTTTCTGAAAAATTTGAATTTCAAACAGGCTCAATCTGAGCCCTCCATGTGGCGCCATCTCAGGGGGTGCTATCTGGGGGTTAGAAATTCGAATTTGGCTTTTGCAGGGAGCCCTCAGGTGGCGGCACCTCATGGTGTGCTACTTTTATTAAAAATAAAATAAAAATAAAATTTGAAGCCAAGTGGGACTCTGGATTGGCGCCACCTCAAAAGGTGTTCTGAGGTGTAAAGCTGAAAACAGTAGGAGCATGCCATGTGGCGCCATCTCTGGAGGTGTTTGACATGTGTTAGAAGGACAGGAGTGGAAGAATCAGACTGTGCCACCTCAGAGGAATTCAAATTCTACTTTTCTGCAGGAAAGGAGAGGCTGACATGTGGCATTTCCTCAGAGTGGCTCCTATGATGCCATGTGGCAGGAGAACATGAATGGAGGAAGCAAAATGCGCCACCTCAGAGGGGGGCTTTTCTACTTTTTCTGATGCAGGGAGGTCTGGACATGTGGCAGACAAGTGTCAGCTGTCTGGTGAGGCCTTCTCAAATGGCGCCACCTCAGAAGGTGAATTTGAATTTCAAATGGAGGTTGGCTATGGAGGAATGAGGGATGGACATGTGGCAGTTCCTCAGAGTGGCTCCTACGATGCCATGTGGCAAAAGGGAGGAAAAGAAGGGAAAGGGACACGTGGCACCATCTCAGACAAAATAGAAAAGGTGAAGTTCAGGATTTGCGCCACCTCAGCCTGGAGTTTGAATATTTGAATTGTTGTTTTTTCTGAAGGAGGCAGAGAATGACATGTGTCCTCTACTTTTTCTAAGAAGAGCAGAGAATGACATGTGTCAGTCTGCTTTTTCTGAGAAGAGCAGAGAATGACACATGGCATTTGCTTTTTCTGAGGAAATAAGAGATTGAAATGTGTCCTCTGCAGGAGACACACTTCAAATGGCGCCACCTCAGAGGAGACAAGCCTACTTTTTCTGGACAGGACAACCTATGACACTTGGCATCTCCTGGTGATCTTTGGAATGACACATGGCACAGGATGGATAGGGTGACACACGGCAGATAAATGGGATGACATGTGGCGGCTTCTTAAGGTAGCCCCACACTGACACTTGGCATGGAAATGGGAGGAGAGAGAAAAGACAAGTGGCGCCACCTCTAGGTGAACCCCACGCTGACACTTGGCATGTAAATGGGAGGAGAGAGAAAGAACACATGGCACCAATCCAGGGGACAAGGCTCCTATATTTTTGGGTTTTTCAAAATTCAAATTTTCAAAAGGAAAGCCTGTGTGACACCACCTCAATGTGGGTCCCACATTGTTTCTTTATTGAAATAAGGACAAGACAACAACCTCTTTTTGGAATTTTCATAAAATCTGGACTAATGGGTAAAACAAATTTTTTTGGAAAGAGTTGGCCCCTGTAGGGCGATTTTGTAAAAGGAAGATAGTTGAAATAGCTGACAAAAAGGCAAAATCTGAGTTGAAGTGGCTGAAATCCATATTGAAAACTATCCAGATCGTTTTCCTGAGAAAATATTTTGAAATTCAGAGCCGTGGGGGTAAAATGGGAAGAATTGATATCTTTGAAGACCCAGGGTTTTGAAATCAATTTTGAAAAGAGTTGAAATTCTAATCTGGATTGAAAAATTTGAAATCAAGAGTTCTGGACCTCGAAATGACATGCTGTGCAGTGCAGTGATATGAAATGTTCATGCAATGATATGCAATGTCATGTCTTATGCAATAGAATCTTGAACCAAGACTTTGGAGATGTCTGTCTCCTGTCAGGAGTAAAATTTTGAACATCTGAGATAAAAATAGAGAAATTTTGAGAGTTGCAGATGAAATTTAGACTTTTGCAAGGTTCGGGCTTAGAAAATGACCATTTTGCCCTTCGGCGATTTCAAAGGTTGAATGATGATGCTTGGTGGAAATGTCGGGGAGGTGAGTGAAAATTTGGGGTGTTTACAACAACATGTGTTCTCGAACGTGTTTAACAGAAGTTCCAGCAGGTCTTGGTTGTTAAATTCTAATGTGTAACGCGTGCCATTATGATATTGACATACTCGATGGGTGTGGGCTTCGTAGAAGTTGCATGATAGGTAATTTGTGTGGGATTCTGAAGCATGAGATCCTTCTACGTTGTCACTGCATCATGGTGATGATTTGATGAAAGCTACTCTGCGATCAACTGCTTGATAATTTGTAACATCTCATCTTATGGCATCTTTTCCTTACAGAAG